>NC_088387.1:114772500-116248750 GCF_037993035.2 Macaca fascicularis
GCTTTTATGCATATTTAAATCTCCTCCTTTCAATCCTTCGCCTCCTTCCAGCTTCCTTCTTTTCAG
Organism: Macaca fascicularis; assembly: GCF_037993035.2. Taxonomy (NCBI): domain Eukaryota; kingdom Metazoa; phylum Chordata; class Mammalia; order Primates; family Cercopithecidae; genus Macaca; species Macaca fascicularis. The sequence continues at coordinate 114,772,567 of NC_088387.1, forward strand.
AGATAAACTTCTCATGACCTTTTTCCTACATGCTCTGTTTGATCATCTTCTTGTCACTTTTAAACCCACGTCACTGGGCTTTTGGTGCCATCTTATTTTATTTCTCAAAATTATTTGGCTGTCTTGACCCAAAGCTCTGCTGTAAGCTGAACTGTGCCCACCTAAACAGTACCTTAACCTCTGGTGCCAGCAAATGTTACCTTATTTGGGAATAGGGACTTTGTAGATGTTATCCAGTTGAGACGGAGGTCAATGGATGGTACTAATCCATATGACTGGTGTCTTGATAAGAAGAGAAGAACAGGGAGGGAAGCTCGTGCGGTGACAGAGGCAGAGACTGGAGTGATGTGTTCAAAAGCCAAGGAACACCAAGCACTGACAGCAACACTGGAAACTAAGAGCATAGCATGGGACAGATTCTCCCCTAGAGCCCAGGGAAATAGCATGGCCCTAGTGATACCTTGATTTTGGGTTTCTGTCCTCCAGAATCCTGAGAGAATAAAGTTCCCTTGTTTAAAGCCACGCAGCTCCTGGTATTTTTTTTAGAGCAGCCCTAGGAAACTAAAACAATGAGTAAGAGAGAAAGTTTTCTAGTATTGGGCCATGACTACTTTAGTTCATTCATTAGCATAGCCTCCTGTTGCCTAACACAATGTCTCATTTCTCAAACACCTTCAGGGAATTCGACTAATCTGGTAAAACTATTGCAATTAGTCTTTTACAGAGGTGCCTGTCTCATACTTTCATTTTAAAGAAACCTTCGAACCTTTGATCCAAAACAATCATCATCTATGGCAATTTCAAGCCCTCAGAACACTAGAATAAGTGTGGAATGAGGACTTCCAATCTATGTCTTTCATGCCTGGGGGGACCAGATGTCCTGCAGGCTCACGCAAGCCTGTCAGCTTAGCGCTGCTCAGAGGCCCAGTGGGTTGCTGCCTCTTTTCACTCTACCAACGGAGCTTATTTGGATAATAAATCATGATGTTGCCCTATCCAATGTCGCTCATTGAGCGACTACCTGTTCTTTTTGTAGCCCTCATCTTATAGGAAAAGAAAATGCATTTTAATCGAAACAATTGAACTCATGGAAATAGAAAGTAGAAGGATGGTTGCCAGAGGCTAGGAAGGATTTTGGTTGGGGAGAAGAGGTCAGGATGGTTAATGAATAAGGCCTACTATTTAATAGCACAACAGGGTGACTATAGTCAATGCTAATGTCATTGTACATTTAAAAATAACTAAAAGAGTATAATTGGGTTGTTTGTAACACGAAGAATAAATGCTTGAGGAATACCCCATTCTCCATGATGTGATTATTATATATTGCATGCCTGTATCAAAACATCTCATACACCCCATAAATATATACACCTGCTATTTACCCACAAAAGTTAAAAAGAAAAAAAACCCAGAAAAACGTATGTTAACAGTGACCCATAAAGGGTCTACATGGTTAGCCTTCTCTTCAGTTACTTCATAAAGACACCGATAGACTCTCAGAGTTCACACAGGTCTTCCTTGTATAAAGACATATTTTTTAAAACAAATTTATAAATTGAGAAAATAATGTTTAAAAATGATGATAATAATCAATAACAGAGAAGAATTTTCATAGCTAGTCATCAGGGTAATATATTTTATTCTCTACAAAATGTTCATATTTTTTAAAATTTAACAATCCACATGAAAACATTTTCCAAGTTACCGAATATCTTTTTAGACTCACCATTTTTATGGGCTTCTGTTATTCCATCATGTGTAACACTGCTTCTTGAATGATGTGTCCACATGGCTGGTGAGGCCATTTCCTTCCATTCAATCCCATTCAACTCAATCCCATTCAAGCCCCACCTAGTGCTTCCTGCCCCTGGAGACTGATCTGCACAGTTCTTCACGGGGCAACTGCTACCTTCCCACTGCCAAATGTAATGGAGGATTTCCATTGGCTTTCTTTTGGATGGTCAGACATTACTTGGTTCTTCATAATGAACCACTGAGTTCTATAAGCACTAACTCTTCAGGATCTCCTTCTTTTTCCTTGATTGTTCCTTACTTTCCCTGGGCCTCTCTTCATAATCCCATATTTCAAAATTATGCAACTATCTGCTCTCCATCTCCTTTGAAAAATTTCACAGCCACTACAAACTTAATTTGTCCAGAAATGAACTCAAAATCTTACTCTCAAAGGGAAGGTGAAAAGATGTGTGTTCATTTTTCAAACTTTTCATAGCAGGAAGTCAATAGATGTAGAAAATAACAAAGCATGCAATTAAAAATAAACATTAATAACTTCATATTCCTAATGGTCCACATATTTTTTTCTAAACATTGGAGAGTTCTTATAGAAACATAGCTCTTGTAAAGAAATGTTTACTTCAAATGTTTACATTTCATTTTTCTTCAATTCTTTTGTCATTTGTTAGTTTCAGGTAATTTTTAAAAATATGATTGATTTAAAAAGTTATGTCTAATATGCTTATGTTCTCTTTCTATAGATAAATACATACATACATAGATAGCTATATACATAGATGACATTTATACCTTATCTATATCTGTTAAGCTTGTATATACATATGTTTGTATTCAGAATGAAATATATATTTTACTCAGAGAAAGCGTGAGTGCTTTTTAAATTTTTTTTGAACCTTTAATCTTCATGTACTTGTTTTATTTTAGTTCTTTATGTTGAATAATAACATGCTTTTTTTAATTAAAAAATTTCTACTGGAAAAACCAGCGTATTCCACTGATGTTTTCTATCTCAGTAGACATGACCACCACCCCAGCCACCCAGGCTAGAAAATTAACATTTCCCTGTGACCTCCTTCACTCATATTCCTCATTCCCTGTGATTACTTGCTAGGTCCTCCCAAGTTTGCCTCTGAAATCCTTCTCAAATGACTCTTCACCTCCCCATTCCCATGACCCCTCTCCTCCTTCAGACTCTTCCATCTTTCCCTTGAGCCTCTGCAGGAGCCTTGTCTCTTCTGGGTTGGCTTCCTTAAATGCTTGCTTCTTCCAGAAGGATCCAGCAACTTCCCATCCAGCCATGCTACTCTCTAGCTGAAAACTCCTAGATGGCTTTCTATCATCTGGAAGACAAAGCATAAGTTCTGTTTCTTGACTCAAACACACACCCAGAATCTTCATGGCTGCTCCCTCTTCTCATATTCGTCTCTCATCATGTCTGGAACTGCCTACCATCCGTACCACCACCACCTGCCTGTTTGCTTTTTTGTTTGTTTTATCCTGTCCCAAAACCTGCCTTTGCTCACGCTGTTTTCTCTCTGCCTAGGTTGTTGTTTCCCCCAATTTCTTTCTTTTTTCATCTTGCTAAATCCTGCAATGTTTTTTAAACTTAGGCATGGAAGATTGCCTCAAATATTGAATGTCCAGGATTTTCAAGACCCTCTTTTATATGCTCTTGCCATACGTTCCTGGACAGCAAGGAGAATTTGTAATTTATGTTTACATCCTCGAGTCTCAGCAGAGAGGAGATACCCAGCCAGCTCTGCTTTTGGAATGGATTCTCAATGGGCCACGTAAGGCACCTTAGAAGCAAGGGTTTAATGGAAGGAACTAGGTTTCTACTCTCCTATACTCCTTGGTTTCTTAAAACAATTTTATGTCTTTAAATGTTCCTAAACATAGCTGCTTGGTTTCTTTAATTGAATTAATTTTGAAATCTGTCTTGCCCAAGAAAAGTAGAATTCAAGTCCATGGCACAAAGCAATCTCATAGTTCACCAACAGGTTGAAAAATCACATAGGTTAGTCAGTCATAGAAAGTCTATTTGTTCTAAAAGATTCGAGGAAAAAAAGTCAAAAACATGTATTTTAAAACTACATATTCTGCCTTTTTCTACTTAACAGTCATGTAACATAATATTTACATGAATTTTCTGAGTTTTCCTTTCTTCCTTTTTTCTTTCCTTCCTCTCTTCCTTCCTCCCTTCCTCCCTTCCTTCCTTCCATCCTTCCTTCCTTCCTTCCTTCCTTCCTCCCTCCCTTCCTGCCTCCCTCCCTCCCTTTCTTCCTTCCTTTCCTCATCTTCATTTCTCTCATAAAATGAGACAATACAAAGCTTTGAGAATTCACAGAATAGAAACTGTAGAACACCATGTGGGAAGCAGGAGGCACTCAACTGACCCTCATTCCATGTTGTTCCTGGGACCTGCAGCTGCCATCACTCCTGGTAGAATCATGAGTGGCTCTACCTCAGCATTGCAAACTTTTGATTAACATATACTTCAGTCTACCTTTTAAACAACTCTCTTCTTGAACGGAAGGAAGAAGTGTATTTGAATTATTGTTAATTTTCTGTTACCTGACCCGTGATAGTCACCTAATAAATGTTTGTTGAAAGGAAAGGTAGGTGATAACACAGGGTTTACTAAGTGCCAGAGGATATTCCAAAGGCATTACATTTTAACTCCTTTAATCCTTTCAACAACTCTATGAGGTAGACACTATTCCCCTCATCACCTTATGGTTAAGAAAACTGAGGCAAAGAAAGTTTAAGTAACATCCCCAGAGCCACTCAACAAAGTGGCTATTAGGGCACTGACTGTAGAATCCAGGCTCTCAATGAAATTAAATAGTCTCTTAGTTAAATTATTTTATTTTTAACAAAGCAGTTTAAAAATTTAACATAGAATTAAGGTTCTTACTTATAGCATTTTAATTTCTTCATTAAACCCTAGAAAATGAATTAGACTTGAACATCATGCCATATTATTATATAGATTAGCTTCACTGCTTAATTGAATAAAAACAATTCCAATCAAAGCATCTCACTTTCGTCTTTTCAGCTCCTGCACGTTGGTGTGTTGGTGTATGTTAGACTGCCGTTCAACAAAAGGCGAGACTCTGCCTCCACTCTGGGCATTCTGGAAAATATAAGTAATTGGATCAGACTTTCATATGACTGCCTCCTAGATGATTAGAATCTCAGTTTTCTGCAGAGTTATATCAGACGTTAGACTCCCCATATCTCTCGTCAGTACTCACTGAGTCGCGAGGGTTTGGAGATGATTTATTACATGTGACACAGGTTTCTGTTTATGCACTCATACAGGCCACGTCTGCAAGATCTATAGAGCCAGCTTGCACCAGTACACTGAGCTGAGATGAATAAATGAATAATTGTTTTGATAATATTAACCAAGCATGTGTGATGTCTCTTTGCGACATCTGTTATTAACAACATAAACAAAAGGAGTCTTCACTGGTTATATGTTGCTTTCAGGAACAATGTAATGTGCCCAATTTGGTAAGCCTTTGTGGGTATTAATTAGAATAAGTCTTTTTCAGAATATCTCAGGATCAAGTGGAATGCCAGTGCATTCAAAATACGGCTGGATAAAAATAAGTTGGTGATTTTATTTAAAATATCAACCATCTTTCTTGCCCCTTTAGATTTTAATTTAGTGCATCTCAGAGCAGGGTAAGAAAAATCAGTGAATGTTTTAACAAACACCAGAGGTTATTATCATTGTCTTGGTTTGATCCCACTTTCTACTGAGCCAGCCTTTGATGTATTGCTTAAAATTTTCAACAGCCTACCAGACAAGTGACTGATGAGACTTCGATTGATCATGTCTAGTGATGAGTGACTCACTACCTTGCAAGGCCACTTTGCAGCTCTGGCAATAGGGTAGTCCTTCTGGAAGCAGGATATTCTGAAATATTAAACAGCTTCCTCTATGCAGAAAACTGCCCCATTCAGAAAGCTGCCAGGGCTTGCCAGGCTTATTCTAAATGAAAACGTTTGACTCAGCAGAATTTGGGTAAGGGGGAATAACACTCAACATTATCTTTCCAAAAAATAGGGAATGAGATGAGAAAGAAAATAGTGGGAGAATGCTTGCTGAGGAGAACATCATTTTGTTTATATTCTTACTCCATTCTAATTCCAGGCTGAGGGTGAAGGTAAAAGGAAACCAAGATGAGCCTGAGTTTCATATTTTCCAGGACTGGCAATCGGTCCGCTCTAGGCACAGAGAGCTGTCCTGGAAAGCCCTCCATTGGAACGAGAGTGGACACAGAGCAAGTGGTATCCCCTGGGGACTGGTGACCACATAGTCAATGGAATTGGGATGTTACAACTGGTCAGTGTGGCTAGGTAATAGCACTGAAGGCCAGATAACCCCATCCACACATGCTCAGCACCTTGGAAACAGGAAAACTCTGTACCAAATGTGGGCACACCTCCTAAAAGGTGAAGATACTGAGTAGCCTGAGAATGCATTTCCACCACTGAGGGTGGGGAGGGGATGCTGAAATAAAATTAAATTCTGTTATCAAAACAAAGGAAGATGGTGTCTTTGCATGTCTGAGAATATAGACTACCATTTATTCCAACTACTTGTTCAGAAAGTAAAATCTATTTCTCTATAGCTTTTGCCCTTTTCTGTTAGGACCAAAGTTAATTTTTATTTTACATGCTTATATTTTTATTTTCAAAGTACATTTTTTTGGTATGTTTCCTCTTGGCTAACTAAAGATAGAGATTGCTAGGGACTAAATGTTTACACATTCCTCCCCCGATTCATATATTGAAATCCTAAACCCCAAGGTGATGGATTAGGAGGTGGAGCCATTGGGAGGTGATTAGGTCATAAAGGCAGAATTCCCAAAAGTGGGATTAGTGCCCCCATAAAAGGACATATGATAACTTGCTTTTTCTCTCTGTGTTCTCCTCCATGTGTGGACATAGCAAGATGACCATCTGTAATTCAGGTAGCAACCCACTACCAGACATTGGATCTGCCAGTGGTTTGATCCTGGACTCCCAGCCTCCAGAGATGTGGGAAATAAATGTTTGTTGGTTAAGCCACCAGTCTATGGTAATTTGTTATAGCAGACCAAACTAACTAGTATGGTTTGGCTTTGTGTCCCCACCTTAATCTCATCTTGAGTTGTAGTTCCATAATCCCTACATATCATGGCGAGGGACCTAGTGGGAGACAATTGAATAATGGTGGTGGTTCCCCCCATGCTGTTCTCATATTAGTGAGTTCTCACAAGATCCAATGGTGTTATAAGAGGCCTTCCCCTTTACTCAGCACTTACGTCTCCTGCCACCATGTGAAGAAGGGTTTGTTTGCTTCCCCTTTTGCCGTGATTGTAAGTTTCCTAAGGCCTCCCCAGCCATGTGGCACTGTGAGTCAATTAAACCTCTTTTCTTCACAACTTACCCAGTCTTGGTTATTTCTTCATAGCGGCATGAAAATGAACTAATACACTAACTAAAACAGAGGTGGCATATTTTTATTTTCTAGAGTACAATCTCAATTCTATCACAATGCCTCTGGCATATCTGTAGTCTACTGTTCTAGGTACACTATAATTTGTACACATTTTCCATAAGATGTATAACCGAATTATTATTATCTTTTCTCCAAAACATGGTCCAAGCTATTATTTTTCTCCCAAAAATAATATGTATGAATGTGGCTTGGAGCACAAGCTGTTCTAATATTAATAATAGTTTTGAGCCATGTGCGGTGGTTCATGCCTGTAATCCCAGCACTTTGGTAGGCCAAGGCAAGTGGATCACGAGGTCAGGAACTCAAGACCAGCCTGGCTAAGATAATGAAACCCCATCTCTACTAAAAATACAAAAATTAGCCAGGTGTGGTGGTGGGCGCCTGTAATCCCAGCTACTTGGAATGCTGAAGCAGAGAATTGCTTGAATCTCGGGAGGTGGAGGTTGCAGTGAGCCGAGATTGCACCACTGCACTCCAGCCTGGGCAACAGAGTGAGACACTATCTCAGAAAAAAATAATAATAATAAATAATAGTTTTGAAGACAATATAAAGTAATAAAGTAGGCATAAAACATTATTTAAACGCTATGTAAACAGCTCATTCTAGATATCATTGATGTCTTACTCTATTTTGTGTTTCTCTAATAATACCACAGACTGAATCATTTACAATTAACAGAAATCTATTTCATTAATGATTCTGGAGGCTGGGAAGTTCAAAAGCATGACACCAGTATGTGATGAGGGCCTTTGTGTTGCATAATCCCATGGCAAAGAGAGGAAAGGCGAGAGAGAGAGAGAGAGAGAGAGACAGAGGGAGTGTGTTTCTGTGTATGAGAGAGAGAGAGAGAGACAGAGAGAGAGAAAGGTTGGACACATCCTTTTATCAGGAATCTATTCCCTCAGTAACTAACCCACTCTCATAATAATGGCATTAACCCACTCATGAGGGCAGAGCCCTCATGACATAATCATCTCTTAAAGGATCCCCCTGTCAATACTGTTGCATCGGGGATTAAGTTTCCAACGCATGAACTTTGGAAGAGACATTCAAACCATAGCAATAGGGGGTGCAAACAGGTCTAGATAAGATTCTGTCTTAGAGATTTTATTGCATGAATTTTATTAATTGATCTGGTTAATCATGAAGCTTTTCTAAAAGGTGATTTTTTATTTTATTTTTTGGTTTTCCACATATTTGAGAAGAATAGGTTTCTGTAACACAGACTTCCATAAATCTATAGCTTAAATAATAGAAAAAGTTACTTGTCTTATACATAGCAGTCCTGACATTAACAGAACCAGGTGTTAAGGCAGTTTTGTTTCCTATGGTACTTCATGGAACTACTAGATTCTTTTCAAAGCATTGCTCATTCATCCTCTTCCCTACCATCAACACACACAGGGGTCAGCACACCAGTCCTCTCACCTGGTTTCTGTAAATGAAATTTTATTGGAACACAACTATTCATTATGTAATGTCTATGACTGCTTTATTATACCAATGGCAGAATTGAGTACTAACACAGAAACCACATTGCCCACAAAGTCTAAAACATTTATTTTCTTTTGTATTTTATTTATTTATTTATTTTATTTTTTTGAGACAGGTTGTCATTCTGTCATACAGTGGTATGATCACAACTCACTGTAGCCTCCAATTCCCAGACTCTGGAGATCCTCCCACCTCAGACTCCTGAGTAGCTAGGACTATAGGCGCACACCATCATGCCTGTCTATTTTTTATTTATTTTTTGTAGAGACCAGTGTATTAGTCTGTTTTCAGGCTGCTGATTAAAACATACCCAAGACTGGAAAGAAAATGAAGTTTAATTGGACTTACAGTTCTACATGGGTGGCGAGGCCTCAGAATCATTGCAGGAGGCAAAAGGCACTTCTTACATGGTGGTGGGAAGAGAAAAATGAGGAAGAAGCAAAAGCAGAAATCCCTGATAAACCCATCAGATCTCATGAGACTTATTCACTATCACAAGAAAAGCATGGAAAAGACCGGCCTCCATGATTCAATGACCTCCTGCTTGGTCCCTCCCACAACAGGTGGGAATTCTGGGAGATAAAATCCAAGTTGAGATTTGGGTTGGGACACAGCCAAACCATATCAGCTGGGTTTCTCCATGTTACCCAGACTGCTTAAACTCCTGGGCTCAAGTGATCTGCCCACTTCAGCCTCACAAAGAGCTAGGATTACAAACGTGAACCACCCCACCCAGCCTAAAACATTTATTATCTCTGACTTCTTACAGAAAAGATTTGCTGACTTCTGCCCTAGGATACTGCCATGATCTGCTTGGTTGAAACTGGGTCACCACTACATCTGGGCTCACCACTACATCTGGAAAAAGGAACATGGAAAAGGCACTCTCATCAGTGCCAGACCGAGAAACAACACATGTCACTTCTGCTTCTCTTAACCAGGAGGAAACTTTAGTCATTGGCAATGCAACGCCAAGGGAACCTGTGAAATTCAATTAAGCTAAAAGTTCCACTTAGGCTATAAGCCTGTATTACGAAAGAAGAGGAAGGAGCGTCACTGGATGGTCAGCAGTCTTTCCCACATTCCGTAGAAAAGAAGCGAGTGTGTTTCTACTTTAGTGCACAAACACTTTGACCTTTTGGACAGGCTAAATTATATCAGTCCAATTGTCCCTTTGGATTTAACGTCTGTATTTATTTTAAAGAAAAGTGTATCCATATATTTCTGCATCATTTATACCTCCCATCAAAATGTGGTTTTTCAACAGCTATTGAGTACTCAAAATTTCTAGTAGAAAATAAATAGAAAATTTGGTTTTGTAATATGAAACTGGGAAGTATATGTGGCATCTTAGCTCAGCAGGTCAGCGTATATCTGGCTATTCCCCCAAAGAAAGAGTTCATGCAAATACTGAATAGAGCAATTGAAAAGGAGACCTTCTTCTGCCCTCATCTGAGAAATCAGATTAGATAAGTCCACTATCAGGTAATAACAATAGAAAAACAGACACAGTGGATATGCAATGTCCCTAACATTGTATAAAAGATCCCAGTTTATAGAATGCTTCCAAATTCATGGTCTCATTTGGATAGCACTAGACTCTGTAAGGGAACTCACTCTGTTGTTCAGGGCAATGTCCCCTATCCTATTGGTATTTCCTGTTCCATTGACAAACTCTGTCCTATTAGTATTTCCTGTTTTGCTGTTTATTTCCTGTTCTCTTGGCATCTCCTGTCCTGTTAGCATTTCCTGTTCTATAACAGTAGCATCTCCTGTCCTGTTAGTATTGTCAGTCCTGTTAGCCTCCCCTGTTCTATTAGTATTTTCTGTTCTGTTAACATCCCCAGTCCTATTAGTATTTCCTGTCCTATTAGTATTTTCTGTCCAGTTAATATCACCTCTCCTGTTAGTATTATCAGTCCTATTAGCATCCCCTGTTCTATTAGTATTTTCTGTTCTCTTAACATCCCCTGTCCTCTTAGTATTTTCTGTCCTATTGGCATCACCTGTCCTATTAGTATTAGAATGTCCTGTTGACATTCTCTGTCCTGTTAGTATTTCCTCTCCTATTGGCATCCTCTGTGTATTTTTCTGTTGTTGCATTGCTATAAAGAAATACCCAAGACTGGGTAATTTTTAAAGAAAAGAGGTTTAATTTGCTCACGATGTGCAGGTTGTACAGGAAGCATAGCAGCATTTGCTTCCAAGGAGGCTTCAGGAAGCTTACAATCATGGTAGAAGGTGAACAGGAAACAGGCACATCACATAGCGAAAGCAGGAGCAAGAGAGTGGGGGGAGGTGCTACACACTTTTAAATGACCAGGTCTCAGGAGAACTCACTCAGTACCATGAGGACAGTACCAAGGGGGATGGTGAAAACCACTCCTGAGAAATCTGCCCCCAGGATCCAATCACCTCCCACCACGCCCACCTCCAACATTGGGGATTATATTTCAATATGAGATCCGCTCCTATTGATATCTTCTGTTCTGTGGGTATCCTCTGTCCTATTAGTATTTTCCGTTCCATTGGCATCCCCTGTTCTATTAGTATTTCCTGTTTTCTGTTAGCATCCCCCAGCAACTTATTTCCTACTACGGAAGTTCAGGAATCCACAGCTCAGCCAGTCACTAGCTCCTATTAATTTCAATAGTGAGAAGGGGACAAACAGAAAGCAATCTTTGAACTTCAAGCCTCTTGATTCAGCAGTGCAGAGCTCAGCATATCTTTGTCCACTTTCTGTTTCTAGTCTTTGAAAACTCCCTGGATTCTTGTCTTTCTTCCAAGCCTGGTCCTCCAGCCACACATTAAAACTGTGATCCCACTAATATATTTCCAATGAATTCTCTTTTCATCGAGCCATTATAATACATTAGTGTTGTTTGTAACTGAGAAACTGAATTGAAACTAGCTGATTTTATCATCCCCATTATAGATAAAGAAACTGAGATTCAGAAATATTCCTGATCGCTGACACACTAGTACTAGTAAGCTAGTCTTCTAGTAAGCTATAGAAATGACCAGAATCTGTGGTTTTCCTACTTATGTCTTCTAGTAGGCTCTAAAACTGACTAGAATCTTTGATTTTCGTTCTGTATCCAGTGATGTTTTACCCTTTAATGAATAATTATGTAAACTCTCCTGTCTCCTGCAGTGCTAAAGGAAAATTTCTAGCATGGCATGAGGCCCACTTTATTTGAGAAGGCCCAGTTTCAGTGCCTTCTCTTTTGTGAGGCCTCTGCCAAAATAGGCCACAGCTAGTGGTTCCCTGATGTATGTTTCCATAACAATTTCTCCCATATATATATACACACACACACATATATATAATTTCATATATAACATTTTATATATATAAAAAACATACTTTGCCCTATATATTTATCATAAGAATCACATATATCATAACGGGATATACACTTTTTAATATAGTTCATTGAAATATAAACTTGTCTGGAGGAGAAACATTCATTTCTTACTATCCTGTCTTCTATATCATGGGCACTCAATTGTTTGTTGGGTAAGTAAGTGAGTAAATGAGCAAAAGCATGTGGAAAAATAAGCTGTCAGAAATCTCAAGGAGATTTTCTGAAGCATTAGGGTTTTAGAAAAGCAGAATCAAGCATAAACTTATTCACAACCTAGCATCAGCCTCTCGTCAAGAGCCAGAAATTCTGCTGCAGCATCCATAACTGGAAGAAGCTAATGTCATGTCCACGGGAGCCTAAGGCTTTGTCAGCGCTGTTCTGCTCAGAGGTTATAGAAGAAGAAATGGGAAGCCTGTGAAGGAGTTGCCTCAACCCTGTCTCACAGCTAAAGATGCTGTGAGGCCTAACTACCCAGAAATTTTTCTTCTGTGAGTCTCCTAGGGAGTTCTGATATGTGGGACACTTTCTGAGACTGAACTCATCTCCATAAGGCATTATTAATATGAAAATCTCTTCCTTGGCAGGATCATCAATGCATCCATGCAAAGATGGCAGCCTTGGGTCATCAAATAGAGGCTGAGGAGCTGCAGGAGAGAGCAAGATGCACTGCTATGTGCATGACGCTGATCCACAAAAGCAACAACCGGGCTCGAGAGCAATGGGCAGTAGGGATTGGGATGAAGACAAACATAAGGAAGAGCAGAGCTGTGAGGGAGGGGCATAGACAGGGTGGGGCACATAGAAAATAGCACAAGAGATGCTGCAGATGATGACATGCTGGAGAGTTTTGCCTAGGAGAGGTATGATAGGCTTCCCTGGCTTTTCTAAAATAGTCCACAGAGGTCTGTGTCTAGAAATTAATTCAAAAATGAACTCTTCTCAGGTGCCAAGCTGGATCCATGGGGAGAGAATTTATTTTTCAGGGTAGTCAATTCAGAGTCCACATGGGAGACAAACTTTATAAGCTTGTGTGAGATAATAAAACACATAGAATATTAATTTACTTCTACAGCACAGCTGTTCAGGAAAGGCTATAAGCATCATCAGCTAGTCATGAAGTAATGATCGTCCATTCTTAACCCCTGTACTCTGCCAGTGTATATGCACAAAGTGTATATGCACAAAGCTGTGCTATTATAAACAGCAATGCTGTAGGTGACACTCCCATGATCATACTTTAGAGGAGACCTAGTTACATTTTGTAAGACTCTGTCTTGCCTATATGGCTCATTCTAAAGACCCTTTGGCTGTCTTGAATGATATAACAGCCATGTTTTAGAATCTCATATGGAAAAGAATTGTGAAAATCTTCTAGGAACTTTGGCCAGCCTCTAGATAACAGAAGTGGCCTCTGACCAACATCCAGCAGAAACAAAAACAAGACTGAAGCTCTGTACCCTACAAGGAAATAGGCTGTAAACAACCATGTGAACCATGAAGACCCTTCCTCAGCTGAGCCTTCAGATGAGAACTCAGCTCTGGCTGACTCTTTTATTGCAGTCTTACAAGACTCAAGGCAGAGGACACAGTTAAGCCATGTATTATTTTGAACCACTCCCCTTGTGATCATTTGTTATATAGCATCAGAAAACCAATACAATGTGAAACTGGAAGACTGTCTGATATAAAATATTTGCAGGACTGTGTCTCAGATTCCTACTGAAAAAAAAATAGGAAAGGGAGTACAGTGGAATCCAGATGAAAGAGTATTTCTACACTTGGGGAAAGACAGACAGGGATTGAAATTAAGATGTCATCTCTCACTAGCTGTATGATCTTGTGCAAGTCACTTAATCTCTCTGCACTTCACATTCCACTCCTGCAACATTAAAATGATGTGTTCTACTGACCCATTTAATTGATGTGAACAAATATACAAGTAGGGGAAGAAAATTTAGTAGAACTGATTGTTAGATTCAAGGAATCATTTATTACAAAATAGAAATATCAAATATTTGTAGAACACTTACTATGGGCCAGTGTACTAAATACCTTATCTCTATATACTCAGTCTTTATCGTAACTCTAAGCAGTAGATACTATTAACACAGGTTACATATGGAGAAACCAAAGCACAGATAAATTAAATGACATATTCAATCCCATAGCTGGAATTTGAACTGGGGCAATCTCCATCGGGGGTTAGCACACAGAATGACCAGAGATGACACTGGAGGCAGAAATTGTCAAACCTTGGCAAGCTGCGCAGGCCACTCATAGAAGCTTAGACTTCTTCCAACCTGGAAGCAGGAAAAATAAGGATTCCACAGCAACCTGACTGTCAATGAAGCTGTATGTGTAAGCATAGACGAGGCTTTATTAAAACCATTGTTATACATGGTCGTTTGGCTAGCAGGAGATTGCACTCACACTCTGGATTAGTCAGACTTTCAGGAGATAATCTAAGAATCTAACAGTCATGAAATCACCCTGTGTAGAAACAGTTTTCACATCCAAAGCAGCTTACAGCTGAGTTTTGAACATGTGAACATTTTGAGAAGTGTGTCTGTTCTTATGTGTGTGTTTGTGATTACCTGAGTTCCTTTCATCAAACTTTTTGTTTGTTTGTTTGTTTGCTGTTTTTTGAGATGGAGTCTCGCTCTGTCACCCAGGCCGGAGTGCAGTGGCGTGATCTCAGCTCACTGCAACCTCCACCTCCAGGTTCAGGCCATTCTCCTGCCTCAGCCTCCTGAGTAGCTGGGACTACAGCCCCCCACCACCACCACACCTGGCTGATTTTTTGTATTTTTAGTAGAGATGGTGTTTCACGGTGTTAGCCAGGATGGTTTCCATCTACTGACCTTGTGATTCGCCCACCTTGGTCTCCCAAAGTGCTGGGATTACAGACGTGAGCCACTGCGCCCAGCCGCATCAAACTTTTATCTGTGAAACCAGCAAGACCATCGGGTTGGAGCCCACGTAGTAACCAGGTCACTGAAGCTAAAAGAGGCTCATATAATTGCTGTGCTTGTGTTTCATGAAAGCAGAGGAAGACAACAATCCCTCACTCCTCCTTAGGGCCCTCTGTGCTGGGGACAGCTGGAGGCATGATTGATCACCAAGTTTTCAACACAGCAGGAGATACACGGAAGAACTATGAGATATCTGAGAAGCTCTAAAGACCAGAAGCACATATTTGGCTATTCATAACCCTTTGCAGAAACAAAATGTGTGTCACTTGCCCCAGTAAAAAAGAATAAACCATGAGGATTTTAGGATTTTTCAGGGTGAGCTAGAGACGTTAGGGCTTCAAAGGTCAGGAAATGCATTCAGATCTTCACACTCTCTAGGGTAGAATCAACTGTGTGGATTGCTGAGATTGCCAGGCAGCACTAAGCACAGCATTGCAGGTGAGCCTGATAAATCCTGTTAAGTTCTCAATGCAGCAACTGCCCACCTGTTCTGTGGGTGATTTTTCATGGGCTGCAGATATATATCAGGATGGAAGGTGTTCAGTTTGGGCCAGCTGTGTCCATAACCAGACAGATAGCACTGTAATGAAGGCTCCCAGAAGGAAACCAAAGAAATTACTGTGATGGAGGACAGAGAACACAAAGCACTGTGCAGAAAATATAGGAACAGGGAAGCTTAACCCAAGGGCCCTAACTTAGTAATTGGTGGGTTTTGCCAAAGAAATGCTCTGTGATTCTTCTGGTGACTGTATCTACCACTGAAGTACATGGTCCCTTAAGAAAATGGATAAGGTGGCCTGTAATCCCAGCACTTTGGGAGGCCAAGGCGGGCGGATCAGGAGGTCAAGAGATCGAGACCATCCTGGAAAACCAACATGGTGAAACTCCATCTCTACTAAAAATACAAAAATTAGCTGGGTGTAGTGGCGCATGCTCTAGTCCCAGCTACTCGGGAGGCTGAGGCAGGAGAATCGCTTGAACCTGGGAGGCGGAGGTTGCAGTGAGCCTAGATCGCGCCACTGCACTCCAGCCTGGGCGACAGAGCGAGACTTCGCCTCAAGAAAACAAACAAACAAACAAACAAAAAACGAAAGGGGGTGCATGAGGTTCGCGCACAGGCCCCCCACCGCCCTCGACGCCGCTGGCAGTGTCCACTGGCCTTCACAGTATTGCGGCTGCTCAGTGACTACGGGCCACCGTCCCTAGGCTACACTCGGGGAGCTGGGAAAAGCCAGGTGCCCCAAAGCAAATACGCGGAGCTGCTGGCCATCCTCGAAGAGCTGGGGAAGGAGATCAGACCCACTTAGGCGGGGAGCGAGAGCGCGGTGGAGAGGCCGAAGCGATGCACGCTGGAGGACTGGTTCGGGAGTGCTTGGCAGAAACGGGACGGAATGCCAGATCCTAGCTGCCTTGTTGGTTTTGAAGGATTTCCACCTTTTTACAAGATGAGAAGTAACAGTTCATCTCCCCTGTTCAGATGAAACCCTTGTTTTCAAAATAGTTACAGTTTAGTTTTTCCTCCCGTGGTTCACCTGGCTCTGAACCTACAGTCTCAAAGATTGAGAAAAGATTTTGCAGTTAATTAGGATTTGCATTTCAAGTAGTTAGGAACTGCTCAGGTATTTTGTTTGTTTGTTTGTTGTTTTTAAGCATTGATTTAAAAGATGCACCTAAAGTTATCTTACAGCAAACTGTAGTTTGCCTCCAAGACATCGTCTCTTTAATCTTCTCTTTTGAATACATGTGTTACCCACGGTGTTCTTTTTCCCTTTTCATAAGCTAATACCATTCTAGGGATTTTGTTTTTAACGCATATTGACAGCATGCTTTACTTAGTAGCCGGTTCCCGTTTCCCATTTGCCATTCACAGTGTAGATTCTGCTTAATGTAACTTCTTTTTTGCTTACCTAATTGCATGACTATTCGTGCTTCAAAGTCAATTTTTTTAAATGCACAAGTTATAAATATAGAAGAAAGAGCAACCCACCAAACCTAACAAGGACCCCCGAACATGTTCATACTAAGACTGTAAGTAGATCTCAGCTCCGCATTTAAGTCAGACAAAACATCTGGAAGAAAATGACTAAAACGGTTTGCCTCTTTGTATTTATTTATTACTTGATGTAATAAAGCTTATTTTCATTTAAAAAAAAAAAGGGGGAGTGCATGAGGTGTGTCTTGCTTTTGTGGCTTTGAGAGGGGATCTTAAGGAAACTTACTGTTCCCTATTTCTCTTTGTTTCTCCAGATTCTTGCACAGGAGTAGAAAAACTATGACCCATGGCCAGTGTTTGTATGGACTGTGAGCTAAGGGTTCTTACATTTCTAAATAGTTGAAAAAGAAATCAAAAGACTGATATTTATTACGTATGACATTATATAAAATTCAAACTTTAGTGTCCTTAAGTAAAGTTTTATTGTTCAGTTTGGCACTATTGACACTTTGGGTTGCATGATTCTTTCCTGTGGGGAGGGAAGGTTCTGTGCATTGATGTTTAGCCGCATCCTTGGCCTCTACCCAGTAGGGGCCAGCAGGACCCCTTCTCCATTCCTCACAATCAAAGCCCTCTGCATATCTTACCAACAGTGCCCGGGAAGGCAAAATCACTCGCTGGTGAGGACCGCCTTTTTGTTAAAACACAACCATGTTTGTTCATTTCACTGTTGTCTATCTGCTTTTCTACAAAAGCAGCAGAGTTTACAAGTTGTAACAGAGACTGTCTGCCTCTTCAAGCCTAAAATATTTACTCTCTGCCTCTTTACAGATGACGTTTCCCGAATCCTGGTCTAGCACATAGAAGGAACTCAGTGTTTGAACAAGGAAGAAGGGAGGGGAGGTAGAGAATCATAGAGTAGGTTGCTCCCTGAGGAAAAAATGAGTTGCTGTTGTTTTTCTGACACAAAGACCAATGCACAGATGTCAGGTGGCAGGCCAGCCTTTTCCTGAGAACACATGAGCACAAGTTTATTTCTAAAGCTCTAAAGTGACACGTCTGAGTCCCTAAGATCAGCCTCTTCTACTTAAACTCCAGAAAGCTACCATTCATCATAGGAATTATGTCAACTAAAAACAATAAAATGGGAGAACACATAAGTACTGACTGTTGTAAGCAACTCCGGATCTTTTTGAAAAAATTAGCAACATGTTGGTTCATCAAATCCCAAGTTAACAGATTCAAAACGTTGTGACATTCATGAAAGAGAAGGGTGTTGATATTCATTGGCCATTCAGCATGTGCCAGGCATTCAGGGAGAATCCATACGTATATGAAACCAGAGAGCTCACTGAGAATGGGATCACTTCCTCATTTTTGACACAAGGAAATGTGCATCATAAACATGAAGGAACTGTCCAAGGTCTTATGGAGGCAGGAGCAGAGCTGAGGACTCTGATTTAGATCCAGCCAAGATCTTTATCTCTGTGTTGCCATGCTGCATCTACTGAATTATATGCTATAAAACTGGATTAGCCACATCCGCAAAGGTGGGAAATCTGCTCCGGGGTGAGTTGATATGTCTAGAAATTCTGAGCATAAAGGGAACAGAGTCAGAGTCAGGATCATTAAGTCCTTTTGTCACAGTGCAAAGCTCCTGCAGAGCAGCCAGGGCCCAGTTCCCCCAGGTTCCCGGGAGTATGAACTGACGCCTCCCAGGGTTACCCGTCCTGCCTAAGAGTTCAGTAAAGTGTTGGCGTTTCCATACAGCATGCTGAGCTGCTCTAGAAAGGCACTCTCAGACAATCCGAGGGAGGAAATGGACTGAAAAGTCATGTCTGTAGAAGCAGCAGTATAAAGAGAGATTTATCACTTGTTCTGATAAATTGACAGTGAAATTAAAAAGCTTAATTATTTCAGCATGAATTTTGAGAGGCTTCTTTTCCCACTGAACATATGAAAAAGTTTCAAAGCATTCTGCAGCAATAAAACATCTGTGACCCAATTTACATAAAACAGAATAAAACTTGAGAGTTGTTCTGGTAGCAAAGGGCACGAAGGCAATGTGAACCCTTGTTTCATCTTCCATCAATAAACAGACCCTTGTGCATACAGTAGTCAGTGAAAAATGTCCTTATAAATCTCGAGTATGTGGGGAGATGGGGAGGGAGGTTCTGTCAGACCCAACACACCACTGAGAAGAATGTTTAAAGGTATGTAGCAGATCAAAGGCCAATGGAGAGTTCACTAATGGAAAGATAATGACCTCCAAGAGGCTGGTGGGAAGATAAAACAGAATGAATACATTTTAAGGACAGAAACACACTTGAAAAAAATATGGCACAAATACATTCTCTAAAAGTGTTGAATTATAATAATTCCAAGAAGTTTCTTCCATTCCATTTTGTATGTTGCTAATGGAGAAAGGTGAGAAGTAGAGTTTAAAGCGTTTTGCGTTTTGTTTTTTTTAAAAAAAAGGTCTCGGCTATGTCTGGAGCTTTAATCACAATGGATTGGGCAGTGCTTTTAAAAAAAAAGTATCTTTTGAAGAAAGCTGAGATCCGATCCGATATACTCAATTCATATTCACGATCTTGAGTGATTTAAAGTAGATTATTTTAAACTGATATAAAACTTGACAAAAATCTGTTCTAAAGGATGTATAGAATATTGACATATGGTAATTTACTAATTAGGGAAAAAATAGGCAACACTTACTTCTGTAAGATGTGAAACTTAAATTATGTAAAGAATTAACTAGATTAAATCAAGGGTGAAAATTCTTGGACTTTGTGTCTTTCTCACTCTTTCAATTTGAAAGTCCTATTCTCTGAGAGATATTTTTGGCTAATCCATGGTCTCAGTAAACAGAAGATGAGTTTAAAAACATAATTGGTTATAGATACATTTTAAATTAGCATTTTTTAACCTCAAAAATTAACTCACTATACACTAAAGCAGTGGTTCTCAAAGAGGGGCAGCATTTCTTGGCTGAAAGAATTGTGAGAAATAAGGTCTTAGGGACGTTTCAAAATACAGCACAACTGGCCACCACTCACCCCTAAGCCAGGAAAAAGATTCAAATATACGTCTCCAAAGTGACATTAAACGCCAGCAACCCACGTCCAATTCTTATTAGAAACCAGGGCCTTGATGACTCGCTGTTATTGGTGAGAATAAGTCATTTCCTCAAGCAGGTTGGGAGCATGACCGTTAGCTCATTCGACACTATCCATGTCAAGGACTGGATCCCACTATCAGCTCAAGTGAATGGTAAAGAACAGAGCTTCACATTTGGCTGGAATTTGCCCCAGAGGTGCCACAAGAATGATCTTAAACCCACTGCCACTTAAAACCTTCACAAAGCTGGGCAGGAAGAAGTGATATTAATGGAAGGGCTTGAAGAATAAGTAGTCAGTCTTATTTTGCCTCTGGAGGAAGCTTGCCAACATAGAGATCTAGGTAGTTGACGTGGTGAGCGGAATGGAAGTGTTCTGGAATAGGGTGCAGAGTAGTGAACGCTGGGCAAACGGGTGGTGCACACCAGCTGACGGTCTCAGGGGAACCCTCCAGCCAGGGATTGCCTTGTGAAAATGAAAATCCAGTGTTGCCAGGGTCTCACTTTGCAAGGATGACTGACAACCTGGATTTTTGTGTGACCTCACCTATTTTTTATATGATGGCAACTAATTTTTTTTAAAACCAGACGCGGTGGGAACCAATACCATAGAGTAAACAAGCCTTACGTGTGTCAAAGGCAGCCTGTAAATTGCCGCTTTGTCATCTCTGCCCCAAGCACTCTGAAGTCTGTTACAGTTTAAAGCCAGACATGCAGAGTCACTTGCCCGAGTGACATCACATTTGCCTCCACATCAGTGTCCCAGAGGTTGCTTTTTCTGATTCACTGTTTTTGCTTTTTTTTTTTTTTGATACAATGAATAATTGAAGGATATGATTAAAAGTTACCCTGTGAAACTCATCTTAGCATTTATTGTGAGGGTATTATGAATGCTGCCTCTTATGTGATACAATCAGCTCTCAACGGAAAAATGTCTTCTTCAGCTTAATTATCAGATGTAACTGTGCTTTTAAGGGGAAGATACTTTGTTTTTATGTTTTACTGGTTCTGTGACTTATACAGACATTACCTGTATCTTGTCATTGAATGCTGGAAAACAGCTGAATTTGTGTGTTTACACTTCGGAATTGTTTCTGTTGTTACTCACTTTTCTTTCAATATACCTCACGTGCTAACTACTTTTTATTTGGTTTATCTTCTTACGCTTACTAGATTCTTGATGAGATAAATTACTTCCACTTGAGAACAGAGCATAAAAGGAATATGTGAGAGGTATTTAAAAAATAATTTCAACTCTTTGTGGCTCACCTCCTTCTAAAGTATACGTTGTTTGTTATGTTATGCAGGACCAAGAGTAGAGGAGTTATTATGTGTCCTGGTTCTAAACGGAGGACCTGTGATTGAATAAACTCAGAGGACTTGTGATTGGATAGACTCAAGCTAAAAATCGAGGGAGAGAGAGGTAGAAGGGATGATGTGGGGGAACAAGAGCACTGAGAAAGAGAAAGAAACACCCCCTACACACACACACACACACACACACACACACACAGATTCTAATAGGAATTCAATATCAAGATGATTCTACAAATCAAAATTCTGAAATCCACGTATAAAACTAACACTGAGAAAAACACCCCCAAATTCAATATTTAATGTGAATTTACTTCAGATGAACTAAAATTAAGGAAGAAACTAGAATATAAATGGCATGATTGTGTTTACAATGTTTATGAGCTAAAGTAAAGAATAATATTTATAAAAATAAGAAAATATATTAATAAAGAAGACAAGACATTAAAATTGAATTATTTAAAACATAGGAAAAGTCCTCAATAAACAGAATAAACTTTAGATTGGACACATTCTTGAAGATATGATATGTAAATCTGAAGGCTGAGGAATTGATCCAACATGAAACATGACAAATACAAAGATAGAAAAATATGAACTTCATTTAAGACAGAAGACATATTTAGGATATTTGTACAGGAAACAGTTCAGGAGCAACTCGCAAAAAATAATTTTAGCGATAAGTTAGAATATTTCATGAATGCTCCAATTAAAGACATAACTAGTACCTAGCAGGATAAATATAAATAAATACATATCTGGACATACTATATTAAAATTCTATAAAATTAAGAATAAAGACACAATCTTAAAAGTGTCAGAGAGAAAAAACACACTTCTTCAAAGAAAAGGAAAAGAAAATTGTACTGACACCAGACTTCTTGACAAGATCAATACATTCTAGAATATAATAATATAATATATTTTGATGGCTGAGTTTACTACATAATGAAAGCAAACCTGGAATTCTATATTCAGATAAATCATCATTCAAAGATACGTGAAAAGAGAACGTTTCTCAGAGGTACAAAATTTGCTCCCCAATACTGATCCTCTCTGAAAGAAGCATTCAAGTACATACCAAAGCAAAAAAACAAAACAAAACAAAAATAAGAGGGGGGGAAAATATGACCCTTAAAATGAACACAGAAACTGGTAAATACGTTGACAAATTTGGTTATATACTGATTGTAATTAATAGTAGGTTATAAAAAGATCGAATAAAATCTTTAACAATTAAGAGAAATGACAATGTTGATGATAAAGATAATTGGTGACTAAGTAGAAGTCGTTATATGATTGGCATGAGGATATAAATAACAAGTAAATTGATCATGTTAGAAAAAAAGCATAATTGGTATTTAATTAAATGTTCAGGTATAATTACTGCAATAATAGAAATATTATATAAAGCTTCTAAGAAGTGGGGATGAGGTATGCATGAAGGGATTTTATATATGTATATATAATATATATTAACATATATATACACAATATATATTCATCCAAAGGAGTACAGAAAGAATATAAAGAAAAAACAGTAAAAATTGCATGCACACTAAAGACTTACAAAAGAATATGGTGGAAGTAAATCTAGCTATACCAATTAGAGAACTTTTTAAGTGTAGAGCTCACCAGAGATGGGTAAAATAAAACATATGGAAAGATTGAAAATAAAGTATAAAAATGTTTCTCCAGAAAACCAATAATCAAAAATAAAATAAAATAAAATTGTGAAAGTGATTATACTGATATTGAAGAAAATAGGATTTGAGGCAGAAAGTATTGATAGATATTAGGAAAGACACAATTAGATCATAAAAGAGTAATGAATACGATTTTTAAAATCATGAACTTCGGTAACATAATAACATAACGTTATAAAGAATAAAATACAAGTCACATTCTGCAGTCTGACCAAAGTGAATATGATTATTCACATGATTTGCTTTTCTGAGGTAAATATTGGTGGTCTCCAAAAATTAGAGGAAGGTGAATACTGCAAGCTTCCTTCCTGGCAAACTTTCCACCAGGTGGGACATTGCAATGAAAAATAGTCTCAACCAAATTCTTCCAGCTGTTTCATCATTATTAATAAGAAGGTACCAGCTGAGGGAGGTGGCTTATGCCTGTAATTCCAGCACTTTGGGAGGCCAAGGCAGGTGGACCACCTGAGGTCAAGAGTTCGAGATCAGCCTGGCCAACATGGTAAAACCCCATCTCTACTAGAAATAAAAAATTAGTGGGGTGTAGTGGCAAA
Organism: Macaca fascicularis; assembly: GCF_037993035.2. Taxonomy (NCBI): domain Eukaryota; kingdom Metazoa; phylum Chordata; class Mammalia; order Primates; family Cercopithecidae; genus Macaca; species Macaca fascicularis. The sequence goes on from NC_088387.1 coordinate 114,796,303, forward strand.
TGCCTGTAATCCCAGCTACTTGGGAGGCTGAGGCAGGAGAATCACTTGAACCCAGGAGGCAGAGGTTGCAGTGAGCTGAGATCGTGCCATTGCACTACTCCAGCCTGGACGACAAAAGTGAAATTCTGTTAAAAAAAAAAAAAAAAAAAAGCCAGATGCGGTGGCTCACACCTGTAATCCCAGCACTTCGGGAAGCCGAGGCAGGTAGATCATCTGAGGTCAGGAGTTCAAGACCAGTCTGACCAACATGGTGAAAAACAAAAAATTAGCCAGACATGGTGATGGGCACCTGTAATTTCAGCTACTCAGGGGGCTGAGGCATGAGAATCACTTGAACCCAGAAGGCAGATGTTGTGGTGAGCCGAGACCACACCGTTGCACTCCAGCTTGGGCAACAAGAGCAAAACTCCATCTCAAAAAAAAAAAAAAAGTACCAAATCATAAAATATGCCCTGTAAACTTTCTGTTCTTTAAATGCACTGACAGCATCTTGCAGAGGAAGTTTACAGGAAATGGAAGCCACATACCTAATGGCAGAATTCAGTCAACCTATTGAAGCCAGGTGATCAAACTCATCTATCAGTGGGAAGATGCAGGGACACTCCAATAAGGTATAATTCTTAAGAATGTGGACTAGATTCTATATTCTATATTGCTAGATTCATATACCAAAAGAGTACCCTTATGCAAGGGTGGAAGGACCTGTATAACTCCAGGCCAATCTACACACCTTGAACCCAATTCAATCTACTTAGAGTAACCACTTTGATGTTGGCTTTTTTTCTTTTTTAAAGGACATAATTTATTTTTTAGAGCAGTTTTACGTAGGTTCATGGAAAAAGTTAGCATTAAATGCAGAGTTCCCACATACTCCCTGCTCCCACTCCTCCACACACATACAACCTCCCCAACTATTGATATCCCTCACCATGGTGGTATATTTGTTACAATCAATGAACTTGCCTTGACATATCATTATCACCCAAAATCCATAGCTATGCACTCTCTAGGCTCTGACAAATGTATAATGACACATCTCCACCATTGTAGTATCCTACAGAAGAGTGTCATTGCCCCACAATCCTGTGTTCTGCCTTTTCATCCCTCCCTCTCCTGTAACCCCTGACAACTACTAATGTTTTCATTGTCTTCATAGTCCTTTCTTTTCCAAAATGTCAGGTAGTTGGAAAAGATAGTAGGTATCATTTTCAGACTCACTTCTTTCACTTACCATATGGATTTAAGGTTCCACCAGGTCTTTCTATGGCTTAATAGCCCTTGTCATTTAAGTGCCAAATACTATTTCATTTTCTGGGTATACCATAATTTATTTATAAATTCTCCTACTGAAGGACATCTTGGTTGCTTTCAAGTTTTAGCATTTATGAATAGAGCTGATATAAATATCCACATGCAGGTTTGTAAGAGGAACTAAGCTTTTACATCAATAGAGTAAATTCAAAGGAGTAAAATTGGCTGATTATATAGTAAGAATATGTTTAGTTTTATAAGAAACTGCCAAACTGCCTTTTAAAGTGGCCGTGCCATTTTTGCATTCTCATGATGCTGACTTTTGATTAGAATAGTTCAAATACAAAGTAAATATCCTTGGGTTATGTAATCATAATTCAGACATTTTTATATAAACAAACTACTAATACATGGATTAAAACATAACTGTAAATACATATTTATATGTCATATACATTTTTTATGCTGTAATACTCTAAAGAAAATTATATGACCAAATCTTAAGGATAAATGGGAAAAATATAAATCATAGAAAAATGTTTTAATAATCTTTTCTCAGATGTGTCAGCTTGATAGCTCGAGCTGGGAAAATAAATAGCAAGAATGAAAGCATTTGAACAGTATAATTAATAAATATGATCTAGCATATGCATATAAGTGGATGTGCATACCCCCAACTACAGACTATGTATTTTACTCAAGCCTATATAAAATATTTGTAAGTGCACATGTTAGGATGAAAATCTCAATATAGTTTAAAAATATATATATAATAAAAGCCCTCTGTCTGACCACATGCTTTTAAATTAGAAGAATATATATATACACATATAAATATAATATGTGCTTTTGTGAGTAACCTTTTCTTTACTGATGCAAAGAGATATTTGAGAAGAAATTACCCCACACCCAGCTTTATGATATCGTTAAATGACCTTGACAAGTTTTTTGGATCTATATCTAAACAAATTTACAGGCAAGACCCAATATTCTAAGAAGAGCATCAAATAAATTTGGGAAGTTCTATTACACTGATGATATTTTTGAACCAATGAACTAAGCATCTGTATTTCTGTTCTACCTCCAGATTCCTTGGCATGTGAGATAATAAATTGTCCTATACATTTTGTTATAATATTGTCCCATACATTTTTATTAAAGTGCTTTTACTTGCAGCAAAATCAACCTCACTTATGCAGCTATTATCTGCTATCTTTCTTTTTCTTCCTTTCCTAGTCAATATTGAATCTAACACTGGGTTTCACCGACACATGGGACTAGTAGAAGAGAATGCACCCAAACAAAAATTCAATCCTAGAGAAAAACATAATCTAAGCAACTCCTTTTCGAAACACAGAAAACTAAAATTATGCAAGAATTTATGTGTTTGATTCAGACAGAAAATTACCAACTCTTTTCAATTTACAATCATTTATATTTCAAAACATGTGAGACATTTATGTATCTTCATTTTTTAAAGTAATCATCTGTGGCAATGACCCTGAAGAAAATCCTTTGTTTTTGTATATTCAAAAATGTGTCTCATTTTCAAACAATGTGATACATGCTTGTATTTGGATTGTCTAATTGAATTTCTACAGCAACCCCACATAGTTGGAAATATCCCCATTTTAATGACGAGAAACTGAAGTTGAAATAAGTTAATTAGGAGAACTTGACAAAGCATTATATGAGAACTTGCCAAAATAGTAATAACAACAGTGGCATCAGCAGCAGTAACAACAACAATATCTTCAACTTGCACTTCTTGGTTTCTGGATATGGAAACAAAAGACATCCTTAAGCACCATTAATCTCTTCTCAGTAAAATAAGCAGAGATCATGGCCGTGGTTATGCTGTAACCTGAAAAATAACATTAGTTCAAATATTGCATCTTGGTCTAACAAAAAATTGACTGAAAAATTGTTTACTTTGAGTGTCATGTTGAAGCCAGTGTCAGACAGTCAAATCCACTTTATTTCACTTGAGATTGTTTGTCTCTTTTACTTATATTTGACTTTTCTCTTTAAAAAAACTATTGGAGAGTCACAAATATCTTTTCCCAAAAAGTAAAGTATTACATATTGCACTCAGAACAGAACAGATGGATTCTTTTCTAAAGAAAAAGAAGACCATGACACCAATGTGGATGACAAGAGAATGTCATACCACTACTGGGAGGTTGTTCTTGACAACAAATTAAACAACAACACGATATCACAGCACACATATTAGAATGGCTAAAATCCAGAACGCTGACAACACTACATGCTGGCAAGGATGTGGAGCAACAGGAACTCTCATTCATTGCTGGTGGGAACACAAGATGGTAAAACCTCTTTGGAAGACATTTTCACAGTTTCTCATAAAAGCTAAACGTACTCATACCATACGATCCAGCAATCGGGCTCTTTGGTATTTACTCAGAAGAGCTGAATACTTACTTATATCCACACAAAAACCTGCACACAGAAGTTTATAGCACTTTTATTCACAATTGCCAAAATTTGAAAGAAACCAAGATTTCTCTCTCAGTAGGTGAATGGGTAAACTCTGGTATAACCAGACAACGAAATATTATTTAGTGCTAAAAGTAAATGAGCTAGAAGTCACGAAAAGACAGGAAGGGAACTTAAATGTGTATTACTAAGTTAAAGAAGCCAATCCAAAAAGAGCATATAGTGTGATTCCAACTATCCCATATCCTGGAAAAGGATGGCTATGGAGACAGTGAAAGGTCAGTGATTACAGATACGGTATGGCAGGTGAGAGTAGAGGGATGAATAACCAGAGCACAGGGAATTTTTAAGGCAATTAAACCATTTTGTATGATACTGTAATGATAACAGGTATCATTTATGCATTTGTGAAAACCCACAGAATGTACCTCACCAGAAGCCCCCATGTAAACTATGGACTTTGGGTGATAATGATGTGTCAGTGTAGGTTCACCAATTATAGAAAGTGTACTGCTATGGCATGGGATGTTGACAGTAGGGGAGGTTGTGTGGGTCTATGAGGACAGGGGTTATATCTTTAAAAACTAAAGTTTAGTCATGAAAAGAAAAAAGCAAACGTCAGATAAGCAGGACAGACCAGACATCCAAGACCCAACCCATATGTTAAGAAGAAACAGAAGCATGCAGTTAATATCCACTGGGCCTCTAATTTGTACCTATGCAAGATATTTGCATGTTCTCTTATCCACATTTTGATAAAGCTATTTTTTGCAAAATCATCTTTCTATGCGGCTATGTTACCTTATATTCTTTTTACCTTTATTTTAAAGGCTTATTTTAATGAGTTGTGCCCATTTGAAGTCACTGATTTTTTTGCCTTTTCTGATTCATTATTTGCTTCAACAACCTTGCTTAACATCCCAAAACTGTGATTTTAAAACTTTTCTTTATTTTAATTAGTCTTTATCATTTCTGTGTGCTCCTAGTTCAAGTTTGAGGAATTAGTCCTGTTAGAAAACTCATTGATTGCCACTATGCTTTGAAGAGCTTTGGAAAGTTGAGGGTAATTTGCATTACTAATAGCCTACTATTAGCCTATATTTGAACTGAGCTAAAACTCCAGTTGGTTTGTGAACAGCCTTTTACTCTGCTTTAGGTAGGGCCAATCTGACCATTTTGAGCTCAGCCCCCTGTCTGCCAATATATAGCCTTCCACATATCAATGACAACATAAAGAAATGAACAACTTCTCAATTTCTGCTGATTGAACAGTGCATCATGGCCACAAATCCAGCAACTGCAGCACTATGCATTGTGTTTGAGTTTGCCATCCTTTATTTACAGACAAATCAGTTTGGGAACATTATTCTTTTCTGGAAATGTGGTGGAGAAAGAGAAACACAACGCAGATATATTTATATACACAATGGATGCTTTGGGATTAGAATGAGAATCTCGAATAGCATAGTGGAGATACAATATATCAAGAGTAATTTCAGTTTATTCCAAGCCTTAGGGATTTATTTTTGTAAGTTATAAGAACTGCAAAGATATCACTGTGGGCCACTCAAGGCTTGGCAATTTACACTTGGGATACTTGCAAATATACTTTTATATCTGGTCAAATAAGTTTTTTTTTAAAAATATGTTTGGCTAAGAAAGATTAATGAGACACAGACACATCTGATGGCTATAGCAAATCTGGCAGCCATGATAAAAATTCTGCAGAATGGAAACCACAAAGGAGAGGGCTGGTGTCATAGACAAAGAGTGGATTTAGTAAACTTTGCTGGTGGCGTAACATGAAAGTAGAAACACAGAGGTGGTTACTCTGAGATCACGTGTCTAGGCTTATGTCCAGAAAAGAAAATGCACACTGAAAGACAGAGCATCTTAATGAGAGGCTCTAAGCCCGTAAAATCACAGAGGCAGACAGATTTGGCTTGGGCATTTCTTGGGAAGAAGTGCCCTATCTTATCAAAGGGTCTGATGCTGGGCCTTTTCCTAAATATAGCTGATGTCAACAGTCTCTATTTGTCTTACACGTCAGAATTCTGCATAGCTGCTAATTTCTTCTCAGAGATCTATTGATAGAAAGCAATGGACTCAGGGGAAACCGAAAAACTGAGTATTGGAAAGTTGAACTGATCGACACTGTCCATATGCTGCCATGAAAACAGACCAGCCTTTCATGCAGTAATGTTCATAATCTTAAACCTCCTAATACTTGTCTGGCAATTAAGAGTTTCCAAAAAATGTTTCTTATTAATTAGGATATTGAACTTTCATTATGATACTACAAGGTAAGCAGGTTTAAACAGAGTTGATCTAGGAAAGAGTACTCATGGTTTCAAGATTAACTCCTGTGCCCATACCTCAGTCATCAGTGGGACTCTAGGCTGCTGGAGTGCTTGTTTTTGTTAGTAACCCTTGAGTCCTTCAAGTGACCTTTCACGCGTGCCTAGCTGTTTCTGCTGTCACCTCTGCTCTGTTGTCAGGTCACTGCATTGCCTATGATTTATTCAGTTACTGCTATTTCCACACATATCCCTGTTTGGTTTTCTCTTTTCTTCTTTAGAATAATCCCATTTCATGACAACTGAGCTGCAACCATAGGAAAATTGGGTATTCCTAGGCAGTACAATGGTATAATCATAAAGATATCTTAGAGTGTGCACTGCTTTTGAGTTTTCCAAGCACTCTCCTACTCCATACTGCATTCTCACAGCACCTCAGATTGGTGGATATTATTCTCACCTTGCTGGTGACAATTGTGAGACACAGGGATTAATGTGCTCACAAGGGATATTTCACAGTAATAAGATGAGACAGATCTAAGACCAGTGTTAAGAAAGAACTATGTAAAATATCTGAAATCTACTGAGTCTTGTTAGTGTTTGACCTCTTCATATTAAATAAACAGCCTCAAATGTATGTAGAATACTCTATCAATAACCAGTACCTCACACTGTGCGTTGTGCAAGATAATGTTGGGTGGACTATACTTCCAGCCCCTAAGAAATCCTGCTGACAGTAGGAGAGGTAAAATACGTTCGCAAATAAATGAAAATGCAATGCAGACAAGATAAACACTTTAACAAAGATGTAGATAGAGTGCTTTGAGGCTTCAGGGGAAAAGTAACTTTTGTTTTACTAGGAAGGATTTTTGACATTATGGAAGATTGGAGATGTGCACTCTTTTTAAAATGTCTTATGTGCAGATAAGAGAGCTATAAATTTAGCATAACTTATACATGACGAAAAGACTGAGATTTGGAAAATTAGTGAATTTTGCACCATCCAAGGTAAATTGAGTCTGAGAAAAGCCATTTGCTTGATGAGAAACCTGGTGGCGCATCTTACAATAAAACACACTCTCTTCTCACAGTGAAATGCCATTACAATTCCTGTGAAATGGCATGTTCTCGAGAGGTAATTGCAAATTTCTTTCCCAAGCTGAAATTTAGGAATAACCAAGCAGGCCTTGAAATCAAAAGCACCAGTTGGCTCCATGTCCCTTAGCAAATTTTTTCCAGAAGTAAATAATTGTTACTGGCTGAAATGACATTCGGCTGAGGCAAAACAGGCCTTTGGAGACCCAGCGGGGTGCTAATGGTCAGATGGTGTGTCCTCGACTTGCTGGGGTGTAGAGCAGTGCATTGAATCTTGCCCATGCTATTTGAAACACTTAGCTTTTCAATAGGGAGTGCTCAGAAGGAGATGAAAATTGCACTGGCATCAGAATGAAAACAAAGAGGAAAAAATGGAAACAAAATTGGTGAGCATCACTCTCAGAAGCTGAGGCTTATTTCTTCGTCATTGTTAAATTTTCGGGAATTTATTTTTGAAAATTTCTATAGTGAAATGCCAAGCTCAGTTAAGAACAATGGCATGTTTAGTGACTATTAGTCAACAGCAATGCTGATAATACATGTGTTTCAAAGGGAGAGGAATGTAAGAGAGGAGAGGGAAAAAAAAGGAAAAAAGAAAAAGATTTAAAAAAAGCACCTACCCAAAGCACAATAATAGAACTAGTTCAAAAGTCACTCTCTTCATCAAAATTGGAGTCAGGAAAATGGTACTGAGTTATTATGGCACCCCCGCCCACTGATTCATGATGGATGCAGTACAATCTCTCTAGGTTTCTGAGCTGGACATCCTCAACCTGGAAGCTTCCATAGAAATGATCACTTGCTCCCTGGAAATAAGGCAGGGAGATGAGGGAGGTGTCCCTGAACTAAAGTGATGCCCTGCTATTTTCATCGCTATTCCATACGGTTCCATCATCCCAGTGTGGATGCCGATAGTCAGTGAGTTGCCAAAAAGGATGTGCTGCTCCCCAGGGATGTGGTTTCTTCCCTTTCCAAGTTTATTTTCAGTGGGAGCCCACAAAGGTAGAATCACTCCCCAGTGTAGTAGATAACACAATATCACAATATAGAAAAATTTACATCTGTGCTGCCTTTCAGATACTGAACAACCTTAAGATGGCAAATGCCTGTTACAAGATGTCAGTCATTCTTGGGTTGAAAATCTTTACAGGGAAGATACAGAGATTTAAGTACCTGTAACATGCCAGATGCAGAGCTAGGTTTTTTCACAGATGCCTATTGTTCAATATAATTTATCCTTGCAAAGACTCTGGAAGGTGAGGATTAGCCCATTTCGTAAATTAGGAAAAGGAGATTTAGAGGGAGTACAGATCCCCATTCATGGACACATAGTTAGTAAGTTGTGGGTCTCATATTTAATCCAGGTCCAGAGCATTTCTTCTGTATGGAAGTGCAGAGCGGTATGAGCTTGGCTGCATTTTCCATTGTGTTCTTGGTTGCCCGCTTTCCTAGCTGGTTCTCTGTCTAGACAGTCTGTTGATTTTTTTAGTGACACTGAATTCTTTTAATAAATTCCTTTTCTGTTGCAAGTATCTATTTTTGCTTCAGATACCTATTCAGCTTACCTGTCATTTGCACCCAAGAATTCTGACTGATGCGAAGTAAAAGGGAGTCATACAGGAGGGGAGAATACCTCTGTCTGGAGGATGGTGAAGAGAGCCAGACAAGGTTCATGAAAGAGGGCTGGGTAAGATGATAGGAAAGTCAGAGTAAAGGGATAAGGGAGTGGCAATGGCAAGATTACAGGGCAGCCAAGTATGTGATGTGCTCTAAAACACAGACCCAGGTTCATAATCATTATGGTTAGCTCTATTAATTTCCTGTTGTCTTTTACTTTTATTTCAGTGAGAATTCTGTCAAAATGGTGACAGTGCTTCCCCATTTCTCTATCTTAATTTCTATGGGGTTGAATTTGTCATAAGCAATCTTTTGTCTCTTATCTCAGCTCAGAAATGACTGAATAAAAGGTCATGTGTGCGGCTAAATAAACATAGTGACATTTTTCTGTGCACATATTTTGCTGATGTACCTACAGACCTTTAAAAAATAGAAACTTTTGAAGCAAAAATGCTTTTAAAATTCTGTCCAAACATGTTGGTGGGAATCTAGCCAAAAGCTAGTAGGATACTGAATAAAGAAATAGCTTTAAAAGAAAGAAAGGGAAAGAGAAGGAAAAGAGAAGACAGAAAACTAACCTGCTGTTTTTATTTAAAGATAGAAATAGATTAAAATGCATGTTTTATTTTTGTAAGGAAAAGAACTCTCATCCACAAAAAGATGTAAGATAGATAGATGATACATAAATATATAAGATAGATAGGATAGATAGATTAGATAGATATAGATAGATGATAGATAAATAGATAGATAGAGAGAGAGAGAGAGATAGATAGATAGATAGATAGATAGATAGATAGATAGATAGATAGATAGATAGAATAGATAGACAGAAGTGATCTATTAGGGGAATTGTCTCATGCAATTATAGAGGCTGAGAAGTCTCATGATAAGCAGTCTGCAAGCAGGAGAACCAGGGAAACTGGCAGTGTAATTCTGTCCAAGGCCAAGGGCCTGAGAAATTGGAAGGCAACTGGTCTAATTCCAGGAGTCCAAATTTCTGATGCCTGAAGGAAAAAGAAGATAAATGTACCAATTCCAGAAGAGACAACAACAAATTCTCCCTTCTTCCTTCTTTGTATTCTATCTGGGCTTTCAACAGATTAGAGGATGCCCATTTACATTGGTGAAGGCTGACCTTCTTTACCCCGTCCACCAATTCCAATGTTAACCTTTGCCAGAAACATCCTCACACATATAACCAGAATAATGCTTTGCCAGCCATATGGGTAAGTAACCCTTATCCCCATCATATAGATTGACATCTAAAATTAAACATCACAGAGGGTTAAACATAAAACACATTCCTAGCCCTAAAGGTAAAGATACTGAATAGACTAAAAGACCTATATTCAACATTTAAGAAAAACACAATTCAAGGGATATCAAATAACCCCAAACAAGAGAACTAGAGAACATTTTATAGAAAATGTAACATTTACTTAAATATGATAGGATAACAAAGCATTAGATTCAAAAAGAGTGAGACCCAGAAATAAATCCTCACATATATGGTCAAATGACTCTTGACAAGGGTGTGCCATGACCTTTACCTTTGGGGAAAGAACAGTCTTTTTGACAAATGATATTGGCAAAACTGGATATCCACATGCAAACGAATGAAGTTGGACCCTTACCTTATATCATATGCAAAAATGAGCTCAAAATGGATCAAAGACTTAAACATAAGAATGAAAACTAGAAAAGTTTTAGAAGAGAATATAGAGAAAAGCTTCATGATACTGGATTTGGCGATGATTTATTGAATATAATGCCAAAAGCATAGGCAATAAAAGACAAAATAGATAAATATGACTTCACCTAAATTAACTTTTATGCATCAAGTTTCACTATCAACCAAGTGAAAAGGCAACCCAGAGAATGGGGGAAAGAATTTTGAAAATACTATATCTGTAAACAGAATTAAAATTCAAAATATACAAAGAACTCCTCAACAACAACAAAATCTGATTAAAAACAGGGCAAAGGGCAAATGTATTGAATAAACTTTTCTCCAAAAAAGATATACAAATTACCAATAAGCACATGAAAAGATGTTCAATATCACTAGGCATTAAAAAATGCAAATCAAAACCACAATAAGATATTATATTACTTTACATCCATTCGGTGAAGTAGCAAATATACAAAAACAAATAGAAGAGAAAGAAAATAATAAGTGCTAGCAAAAACATGGAGAAATTGGAACCTTTTTTCATTGTTGGTGAGAATCTAAAATGTAAAGCTACTTTGAAAAACATGTTGATGATTTCTCAAAAAGTTAAATATTGATTTACCATATGATCTAACAATTCTACTTCTGGTTACATAACCTAAAAAGCTTAGAAGCAGGTACTCTAACAGATATTTGTATATCAATGTTTATAGCAGAAATTTTTCTATTAATCAAAAGGTAAAAACAAACTAAATGTCCATACACTGATACACAGACAAAATATGTAAAGACAATAGAATGTTATCCGTCCTTAAAAAGAAAGGACATTCTGGCACATGCGACAGCATGATCAACCTTGAAGACATTAGGCCCAGTGAAATAAGCAGACACAAAAGGACAAATAGTGAGTGATTCCACTCATATGGTGTACCTAGAGTTGTCAAAATCACTGAGAAAGAAACTAGAATCATGGCTGCCAGGAGCTGGGGGTAAGGGAGGATGGGAAGCCATTGTCTAATGGGTATAGAGTTTCACTTGGGGAAGACGGAAGAGTTCTGGAGATACATGGTGGTGATGCTTGCACAACAATGTGAATATAATCAATGGCACTGAACTGTACACTCTAAAACGATCAAAATGAGAGAGAGAAGCAGAGAGACAAGGATTGATTGACTCCAAGTGGGAGGAACACCAAATGCTAAGAGTGGAAGATGCTTGAGAAACTAACTTGGAGCCATGTTGCAAAACGTTCTTGGGACCCAACACTTAGAACTTTTTCCTATAGAGGTCTACCAGAAAACCATCTGAGATTATTAATCAGGGCACCCAACAGTTAGAACTTTTTCCTATAGAGGTCTACCAGAAAACCATCTGAGATTATCAATCAGGGCAGTCTCTCCGTCAGTTTTAGGCTTTGAGTAAATTACTTCAAATTAACTGAAAATGGATGAAAAGGCATCACATTAGAGCAAGAAGCCCAGTAATGAGGCACCTGCAGTAACAAAGCAAAGACTGAAGACTCGTACCAGGGCGCTGGCACCAGAGGTTGGGAGAGAAGGGACAGATGGAAGATGAGCCTTTAGGAGGTAGAATTGGCAGAGCTCAGACAACCCATGGTAGTATTTTGAGAATTTCCCAAAGACACTCCCAAGTTTAATCCTCTGATTGCCGGTTTCACACACGCCAGTTGACATGTGTGTCATTATCTTATCATGACTCTCCTGAGAGGGGAACAAAATGCAGGATCAATGTCATAAACACAGCCCTCTGTGCCACAGAGGTTAAGAAGGTGGAACGGATTTACAGCAATCTTGATAATCACTGATGCCTAGCTTTCTTCTTGCTCATTACCTCTGGTAAGGACCTATGGGTTGGCCCAGAAAACATACGTAGTATAACTAGGCCTCTGAGTACACCCCTCTGTGCTGCTTCTAGACAGCCAATGGCTCTGGCTTTGAAATTTTTGTTCACTTGGATTCAGCTTGGGCCAAAGACAATCTGCTTGCAGGCTTTGGGAAGACTCCCAAAACTCAGACCACCTCTCAACTGCTACTCAACCTGTGTCTCTCCTTACAAGATTGGTCAAGTTTCCTGCTAGTCTGTACTTTTGGCAGAGATGATGTGAGGGTACATGAGATGTGGCTGTAAATCACTGAGGTCGTTCCTGGTTTGCAGTAAGGAACTACTCATTTTATTTCCTGTTCTAACTTCTAGCATGATATGACTTCTCTGGTCCTTTCCATGACAGATTTTCAGGCCACAGTCTCACCTGGTCATCATCCTGATACACTGCAGACCTCAACAAACTGGGCCCTCTGGCTCCTCACAGAGTGCTCCCTGCCAAGTTCCTGCTGCTGGTCAGATAGGTTCTGCCAACCATAAAAAGGAACTATGGATCTGACTCTAGACTGCGTGGCTATCCATCTTTTCTCATAGCTTGCCCGTCCAAGATAGGCTCTATCCCATTTTAACAGCTCAACAAATACTGATGTACCTGTATTCAATTCAACATGCGTTTATGTAGGATCCACCCGGGGCCAGTCATTTTACTGGGCACTGAAGATACAACAATAAATGAAGCAGCTCTAAGTGTGCAGAAGTTTATTATCTAAATGAGGGAACATCAATAAATCAACCAATTTTAAAAATAAAAAATAACTTAACTGCTAAATAGAGTACAAATTCCACTGCCGGGTCGGCCATAAGGGTGAAAAATACATCATTCTTATTGGTGAGGATGTGAAAATAGTGGATTAAGGAGGGGTTTTTTTTTTTTTAATTAATCAGACATACTGAGGCATAATTTGCAATCAATAAAATGTATTTTAAGTATACAGTTAAGTAAGTTTTATGGGTACATAAAACAATCATGATCAAGATAGACAATACTTCTACCATGCCAACAATTTTCCTTGTACTCTTTCCATCAATTCTCACCCAGAACCCACCCCTCTCCCAACACACCACTGACATGTTTTCTAGCAATATAGATTGAATTAGTCTAGATTTCATATAATTGGAATTATATGGTATGTACTTTTTCTTTAGTCTGGCTTCTTTTTTTCAGTATCATATTTCTGAGATTCACTCATGCTCATTTAATAGAGTTTCATTCCTTTTAATCACTGAATAATCCATTGTATTCATATATTGCATCTTGTTTATTAATAGACAAGTTGATAAACATCTGAGTTGTTTCCAATTATAGACTATAGTGAATAAAGCCGTTACGAACATTTGTGTGCATGTCTTTGTGTGAATATGCATTTTCATTTCTCTTGTGTAAATACCTAGGAATGAAATTGTTGCATCATGTGGTAAGTTTCTGATTAACTTTATGAGAAATTGCTGTTAGTTTCCAAAGTGATTGTAATAACTTTATATTCTCATCAATAGTGAATGACAGATCCCTTGGTTCATCTAACACTTGGTACTATCAGTCTTACTGACATTTTAGCTTCATGTGACTATGCAGCTATATCTCATTGTGATTTTAATTTTAATTTCTTTAATGATTCATGGTGCCTACTAGTAATTCATGTGTTTATTGATGATTCATACACCTTTTTAATATATAAATTAGTGCCTGTTTAATTTTTTTAATTGGGTTGTTTGTCTCCTTGTTACTGACTTGCAAGGGTTTTTTATGCTACATATTCTGGATACAAGTCCTTTGTCACATATGCATTGCTGATATTTCCTGCCACTATGTGGCTTGTCTTTTCATTTTCTTAAGGTGCCTTTTTAAAAGCAGAAATTTTACATTTTGATGAGATGTGCTTTATCATTTTTTCTTTAATGGTTATTGCTTATTGTGTCTTAGCTAACAAATTTTGCCAAACCCCAGTCATGGAAGTTTGCTTTTTATATTTTCTAGAGAAGTATTACAGTTTTCACTTTTCCATTTAATTGACTGATTCATTTTGTTTGAATTTTCTATGTATACCATATGGTTAGAGGTGAGGATTATTTATTTTCATATGAATATCTCATTTTTTCAACTCAATTTATTGAAAAAATCTATCCATTATCCATTTAAATCTTTTCTCCCCTTTGTTGAAAATCAATTAGCCATATATAAATGGTTTTATTTATAGATTCTCCTTTTTTTTCTACTAGTCTATATGTCTTTTTAACTTAAGATTGTCTTGTTTGTAGTAGCTTTATAGTAAGTGTTGAATTTAAATAAAGTCCTCCATTTTGTCCTATCTACACTGAAGTCTTTTGAGTTTTCAATACAAATTCTAGAATTCTTATCTATTTCCACAAGAGTCATTTGGGATCTTAATTTCATTTGCATTGAATCAATAAATCGTTTAGTGAAAATTGACGTTTTAACAATATTGAATTTCCTAATCTATGAGTAAGTGTTTTAGTTTGCTGGGGCTTAATATTGATGGAGATTCCAAATATTAATGTGACATGTATGTTCCAGGTGCCATGTTAAGTGCTATATACATGTGTCTGTTGGTTTAAATATACACATCTGAACATAGACACATTGTCCTATATGTAACAACTTATATTTACTTATGCATAATATACAAATAAATTCTCTCTCCTTATACTTATTGTTTTCATTATGTAGAGTCATCATACATTTTCTCCACAATTCACTTGAACCACTGTCATACTAAACACTTGTTATTAGGCTCATCTGTAAATATGAAAGAAACAAATAGAAGTACATTCTGCTTAATCTGTTCCTTCAGGTCACAGACGGTGAAACTGGTCATGAGAACAGTCTCTGGCCTCGGACAGAATGAGGCCCTGTAACAGGGCACTCAGAGTCCCCTCACAGTTGGTCTGATGATGGTACTCAATTAACTGAGTTACAAAGAGATGCACACAACAAATTTGAGAAGAGTGTGAACCAAATGGAGCATCTCTAACTTGCAGAGAGAGAAAACTACACGTGCGTTACACATCTTTGTATTGCAGTGTGTCTGTGCTCATCCGATTATGCATTGCAGACAAGGTAAAAATGAATAGACTGAATACGAACTTCCTCTTGCCAAAGAAAAAGAACAGAGTCTGTGATACCACAAAACCCTGCAGTTCTGATACTCTTTGGCAAATTCAGATGGCATTGTGAAGTGGGCCTCAGATCTTGAACACTTTATCTCTCCAGCAGCAGTGAGGCTGGTGAATAGTTATGGCTGACTGTTTTCACATTCTTCAGTTTCCAAAATATACTTTGGGTGGAGCTGAAGGATATGAGATTCTCCCTAAAATAAGAAATCACATATCCTGGAAAAGCAGCCAAACTTAATTATTTATTCCTTCATGTAACACACAGCTGTCGAAGGTCTATCTGTACCAGATACCTTGCTCTGCATTGGGAATAGCAAAATGGAACTTATTCCTGCCTCCTTGTACCATATAATTGAGAAGGGAAAACATAATTAAGGAAGAAATGACAATAAAGTAGGGAATGAAGGAACAGGTGCTGTGGTCACACATATCCACTATACTTGGGGAACTCTCCAGAAAAAGCCAGAAAGACTTCTGTGGGAAGTGAATGCAAAGTGGAATGCTGTGGACATGTTAACAGTCAAGGAAAATAATCACAGATTCAAGAACCAAATGCCATGACCTGGAGGTCGAGAGTCTGGATTTTGAAAGAATATGAATGGCCACAACTAGAATCTGGGGTTTGTGGGTGTAGGGAAGAGAGATAAAAAAAATGACAGAAGACAGTGACCTGAGTTTAGCTTTCATATGGAAAAAATAAAATGTATCCAGTTTGAGAGCAGGTGAGACAAAGTCATTAGAGGAGGCAATTGAAGATATGAGTCACAAAGGACACTGGCGAAAGTATAGCGTCTGAGAAGGTGGGGCACACGCCACCCAGAGGCAGGCAGAGGCACCAGCTGGACACACATCCAGGAATGCCTCTCCCAGTAAATTAGGGGAAATTGGAATAAGATTTAGTTTCAAGAGCTTTACATTTGTAGAATTTGTGCAGAAAATTGGAAGCATTCACACTGGTTAACTTTGCTCAGTGACTGGTGAGGTTCTCTGGTGACTGATGGGATGGGGAGGAGAGGAGGAAGAAAAAGAGAAGGAGAATGTTTGAGGCAGCCCCACTGGACCATGGGCAGAGACTGGGCTGTTGACAAGTCAAAAGCTACTTGCACGTCTGATGGCAAGAGGAGGGCTGGTGCTTCTCATGTCCACAGGTCCCTGGACACGATCATGGGTGATTCTCCAGAGCTCTCAATGCCCAAGTGCAGTCATGAAGAGGAAGCCAGTGAGATGTATCTGGGTTTCATATTTTCCAGGAGTGCGGGATGGGATAAAGAGTCAAACGTTGAATATGTTGATGAAGAGAGTTGTTGGGGGATAAACCAAGCAAGTTAAGCTAAAAAGAAAAAGATAGATGTGGTGAAATTGGGGGTTGGGGAGAAATATTCATATCTATGGACTGGTGTTTCAGATAGAATTTGAAGTATTGTGTAGGCACTTGTTGAATATCATCAGGAAGTAGAGGAATTTGGAGAAACAGAATGAGCTAATTAATTTATGATTGCAGACTCATGGCTCCAGGGGGCAACAAAGTCTGGAGTGGGTATCGGAACCTTGGTGTAACAGATAACTATATGTATGGGTTATTGAAAAGGCCAGAATGTTAAGTAGTTACCCAAAAAGAAGGGATTTATAATATACATTGACAGTAATTACCCTATGAAATTACCCTATGGTATTCATAGTTGAAAAGTTGTTGGGGTTGGGGGCATGCCCACTATACCAGATTGTGTTCAGATTACAGCAACTCCTGAGAGAAATATTATTTCATAGATTATCACCAGGAAAATCTGCACTTCTTGTGAACAACTGAATTGTATCTTATCAGCATTCTCAAACATTGTAGTAAATAATGCTTCCTCCTATACTAACTGCTAAGCAGATTAAAATCACATTTCTAGCATATTTCTGGCAATTGAATAAACATTAATGACATACATATTTATAAACTAACTCTGATTTATTTGAAATGTTTAATTTCTGCCCTAACCTGTTTTCTATATTACTTAATACACAGTGAAACCATATTTTGTCATGTATTTTCTTTGTGTGTTTTGCAAATAACTGGAGAGAATTTTGTGAATACAATTATCTCTATGACTTAGAAAGACAGCTACCATTCTATAAGTCTATTTTAAGGACAGCTCAACATGGTGATGAAACTAAAAGATTTCTAAGAGTCCATCTACCTATTCAACTTAATATTGTAATTCTATGAAATATTTTTAAATTGCTGTCGCTATCCACTGAGTAAGCCCAGGACTCCCCCAACCATTCTTGCTCTGAAACACTTAGAGTGTGTCATATCATTGTGATGCTACAGGGAATGGAAAATAAAATATGCTGGGGTATTAGTGAGAAACGGGTGGAGTCTAAATTCCGAAAGAAGCATGCACAAGAAATGTAGACTTCAAACACGTCAAAATACCAAAAGAAAAATAAGACCCTCGAATATACACAAACAATTCAGAAATAAATATGAAGTGTCATTTGTATTACCAATTAACCATTTTTAAGAAGAGACATAAAATGTCAATACACAAGACTGTTTAATTTACTATAAGAGTATGGAAACAACTTTGGAAAACTGTTTCTTTAAGTATCAACGTTTAAGACCATATTTACCTCACCATACTTCTCTAAACAGAGAGGATATTTTATTTAAAAACTGTCTAAAGTGATATAAAGCAGTGCAGAATAAGACAGAAAGAGTTGGTAAAAAACCAAGACGATCCCAGCATCTCCTTTCTTCTAGAAGAGCTGGGCTGTGGTAACAACTCCCCACCCAAATCAAAGTGGTTCAGCAAAATTGCAATGTATGTTTGCTTCTTGTAAAAATGCAATGCAGGTGTTTGACAGGTGGCCTTCCATGCACTAATTCATGTGTCCAGGCCACTTTTGCATGTTGGTTCTGCTAACCCAGGGTCTCAGAAAGACAAAGACAGGATGGAGCCATTCTCACCTTGTAATCCCTTACAGCCGGGTGTAACCCACCTTACTTCTCCTCAAACCCCATTGGCCAAACCTAGTCACACGGGCTCACCTCTATGCAGGCAGTCCTTGACTGGGAAGCTGCTTCTCAGAAACACCTGCACACTTGGGGAGAGGAGTGTGAACCCAATGGCCAGCGGTCTGTTCCTGCTACAGCAAACACTTAGGAAAAGGGAAAGCCATTTGGAGGTAACATCTAGAAATAGAATACAAATGTGAAAGGGAAGAGATAAGATACAAGAGAATATTTTTATTTGAAATGAAAGATAAATCAAAGTAAACTAGATAAGTAAAGTAGAAGTCAGAATTATAGGATATAACATTTTTGAGCAAATCTATAATGCCATGTATGAATTCTGTACCTGTTTTGTGTACCACTAATAAAAATGCTACTAATTATATGACACAATATTTTCTAATAATATCAATTATAATAAGCACCCCAATTTCAGAGTTACTAAAATATGGAAAAAAAAACTTCTCATATCTGAATAGAGGAAATATGGCAGAAGAGATCTTGAGAAGTTCTACCTTCCCTCTTCCAAAATATGCAACCTGGTCAATTAAGGGTTTCAGTAAACCATA
The DNA here is from genome assembly GCF_037993035.2 of Macaca fascicularis. Lineage (NCBI taxonomy): Eukaryota > Metazoa > Chordata > Mammalia > Primates > Cercopithecidae > Macaca > Macaca fascicularis. The sequence continues at coordinate 114,815,302 of NC_088387.1, forward strand.
GAATAAATGACAGAGTCCGACAGCTGCCTCTTATCAAGACTGAAAGAGATTCATACTCAACTTAGTCTTATTGTGGACCTAAGATTTTCTTTAAAGTTTTCAATTTTTATATTTTAAAGTTGGTATATTTGTTAGTTTTGGCTTATAAATACATAGTCAACTTTTCTTCGTTCTGTGCACATGTACTTCAATTTCCGAAGTTTTCTATAAATCTTCTTTGATCCCTGAATGCAGCAATTTTAAAGTCACCCAGTCATATTCTCCCTCACAGGTAAAAGCAAGAAATAAACAGCTTTGTATAGAAAATCTAGGCACTTTCTTTTAAACACAGTTTACAGTTTAGCACCCTATAGTTAAAGTTTTATGATAAATAAATGTAAATTTCTTAATAATGGTATATATGTTGTTAATTTCTTGGGTTTTAAATATGGAGAATTTAGACTTGACCCTTTAGTTCAGTTTAATGTTTAATGAGTTTATGACAAGAGAAAGAGAAACATGAAAATCTTACTGTTGTGACAAGTTTGAACAGCTGAATATAAGACATTATTGCTATTATTACAGCTACTATTAAAATCCAAATGCTTGTGGTATCAATCAATAAACATATTTTTTTCTGAACACATACGTAATGAGGAGGAGCTCATTATTACCATAGAGACTCCATGGGTCAAAAACCTGCCACCTGACTTCTTTCCCCTGCCTGCACCGATGGCCTCATGGGAAGTTCCCTATAGTCAGTTGACAGAGTAAGAGAAGTCAAGGGCCTGGTTTACAGGTAACTGCACAGTATGCAGGCATCCCCTGAAAATGGACAGCTGCCGCACTACAGCCCCTTTCTAGGACATCCCTGAAGGACAGTGACTACGGGAAATATTCCCAGTGGGCCGAACTTCGAGCAGTGCACCTCGTTGTGCACTTTGCTTGGAAGGAGAAATGGCTAGATGTGCGATTATATACTGATTCATGGGTTGTAGCCAAAGGTTTGGCTGGGTGGTCGGGGCCCTGGAAGAAGCATGGTTGGAAAATTGGTGATAAAGAAATTTGGGGAAGAGGTATGTGGATGGGCTTCTCTGAATGGTCAAAAACCGAGAGGATATTTGTATCTCATGTGAGTCCTCACCAACATGTGACCTCAGCAGAGGAGGATTTTAATAATCAATTGGACAGAAAGACTCATTCTGTGGACACCACTCAGGCTCCTTCCCATGCCACCCCTGTCACTGCCCAATGGGCCCATGAACAAAGTGGCCATGGTGGCAGTGATGAAAGTTATTCATGGGCTCAGCAACGTGGACTGCCACTCACCAAGGCTGACCTGGCTACGCCACTGCTGAGTCCCCAATTTGCCAGCAGCAGAGATTAACACTGAGTCCTCAATACTGCATCATTCCTCGGGGTGATCAGCCAGCTACTTGGTGGAGGGTTGATTATATTGGATCTCTTCCATCATGGAAAGGGCAGAGGTTTGTCCTCCCTGGAATAGACACTTACTCCACATATCTGTTTGCCTATCCTGCATGCAATGCTTCTGCCAAGACTACTGTCTGTGGACTGACAGAACGCCTTATCCACCATCATGGTATTCCACACAGCATTGTCTCTGTCCAAGGCACTCACTTTATGGCTAAAGAAGTGTAGCAGTGGGCTCGTGCTTATGGAATTCACTGGTCTTACCATGTTCCCCATCATCCTGAAGCAGCTGGATTAACAGAACAGCAGAATGGCCTTTTGAAGTCACAATTACAATGCCAAGCAGGTGATAATACTTTGCAGGGCTGAGGAAAACTTCTCCAGAAGGCTGTGTATGCGCTGAATCAGTGTCCAATATATGGTACTATTTATCCCATAGCCAGGATTCATAGGTCCAGGAATCAAGGGGTGAAATTGGAAGTGGCACCACTCCCCATCACCCCTAGTGACCCACTAGCAAGATTTTTGCTTCCTGTGCCTATGACATTATGTCCTGCTAGCCTAGAGGTCTTAGTTCCAGTGGGAGAAATGCTGCCACCAGGAGACACAACAATTCCATTAAACTAGAAGTTAAGATTGCCACCTGGACACTTTGGGCTCCTCCTGCCTCTAAGTCAACAGGCAAAGAAGGGAGATACAGTGTTGGCGGGGGTGATTGACCTGCAATAGCAAGATGAAATCAATCTACTACTCCACAATGGAGATAAGGAAGAGTATGTGTGGAATACAGGAGATCCATTAGGGCATCTCTTAGTATTACCATGCCCTGTTATTAAGATAATAACAGCCCAATGGGAAACTATAACAGCCCAATTCAGGCAGAACTACAAATCACCCAGACCCTTCAGAAATAAAGATTTGGGGCACTTCACCAGGTTAAAAAAAATGACCTGCTGAGGTGCTTGCTGAAGGTAAAGCGAATACAGAATAGGTAGTAGAAGAAGGTAGTCATCAATACCAGCTACGACCACGTGATCAGTTGCAGAAACAAGGACTGTAATTGTCAGGAGTATTTCCTCCTTATTTTGTTAAGAATATTTGTGCATATATACACTTGTACTAAGAAAACACTTTCATTTTATTTCCTTTCTTTTTTCTTTATCATGTGACATAAGATATATTGACTTCCTGTCAGCATTTATGTGTTGTTAACTTTATGTAATAGCATTTGGGTTGGGGATTGGTGTGTTTCCGGTTGTATGAAGGATGGCTGTATTATATTAGGCATAATTATGACCTTATTATTGTCTTTATTTGAAGATTATGTATGATTTCAGGAGACGTGCATGGGTTCAAGTTGACAGGACGTGGGCTTGTGGTGGTTAATATTGAGTATAGATTTGATTGAATTAAAGGATGCAAAGCATTGTTCCTGGGTGTGTCTGTGAAGGTGTTGCCAAAGATTAACACTTGAGTCAGTGGACTGAGAAAGGCAGACCCGCCCTCAATCCAGGTGGGCACAATCTAATCAGCTACCAGTGCGGCCAGAATAAAAGCAGGCAGAAGAAGATGGAAAGACGAGACTGGCTGAGTCTTCTGGCCTCCATCCTTCCCCTGTGCTGCATGCTTCCTGGCCTCAAACATCAGACTCCAAGTTCTTCAGCTTTTGGACTCCTGGATTTACACGAAGGGTTTGCCAGGGGCTCTCAGGCCTTCAGCCAAAGACTGAAGTTTGCACTGTTGGCGTCCCTACTTTTGAGGTTTCGGACTCGGACTGGCTTCCTTGCTCCTCAGCTTGCAGACAGCCTGTTGTGGCTCTAAACCTCGTGATCATGTGAGTCAAGTCTCCTAGTAAACTCCCCTTCATATATACATCTATCCTATTCATCTTGTCCCTCTAGAGAACCCTGATTAATACACTTGGGTTTTTGATATGGAGAATTTAGACTTGACCCTCGAATTTAGTCTAATGTTTAGTGAGTATATGATAAAAGAAAAAGAAACACGAAAATCTTACTGTTGTGACAAGTTTGGACAACTGAATATAGGATATTATTGCTATTATTACTGCTACTATTAAAATCCAAATTATTGTGCTATCAATCAATAAACTTTTTTTTGAATATATACGTAATGAATATGAGCTCATTATAACCATATGGGCTCCCTGAGTCAAAATCATTACAATCCTCTGTCCTCAGGAGATAGAAATTTATTGATTGAAATAATAAATGTTTACAAATTCTGCAATCTTATTTTGTTGCCAAAATATATTATTATTACTCAGATTAATCAGATCTTAGCACATTATAACAATATTAGTCATCATCCAAGTACATTATCATAATAAATATCCTGCTATATAAATCTTCTAGGATACATTTTCAATATCAGAATATTTCAGGGTTGGAAGAGCCCTTAGAAACATCTGATAAAGTACGATCCCCCACCCAGTGTTTCAATCTGTTTTGGTTGTTAGTTATTTAACCACTGTCTGACACATCTGATAAAGTACGATCCCCCACCCAGTGTTTCAATCTGTTTTGGTTGTTAGTTATTTAACCACTGTCTGACTACTTACAAAAAGTGGAAACTCGCTATTTCTAAAAGCTGCTCATTTTGTTGTTGAGTAATTCTAATTAGGAATCTCTCGCTGTCTTCTTACTTTCTTTTTTCATCCATTGGAATAGTATGTACCTCCTACGACTATGATGACAATTAAGTAAAATAATGCTTGTTAAGTGCTTTGCAGAGTCTTGGACATAATAAAGCATCAATAAAATTTTCCTTTTATTATTTTTATTTTTCATTTATTCTCAGCCTTTTAGCTAAGATCAAGTGTATTATTTCTATTTTTCTTCTACCCAGCTTTCAGCTGTGGAAATTGCATTTACATTCAGGATTTTGCTGAAAAGTGACTTCCTCCCAGAACCCCTTTCAGACTCCTGAGACTGTATTAAATTTCCTTCCTCTGTGTGCTTACAGCATGTTGGACTTACTACCGTAAAATCCTGTAGCCTTCTCTGTAACTCACTTTCTCCTATTAGCTTCCTGAGGTCAAGAATGTCCTCCCATTTGCTGTGGTGTTTCCAGTACCTAGCCAATTAGTTGGCACATAGTAGATGATTAATACAATTTTTGAATAAATGGATGAATGCGTGAATAACCACTATAGATACTAGGTAAAGCAGTGACTGGTGTTACAGGACAACTTAACATGCTGAGTCATACTGCACGGCCTGAATATGATTTAACAGCATCAGCTCTGTGTTAGAGCCTTGTGTGTCAGTATCTCAGCAGATATAAGCAAAATCATATTTAAATTAGGCAAGTTCAAGATTATAGAAAGATGCAGTGACTGGGAGGAATGAAAGCAAAACCAGATCTTAGTTTCTTTAATGCTTTGATTTAGCTGTGATGCAAAATGTTTCTGTAATACACTTCCCTACAGAATTTGTTCTTTAGTTGGACAATCAGTTCTTCTGTCATCCCCAAATCAATACTCACTATTTTATTATGTAGATTTTTTTCCAGAGGCATTGTTTTTCCAGGTTTATATGTATTCCTTAATAGTTTCCCCTTTAGAAAGATAGGATGAATCCAGGGGTACAGTAAGATGGCTTTGACTTTTATGCGAAACATAGATCTTTGGCATTTGTCAATGGTGATGTTTATCTTGCTTAATGATAAGCTGGAAGAAGCAGCTCTTTGTAAAGTCATATTAAGCTCTGATCCCATCTCTAACACTCTCATGATAGGTATGTAAGTGTCTAATGGCATATCCAAAATTAATGGAATGTTTTTCGATCTCAGTAGCTGTTGCCTCTGACAGAAGCCCACGCTTACTTTCTTTCCTGGAGAGACTCTTGCGATCAATATTTTTTGTTTCTCTTTCTTTTAAAAGTTTGGCTATTATTTACGTGTGTCTCAGTCAAGGACATTTATCAAAAATATAGGTACCAACTCAAACTAGCATAAACTCAGGGTTAAGGAAAGGGAGCCAGCTTATGGTAACATCAGAAAAATCCCACGGAACACACTCCTCTGCATAACTCCACCTTTCTCCAGGATGACGCAGTTTTCCACGGATGTTCCACGGCATCGTTCTTTATTTTCCCTCTCTGGCTCCCAGCTTCTCCCCAGGGCTCTTCACTCTTGCTTTCCACAGCATTTGCTCAGATGTGTCTTGAGCTGCCATGGCAGTAACCCTGCCTTATCTTAAAACTCCAGGGCTCAACCCCATCTGATCCATTCTTGTTTGCCACTTAGCTTGACAGATACAAATTTGTGTGGGTGCAAACCTTGGTAATCAGCTGTCTCTGGAAGGGTGGAGCCACCTGGCCCAAATACAGACACCTGTGTCCATGCCCTCTGAGAAGCTGCACACAAAACTACTCTGCTACAGTACACACCCTTCCTTTTGCATTTAGATGGTTTCCCTTCGAAGAGCTACAGACATCCAAACTATATAATCCCGTTTCAGCGGGAAAAACTTCTTGATATTCACCCCACTGAAAAATGTGGGTATTCCATTGAAAACAGGCTACGTGAATCATCCGTTCTCTCACCCAATGGAAATGTTTGAAATTATTTTTACTTAAATTTTTTTTTTATAATAAAGGAAGTCAAGTTGCTTCTAAACCAGGAATTGTATGTGTCTGTGAAGCATTTGCTCTTCAATTTTCCGGTGTTGATTCCCAGTGAGATGTGATACTACATCGCCCCATCTATTTTTGACATATAATGAATATTAGACAACTTTAAGTTCAAAGGTGTTTATATGGCATCTCAATTAAAGTACAGACTATCACAAGTGTATCTGATGCTCAGAATCTCATCTAAAACTCATATATCTCCATTCTGAGGCAGATATAGCAGTTCTTCATTTTTTAAAAACTAATATTCATTACCTACAGATGAACACACTAATCATACATATTTATAAATGAAAACTGAATTGTCAGCTATATTGTATTTACTTACATTTTTCTCTTTGGGGTATCATTTTGTTTCTCATCTTACAGAAGCTTATAGACTATAAGGATTTAATAAATTAACAAAGTAAATATTTAGGAATAGTGATGTGTATTCTTTTTCTTGCTCAGTAGAAACATACAAGTGGCTGGTTGGTAATCCACCAGCTACAATGGTTGGTAATCTACCAGCTACGATTTGAAGTTGGTTTCTGTATCATCGGATAAGGTAGCTGGAATGTCTTTTCATCCTCTTGCCACCCTATCTCCACTTATTTTCCATACGTGCATTTCTCACACAGTGAGTATTCTGGTTCTTTCCCACCGGGCCCAGTGCCTACTCTGGGTCTTCCTTATGGGGGAGCTTTTAAAGTTTCCCTCTTGTTTCCTTACAGCCATTTCTCAAACTTATGAGAGCTGTTTAAAGATTTATTTACTTTCTGGTAGAAAACATAGACATGTCTTGTCTTCCCTCTAATATTCTCAGTTTAGTTATACCTCCTGTACCCCTTAGAAATAGGATTGCAAATGCATAACAGGAGTGTCGGCAAACCCCAGCCCTCCCCACAGGAGACGTTGCCACCGGAACAGGGCACCGTTTTCAGAGAGGCCCAGGGAGTCTCACTTCTTCCCAATACCGCCCTTACGTCATCAGCCGTCTGGAATCAATAAAGAAGATGAACCCCATTTAGAATTTCTGCCTCAAGTTTTTGTTTTGTTTTCCTCTTTCTTCAAGCCTTTGTGCAGAACAGGATGAATCTCCACAACGTCCCACTCCACCACCCTTGAAGACAGGCTCGTGGGCAGCTAACGTCAGATGCTGTAGCATCAAGATGTTTGGAATGAAAAGACTGGAAACAACTAGAGAAGAAAACTGTGTCAGGGCGATGTAGTAAGTGTTCCCTGGAGAGATTGTTTTTCATACCTAAAAATAACTGAAGTCCAGAAAAAATGTTTCCTATGGAAAGTTCCACCAAGGGAGAGCTTTTACAGAAGTCATTCATGAATGTAGGTCACCTGGGTTCCTTCTTTCCATGGATTTTGCAAATAAAACAAAATTAGTAAAAAGCGTTGATAAGGCACAGACAAGTTCAGAGCTCTGTAAGTTAAGGTGGAATCTTTCTATATTTTAAATACTGCGTGGCAATCAGCTGCAGATAGAAACTAACAATACTTTGTAAATATATAGAAGCCTTAAGCAACCCGTCAGCCTGGTATCAAGATGCACGTCATACAGGCATGAGGCACAGAAGCAAGATGACCAAAAAGGACGTGAAGCAGGGTACTATCCCAGACACGAACACCAGTGACTCCTGATGAGGACGACTGGGAACTAACAGGAGACTCACACTGTAATCACAACTTTCACTTGACACATTATGTAACGATGTCACCACCCAATGTTTTAAGAGCTTTATAAATATTAACTCACTTGTTCCTCATAACAACCTTGTCATGTGGTTACCGTCATTATCTCCATTTCTTTCAGTGAGAAAACTGAGGCGCAATGAAGTCATAGGTAGGCTGCCTTTTATCTGTTATTTATACTTTGTCAATTCTTTTAAAATGTGTGCTTCTTTTTCCTCTTACCAAATTGTACATAATTTGTTTCATGAAGAAGGCTCCATCCTTTATTGGAGCCCTGATAAAATACCGAGATACAAGAATCACTCGAAAGTATATTTCAGAATTTACTATTCTACCTGCCATCCATACAAAAAATAGTATGTACAAGTCTATATGTAATATTTAAATATTTATATGCAAAATAAAATTATATACAAAGCAGCATCTAAACATAAACATGTCTATAAAATTTTTTAAACTAATGAAAAATTGTAAATAAATGAATTTCATTAGTTGGAGAACTTCAAAAATTGTAAACTAATGAATTTCATTAGTTACAGGTTATAAACGCAATACTGTGCAGTGGTTTTTTATCAGTTTAAATATAATCTGCCTAGGGTATGTGGGTGTGTGTGCACACGCAATTTTGTGGGGTTTGTTTTTTGGTTTGTTTTGCTTGTTTTTTTTTTTTTTTGTCTGTTTGTTTGTTTTGTTTTTGTTGTTGTATTTATCCTAATTGGAGTTCAACGTGTAGATCTCTGGTTTAGTTGGCTGGTATTACTTTTGAAAAATTCTTGACCATTATTTCTTCAGATGTCTTCTCCCAGGTTCCAATTTTGCAGATGTTAGAATGTTTGATTTTGTTGTTGATGTTGTTGTTGTTCCTTGGGACGGAGTCTTGCTCTGTCACCCATGCTGGAGTGCAGTGGTGCAATTTCAGCTCACCACAACCTCTGCCTCCTGGGTTCAAGCGATTCTCCTGCCTCAGCCTCCCGAGTAGCTGGGACTACAGGTGCGCACCACCATGCCCAGCTAATTTTTGTATTTTTAGTAGAGACGGGGTTTCACCATGTTGGCCAGGTTGGTCTCGAACTGCTGACCTCTCGATCCGCCCACCTCAGCTTCCCAGAGTGCTGGGGATTACAAGCGTGAGCCACTGCGCCCGGCTGAATGTTTGATACTTTTAAGAATCTTTTAGATACGGTTTTGCCTTTTTGCTCTTTTCATCCTTGTGCTGAATTTGGAGCATTTCTATCAGCTTATTTTCAGATGTTTATAGCTTCCTTCCTTGAGGGTCCCTGGACATCTGCTTGCCGGCCCTCGCTTCCTGTGAGGGCTGCAGGGAGGCTCCTTCTGGCTCTCAGCATCCCCAGGTAGAGGCTGAGAGTCCAACTGCTGAATTTCTGTTTATAAAGTATTTGAAAATATCCAAAAGATGTGTATGACACAATATAAAATAAAATGTAATTGTAGGAGTAACTGTAAAAAGTGAGACACAAAAGTATAAATCCATGGCATGACTACAAATATGTAAAGCAATCCATATTTTGTTCCAAGGAAAGTCCCAAGTTCTTAGTAAATATCCTTCACTTTCTGATTGAAACATGGGATCTGCTGGGAGAGTTTTTCCTTTTGATTTTCTGTTTTTCCCATTATTTATCATTAGCATATGTGACTTATTTCTTAAAATAATTCCTGATTATCCATAAGACATTATACAAATAAGCTCACTTCCATTCTGCACTGTTAAATATCTCTGAGTTTAGGGCACTCTCAATTCATCATGTTTGAAATCTGAATGTTGTGTCTCTTGCGACTTTAGCACAACATCTCTATGAAAAGACAGAAAATGTGCCTGCCAGGCAGTGGAGTCAGGGCCAACCCACTCCAACGGGAATGGGCTTTAGAGCCCTTGGTTGCAATTGGGGTTAACCCACCTGGTTCAATGTTCTTTCTTTGTCACATAGACTGAAAGGCCTAATGAGTGCCCAGTGAGGAGGCTTTCCTTAGCTGTCGTTTTTGAGATGGAGTTTCGCTCTGTCACCAAGGCTAGGGTGCGGCATGCGATCTTGGCTCACTGCAACCTCCGCCTCCCGGGTTCAAGCGATTCTCCTGCCTCAGCCTACCCAGTAGCCGGGATTACAGGCATGCACCACCATGCCCGGCTAATTTCTGTATTTTTAGTAGAGATGGGGTTTCACCATGTTGGCCAGGCTGGTCTCGAACTCCTGACCTCAGGTGATCCACCCACCTCGGCCTCCCAAAATGCTGGGATTACAGGCGTGAGCCACTGCGCCTCGCCTCCTTAGCTGTCTTAATGGTACTTGATGTTCAGAAAGAATGGTTTCATTCACTCATGTGTTCCTCTAACAGGCATCAGTGGGGAACTGCTTGGTGTGGAACTGGGAGAGAGCAACAGGGCCCCACTCTCAGCGAATGCACAGGCCACTGGGTGAAAGAGATGTTAGTGCTTATCCATAGCCTGACAGCCAGGAGTCCAAGGAAGAGTGGCCGATACAAGAAGGAGTGACTGTCTCTGTCCATAGGGGTGACAGAAGGCCTGGAGAGCCCCACACTCAGGGAGATAATGGGGTCTTGGCCACACTCTAAAATAAATCAGGACCTCCCAGGCAACACAAGCAGCACATGAAAAGAGGCAAGGAGGCTCAGAAATGGGCATGTGACTTGTAGTCATGAATAGAGAATGTGGTCACCAAGAGAACTGGGTGGAATTTGTCCCCTAGAACTCAAGTGTTGAAGTCCTAATCCCCCGCCACCAGAATGTGACCTTACTTACAGATCGGGTCTTTCCAGAGGTCATCAAGTTAAAATGAGGTCGTTAGTGTGGGCTCCATCCAATATGCCTGGTGTTCTTACAGAAAGGGAAATCTAGAGTCACGCACTCAGGAAGGACGCCACGGAAACATGAAGACAGCCATCTGCAAGCCACGAAGAGAGGCCTGGAACCGATCAGCCCTCACAGCCTCGGAAGAAACCCCTGCCAATACTTTGACTGCGTTCTTTGCCTCCAGAACTGTGAGATAAAAATCTACCATTAAGTCACTCCGTTTATGGTATGTTGTTATGGCAACCCCAAGGAACTAGTACAGTGGGTGAAGGGCAGCACTGGGTGCCATGTTCCAGAGTGGGTCACTTAACCTGTTGAGGTGAAATGCTTTTGGGTGGTGTCAAGCGGCTCAGGACAGGCAGCAACGTGTGTCTCAGGAAGGATGGTATGAACTCAGTGACTCGTGCAGGTCACAAGTCAAGTCTTCCCTGATTCTCTTCAGCCTGATGATCTGGATGTTTTAATTGTGTTTGTTTGTTTGTTTTGAGACAGAGTCTCACTCTATCACCCAGGCTGGAGTGCAATGGCGCGGTCTTGGTTCACTGCAACCTCTGCCTCCCGAGTTCAGGCAATTCTCCTGCCTCAGCCTACTGAGTAGCTGGGACTACAGGTGCGTGCCACCACACCCGGCTAATTTTTGTATTTTTTTAGTAGAGACGGGGTTTCACTATTTTGGCCAGGTTGGTCTTGAACTCCTAACTTCTTGATCCACCCACCTCAGCCTCCCAATGTACAGGAAGTGTTTTTAAAGACACAGTGTCTGCATCCAAGGAACTTAAACTAGCAGACCAACATTAACTGTAAAACTAAAAGAGAAGATGCTGAAATTGGGATGAGTACAAAGTGCTACCCAAATACGGAAAATGAAGAAATTAACTTCGATATGTTTAGAAAAGCTGGGGACATATTATAAGGAAAAGATACAGTAGTCGTTTGGCAAGGAAATAGGCTACTATTCCAAATATTATTGAAAGGATTTAAAGATTTGAATAGAGAAGAATTATCTCAGTTGTGGAAGGATTAAACACAGATATGTTAATGTAAAATTTCATACAGACAATATACTGGACATGCAAAAGAAAAACTGCAATAAAATAAAGTCATTGTTCCTGGTAATATTTTATTTACTTATTTTAAGAGACAAGGTCTCACTCTGTCACCCAGGCTGGAGTGCAGTGGTGATCCTAGCTCACCGAGTCTTGATCTCCTGGGTTCAAGCAATCATTTCACCTCAGCCACAGCTGGGACCACAGGCGCATGCCACCACACCCAGCTAATTTTTAAAAATTTTTTTTTGTAGAGATGGGGCCCTCTGTGTTGCTCAGATTGTTCTCAATCTCCTGGCCTCAAACAATCCTCCTGCCTCAGCTCAAGTACTGAGATTACAGGCCTAAGTCATTGCACCCGGCCAACTAGTGATGTTTTAAAAACACCTTAATGTTGCCCAGTAGAAGAAGAAGAATTTTTAATCAACAGGGAAGATGAGAAGATTGCAGAAAATCTTGAAAAAGTAGCCAGGTTGCTGACATTTGTCGGATGAATCCCAAGATCTGATTTTAAAGGAATCCTGAAGTTCTCATCCTAGTTCTCTCTGCTGGGTGTACATGTGAAGGGTTAAGCCCTTCTAACAACTTTGATCAGACATCATGAGCTATGCCTTGGTCTTCACCAATTACTGGTTTGTATTTTTGAGCGTATCTCCAGCTTGTTGTCTCATCTACTGAGTTTCTGCTGGGAAAGTTCAGCAGCAGCTTAAATCGTAAAGGGCCACAGGTTTTTCAAGGACTTGGTTTGTGTCCTGCTGAAGTCTAACAGCGTATGGTGGAGACAGGTGTGTGTCTGTGGGTGATTGCTAACTAGTCTTGTTACTTCATGTTTATTGCAGTTTCTTCTACCATGCTGACTACAAGGTGTTACATGTTGAAATAAGAGTTTTATCTAAGTGACCCTAAAAGTCTGGGAAATTTCCTGTTGGTAACAGAAAGCATACCTTTTACTTTATTTTATTTGTTAATGAAGCCTTAAGTTTTCTATCCTGTGAGAATAAACTCTGGGATTCCTCCAGAGGCTGTTGAAAGAGCATTACCCCCTAAGTTTGGCAGTTCAAATATTGTTGTGAGCAGTGGAAAGAGTTTGAGAATGATGGTAAAAATCACAGACAAAACATTGAGAGTCACCAAGGGGTGGGAGTATGGCCTTGCATGTCCCCTTCCAATTTTCATGACACTGTGACATGTGAAAGCTCCAGGTCCCTCCTATTAAAAAGTAATTACTCATTCTAGGCCTTGGGGCAAAACACCTATTTTTAACGTCTTGGCTGACCACTAACTGAGTCAGGGATTTTCAGCACTGTCGGCATGTGAGAATCACCTGGGAAGCTTTAGAAAGCCTCGGTGCCCATGCAGCACCCCCAAACCAATTAGGTCAGAATCTATGGGGTCAGGACCCTCGAAGCAGCATTTGTAATGTTCCTGGACTGAATACAATATGTAGTCACGTTTGAAACCAGTATTGACCTTATGTCCAGGATAAGTCATTTCAATTCTCTTTATCTAGGCCTCTTCCATCTGTACAATGGAATGTTTTAGATATTTCCATCTCTTCCGACTCAGAGTCAGGTTCTATCAAAGGAAAAGACAATTAATATGTTTAGTTAGAGGGTTTTTTGTTTTTTGTTTTTTTTTGAGACAGAGTCTCGCCCTATCGCCCAAGCTGGAGTGCAGTGGCACCATCTTGGCTCACTGCAACCTCCGCCTCCTGGGTTCAAGTGATTCTTGTGTCCTACCCTCCCGAGTAGCTGGGATTACAGGCGTGCAACACTACGCCCAGCTAATTTTTTGTATCTTTAGTAGAGACGGGTTTTCACCATGTTGGCCAGGCTGGTCTCGAACTCCTGACCTCGTGATTTGCCCACCTCGGCCTCCCAAAGTGCCAGGATTACAGGCGTGAGCCACCAGGCCGGTCAGAGGGATTTCTAAGCCTTCCTAGGTTAAAAAAAAAAAAAAAAAAAAAGTCCATGTTTTATGGCTCCTTGAGAGGGTCTCTAGCAAAGAAGCAATACCATGTGTCTGGACCTTGGACATCTTCAGAAGGTGAAGAGTTTGGCCTCATGCTGAGATTGACATTCTGAAGCAAAAGAAGAGCAGAGGAAGCACCAATAATTTGCTAATTTGCCTGTCGACATCCTTTCTACCCAGCCAAATCCCACTTGTCATCCCGGCTTTGACACTTTCTTTCCTAGGGTTGAGGCTGGGGACGGAGGCAAGTCCAGGGAATGCCAGGCCGTGGCTGAGGTCACTGAGGCTTAGCCGGGAGAACCTCATAAGGAAATCAACAGGAGCAACATCCAGGCTGGGGAAAGAAGACTTAACAGGAGCTGGGAAGAAACACCTGAAAACAAAACCTGACTCATTTACGGCCAAAAGGAAGCTAGAGATGGGATGGACTCCAGCTGGCAAGAAGTAGGCCCTGTTGGGGGTAAGATAAGCCCAGGTGAGCAGACACAGAGACCCAGGGAGGAGTCAAGGGTGAGAGAGTGGCTTGATCAAGGGATGCATCTCAGCAACCCCAGGCATCTCAATTGTGAGTGATTTGGTGCCCTTTTGTCAGAATAAGTTCAGGAGTTTTAAGCAGCCGGCTTCCCTCCACAGGGATGCCCAGAAAGCTTTTTCTCCAGGTTGCGATTCTGTCTTTGGGCTCCCCCAATTTACTGTCCGTCCCATTCACATGGAAATTAACCCTGAACTGTGAAAGCCTTTTCTCTATGTTGTGTCCTCACCTTTGTATCTTTGTAGCCCCACATTGAGGTCTGATTCATCTTCCACTGCACTCAGTACCCAGCATAATGCTTTTCAAACTATTAACACAAGCACTTCGTAGCTATTTTTCCTCCAATGTAATAATAATTTAGGGAAATCCTTCAACTGCGGTCGGGAGGGCTAAGGAAGTATGTGTCCACATGGGATGGAATAAAACTGTAAGTGAATTTGGGATAGGGAAAGGATCGAGACCTCTCTTCTTTAGTCGCAGGATGTCACGTGTGTATCTCCATCATCAAAGGTCACTTTGATGTTACAACCATCTGTTTATAGATTTGTTACCTCCACTCGTTTGTGGGCTTTTCGAGGTCAGGGGTTCAGTCCTCTTCTTTCCAAATCAGATCTATACTAAGCCTCAGAAAGAACTAAGAATATTAGAATAGGAATGGCACTGGGTTTCAATATTCCAAAGTAAACTCAGATATCATTTTAGAGATGATCACTGTGAACATCTAACTTTTTAATACTGTGAGCTAGGCTCTTGAGAAGGAAAAGTCTTTCTTTAAAATAGATATATAGAGCACTAGTCTCTACCAAAACATTATTTGGAGGACATAGGTTGATGCATTAAGAAATTTTTCCACCTCTGGAAAGGGAGCTCAACGATCAGCCACTTGGCTGGAGGAAGGAGGATCAGACAAGATGCAGCTGAAAAGCAAAGGGGGTCTGAGAGCTCTGAGCTGCAATCCTCCTGTTCTGCCTGAGGCCCTCAGAGGGTACAAGAGCACCCTTGCTGGAACCCCCAGATGACCTGGAGATCCCCCAGCAGAGGGGCACTGAGGAGCTTTCCAAAGTGTTTCCCAAGAGATTGTATTCTCATAGGAAGTCCCATCTCCATCCACCAGGGCACAGGAACAGTAGGTTGAGGCAATTTTGTCTGAGGGCAGCCTCTCAGAATCCATGCAAATGTGTTGTGTGGGAAAGCTGATGGGTTCTACCCACCCACACCCACTGTCCATGCAATCATGCCTGAAACGTGGCCCGCAGTCTCAAGGAAGCAAGGGATGCTGAAAGAAAGTTGCAAAACTTACAGGTCTGGGAAGGTGGGGGTTGATGTCTCAAGGAAGCAAGGGATGCCGAAAGAAAGTTGCAAAACTTACAGGTCTAGGAAGGTGGGGGTCGATGGATGGAGCAATGTCATGAAGGAGTGAGCCATGTCTACAGGGAGAACAGAAGCACACATCCAAAGAGAACACCTAAGTGGAGGCCAGGCTGACCATGTGCTTAATCTACAGACCCTTATCTAGAGCCAAGGCAATACCTGACTCAGAGAAAAAACAGTGAGATGGCAAGGACCTTGACCGAATTGTTTCCAAAGAGGGAGCAATTGAGTTCTAACTGAAGCCCTGAGGCATGGGAAGTGGTAAGATGAATATCCTGTTATAAGGAAAAGTGGAGCTCATAAGTTCTGTCGCTCATAAGCTACCTAGTTTGGTTATAGAGAGAAAAAGTAAGTTGAATTTTTACACCTGTGAGTATGGTGGACTCACATTCCCAAGGCTACATGACCCATTTCATGTTGTCCTCCCAGGCTTAGGACTAGCTTGTAGTCTTCAGTGCCAACCTGTTCACTAGGCTCCTTCCTTGCATTAGGCCCTATATCAGATCCTCAGGATACAAGAGGTGAAGGAGGCAGACTCAGATTCTGGTTTTAAGAAACCCAGAGCCTAGGGAGGAAGGGAGAAGTTACCAGTGAGATGGGTGTGATGAAATAGAAAATAAAAGACACGAAGAGAGAGTAAAGCAAGGAGACTGCCCTTTGTCCTCCCTGAGGAGGTGACACGGAAGCTGAGACCTGACTGAGCCAGACAAAAAGCAGAGAAAAGGTGATCCCCGGCAGAAAAGACTTTATCAGACTTTCGAGATCAAAGTGATCCTCATCTCAGCTAGAGAACGGATCATGGAAAACACTGAAATCCAAGCCCAAGAAAACGGTCGGGGTTATTAAAATTTCAGATTCAAAGTAATCCTAATGTCTGTTACTAAAGCCTGGCCTATAGTACTTGGCGCATAAAATAGCTTCATTTTAACTGCTTTTCAGGAAACCATCTCTACTAAACGCATTTTGAAAGTTTGGTCAACATATTTGAAAGATTTAAATTCTTCTTCCAGGTGACATTTTCTGTAAAGGTGGAAGTAGTAAATATTTTTGGCTTTGTGGGCACTATGTCTCTGTCACTACTACATAACTCTGCCATTATAGTACCAAACCAGCTATGGACAAACAGTAAATGAATGGTCATGGTGATGTTCCAGAAAAACCTTATGCAAAGATAGGGTTTGAGGCCAGATGGGGCCTCAATTATAGTTTGTCAAAGCCTTCTCTAAACACTGTCAAGTCTATTCCTGGACTAACCTGGAGAACAGGGGACAGTGATTTATAGACTGCATGATTTTGCTTTGTAGAAGTGTTTAACCATTAGCTGGAGATACCACTAACCAGACTACATTAATGGATGTTGTAAGAAGCACCATTCTTTTGGCTAAGGTGGGATGACATGCCCATGCCTAGCAGCAAGAGAGGCAAGAAAACAAGCAACTGACATTTTCAGACACCTGGTGGGAGATGGGCTTGGTTTGATTAGGTAACTGCATTCGTCAGGGTAGGCTTAAACAACAAGCACTCAAATCTCCTTTATGCTAATTGTCCACGCTGCTTCTGCAGGGACCTGATTTCCATCATCACAATTTCACTCTAGGACTCTGGGTGAAGGAACAGTTTCTACCTGGGACATTGCTGGTTACCATGGAAGAAAGAAGAGTGTGGCAAAGCACATGCTAGCTTTTAAAGTTTTTTCCCCATAAGTGATGAACTCTATTTTGCCTTATTATTGAGACATTTCACTGGTCAAGGCAAGTCCCATGGCTATACTGTTTTGATGGTATGTGGAATCAAATTTATCATAAGCCCATTGAGACCACAAGAAACAAAATCTTTCTAAAGAACTCCAATGCTACCCCAGCACACTAGGCAGCTGATCTAAGAGGTGGGAGCTGGAGTCAGGAAAAGACAAGACGAGGGCTCAGTGATGGGGACAGAGAAGCAAGGAACAAGGACAAGAAGGCTGAGAAGGGTCTCACCCCAGGCAGGGAGGGTGGCAGCCACAGCAACATGGGTCTCCCAAATTCACAGCATCACCACTAGTTAAGATTCTCACAAATTTCTATCTGACCAAACTCGTAAGTTATTGAATAGTGGCACCACCCCTCAGGCTCCAGAGAGTCCTTCTAGGGCCTGAGAGCCACCCACAGTGTCCCTCAAAAGGGGTCACACAGACACCAGGGAACACATCATTGTCTCATAAATTACTTCTCTTAAAAAAAAAAAGGACTCAAATTTCCTGTGAAAACATGCAAAAGTAGAACCGAAATGTTAGACGCACACCTGCATACTGAGAAGGTTTTCACTGCTTTATACTTTCTTACAAAAGCACACCCACAGTTCCATCATTTCCTTGTGTTTTCTTGTTTCCCCAGGAGGGGCATGCTAGGTCCAAGCCCTTTCTTTCTTCTGACTGGCAGGAAGTCTGGCCACCATCTCTAGGACAGCTGGCTCCATGCTCCCCTCAAGGGTCTAGGTAACTCAGACCTCTGTGGTTGCTTCGTGCTTCAGTAGCTAAGCCAGAGTCAGCACCACTGTTAAAAACACCAGTTGTTAAAGATGAAACAGAGATTGGAGCAGGTGGGCTGTGTTGGCTGAGATGTTACACCTACAAAATCTGCAGAGAAAAATAACTTCACGGTGCAGTTCACTGCACTTTAAAACACACACACACACACACACACAGAGACGTGCATCTACTTGGAGCCAAAAACAAAGAATGAGCGAGCCAGAAAAGGAGAGCACTGACAGCACGAAGGCAGCTCATCTCCCTGGGCTCTGCCTTGAGAAATGCCACTGTGCAAAAATCTGAAATAGGGATTGCTGATTTCTTTGCTCTATCTGTGTAAACTTCTGGAGGGTGGAGATCTCAACTTTTCATCTCAGCATCCTGAGCCCTGGACATTGCCTTTGGGTCCACAAAATACGTTGAATGAAGGAAGTAGGTGGCAGGGGGTGGAGGGGGGGGGGGAGAGAGAGAGAGAGAGAGAGAGAGAGAGAGAGAGAGAGGACAGGAAGCAAGGAGAGAAGGAGAGAGATCTGCTTCTTTGTTTCACAAAAGAATTCACTGTGAGGCCCCCTTAAATAGTATGCTTATGGGGCCACTTGGATGGCTCCTTAGAAACAACTAACTACCTGACACATGGGCAAAAACGAGAAAAGAAATTAAAATAGTTTCTATTTCTATAGCACTTTCGTACAGCCTTCTCTTCTGGTGCTCGTGTGTCACCTGGTTCCCTGATTCCAGCTATAGTATAAGAGGTTTGGTTTGGTTTGGTTTGTTGTTGATAATACAGAGAAAGTAAACAATAAAATATCTCACAATCTATTCCAATAAGAAATTGGACAATATAACTCAATTTATAACAAAGTGTTAATTAATTTTTATTTATTCACTGACTTGATAAGTATATTCTAAATGCTTACTAGACTTTGTGGTAGGGGCCTGTTTTAGTTTATAATCTGCAACTTGTAGTATAGAGCACGAACTTGTAAAGTAATAAACACACTGAGGGGATGGCTTTGGCTTTATTATTTATTTTTGTACTTATATGTAAAGGGATGATGATACATACTTGCAACATTAACACGAGGAAAAAATAAGAAAACACCCAGTACCTCCCGTGCACATGGCAGGTACTAGATAAACTTTATTTTCTTTCTCTTTAATAATTCATAAATTACGGCCAGATTGACTGATTAGTTCACACATTTACTATTGTTATTATAAAAAACATGCTGTAAGTATCAGAATTCCAAAGGTAAGATATTTGTTGTTCTTCAACCAACCTAAATTTGCTAAAGAAGCACAACACCTACCCAGTCGTGTGCTAGACTATGAGTTCTAGAGGAGTCTCACTGCAGGTGCTATGAGGCCTCAAAAGACTGTTCTCTATGGGCTAAGCTCAACAGAAAAATATTCTTAGAAGAGGTAAGCTTAGAAATACAGAAGAAGCCCGATGCGGTGGCTCACGCCTGTAATCCCAGCACTTTGGGAGGCCAAGGTGGGCAGATCACGAGGTCAGGAGTTCGAGACAAGCCTGACCAACTTGGTGAAATCCTGTCTTTGCTAAAATTACAAAAATTAGCCAGGCATGGTGGCGAGTGCCTGTAATCCCAGCTACTCAGGAGGCTGAGGCAGGAGAATCACTTGAATCTGGGAGGTGGAGGTTGCAGTGAGCCAAGATCATGTGCCACTGCACTCCAGCCTGGGCAACAGAGCAAGACTCCATCTAAAAAAATAAATAAATAAATACAAGAAAATACAAGTACAGAAGAAATATGAGGCAGTTTCATGAAGGGGAGATGGATACAATATCTCTGGCAAAGAGCTTGATATGAGCAGAGTTCCACCAGGCTGACTTCTTTAGCAAACACTCAGGTGCCTAACCTCGACCCTCACAGAAGTAGATTTCCATTGCCTCACTTATTTATCATCCACTTGCCAAGGATGTCTACCAGGAAACGTGTTTATAAAGCAGCCATGTATTAGGAGATGAAGAAAATCCAGTCGCAGTTCCTCCTCAGAAATGTAGGTCATGTTTTACAATGAATGAATGTCAATGTTTATTTTAGGGATCAATTTGATATACGTACTATCTTTGTTGAACACCATCCAAACCCCAGATCATTGATGCATTTATTCGGTAACCTATTTTTTAAACATACAAGAAAGACCATGTTAAGTGAAAAGGGATTTAAAACTTAATTATTTTCTACCACTGCCTTCAAACCTGCTCTGTAATCTCTTTTCACGGCATTATTCAGGGTTCTCCAAAGAAAGAAAACCAACAGGAGAAATGATAAATAAATAGATAGATGATGGACAGATGGATTGATGGATAGGTAGATAAAATAGAGCAGATAATAGTTGATAGATAGGTGATACATGATATATGACTGATGATAGAGATAGATAGATAGATAGACAGATGATAGATAATAGATTAGATAGACATATGATAGATAATAGATTAGATGATAGATGGTAGATAGATAGATAGATAGATAGATAGATAGATAGACAGATAGATAGGATAATAGATTAGCTAGACAGAAGATAGATAGATAGATAGATAGATAGATAGATAGATAGATAGATAGATAGATAGACAGACATAGACAGATGGATAAACAGATAGACAGATAGATGATAGATTTGTTATGATAATTGGCTTGTATCATCACGGAGGCTGCGAAGTCACACAATCTACTCTCTGCAAGCTGGAGAGCCAGGGAAGCCAGGGTGTCATTCAGTCCAAGTTTGAAGGCACAAGAACCAAGAGCACCAATATTTAAGGGCAGGAGAGAGTGGATGTCCCAGGTCAGAGGGAGTAAATGTGTACTTCTTCAGCCTTTTTATTGTAGCTGGGCTTTCAACAGATTGGACGGTGCTCTCCCACGTTGGTGAGGGTGGATCTTCCTTACTTAGTCCACTCATTGAAACACTAATCTCTTCCAGAAACTCCCTCCCGGACACGCCCAGCAATAGTGTTTTACCAGGTATCTGCACATCCCTTAGCCTAGTCAAGTTGACACATAAAATTAACCATCATACTCACCAATAAAATAGTCCCACAACTTACCACTTTTAGATATTAACAAACATTCTCATTTTCAGGTGTTAAAAATCACAGTCAATTTTAATATCAAAACCTCAGTCTTTCATCCAACATAAAGTTTTGTCTCTCATTTACCAGTACAGGCCAGATGTGTGATCCCGAAGATTAGTAAAGGAAGAGAGGCAAAGTTGACTTCTTTGGTCGCCCTCTTAATTTTTTTTTTTTTTTTTTTTTTTTTGAGCCATGGTCTCAGCTGTTGCCCAGGCTGGAGTGCGGTGGCACAATTGTGGCTTGCTGCAACTTCCACCTCCAGGGCTCAAGCAATCATCTCACCTCAGCCTCCTGAGTAGCTGGGACCACAGGCATGTGCCAGCACACCCAGCTAATTTTGAAAAAATTTTTGTAGAGACAGGGTCTCAGTATGTTGCCCAGCCTGGTCTTGAACTCCTGAACCCAAGCAATCCTCCTACCTCGGCCTCTCAACGTGCTGGGATTACCAGCGTGGGCAACCGTATTTGGCCACTCAGCATGCTGGGATTACAGGCGTGGGCAACCGTACTCGGCCGCTCAATAACTTTTAAGTTACTGATTTCTGCAAGTTTCTAAAGAGAAAGAAATGGTTAAAAAGGTGAAAATGATATTACCATTTTTATTGAAATAAGATATAATCAATTATAAAATGCAACAGAATTTCAGTAAAATATGTGTACACACACATACACATAATACTTTATTAATTCTGAAGCTACATCTCTCACACCAATAAGACACCACTACTCATGTATTAAAAAATGATTTTAAGTTAATATTACCGAGTGCTGGAAAAGAGGTGAAAAAACTGAAATGTTTATACCCTGTGCCTGCTGGGGTAAATGCAAAATTATGGAACCACTTTAAAAATGGTTTGGCAGTTTTTGAAAATATAGACACAGGGTTGCTATATAGCCCATCAATTTCACTCCCAGGCATTTACCCAAGAGAAATGACATCTGATGTTCACACAAAAACCAGGAAGTGAATGTTGACAGCAGCCTTATCTCTAATTGGAAAAAAAAATTGGGGTGAAAACCAAGTATCTTTCTATGGGTAAATGAATAAAAAGTTATAGTACATTCATAGATTATTAGTCAGCAGTAAAAAGGGCTCATCGTCAAATGCATTTTGCTAAGTGAAAAAAGTAAAAAGGCTATAGACTATATTATTCCATTTATGTAAGAGTCTACAAAAGGCACAAATGCAGAGTGGCAAAAATCAGTTTGGGGAATGGGAGAAGGAGTGAATGACAAAGAGCCAGCACAAAGGAATTTGGGGGGCATGATGGAACGTTTCTGTGTTTTGATTGTGGTCATTCATTCATTTGTCAAAACTTATAGAATGGAACAGCACAGAGAGTGAATTTTGTTGCATGTAAATTGAAAAAGAAATGAATAAACACATCCTGTTACAGAGCATTCACTCATACATTCAAGTCCCCATTTTTCATGTGCATTTTATGCCAAGAGATAAAAATGAGTGATCAATAATAATCTCTGATGAAGTCACACCAGGTAGAGGAGCTCATGTTCTAGTTTCACTCCAAAAGCCCTGAGAGAGGCTGGGCTCAGATCCTGGGAAGGTGCCTGTGAATTTGATCCTGAGATTTATTAAGGATGTATTTATTTAAGGTTGTCTGCACACCCCAAGCACCTGGTATATTCTCCCTTTAATTTTGCACACAATTGAAGATCAAATGCTTTCCTTAATTCATCTGGGCTCACTAAGTAATTAATGGTGTATGTCCTTCAGTTGTGATTTCATTAGTTATGAATGTTTTGTTTTATAAAGGTGTTTTTTTCCTCTCTGCTGGGGGAAAAAAAGGACAGTTAATGGCATTGCTAATGATATTGATGATTAGATATCTTTTTACATTTTAGAATACAGTACTTTGCTCTCCTCTTCTTCAAATGACATCTTCTATAATGAGGACTCCCTTTTATTATGCAATTTTGGCCTTTCTAATCCCACGATTCAAATTAAATCGTAAATCCTCTGTATTAAAGAAGGAAGGTTTATACCCCCAACATCTTCATCCAGAGCTGCGATCCTCCCCTTGAAGAATGTTCAAAATTGTATCTGCATATGTTCTCTAGGATTAAGCCACGATGATGTAAAACACGTCTAAGGAATAAAATAGACCCTAACCCAGCTCTTGTCTGACCCAAGGCGTCTAGCAAGTGAATGATTCTGTCATGAGATTATAAGGAGGCCTTTCTAGTGCATTGGGGAGAGTCTATCTACAATCTGTCCTAGCTAAAATCATCCATTCGTGTCGTTTTACCTGTGATTGCTAGCGCAAAGCCCTGCCATGGAACCTGTCTACATGGCATTGTAGGAACAACTAGTTCCCTTTATAGCCCACTTCCTAATTTGAAATGCTTCTAGGCCAAACAATATGGTATCAATAACAAAGGTGAATAGTGAAGTGTCTGCAGTTTGACTTCTTGCAGCTTTGGCATGGGTTGGCTTAGAACGCTTTTTCTTCCACCCAGCTATTACCTAGGTTGTTCCCAGCATATGCATCTCACCTTCACTGGTAGTCTCCTCTCAGCACCAATACAGTATGCTACTGAGGATCAATAGAACTGAAAGATCTTTGCCTCCCAGGAGCGTGCTGTCTACATCAGAGAGAAGAGCAACATAAGAGGATTTAGAGATGCATGGGACTAAGTAAATGCATGATTAAGAATGGCAGTGGCCAGGCACGGTGGCTCATGCCTGTGATCCCAGCACTTTGGGAGGCCAAGGTGGGGAGATGATGAGGTCAGGAGATTGAGACCATCCTGGCCAACTTGGTGAAACCCTGCCTGTACTAAAAATACAAAAATCACCTGAGCGTGGTGGCGTGTGCATGTAATTCCAGCTACTCGGGAGGCTGAGGCAGGAGAATTGCTTGAATCAGGGAGTTGGAGGTTGCAGTGAGTGGAGATCACACCACAGCACTCCAGCCTGATGACAGAGAGAGACTCCGTCTCAAAAAAAAAAAAAAAAAAAGAAAGAGAAAAAGAAAAGAAAGAATGGCAGGATAAATAATGAAAGCACTACTTGCTTGTTTTATACATGGGGAGTTTCTCAAATAGCTTTGTACATATTATCTATTGATAAATCCAGCCACCTTTGTCCTCAGCCAAAGGACTTTCTTTTTTTCTTATTAAGCATTTCAAATATGTAATTGCAAGGTATTTACCAACCACTCTCTAGGAATCCACAATAGAATTAGGAAAACAAAGGCATGTGCATATAAAATTGCTAAAAAGCAATACAAGGCCAGATAAACTTAAGTATTTAAAAAGGTAGCAGACACAGAAGCAACAAAGGCTACAGGAACTTAGAGAAACAGGAGAATGAAATCTCCAGACTGGCTGGGAGCTCCTCGGGAAGGAGGTCAGCCTGCACTGAGAAGAAGAAAGGATAGTATTACAAAATAGGAAAGGCACTTTTATGTACATTTGAAATTTCTGTAAGTTCTGCAATGTTTGGAATAACGTTATTCTCAGCAATGAGGAAAACTGCTTCTGGAAAGCTCCGATTCATTTCTTTCAATCTTTTCTGGCCCAGGTTCTTGCCCTAGCACCTTCCCAGCAAAACCAGAGGAGTGCACTGATTGTGTCCTCTTTGGGTCGTGAAACCACCTCTGTACACACTACTTTTTCGAGACAGATGGACTGGGAAGACAATCCAGTCTCAGTCTCAGTCTCAGACACATTCCGGGGACCACATGGAGTAGAGGACAGGCAAGTCCTTGAAGAAAATGGAGTGGTGGTCACTCACAAATGATAGTGATTTCCCACACCTTTCTACCCACTCTCCCCACCATGAAGCCCACCACCCTTACCCTCGGCAAGTCAGTCTTCTTACTGTTTCCTCTTCATGCCATGTTTGTTCCAGACTCTGAGGCTAAGACTTTGCTCACATTGTTTGTCTCTACTAGAACGTTCCTCCTTTCTCTTTCCTCTTTTCTGATACTAACCATTTCTTCATGCTCAAGGCAAGCTGACTTCCATGGGGGATTCCAGGCTAGTCCAGACACTTCTGTCTCTGTTCCTTGGAGGTTCCAGAGCTCCATATTCAAAGTACATCCATGTTGACTTCACCCAGATTCCCCAGGACTTAAAAATTTTACCACATCCTCTCCTTCACTCACTTTATCTACAGTGTGTGTGTGTGCACATGTGCAGGACATATCCATTATTTATGGTTTGTTTTTCTTAAACCATCTGAAAGCAGGGCAGAGACATGAAGCTCCATCATTCTCCAGTATGTATTTGACCAAATTGTAACCATCCTCCAACTCCCCATGTCTGAACACCAACATGGCAGCCACACTCCCATCCAATCTAGAGACCCCATTCAAATTTCACAACTGTGCTACAATATCTCATTTTTCTCTCTGATCCAGAATCCCATCCAGGAATGTGCATTGCATTAATTCTCATGTCTCCTCAGTCTTCTCCTACATGGCAAGGATGACCCCAAGCCCACGTCCAGCATTTCCTCACACATGGGCCGACTCAAGTCATGCTTTCTTGGTAAAAATTCCACTGGAAGGACGTTGTGTTCTCCTCTGTGTATCATATGAAAGGCATGTGATGCTCGCCCCTCTTATTCACTTTGGTCACCTGGTCATGTTGGTGTCTGCCAAGTTTCTCCATTGTAAAGTCATTTCCCCACTTTTTAATTGACTAGCCTTTTCTAGGGTAATAGTATGTCAATACCCTGTTCCTCATCAAACCTGTACTCACTAGGACAGTCCCCTCAAAGAACATTCACCCAAATCAGCTGCCACTGTGATGGCTGCTACAAGGAGATTTTCTGTTTACATCATTCCTACTCCTTTTGCACTTATTATCCAGCATTCTATTGTAAGGAAGAGCTTCCTGTTAATCCATTTGCTCACGTATTCATTCATTCATCTACTTTATTTAAATTTGTATGAAATCATGTATTTCTATTTTATTCAATTTATTTATTCCTCTAATTATTCATTTATGTTCAAATTTTCCCAGATTTACCTACTGGGAGCCCTGAAGATTAATTATGTGCCCCTTTAACATAGTCTCATTTTTTAAAAAAAACTAATAGACTGTTGTTTTTTTAAGCATTTTCATGGCCAGGCACAGTGACCCACGCCTGTAATCCCAGCACTTTGGATAGCCGAGGTGGGTGGATCACCTGAGGTCAGGAGTTTGAGACCAGCCTGGCCAGCATGGTGAAACCCCATCTCTACTAAAAATACAAAAATCAGCTGGGTGTGGTGGTACACACCTGTAATCCCTGCTACTTGGGAGGCTGAGGCAGGAGAATCACTTGAACCCGGGAGGCAGAGGTTGCAGTGAGCTGAGATTGTGTCACTACACTCCAGCCTAGGTGACACAGCAAGACTCCGTCTCAATTAAAAAAAAAAAAAAAAAAGAAGAAGAAAAAGTTTCAGGTTTCCATAAAAATTCAACAGAAAGTACAGATAGTTCTTGACTGGGTATGGTGGCTCAAGCCTGTAATCCCAGGACTTTGGGAGGCCAAGGTGGGTGGATCACCAGGTCAGGAGATCAAGACCATCCTGGCTAACATGGTGAAACCCCCCTCTCTACTAAAAATACAAAAAAAATTAGCTGGGCGCCCTGGCGAGTGCTTATAGTCCCAGCTACTTGGGAGGCTGAGGCAGGAGAATGACTTGAACCTGGGAGGCAGAGCTTGCAGTGAGCCGAGATTGCACCACTGCACTCCAGCCTGGGCAACAGAGCAAGACTCTGTCTCAAAAAAAAGAAAGAAAACAAGAAAGTGCAGATAGTTCTTTACCTCACTACCTCCCTCCTCTCCTGTTTCCCTCATTGTTAACATCTTTGATTAGTGTGGTACTTTTTTACATTTCTAGATATTTTTAATTAGAAAATTTCATTAATGTATGTAAAATAAAGAAATAAGAATATAAAGTGATTTGTCCTACCACCCAGAAAAACTATTAAATTTTCTATATTCATGATTTAAGGACCATATTTATGAAATATTTTGAAACCAGGAGAGATAACTGATGAACATTCTAAACAGTTAAATGCTACATTGCACTGGTGAGTTTTAAATGAGAAGAGAATGAAACTATATCTCCACTGGAGGATTAAGAAGAGTGTAAGAAACACCTGGCACTTTTTTGAAATATATACCCACTCAGAGATTCTGGTAAGATGCCAGAGCAGTCCAATCTTATGTAGTACTTGGGTCATGCCCTACTGGGGTAAACTGTGTACTAACCATCAAATCACTCGTTCCTATTACAGAAGAAGCAGGCACAGATCTTAGATCCCAGGCTCAGATGAAGCAAAGTGACTTGCTTTGGCCAACAGAACGTGAGCAGACATGATTTATACAAATTCAAGTACCCACGTTTCGAGTCATTGCAACTTTGCTCCAGCCTCTTGAAGTTCTGTGAGCCACCATGAGAATAATGTATGCCAGATAGTAGCTTTATCTTTGGCCTGGGTGCTGGATGACTTAGTCCAACCTGCAGACTGGAGCCATGCCCAACTGCGTCAAGCAGAGCCCAGAGGAGTCACTGTAAACGTGTAGACCCATGAGTGAGAAGTCAGCATTTATTGCACAAGCCACTGATATGTTGTGGTTGCGTGTTACTATAGCAAAGTTGACTGATACAGCTATAAGCTGTTCAGCTGTAGAATAAATGCCAAGGAAAGTAATCCTTCCATCCTCTTTGCTTTATTGAAATGTAATTCACATACAGTTTTGACAGATGATCCTGTTTCTCCAAGCAAGAGATTACAAAGAGGTATTAAGAATCAATTAGATTTTTAAACGCCTATTTCATCACTATTTATTTATTTATTTTGAGACAGGGGCTCACTCTGTCACCCAGTACAGTGGTGTAATCAGGGCTCACTGCAGCCTCGACTTTTCCAGCCTCAGGTGATTCTCCCACCTCAGCCTCCTAAGTAGCTGGGACTATAGGTGCACACCACCATGCTCAGCTAATTTTTTGTAATTTTTGTTGAGACAAGGTTTTGCCATGTCACCCAGGCTGGTCTCAAACTCGTGGGCTCAAGTGATCTGCCCGCTTCAGCTTCCCAAAGTGCTAGGATTACAGGTATGAGTCACCTCACCTGGTTTTAATCATTATTCTTTATTGAACTGGTTTCTCTAAACGCACATAAATACTACAGTCCCGTCAGTCACGGTACTGTAGCTATGATTTCACCAAATGAAAGGGTTCCAAAACATGACAGCTCATCAGATTCATTTGGGAAAATAATGAACAAATTACAAATCCCTGGGCTGAGCTCACCCAAATTAACTAATTGAGAAGCTCTGAGTTTGGGTTTTGTATAACCTGCCTAGCTGCTTTTTACCCAGCCAGCCAGGCACAGTCTGAGGATCAATTTAATCACTTCATTTTATATATGAGAAAGAGATACCCAAGAAAATTTAAAGCAATGAATTGGAAAAGGACAATTAGAGAGATTTACTATGAAACCTGAGGCATGGCCATCAATTGTCTCGCACCCCAGAAGAAGGCAAGCATGATTATGTGGTGATATACATTAGAACCCATTAAAATAACATTTTGCTCAAGAAAATTTCTTGCTACGTTCCAGTGCTGTAGCACTAATCACATTACTTTACAATTTGGCTTCCTCATTTTCTCCTTCAATGTATGAATGGAAACAAAATGTTTGTAAATGTATTTATAATGAACGGATGAATGGGCAGATGGGTAGGTGAATATAATCTATTTCCAAAACATGATATTACAGACATTTTTAAATTTTAAATCTAGATCTTAAAAAGGTAAAGCTTTGGCTACCTGGGAAAATTCCTCATGGAACCTATTTCACCCTCTCAACAAATGAATGAGATCTTACTTTTCCATTTCTAGATGCATTCATGGGAGTGAAGATGAGTAACAGTACTGCACACAATATCAACCCTCCACAAAACTGTGTTTCCTATAAATATTATTTTTCAATGAGACAATATTCTACATAGAGGAAAGTATAATAAGACTGGGAGTCAGCCAAAGTCATTAAGTGTACTTGGAGTCTTCCCCTTCCTATGACCTTAGGAAGGTTCCTTCCCTTGTTAGCTTTTGTTTCCTTATCCATAAAATGGGGATAATACCTACATTATAGAGCTTGGCATGGTAAGAATCTGGCAGTAAATAAATAGCCTAGGCCAGTGTCTGGCACATGTAAGGTCATCAGCAGATGTGTTCTCAGCATCCCTTTCCTGGTTCAATCCTCACTGCTTCCCTTGATGGTTCAATCTTCACTGCTTCCCTTTCCTGGTTCAATCTTCACTGCTTCCCTTGATGTCTTCTACAAGAAACACTCTTGGGTGCTTGATAAGTAGCCTTGAATCATATTTTGAAACTGACTCTAAGCAGCAAAGCCTTGTATAGTACATATTGGTGCCCAGTGCAACATAGCCTTATTGAAGTTATTTCAGATTTCACCTGAATAATGTCTTCTTCCCAGGTGCAGAAGATCTTAGTAATGTTCACTCACCCCTTTGAATTTTATTATGGAGTGACAAACAAGTGTTTGTGTGGGTGCTTCTGTGAGGAACATCTCCAGCCCACCCAACGCTCATGTAGAGCGTATGGCACCCATCCTGACCTGGCACTTCCCCAAGCCCCTACCTGCGCTGTTGCATCCCAGCTCTGTCAGCGTCACTTCCCCTGCAGCTTGATTGTGGGGAGGAGAGAGTGTATGTTTATTTTTTTAATGCCCCCCCGCTCCAAAGAAAGAAGGCATCATTTTTCCAACATTGTTTTGAGGAGTTTAACAGCACTAATGGGGCTAATGGTACCACACCCGCCAGAGGCACAGCAGGAGTGCCCTTGCAAGGCAGAAGTGGAAAGCCATCCTACAAAGCCACCCCTGCAGGCCAGCAGCCACCTGGCTTGCAACAAGGGTGACACAAGATACTTCTAAAGAGGCAGGCATCAACAGCTGCTCCCGCATAGCCACTCAGAGGCTCCAAGCTGGGAACAGCGGGCATCAATCTCCAGGCAGGAAAGGCTGGAACCTGCTACATTTTCCCTACACACTAAAGCATGTATGCATGCACACACATGCAAACACTCTCCTACACACTCATACAGGCACATTCACACCCACGCAAATACATGTGCACGTGCACACACACACCTGGGTTCATCAACAGCTATTTCCGCAGAAGCCAATTTTTCCCCAGGAATATTAAGAACTTGTCAAAGGCAGAAAATAGATGCTGCTCATTTTTGCCCTCTTGACAACATTCTTCTGAGCAAGAAGCTAGGAGAGAGGAGAGGAAGAGTTAAAGTAGTAACAGAATATCAAAATCTTACGAAAACATCACTGAACTGGCAGATCTCTCCTACTAGAAGTATGACATTCTAAGAGTAAAACTGAAGTCCTTAACCTGTTGTTCTGGGGCTCGTGGCCTGGCCTCTGCCCCAGTTCCCCTGGCACCACTCCATCCAACTGCTGCAAGTCCTACAATTGCCATTCACATTCTTAGGTATTACTTGGAGGGGCTCACATTGTTTCTTGCACATGGTGAACTCATAGGCATCCTTCAAAGCCCAGTGCAGGTTTCTTGCCTCTGTGTAGAGATTTTCTCCTTAACCCCCATCTCTGCCCATGATGGGCAGGAGTCATCGTCCCTACTATATTTGCAGAAGTTACTGGGTTCTTGGTATATGTCATCTCTCTTTCATAACAACGATGCTGAAATATATTTTACTTGCCATTCTTATCTCACACTTGAGGAAAATGAACCTCACAGAGGCTTGTGGGATTATCCAAAGCCACCTCACTTCCATGAAACCAGCATTGGATTTCTATATCTGGCTTCAATAACCAGTTCCGTCTTATGCGCCACCTTGCCTCTTTCTCAGTTCACATGGCGTTGAGTGGAAGCCTTTATTACAGCACTCTCTACAGTGATTGCATTTAGCTGTGTAGAAATGTGTTCTGTGCCCCACACTTGCACTAGACCTTGGACTTATTGGGAACAGGGCACGTGCTTTCTCCATCACCATCCCATGCTCCATGGTGGCTGAATATATGGCAAGTGTTTGTCATCCCTGAGAATCGACTTTCTCTGTCACCAATAATAGAACGTCTTACACTCGGGAAACTCCTTCAGGATTATGAGGTACTTTTACGTTTCATCCTAAGGCTATTACTGTGAGGTAGATAGAGAAAATGGAATTTTCAGACAAAAGCATTTGTATTTTACAGATAAAGAAACAGAGGGTCGCCTGTAATCCCAGCACTTTGGGAGACCGACGCAGGTGGATCACCTGACGTCAGGAGTTTGAGACCAGCCTGACCAACCTGGTGAAACCCCGTCTCTACTAAAAACACACACACACACAAAAAATAGCCAGGCGTGGTGGGGGCAACTGTAATCCCAGAAGAACTGCTTGAACCCGGGAGGCAGAGGTTGCACTCTGCACAGAGATCACGCCATTGCACTCCAGCCTGGGCGATGAGCGAAATTCCATATCAAAAAAAAAAAAAAAAAAAGAAAGAAAAAGAAAAAAGAAAAGAAAAAAGAAAGAAAGAAACAGAGGGTTGGAGCGGCTGACATGCCCAAGCGCAGGACGCCAGGAAGAGCCAGAGGAAGGACTAGAACCCTCGAGCCAGGCTTCAAGTTCCACGTCACTGCACCTCTAAAAGCTGCCCCCTCAGTGGCTCAGTGTGTGGTTTTCATTATGAAGCAGACTGGAACATGTCTGATTCTGAGTGGAGGCCACAGCCTCCCTGTCACACAGTACTAGGGATGAGTTCTGCGTATCCCGTGTCAGTTCGTGTTCATCCCAGCACGTACCTACCCAACAAAATATGTGCTTCCTTCATCTGGCTCTGGTTTAGAAACAGTGAGTGCAAACAACTTAGAGCAATTGCATTTACGATTTATTTCACTCCTTCTTTTTCTAAGGAATCTTAGCAGTGATATAACATTGCAATATAGAAAAAAAAATCTTTATTAAATGCTGACATGAATTATCTTCAGAGCATTTTGAGGTCTGCTTCCTTCCAGTTGTAAAATGATGGTTTCCAGACTGGGCCCTTGAGGGGGCCACCACCCCTCCCCATTTCTGTTTGCATCCATCTGCTTATCTCAAAGGCTGTGTCATGGGAAGTGGAAAAACTTCTAGAGAAAAGCAGTCCGGCGTGTGTGTGAGTGGGGTTGAGACCCTGCTGGGGGGTTCTGTGGAGTGGAGATCGGGGAAGGATCTGAGCACACTAAGATGAACAAAGGAGCTGGGGACAGGCCAGGGACTGCTCAGGAAAAGATTATCTTCTGAACAAAGACCAAGACTGACAAACCAGGCGCTGTCCAAACCAGTGTGCAGTGACTGTGTGAAGCATAGAGAGCGGCTACACTCGGGAGTCCAGGACGTCCCTCAGGACCCCTTTTCAGGGAATCAACACAGGAGAGAGAACCCTTTGCTCAGGACTCCTAGGGGAGCACATCATCTACTGAGGCAGCTGCAGCCTGATCCTCAGCAGCCAAGGCTCAAAGGGAACAAAATGCAGTGCAGAGGTGTCACTCAGAGCAGTGGCACCGCAGACGGACACTCAGTCAGAGCCTAGACAGCAGCCCCGAGCAGGGGAGCAGAGGAAGCCCCCCTTGCCCATCTCCGACCCCTGTCCCATTCACAGGAGGCTATGGAGCGAAAGAGAGGACCAAGCACATAATCTAGCTTGGGCTGACCTGAGTGCCAAGCCTTCCTTATGGTGAAGGGAGACTTGCCCCTGAGTTTTGTCAGTTTCCTTCCCACCTCTGCTGAACCCTGATGGTGATCGCAGGCAGCGAAAGGCGTAGGATGCAGAGACACGGGGTCAAACTAGACCCCCCCATCCTGGGGCCCACCCTCTACTCAAGTTGACTGCCCCTCGGTCTCCTTGTTTTCAGAGCAAACCACAGTGAGGGCGACCTCAGCTGTGAGTGAGATCAGAGATCCAACTGGACCCCAGCTCACAGCATGGAGCAGGGAACGTCCTCCAACTTCCACTCGGGAGAAAGGGCTCTGAATTACTAAACCTAAGGGTGTTTTACAAAATATCTTAAACATACAAACATAGATTAAACAAACATAGATCTTTTCCCTTAGTCTTAAAAAAAATAGTATCCCACTGATCTCCCTCCTTTCACTAGTATAAGAACATACTACTTCTCATTCCCAAGTTATAGACATGTCTTTTAAAATATGTTAACCAAACTTCTACATTTGGTTCTAAAAATGGATAATGACGATCATAATCATCATTGGTTTAAAAAACTAAGAATCTCATCACCTGAAAAACATGTCCCCACAGTGTATCTTGGAGCTGAAAGAAAGCAGCACAGCTTAGATTTCTCACTGCATCTGGAGGGAATGAGGAACATTGTTAGGGAGCCTCAGAAAACAGACGGTAACTGCCTCAGTTTTTCTTATATACTTATTCTCAAAATTGCAGCTAGGACAAATAAAAGATGTAGCTTCCTAATATATGTAACAATTCACTGGTGTTTACACAGCCATGTGACCAAATCCAGCCTACCTTTGAACTTGGCAAATGGAGTTTTACTGGGACCCACCCATACTCATTGGTTTAGGTGTCATCCCTGGCTTCATTTGTGCCACAGTGGCAGAGTGGGTAGCTGTGACAGGGACTAGATGGCCCTCAAAGCCAAACATATTTACTATCTGGCCCTTTGCAGAAAAAGTTTGCCAACACCTGCAAAGAGCCATCAAAGCACTGCGAGTCAGCACAGATATTTTTGGCGCTATCATGCGATAGTGAATTGCCTGGCATTGGAAGTGTTCAAGTTTAGGTGGCTACGGGTCAGCATACTAAACCCAGGATCCCCACCTCAGCACAGAAGCTCCAATATAGGGTGAGGACCCCAGTCTTCTCAGTCATGCTCTTATACAGCACTTTGCACCATTGTCCCTAGAAGGACTTCCTGATTGTTAAAGTTTAAGATTTGGGGCACAGAAGAAAATGGTCAGCACATCGATCATATGCATATGATAAGCTTATGTCACATAATAGAATACTTCACCCTCCTAACAATTTATACTTGCTACTATACCAGAAATCCTCTGATGTTAAGGAACCTGAACTCAGAGGAAAACAGCATTTATTGAATTAAAAGCCAAGCATCAGGAGAGGTAATTTCATAACATTTTCATTATTCCACAGATAGGAAACAATCCTTTTTCTTGAGGGAGAAATTGAGGTTCAGAGATTTGATAACATTCCCAGAGTTACTGGGAAGTCAATGGCATAATCGGCACAGGAGCCGGGTCTGTGGGTTTCTAGAGCCCCGAGGCCGTTCCAGGAGATGTCCTCCTGCCACTGGTCAGAACTGAGTCCTCAAGTAATTAGAGCCAAGGATTCCACCTCATCATCCCCGCAATGCACTGGTGCTTCTTAGACACAAAGACGGAGTACTTGAAGGACTTAAACATTAATCAAGAGCCTCGCCCCGTCCTCCTCCTGACACTGAGCCTGGGACCCCTGCGGCTGACAGCGAGCAGGACTGGATTGATAGAATACCCACGCCGACGGCGGTCACAGTTGGCTCTGCCAAGCAGAGACACCAGCCCTGGTTTGATGAGAGTGATGATTTTTAAAAGAACCTTGTTCGAAGAGAAACAAAGGGCATTTAACAGCCTGCTTTCTGATCCCAATCTGCCACGAGGAAGGCGCATTATAAAAACATCAGCAGTCAACCAAGGCTACAGCTATCCCTGAATGGATGGTGGGGACAGCAGAGGTGATTTATCAGAACTCAGGACCACAGCCAGACACGAGCAATTCGCCCACGTCCCGAAGCCCTAAGGCTGTGTGCCCACAGGGATCAGAGCCTGGTGTCTTTGTACACACACACGTCCTCTCCATGTTAGGGCAAGTCTCAGGCCGGGCTTGGGCATGGGATATGGGCTCAAGATTGTGCTTCCAAAGTGAGCAGATGGTGCAACCATGTTCCATGCGCAAGAGAGATCACGCCCAGCGAACATGAGCATTTTGACAGAGCACCAAGTCACGCATTTATCAATCCTGACATGATATCTGACAGGTGCTGCCTGCCGGCCCCCGCCCCTTCACAGCATGGTGAAACCTTCCAATTATTGAGGTCACAGATGTCAAACTCTCCTAGCACATATTCTAAAATGTCAAAATCACCCTTGGCATCTCCTTGTTTCTCTGAAATAAATCCTTACGCTCTCATCACGTGTCCGAAGCTGCAGTTGGAGGTTGAATCTTCTTTGGAAAAATGGGTGGTATTCAACGACTTCTCGGGGGGCCTGGCTATGAGCCCTTGAGCCTTCCTCCCAGGACACATCGTGTCCCTTTCCTGGCTCCTCGCTGGTGAACAAGCCCCTCTTCTGGAAAAAGGAAAGAATTCTGGCCTGAGAATTAGAAACCACGGATCCTATTGGCTGCTCTCCTAGTAACTTTTTAAGTCTTGTTTTATAAAGCTTTAAAGTAGAAATAATTGCTGCTA
Organism: Macaca fascicularis; assembly: GCF_037993035.2. Taxonomy (NCBI): domain Eukaryota; kingdom Metazoa; phylum Chordata; class Mammalia; order Primates; family Cercopithecidae; genus Macaca; species Macaca fascicularis. Next base: position 114,850,899 of record NC_088387.1, read on the forward strand.
TTAAACCTGTCTCACTGATATACAGGGAATATCAGAAGCCCTTTGCAAAAACAACCTTTACCAAGAAAACATTTAATTATTAATAAATGAAAATACACTGCTGAGTCTCTGTAGCTAGAGGAAATTAGTTGTCTTCATTTTTTTTTTTTTAATTTTTCTGACCTCTTTCATGAGGTGGGTCAGTGGGAGTAACTCAGGAGCAGTTGAGTCATGAGCAGTCATGAGGCTCAGTTAAGTCATGAGCAGATAACGCAGAGGTTCGGTGAACAAGACTGAGCACCGTGGAAAGATGAAAATGTCAGAAGGAGGGAGGCAGAGGAGAGCAGCAGATTTAGAAACATGTATCCAGGCGAAGGGTAAATGTTGGAGAGAGTGAACTGAGTTGCAATATCTGTGGACCAAGGTATAGAGAGAATGGGAACAACAGTGTGAGGAATATGACGCTACCAACAGCTGAGGGAACTAAATCCATGAACTCTGGGCACAGAGTGGAAAGCATCTTCCTGGAGAGCCCAGCCAGCGCTGTAAAGGTTAACATTCTGTGCCAGATCAGGTGCCTCAAGGCTGGGCCCTGTTGTATTTCTTACAGCACCAGCTTTCTTGTTTGCACCAGGACAAGTTAATCATCACTGTCTCTTTCTCTAGTCACTGCCTTACCCTCCTCACTGCTGAATTCCTTAAAAGGAGCTGCGTTCAACGATGGCGCTTCCTCACTTTCCATCAGTCCTCACTGTGGGTGAAATAACGAAGCTTACCAGTGGACTGCCATGTGCGGCACAGTAGCCTCAGCCTGCAGCTAACTTGAATTCCTTCCCCTACAGGGTTCTCCTGTTCTGCTGATCTCTCCTCTCTTCTCTTCTGCAGGAGTTTCTCTTTCTCTTTAGGTTTCTGGTCCTCAGGAATCTATCCTTGCCTCTCTTTTCCTATCATCAGATGGTGTGCTATCCCTGGAGAAACTTGCAGAGTTCCAAAGTTTCCATTGTGTGTGTGTGTGTGTGTGTATCTATACCTGTGTGTGTGTATCTATACATTATGTGTGTGTATATGTATACAGACACACACATGCACACACACTGAGGACCTCCAAATGTATATTTCTGATCCCTACGTTTCTCTTGAGATCCAACATTGAATACTAAGTAGAAACCATATCTCACTTCTTTATCAGGGTACGTTTGAATTTTAGCATATGTTTAGTGTATGTTAAGCCTTAATAAATCTTCCTTGAAAGAAGGAAGGAAAGATGGATGAAGGAAAGAAGGAAATGGAGGGAGGGAGGGAGAATATATGAAATGACTTCCTGCAGAGCTCTACCCAGATGTCTCCCAGAAGCCGTAGACTCAATGTTTGAAAGATCAGGCTTGTTTTGCCCACACCACTATCACTACCCTCCACCCACCACCATCACGTTCTTCCTCCTCCAGTGCCTTCGTCCCGTGAAATGCTCATCCCTCCTCACTGTGCCCTGTGTCCTGTCTCTGGCATCATCGTAGCTTCCTCCTGCTCCCACACACTCTCCCCTCACCCCAGCAGATGGGGTGACCGGTTCCTAACAATCCCTCCCTCACCTCTGCTGCTGCCAGAACAGACTCTTGTCACTTTTCTCCTTGAATCTGCTGTCACCATCTCATCCCCACCCACACTCAACAACTCTTCCCAAGCTGACAGTCACCACGCTGACATCAACCCTGATCCTGCCTCTCCCCAGCTTCACACAGCTGCAGCAGCTCTCAAAGGCCTGGAGAAGGCAGCACACATGCCCAGCATCACCACCGGGCTTGCCAGGGCTGGACCACGCCCAGCCCCACATCCTTGTCTCTCAGCGGGGGCCTGACCTCCAACTGCAAGGTCCAGCCATAAATAACTATTCTTTTTCATGCCTCTATGACTTCCCCTCTACTCCCTTTTTCTGGGGTATTCTTTCCTGTGCTACCATCTGCCTTTCAGCACCTTCATGCTATCCTCATAGTTCACTGCACCTGTGGTAGACAGAATAATGTCCCCCCATGTTAACATCTCAATCCCTGGAACCTGGGGACAAGTTGCCTTATCTGGAAAAAGGGATTTTTCTTATGTGATGACATTAAGGATAGTTAGATAGGGCTGTTATTCTGGGTTATGTGAGTGAGCCCAATGCAATCACAAGAGTCCTTGTGAGACAGAGAGATGATGGACAGCAGTTGTCATGATGGGCTTTAAAAATGGAGGAGGGGGTGGGCACGGTGGCTCACGTCTGTAATCCCAGCACTTTGGGAGGCCAAGGTAGGTGGATCACTTGAGGTCAGGAGTTCGAGAGCAGCCTGACCAACAGGGTAAAACCTGTCTCTACTAAAAATACAAAAATTAGCCAGGCATGGTGACACGTGCCTGTAGTCTCAGCTACTCAGGAGGCTGAGGCAGGAGAATCACTTGAATCCGGAAGGCAGAGGTTGCCGTGAGCCGAGATCACACCACTGCACTCCAGCTTGGGCAACAGAGTGAGACTCCATCTCAAAAAAAAAAAAAAATGGAGGGAGCGGCCACAAGCCGAGGAATACCTGAGGCCTCCGAAAGTGGAAAAGGCGTGAAAACAGATTCTTCCCGAGGGTCCCCTGAAGAAACACAACCTTGCTGACATGTTGATTTTAGCTCCTAAGAGCCACTTTGACCTCCAAGACTATCAGATGCCTGATATGTGTTGTGTTTATCCACTAAGTTCAAAGTAATTTGTTACAGCAGCAATAGAAAATTAATACTTCCCTTCTAATCCATCACAACATCTATGATACTTTATGTATCTACTTTATCACAAAGCTGTTTTCTTGACTTATACTGGAAATTCTCTGAGGACTAGAGACTTTCATCTTTGGATCTCCAAGATGATACTCATTGGGTATTCCATAGATATCAATGGAAAGAGTAAATGAGTTGGGCCCACAGTGTGCTCACTGGAAGTTCCAGTAGGTCAAATTGGATTAATTAAAATAATAGTAAATAATGCACAGAAGCAGCATTGATACTAAAAGAAAGTGACTTTTATTTTAAAATAATGAATAACAGAATAGATAACAGAGCTCTGATGCAAGTTCCCTCTCTGGAGGAAACTTTAGAAAACCATTTACCAGGTTACATTTTGTTTGGTTGTTTGCTTTTTAACTTTTATTTTAGATTCAGAGGGTACATGTGCAGGTTTGTTACCAAGGTATACGGCGTGATGCTGAGTTTGGGGTATGAGTGATTCCATCACTAGGTACTGAGCATAGTACTCAATAGTTTTAAGATCCTTGCCTTTCTCTCTCCCCTGCCGCCCACTGTATGGCCTGGAGAAGGCAGCCTACGAGCCCTAGGAGCTCTGTCTCTGCTGAGAACTCCGCTGCTAGTCTGATGGAGCTCCGTTTGTGTGTGATCTGACCTTTTTCTCTAGCTATCTTCGAGATGTTTTCTTTCCCCTTGACCTTGGACAGTCTAGTGACTCTATGCCTTGGAAATGTTCATTTTGTATTCTCAGAGATGTTCTCTGAACTTCTTATATCTGGATGTCTACCTGTCTAGCAAGATGAGGAAAATTTTCTTGAATTATTGCCTCAACTATTTTTTCCAGGTTGTTTAGTTTGTCTCCTCTCTCAGGAATGTCAACAATTCTTAGGTTTGGTTACTTTACATAATTCCATATTTCTCAAAGTCTGTTTTTTAAAAAACTGTTTTTTCTTTATTCTGGTCTGATTGGGTTAGTTCAAAAGACCTATCTTCAAGCTCTGAAGCTCTGAAGTTCTTTTTTCTGCTTGGTGCTATTAATGAAATTTTTAATTGAATTTTGAAATTCCTTAAGTGAGTTTTTCAAATCCAGAAGCTCTGACTGATCTCTTTTTAAGATGTTTATCTCTTCCTTCATTTCCTGGATTGCTTTAGAAGTTTATTTTTCTTGGTTTTCAACTTGGTCTTGGATCTCATTGAGCTTCCTTGCAATCCATGCCTTGATTCTTTATCTGTCATTTCTGAGTTTCCATTTTGGTTGGGGTGCATTGCTGCAGAGCTACTGCAATCTTTTGGTGGTATCACTAGTTGAAGATTTTGCCAGGTGGACCTGGCTGGTCTGGCCCTGCCCATCATGGCCCCTATCCACCAATAATTCTGGTGCCAGAATTCTTGTGCTGGCTCCTTCTCATCTGGAAACACTGGCACTTCTAGTTTTTGTAATCATTTACGTGCAGGCAGAAGTTTCCCGTTTTCTTTCTTTCCTAATAAGATTATTGCTTTTTTTTTTCCTTTCTCTTTTTCCCCCTCCCTAAGGGGTGTGACATAGATAATGCTGGATGGGGTCTTGGCTTTGCTTCTATAGCCCTGTGCACTTCTCTTGGCAGGTTTTATATGGGGCTGTGCAGTTCAACCTATAAGCCCGTAGGTGGTACTTGTAGGTAAGGGCCTGCTGCAGCCCACATGGCTGGATATATATTTGATCCTTTTTAGAGGATTCTTGTTTACAGAGGCAGAAGCTCTCTGTTTCCTCAACCAAAAGGCAGGTCCATGGAATGTGCAGTGGTCTGAGCCCTTTGCTCCCTGCCTTTCTCACTTACTGAACAGTGAGGCTTCACTCACTTTCGTCAGCCAGATGCCATCGCAGGAGCTGTTTGCCGGGGTTCTCCTCCTGGGGATCTGGGTTGTCTTTCATGGTTCTGGTGGGCTCCTGTTTTCCTTCTTGGATTAAAGCTCACAGAGCTGATCTTTATGTACCATCTTGCTATTTCCAAGTGGCAGAGGCATGCTGAAGACCTCTGATCTACCATCTTGGAGAAAACAACAACAACAACAAAAAGTTCAGGTTAATTTGTTATAAGCTAACGGTGTTAGATGATTTTGTGATTTCTAAGGTACTTTCGGCATTGACAAAAATCAATTATATTCAAAGAGAAGTCATGAATAAGTTGAAATAATAACACTATTTCTTAAATATGGTGGGGGTGAGCTTAAGTAAAATCTAACATTTATAACCCTCTTGAATTGGATTGAAGATAAGCATCACTACTGTTGGAAAAATCAGTGGGGTGGTATAAGAAAGACAACGTACAAGTACTATCTCCACCACATCCTGATGATACACTTGGAGAAGTTAGGTAACTTCTCTGAGCCTTGGTTTCTCCAGCACACAATGAGAATAACGATGTCCATTCCCCATGTACAACCCCTAACATAGGAACAGACACATCTGAGAAACTCCAACAGTGCCTCCCTTCCCCTGATCTCCTTAGTACTATCAGTAATACCTCACCAGTCTAAAGCATTCTGTGGCATTTTAACATACATGTTCTCATGTTACCTACGTAACAAACTGGCAAAGGGATTCTATCTCAGTCTGCAGGAGATGTCTAAAGACCAGAGTGGCTCAGTAGCTTGCCCAGGACACTCTGCTGGGAAGAAGCGCCGCTGAGAGTTCCAAGGAGAGCATTCATTTCTCCGGGCCCAGATGTTCTGAGACCCAGCAAAGTGTGAGCTTTCCAAACTTTGGAAGATTTGGAAATCCCAAATATTTGGAGGGTCACATGAATATTTTCTGGGTTATTTTGTCAGGCAGATCTTAATTTATTGCTCAGTATCAAATCTGTAATTGTATTTGCATGGCATCTTTCATCTGAAGATTCCAAGACGCTGCCAGACACGGAGGCCCATGCCTACACTTCCAGCATTTTGGGAAGCCAAGGTAAAAAGATCACTTAAGCCCAGGAGTTCAAGACCAACCTGGGCATTATAGCAAGACTCTCTACAAACATTTTAAAGAATGAGCCAGGCATGGTGGTCCATGCCTGTAGTCCCAGCTACTTGGGAGGCTGAGGCAGGAGGATTGCTTGAGTCTAGGAGGTTGAGGCTGCAGTGAGCTATGATTGCATTACTGCACTCCAGCCTGGGTTACAGGGTGAGATCCTCTCTATAAAAGGACAAATACAAATTCCAATAAGCTTAATAAAATTAATGCATCAATATCATCTTGCTGAAGAGTCATTTTGAATAACTGAAAACATTTTGTCTTTATTTGGTGTAGCTGAGGTTCTGTCTTTCAATACAAACACATACGAAATAGGCCTACTTGTAAGAAAACGGGAAACGTGTTTTAGGGAGTGGCAGATTAATCGTGTTGCTAATGTAGGGTTGTATCTGCAGACATAATTCATGTAATTTATTTAGACCTCACCCTGTGTGATTTTCAAAACACAATTATGTTTTATTTATGTGGAATTTGACTATATATTTACTTCCTAAAATGAGAAGTTCCACATTTTACATATATGAAAGTCCTTTTCAAGTTATCTACATCAACATTTCATTTGTCATTTAAGGCAATTGAAGCACAGAGAGATTAAATGACTTTTAATCATTTAAAAAGTCACTTTTAAGTGACTGCACAGCAAGAGATAGGCAAAGCCACAAATATTGCAACTACCCATTATAGAAACAATTGACATTTTTATAGAGCAGGATGAGTCACCAGTTTCATATATATTTACCCATTCGACAACTGTTTATTTATTTAAAATGTTACCAGGCTCTAGGCATATAGAGAGCTTAAATCAGGAAGAGGAAGACTAAATATGGACCACACGCCTCACAGAAATCCCTTACTGAACCCCAGTCTGATCAGCTGTCCCTCCTCCATGTTCCCATAGTTCTGGATATAATTTGATCATTGCAGCTACCAAACTTCATTCAATAGGCTTTATCAATCCTTTCTCCCCTCCCTACACTGTGAAAATACTGAAGAAAGAAATGATATTCCTTTCTGTATCATTATTCTCATGATAGATGCTTTAAATATTCCAGTTGAAACAAACTAGCCTTCCCTTAATAGTCCCCAGAAATATTACCAGTGAATGGGCACTACAATCACTCTTTGTCACATCAGCCTCCCAGGTGGAACAAGGAACATATATATACTTCAGTTTTACATGTATGAGTATGTGTGCATATGCACATATGTGTGTAAATTTACGGTTTATTAAAGATCCTGGGAATAACAAATAAACTATAATGGGAATTCAATAATATATAAATAAATTATAATAGGAATTCTATTCATTATACTATTTGTAAAAATTCTAAAATAGAGTTTGTATCACAATGTGATGATTGCATATGTATTGATTAATATATTTAGTTTGAAAAAAGATTTTTCAAAAATTCAGTTTGCCACTGGAAACATCACAGTTTCAAGCCTTAACTTTGGTTTCCCCTTCCAAATCATCCAGATATAATTATGCATTGCAAAATAGACCCCATCATGTCTGCTTGTCAATTGCCAAGTCAACCATCTTTACTTTCCTGAAGAAAATGCGGACTCTTGGCAGCATTTAATCACTGCAAACCTTCACAGCTTTCCCCATTACTGGTTTCCTGCTGCAAATTTCAGCAGATTGGACACACGAGGTGTCACTATATTTAAAAGTTCATGCTGAACATTTTGCTCAGTTGGAAAAGATTAAGAGTCCTGAAGATGCGATGAGTTCAGCATCTGCTCAGGTAAACAGTGGTGTTAGTGACCCTGTAACGTGCTCCCTGCTGGCAAAGACAATCCCGACACTTTTCCATCCACTTCACTGAAAACAGTTAAAAATGAGCCATATCGCATCTCTGAATGGCAATTTCTCTCTATTGTATTGCTTTTTTTTGTAATATCCCAAGCTGCCCACACAAACAAACAGAAACCTATTTTGTTTTATTTTTGCAAAGGAAAATCTCTCGCTCCTCAGAACAATAGACCTTTTGAGGTAGATTATGCCTGAATGTGTAAATTACAAGGCAATAACTTGAAAGATAGCACAAAATTTGGTAAATCAGCTGGTTCTTTTGTCTTTTTTTTTTTTTTTGCCAAACTATTGGTTCAACTGTTCTTTTCCACTAAGTTGATAGGATTGAGTGGTCTTTTTCTGTATATCGATTCAGTGTTCACGAGTTAGTTCAAGGTGAATGCTTCACCTACAAGAAGCCATTGTATAGAATTCCTAATCTCTTCCTCTACTCCACCTGATGAATTCCTGCCTGTCTTGCTGGTTTTGCTCAACTGCTGTTTCTACCAAATAACCTTCTCCAGTTCCCAAAGTTACAATTATTTAATTTCTTTTATTTGTGAAGTCCGTTTGATGAACCTCTGATAAAGCCTTTATTTCATCCTAGCTACATTATAAAAAGTGTGCATGTTCACCACTCTTCATAGTAGACACCATGTGCTATTTAATATATAATAGACTTCCAGTAATTATTTATTACATTGAATTCCACAATGCTAAATAGCAATGAGTCAAAAGAGTTACTCTGCTTATCCATGAAAAGGCAGTTGCCCTTGGTTCTTTCCTAAGTTCTTAGTCCCTTTCTCTGCTTAGTTCATGCATCACAGTCAGCAAAACTTTAGGTGCTGGGCCTCCATCTGTCCAGTCTTGAGGAACACGGAAGGATGGAAAGCACAACAGAATGGATTTTCATCAGCTGTGATGAATGGCTGCTCGTGGACACAGAGATCTGGAGTTTCTACTTGGGGCAGGCTTCCAAATGGAGGGCACTATGGAGGCAGATGTAGCTTTTTCAGGACAAGGATCACCTAATATCACGGGAATTTCTAAGTAGAAAAGGAGGACTCACACAGGATAGCTGGAAGTGACAAGGGCACGGGAACCTGACTATAAATAACTTTCAGCCCATTATATAAGGTAGATATGTTTTTAAATATCTCCTTATGCCTCTTTTCTTTTTTAATCCAATTTCCTTCCTTCTAGCCCTTCTACCATACTTGGCCAGTGTAAGGAGAAGGCTAGCCCTATTTCTGCTACCACACTGTGGGGTTACCTAAGGAACTCACTCTCCCAATCTGATTCTTCATGCTCGCCCATGAAGCAGATGGTCCAGTTGTCTTCTAAGGAAATGTTCAGATTTGCCAATCTACAGGATAACTTCCTCTTATTGCTATAATCCGATATCCTAGATCTCAATGATACTATTCCATGATCTCTTCCTTCTCCCCCTTAGTGAAACAATAAGGAGAACTGAATTGCAAAACTCTAGGTACTCCCATAGAAAAAAATAAAACACAGCATTTCCTGTTCTATATAATGGGCCTTTCTGAAGACATTGTCAAGGTTAGATTGCACCTAATTTTGGTATTCAGGGTTTAGCATTTGACATTTCTCAAATTTCTTTCTTCAACATTAGCTATTTATCTTAATCTGTTTGGGCTGCTGTAACAAAATACTGTAGACTGGGTGGCTTCAACAATCGACATTTACTTCTTACAGTTCTGGAGGTTGGAGACTTGATTCCCCAGTGAAAACTCTTTCCGGCTTGCAGACTGCCATTTTCCTGGTATATCCTCACAAAGTGGAGAGAAAGAGAGACAGGCAGAGAGAGAGGAAAAGCTTTCTTGTCTCTTCTTACAAGAACAGTAATCTCATCACTGGATCCCCACCCTCACAACCTCATCTAAACCTAATTACTTTCCACAGGCTCTTCTTCCAAATACCATCACATTGGGGGTTAGGCCTTCGACATATGAATTTGGGGTAATACAAACATTCAGTCCATAATATCATTGTTTTAAAAGTATATTTTAATTTTAAAATCACCTTCACTCATTTTTGTATTCCCCTGTGGGATAGCTGGGCAAACAAAAACACTCTCTGGTTAGATGGCAGAAAAAAAGCAAGAAGACTTTAGAGAAAACTACATAGCCAAACTCTGAGGTTCGGGATGCAAACGCTTCAGTATAAAAAGGATCAAATTTGAACAGCTGAAACTAGGCCCTTTTATCTCCTCTTAAGCCTTCATCCAGGAATCCCATTCACTCTTCACTGCTGCTCAACACTGCAGACCACACAACGAGGGGTGGTTTCCTTTCCAGAATTTTAATAATAAAACAACAACAAAAAATATTGCCTATATTTTTGGTGTGCCATTGGATGTATATTTGTTTTGCTTTAGAAATAATTTTAATAAAGTAATTCATATCTTCCGTAAAATAACTGTCCCTTCTTTTAGTGCTAAAACATTCCTTTGAAAAGGTTTCTACGTCGAAGACTACAATATCCAACAGTACTTGTGCTCCTCGCTTCCCTTCCACCCGCATACTTAGAGGAAACTTTTGTGTCGTAGTCTGGTGTTTCTCTTTCCAGAGGGGGCTAGTAGTAGTAGTAGTAGTAGTAGTAGTAGTAGTAGTAGCAGTAGTAGTAATAGTAGTAATATTTTGAGACATGGTCACACTCTGTCACCCAGGCTAGAGTGCAGCGGCACAATCATTGCTCACTGCAAGTCTTGACCTCCTGGGCTCAGGTGATCCTCCTACCTCAGCCTCCTGAGTAACTGGGACCCCAGGCACGTTCCACCAAATCTGGCTAATTTTTGTTTTGCTTTTCTTTTGTTTTAGTTTGTAGAGATGGGGCCTAACTGTGATGCCCAGGCTGGTCTTGAACTCCAGGACTCAAGAAATCCTTCCACCTTGGCCTCCCAAAGTGCTGTGATTACCAATGGGAGCCACCACACTTGGGCTTATTTTTAATTGGGAATACTTTTATTACAGAGTCCTTTGAGAACATATAGTATTTGTATTTATTATTCAACATCAATATTTTGAGAGCTATCTGCACTGATATGAAAAACGATTCATTCTTAGCAGTGTGCTGAAGTTTGTTTGCACTGGTTGGTAAAAGCCTTTTGTGTGAATCTCTTTGCAACTGCAAAATCAATGTTGTCACTTAGGTAATTTGAAATTGGCCAGGGTGGGAATATTTATACCTCTGAAATTAGAGAATGCTACAAATCAGGGTTATGTTTGCTTTTCTAGGAGGCTAATCATTAAAAAATTACCAGCAAACCATTGTTTTTCTTTTTATCATATATATCATTTTATCACAGTAATAGACTGCATTTTATTTAATCATTTCTCTAATCAGGAACAGTCAGAATGTTTACAAGTTTCTGTACTACAATAATGCTTCAATAAAATGAACTTACATTTCTTTAATTGCACATATGAGAATATTTCTCTAGGGTAGAAGGCCTAGAAGTGGATTTCCAAGTAATTAGATATGCACATTTTTAATTTTAGTAGATAAGATTACTACTTTTTTTTTTATTATACTTTAAGTTCTAGGGTAATGAGCACAACGTGCAGGTTTGTTACATATGTATACATGTGCCATGTTGGTGTGCTGCACCCATTAACTCATCATTTATGTTAGGTATATCTCCTAATGCTATCCCTCCCTCCACCCCCTTCCCACAATAGGACCCGGTGTGTGATGTTCCCCTTCCTGTTTCCAAGTGATCTCAAGCTTATCCACCATGATCAAGTGGGCTTCATCCCTGGGATTCAAGGCTGGTGCAACATACGCAAATCAATAAATGTAATCCAGCATATAAACAGAACCAAAGACAAAAACCACATGATTATCTCAATAGACACAGAAAAGGCCTTTGACAAAATTCAACAGCCCTTCATGCTAAAAACTCTCAATAAATTCGGTATTGATGGAACGTATCTCAAAATAATAAGAGCTATTTATGACAAACCCACAGCCAATATCATACTGAATGGGCAAAAACTGGAAGCATTCCCTTTGAAAACTGGCACAAGACAGGGATGCCCTCTCTCACCACTCCTATTCAACATAGTGTTGGAAGTTCTGGCTAGGGCAATCAGGCAAGAGAAAGAAATAAAGGGTATTCAGTTAGGAAAAGAAGAAGTCAAATTGTCCCTGTTTGCAGATGACATGATTGTATATTTAGAAAACCCCATTGCCTCAGCCCCAAATCTCCTTAAGCTGATAAGCAACTTCAGCAAAGTCTCAGGATACAAAATCAATGTGCAAAAATCACAAGCATTCTTATACATCAGTAACAGACAAACAGAGAGCCAAATCATGAATGAACTCCCATTCACAATAGCTTCAAAGAGAATAAAATACCTAGGAATCCAACTTATAAGGGATGTAAAGGACCTCTTCAAGGAAAACTACAAACCACTGCTCAGTGAAATAAAAGAAGACACAAACAAATGGAAGAACATACCATGCTCATGGATAGGAAGAATCAATATTGTGAAAATGGCCATACTGCCCAAGGTAATTTATAGATTCAATACCATCCCCATTAAGCTACCAGTGACTTTCTTCACAGAATTGGAAAAAACTGCTTTAAAGTTCATATGGAACCAAAACAGAGCCCGCATTGCCAAGACAATCCTAAGCCAAAAGAACAAAGCTGGAGGCATCACCCTACCTGACTTCAAACTATACTACAAGGCTACAGTAACCAAAACAGCATGGTACTGGTACCAAAACAAAGATTACTACTTCTTAATCAATAAAACTTACAATAATTATTTTCTTAGTTTTTTATGTTGTTACAACAGAATGTCTCACACCGAGTAATTTATGATAAATAGAAATTTATTTGGCTTATGGTTCTGAAAGCTGGGAAGTTCAAGAGTATGGCTCTGGCATCTGATGGGGCCTTCATGCTGTGTTTCCCACGGTAGATGGTGGAAGGTCAAGAAAGAATGAGTGTGAGATAGAAAGGGCCGAATTCCCTTTTATAACAACTCACTCTGGTGCTAATGAACCTATTTCCATGATAACAGCATCAGCCCATTCATGAGGGAGGAGTTCTCATGGCCAAATCACCTCTTAATGATCTCACCTCTTCATGCCATCACAATAGAAGTTAAGTTTCAACAAGAGTCTTGGAGGGGACATTCAAAACTATAGCAACTATCTAATGCTCACTAAACATCTTTACCTGGATAATTCCATGAGTAATTAACACCCAACTATTTTAAAACTACTCATCATCCCTCCCCCTTTTATTCTACTTCTTCTCTTCTTGGACTTCTGTATTTCTTATTCCCATTCTGGCACCAATATCAACCCAGTCTTTCAAGTGAGAAACCTAGACATCAGCCTAATCCTCCTGTCCTGTCTTGCTTTCCTTTTTTTTTTTTTTTTCTGAGACAGAGTCTCTCTCTGTCGCCCAGGTTGGAGTGCAGTGGCATGATCTCGGCTCACTGCAAGCTCCATCTGCTGGGTTCACGCCATTCTCCTGCCTCAGCTTCCCGAGTAGCTGGGACTACAGGCGCCCATCACCACGCCCAGCTATTTTTTTGTAATTTTAGAAGAGACAGGGTTTCATTGTGTGAGTCAGGATGGTCTTGATCTCCTGACCTCGTGATCCACCCACTTCGGCCTCCCAAAATGCTGGGATTAACAGGCATGAGCCACCGTACCTGGCCCCTTCCATCTTTTATAGCTATTTCCTGAGTGAACTTCTCACCCACTCCCCTTTCTATAAATGCACCAGCACTTCGTAGTTTAGCATCTGAGGATGGCTCATCTGGACTTGTATAACAATTAATTTTTCCCTTCAGTTATTTCTGTGTTTTCTCAGTGGAACCATCTTGCTATGGCAGAAGCAATCTTCTGATTCTTGTAGTTTCAGTAAACCCCTATTGGCTTGGTTTAGCCTGCTGGATTAAATCCAAACTCTCTGGCAGGATATGAGAAGTTGGCTTCTCTCTGCCCTTTACCTATGTATACAGACTGTGTCCCCAAACTACTTTGTCTTCTTGAAGATCTCCATGCACTTACATGCTCTTTCTCTCCCTCTGTACTCCTAGAACACATCTACGTAGCTCTATCTGTTTTATAGACAGTTAGACATTAGGAAGAGATGCTGAAGAGCCAAGCCAAAGAACTGGATGACAACAGAAGCAGTGGGGCTGGTGAGAGGAGAATAGGTTCAAGCAGTATTGCAGATTTAGAATGCTTAGAACTTGATAGCCAACTAAGTTACCAAGGTGGGTGAGAAAAGAGACAATCACAAGACTTCTAGTTTGGAAGACTGGGTGGATAGTGTTGCCAAATGAAGCAAAGAAACCCAGGGGAAGACCTAAATAATTCAATAGTCATTATTCTCTTGGCTGTATTCTTTGACATACTATAGTTTTAAATGTCAAAAACACTACAGAATTCTTGCTCAACTCCTAAGGAAAGGCCTAAGAAGAGGAATGACGTAACTATATACTTTATCTGCCTTTGCTACACAGTTTCTTTTAGTATAAAACACAGAGCCCTTGTATTTTGGCTTTAAGAACAGGGTGCAACACCCATCTGTTCAGTCAATCACAGAGCAGATGCAAGTGGGAGGATAAGGAAGTGTGTGGCCACAATCTCGGATAATAATAAATATTTAAATATGTATTCGTTCTTTGTAATGGATTTAGAAGCAGAGTGATGAACACACTTAAAAAAATCAATAACAACAATGATAATGAGATGTCTCCATAACAATTCTGGATTACGTATGCATTTGAGTTCATCCTAGATGGAAAAATTGGGGGCATTATGTCTTGATGAATCTGCGGTGGCCTCTTTTCCTTGAGTCATGTGAAACTCCCCTTGATCTGGGAGATGGTACAATGAGGGGCCCGACCTCAGAATTTCCTTCCTGAGCTACACCACAGATGTCAACTCTGCAAGCCGAGGAGAGATCTTAGAGAGTGCTGTGGCCATGTCTCTCCTAGTGCAGAAGATGAAACTAAGATGCAGAGAGAGAAATGGCAAACACCCTCTTAGAGACGAGCCCACACCTGAACCCAGCCTCCTGGGCCCCCTATGCTCCTTCCTCTTAAAGGGAGCTGAAAAGAAAATGAAAACACCTGGCGAGAACACTTCAGAAGAAATAGATTAAAGGAAGACATCCTTTTAAGCCTACAGAATGTCACATGGAAGATTTTAGCAGTGATTTTAGGAGCAGAGGGGTTTAGGAGCTGGGAACTGACAATATTGTACGTTGTTCATGTTGTGCTGTGAAATACAAAAACGGTGCTGCCTTTATTTGAATAAACTGTGTCAGTGACGCTTTTTAAGTATGTGCCTCTATTTTCCTGAGAGGAGCCACTGTGAACTCGCCTCTGCTAACTGGCTGGGTGATGGCATAAAGCAGGACCCCACTAAGTTCCAGGACACCCAGTTCTGCCCTGCAAAGAGCGGTCCCTAATCACAGAGAAAAGAACCCACTCCCTCTTTGCTACTGCCTAGTTTCTGGATAAACCATAAGAACCAGCGAGATCAAAGAACAGAGAATTCCTTCATGGACTACTCAGGGCTAGGAATGGGACTTACCTTGTTATACGAGGAAGATGTACGTACACCCAAGTGTTTCTTACAGAACGAAAGCTATCCATGGGGAAAAAAGTTCAAACTGTATAAGAATGTAAACAATAGGTTAAAAATAAATACTTTTAAATCAAAAATAGGTAATTTACCCCTGACCCTTATGTCTTAATTTTCCCCAGGATAATCTCTCTCTGTCTCTCTTTCTTCAGATAGATAGATAGATAGATAGATAGATAGATAGATAGATAGATGGATGTGTGCGTGTGTGTCCAAGTTTGGATCTCTCTAATACACACATACACACACACACACACACACACACACGCAGTGTCCAAAAATTTCACAAGACTTTCTCTTCTTACATTTATAACTATCATTCAAAGAAAAATAATCAGATACTCTCTTAAGGAAAAGCAAATATATTGGTGAAATCCTACCGATTGAATCAGAAATATTTGATTTTCATTAAAGACTAGGTTAGTCTGGCTTTTTTGAGACAGGGTCTTGCTCTGTCACCCAGGCTGGGGTGCAGTAGTGCAGTCATGGCTCATTGCAGCCTTGACTTCCTGCACTCAGGTGATCCTCTAAACTCAGCCTCCTGAGTAGCTGGACTACAGTCACGTGACACCACACCTGGCTAATTTTTAAAATTTTTTGTAGAGATGGGGTCCTACTGCCATGTCTGGGGTCCTGTTTCCGAGGGTGGTTTTGAACGCCTGGCCCAAGCAATCCTCCTGCCTTAGTCTCCCAAAGTGCTGGGACTACAAGCGTGAGCCACTGTGCCCAGCTCTAGTCTGGCTCCTTAAAGGCTGTTATCATTTTTTCTAACTCAGATTGGCACCCTGAATTCTGTAGTATAGTTCTGACTGTAGTTAAAAACATTTTGCCTCAAGCTTACCCAAGTGTTTTTCTCTTAGGAGCCAGTGTATGATAACAAATCTATAGTCGGGTACAGTGTCCTAGCTGGGAGACTTTGGACAGGTCCTGTAGTCTTTCTACACTTGGATTTCCTCACCCATATAAGTATAAGGCTAACTCATGGGTTAGGATCAATTAGAGCATGTCCCATGGGCTCACTCACGCACAGCATGTATCATGGAGGATATTTAATAAGTACTAGTTAACTATTTGCATGCTAGAATGTCTTCATCAGTTACTAACACTCCTAATTTTAGCCTTTCAGATTCTGACCACTCACAAAAGTATAACCGGCAACCTCTTAATCCATCCTATCCCTTCTCCCTGCAAGGCATAGCATTTCCGCCAGTTCACCTGAAATTTCAATCAGAATGGATGTATTTTAAAAATAAAGCAGAAACTGGTTGGGCACGCTTCAGAAGCACATGCAGCACTGCCATTAAAATCAGGTCCTCCCAAAAAGACAACCATATTCAAGGAAACCCATATGTCATATATAACCATTGGATGGTATGTGTCTGAGTCTAGGATTATCAAGGCATTCTGACATTTAGTAATTTGAAATAGAACTTATTTATCAGTAGAGTGCTAGAAAAAACAGACAAGTGCAACTGGGAAAAAAACACTAGTTAACATAAATAATGTCATTGTAGAGACAGAAAAAGAATTGGTCATATCTCAGTAAAGAATATGAATTTTAAAGTTATTGGAATACCAGTAACATTATTGCAGGATAAAATGCTGAAAGTCTAAATTTGAAAACAAGCATTTGCCCAAGTTGCCATGCTTTGCATCACTTAATAGGTGTGAGCTAAGGTTTATCTTCTGCTGTCTTCACCTGAGAGTGGCAGGAGGAAGGGGATCTGCAAACACAGCTGGGGCCCACAGGGCATCCCTCAAAGGAACCAAGGGGTATTGGGGATCCCTGCCTGGACACTTGTCTTTCTGCCCACTGTCACCACCACACAGGTTCTGTCACTACAGTGAGATCAGTTGTCAAGGTATGACATTGTACTACTATCCCCTTGTACAGGTGCATGTGAAATACTAAGAATGCCCTGATGTCTGATCATGGAATAAGGAGAGCAGGGCAGATGTGTGGACTGCAAGGAAGAGGGCAGGACCCCTTCTGTCTGAGACACAACGCAGAAGAGGAAGT
The DNA here is from genome assembly GCF_037993035.2 of Macaca fascicularis. NCBI lineage: Eukaryota > Metazoa > Chordata > Mammalia > Primates > Cercopithecidae > Macaca > Macaca fascicularis. The sequence goes on from NC_088387.1 coordinate 114,868,098, forward strand.
CCATGGAAAATCAAGAGCCCTAGGCCCCCTTCTCACAGGGCAGCCACCCTTAGAGCCACACAGAAGAGAGAAGCGTGTTTGACCTTTTGTGCTTTTTGAGGTGCCTGTGTATATGACCACCTCCAGAACAATGCTGAATGCCCTTTACTGTGTGCCCAGGACGACGTTTCTCACCCACCAACACAGAGGAGTCCCATCATCAGAGCCGGGGGGGCACGGGCAGCTCTGGGGCGTCCGAGGAGTACGACTTTAGCCTGCTCAGTTGAGCAATGGCTACACTGGTTTGCTAGTTTTATCTGTCTGTTTTTACCTAGGCTAAACCCACAAACCCAGAATGGGGTCTCAGAATAACTCCAGAAACTAGAGCTCTGTGCCAAGACAACATGATGCCTAGAAGAGGGGACCTTTCGCTGCAACCACTCCCTCTGTCCTTTTAATTTTCCCGTAAAAAGTGGCTCAGCTAGAACATCCCGTCCAGCTCACACTAGGCCACAGGCAAGGAGAAAACCTGTCTCACTGAGGAAATCAGAAAGAAGGCTGTTGAATGACCCTGACGTTACAAGTCGGCTCGCAGTTTCCTTATTGTGACTATTTTTGACAATTTTTAAAACTTTCTCATTTGGTCTGAAGTTGCCTATGACAGGGTTACATTTTTTCTTCTGGTATATTCCTCAAACTAGCTAAAAATAAATTAAAATTGTATCTGTTATTGTTTATTATTTTGCTCCCTGAGCCTTGAGAATTTCTTTACGCTAAAGGAAAACTAAGGTTTTAAACTGCACTCGAAACCCTAATCAATACTCAGAATTCGGTCAATTCAAACTGCCAATGGCAAGGGTTGTACTCAAACATTTCTCCTGTGTGACTCACCTTTGTCTTTTCTGCCTCCCCTCACCTGTACATCCGCATGCACACGCACACACGTGCACACACACACACGTGCACACGCACACACGCGCACACGTGCACACGCGCACACGCGCACACGCACACACGTACGCACACGCACACACGCACGCGCACACGCACACACGCGCACACGCACGCGCACATGCACGCACGCGCACACGCACACACGCGCACACGCACACACGCGCACACGCACACACGTGCACACGCACACACGCGCACACGTGCACACGCACACGCGTGCACACACCAGTTGCTGAGAAGTGACTGTCCTCACCAAAGGTGTGAAAGTGGCCATGATGCTGAGTGGCCCCAGGAAATGTCAGACGATTGACAGGCTGTCCCTGCTCTGGAACCCTTCCTGGTTTCAAAGAAAACCCATGCAGAGCATTGGGCTGGGGAAGAGCATCAGGAGAGAAAGCGCCGAGTCCTCCAGCAGCGTCAGGACTGCCCTTCGCTTTCGTCCTTGCCCTTGTCAGTGTCCCAGAGCAGGAGGAACTCCTGGGACATTATGATGGGGCTCTTCAGGGCAGGGTCCCCTGAGGAGCTCCTCTCTTTCATTCTGTCATCCCCTACTCTGTTAACATGCATTCAACTTTCGCTTAAAAATAGGCCTGATTGTCACATTCTCTTTGCCAGTTGGAGTGGATGTCACTGAGTGTCACAGAGCCCGTGGCTACAGCTTGTGGAGCGACTGCAGAGAGAAACTGGGTCAACACAGAGCAGCGATAACAGGAAGACTTTTGGAGTCTCTGATGACTCCACCCAGATTCATGCTAAGAGAGAAAGCATCGATTTTTCTTGCCATTGTCTTCTTTTCTATCGATTTCTTCCCATAACTATTTAAAATCACCATCTGTTCTCATCTTGGAAATTTAAGTACATTCAGCACAATTTCCTGATTTTTACATCCTATCACAGATAAGCCATACATACATAGGAAATTTGGGTTCAGTGTCAGGTATATAAAGTGAGGTTGTATTATTCCATGTTGGCTTGTAATAAAGGAATACCTGAGACTGGGTAATTTATGAAGAAGAGACTTATTGTGGCTCACGGTTCCGCAGGGTGTATAGAAAGCATGGAACCAGCATCTGCTGGGCTTCTGGGGAGGCCTCGGGAAGCTCTGACTCATGGCGGAAGGGCAGTGGAGCTGGCATAGAAAAGGAGCAAAGGGTTGCGGGGTGGAAGTGGAGATTCTTCTTAATGACCAGATCTCCAGGTAACAGAGTAAGAACTCACTTAATACCGTGTGGATGGCATCAATCCTCTCATGAAGGATCTGTCCCTGTGACCCAAACATCTCCCTCAAGGCCCCACCTCCAACATTGAGTGTCATATTTCAACATGACATGTGGAGAGGATGAGCATTGAAACTGTATCCGAGGTAAAAGAAATTATGCAAATGATTGACAGTCTCTTTGGGACCACGCCTCTGTTACTCTATACTCACCTAGCAAGCATTTATTGAGCACCAGTTATTTGCTAGGCATTCATCGTTCTAAGTTCTGGGGCTACAGAGATGAATGAGGGCTATATAGTCCCTTGAATTTCAAGAAGTTTAAGATCATATAGGATATGGGCCGAGTGCAGTAGCTCACACCTGTAATCCCGGCATTTTGGGAGGGTGAGGCAGGCGGATCACCTGAGGTCAGGAGTTTGAGACTAGCCTGGCCAACATGGTGAAACTGCATCTCCACTAAAAATACAACAATTAGCCAGGCATGGTGGCACATGCCTGTAGTCCCAGCTACTCAGGAGGCTGAGGCAGGAGAATCACTTGAACCCAGGGGGTGGAGGTTGCAGTGAGCTGAGATTGTACCACTGCACTCCAGCCTGGGTGACACGGTGAGGCTCTGTCTCAATAAATAAATAAATAAATAAGTAAATAAAAAGGATAACATAGGATATGACCAATTAGCCATTATAACACAGTAAGGGAAATTCTATTATAATTCTACATACAGATCAGGCTTCTCTTTCCACACTAGATGACATCCCCCACCCCAGGCTATCTCGAAAATTCCTGCTTCAAAATATGGTTGAGCAGTTCACCTGTGCAGCAGCACCTGACTTCTCTGAGTAGATTGAACCATCTCTTCCTTTTACCCCCTCATGCCATGTACCTATTAGACTCCCTGAAACTTACAAAACAGAAAACTAACACATCCACTAAATTATGAACCCCTTGAAGGCAACATTTCATCTTACTTCACATTACAATGCTGGTGTCTACCAAAGTACTCTCCCAGAGTCACACTTTAATCATATTTGTCAAATGACTGTACAATCCACTTTATTAAAATTATTAAGGGTCTGTATTGTACCAGGTACTATGCCAGGCAAGGACACGTGTGTGTGTGCCCATGTGTGCACACCTGCACCTGTGTGCTGGGGAAAGTGGGGTACTGGGGGAGCACTGCAAAGGTGGACAAAACTTCTGACCACATGGAGCTTATGATCAAGTAAGAATCTCATAATAGGGGCAGGTGCAGTGGCTCACGCCTGTAATCCCAGCACTTTGGGAGGCCGAGGTCGGTGGATCACCTGAGGTCAAGAGTTTGAGGCCAGCCTGGTCAACCTGGGAAGACCCCATCTCTACTAAAACTAAAAAACAAATTAGCTGGGCATGATGGTGTGCACCTGCAGTTCCAGCTACTCAGGGGGCCGAGTCATGAGAATCGCTTAAAACCCGGAAGCAGAGGTTGCATGAACTGAGATCACACCACTGCACTCCAGCCTGGGCAATAGAGTGAGACTGTCCAAAAAAAAAAAAAATTCATAATAAGTAGTAGATATTACTCAAGTATATCTATATTTATCCCCGAGAGGAAATCTTAAGAAATAGCCTGAGATAGTTGTAAATGGAAAAACAAATGTCTGTGTCTCATTTCGACATTCATTTTTAGTATTTTGTTCCTAATTTCTTTATGTTGAATTTTGTAAATTTTGTCTCCGCTATGAAAATAATATTTGATACATGAATATAGACTTTTCTGTTCATCTCATATCTCATCTGTGGCTCTTGTTATAAGGAATTTGGGGTTGCTTTTCTTATTATATTTGGGATTTTTCTCTGATAAACTGCTGCTTACATTTTGATATTTTCCTACCTGGAGATGTATTCCACACACAGCCTATGTTCTTCATCACCTAGCTGTCCTCTGCCTAAAAAGTACGGTCTCTAGGTAAGGAAATTGAAACACACTGTCTCCGGGATCCCTGCCCTTCCTAACACTCGAGATATCTACAATAAAGTCACCTTGACAAACACTTTCTGAGCACCTACTCTGTGCTTACGACTAAATCCATTCTGGAATGAACTGCAAGATAGAGAGTCTCCCAAACCAGATGTGGGAGACAAAGTTTCTCTGATTGAAATAACAGCCTTCCCAGAGAAGCAGACCTTGCCTCATGACTGAGTAGAGGAGAGTGATTATTCTTATTTTTCTTGACCTGATCACTGGAGCTGGTCACATAATTAAGCTGGACCTTGAAAAATAAGTCACGAAAGGCATGAGCAGTATTATAAAGTCACTTGTAACTTAGTGCTCATATTCATGAACATGACTTTGAACCTCCATTTGAAAGAAGAAGTTCCCACTCTTAAGGCTTTTGGTGATTTCCAAGAAGACCGAACACCTATTTTACTGCTTTCTTTGTGTTTCACTTTCCACCCAAGCTTTTCATCCCCTTTCTTCTTTTTGTTCCCAGTCTAGAATTTTCTCCTCTTTTCCAATAGCTACAGCTGCTATTCTGAAACGCGTATTAGAAAAAATGCCATTCTGTACCATTGCTGAGGACTCCCAAGGGCAACACACAGAAGCTAACGTTATCAGAAGCCTCAGTATTAACAATTCCAAATCCCAGACTACAGCCAACCCCTTCTCTCCACTACCCCCCAGAGCAGGATCCCTTCTGCAGTCCCTATCTGGAAACTTTTGATAACATTGCTACTCAGCCAAGTCCTTTGTTTGCAGGAAAGGCTGAATGGCAGCATGAAGCTTTCCAAACAACCCGCTTTTTGGCCATTCGCAGCATATCAAAGCCAATTAAGCCTTAGCCATTGCAGACTCGGTGACACATGTGAAATTGTAAAGCACCGGATCTCAAGGAGAACCTTCTGAGCAAATGGTGTTCAGAAACTCCTTCTTACATAACAATGCCTGGCAACAAGTGGGCTAAAAATATTAACAGAGTAAACAACAGGCAATAAACATGCAAAAGAAAAGGCATTTTGGGGATGGGTTTCAAAAACACACGCTTCTTGGAAAGCAGATGTTATTTTATTTTTTTTGGTATTGTCAGGAATATTTTAGTAGTGCAGTGGGCTGTACTATAAATACTGAGAATATCATGCTTGATTCTGGGAGAGGAAGGCCCAGGTTGAAGTGAGTGATATTTGGGGAAGTGTGAGAACAGGAGAGAGATGGTGGGGAATAAATAAAGCCAAGGACTCAGAGTGAAATAGACCCCATAATTAGGCTCTCGGAGAACAGAAGACTAAAGGCTTGGCATAGAAAAAGATTCCCAAAGCTCTGGATTGTACATAGTAGGTAGACAGTGAAAGCTTTCAAATATTGGGGGATTCGAATCCTACATGTTATTTACTGTTGGGTAGAAAGAAGAAAAACGAAAGAAATAATGAACAGCATCTTGACTGCACTCATGACTCCAGAGCTTCCTCCGTTTCGACCTCATAGGCAAATGACTCCTAGAAGAAAAAGAAGCTTCCTCTTTAAATGTTTTAGCATTAGAGATGCTGTAGCTAGAGGGGTGACGCCTGCCCTGCTCTGGAAGATCTGCTATATCATGGTTATCATAAAAAATTGGTTTGTCATAAAAAATTTAATACCCACCTGACCAGGTTGGCAAGTTGACATTTAAAATGAATCATGTAGCCCATTTTGAAATAGCTTCTCCAAGGCCTACAGAAGCCAGCGGAGGAGAAGATGCTTCTCTTCTGGGTACCACACTAACTGACATGAGGCAGTTTACCTTCTAAGGAAGCGGATTGCTGGAGATGGGTTATGGTAACCGATTCTGAGGATTAGAGACAACAGGAGCTTGTTCACAGTGAGCTGGACCTCAGATGTCCTCAGCATTCCTTTTAAATTATAAAACCCCCTGCTCAGAATTATGAAATTTATGTATATTTATCTTTAACCTTAACTTTACCAAATGCTCAAACTGTGCTCAAATAAGACAAACGCCAAACTGTAACCAATCCAGTTGTTTCTGTACCTCGCTTCCGTTTTCTCTACGTTACTCGCATTTCACCGTCCACAAATTTTCTTTCACCACAGGACTCCACTGGAGTCTCTAAATCTACTGTGATTCTGGGGGCTTCCCAATTCACTAATAATTCATTGCTCATTTAAACTCCTTTAAATTTAATTCCACTGAAGTTTTTCTTTTAATACTTTTCTTTCTTTAAAATCACCTTAATTCTGATTTAATCTCAATAAAACTACAAAACTGCTATTTAACACACTTTGTCCAGCAATTGATTAAAATGTTGTGATTATATATTTTAATATAATATTTAAATTATATATAAATATATATTAAACTATTATATAATTATATTGTATATATATATTCAGATGCTGTGATTAATTTTATTTTTATATGTGTGTGTGTGTGTATATATATATATATAAAATTGTCTTCATTTTTTTCACTTTGCTTTTAACCCCTCACTTGCCTTGTGCCCAATTTCTGAAAGCATCTCCAGAGGGCCTTTCAACCATTGCAGTTCCTCCTCCTTGGCCTACAGAAGCCAGTGGAGGAGAAGATGCTTGTCTGAGTACCACACTAACTGACATAAGGCAGTTTACCTTCTAAGGGAGATGATTGCTGGAGGTGAGTTATGCCAGCAGACTCAGGATTAGAGAAAACAGGGGCTTGTTCACAGTGAGCTGGACCTCAGAGTTTTACCATTTGGCATAGAAATTTAACTTTGATCCCATAAAGTGCCCTGCTTAGAAAATGGACTGCATCCACTTTAACTATCCAAAGCTTCCCAGCTGCCAGAGCCAGGTGTATAGTTGGGCCCTCGCATGCTCGCTAACCCCTCAGGATACAGTTATAGGCAAAGTAACTACAGAAGCACACCCAAATCAAATATTTTAAAATTGTAATTAATTGTTGGATATTCATTTTTAAAACTAGCTTCAAAACCCAAGTTTATACATTTTTTTTTCTTAGATAAATCTACTTTTTCTTAAAAAACTTTACCCTTTAGGTTGGCCTGAATCCAGCCAGTGATCTCATGATTCTAAAATTCATGTGAATATTCTGGTGTGCTTTGAGGACCCTTATTTTCTTTCTTATAGGTATTGACTAATTAGTACTGCCTGTCTCAGGTAGGGGACACCATTGCTTCTTATAGGAGAAAGCAATATGTGTAGTGGTGAGGATGCAGATACTGGAGACAGATTTGGTTTCTAATTCTTGTTCTTCTACTTACTAGTTTTATGGTATCAATCAAATTAAGCATTCTCTTCAAGCCTCAGTTTCTTCATCTGTACATTGGAGATAATTACAAAAATGGCAGCTATTGTATTTTCATATTATTCTATTTTATTTGCTTTGTCTATGACTATTTACTTTCATATTATTTCATAATCCTACATCATTTATAACTTAAAGAATATGTATTCCTGAAGCCAGGCATGGTAACTCATGCCTGTAATCCCAGCACTTTTGGAGGCTGAGACAGGCAGACTGCATGAGCTCAGGAGGTCAAGACAAGCCTGGGCAACATGGTGAAACCCTATCTCTACAAAAAAAAAAAAAAATACAAAAATTAGTGAGGTGTGGTGGCATGTGCCTGTAGTCTCAGCTACTTGGGAGGCTGAGGATCACCTAAGGCTGGGGAAGTCAAGGCTTCAGTGAGCTATGATTGCAGCACTGCACTCCACCTCAGTAACAGAGTGAGACCCTCTCAGGGAAAAAAAAAATATGTCCTCCTTTCCTATAATGCAAATTACTAGTAAAAATGTCAACATTCCATTTCTGATTTCCACTCCATGAGTTAAACTCTCCAATTACATCATCACTAAATATTTAGGTGGTTTAGTCCATATTTTTCTGTTCATTGAAGAATACAGAAAGTGAAATCAATTTAAAACTTCCCTTTAATACACCTGGATATTAGTTATTGGTTCAATTTGGACTGTGCAGTTTCATAAAGCAAATGGATTTGTCCCCATAAAACTGTATGAATTTATGTAAGCTGGGAATAAATTACATCCTTTGATACATGTTTTATAGAGACAAAAAAATGAGAATTAAAATCTTTTTTTTTTTTTTTCTGTTTTCAGGATTCACCAATAGGTGTACATTAATATTTTCCTTGCCTTGGGGAATTCAACTCAATTCCAAGTGTTCTCAAAGAGACAAAACAATTTCACACCAAAAGATGTAATCCAATTTCTTGCATACCCCAGTTCCCTGGAAGCTTCATTATAAAGCCCATCTCAGGCCTTTAAAACCTACTTTAAAAGATTCGGAGTTTAATATGAAATGGTAAAATGTGATAGTCAGGGCTTTCTAGTGTCCCCAGTAAGAAATCCCATTGAAAAGAGGACCAAACATGCCTCTTTGTCAGCAGCGGGCATGATCCGAGGCTCCTGAGGAGAGGGCAGCGGGATCCACCTTGTATTGAAAATCACGGTGGGTCTGAATGTTTGTGTTCCTACAAAGCTCATAGGTTAACATCCCGACTCTCAAGGTGATGGATTAGAAGATGAGATCTTTAGGGAGTGATTAGATCATGGGGATGACAACCTCATGAACAGAATTAGTGTTTTCATAAAAGGTGCCCAAGACAGACCGTTGCCTCCTCCGCCGTGTGAGGACATAGCCAGAAGCAGCCATCCATGAATGAGGAAGAGGTCCCTCACCAGACACCAAATCTGCTGGCCCCTAGATCTTGGACTTCCAGCCTCTAGAACTGTGAGAAATAAAATTCTGTAGTTTATAAGCCACCCGGTATTTTTGCTGTAGCAGCTGGAATATAGTAAGACCATATCTCTTTTTGTATCCTTCACTGTCGTTGATCAGGAATTTTTAAATTTCAGAAGGAATTCTTATTTTTCAAAAATTAATGAACACACTCATTTTATGTTGACTTCATCGATAAAATATAGAATAGAATAAAGAAAGAATTCCAAATTCTAATAAGATTTCCTTTAGGACGCTCTTCTTAGTTATTTAGAAAGGAAACAAAGAAGAAAACTCCTAAAACAAAAATGCCAAATTTGAAGAAAAGGCTAAACTTAAAACTTTGTGATTTTAGCCACATCAGTTTCTTTTTAGCTATATTTTTCCATCACCTTACCCATTCAAAATCCTTTTCCTGACGTAGTATGACTGAAAGCAGGTAAAGAGGTAAAAGGAAGAATAAGTTTCCTTTGCTCTCTCTGGATGTTGCCTGGGCACTGACATTTGCAATTCAGTATGATTCTCAGTCCCCAACCGGTCCTGGAAGTCCAGATCATTGTGGAAGCCAAGAACACCTTCTGCCCTCTGATTTTGGCACAGCGGTGGCCACTTCACTCAGATGTGTGCCTCCCGGCAGTTATTCCCGCCGCAGGGCCTGCGGACTGGCATGCTGCAATATGCTCTACCTGGGGCTGCACCTGAGACCATATGGACCTTCAGCTGCTGCACCATACAGGGACCTGCCTGGAGAAAGCCGAGGACCAGATGGAGCAGACGATACCTGTGTGAGACCGTCTGACTCGACGCTGCTGGGGACTTGGTGTGCGGAAAATGGCAGACTATAAACATTTAAATAATAATACCATAACACATGCTGATTCTTTTCCACCAGAAAGGTAAAGAAATTGAAAAAAAAAATTAAAAAATTAAAAAAACCTTTCTGGGAAAGATAAACCTACCATAGAATAGGAATGAGCTTTTTCTTTTCTTTTCTTTTTTAAATAAAGTTAAGAGTCAAAGAATTAAAACCAAACATGGGTATAGGAAACAGTTCTAAAGGCAAAAATGGAGACTTGGAAAGCGTTGGATGGGAGCCAGGAGCCACAGATTTCAGTGTACTAAGTTGTGATGTGACTTTACACGAGACACTTTACTCACACTGTGCCTCAGTCTCCCCACTAATAATATAAAGGGAGTGGCAGATGCCGTTCAAGATGCCAAGATAAGGAGTTTGTGCCTGGCCATGAACCAATGCATTGAGAATCATCAAGAAAGACTAATTACACAAAACACTTTAGCAAACTAAGGAGTGTGCTTAGGAACGTGGCTGATTTGCATTCTGATTCAAACTCCTTATCTCATAGCAGATAGAAAAGAAATTTCTGAGAGCCTGAAAAGTGTTTAGGGACCAGTATCAGACGGTGAGTACTTTGAGTAGCACTGGATTAGGTTACCTCTTTAAACTTTCAGCATTCTTGAATTGTTCAGGACTAAGTGAAGAATTCAGGACTAAGTAAAGTACCATGTTACCTTATGTTACTTTTTACTTGCCTTCAAATATAAAACAAATATGCGCAAAAAAGTAAAATGTGGCTTAAAGAGTCCTAATTTGCTATAAGTTATAAATTCCCCAGAAGCGTAAGAAAAAAAAGAATCAAGTATTCAATTGTTCTTGCATTCCACAAATATTCATGAAATGCTGGTAAGCTTAATTGAAAAATTGTACCCATAGTCTAATGTGTACAACCATTCTAGCTTCAAGGGGTTTCTGGAAAATATGATTCTTGGGTGGGGGTTTACATGATGAATTGAATATTGTCAGATGAAGAATTGGGCACAGTGAGAAGGAAGGAGAGGTAGTCCCAGCTGAGGGAAATAAAAAGTCTCATGGGAAAGACTACAGCGCAAGTAGAAATGCACACATAGTTTTCTGTTGCTAGAATTTGAAGTCCAAGAGTGGAAGATGAGAAGGTAGGAAGTCTGTAGGTCATACAAGACCTTGAATTCCTGGCAGAGGAGCTCAGACATCTCTATAGGGGATGGGGATCAATTAAATGGCTGTCAAACAATACAGTGGTAAGATCAGATCTATTTTTTAGATTAACCACTCTGACAGTTACATGAAGAAGGGGCTGGGAAAAGAAAAGGTGAGACTAGATCGTACCAAGGTCTACTAGACCAGATCCTGGTAATCCAGATCCTACAGGAGAAAATTACATACAGTATCTTGGGATAGAGAGGTGATGAAGTCCTGAAGTAGGGAAGAAGAAAACAAAGCAGACATTAAAAATTGTAATTACTAGATAGTTTTCATTTGTTGATGATTTTAGCTTCTAATCCACTACCACTCTCATCCACAATAGCCTTGGCTTAATTACTAGTGAATTCAATACATGCACAGACAATTCCATTGAAAGTCTTGCCTCTTAGTTCCTTAGCCTCCATCTTCTACAGATCTTGTCCTTCATAGGACCCCAGCCACTCACTCCTATGGCTACACCCAAGACGGTGCCATTAACAATAAGCAGAACTCCTTCATATTTACAATGTCAAGCAGCCATTGTTGACCTCTGCCTCTTATCTTCCTAGCTCACTTCCTCTAGTATTTCAACATGAATAGTCTTTTCTTCCCAAAATTACCACCATTCCATGGATCCTATCACTATCCACTGTCCCTCAACTCCTTGGTGTCCTATCATCCCTCCTTATCTAACTTAAACTCCATGATCAATTACTACAGCAGCTCCCTTGCATTCATCTCCAAACCCCTCACTCTTTTCATCACATTATCCTTATTTGGCAAAACCACAACCCAAGTCAATTCAACTTTCTACCTACTCCATGCCCTACCTACTGTGCTCATACATCTCACCATTTCTGGAGAAAAGCATGCAGCCATTCTGACCACTCTCAAATAAAACTTTATACCAAGAATTCTAAGTGAACCATTGTTGCTGCCTGGCCATTATGTAATTTCCTAATCTGTTAGTTCTTCTATTTTCTTAGGTTACTATATCATACACTCTCCTTTCTCCTCAAACCTCCAACACTTTTATTTCCATCCTTACTGTCAACTAGTGACCTGCTTGGTATTTTATTGCTATAATTGCAACAATCAGAAGACAGTTTCCAAAGATTAGCAGCACCAATCTACCTACTAGCCCACAGCAGTATATTCTCTGACATTCCTCATTACTGTGAGTGAAACCTTCCCAAGTTATTAGGGCACCCCCACCCCATCCATTTATATACTATTTCCCCAACCTTTTCACCTACCTGAGGTACTGATGAAGCAATTCTCTCCCTCTCTCCTTCATATTTTCCCACCCTACTTGATTATTCCCATTGATACAAATATACTATTACTTTTCCCATTTTATAAACAAACAAATACCCTTTTTTTTTTTTTAGATGGAGTCTGGCTCTGTCGCCCAGGCTGGACTGTGTTCTTGGCTCATGGCAACCTCTGCCTCCTGAGTTCAAGCAATTCTCCTGCCTCAGCCTCCTAAGTAGCTGGAATTACAGGCACATGCCACCAAGCCCAGCTAATTTTTGTATTTTTAGTTGAGACGAGGTTTCACAATGTTGGCAAGGTTGATCTCAAACTCCTGACCCCAAGTGATCCACCCAGCTTGGCCTCCCAAAGTGCTGGGATTATAAGTGTGATACCCTTCTCTTGACCAAACTTTGTCCCCTTCTCTGATCTCATATACAGTAATACTTACTGAGAAAGTTTTTCAGCCTGAGCGTGGTGGCTACATCTGTAATCTACGTTTGGAAGGTCAAGGCAAGCGGATTGCTTGAGCTCAAGAGTTTGAGACCAGCCTGAACAACATGGCAAAATCCTGTCTCTACAAAAAATACAAAAATTAGCTGGATGCAGTGGCATACACCTGTAGTCCCAGCTAGCTGGGAAACTAAGGGAGGATTTCTTGAACCTGGGAAGTCAAGGCTACAGTGAGCCATGCTGATGGCACCACTGCACTTCAGCCTGGGTGACAAAATGAGACCCTGTTTCCAAAATAATAATAATAATAGTAGTTTAATGTGTAAGCTCCCTTCTTGTTTTGAACACACTTCAATTAGAATTTGGTCTTACCACGCCACTGAAATTTTTCTTGTAAAAGATACCAGTGAACTCTGCATTGCTAAGTCCAAAGATCATTTCTTAATATTGACATCTGTGAGCTCAGTTTTCAATCTCGAGATCTTTCAACTGTGTCCTAATGAGAGCATGGGACATCATTGATCATTGCCTCCTCCTGTAGCAGATATTTATTTATTATTTTTTTCTTTTTTTGAGATGGAGTCACGCTCTGTCACCCAGGCTGGAGTGCAGTAGCACAATCTAGGCTCACTGCAAGCTCCACCTCCTGGGTTCACGCCATTCTCCTACCTCAGCCTCCCAAGTAGCTGGAACTGTAGGTGCCTGCCACCATGCCTGGCTAATTCTTTGTGTGTGTGTGTATTTTTAGTAGAGATGGGGTTTCACCATGTTAGCCAGGATGGTCTCGATATCCTGACCTTGTGATCCACCCCCCTTGGCCTCCCAAAGTGCTGGGATTATAGGTGTGAGCCACCGTGCCCAGCCCTGCAGATATTTATTCCATTTCCAGGACACCACATTGCCATGGTTTTCCTCCCACCTTACTGGCTGTGCCTTCTCAGGGTCCCTCACTCATGACTCTTCATCTCCCCAGTCTCTTCACCATTGAATGCTGAGGGCATTCAGCACTTACAGCTCCTCTCTATCCATCACTTTGCCTTAGTGATATCATCTACTCTAAAAGATTTAAACCCTATCCAAAAGCTAGGCTACTCTCAAATTTACATTTCCAACCCACATGTCTCTTTGTAATTCCGGACTCACATATCTGACTTCCCATTCAACATTTCCTGCTCTTTCTCTAAGTTAACATATCCAAATTCAAATTCTTCTCTTCCTCCCAAAATTCATCCCATGGGCAGTCATCCCTATCTTGGCTGCTGGCAGCTGTATTCTTTTAGATGCTCAGGCCAAAAATATAAACGTTACCTTGACTCCCCTATTTCTTTCAGAATACACATTCAATCTGTCAGAAAATCCTATCTTTCAAAATGCATGCAGACTCCAATAATACTATGCCACCTCCACCACTAATGCTGTAGCCTAAGGCACTTTCATCTCATGGTTGGGTTATTGCAATGGCCTCATAACAGAACTCTCTTATTCTGCCCTTGCCCCAACACTGTGAGTAATCCTCTTAAAATTTAAATCACATCTTGTCACCCTTCTACCCAAAACCACTCAATGGCATCCCATCTCATTCAGAATAAAGCCATAGTTGATAGGCCTGAAATGGACCCCAGATTGCCCTGTAACCTCATCTCCAACCGCTCTTCCCCTTGCTGCTTTCCTTTGAGCTACTCTGGTTTTATTGTTATTCCTCAAATAAAGAAGTTCTCAATACTCTGGATGTCATTCTTTGATAAATATGCATATTGCAATATCTTCCCCCCAACTACAGGTTAGTTTTTTCCTTTTTTCCTTAAAGATGGCTTTGAAATATATTTTAGGGAATAGTTGGGATTGCTATGAAAACAAAAATTTCTATTACTAGAGGTAAAGCTGTAGCTGACGGCCAGAGAGTGAGGCTCCAAAGTTGGTGCTGCTGTAACTGTAGATTTTGTCCTGGAGTAAAGGATTTGCCCTTGAGTTTTCAGACTACACATGAATGGAAGAGAAGGCCTTGGCCTATGAGAAATGGGGGTAGAAGTGATACACTGCCCAGCATGCATTAGCTATTTTTCCTAATGCAGCAAACCACCATGGCACACGTTTACCTATGTCACAAACCTGCATATCCTGCACAAGTGCCCCAGAGCTTAAAAAAAAAAAAAAAAAAATTAAGCGATAGCCTGCATAAAACTGTTCTGATGCTACTAATTCAGGGATATGGAAACTCTGAATTAGTAGCATCAGGCTACTCCCCAGGTGCTACTAATTCAGGGAAATGGAAACTAATAAAGTATGTCCAACAGCTGAGCAAGGAAACAAAATGATTCTCTTGTGCTCAGTGCCTAAACAATGTATTCCACTAGAAACTTCAAATAGAAAGTAAACCATGCACTTCACATGCATTTGAACTTAAAAACTGCATTTACTTCATTATGAAGAAAATCATAAACTATGAATTAATGTTTTAAAAGAGAAAAACAGTAGTCCAGGTTGTTGATACCCTTGATAGAAGTAAATGGGAAACCATCCATCAATTTCTACCTCATGGGATTCCAATGTGAGAGGATGGCAGGGACCACAACTTAACAAAGATGAATTTACAAACAAAATCACAAAAATAAAAAATTCCATCATAAGTACAAGACAGTGGTTACATGAAAAAAAAAAGGGAAGGGGGGAGCACAAATGTCTCAGGTACCAGTAGTAGAAAAAGAACCTAAAGGTGATCATAAACTAAGAATATTTAAATGTTTAAAAAGATAAAAGAAGTTTTAAAAACATCTGGAAAGAATAAGATGGTATGCAAAATCACTAAGTAAACTTGAAAAAAAGAACCAAATAGAACATTTACTAATAAAAAATATAGTAATTAAAGTAAAATAAACCAGGCCGGGACACAGTGTCGAATACCTCTAATCCCAGCAGCTGGGGAGGCCAAAGCGAGAGGATCACTTGACACCAGGAGCTCAAGACCAGCCTAGGCAACATAGCAACAACCTTCTCTACAAAAAATAAAAACACATTAGCTAGGTACAGTGGCACGTGCTTGCAGTCCTAGCTACTTGGGAGGCTGACGCAAGAGGATCACTTGAGCCAGGAGGTCAAGGCTGCAGTGAGCTGTAATCCAACATACTACTGCACTCCAGCTTGTGCAACAGAGTGAGACTCTGTCTCTAAACATAAAAATAACAAAATAAAAATGAAATGAAGTGAATGACTTAAATAGCAGTCTAAACACAATTTAAGAGAGTGTTAGTAAACAGGAAGGTGGATCCGCAAAAACTACTCAGGAAGAAGCACAATGTAATACAAAATATAATAGATTATAGAGGAGACACAGAGAGCCCTCAATACCTGGCTAATGGGAATTCAGAGAAGAGAATAGAGAGAGAGGGTAATGGGAATGATAGATAATGCTAAGGATTCCTCAGAATTCATGAAAGACAGGGTTCTCACTTTGAGAAGGAAGAATGAGTTCTAAGCAAGAGAAGTGAAAGGGTACTTTTCCTTAGGTGATAGGATACTGCCCAATTTGTAGTACTTTCATTTGAAAGGTAATTATTTTATGAGTATAAATGAGTTCTAAGCAAGAGAAGTGAAAGGGTATTTTTCCTTAGGTGATAGGATACTGCCCAATTTGTAGCACTTTCATTTGAAAGATAATTATTTTACGAGTATAAATATTATAACATAATATTTAAAATGTGTAAGGGAAATGATCAGAAAAAAATTGTTTTTCATTTCTGTTTTTCTCTTAGCAGAGAACGCCATTGTTACCTATTTCTTGTGTATCCTTCCAGAAATCTTTTATGCATGTACAATTATGTACATATAATCCATGTGTGTGTATATATATACACACACACATTTATTGTTTACACAAGTGGTAGAATACCATGTAAACTTCACTGTGTTCACTTTTTTTAACAATACCAAAACTGTTACAAATGATGACATAAAATAGATGCCTTATTTTTAATGGCTACATAGTTTTCTATTAGATAGTGGGTAATAAACTATTTTAAATTAATTATCATTTCTTAGAAGCTCAAATTGTTTCTAATCACTTTATTGTAAATAATGCTCAGTAATTCTTCTTGCACGATTATCTTTTCACATAATATTTGTCAGTAAACAAATTTGCAAAGATGTAATTGGTGGGCCAGAGCAGGATGTATTTTTAAAAAACTGGTAGATAATAAATGCCTCTCTACTTTATTGTATAAAAGACTTACATACTAAACCTTCAGACATTTTGTTAGATTTCCTACTTGGAAATATTCAGGGGCTGTGCACTGCATGATTTTTCTTTTTCTGCAAAGCATTCAACAAAAATATCCAGCTATACATGTGATATACATATGCTATGGATTTTAATTATGACGGTAACAATATCTAATTCAGGTAAATACTTTACTTCTTTTGCTCAAAGACTGTTGTGTGACTTCCAGATCAAAACCAAATGCAATATTATATCCAAATATATATATTCTTTAAGGTCTAGATCAAAAGCTTTGTTGAGGTTTGGTTGCTCTGATCTCCATTTTGTCAAATCAGAACTTTTTAACTTTTCTCTCTACTTTTTCAGTCCTTCATCCATATCTAAGTGAAGTACTGACTCTGTTCATGCACCATTGGCCTCACCCCTTAGCTCACAGGCTTCCTCGGCTGGGACTGACCTTCCGCCTTACCCCGGCACCTGTCTCAGAATCTGAAGCTATGATAGCAGGCCTGCAGGCTTTTATTACATTAAATTGAAGAAAGAACACAGGTGTATTGCAGTTCCAAACTTAAACCACGGAATATTTCACTAGTAGCATTAAACAAGAAAGTAATAAGCCAAAATAAACTTAAGATAATTGACAAAATATATTGTTAAAATTTTTGAAGCTTCTAATGTTCAGGATGAACACTCCAATTAAGTACATATTTGGGTGAAGGTATAACGTTTTTACACATGATCGCTAAATTCTCTCATCAGACATTTCTGGCATGGAAGAAATAGAAATCTATTTGAAAGCTTCTCTATTTCTTGTTAAAAAAAATCTTCAGACAAATTAAATTTAACAGATTTTAAATGAGCAAAAAACAATTCATGGATCAGACATCGCCTAGAACCAGGATACGTTCAGAATGACTCCAGGGCTGCCACATGGTCAGATAACATTTATGGACAGAAAACGGAGAGTGGTGGACAGAAAACAAAAATGAGGAACAGAAACAGCTAGATTGGGTGCAGTGGGGCATTTACCTTATTTCAACCTGGTTTGAAGAGTTGGCTGCTGTATTAGTCCGTTCTCACACTGCTACAAGGAGACTGAGTAATTTAAAAAGGAAAGAGGTTTAATTGACTCACAGTTCAGCGTAGCTGGGGAGGCCTCAGGAAACTTACAATCATGGTGGAACGTTCCCCTTCTTCACAAGGTGGCAGGAAGGAGAATGAATGCAGGAGGAACTACCAAACACGTATAAAACCATCAGATCTCCTGAGAACACACTCACTGTTATGCGAACAGCATGGGGGTAACTACCACCATGACTCAATTGCCTTCACCTGGTCTCTCCCTTGACACGTGGTGATAATGGGGATTAAAATTCAAGATGAGATTTTGGTGTGGACAAGAAAGCCTAATTAGATCAGCTGCCTATGGTTAAATGAAGTTCAGCTGCTGTGATTGGCTGAGACTACAATGTATTTAACACATCAAATTGGGTTACAGCTCCTTATATATGGAAAAACCTTTAGGCTTAATGTAAAATACATAAGGAGGCAGTTTGAGGCCAAATTTCATTTAACACTGAAATTTTAAATATGCAAAGGGTCTCTAGGCTGAAAGGATCCCAGTTGTGTTTGTCCTAATAAAACCGGGTGTGCTCTGCAAACAGGCTACGCTGCAGACATCCTAGAGTGGGAACATAAAGACTTACTGGGGCCCCAGCGGCCAATCACCTCTCTGGGGCAACACTGAATTTCCTAGAACCTCTGGAGAATTTGCATATGGTATCAGCAGGATAAAACAAAAGATGGAAAATTAAACTATGCTTGGAGTTTTGCAAAATTTGCTTAAAATACTTTGTCAATCTGAAATAATTGACATGATCAGAATCCAGCTTAAAAGAATTATTCAAGCACAAAATTAAAGGACAGCTGTCTGAGGAACACAGACTCCAAACAAATGGAGTCAGTGCTCCACAGTGAAAATGTTAAGGTTTTACTTAGATAGGTAGAAACAAAGAAGTTTAGCAGAATCATATTTTCCGTACAAGGCTGTTTTATGAGTTACAGCAATTTGGTTGGTCACCACTGGTTCCTTTTCAGGAAATGCATAATTAACATTCTATCTGAAGCAATTTGATAATCATAGAGTCTTTTGCTCTATCTGGTCTAGTCTGGTACAAGACAAGAAATAAGAAAGTTAATCTGTAAAGAGGGTCAACAATTAATAGGGAAGGGATCCTATCTCTGGCACTATTTAGTCTTTTACAACATTTTACTAAACAATGTAGGTACGGAAAAAGCTAATCTATAAGCAGAGAAACAAAGGTTGCAGCCGCCTGTTACATGACTACGTGACTCAGGACCCACCAACACATTTCTTTTAAGGCTCAAAATAATTTAAAGTTTCACTGGCGTTAATTTGAATTACTTATTTTCACAACTTTGTGCACTAAGACACTTTTCTTGGCCTGTGCCCCCATCTTCACCCCACATATGTTCTGTAAGTAGCTCAATGCATCTGTTCCGCAAATAAGCATTCTCAGTTGAGGACTTTATCTCCTCTGAGACCACAATCTCTCAAGTCGAAGGCTCTGTCTGAGCCTAATGTGCTCTTGATATATACACAGCAATAATGAAAAGTGTGACATCACATGTTCACTTGTGATTCTACAGAAGCAAACTTCCAGATTAGTAAAATGATGTAATTCTTCCAAATATTCAAAATGTTTAATCTTTCATCTTTGAACTACTCACATATGTAGTAATGCATTTTTCTCTTTAGGAGGCACATCTCTTTTTTAAGATGAGTTCCTTGTGCAGGCCAAGAGAAAACTTCCTCTGCCCACTGAAGACTCTCTGAAAATCAGCTGACAAAAGGCAGATTAATAGAAGAAACATGATACAAAATTTATTTTAACATGCCCAGCATGGTAGAATCCTAGGAGACTTATGAACCAATAACTCGATGGGGTCCAGATGCTTATATAACTTTCTTCATGAAGGAGCAGGGAGAGGGGGAATGTAGGTAATTCTTTTGAAGAGCAATGGGTGATTATTAGGGAGAATGAGTGGACCTGGGAGACAGAAATTAGCCTGTAAATGAATGTCTTTGGAAGTTGAATGCATCCTGGAGATTGAAATTGTCTTGTGAAAAGGTCACCCAGGCATATCTACACTCCTCAGTCTTCTTTTCTGCCTCAGTAAATGAGATTTCAGGGCAAGGTGGAAACCAATTGTTCTCCTTGGTGTTTCCAGTCTGTATGTAGATAAGAACAAAGCCTCTTCTAGCACCTGGTTGTTTCCAAAGACCTTTAACTCAAAACGCTTATCAAGCCAGGATGCCTTTTTTTGGAGTGAAGTTTTCAAGGATACTTCACTCTCAAACCAATAATATTTTCTATACTTTATTTTAAAAGATGAAGCTGTCACCAGACTTTACTTGCTTCAATTTCAATCGCAATCAATCAGGAGCATACTTTAGGTTTACAAAATAGTTGTGTTTAATCACCAATAAAATATAATATCAAGGAAAATTATTCAATTAGCAAGACTGCTATAATTTTTGTTACTACAGCCACTTATGTTGCATTTAAAGTAACATGATATGCACATTCTCTTTAATACATCTCAAACAATGTTGAAACTCCTCAAATGGTCCATTCCAAAAATGGAGCTTCAGATCATACATTTATATTTTATTCATCAACAAGCATTTCAGTTTCTTATAAAGCAAATGACTTTCTCCCCAAACCCTAACTCTTCATATCAAATACAAACATGTTGCCACTTGAAGCAATTTCCCCCAAATGGTTGATTTATACAGCCTCACAAATCGTAAATTTCCAGGCAAATAAATCATTTTGCACTTGGTTTCTACAAACATAAAATAAAAGATTTTTTAAAGGTGCTGACTAAGACCTTTGCTGAATTTGCTTAAATACTTCATACTTTAACTAAAGTATATATTGATGCATTTCGTTTCCCTGAGAGAAGCAATATGGTAATAAGTTCTTAACAATTCAGATCTGTGTCTTTTCATGGTGCGTTTTGCAATTCTATCTTACTTTTTTTTTCTTTCTCTAATCAGTAATCAGTACTTTTTGAGGTTTATGTGTACAGTATGTAATTTGATTTCCTTCCCTGGCAAGCTAATACATTGACTGAATACAGAGATTAAAAGTACATATATTTAGAATCAAG
Source organism: Macaca fascicularis (assembly GCF_037993035.2). Taxonomy (NCBI): domain Eukaryota; kingdom Metazoa; phylum Chordata; class Mammalia; order Primates; family Cercopithecidae; genus Macaca; species Macaca fascicularis. The sequence continues at coordinate 114,889,094 of NC_088387.1, forward strand.
CAAAGCATAATATATGTTTTTGCTTCAGTGATGAGCCTGATACATTAATCAAGGTAGCAGGCTCAAGCAAAACATTACAGTTTCTCCTGCTCAAAGGAAAGAGCAGCAATTCTTTCATCAGCGTTTCAATGTCAGGTAAGGAAATGGGAGAGAATCAGGAGCATGTTGTCTCTTGCCCAGATGGCTTTAATCTTACGTTAAGGATTCTTTTTTGTTCCCAACCCTAAAGCCTCAGATCGACTTGGGATACTGTACATGTTTGTCCATAAGGATAATGATATTTCATTCTTGCTTTCTGACTTCATTAGCTCTATAGAGAGGTTGCCTCTTTAAATATTTTTTTTCTTTTTAATGTAACGGTAGCTTTAAATGCAGAACGTAGAATCTGTCTTATTAAAAACCACCTGTTGGGTTGATAGCCAGCTTTGTTGGCTGGGCATTGTGCACTCTCTGATTAAATTGTGGTGAATGCACCTGGGTTACTATGGCATTAGAACACATTGTGATTTGATTGGAGGTTAGAGACTGTGAACAGGTTTCACAGAATATAGAATTTTCTAATAATGGAACTGGCTGCAACTCTGTAGTTATTTTCTTCCAGTCCCCTTGATTTACAGATGAGGAAACTGAAGTCCAGGAGGTAAAGAGAATGGGCCAAATTTATCCAACTGATTAACAAAACAAAAACAAAACTAAAATTCTCTTGATCACTAAACCTGAGTTAGTTCTAATATGGCAAAAATCCAAGTGATATTCGCTGTTGGACACATTATAAAAATTTTCCAACAAATTTAACAACTGATTTTGAATTCACAGGGGGAATCAGATTCATGAATTTCTAACAGAGATAGGCTTTTTTTAAAGTAAATTAAGATTGATATTTTGCTCTTTCAAACAGTGAAAAGAGAGGAGCTGTTTATGTGTCCTAGTGGTTTCATAGGATCAGGTTACTTAATCTGAAACGCATATAATGTGATTTGAGCAATTTCCACAGTCTAACGGGATGAATTTCAACGACCTGATCTGGGAAGAGAAATGCCATCATTCAACCAAATGATGTGACCAAATCTGTTGGTACCAGTGCCATTAGCGTGGGATTTTCTGACCTACAAAAGTGGATTTACAATCAACATGCCCTTTCATCCTTAGTTTGATGATGTTGATGATGATGACAGTAAATATGTTGGGTGCCATATAGTGTTCTAAGTTCTTTTCACTGGAATCTAACTCAATTGGTACCATTATTATTCATAGCTTATCAGTGAATTCTGCCCCCAGATTCTATAATCTTTTTATTATCTCATAAAAATTACAAGGCAGTAATGTCTTCTTCTGCCATGTGTGATAATATTGGAAAATTGGAAGATGCATGTGTGAGGAATACCTTACTCTCACCCTCACATTTCTGTGAAGGGAGATACCTCACCTTCTTGGAAAATTGCTTGAAAGGGAACTTACATCTCTTTCTCTATCCAGTATAAGTCTCCTTCATAGGAAAGTTGAGGATCTCCAAGGTCCAGCTAATGAGAAAAATGTGGTCTGACTTTTGTTGAGCCCATTTCTCTGTTGAATTATATTAGTAGAATAACAGTATCTGATCATATGTGGCCTAGCTATCCAGCTGTCTTTCTCTTGCTTACTCTGGGCACTGTCTTTGTTTGACTGTAACAGCCATACACTTCCAATCTTAAAAGGTAGAATAGTACAACGGTTGAGTTCCTAGAATCTGCCTTCAAACACTCATTGCTTACCTGTGAGACTTTGGACAATTCACATTATCTTTCAATGTCTCATTATCTCCAGCTACAAATGAAAATGATAATAATAGTAACTACCACATAAGATTGTTTTAGTCTTTATGTAAGATGATACTTCAGAAATGCTTAGAAAAAGTGAATGGCATCAACAAACATATTACTAACCATTGTTATTATTATTCATGGTACGTATGCCCTGGGTCTAGCCTCCCTGCTGTACACAAGACTTCAGTGACCTGCTTCTCTTCCTAAAACAGAGGGAACCAAAGAGATATGATGGCTTTATGGACCTAGCTGTTTAAGGAGCTAAGAAGGCCCTGCAAACTCTGATCTGTTTATAACTTAAGTGCTCTGAATACAGCAGAACTCTTGTTCTCCCTTTGGGCCTGAGTGAATATTTTAAAAGGTTGCAGTTAACCTACACCTCCTAACACCTTAGATAAAGAGTAGTTTCTTGTACCTTCCTGAGCTGTAATTGATGTTGCTTGAATACCCTTTTAGTTCACATGCTGAAGATTAGATTGAATTAAGGTAGCTCATTTTCTAAAATGTAAGGAATCTTTTACAGTGTTAATTCTAGTGATAACCCATACTTTATTTTGAAAAAATGTTAATGTTGTCATTTAACTCTTCTAGTGCCTTTTTGATAATTGGAGGAGACAGAATTAATTTGGGCACTGCAGCAATTTGGAGAATAGGCATGGAGCTCCCAGAGAAGGCTTTTCAACTTTTTTTTTTTAGATGGAGTTTCACTCCTGTCCCCCAGGCTGGAGTGCAATGGGGCGATCTTGGCTCACGGCAACTTCCGCCTCCCAGGTTCAAATGATTCTCCTGCCTCAGCCTCCCTAGTAGCTGGGATTACAGACATGTGCCACCACACCTGGCTTATTTTGTATTTTTAGTAGAGAAGGGGTTTCTCCACATTGGTCAGGCTGGTCTTGAACTCCTGACCTTAGGTGATCCACTCGCCTTGGCCTCCTAAAGTGCTGGGATTACAGGCATGAGCCACCATGCCCGGCCGGCTTTTCAACTTTTAAAGCCCATATGAATCACTAGGAATCTTCATAAACTGCATATCCTGATTCAGTAGTGCTGAAGCAGGGCCTGGAGAAGTGTTTGTAACAAGCTCTCAGATGGTGCCTATGCTGCTGCACAGCAAGGTCCTAGAGAATGTTGGGCAATGACATGGGATGAATATAAGATTCCTCATGCTGCCTCAGTTGTGTAAAACCTGGGTGTTAGAACATCCGTGCCTACTCCTACAAAAGCAGACATGGTTCTAGATGTGTGACCTAAACTTTAAAACAACAATAACAAAACTCTCCTAAAAGTCTCAATTTTGTTGCCAAAGATAGCTGATGTATACATCACCGATGCAATAAATTTGGGGTTCATATAATGTAGGATGTGGTAGTTATTCTCATTTCTACTCAAATTTCATTCGTTTCTAGTGGAGAGAATGCTACTAAGCCTTCATCTTAGAAATGCTACTTAGAAAACCCACCCAGTCAAGCTATACTTTTTCTGCGCAAAAGAACACCAAAACATTTAGTGATGTTTGCCTTTAAAACTTAGCAATTACCTGACCATAATCAAAAGCACCATCTCCTGTGGAAAAATTTTCCACAAATATGAGGAACTGCAAAATGTTCATGAAAAAATATATGTCGCGAGGTGGCGGACGCCTGTAGTCCCAGCTACTCGGGAGGCTGAGGCAGGAGAATGGTGGGAACCCGGGAGGCGGAGCTTGCAGTGAGCCAAGATCATGCCACTGCACTCCAGCCTGGGCGACAGAGCGAGACTCCGTCTCAAAAAAAAAAAAAAAGAAAAAGAAAAAAAGAAAAATACGTGTCATGAAAAAGCTATGTATGAATTTAAAAAATTTTTGCACCAAAATAAACTTCAACTAACTTATAATGCATCTGAACAGGATCTAGTTTGAGGTACTAAGAAAGACAAAAACACCAGTTTGAAAAGAATCCCTATCAGAGCAACAGGAATTCTAAAATTAAAGCAAAAATAAACATAAAATATATGGTAAAACCTGGGTGAAAGAATGGGAAATTATTGATGCTTTATGAGTTTTGTGGGGACAATTTCAAAAAGAAATCAGCAGTTTACATATGGATAATTCATTTTAAGATGAGATAAGATGATGTAGACCATCCACATCATTTATAAGAATAAATATTAATTTTGTTTGTGCCCTAATTGAAGAGAACTGGTGATTAATAGCACAAAGAATAGCAAACACCATAGACATCTCAATTAGTTCAGCTTACACAATTCTAACTAAAAAATTAAAGTTGAGCAAAATTTCATGTAATGGGTGTCAAAATCATTGCACACAGATCAGCTGGAGACAAGTACAGAGCTCTCAATAGACATTTTTTTTAATAGTGAGATTAAGATCCTAAGCTTTTTTTTTTTTTTTAATGAGACGGAGTCTCTCTCTGTTGTCAGGCTGGAGTGCAGTGGTGCCATCTCAGCTCACTGCAACCTCCAACTCCCTTGTTCAAACGATTCTCCTGCCTCAGCCTCCCAAGTAGCTGGGATTACAGGCACGTGCCACCATGCCCAGCTAATTTTTGTGTTTTTAGTAGATACAAGGTTTCACCATGTTGGCCAGGATGGTCTTGATCTCCTGACCCGCCTTGGCCTCCCAAAGTGCTGGGATTACAGGTGTGAGCCACTGTGCCCGGCCCTGAGCATATTTTTGAAGAATACTTATGGGAGATGAAACATGGCTTTACCAGTACCATCCTGAAGACAATGCAAAATGAGAGCAATGGCTACCAAGAGGTGGAGGTGGCCCAATCAAAGCAAAAATGAAAAAGTGAAGAACAAAGGTCATGGAAAAAGTTTTTGAAATTCTCAAGTCATTTTGCTTCTTGACTTTCTGGAGGACCAAAGAATGATAATATCTGCTTATTATCAGAGTGTTTTCAGAAAGTTAGCCAAACCTTTAGCAGAAAAACACCTAGGAAAGCTTCACCAGAGAGTCTCTCTCAACCATCACAAAGCTCCTGGTCATTTCTCTCACAAAACAAGGGTAATTTTCTAAGAGTTTCCATAAAAATTATTAGGTATCCACCTTACAGTCCTGATTTGGCTATTTTTGACTCTTTTTTGTTTTCTAATCATAAAAATATCTATAAACAAAGGCCATTTTTCTTCTGTTAAAAAATGTAAAAAAGATTGCATTGATAAATCTAAATTTCCAAGACTCTCAGTTTTTTGAGGGATGAACTAAATTGCTGGTACCATCACTTATAAAACTGTCTTGACCTTATGGAGCTAATGTTAAGAAATAAAGTTTATATTTTAAAAATTTTATCTTTTAATTCCATTTTTCATGAACTTTTTGAAGTCCCCTTATATATTATTATGTAACCCCTTTTTCTAAGGCCGGACTTAAACTACGTTTTTGTCTGTTGGTGAAAGTACAAGCATTACAATTCTCCATGAACAAAAATCTCATTAATAATGCCTTTATTTAACAATTAAGGAAGGAGAGGCACAGAAGAATTGTAATTAATCCCAGGCCACACAACAATTTAGGAAGAGAATCATGGTGAAGACCTATGTGGTGACTTCCAGTCTAATTTCTGTCTATGCTGCTGTAACATATAAGTTTTAAGTACAGTCAATCCTCATTATGCATGGATTCTGTATTTGTGAGTTCTCTTACTCCGAAAATTTATTTTAACCCCCAAATCAATGTTATTGGCACTTTCATAGTCATTTACAATGTTGGTAGAGAAGCAAAATATTTGAATCATCCAAAACACAAGTTCCCAGCTGAGATTGAACAAGGCAACACTCTGCCTTCTTGTTTCAGTCCTCAGGCTCTAAAGAAGTGTCCTTTTTAAGGTCTATGTACGCTACATCTTTTGCTTGTGATTTTGCTGTTGAAAATGACCTCTACTCATAGTACTGAAGGTCTGTCTTGTGTACCTACATGCAAGAAGACTATGATGTGCCTTATGGAAAAAAAAAAAAAAAATGTGTGTTTTAGGTAAGTTTAATTCAGGCCAAGTTATCATCCAATTGGCTGTGAGTTCAATTTTAATTAATCAACAATATGTCATAAATAAAGTGTCTTTAAACAGAACTACACATAAAACAAGGTTGTGTATTGGTTGGTTGAGGAACACATGACTGAAGGCTCACAGGTACCTGATCCTGTTTTTCCCCAAGGGCAATTGTTCAGTATTCACAATTTCAGTCTTCACACTGCTTTGTGATCTGGTTATAACAGCTAAAATAGAATAAGACAACCTACTAAATACATTTGAAGCAGATAAGGACAACATTGTAGACTTCCAGACAGGATCATGAATTGAGAAGATAAGAAACCCCACCCAGACCTTCACTCATTCCCAAAACACAGAAATTATAGATGGCCTCCTCTAAATACTAAAGCCTAAAACAGGAAAGCAAAATCTTCGGACACCAGAACTAAAGATGAAATCCATTGCCATGTTAATGAGTGAGATTTGAAGTCATGCAGCCCACGGGCAAGTCCAGGTGTACATTTTATGAAAAAAAAAGTAATGCCAGAACTGAAATATAGATGAAAGCTATAGAAATCATCGGAAGTAGAGATGGACACCCTGCATATAGCCAAGGACCAGTCATAAGCTGGAACGTGAACAATTCTGCCTGGAGCTCAAGGGTATCCCCAGAAGTAAGCACTTGGTCTTAGGTCACGGATAGAATCAGAGAGAGCTTCAAAAATGTTGAAACCTGTGTTACAATATATGCAAATTAAAGTTCAGAAATCATTGTATAAGCTGATAAAAAACTGACGTGAAACCACCCTGTAAGTATGCCTTCAAAAGTCAGAGCACTTGAGGAGAAAAACACGCATGGAAAATTGTCCCAGCTGAAAATGTGTTTATAAATAAGAGACGAAGAAGGAATCACCCTGCCAAGAAGACACAGTCGGAAGACACAACAAATAATACAATTTATATTGAAATAATAAGTTACAGTAGAAAAAAGTCTAATAGAAACTTGAGTATAATTAATGTAGTCAAAAAAAGCAATAAATAACAATATATAAAATAATACCAGTAAAACCACATTAAAATATAAAAATCTTTCTCAGATTAAAAAAATACACTCGTCTTCAGAATAAAAAATAATATTCCACAGAATCGTAAAAAACAAATCTATACATAGTCACTATATTATGAAACTATGTGTCTTATTAAGAAAAAGTCATATTAAAACTACCAGACAAGATTAGATCAATTATTTGCAAATGATCAATGTAATAAGGAAAGAAGACTTCTGATCAGTAACTATAGATGTCAGAAATCTTTACTATTATACTTAAAGTGCAGAGGGGAAACAATTTTCAATTTAGGATTTTCTATCCAGCTTACCTCTTACTTCAGGTAAAGATTAGAATGGTAGCATTTTCAAACATACACATACTGGAAGTATTCATCATCTGCAAATCTTTATGAAAAACAAGAACTATTAAGATATGTTTTTCATAAAGTAGAGAAAAAAGACCAAAAAGCCAAAGAGTTTACAGTAAATACTATGAGAATATTTCTTATTTAAATAAGATATAACTAACATTCTAGGCAACAATATTATAGAGGATGGGAGATAGAATTGGGAGGGAAGTTAAAACATGCAAAGATATTAACACTGTATGTAAAAATGAAAAAGATATTTGTTGGCTCTAAATATTATTAGAAAACATCAAATACATGTGTTAAAAATGCTAGAGTACCTATCAGTACTAGAAAAAAAGTTTCCTCAAAACAACATTACAGATTAAAAAGGAACTAATTTTAGGAGGAAAAAAAAATAATAAAAGTTCACAGAATATGAGCCAGCTCAAAAATTTACTTATTTTCAGGAAGTAATAAAGATTCTACTGTACACAGAATCACAGGGTCAAAGGAAGACCCAAAACTACATCAGGAGAAACCTCCATGAATTTGATGGTAGGTCCCATAGCCTTCAGGCATGACAGGCATGACTTGGCCACTGCATCAAGCATAAGGCTGTTTTGGGTTGATTTCTATGTAGTTGAGTTAAAATACCAAGATCCTGGGCAGATCATTCCCGGAAAGCAGAAGAACATATTAATGAAAGCTAGACCTGGGTAGGAGTGAGGGGTGAGTATTGAGTTTAGCTTGCAAAATTGGCTGTTCGTATCTGCCATCCTTTTCAAATTCCTATTAAGATATTTAACAGAGATTTCTGTGAGCATAGGCTCCAAACACTTTGTTAGGAAAATGCAAAAAACACTTATTTTTTAATCTCCCCAACCCCATTAAAAAATTATTGGTAGTGATTGGTTTTGAGCCCTCAGTGACTACATATCTTTAGGAAATACTACTTCTCCAAATGGGACATTAATTTTATCAGTATAACAAAGCATTACAGAATGAATTCAACAATATAATATAAATAGAGGGAAATTCAGGAATTTCAAGGAAGAGATCTTACAAGAAGCGTTTAACATACCAATTCTATTTACTAACCAAGCTCCTCCAATTAAGTTGGATGGTGGGTATCATAAAAGGAAAAAATCATTTTCTCCATCAGAAGATCCCAAGTAGCAATTATTGACTAAGAAGCAGGGAATATCTGAAGCTATCAGAGGTACCTATTAATACTATTGGGGCATTCATTCACTCTGTAGAAGAGGGGCAGACTCAGTCATAGGATTGATTTTTTTTCTTTTTTTTCTTTTTTTTTTTTTTTGAGACAGAGTCTCACTCTGTTGTCCTGGCTGGAGTGCAGTGGCATGATCTTGGCTCACTGCAACCTCCGTCTCCCGGGTTCAACCAATTCTCCTGCCTCAGCCTCCTGAGTATCTGGGATTACAGGCACCCACCACCATGCCCAGCTAATTTTTGTATTTTTAGTAGAGACAGGGTTTTACCATCTTGGCCAGGCTGGTCTCAAACTCCTGACCTCAAGTGATACACCCGCCTCGGCCTCCCAAAGTGCTGGGATAACAGGCATGAGCCACGGCGCCCGGCAGAATTGATTTTCAAAAGTTAAGCACGGGCATATATACAAGAAGATGGTGATTTTGGTTCTTGATACTTGAAGATAATTACACTTGTGAATTTAAAGGAAATTAAATTTTTCCTCAGAACACATTTTAATGATGTGAGTTTTTTAGTCTGAATTTTTTAAAGTATTTTTCATACCAACTGATACAGACAGATTATTAAATATCACAAACTGTCAAGACTTTTAGCTCTGAGGCACTTCTAAGAAGGACAATTTGGCCATACTGAAAGTTCTTCAAGTTATCCTTGGTGAAATGATAATTGTGGCATGCATGTGCATTAGGGACATACAAATTCATGACTGGAAGCAGGTGTCCAGCCAGCCAGGGTAAGGACTAGGGAGATGTCATCCAGTGAGTGTTGCTGACAGTTGGTTAAAGGTGTCATTTTGAACTTTCTGCTTCATACCAGCTAATTCTAAGTGGCCATTTCTCTCCTCAGAACTGACAATCTGCCTTTTCCAGAAGAAGCCATTTTGGAGATTTCATCTTTTAAATTAACTCCCAGAAATACAAAGACGAAACGGAGGAAAGTAAACACCGAGGTGTTGAGATGGTGACCCAAGGCAGAGCTTGCCCAATGAGGGACAGCGGCACTACAAGACCACAAACTCTTCAGTCCTTGGAGTCAGTTTTGTTAATGGATTTGTGGGAATTTTCTCTACTAACTAGTGCCCTTTTAGACAATGTTCTTGATGATATAGAGCAAGACAAAGTCAAGCCAGATAAATGCAACTTCACCAATAATTTTTAAGAAAAAATCCCAATCAGAGCATAGACTTCTGATATCTAATTTTCCCAAGAGATAATAAAGCTTAGTACCTAGTGACATCAGTCAAATCAGAGCAGAGGCCCAGCATGGGATTCACCCCTCTGGGCCAGCATCCTCTAGTGGAAGAGATGCAAGAGGCCTCAAAAGACGCTAAGAGAAGTGATCTGACCCAGAGCCCTGTCTATGCCATGGTTAGGGGAAGTCACAGCAGAATTTTGTTGGGTCCTCCAAATTATGAAAAGTCCCCTTCTCAGACAAAGAAGCTTTAATAATAATTGAGTTGTATTGACTTACTACAGTGAGAAAAACTACATAGATAATTCACAAATGATTTTTTCATTAGGGAAAGTGAACACGGTTTTGATTACTGGTGTGCCCGGCTCAAAAGTTGTTAAGCAGGATATCAGAAGGAAGAGGAATCTTCAAATTGGTTGATATCTTGACTCAGAATCAAGGTGAGTGAGGTGAGGTTCTGAGAGCAGGAAATGCCATGCTATGGAGACATTCTGCAGGTGAAGTTGTACAGTCGATAAGAAAGGTAGTATTCAGTTTTCAAACATTAGAACAAACCTCACCTCTGTCTCTCAATGCACAGTCCTTCTTTCATGGTTCACATAACGGTTCTCTATCGTAAGACATTGAGGCAAGGCTGTATATTTCACAGCCATTCTCTTTCTCGCAATGCCCAACACAGCGCAGGCCACAACAGGCAGAACAGATGGATTGGCTGGACCCACTGACCAGGCCCTCTCTGCAGTGACAGAGCCTGTGCCTAACAATGCCTGATGAACGAATCACACCTGGCCTTTTCCCCTGGATCTGTCTGTTCCCTGGGAGTTCCCTTCCCCAGATGCTTGCTTCCACTGGGAAGATACTGCTTGGGCTCCTGTTGCTCCCACCTGCCCCATGTACAGGTGATGTGGCACCTCCCAGCTGTTGACACACATGCTCCCTGCCTTTATCTCAGCTTCAATTCCCACCAGCCACGGTGAAATTTCCCCCAACTGCTACCAATTCTCACACAGGAAGACATGCAATTGCTTCAGTAATTACTGAATTTTACAATCAGGACGGCCATTTTTCAACACAGGTGCATTTAATGGCTTAGAGCCACATGCTCTGAAAATGAACCATACTGTCCCTTTTGATCTGAAATTAACCAACTGTGCTTCACGAAAAGGCCAATAAGGTTCTTTTCTGCTAATTACTAGAATGTTATGACTTCGTTCTGGGATATCAGAGACATTGGCTGGTGGGCATAAGAAAAAGAAGGCAGGTTAGTAGATTATAAATACAAGCCAGTTGTAGGGATGATCTCAAAGAGGTATATTCATCCAGTCCGCTGAGCCCAAAGGGTGTGATATGGTCACAGTAGTCATTGGTATTCATCAAGGGAAACCATATCATGAGTGTGGACCCAGCAAAGGGGATCCAAGGGACAGGTGGAACCTTGAATATCTTCAGCACCTTGCACGGAACCTGGCTAACAGTAGGCAGGCCATAAATTCTGTGCAATAAGGGTAGGCAAGTAGATCCCAAGCCCCTGGGGAAAAGCTTAACAAGTTCTTGGTAGAGGATTGAGGATTCAGTGGAGGCACCTGGGGGTTCAGGGCTGGTATTAACTCCCAGGGATTAAGGTGTGACTGAGCCTCCAGGTAGAAGGCATCATTGGTTACAGATTCCATGGTCTAAACAAGGCAAGAATTGACATTTTAGTGCTATCATCCTTCCTTAAAGTAATCAACTTAAAACATAAGAGAGATGTCACTGTTCCAGCTCAAGGGTATTGTTCTTCTTCAGTTTTGCCATCCCAAGCTTATTTGCAAGAACTTTCCTACCATTAAATACCCTATGAAGTGTCCACATCTCATCGTTGCACCCACAGTTGTTTTAGGGATTGTAGGTGCTCTCGTGGGTGATTGAATGGGAAGAGAGCAAAGGCTGTGGCAGTTGGGCGCTCCTTTGTCTGAGCAGTGCGTATGGTACCTGTCTCAGTAACATTTCCTCCATGGCCTGCAGGAGGGCCTCTGGGGAAGAGCCCTGTGGACTGGCACTGGCAGGTTCTGGCCCAGGTAAGTCCTGTGCTGTCGGAAGGCAAGATCTCCTCTTCCATGGGCTCCTGCACACTCAAGACACGTAGCCCAACCACCAGCTCTTTCACAAAAGTTAGAATTCTTTCTTCCGGGGTAACTTTCTCCAGGACAGCTGAGGCTCTGGGGCTTCTGCAGGCATTATTTTCACTGCCCGCCCTCACCTTCCCCCACCACTCTTGATTCTCATCCCCAGGTCTATACCACCCCCACCAACCCTTCTCTCCTCCCTCATTTTCACAACAGATCCTGATGTTCATTGAACCCAGAGTTCCAATCATCTGTCACCAAGAGCATGGCCTTACTTCTTTGAAGGCAGAGAACAGTTCATCTCCCAGTGTCCTCTAGAAGGAAGAAGACACATTTCATTCCATCTATAACACAGCAAACGAAGAAGAATCCACAGGGGCATGTTAAAATTGCCTGATGTTCTCATGGAAAGACACTGTCTTGCTTAAACACATTCTCCTGGCTTAATTCTCCACAAAATGTGGCCCTTGCCTTCAGAGTTTATAATCTAGCTGAGAAAATGGCAACAGGAGATGTCATAAGACTATGTCGAATCGATGGTTGAGGGCTGTGTCTGATGCACAGGTGATTCGTGTTTAATGATCCTGGGGAAAAGAGACAAAATGATGGGCATTTTCCTGGAAGAGGCAGAAAATGAGCTAAGCTTTGAACTTAGGAACAAACATTTTGGCTAGCAGAAAGAGAGAGAGGGTGAGGAAAATTAAGATGAATTGAAGAGTCTGGCTAGGAAGAGAGAGAAAAGAGAGCTTTGCCTTGTTAGAGGGGAGCTAAGGTTGGTGAAATCACAGTGTGCCAGTTGTTTAAGGAGGAAATTACACAGGACTTAGAAACCAGGAACGGAAGCGTAGACCTGGTGTGAAGCAAATGTGTAGGCGTTCAGGTGTTGAGATCTGTAGGGAAGGACTGGAGTTGGGGAGAGGGGCATCAGGGCTGCTGCTGCAGTCATCCCAACATTAGGGCTTGGACCAAACCTAAGAGGATCTTGAATGAACAAGTTGGTAAAATGCCATGTTGCTGATCTGGAAGTATTTCTTCTGCAGAGCAGCATTCGTAAGCCTGTAATGTCAGTGGGTTAATTTTCAGGCCAACTCTGATTCCGAAGCTCATTTTTCATAAAGCAGAGAGAGCCTCGTTTTGATGCACGTGAAAGGGGCAGAGGTCAACTGCCAGGCCACTCACTCCCTGACCTCCATCCACATGTGGCCCTCAGCATCTCCCAAAGGTATCCTCTGAGCTCCCTGACCCAGGAGTACTGGAGGTTAACACTTTGTTAAAACATTTTATTCAGCTGGTTAAACAAAGGAATACTGAAATAATGGCTACTAATGACCACTCATGATGACATTAACTGGATCTTTTGAGAACACGAGGGACTCTGGGAGAGAAAGGGTAAGAGAAAAAGAAATGAGTAACTTGCTGCAGGCACATTCCTGCAAACATTAAGCTGGCTGATTAACATGGAAACTGCAGACAGAGAAAACTGCAAAACACATGAAAGAAAAGGTGTGAAGATGAATAAACAAGGAAAGAACTGGAATAAAAGTGTGGAGTGGGCATGAGCAGCATCACTTAGCCCTGATCGATAAAGCAACATTCTTAAGACATTGGGACCAACCTCTCTAGCCTTCCTCCTATTTATTCCTCAGACCATAGCAAAAGGGAGAAGTTTTAAATGCACACTTCATTATGTCATTTCCAGGTTTAAAATCCTTCAAATGTTAGCTATGGTTTTTCAAGATGAAGTCCAAAGCCACAAGAAGGCTGCTTGCTCACCAAGCCTTCTGCAACTGAACGAGTGCCTGAATAATCTACTCGGCTCTGGACAACCTCTTCAAACTCATCTCTTCCCATCTCATCTCTCAATCTTCTCTGTCTTTCTCTCTCTCTCTCTCTCTCTCTCACACACACACACACACAGACACACAGACACACACAATGTATTCATTTATTTATTTTTGAGACAGGGTCTTGCTCACTTGCCCAGGCTGGAGTGCAATGGTGTAATCATGGCTCACTGCAGCCTTGACCTCGTGGGCTCAAGTGATGCTCCTGCCTTGGCCTCCTGAGTAGGTAGGACTACAGCCGCACACCACCACGCCCAGCTTTATAGTACTTTTTGCAGAGACAGGGTTTCACCGTGTTGCCCAAGCCAGTCTTGAACTCCTGGGCTCAGGTGATCCTCCTACACTTGGCTTCCCAAAGTGCTGGATTACAGGTATGAGCCACCATGCTCAGCTCACACTTTATTTCTTTTCTGGGCACACCGGCTGTGCTTCAGGCCCTCTGTGAGTTTCTCTTCATCTCTCTCTATTTCAGGGCCTTTGCCTGTGAGAAACATTCCATCTGAAGCTTCTCCACCCTTTCTTCCTCCAGCTAATTCCTACTTATCTTTTCAGTCTCCTTGTACGGGGTTGTTCTTGCATTGCTATAAGGAAATACCTTATAGAAAAGAGGTTTAATGGACTCCCAGTCTTGCAGGCTGTACAGGAAGTGGGGTGCTGGCATCTGCTTAGCTTCTGAGGAGGCTTCAAGGAGCTTCCAATCATAGTGGAAGACAAAGTGGGGAGCCAAGTTATCACATGGGGAGAGTGAGAGCAAGAGAGAGAGGGGGGAGGTGCCATACACTTTCAAACAACCAGATCTCAGAGAACTCGCTCACTGCTGTGAGGACAGCACCAAGCCATGAGGGATCTGTCCCTGTGACCCAAACTCCTCCCAGCAGGCCCCACTTCCAACACTGAAGATCACATTTCAACATGAGGTTGGAGCAGGGACAAATATCCAAACCATATCATTCATTTCCACTGTGTCAGCCTTGGTGAGACCTCTGAACGTGAAATCTCATACTACTCTTCGTGACTTTTGCCCAATTTGTAAATGCTTCTGTCTTTTCCTAAGTGCCATAGGTGCAAGGATCACCTTCCAGTGCAGCATCTGGCACATGGGAAGCACTGGATGGATATTGGAAGGAAGGAAGACAGAGATGGATGGAGAACGAGGGGGAGGAAGAGACAGCAGTGCTTCAGAGGAGCTCCTGTCACGGTGGGACTGTCATCATCCTAAGAGGAGTGAGAGAACCACTGGTTACTTTATGTAATGGACAGGCATTTCATGAGTAGGGGATGAAGAAAACTTTCTCAGTAAAGTAAAGGTAACTTTGGAATGTTATTGACATAGCAGCTGGGATTAATTTTGGTTTCATGTAACAGAAAACCTAAGCAGTGGTGGCGTAAACCACAAGATTTAATTTTCTCATGAAAAAGAAGAGTCCAGGATTGACAAGGTAGTTCCTCAACGTCTTCAAGGACCACATGACCCCAGACTGCCATTCTGCCATCGTTAAGGTACCGTCCTCATCCTCCTGGTCCCAGCAGCACATTCTCTTATGGGACTGCATAGAAGAAGGAGAATCTGGCTCACCCACTCCATCATAGGGTGCTGCCCCAAAGTCATATGTAACACACATTTATAGCTCATTAGTCAGAACTGAGCATCACGGCTATACTGAGCTTAAAGAAAAGCTGGGAAATGCAGGGTGTAGATAGGCACATAATAAAATTAGTCCTGTTATTAAGAAATAAGGGAGAGCATGGGTGAGATGGTCAGTCAGTGGTATTACGCCACAGTCTCTTCTTGTGCCAATAACTTTGTGACTTTTTTGTTTTTGCAAGTCTACCATAAAGACAGAATTCTAGAGTCTTAAAATTGACGTCAGTCTCAATTACAATGCAACAAGGAACAAAACAAAGCACAAGAAAAAAAATGAAAAGAGCACAATAAACAACAGAATGGTGAAGAAAAACCTGACATGCAGAACCATACAAAAATAGGAAATGTTTTCCTTCAAAACTTACACACCCACAAACACACCTCCTTCAAATTTAGTAGCATTGAACAAAAACAGAGTTGTGCTTTGCTGGGGCTTCACAGTCAATACGTAGCATGCCTGCCAGAATTCCAAAGAGGAGCAGGGGTTTGATAAATGGCATTGCATGGTCAACTCAAAACCTCATCACCAACTTGGAATTCAAAATATTGCTATGCTGGCGAGAAATCCTTACTGAAGTATGGCCTGGGAGGAAAAGAACGCAGGTCATGCAGGGGTCCAAGTGGTTTTCTTTGCTTCCTGCTACTCCGCTCTGATGCTGCCCTGGCAGCTGGACTGATTGAGTTCTATCATACATTAATGGGAATGGATGACAGAGTGTCACCAACTCGAGTGTCATATGTGCAGTGTTGCTGCGGCCAGAGGTCTGGGAGATGAAGTGTGATGGGCCCATCTGTCACCCGAGGCAAAGATGTTCTCCAACCTGAGACTGTGCAAGGCACCTAGGTCTCCACCTGATGTTAGACAGCCTGTTTCTTTATTTAAAAGAAAAATAACCAGGGCTGGGTGCCAGGGCGGAGGCATTGGCTCCCCACCACCCTCAGCAGGAAAGCTCATTAGCTTAATCTTCAAGCACTCGCAATTGAAAGCAAGGCAACAAGACAGCTCCAGAGAGAACAGCTAAGGCCCTGGCTCACCTCCTTCAGCTCTGAGGGATTCAGGGAAGTGGGGCAGAGGACCACACCCTAGCTCTTGGAGGAACTTCTCCCTCTGGCCTCTATTCAGATTCCTCCCTTAGGACTTCATGCACATGGCTCATCCCATGAGCCCTTCTCTGCTCCCTGGAGCACAGACGTCCCTCTCCTCCTCTGAACTCTGAGCAAGGGTTCTGTACTGGTTGTCGTCCGGTTGAAACATCCTGCCTTGCACGGTTTTAACCCACTTATGCCTAGTGTTCCATTATTGGAACGCTAAGCTTGTGGGAGTTATTTATGTCATACTGCTCAAGGTCATCGCCAAGGTCTGATTTTTCTCACACACACACACAAAAAGTGCACCCTCCAGCGTAAATGGGTTAATGAGTAGATGTGCATATTCCAGCTGTATTATTTGAACTTTACCATTGTTATAGTTCTTTATAAACCCCACAGAACTAGCATCTATTTGGTGGATGATAGATGGTTGCTTCAGAAAGTTGCTTGGGAGGCTTAATGAACCAATATAAATATTCTATACCTGCCTTCTGCAACCCAAGCCCACAAGAAGCCCTCTGAAGCTGCACCTCCAGCAGGCTACACGAACATTTGCTGTCAGCAGCGGATGGGGTCACATGGGCAAGCCTGGATTCAGAGGGGCCATGGCCCCACCAAGGCACCTACCTCTGGCTTGAGACCGGCCTAGTGTAGGACTTTATCTAAGATAAAGAACCCTCAACACTGAATATAAGTTGGTTACTATCATATTCGTGAGATTTGTTTAGCACTGGAGAATCTGCCTCATCAATGACTGACCCTGTATTAATTTAACCAGCAAAGTTTAAACAGATTTTGATGCTCTCCTGATGCTGGAACAACCCCAGAGTTTATCTGAAGATCAGAACAGCCTCTTGCTCAGCTGCTGCATCAAAGGATGTAAACTCAACCAGGGTCTTCTGGTCCCCAAAGCCTATATTCTTGGTCAGAACTCTGGCCACTTTTTTTTTTTTTTTTTTTTTTTTTTTTTTTTTTTTTTGCATGGCTCTCAGTGGACTTAGCTCTCATTATCTGCATAAGAAGATTCCATAGCAAGTCTTTAGGGGCTCAATTTGGGGAGAAATTAGGGGAAGGGGTAGCTGCCATCATAGTGTACTGAAAAAATGTTGGCATGAAAAATTTAGTAGCCTTGGAAGATTCAGTGGAATGCTTCTTTGCTGTGGGTGTATACAGCTTGTTAGCCCAAGTTCTGTCTGAACCCAGATGGCCAGGTTGAAATGAAACATGAGATTGGCAAGAGCTCTTCTTCCGTTTGGTGCAACTGTATTGCTATGTATACAGGGAGATTTATGGCTTCCTCTGATGGGCCAACATGTTTACACCTTTCCAAAAGAAGATTCTTTTGAGACAGCCAACAGAGTGCTTTAATGATGGCACACACAACAGTGGGCTTCTGAAACCTCCACCGCCCTGGCCCCTGAGGCCTGTCAGCTCTGCAGTTGGCTGGTGTCGCTCTGCTCCCACAGACGGGTTTGGGCACAGAGGCGGTGGGAGTGGGAGGAAGCATGGAGATCTGCTGCCTGGAGCCTCCCCAGCTGTCAGCAGATGAAGTGGCCTGATGCAGCTTAGGGCCATGGGGACTAGCTAGAACCATGCAGTGAAAAGGCTTGAATTGCAAAGCTAAAGTTTCTCTGCTGTCTTCTTCTTTTTATTTCATCCTTAACAGTGGGGCCAGTTTTCTGTTTCTAAATACAAACATGCTAACTGGGGAGCAGGGACAGGGGAAGAGAGGACTTTGCATATTCAAAATAATGACAATAAAATGCACCACAATATATTTAACCAAAGGAAATTGTTGAGATGCTCAAAGACCGTCATATGGTGGAGGGAGAATTCTGTTTTTCCCTAGAAGTCAGTAGACGCACTGATTTGGAGAGAGGATAAAGATTTCTTCATAAAATAAAAAATAGACTCTCCAAAAGGGAAGTTTTACTGGATGAAATCAACAGCACTGTGAGGCAGTGAGTTCCGTGACGGCCTGGCAAGGCTTCTAAGGAGGCCAAGTTATCCTTTCCACGGGCGCTGCAGCCAGGACTCCTGCACTGAGTAGAACATTGAGGTCAAAATGCAGTGCGGGCTCGACGACTCCACAGGCGTCTGTGAGTGGAAAGTGAGTGACACAGGCCTCATGAACATGGAGCCTGGTGCCTTGCTACAGAACCTGGAGCACAGCCCGTGAGTTCGGCATCGTGGTTACCAGTGCAGACTCAGCAATGCAGCAGGAACCACCCGCGTTTGTAGAGCACATCCCCTGTGCCACTCACATCCCCTGTGCCACTGAGCACTTAGGATGCACTGTGTCATAGGCTCCTGACACTGTGGCTCATACTTAACATCTATTAAAGTTACAGAATAACAGGCAGAGGACCTGGGATTTGATTCAGGTTGTATGACCCCAAAATAGGCTCTCATGACTTTCCTAGACAGCCCATCAGAAGCATCCTTTAACCACAGACTGAACAATCTTTCCCAAGGTCCTTTATTCTATAACTTATCTGGCAGAGAAGCAGCCAGAAGCTGCCTGCTTACGTGAGACCGAGTGTAGCTGTTTAATGAAGATGACTTGGGCATCTAGTGTAGGTTAGCAGGTACCTAGTCTATGAAGACACAGAAGATAGTGGTTTCTCTCACGGGAGCTCAGAGGGCAGAAACTTCAGATGACCCCGTTACGGGCTGGGCATGGACCAGGGGTCATTTGTAATCTGATTCAATCTTCATATTGCACCCATTGTGTAGCTCTTCCATCCATTTTGATGTAAAGATGTTGAGTCTCCAAACATTAAGAACGGAGCAGAGATTTACATCTAGGCTCCAGCTAGGACCCGTATTTCAGCTCACCTCACAAGCACATGTACATCAAGAGCAAAAGAAGATTCCAGTGCAGAAGGATTGGGAAAGTCCTGAGTGTGGAAACACACCCCCTCATTATTTTGCACAGTAGACCTGGTGCTGATGGGCAAAAGTGTCACCTGTGAGCTGTAACCCAGGGTCATCACCGCTGTCCATGAGGCTGACTTTGCAGCAGCTGGGTGGAGACAAAAGCAATGATGTTTCCTACCTGTCTCCAGCTGACAATGGGAGCACCAGGCTTTTAGTCTCGCCTTCCCAAAGAAGCAGTCTTGGCCAGTGCCTTGGAAACAGGAAGCTCCCCACTCCATGACTGCCCAGAGAGCCTGCACAGATGGAGGGGTTTCCTCATCCTTCTGAATGATCTCACAGCCAATTGGCTTGACTCTGCCTAAAAAGCCAAACACGTATTATCTGGGAATCACTATAATGTGTTCTCTGCTGAGTATCACCGGGAAACTACGATAACAAGGTCTCCGCCACTTTCAGTGATTACACCCCACTGGGTGGAGTCTGAGTCGGCCTCATCATAATTGCCAATATTTGCTCCCCAAGTCATAGTCTACAAGGAGCTTTAGCAGGTATTGTCCAAGCAGATTTCCTAGCATCCTAGGAAGTTGGATGGAGAGCTATTATCTCACTTTATGGTTGAGGCAATGTCGTGGTGAAGTGTGCAAGTGACTTCCTTAGTTAAAGACATGGCAAGAGTTGGTATCCCATTTTGATGATATAAGAGGCCTTTTCATACATTGTCACACCAAATACCAGGTAATCATGCTTTGTGCTGAATAAATAACAACAAAAAATATCGGGGTTTCCATTGCCTTCCTTTCTGTTGCATCTGAGTTTCTGGAACTTCACGCTATTGTGTTTGAGAGTCCCCTCAGTTAGGGTTATGAAGAAGAATTCCGCAGGACAGGAGGCACAAAGGAAGCCCAGCTGTGTGCCTGAACCCCTGGGAGTCCTTCCTTGTTTGTCCTCCTGTGTTGATCGATGTGGGCAGCAGCACGCCTCTGGCACAGTGCAGTGCATCAACTCTCCTGGCCATGCTGCAGCCTGCACTCATGCCTGCCACAAGCTTGGCTGCTCACGGATTCCTCCCTGTCTCATGGCCATCCTTGCTGATGAACTGCGAACACGGTGCACTGTCCTCTCTGCTTGGCCATAGCAGCAGCCCCACCCCTTGAATCGACACCTGAGCCTCTCTTTAGCAAGTGCCACCAGAGGCTGTACCTTGTATTCTGATGCCTTCACAGACCAGCTAGCCACAAGGGGATGATTTATCTGTACTAAACCAAGATGGAAAGGGATGGATTCAGAGAAGCTTCTATCCCTTAAGAAAGCATGCTTGAAGGACAGGCATATTCTGAAAGATAAGAGAGCACCAGCCAGTCAGAACCGGGAGACGTTCTGTGGCTAGGGTACAGATTGCAGGGGACGATGGGAGGATGTGGTTGGCTGTATGAGTAGGGCCTGGTCTGCCTTGGGAAGGAGCTTGGAATCTGAAGAGGCATGGACAGTTGGTGAACACTGTCAATACAACTTATATAGTGAATGCAATGAAACATAAGGAGTCCCCCTGTCCTCATCTGTAAAATGGAGCTGATATTGGTGGCACCCCATCAGGTTGCCTTGGTGACTCAGGGAGGTGGTGAGATAGTTGCACAGAGCAGCTGGGATGTCCCCATACATGGGGATGCCTCATCCATGGGAGCTCAGTGGAGGCACACCGTGAGCTGGGTCCTGTTTTATTTACTCCTTCCAACTGTGTGCAGAAGTTCTTTTATAATAGCCCCACTTCGCAAATGGAAAAAAAAAAAAAAAGATGATCAAACAGTTAGGTTCACTTTGTCAG
The DNA here is from genome assembly GCF_037993035.2 of Macaca fascicularis. Taxonomy (NCBI): domain Eukaryota; kingdom Metazoa; phylum Chordata; class Mammalia; order Primates; family Cercopithecidae; genus Macaca; species Macaca fascicularis. The sequence continues at coordinate 114,910,074 of NC_088387.1, forward strand.
CATTACACATGTATACGTCTGTCTATAATTAAAGTATTAGCTCCATAAGAAAATAAAAGGGGGCCATGTTTTCCCTGTCAGCCTCTTCCCTAACACCCCCCAGTGATTAGGACTTAGAAATAGTATCATTTGTTTCATCAATCAAAATATAATGAATAAAAATAAAATAGCAGCAACAATGAACATACTAATGATTTTTTACTATGTTTCAGGCTCCAAGAAATATAAAATGTAATGTTTGTGCTGGGCACGGTGGCTCACTCCTGTAATCCCAGCACTTTCGGAGGCTGAGGAGGGTGGATCACTTGAGCTCAGGAGTTCAAGACCAGCCTGGGAAACATGGTGAGACCCCATCTCTACTACAAATACAAAAAAAAAAAAAAAATTAGCCAGGCATGGTGGCACCCATCTGTGGTCTCAGCTACTCACGAGGGTGAGGTGAGAGGATCACTTGAACCCAGGGGGTGGAGGTCGCAGTGAGCCCAGATCGTGCCACTGCACTCCAGCGTGGGCAACAGAGTGAGATCCTGTCTTAAAAATAAATAGATAATAAATTAATAAATAAAAATAATATTAAGGACATCAAAATCTAATAATTAAAAGTGATTTATGTTTGTAATCCCTGCTTTGGGGTTGAGAGTTACATATTTTTTAGCGTTTCCTCAATTTTATATTTCTCTGTCTATGTCTGTCACAAATTAATGACTAATATCACACCCAGCACAGAGTCAGCCTACATTTTTGTTTCCACTTTTTCCTTTTGCATTTGAGAAGATATTGAAATAAAAACAACTAACCACAATAGTTTTATTTCATCTTATAAATCTCTTGCAAATGTTTTCTTTGCAGAAACACTACTTGTTTATATACTGAAACATATTAGAGATGTCTTATTCAATCTATTCAGCTACTGAGCAGAATTTCAGGGCAGCAAAATGCACCGATACTATTGGGTCTAAGGATAAATAAAAACCTTTTTTTTCTGTCCTTCTCTGTCTTTCTAAGGCAACAGATAAATCTGTTTCAGAGCTGATTTTATCCTAAGTTCTTTCTAGCGCCCTTCCCTTTGCAGAAGTGTTGTATTAGTCAGTGGAACCTGACATTTATATTCGTTACTATTCTTTTATGAACCGCTTCATGTGTTTCGCTTACATTTCTCTAAGTTTCTACCCGTAGCTGAGCGGGTCCATATATCAAGAGTAATGTCAACCAGCACGACATCCAACAATCACACTCTGATTCCAAGACTTTTGTAAACAGTCAGTTTTAAAATATAACCTAAGTTTTAAGGTGAAAGGTTTACTTATAATTTAGGTGCTATTATCTTAAAGATATAGCTTCAACTTTCAGTAAAAATTAATTGCTTTGTAAATCCTGATTTTCAGAAACTGTGACATCTTTTCTAGTGTGATGGCTGACCTCGTCCATGATAGAATGCAGAATTTTGTAAGAAGTGTGTGTGATTCTCAAGTGGGAAACGTTTGAGTACATGCAGGTCATACCACAGAACAAAGAAGCAAATTTGGGCAATTCCAAATTCAGGCAGTGACGCTTTCCTACATAGAGCTCTTTGTTTAAATATTATTTATGCATCAAGGATTAACTCTTTTCAAGATAAAGTCACTGTTTTCCTCTCCCTTTGGAACTAATAAAATAAAACGTTATTAAATAAAAAGTTATTGACAAATAATTCCTGAGAGCATCACAGCCACCAATTTGTTTTCCAAAGCAGAAAAAACAGTGCTTACATTATTTTATTCTTGTGATGCTATCTTAACTTTGGGGGGAAGGTTAAATTATTCTGAAAGCTATGAACCATCTACATATTTATTCTTTTTAAAGGTTCTGTGGTGTGTTAGCATCTGTATTGCCAGAAAACAAAATTTTCTTCAAAGTTATTCTTGGGCAGGCCTGGGACTCAACCCATATGTCTCACAGTTAGTTGCAGCACAAGGCTTTAATTTATGAGGCTTGTTCCAAACTCGTCTGCAGTGTTACTTGGTTCGGTGAATGTGTGGCGCCACCTATTGGTGGGCCCTCGGAAGTTCACTTTTCATTATCAGACGATAACATGTTTTAAGTATTTCATGAAAATCATGTTTTTTGAGGGTCTTCAAGATTTCAGAATATCAGGGTGAAGATAAACAAAATATTAATTTCATTAAATTATTTTCTCTACAGTAACTGAAAAGGCATTATTTTTCCACGTAGGTCCTTAGACTGGATGAATTAGTAGAGAGAGACAAAGAAGTATTTTTTTCATCCGCCCTAGGCTTCTCTTAAAATACCTCTGCTGGCTTTTCCTCTGAGCCGTCTCTTAGGGAGATCAAATACACGTCTGTGCATCAGCTCGTAAAGAAGGAGAAGAACACCATGATGGCCTAAGAAAAAAATAATCACATAAAAGAGAATCAGGCTCAACTATTTTCTTTCACCATTTTGTGAAGATACATACAATTTGGAGACTCAAAATCCCTTGTGGATAGAAGCCGAGGGAGAATTTCACAGTACATCATTTTCAAACAACAATGATCTTTCCGAAAACACCTATATCTTATTCTAGCCTTCCTAAAACCACCCTGGCCTCGCTCCCTTACAGACTAACTTTTCCTCCCCGAAATACTCCATAACTGAAAGCATCAAACTGCAGAAAAGGTTGAAGTTTTGTGCTTTTCGTGAAAATTAGGGGAAAATCAACACAAGCAAAAATGCTATTTCCACTGACGTTGAATACCTTGATTCATATCTTCGTGTCTTTAGAAGAAAAATATCACAGGTGTATACATATGTCCCAACTCATCAAATGTATACATTAAATATGTGCAATTTGTTGTTTTTCAATTATACCTCAATAAAGCTTTTTTAAAAATCTGGGATTGGATAAGACAGAGAAAGTACTTTTGGTATTTTCTGTTAATACATCTCCCCAAATCACCATTTCCTTCCTTTTTTAATCCTTAGTATAACAAAGGGCAGTTGGGCAGCTATTGATGGAGAAACTCAGCAGTCAACTGCCTTGTAAATTAGAAGCTGTGGTTGTAAAAACGGATTTGTATATCACCGGGAGTGGGGAGTGAGTCTGCCTTGTAAATTTAATTAAACAGCAGGTGCAAAAATCAGGTCGTATGGCTTTGATGTGCCCCGTGCGAGGATGACAACTAGACAATGATTCTAATATGAAGAAATTTGCATACATTTGCATTGGATAGCAGAGAGCACTGAGCTCTCACCACTTTCATATTTTATTTCTAGGAAGTTGAATAAGATTTGAACGAGCACTTTCTATTTAGGCACTGCAGAGAAATACAAGCAAGGTTTTAGCAGGAACGCAGCAGACCATGTGGACGGAGGCTAAGCTTTCCTGACACACACTTCAAAATGCAACCATCCTTGCTGAAAAATGGAGAATGCCTAGAAATGGAAAAAAATAGAGTAAGGAAGGAAGAAAAAAATGTATTGTATTTCTGGGTTTTAAATCTTTCACAGAGAGTGTAATGTTGATGAAGATCTTCCTTCCTGGGGCTCTATCCTGGGGTGTCACACCATTCTCTGTTCCCACCATCAGCACTATACATTCTGAAATGATAAAGATTGGAAAAAAGACATTTCCCCCACAGCAATTCACATTTGACATAAATTGTTCGTTTTTTTTTTTAAATAATCTATTTTCCTGACTTACGGGATAGGACATATTTTTGATAACGGCAAACTGGAGTTTAGTATAAGCATCATCCTTCTGCCCTTGTGATTTCTTGCTCAGGTATTAGAACATATAAATAAAAAGTCACTAACAGAACCCAGCATTATTTTTAAGGTGCTGCAGGCACTGTACCTGGCACAGAGGCAAAATAGCACTAAAGAAAGAGGTTCTGGATAATTAATCTGCAAGACCCTGATACTCAACAGTTCCCTCTTGTATAACTATTCCTTTACAGGTTCCCAGCTCCTCACCAAGAATCATTCTGGCCTCTTCACTCACAGCTACTCTGCATCTCAGTGTCTGGAGTTTCTGGTTCTGACACTGCAAGAGATTGATCCCCCGCTCTATAGCCCCCTTCTCCTGAGTGGAGCCAGTGCTCTCTCAAGCATAGCAGAGTGGGGTATTCAACTATAAATCCTACCAATCTTTAGGGATGCTAAAAGATCCAGTGTCAGAAGAAAAGATGAAACTGGGTTGTCTGCAAATTTGCTTTGACTATTATTTATTGAAATCAAACTCTACCATTATGTATATTTAGGAGACTTCAGAGAAGTCAGCTTGTAAATGCACAATTATTTAATTATAACATCATATAACTTATTCTTTGTTCTAATGAATTTGCTAAAAGTCATAAATGTGATAAAAATATCTTATAATAGGAAGGAGGAAACATGTTCTGTACTTTTAATCTTAAAGTGCATTTTTCAAACATTCTGTATTCTAATTGGGCATTGAGTTCCTTGTTTTCCCCATTGGGTTGCCAACGGCAGGAACTACTTCATTTTGTAACTACAGTGTCCTTAGTATTTAATCCAGTGTCCAGTATACGGCAGCAGTTGCTAAATATGGTTGATTAATTGAAATAGTGAAAAAGTAAGTGAAGATCAAGTATAGGTGATCAGGCTGTGAAGAGACAGCATGCGCCAGGTGCTGAGAAAAGGTCCTGGTCGTCAGGACGTATGTGGTCTGATAGCACACAGAGACACAGACACACAGCAGGACTACGCACAGGCATGCGATTCTAGGGTCCAGTTTTTGTTGAGGAAAGAGAAGGCATTGTGAGGCCCATCGTATGAGTAAGTGTGATCAACAGTGACTGCTTGATAAAGGCTGCCATGGTCCTCATGCAATGGTCATTAATGGTCCTTAAAGGCTTGAAAGGAGATGCCTCCCTGTAATTCAGTTTATTGTCAACCACATTGTCAGTATGGAAGGAAAGGCCAGATAGATATCCAAGTGTCACAGGCTAGCTAAGTGTGTCTGTTCAGATTTAGCGGCTCCTCCCGTGAGGTCTCTCCAGGATGACAATGGTGAATTTAGCTACCTGCTGGACCATGGTTGTTTGTTGTCTGTCTCTGCTCTGAAGTTGTGGGTCCTTTGATGACAGGAACTATATCTTCTCAATGCCTAACGTAGAACCTGGCACAGAAAACGTGCACATCAGTGATCATCCAATGAATACCTGGATTGAAGTCATGATAGCAGTGGATAAAAGATGTCCTCTCAACTCCAGGATGACGCAGCACGTAACCACAGGAGACTCTTTTCAACCCAACCCAGCCTTTCTTCTGGGAATAAGAAACTGTGCCACATGCAGCAAGCCATGCCGTCCTCTAAATAGCATTGCTTCACTGCTCACTCTCTTCTGTGCTCCTGATCATATCACATGCATATCTCCATCATGGGGGCATTGTTGTGTTTGGCTTCTATGTCAGTCTCTCATATTTAATTGCAACACTGTTGAAAACAAGGTATGGCTATTATCTGTCTTTGTGCCCTCAGCACCTTGTATAAAATCTGATACCTACTAAATGCTTAATAAATGTTGGTTGAATTAGCTAAATAAATTAAATGTGAATGACTCAGTAGGAAAACATGTCATATTGCTTTGCTTTTCATGTGGGGATCCTGAAGAAGAACATAATCAGAACTTCTCACCCAGTACTTACTGTACTGTAAATTCACTCAAATGGATTTCAGGTGGGTCAACAGTCCAGTTACTAGGACCATCAGGAGGCTGTGCAGCCAGGGGTAGCCTCTGTCAGAGAATCTGCTCTTTCCCTTGCAAATGTCTGCACCATATCATTATCTATGTCTGCCATGACCAAGGACAAGGTCAGAAACCCCTGAAGGAGGCTTTTTTTCCTCAAGATCGCTAACTGAAAAAGAATAATATGAACTGACTGTTACTTCTTCCCAGATGCAAACTCTTTCCGCACACTGGCTTCTGCACCATGCAAAACATTTGATGTATTGAAACTATAGCTTGTCCTGGTTACACAAGCGCCCTCTCCAGTCAGTGAGTCACGGCCTAGAGAAAAAACTCACATCTTTACATAAGGAAGAAAAAGAAGCATCACACAACTTCAACTCCTTGGTCTAGCAAGTAACTCTCTTAAGAACCTAAACCTGACTTCTGAATGTAAAGCAAATACTGTGACATTCATACTGAATTATTGCCACAATGAAATTGTTGGAGAAAGTCTGTATCATAAAAAGTTTTACTATTCTTCTTGAAGGATGACTTTCTTTCAAGCTGAAAACGACGACATCATTGACAAGTTTTACTTCTCAGAATATTCCAAATCCTGAGACTTCTGCATAATCCATAGCAAGCCAGCAAACAGAGATGCCTTGGAGTCTCAATTTTCTCATGTGCCTAATAGAAGGTGGTTGCAAAGACTGTAATATGCAAGAAAATTGTGAGAAAGTATCCAGGAGTGTTTGGTCTAGCCTTTCCCTAAAATATCCATGGGCAGCAAAGTGCCTTGTAAAAAGTAGGTGCTCTGAATGGATGGATGGACAGAAGGATAGATGGATGGATGGGTGGGTGGATGAATGGATGGACAGATGGATGGATGGATGGATGGATGGATGGATGGATGGATGGATGGATGGATGGATGGATGGGTGGGTGGATGAATGGATGGACAGATGGATGGATGGATGGATGGATGGATGGATGGATGGATGGACAGACGGATGGGTGGGTGGATGGATGTGTGGATGATGGATGGATGTGTGGATGATGGATGGATGGATAGATGGATGGATGGATGGATGGATGGATGGATGGATGGATGGATTTGTATCTTCTATTCCCATTGTGTTTCTGCTCCTTTCCAGTGTTGAACAAGTCCCTTTGACCTTCCTTCAGATGACACAATAGAATCCAAGCTCTACTCCTTAACATTGATCTCAGTCCCATCTTAAGGGCAGCCTACTCATTACAGCTGGCCACCTGATGCTTCCCAGACTTTTGGGAGGCTGGAGTGACATCTGGAAAGCACTTTAAAGATCTTGCATTTGGGTCCTTTTCACTGTAACAGTAGAGAAAATATGTATTGTGAATCACAGACATTAATGTTAGCTGCAAAATTTCTCAGTGGAGGCTCAGGCAATTATGAGAGTCTTTAGTGGGACAGATCCTAATGAGCTGAAGAGCTAGTGAATTTCCAAGGGTGAAGACAGATTTTGAAGAAAGAATCTGATACACCAAAGAATTCTGCTGAGGTCTCGCGGCGCTAATGCTATTCTCTCTTCCTTACCAAACACTTGGTTTGACAGCTGCATTTCTCAAGATGCCTTATCAGACAACCGTGTTCATGCTCAACATTTCTTTTTATCCTGTGTGTAACAATCTCATGAGAAGGCAATTACTATGCAGGCTCATTGTCTTCAAGGTGACTATTACTCTTCACAAATTCCTTTGATTTGATAAGCTGTGTTTCTTCCCTTCATCCCACAATGATTTTCAGCAAGTCTCTTCCAGGTTAGCAGTTATACAGATGCCTGGCGTCATCACCCCACCCCACCCCCCGCCGCACCCATAACCCTGTGATAAACAGTTTCATTCTCCAAAATGCCACTTGCTGTTCTGACACCTTTAAAATGAAAATTACACTATGTAGTCCTCTCTTTATACCTTTGTTTATAATTATGATTTCAGAAGTGGTGCAGATACATATTTCTTACTTTTGAAACAAATCACAGCTTAATTTATACTCAATGCTCTTACCTGACATGGAGCAGAAGTGAGTGAATAGGATGCAAGGACATCTCAGATTGGAAAGACACATGTGGGTGGGAACAGAAAGACAGCCACTGAAAAGCTTGGTTATTATAGGGAAACACCAGAAAGAACAAAATAGCCAACATGGGAAATCATAGCATTTTGCTTGATACTTACACTTTCAATTCTTGTTCCCTCCTTTGTTTCTTGCATGAGCTTTGGAAAGGGAAGTACAGACATTTTTCTTTATCACCCCTTCCTCCTATCATAACTTGAATTTGCTAATAAAACAAAAATCATTTTAGGTCCAAAGGGGAAATTGGCATCACTAAATTTAAGTGGTCCCGGCATGTAAGAGAGCACCCTTATCACTAATCATCAGAGAAATGCAAATTAAAACCACAGTGAGATATCACCTTCACCTGTTAGAATGGCTATTATCAAAAAGATAAAAGATAAATGTTGGCGAAGATGTGGAACAAAGGGGACTCTTGCGCACTGTTGGTGGGAATGTAAATGAACATATCATTATGGAAAAGAGTGTGGAAGTTCCACAGAAAAGTTAAAAATAGAATTATCTTATGATCCAGCAATCTCAGTACTGGGGATATATCCAAAAGAAATGAAATCAAGATCCCTAAGAGATATCTGCACCTCCACGTTTATTGCAGCATTATTCACAATAGCCAAGAAATGGAATCAACCGAAATGTCCATCAACAGATGAATGGATACAGATAATGTGAGATGCATGTGTGTGTGTGTATGTGTGTGTGTGTGTGTGTGATCACATTGGAATACTATTCAGACTTAAAATAGAAGGCAATCTTGTCATCTGGAACAACATGAATGAATCTGAAGGACATTATGTTTAGTAAAATAAGCCAGGTTCAGAAAGACAAATACCTCATGATCCCACTTACACATGGACAGACATGGTTGGGGAGATGTTAGTCAGAGATACAAAAGTTTAGATAGATAGAAGGAATGAGTTCAAGAGATTCATTGTACAACATGGGGACTATAGTTAATAACAAGGTATTGTACACTTTAAAGTTGCTAAGAGAGTAGATTTTAAGTATTCTCACCACGAAAAATGTTAAGTATGTGAGGTATTGCATAGGCTAATTAGTTACATTTAGCCATTTCACAGTGTATACATATTTCAAGACAACATATTGCAATGAATAAATATATACAATTTTATTTGTCAATAAAAAATAAATTAAAAATAAAAGTGAGAAGCCTTGATGGGGAGTGATCCTAGTTGAACCCCCTCGTATGCACTTATAGTAAAATTATTTCTTTATGCAAACTGGGCACCATTGCTGTGAAAGACTCTTTGGTGGCAAACATCACACATCAGCCTGCACATTAGTACTGTTGTCTGGGAAAAGAAAATGTTCAAGGATTATAAAAAATAGACAAAACAATGCATGGAATTTGTCTTCGTTTGGGTTCTCCTAGAAGCGGACTTGGAGACAAAGATATGACAGCAAGTAGCTTATTTAAATGATGATCTCTGGAAGCATCACTAGAAATGTGGATAAATGAGTTAGGAAAGGGAAGAAAACCAAGAACTGGTGTGTCATGGAGCAGGTTCTCACCATGGGCAATGGAGTCCACCTGCTCTGGGAGGTGGATGAGATCACAGCTCAGCTCCGTCCCAAACAGGGGTGAGAGACCTGGGGTCTTTATCCACCAACCCTACTAGCCATTGGTTGAGGGCTACTTTCAGGGGGCACAGAACACCTTGTTCTTCCAGCCTTCCTGACTGCCATTCAGGGAGCCAAAGAAAGCCCTGGCAGAATCCCAGGCACAGGTGTATAGAAATGGAAGCCGTGCAGTCAACGTGCACCAGGGTGGGAATGTAGAGAAGTTGCTGGTAGAGCGCCCACAAGGTTGGCTACAATGCTGGTGTGTACGAAAGCTGCCAAAAAGAAATCTCCCACCAGAAGTGTGAGGACAGGAATCCTCCTTCTCTATCAAGTTAAACAATAAAATAACTTTTAGTACAAATGAGACAAGAGTGAAGTCAAAGGCAGTTCATTTTGCTATTCTAATACACTGTTTAAATGTCCCATAAATTGCAACATTGGAACATTCAACCCCTCTTCAAGACTACTCAAGAAAACCATACAGGGCAAACTCTGATGAATATTTCCCAATTTATCATTATTATATTATTATTTCCTTCCTTCCTTCGTTCCTTCCTTCCTTCTTTCCTTCCTTCCTTCTTTCCTTCCTTCCTTCCCTCCTTCCTCTTATTCTTTCTTTAACATGGTAACATTATGGATGTCAGAAAAGAGACTGATAATATTTTGAAAAGCATTGATCATATATGGGATTTTGTAAAACTGTCCATTATTGAATTTTTTCTGTGACTTTGCTTGACTCTATTTTCAATTCATTGAGTATATACTCACCATTAATAGCCTGAAATAATTTGGCTGTTTCTTAATAATCATCACTGATATCTGTGAAGTATGTATTCTAAGTTCACTCTAGGCGTGAATTGATTCTCTAAGGAAGCTATGAGATCAAGACAACCATTACTCTCATTTTATAGGTGAGGAACTAAGGCAAAATAAAAGCTCATGTACATCCCACGCTCACAGAGCTTCTGCATGGCAGACCTGGGTTCTAAAGTCAGGTTGTCTGTACCTAAAGTTCATTTCTCAACTACCCCACTCTGGTTCCTAATGATGACCAAGCATCTTTATGAAACCATCAGTGTGTGTAATTTGTTGTAGACATAAAATCTTTGAAGGGCATATGATTTGATTTTAGGTACCAAGTGGCTTCAAAAAATTACACTTGCTCACATCAGCATCTGCTTTTGGGTGTTGGTTTTCTTTGCCCTCTTCCTCTTTCTGCCACAATATCGGGGCATCCTCCTCACAGACTAAATAAAGAGAAAGCCCCACTGGGTAGAACTTCGTGTTCAATAAATAGTCACAATTTAATTTCACAAAGAGGAATGAGTATGGTATTTGTATCAACTGTTGGGAATTTTCTGAAGACATTTTTCTTTTAACTTTCATGTTCACTTCTAGTGGAATCTAATACCTGAATAAGTTTCTGAATGACATAGGGAAATGAGGGGTCTGAAATTAGGGCTCAGGCAAATTTAATTTGAGCAGAGATCCAAATCTAATAGCAATTTTTAAAAATTAGGAAATTTATCTTACTAGAAAATATGCTAGATGTAGCCAGAGAGGTTCTTCCTTTCATTCACTGCCATATCCACAATGTTTAGAGTAGGGCCTGGCTCTCAGCATGAAGTCAAGAATTAGTTTCATCGAATGTTTTATTTTTAGCCCTGTGTTAGTTTTACAGAAAAGTTACGGAAAGGGCACAGGGAGTTTCCATACCCCTATCCTCCGTGCTCCCCACTAGTGCGTCTTACACTAGGATGGCACATTTGTTATGACTAATGAATTACAGTAAGCCGATATTGATACATTTTTATTAACTAAAGTCCATAATTTATTCAGTTTTCATGTTCCAGAATCCCATGTAGGAGATTACATGGCATTTAGTGGGAATATCTTCCCAGGCTTTGCTGGCCGTTGACAGTCTCCCAGAGTTTCCTTATTGTTGATGACTTTGACAATTTTGAGAAGTAATGGTCAAGTACTTTATAGAATGTCCCTCAGTTGGAATTTCTCTAATTTTTTTTCATGATTAGACTGGGATTGTGTGCTTTTGAGAGAAAGATCTAAGAGGTAAACTTCTATTGTCATCCCACCCTATAAAGAGTAAATACTGACAAGATGACTTGTTACTGTTGATTTTACCTTGATCACCTGGCCGAGGTCATGCTTGTCAAGTTTCTCCTCTACAGAATTAATCTTTTCCTCTTTCCCAAACTGTACTCAATAGAAGAAAATCACTACACCCAGCCCACATCCAAGTGACAGGGAACTGTGCCCACAGCCTTGAGGATAAAATATCTACAGAAACCATTTGCAAATCTTCTGCATAGATTGGTCTTTTCCCCTCCATGTAAGTGGTTATCCACTCTTTTATGTCAACAATGATTCATGGATATTTGCCAGACACTTTTGTTTATAATACAATACTACTTTATTTATTTTGCTCCAGTCTTTGCAGACCTTACCATGGGAGCCTCTTTCATTTGGCTCCCTTCTCCCTTTGTCACATCCCTATCATTGTGGGATTTTCATTTTTTGTTGTTTCTGCCCTAGCTCATTTTCTGGAACTACGAGATGTTCCAGGCTTCTCTTGCATATTTTTTCCCCAGTTCTAGAATCAGACATTTTTTTCCAAGGAGGCTTGGTCTCTGTCATGACAGAATGGTATTAGTAAACAACATCTGGGTACTAGGTGTGTTTGTTGCTACTGGAGTGTCACTACTTCTGGGTCATCATACCTGACACAGCAAGAAAAAGTATGTATATACTAACTTGTATACAGTCACGCAACTCTAAATAGGTCTGTATGTAACCACCTGTATTTTAAGCAATATTTTTGAATGAAAGTTATAGGAGAATATTTTACTTTTATTTTTATTGATTGATTGTTGAACAGAAACAGTGTTTTGCTCTGTTGCCCACGTTGAGTGCTATGGTGTGATAATAGATCACTGCAGCCTTGAACTCCCAGGCTCAAGCGACCCTCCTACCTCACCCTCCCTAGGAACTGGGAGTACAGGCCTGTACCACTGCACGTGGCTAGTTTTTTTGTTCTAATTTTGTGTAGAGACAGGTCTTGAACTCTTGGCGTCAAATATTTGGCCTCAAACAATCTTCCTGCCTTGGCCTCCCCAAATGCTGGGATTGCAGGCACATGCCACCACACCTGGCACAGGAGAATATTTTACAAGTTAATCAATGATAAGCCAAAGTGGAATAAGGAAGGAGCAACTCAACTTCTGGATAACAAAGTAAAACCATAAAGCCAAGGGGTTAAGAGTGAGATCTGAGAAAATGCTGATAATACCATGAAATACACACAGCCCACGGTTGTAAACTGCACAGCAGCTTATACACTATGTGGGGATCACATTCTCTGTTAAAAGCTGGCATAGATCCAACCTTCTTAGCGGGGCTAATACATACCAAGGCCATGAAGTCACTGGTCTGCTTAATTCAATTGGGTGAATTCCTTAAGTGTATGTGGATAAGCTGTGGCCTTCGCATTACAAAGCAGATGTGCAGAAAGCAGAAACATTCCAAGAGAGAGCAACCACAGGACAAAGCCAACACAAGGCAGGCGGGAAAGACTACATGATAGACAAGAATTCCTTATTATAGAGGCACAGAGGCGGATGGTAAATTGCCCACAGAGATGGAGCAAGTCAGGGCCCAGCTAACTGTGGATCCCAGGCTGGCTGACCTCCATCACCCCAGTTCCTTCCCTTGCACTCCATAACTTCTCATTCAGGGGCTAAAGACCCCCTTGGAAATGCACGAAGCACAGAACAGCAGAGCCCCTGTGTAGGAGCCTCTGCCTAGGAAGCAGTGCAGACAGAACTGTAACTATCAAGGGGGCTCAGTGGCTCCTGGTGTGGAAGATGATGCCTAGAAGTATTCATGGAGAGGTTAACTGTGTTTGGAGAACAGAGAGGCTCCAGCATAATTTTCCAGCACACTTTGTGGCTGTTGTGCATGTAAGGACAACCTATGGGAGAACCGCCAGTGGCAGACGGTGGCAGAAAAGAAGTAAGAAGGAAAAAAAGTTAAAGACCTGACTTCAAAAGGCAGTAGTTTTTATATATATACACACATATACACACACACACATATATATACATATATATATTTTAAAAAGCTTATTTCTGTCTACAAAATGAATATTAAGAGGTAATTTGGCATTTGTAAGGAAAAAAAATCCAGAGAAGTTAACTAGCGTTTGAAAAGGCAGGCAGTAGGCACCAAATAACAGAAGGTGCTCCCTCCGTGAACTTGGTGTTCTCACAGAAAGAAAACATCCTTAAAGCAAGGAATCGTGGAGATGACCTCATCATGCATTTCTGAGTGGATGGGACCATCCATCTCTCCTGGGTTCCAGTTTTAATTAAAGGCAGCTTGCAGTGTAACATCACCCTCACATCCTGCTAAGGCTTGAAACTCTGACATTATATAGAAGACATGTGAGTAGGGGAATGAGGCAGAAATAGAGTAAATAGGTGATTTCTGGTACAAATGGGGAAAGAATGAGTTTAGGGAGGACTCATTTTCTCCTCCTCAATACTATCATATTCACCCAGAAATGGCATTCACCCAGAATTTCAGCATTCAACCCATCTAGACTGCTTCTTCAAACCCCAAAGTGACAATTATTTGAAAGTCATGCCCCTTCAACATGATTTTTGTTTAATGTGGGATAAGGTGAAGCACAATCCACCTCAAGACCAAACACACTCAGAAGCAAGCCAGAATGCAAATGTTTGCCATCATTGTCATCATATCAGCTACAAAGACACAAGATGGATATGATAGCAGGAGCTTCTGCGAGACATCTACAGCAGCCTCCCTGGGACAAACCCCATGTGACATGATGACACTTCACTGGGCATGGCCTCACAGAGGGGATCCTTCGTTGTTTGGGCTAAGACTGCAAAAGCCTGAGCTGCATCGCTGGGGTAGAGTCAGTACACTTGCTGATCACCAGCTGTGTCCTGCGATGTGCGTCACCCAACATTTCCGTAATCTTTAATACTACCTTGCATGGCAAATATTGTGTCCCCATTTTTACAAGGAGGAAACTGAGACTTGGAAAAGCCGAAACAGGGAGCAGAAATTCAATTTCAGGTCCGTTTTACCCTCAAAATTTACATTCTTTGCAAGTCACTGTGTTGTCTCCTAAGTGTTTTTCTGGTATGTACCATCTTGCTTTTTGATGATTTTTTTCCTAAGAAATGGAAATCCCCAAACAGGAGGCAGCACGTGCAGGGAAAAGAGAACCGTTTGGGACTCAGACAACCTTGATTCTCATTCAATCTCCATCACGACCTTTGGCAAGCAGTTGGAAGCTTCCATCTTCATTTCCTGATACGCCAAATGATGAGGAATGAGTAAACCTCTTCCAGCTTCAACATTCTAGATTTCCTAAAGAGCTAGTGTTTGCATAAATGAATGCAAATTAGCATCAATCTCCTTGAACTGATATTAACAAATGTTTTCTGTGCAAATAAGAGTCCAAGAAAAAAAAAATGCTGCACTTGGGTTTCTAAAATCTATTTAAAATGTTACAGAATCCAAATATTTGGCCATTCTTGTCTAGCTTTCAGTCTCTGAACTAACATACTCTATTTTAAACGCAGGTTCAACTCCAGTCTCTCCTCATAGCTAAAACCAGCTGCTGTCTGGCATGCTCCTTTTAAACAGACTATCTTAAAATCTAAAAAAATTTTTAAAAAAAGCTGAGCTCTTTTTTATGTTGGAGAAGCCTCTTGTCACTACAGTGATTTACCTCTTCAATTTAGCACTTAATTGATAATAAAAGCTGTAACCTGGCAGCTGGGGCCCATTGCCCCTTGATGATTTAGGTAAATGGTCTTCAAACCCCCCAGCTTCAAAGCCTTGGGGAAAAGATTCCTCAAATTCTGTCCTACAGTTTCTATGAATCCCTAAAAACATAGTTTCCTAAACCTCCTCTGCCCCAGCACTTTTTCTGAATGTTAGTCTTTATTCCACCTTGGGTTGATCTCCATTCATTCACTAGTCTACAGACTCACACTCATGCACACACAAACTCACTAATGTACACACATACACACTCATGCACACACTCATCCACGGACACACTCACATACACACACATTCATGCACTCACACGTAAGAACATATACACATTCACTCATGCACACACACATGCACACACACTCATGAACACACTTATACACACTCATGCACACACACATTCATGGACACACATACTCGTGCACATACACACATGCACACACACTCATGGACACACTTATACACACTCATGCACACACACACTCATTCATGGACACACATACTCATGCACACACACACCCATGCACACACACTCATTCATGGACACACATACACACTCACTCATGCACACACACACTCAGGCACACACTCATGCACTCACTCATGCACACAGGATCCAATTGGCTGGCCTGCACTTGCTGAATTTCGCCTGAGATCTGGGGCTGCAGAACGGGTCAGGTGCAGGTGCTCAGTCTCCCACTGCCTGGGGATCTCTCTGAATTCCATCCCTGAATTCCCTCTCCATTTGATTCTTCTTGCTTTTCCCCTTGATCTTTTTCATTCTCCCTCCTTCCCCAATGTGGCAACTTTTCTTTCTTAACCGCACTCCTGCTGACTCCCTGGCCTTGCCACATGGCACCCACCCTTCCCTCCTTGCCATGGTACCCATTCTGCCATTGTGGACCAGGGAGGGTCCTGACTGCAAACTCACAGCCCTCTCAAGCTGGGTGATTTGAGGAGCTTCTACTGAAATAACTCTTTACAAATGTATGCAGAGCATTTGGGGAATGCATGAGGGATTATGCAGTGGCCCAAGGTGAGCAACAGCAGGAGATGTTGGCACCCCTGACTCTCAAGGGAGCTGTGGGTAGGAGCAGATTCTAGACCCTGTAAAGGCTGCTTGAAAGGAACTGTGGCCCTCAGGTGAGGGACTCAGCCAGCCACACAATCTGGGTGGCAGCAGAAGGACAGGGCATCAATATGTAACAACTCCCGTGCCCTATATTCTGCCAGCATCTACACTAGTAAGCCCAACTAGCAGTCAGCCTCAAAAACAATCCACGTGACTCAGAGGAGGCAAAGATGTATGAAAACGTTCATATAAGCATGAAGGTCAATTGCTGGTAAATGACCAATTCCACAAATCCTGCTCCCACATTTCCCCTTCCAGTTTGTGTTGAATGTCCCTATTTTAGTCTGTTTTCACACTGCTGTAAGGAACTGCCCAAGACTGGGTCATTTCGAAAGGAAAGAGGTTTCATGGACTCACAGTTCTGCATGGCTGGGAGGCCTCAGGAAACTTACAATCATGGGGAAGGTGAAGGGGAAGCCAGGCACCTTCTTCGCATGGCGGCAGGAAGGACAATGAACGCAGGAGAAACTACCAAACACTTGTAAAACCATCAGATCTTGTGAGAACTCACTCACTATCATGAGAACAGCATGGGGGAAACTGCCCCCATGATTCAATTACCTCCACCTGGTCTCTCCCTTGACATGTGGGAATTATGGGGATTACAATTCAAGATGAGATTTTGGGTGGGGACACAGCCAAACTATATAAGTCCCCTTTTCCCTAGTTCAGCAAAAGTGCAAGCTCTGCAAGTGGCCTGTTTGCACTCTTCCAATGGAAGCTGAGAGGAACATTTTCAAGGCAAGCTACACAGTGAACATAAGATACTTTACTATACTTGTAGATAGCCCAAAATAAGTTCCAGAAACAATCACGTCACATGCAAAAATCTCAGCATACTTTCTGCTTTTTGTCTGCCCTCATTTGATGTCTTCTAGACTGGCTTATTTAAAATGATGTAAGTACAATTATTACTAATTTACATATATATGTATATGTGTGCGTGTGTGTGTGTGTGTGTGTGTAAATGAGAAAAATAGGGAGACATACACAGAAAAAGGTTAATCACCCTGGGACATACAGCTGGAAAGAATCAGACCCAGGACTCAACCCAGATCTGCCTTGCTCTTTGCCATGACTTTCCACATCACCCTGTCTGTCCCGGCAGCACAGGCTCTTCCCTGCTGTGAAAGCTGCTCCCTGCCTGACTGCTTCTCACTCCACTTTCAGGACCCTGCTTCCTCTGCCCCATGGACCTGCCACTCTTTCATGCCCACAGATCTATTTGTAAAATCTCAGGTCTGATTACATAGAACCCCCACTCTAGATTCTTCCCTAGCCCTGATCACTGTGTGTCATAACTCTGTGTATTGGCTATTGTGGTCAGTTTTCTACAAGTAACCGGATTTTTCCTCGGAATTTTATGGGATTTCTCCTCAGTGGCAGAATATGCAGGGCTCAGGGTTGTAGCACCCGTCATTATGTCAAATGACCCATCTCAACATGTTTGCTTCTCCTCTCCGGGATTCTGATCTGTGTTGAAGAGTTTTCACCCAAGGGAGGAACCTCTCTGGCAGGGGACACAAGAACTGTGTCATCAGATTGAAACCTGAGACAGCCACGAGGCCAACTAGGGATCTTTAAGCCCCTGGAAGGTAGGCTGATGTAAATAGAGTTCATGCTATTGCCTTCAGTAATTGATCCCGTAATCCGGGGAAAAGAAGGTCGCTGTTGAACAACAGGAAACCCACAAACATGGAGACAATTTGGGGAATGGAGGGCTACTCAGTGGAGAAAGGGCATGCGCAGTTACTGCAGCTCCACAGACAGTGGAGGTGCCCTCAAATGTTTGCAGTACACAACATACACAACCAAACATGGGAGGAAAGAGCTGCCACATTCAGGACAGGGAGGAGGATTGGGATCCCTACCCAGAAAACGATGGCTAAAGTGTTGCCTAAATGCAAGGGGAACCTGGAAAGGGTAACAGAAGAAAACCACAAATGGAGGCTATGGCCTCAGGACGAAGAGTACAATCAAGAACTGGGGTCTCTCCCTGGATCCCTTTGCTCTAGAATATAATTTTTAAAAATTCTACTTTATGCTCCTTGCTCACCTTCAACTTTTGGTTCTCTGATGCCTTACAACCAGGGAAAAGGTAAGAATAAAGCGCAGTGGAAGTTCAACAGAGGGTTCAGATGCAGGGACAGCCAGATGAAGGCTAAAAGGAGCCTTATCTACCAATCCTACCGCCTGCTAACAAAGTTACCAAAACGTTTCTGCCATCACAAGTGCAAAGGAAATGGAAGCAGCTGTTCTGATGGAATTTTTTTTTTTTTTACTGGAAAAAAAAAGTTTGAAGTCCTTTCTCTCTCAGTCAATGATGTGACTTAGAACTAATTTCTGTGAGTTAGATGCTCTTGTGCAAGAACTGGATGTTGGAGGTGCTGTGGAGTCCATCTGCTTACTGCTTCAACTGTTGCTGGTGGTAAACACAGCCATGGAAACCTGGGGGTTTTCTGTGGGGTGGTTTCAGGGTCCAGTCACTAGTTCACAGGTGTTGTGGGGTTGTTGTGGGAATGACAGCAAAGGTGGTGATCCATAGTTTACATCTTTGTGTTTAACTCAACAGTCCCAGAAGTAACTTGCCCGAGAGAATGACTGAAAGGCTTACAGAAGTCTCAGCAATTGCAAAAGCTGAGGTCGACATGAGACCTACAAAATGAACGCCATGTTTTGAATTTGGGATAATGAGTTCCTACAGCCAGAATAAATGGGTCTGGAAACTCAGGGGTTACAGGAGGAATTGTATTTTCACTAACTCAACTAATGATTCACTCTCTCCTAAAGCTTTCACTTTTCTTCCCATGACTTTGAGCTCTTCTAGTTAGAGCTCTCATCGCCCAGTATGTGAATACTTCCACAAAGGTTGTATCACTGAACTGGACCACTAGGTGACATGGGACCAGCATGCCAAGAAAGAGGGTCACTGTATTGACCCAGGTCATTGACACTGATTTCTAAGGAGTAATATCTTTGCTGCAACAGAACGCCAGCAGGAAAGGATACTTTGAAATCCAGGAGAGTCTCTGAAATTCCTCCAGGAACCCCATATTCAGCTATAAAAGCTAACAGATGATTTCAGTAGCCCATTAGAGGCAGGACTACTCAGGGCTCAGCTTGTGAGGAAGGATGAGGTACCTCACCTCGCCAGGTGTAAAGCCCTGACAATTTGGGCCAGAGAATGGGTAGTAAAGGAAGGAAGTTATTAATACCAAATACGGCTCTAAGAGTAGCTGCAGAGGCAAACACTTCAATAGCCTCCCCTAAGTTCTTCTCTATTCTGTTCTTTTGTGAACACACTTAAAATTGTTAAACAATTTCCTTTTCCTTCATCGATTTTCCATGTTGCTTGTTTATAAGGTGTGTTGTTATGGTAAAATTGATTGAGCTTGAATGTTATAAGATTATAAGATTGCAGGGTAGTATCAAAATATACCATGACACAGGGATGAGGCAGTAATTTATGGGTCTCTGGGTCTCCCTTTTGTCTTGTTTTGTTTTGTTTTTTGGTTTGTTTGTTTGTTTGTTTATATGGAGTCTCACTCTGTCACCAGGCTGGAGTGCAGTGGCATGATCTTGGCTCGCTGCAACCTCCGTCTCCCGGATTCAAGCGATTCTCCTGTCTCAGCCCCCTGAGTAGCTGGGATTACAGGCACGCACCACCACGCCCAGCTTGGGTCTCCCTTTTTTTAAGACAGGTAAGTACATTTTACCCTTGGGCAAAGGATAGTTACATTATGTTAGGTGGGATAGGCCTACTATGACATTGTTATTGTGTGACCACTTAAATACAGGCGGCAAGAGATATCAGATATCGAGTGGCAGTACGGTGGGTGTGTGGAAGAGTACAGTATTGATAGGCTCTTGGTACCCTTTCCAGTCTCCTGCTTGTGTGTCCTTCTGTATTTCACAAATTAGAAAGATGAAAACCACATTTCCAAGACTTCCCGGCAGCTGGAGTTCTGGTCATCAATTAGGTTGTCTGAATGAGATGAGTGTGAGCGGGTCATCATCAAGAGGCCAGAGCCAGGGGGAAGCCCTCTGAGTACTGTTTTGCTGTTGCCTCTGGCAAGAGAAGTCCTAAAAAGCCGGGCGTTCAGCCGCGGCAGTCATGAGCTCTGTCACTGCTGAGCGGCAGCTGCCTCCTCAGTCCTATTCTGCAGCAACAGCAAAGTCTCCTTAAAGCCCAGGCGCCCAGTGATGCTTTCTGATGCCCTCACGTTCTTGACTGTGGTTATGTCATGTTCTGGGAGTTACTCTCAACCTAGAACCTGTGTCTCTAGCTTTTCCCACAATTTGGAAAGAGCCCAGGTTTTTTCTATTGAAGTCCTTTCTGTTTACAATAGTGAGGGTGGTCCATTTTCCACAGCTGAGCACTGAATTTTACTGGTGCCCTCTCAGTGATGGAAGATGGGAGCCGTCCATACACAAAGGGGTATTTTATCACTGACATTATTAAAACTCTTGGTGCATGATGATAATAGAAACAGACTGATTTTAATTGGTTTCATTATTATTTTTTAGATTATCTACAAGCAATGCACCTATTGCCTGCACCTGGGTGGACTATGACCACCTCCCCATTTGAGAACACCTGACTCACAAAATCCATACATGTAATTGCTGTCTGTTACTCATGGAATTATATTTCTAAATCATCTAATCACACTTAGGTCCTATGTACTCTTAATTTTCATACAGCTTTAATACAATTTATCTGATTCTCCCTTTCTCAATAAATAAGCCACAACAATTTAGAAGAGCTGGTGAATAAATGCCAAGATAGGTACACTGAACCAGAATGAGAGTTAATATCTTAGCTGGAAGGCGCACTACATTGGAGAAACGTCATCTGGGCTATAGCCTTACTTCTAGTTCCAAATAGCTACATATTCCAGGGCAAATTAGGTTTCTTTATTCCACAAAAAATGTATGTGTGCCTGTTTAGACAGACCACTCTACTAGAACAGAAATGCTCTTCCCTGACCATCCTTCCCTCCATGAAAATACTGTTCAATCTCCTTAACAATAATTTTTTCTTGGGACAGTTATAACCATCTGACATACTAATTTGTTTGTGCATTATTGTATCCTCTGCTAGGATATTATCCCCTTCAAGTTGAGGAGTTTATTTTGTATATTTTCAATACCTAGTGTATGGCAGATGCACCCGATAGCAGTAAATTACGAAATGAGGGTGGCCCCGTGGAGCTTGTTGGGGGAGGATGGTGAGTGAGGGTGCTATAAGAACGCACGCTTTCTGCAAGCAGTTGTGGTTCCCTGTTCAGCCACTGGACTGTCCATGCATGTACGTTCCCCTAATAAAACCCTCTGTCTGGTCTGCTGGCTCCCAGACTCTTCTTTGGCCTCTTGAACCTGGTCCCCTCCCTGCCGAGGTTAAGAGGGCTCCGGCATGACACTGGATCAAAAGCAGCACGTGACATATGCACAGTAAGTATCTGATGAATGAAACTATCTAAGAATGAATAAGTTAGAGTGCATTTTCTTAAAGAACTGACCATGTCGAGAAGAAAAATAGACATGTATATTCATGATTTCAATCTAAGCCAGTGTAGGCCAAGAGCCACCAGCATGATTTCAAGAAAAGCCAGTAAAAGATTATATTAATCAGCTGTGGGGCCATGTGTTTTACCAAAAAATGGAGTAGATGTGAGTAAAACAAGAGAGAAACTCTTTCTCTCTGACGTGACAATCTGACCTGGTAGTTGTCCTCAGGTATTGCACAAGGGTTCTAAAAACTCATATTCCTTCTAACTTGATGCTTCACCTCCCAGTAGAGCATTCATTTAACTTTAGAAATATATTGAATTATCTGTGCTGGGGAGGAGAAGCAGGGGAAAGAAAAGGGAAGGAACAAAACTTTCCGAGTCCTAGCTCTAGAGATTCTGGTATTGTTGTTATGGGGCGTTTATTGTTAAAGACCCTCACATGAGTCTAATATGCGAGCAAGATTGGAAACCATCACCCTGTAGGGTTGTACTTATTCCCGTATTCAAGTAGGCTGAAAGGGAGCAGAAGGCAGCAGCAACCCCCTATGCACATTCCTGATGCACCACACTTGCCAGAAGTCGGGGGGGGGGGGGTGTTCTGTGAAAGCTCAGGGCAGCCCACAGTGACCTGTGTGCAAAGCAAAGTGCTAGCTTTTAACCAGGGGCTGGGGGGAATGTGTGGCCCCATCAGCAGGTGAAGGAGATCGCAGGAAGGGCGGGTGTGGGATACTTGTTCTAATCAGCACTGCTCCCCAGCCCACCATCTACACCTGGAGCAAACTGACGAATCAGAGGCCAAGGAACTCAGCACCTTGCACAGAAAAGCTCCAGGTGCACTTGACCGGCATCAGCATGCGAGCCAGTGCTCTGCAATGAGGGCCCTGGCAGGACAATAATCTGCTGGGATTGTATAATAACGTTTACACCAAGAATGACTAAGGCTGGGACAAAGGTAATGCAAACCATGACTCTGTGCAAAAACTTGGCAGAAAAGAAGGAAAGATCAAGAGACAGCTTTGTTGCCCATGGGGAGAGTTCCAGAAGTTGTCACATGGTAACATTTTTGTTTCACTTTTGTAGGAAGGGACTTTTGTAGACAAAATTATAAAAATAGTAATTCAACTTTTTTTTTTTTTTTTGGACCAATGCTCCTGCCTAACCTAACACAAGGAGTTTGACCTGTTCTTGACATGAGCTTATTTACCACAAACAAGAACATTTATTTCAGAGCTATCAAAAGCAACATCTATATTGTTTTCCTTGACAGAAAGAGGAAAGAGCCACAGGGGAACTAGCACTTGATTTCTTGAATTCTCCCTGGACTCTACCATTTTGTATTTGGTTGGCAGGGAATTTGGGGGAAATGTCTGATAATTATTTTTAATATCAAAATTGTTTTGACACATCTTGGAAACCACAGGTGAAAACAGGGACCCTCTTTTATATGCAGTTGTGTAAATGTGAATACAACACCTTTGCAATACACAGCAAGCAAAAGTTGCCCAGAGGTGAAGTGTACAACAAAAGTCTAAGAAACCCTTTAATCTTTGCTTTCTTTTTAATGAGAGCTTTTATCTCTCCCAAAAAATCTTTAAATAAGCAAAGGAAATCTGTAAGTCTAGCTGCATAATACATTAACAGTGAGATTCCCCTTCAAATAGCTTGGCATGTCCAGAGCTGTACAAAGAACATCAGCTTACCTGTTGGCTAGCTTTCCTGACTACTATGGTGAAGAAGCCCAAAGACTTTGTTTTCAGATTTCATTTTTTATAAACTGTATTAGATGCCCTTTCTAGCAAAGCAAACATGTCCAAATGCTCTGGAATCCATGGCCTAAAGGTCATTTGGGACCAAGTGTCACTCTTTTCTAATTGTAGGAAAAGAAAGTATAAATGGCATGTAATAATCTGTCGGGAAGCCATGGGGAAGTTGGGAAGAGAACAGAGAAAACACAATAGGCTTTGGATGAGACAAATCTACGGTGGGTCAATCATTTCTGTTCTTCGGTCCACAAGCACAGTTCTGTTTTTCTTCCCCAGTACCTCCAGGCCTTTGATTCAATTTGTTAACTCTATCTCAGATGGTCCAATAGGTACCTGGATATGCCAATAAAAGGCCAGTTTTATCAATGACCAAAGCTGGAGATCACATTTCCACTAGTCAGCATTTATGTTTGCACTCTTCAGAATCATTTAAAAAATCCCCATTGTATTAGTCTAGGTTTTCCATAGATAGATAGATAGATAGATAGATAGATAGATAGATAGATAGATAGATTAGATAATAGATACTAGAGGTTATTTATTATGGGATTGGCTCACATAATTATGGACATGGAGAAGTCCCAGGATAAACATCTGCAAGTTGGAGATCCATAAAAAATGATGGTGAAATTCAGTCCCAGTTCAAAATACAAAAAAATAAAAGCAAGAGTTCCAATGTCCAAGGGCAGGAGAAAATGGATGTTCCAGCTCAGGAGAGAAAGTAGGGAATTTGCCCTTTCTATATCCTTTTTTCTTTTAGGACTCTCAAAGGATTAGATGATGCCTGCCCACATTGGTGAGGGCTGATCTTCCTTACCCAGTCCACTGAAACAAATGCTAGGCTCTTCCAGAAACTCCCTCATGGACACAGCCAGAAATAATGTTCACCAGCTATCTGGGTATCCTTTAGCTAGGTCAAATGGACACATAAATTTACCACTGCACACATATTTCATGCTTCTTGTTTCTCTGAACTTTGGGTCAGGATATATCTGGCTAGTTTTAATGTGGTAAGCGTCTAGGACCTCAGTCCAGGCTCAGAATGTCAGCCCCATCCTTCAGGACTTGGATTTTCCTGCCCATTAGGTTACATTCTCTCATTTTCTTGATAGGAGACTACAAATGTCATTTACTGCTATATTTCACAATAATATTGTGCTACTAAGTGAAAATATAATGCTTTGTAAATATGACCCTGGCTTGCTTTACAGAATAACATCAGTTTGAAAACATTCAGGCCTACGTAGTTCCCAGACATGCTCCCTGTGTACGAAGTAATGAAAACAGGGAGATAGGAGGGGGCCAGGCTCTAGGATTCCTGGAAGATTGTTTATTTTAAAATATGCAAGTTTCTCAGGACAAAAGGTAGGATGGCATTACAGGACAAAATAATATATGTGTAATTTTTATGCATCTTCACTTGAAATGTTACATTCTGCAAATAAACACAGAAATTAAAGGGTTTTATGCCACATAGACTTGGCTTCACATCCTACTGCTGCCCCCAGAAGCTTTGAGAACTTCGATGAGTTATTCAGCCTTGAGAATTATTGGTTTCTTCATAAGACACATGGAGATAATTAACCATATTTTGGGGGTAGCATCGGATGAGGTAACACAGTAAGGATTCTACCACTCAAGAGAGAATCTCATCATATTTTTGTCCTGCTCACTACACTCTCCACACTTTAGTTTGGGATAAGCAGGGAGGGCTTCCTAGAGGAGATAATATCAAAATTACTAACTTACCTGCCTAATTTTTGTTTTTTGATTTGCATTCACTAGAGGACACAGCTTTATGGCAACAGAAATAATATTTATTTCAATAGGCACTCCCTGAGCCCCACTACTTAAATTTACTAGCTAAGCAAGTGATCTATTGTACAACATGGTGACTGTCAACAACAATTGTGTTGTATATTTGAAAATTGCTAAGAGAGTAGATTTTAAGTGTCCTCATCACAAATAAATGATGAATATGTCAGGCAATACATACCTTAATTAGCTTGATTCACCCTTCTGCAATGTAAACAACATATTCCAAAACATCATGTTGTACTCCGTAAATATACACAATTTTATTAATTAAAACATTTAAAAACTAAAAGTAGAAGACAAATTACCAGCTAAGTAATATAATGAGAAATTAAGATGTCGTATCACCTTGTCTCAAGAGTCTTATAGTGGAGTAAGATAAGTTTCTGACAACATATAAGGTAGGGAAAATGTAAAAAGCTTCAAGAAACACCACCAATGAGACTAGAGCCTAGGTGAAAAACAGATCCATTACGAAACACCAAGGTAGGAAGGATGTGTGATTCAAACTGGTCCTTAATATCCTGGCACCTAAACATTTAGAGTCACCGGGGTGTTCAGGAAAAGAGCTTGTGGGTTCATGAGTAGCTCAGTACTCACCACACTTTTTGGTAAAAAAGAAACCTTCCGTTCTATTTTCCCTCCAAAGAACCATTTTGGTCCAAGCAAGTTATCAAATGAGAGGAAGAGACTGGATGATTTTTAGGTTCCTTCTGAAATAAATTACATCAAGTTCAATCCCTCCACCGTGAATCCTGGTTTCCCAGGAGCTTCCTCCCCAGCCTCGATGTCATACGGGTGAGAAGAATACAGGGGTTTGTCAATGAGCTCTGTCTTCATTAGAATGAAAAAGGATGAAGACTGATAAAGAGAGAAACAATGAATAGACACAATATATCTGAAAACTGGCCAAAGCCACCCATTCATTTATTTAACAAATATTAATAGAGTACCTGTATGCCAGGCATTGACCTTCCTATGGGGGACACAGCAAAAAACAACCCAAAACCTCTAGCTTTCTACTTTCAGAGACCTTGTATTCTTGTGCCAACAGGCAGGGAAGGAAAAGAATAAATAAATAGGCAGAATGTGTCATGTATTTCTTCATGATATTCGCCATGGAGGAAATAAGCCAGGGAGGGGATGTAGAGTGAGAAAGAAGAGAGATGACGTTACCTGCCTGGGCTAGGAATCTTCACTGAAAAGGTGGCGTTTACAGAAAGACCTGAAGCCAGTCCAGAGCAAGCCATACAAGGAATCTGTTGTTGGAGAATGAAACACCTGTGCTGAGTCGGGGAATACGAGGATAAAATAAAACCAAGTGACAATTGCTACAATAATCCAGATGGCCAGTGAGGTGATCTGTGGCCAAAGGAACCAGAAGAAGGGGATTATCACTACCTGTAAAATGAAGACTCTACAAATGGCAAGTTGAGGGGTGGGAGAATCAGAAGTTTGGTTTTGGACACTATACTTATTTTCTAGAACTGTCCTAACAAAGTACTACAAGCCAGGTGGCTGAAAACCTCCACATTTTATCGTCTTTCAGTTCTGAAGGCTAGAGGTCTGAAGTTGAGGTGTCAGCAGGGCCGTGGTCTTTTTGTGGATTCTAGGAGAAAATTATTCCTTGCCTCTTCTAGCTGCTTTGGTTGCCAGCAATTTTTGTCATTCCTTGGCTTGTGGATCCATGACTCCCATCTCTGCCTCTTCTTCACATGACCTTCTGCCTATGTCTGTGTCTCTTCCCCTCTCCTCCAAGGTCACTGGTCATACAGCAGCAGAACCCACCCTAATCCAAACTTCCAGAAATAATGCCGATGAGACCAGAGCCCAGGTGAAAATCGGCCTCTAGTCACATTCTGTGCATTTTCAAATCACAGAAGCCAAATTCAGCGGAGGGATTTAACTTTATATAATTTATTTTGGAAGGAACCTAAAAATCATCCAGTCTCTTCCTCTCATTTGATATCTTGCTTGGACCAAAATGGTTCTTTGGAGAGAAAATGGAACATTTCTTTTTTACCAAAGAGTGTGGGGAGTACTGAGCTACACATGAACCCACAAGCTCTTTTCCTGAACACCCAGGTGACTCCAAATGTTTAGGTTCCAGGATATTAAGGAACATCGTGATTACATCCGCAAAGCCTCTGATTTTTAAGGTAAAAGTCTCAGGATGTCTACATATCGTTTTGGAGACACAATTCATCCCACAACAGACATAATGTCATGTTTTGCAATTAAATATATAAATGGGGATATTAGAGAGAAATCCAAGTAGGGGATATTAACATGGAGGTCACTGCTATAGGCAATAATTAAAGCCACAAGATTACATGGGAGCATGACGGTAGAGAGGGTTGTTACTGAAAACAAAGGGCCAAGGCCGTGCTTGCGTCTGGAAGTCAGGAAGGTGAGGAGAATCTGGCAAAAGAAGCTGAGGAGGAGCTGGCAATGAGAGAGACAGAAGCTTCGAGAGGTGGACCCCTTGGAGCTAAGCAAAGAAAGCGTTTTAAGGAAAAGTGAGTAGCAGAACAATTAACATGGTGTTCAGAAAACAACAAGAAATATGAAGATGGGAAAGCAAGGAGTGGGAATTGTGGCCTGGGTACCAAGATAGTGTTTTGTAAAGTCCAGGTAATCAATGAACCTAGGCATGAAGGAAGAAGCTTCATGCTCTGAGGGACACAGCCTGGAACCCATCTATTCAACAGACACTTACCAAGTGTCACTCTGCACGTCACAGCTCCCATCCCACTTCCATCTTCATGTCCCCTCCAACTGTCCAGCCTCCACCTTCACTCACTATGACCCTAAAGATTACAATAGGGCCATCCATGCAAGGCAAAATCCAAAATGTGCCTTACAATGAGCCAATAGAGAGGAGAGAGAGAGAGAGAGAGAGAGAGAGAGAGAGAGAGAGAGAGAGAGTCTGGTCTGGTCTATATAATAGGCATTATTCCCAGGGGACAGGGAATGATGCAGGAACTATCTTGGTCACCAGCCCACAGCATGTGGCCTAGAATACATCCTAAACTTCATAAATGTAAAGTCATCCAAAAGCAATGGTAATTGAGCTGGGAGAAGGCAGAAGACTGAGGTGCCACTGAGGAGCTCAGTTGAGGTTCGTTGAGGTTTGCAGTGAATAGTGAAAAAGGAATTTGGCTTCTGTGATTTGGTGCATTCAGACACCAGCTTTGCTGCAGCAGCAGGCAAGAGGGAAATCAAAGGACTGCCATCTAAACCAGCAATGTTTCTCACTAGCCACAGAGATAATCCAAAACTGGAATTTTACAGTTGTCCCAATGTTTGCCTTTTTTAAAGAGCAGAGCTGGAAACCGTGAAATATTAAATCAGGGTAATGATGCTCTGGTAACTTCAACACAAATAGTCTCACGCTACAGAAAATCATCTTTTTTTTTATTTTTTTGTTTTTTTGTTTTTTTTAGTGTTTGTCAAAGTAATATTGAATTACATATTTTTTTTGAAAAAACAGGGTGATGTGTTTAAACACTGCCTTGTGGGAGCCACCTATTTGCGGTGAGGTATGTGGAAACAGGCAGATACGTGTTCCTGGCAAATACACCAGCATTCTAAGGCCTGTGATAATGAAAACTATAATAAATATTAATACGTCAAGGGTTTGATGATAAACCTTAGCTTCCAATAACTAAGAAATATGCCTAGCATTCTGATGAATTCCAGTTTTCTATGCTTCATTTCAGTGCAAAGTGGATTACAGCTTTTTAAAAGCAATGTGAAAGCGTATTTATTCAAGGGGTTGACTCCAGGGAGCAGGAAGCATGCTCCTCTGCTTAAATCCTTTTAGTCAATAATTCAAAGATCGCTCTTGGGAAAGTGCGTGTTAAACTTGGCCTCCATGCAAAAACAGTCTCTTGAGCAAAGGGTGCTTTCTTGATTCACAGCTGCTTCGGAACTGCCAGGTGGCAGCTACAGACTTTTTCTGAAAACTGCCTTTGGATAAAAAATTGAACTCTCTCTCCATTTCTGCTCCAGGATTCTGCCTCCCAAACCATCCATGAGCAACGCAGTCCCTGCCTCTCCACCCCACGGGTGCCTTCACCAATTCTGGAAAGGCACACGGAACAGTCTTCCACCAGTAAGGGCCCGTCCCTTATTCCTAGATGAGTTGGGAGTGGGTTCAGGGTTACCTCTTAGCTTTTCCCCTTGCTAGTCTTAGAAAGTGCCAGGTGCATCTCGCACAGGGACCTTGGCGTCTCCCTTCTCTTGGCTTCCTACCAGCGCTTTTCCCTGACCCTCTCCAGGGTCCCAGCATGATCTCATCACCACTGCTAAGTTCTAGAGTATGTGAGTTTGCCCCATAACGTTGCTGCCTCTGCCAGGCGGACAAATCCCACGTCCTATTTTGTTCTGGATCCTCTTATTCTTTAAAACAAGCTCACCCTACGCAGGACGTCTTCCTCTCATCAACAAGGAATGCCCCTCGTGGAATAAGATCACCGCACTGATTAAAAGAAAACCTCCTTCAACCCATCAGTGGAAAAGACAGAGAGGGAAACAGAGAGTAAAGCGGATAGAGAATCCCACGCTGACATATAATCTCTTGAGGTTTTCTCTCTGACAAAGAACCTTCACAAGTCTGGCCTTAAATTTCCACCAATAAAGTGAGAGATTTCAATTAGAATGGTTCCCTCCAGCCCTCAGCACCTTTGGTTCCATAGCTGGCTGCCGCTGAGCTTCGGCCCCAGCCGCCACGGTTAAATGTGCCATCTGTGTCCGTCCCCTCCTGTCCTGCCCGTTTCACTATGCTGAGCCACAATTACTCTCTGGAGTTTAAACATACAGAATCAAATAATCCAGGGGCACGCGCTGGGGACACATTTCTCAAAACCACACACCACAAGAAACGTCAGATTCTAAAATCTCATTACAAAATGTTATAAAGGCAATACAAATAGAGGGAAAACAGACTGAAAATCAATACACTCCAGACTTTCTGGCAGTAACCAATGCATCCAAGCTGACCTCAGAACTCCTTCTGGAAAATGCTGAGGTTCACAATCTCTGCCTTAAGATTTCAGTCTCAATATCTCCTAAGTTGAGTATCTCAGTGTCTCCTCTCCTTTCTACACCATCCTCTGCTTCACACCCTCAGTGATTCTGGAAATCAACAGCAGGTAAGCATGGAGACTTTCAGCCCTACACACAGGGCACATACTTATTTCATTTATGAAGATCAGACCTAGGTACCTTGTTATACTTGAGCCTTCCCCTCTTTTTTCTCTTTACATGTAAAGCTCATAGAAAGGTCAGAAAGGGCAAAAAATGGATGTCTTCAACCAGTCCACAAGATTTATTTAAGCAAATGTCCCCACATAATGCTGGGTGAGCTCTGTCCTTGGCCCTAGGCAGCCGTTGCTATTGATCAGCCCTCACCTGGCAGCCACACAAGGCCCTGTGGCCCCCAACTAGGACCGCCTGGGCTTTGACCATTCTCACCCTCCCGCTGTGGTGCTGGGGCTGCTGGCGCTGCTGTGTTTCCATTTCAGGCACAGCAAACATGTGTAAATACTTTATTAAAAATTTTTTTTAAAAGCCCAACACATGAAGTGAAAGCTGTTCCTCTCTGATTGATTTTTCAAAAGCTCCCTAGACTGCTCCTGCTACAGATGTTTGCAAAATGATTGGATGCAAAGTGGGCTTAATTCATAAAAGCAATAAAATGTTGCTTATTGACTGAACAGATGAACTAGCTGAGGGGAGATAATTTGGAGTGTTCTTATTGGAAATGCTTTGAAGAAATGTAATGATAGTGGAGAGACAGCGTCTTATTAGCTGTGGTAAATATATTTTCCTACAGAAGGCTTAGGAGATTTTTAAATAACTAGAAAATAACCCTCAGATTCTTAGTTATACTGACATTTGGATCAAGCATGTGCAACTTTCAACCTCTGAAATTTATATATTCCTTGATATGCACAATTTGAAACCCAGAGATAAATTTCTGATGTCATGGGGAAATTCTAGCACTGGGAGTTAGGACCACTGGACTTGAGCCTCAGTTCCGTCACTCACTCTATCTCTTCACCCTGTAAAGTCAGCAAATAATCAGTGCTCTGCAATAGATACATGCTGGAAAGACCAAATGGGCCCTCACAGTCTCATCTCTTGAGGGGCACGGAGGCTGGTGCAGTGTGGTGAGATGCTCCAAAGAGCTCCGACCATCCCAAGGAGGCACGCTGGCAACAGGTAGGAAGGAGGGAAGCGGCCTCCTGCCCCTGCTTCAGAAAAGCAGCTCTGCTTGTGCCCGCCACACAGGGATCCTGACAAAGACCTTGCCTGCCAAGAAAATGTGTTGTTCTAAATAATTCCGTGAAATAGTAGACTTATGATAAGTCATACCAGTTCAACCTGCCATGCCTTGAAAAGTAAGAAAGCAGTTGTAGGTATGCAATTATTAGTATTGTCATTTGAAATAGGGAAGAAAGCAGCTGTTGTTTTCTCTATTGCCATCTTCTTCTTCTAGGTCACTGATCCCACTGGATTAAATCACTATGATTTGATTATATTTAAATCTTGATTTTTATATATAAATTACTAAGCATGAACACATGCACTGAATTTTACTTAGCAAACAAATGTAATAGATATTGATAAAATGGATTGTTAGATAATAGTGATGCCTGCCCATTGGAGGTAAGTTCTGATAAGATCACAATGAGGCTGTATTTAGAGACCCATGGCCTCAGATGCTTCTAGGCTGACCCCAAAGACACAACTTCTCCATGAATTCCAGGGACTAGGTCCAGGAAATCTATAACAATTTAATTTGCAATGCCAGGGACAGAACACAGAGTAGCATATACAAATGTTGGTATCTGGCTGGGCACTGTGGATCATGCCTATAATCCCAGCACTTTGGGAGGTGGAGGCAGGTGGACCATGTGAGGCCAGGAGTTACAGACCAGCCTGGTCAACATGGTGAAACCCCATCTCTACTAAAAATACAAAAATTAGCAGGGTGTGGTGGCATGTGCCTGTAATCTCAGCGACTTGGGCTGAGGCATGAGAATTGCTAGAACCCAGGAGATGGAGGATGCAGTGAGCCAAGATCACGCCACTGCACTCCAGCCTGGGCGACAGAGGGAGATGCTATCTCAAAACAAAAACAAAAACAAACGAACAAAACATGTTGGTGTCTTTCCAAAACACATAATCTGCTGGTAACTATGATATATGCTCCGCTGACAACACATGCACCCTTCCTCTCTCCTACTTTTCATTTGCTGTTACTGTTTGTGGCCCCCAGTTCTCAAGATTTATCGCACCAGGGAAAGCAGGTCAAGATTCCATCCAAAAAGTGCCTCCCATATTGTGTTCTAGAGTTGTTTGTTTGTTGTTGTTTTTTTTTTTTTTTAGTTTTAGTGGTTACAATATAGTTCTGGCATAAAATGGAGGTAATGCAATATTTACACAAATTGTTAATTACTTTAAATGTCAATGACATGAATATTTACATAATCATTATGGATAATTTATATTGGCTCTGAGTTTCTAGTGTCTGACACATGTTAGGTATTTAAAACACATCTACAATGAAGAACATATTGTATATGTATAACTGAGTCTTTTATTCCAAGTTCCATTCTGATGGGCTGGCAGGAAAGTCATTTTAGTCATTCCTGTGGATTCCTTTCACCATCCCTCCCAGGGATGCGCCCCAGCCCCTGCCATCCCATAATGGGCACCCTCAGGGCCTATGTGACTGTACAGGCACCACTGAGATGGGCATCGTCCTTGTCAATGTGGCCCACCAGGTCAGCATCTCTGTGGGAATCTTTTGGAAGCCTCCAAACCATTTCAGACCTGGTCCCATTTGTTTATGCCTTTATTCCCTGAGAACCACTTTTTCCTGGGGTCTCATAGCTGCCCTGGGCCATCACCAGGAAACAGCTTTCGAGCCCCACTTATATGAGGCTGAAAGACATCACTATTTGCCCCAACTGGGAAAATCATTGTCTAGTAACTACCTGTCTCTCTATATCTCTATTATCTATCTATCTATCTATCTATCTATCTATCTATCTATCTATCTATCTATCTATCTATCATTCCTGGGGTCTCACAGCTGCTCTGGGCCATGACTAGGAGACAGCTTTTGAGCCTCACTTCTATGAGGCTAAAAGCCATCACTCTTTTCCCCAACTGAGAAAATCATTGTCTATCATCTATCTATCTTTCTATATCTCTATTATCTATTAATCAATCAACTGATCATCTATCTACTTATCATCTATCTACCTATCTGCCACCCGTCTACTTAACATCTATCTGTCCACCTACAGATCATATGTCTATTTACCTCCCTAACATCTATCATTTGTTCATCTACATATTGTCTATATATCTATCTCTCCATCATCCTGTCATCAGTCTAGTCCAAGGAAACTTTTTTCCCTATTCTGCTCCAAACCTATTGACTTACTCCTGCACACTTGCTTCTCCTTGGTAACCTTAAGTAAAGCCAGATCTTGCAGATTAGTTCTGTTTTCTTCCATGCAGTACAAAACCCTGCTATTTCCAAACAAAGGATGATAAAGTGAAAAATAAACGGAGATAAGTGTTGTCCAATCTATGGCTGTATTTTTGTTGAAGAAAAAAAACCACTGACAGTCAACTTAGAAATGTACACTGGTTCAGGGTCACTGACCTAAGGATGGAACTGAACTTCAACCCCACATGTGGCTTGTTCATTTGAGTTTCTCATTTTGTTTCATTTTGCCACAATTGAAGCATAATTCTTAGGAAGCAGTGTTGGAATTCAAATTTTAGTTGTTCCATTCATGAGTAGTATGACTTTGGTTAAGTCACACAAATTATTTGTGGTCCTATTTCCTGTTCTGTAAAAGGGGATAAGATTTCCTATCTATAAGAAGTTCAGATAAGATAAAAAGCTCTTATCACATAGTACCTGTTATGAATTAAGCTCATGATAAATGCTTGCTATTGTTATTACATTACAACTTCTAAGTCAAACAAAGTATTTCAAACCTTGTAATGTATTTTTACATATTGTTAGTTGGGAGGTGACACATCTAAACTTTAAATGAAGAGCGCGTGCTGATTAAGTATGCTCAAGGTCTTCGGCATTGCAAGCAGCGGACAAGGGCAGCAGTCTTGCTCTGCCACCTTCAGAACATCTCACTCAGGGAAGATGCTTTACATTCAAGTCTACTCTCTACAGAGCCAAAACAGATGCTGATCATGCAATAGGTATCATGTGATAAATAAAGGAGGTAATGTTTTTGGCATTGTAAATATGGCACATAGATGTCATGAGTTCCATCAGAAAAGGAAAAAAATAATGAAATGAGAACAAATACCAACATGGATATGAGTAGAAGAATAAAGGCAATGAGATTTAAAAAATAAAATGCAGGAAAAAAATAAGCTTTATTTTTCTTAGAATTACTGTATTGAACATTCTGGCCTACTGATCAGGCAGTAACTCATTAAATAGCAGTGGATCTTGATGTATAAAGCCTAGGTCCACGTGGCAAGTCACAGGGTGACAGCCTTCTGGGAGGTAAATTGTCCCTACACATTTGCCTTTTTAAAAAGATTTTACAGTGAACTTTTTACTAGGATGTAGGGGCAGATTACCACATGTAAAGGAGTTTCAAGGCAGCTTATCCCATCAAATGAAGACCTAAATGTGTTTGCATATTCTGGGAGGAAAATGTATACCTTATAAGAAAACACAACTTACCTTATATAGTGTCTCATCTTATTAGTTTCAAGTTATCTGTGATTCTCAGTATGTAAGTCCATCAATCGGAGCAAAATGGAAACCATACTTAATTGAGCTAGGGAAACTTATTTCTTGTTCTTTCTCTGCCATCAACCAGTTATGTACTGTTGGCAAAGCAGTGAGAAACATGAAGTCTACATTTTCCTCATACATGAATTGAAAGGATTGAACTAGATTGTCTTTAAGTTGCATCGTCATGTCCTTTCTTAGGGATAATTCAGCAGTATTGATGATATCGTTTCACATCCGACTTCATTGGTCCTTCAGACTATACATGACCTTGATGGAGCAGAGCCTGAGAGAACTGGTATTTATTGGTAAAGAGAAAAAAGGGGAGTATCATGACTCATAACTGAAGAGAGTCTTTTACTTCCCTCCAGACTCCTTTGAAGTTGAACAAAGATAGATGGGGAGTTTCAACTCTGAAATTGGGCATTAGTCACAGCCCAGAGAGTAAACGACAGCTCCCTCTGTTCTCTTCACCAATTTTAAATGAGTAAACTGAGGAAAGTTGGGTATGTTTAAATCTCTTCTGAAAGTGTGGAGCTGCATTTCATATTGTACAGAAGTTTCCCTCAGGTCAAGCACCCTTCTTTTAAATTTCACATGGCTATGCTTGTTAAACTATAAATATGCATCTGATTAATACTTCTAGAAATGAGAGTTTAAAAAAAATCTACTGCAACACAATAGCCTAAGAGCATTATGAGATGGACATATTATTGGACCTGAATGGTCTACTGCCAGGGATCCTCTATTATCTGCTTTCATGTAAGAGGCAGGAAAGAAAGAAAGAAAATCGCAGAATCAGAGGTCAGCCTTTCAACATGCGGTTACCCGCATTTCAAACACTCAGCTAGCAGGAGAACAAAGCAGAGGAAATAATATACCTTCTTTGAATGAAGGTGCATGGAAGGTGAATTTAAGAATATCCTTGACTCTGAAAGAGTAAATTATTTTTTAAAATATGCAATCAGACAACTTACTTCAGTTGTAACTACAGGGGTATAAAATTTTATAACTTTTTAAAGTGCTGTTAGGAAAATGGATTATAGAAAGGGGAGGAGACAGAAGCATAAATAGAAGATAGAAGGAGAGATGGGGCAGGAGATATAGAACATATACCAAAAGACTTCAAAAAGTACATAGCCTTTGTTGCAGAAATAATTCTCCTTTTTTTATTAATATACAGGTTGGACATGGTGACTCACAACAGAAAATCTCAGCACATTAGGAGGCTGAAACAGGCAGATTGCTTGAGTGCAGGAGTTTGAGACAAGCGTGAGCAACATGGTGAAACCCCATCTCTCAAAAAAAAAAATTTTAGCTGAACATGGTGCTGTGCACCTGTGGTCCCAGCTACTCAGGAGGCTAAAGCAGGAGGATCACTTAAGCCTAGGACATCGAGGCTGCAGTGAGCAGTGGTTGTACTATTGCACTCAAGCTTGGGCAACAGAGAAAGACCCTGTCTCCAAAAAATATTGTTTTTTTATATATATATGCATAAATATTACATATATTAGTTGTATATAGGTATGTATATATAAATAATATATATAGTAGTGTATATAGTTGTATGTATACATATATGTATATACTGCATATAAAAATATTTCAAATATCATTGTATTTAATACACATATAATAAATAATGGTGTGTGTGTGTGTGTGTGTGTGTGTATTTCATGTAATTGATTATTCTAACAGGATAGAAAATCTTGAATTGTAATTGTGAAATTGCTGGAAGTTGAGTATGGACTAGATTGAGAATTAAAACCTCCAGGGGGGCCTAGTCTTAGAGGTGGAACCCACACCCATGAGTTCTACCTCCTGAACCTTACCAGGTTATCAGGGTATAAATAATCTCAGAAAAATTTCCTCCTCATTTCAGCAGGGCAGTGGACATAGGCACAGAGCATTCTCATCTTTTAACATATGCACAGAGCATTCTTTTCTTTTAACAAAGGACTGCCTTCAAAAGAAATTATTTTACCAGAGCTTAATCACAGTGGGTTTGATCATAGCCTCACTGACCTGTGAAGGTCATAGCCCAGAAGTCGGGGCTCACCAAAGGCAGAGACCACCACACAGCAACTGGGCACTGGTAAAATAACAGTTGATGATAGCTAAAAGAACTGCCAGGCTCAAATCTTATTTAAGAAGGAGTCTTTACAGAAATACAGACAACAGGGAAGACAAAATTAAAGACACTAGAGTAAATTTTAGCCTCTGACACCTAAAGCTACAGCAAACAATAAGTAGTCTAACTCATGGCCAGGTAAAATGAAACCTTGTATCAAAGGTCTATCTGCCCCAATTTCTTTCACTCAGTAAATCATGCTGAGCTTTCAACAAAAAAACTCAAAAAGCAACAACAACAAAAACAACTAAAAGTAACCCAAAAAACCATGATAAAAAGACACAGTCTGAAGCAATAAAGCAAGCATCAGAACCAGATATGGCAGAGTTTTAGAATCATCACACTGGGGATTTAAAATAATAATTAATATGCAAAGGGCTTAATGGAAAAAATGGACAACTTGCAAGAACAGATGGTTTGTGTAAGCAGACAGATGGAAACTCTGAGAATGAAGGCTAGAAATCAAAAACACTGCAATAGAAGTGAAGAATGCTTTTGATGGGCTCATCAGTAGACCGGACATGACCAAGGAAAGAATTAGAAAGCTAGTAATATGTCAAAAGATACTTTTCAAACTGAAAAGCAAAAAGAAGAAGAATGACTGGGGAAACAAAAGGGACAGAATGTCCAAGAAACCACAGGCAGCCAGGAAAGGTGTAACATACATGTAATGGGCATACCAGAAAGAGAGGTGTAACATACATGTAATGGGCATACCAGAAGGAGAAGAAGGTAAAGGAAAGATTTGCAGCAACAGTGACTGAGAATTTCTCTCAAATTAATGTCAGACACTAAACCACAGGTTCACCAAGTTCAGAGAAGACAGAGAAAAGTAGATTTTTAAAAAATCACCCAGGCATATCATATTTAAACCACAAAAAAATGAAAGATGAAGAGAAAATCTTGAAAGAAGCCAGAGGTAAAAATAAAAAAATAAAAAACCTTACCTATAGAGATAGTAACCAAGATAAAAATTGTATTGGACTTATATTCAGAAACCATGCAACAACGAAAAGAGTGAAGTGAAATATCTAGTCTTGAAAGAAGAGAACCACCCACCTAGAATTCTATATCCCAATGCAATTAGTCTCCAAAACTGAAAGATAAATAGACCTTCTAAAATAAACAAAATTTAGGGAATTTATCACCAGTAGAGCTGCCTTTCAAGAAGTGGTAAAAGAACATCTTCAGAGAGGGAAAATGATACAGGTCCAAAACTCAGATCTACATGAAAAAGGAAAAGCATTTCGGAAGTAAATGAAGGTAAAATAGTACCTTTTTTATTTTTAATGGCTCTCACAGATAACAATTTGTTCAAAATAATAGCAAGAATGTGTTCTGCAACCATAGCTTACGGATAAGTGAAATGAATGACAGCTATTACAAGGAACGAGAGGGAGGAATTGATAATTCTCTGTTATAAAAGATACTTGCATTTCCCATAAAGCAGTGTAGTGTTATTTGAAAGTGGATTTTGATTGCAAATGTATATTGCAAACTCAAGGAAAACCACTAAAATTTTAAAATAAGTGACTCTGAAAGTCAGTTATTTCCCCTTTTGGGCACTTATGTGTGGTACTGGAGTGATGGATGCAAGAATCTATGCATCTGTCATAGACTGTACATGTCAAAGAGTAAATTTCAATGTTTGCAATCTAAGAAATCACAATTAAACCAGATGTCAAGGAATCCAAGAATGGACTATCAAATGCCAAATGAATCTAATTGTATCACAGATGTAGGAATAACCTCATTGCAGAGAAGAAGAGGAGGAGCTGACCTAAGTCAGCGTAGAAATATTTGGTTTTTGTTTATTTGTGTTTTAACTGAAAATTATAAAGCTAAAGACAAAGACTATTTGTAAATTTGCTTTTCATGGTGGCACAGATTAATAAATCTTTAACTGCTGTGCATGTATACTGGGGTTGAACAAATAAGAAATAGATGGAGGACAGTTGGAATCAAGTTTCTCACTGTTGGAAAGGGAAGTTACCAGTAGGCAAGAAGAAATAGCTAGAATGAATGCATGATGAATGTTCGATTAGAGTCAGAGACATCAAGTATTAACTTGTGTGTGTGTGTGTGTGTGTACACGCATACA
Source organism: Macaca fascicularis (assembly GCF_037993035.2). Lineage (NCBI taxonomy): Eukaryota > Metazoa > Chordata > Mammalia > Primates > Cercopithecidae > Macaca > Macaca fascicularis. Next base: position 114,949,529 of record NC_088387.1, read on the forward strand.
TGTACATATACATACAGATGGATACAAAGATAAAATGTGTGTATATATTGGTTAGTGCACATACAAATATTATCTAGCTCCATCCACTGAGAAGGCCTTGACACCTGGGTACCAGCAAATACACCTAACATCCAGATTTTTGTTCCTAACTATTATTCTCCCACTAAAAAAAAAATAACCACAGAACTCCTTGGAGAAATATCTGATTCTAGGACAGTGACAGGAAATATATAAGATAAGCCTGGAGCATGTCATAGCTCCAAAAAGTAAAGTATTCAAAAACTGAAAACATGGGGGCATATCAAAGGGATACATGAGCCAACATGGAAAAGCTCCCATAGCCAAAGCTAGACTCATTTGAGCAACACAAATAATATAGTATTGGATTACAATCCATAGGATAAAATAAATCCATAGGATAGAATAAATTCTTTTATCATTTATAAATCATAAATAAATGATTGCATATTCAAGTAAATAAATGAGAGGAGACACATCATCCTTACATAAGAACCTCACACTGCATATGTAAATACTCTCCACTAAAAGGGGTGCAGCTTAATCTACCTCCCACACCCTTGGGAGTGGTCTGAACTTGGTAACTTACTTCCAAGAATAGAGTAAGGAGAGAGAAAATTATAACTTCCCAATGGAGGAACTTGGCAAAAACTCCTTAACTGAGCGAAGAGGTTAAATCATATGACGTTATGTGACGAATCAAATATCCCCTGATATGACGTGATAAGACCAACTCTAATCATAAGACAATACATCTGCCTTTTACAAAATGGAAGACCAAATCTCCTCAAAACTATCAAGGTCATCAAAAAACAAAGATATTCTGAGAAATTGTCACAGACCAGGGGAGGCTTAAGGGAGCATGACAACTAAATGCAGTGTGGGATCCTGGGTTATACTCTGGAAAAGAAAATGGGCATTAATGAAAAAACTGGTGACATCAAAGGAAGGAGTTTATTTATTAGTATATGCCCTGTACTAACTTATTTTTTTTCAACAAACATACGGCGGTAAGGTAAGCTGATAACGTTAGGGGAAACTGAAACTGAATGATGGATGTAGAGACACTGTACTACCCCATACTCACTCAAAACTTTTCCGCAAATCGAAAATCATTGAAACAAACTTATTTTTAAAAAAAATTATTGTGCAGTGTTAATTTTTTAAAAGTGTATTGTGCAGAATATGGACTCAATATACTGGTAAATAAAAGTTTTACATTTGTAAATAGCTTAGTATAATTTCTGGTACAACGTCAGTAATTCATAATACAATAGTTTAAGGTAACAATTAAAAGGTAATGATAAATTTGCTGTTGATTGAGGAATCACACTGAGTTCTTCACAGTAAACACCTTCAAGCCCAAACCCAATATTGATTTTAGTGAGCTTGTGTTTTCAGCACGTAGGTAGGTTTCTTCCCACAAGTATTCCCTTGGCTAATAAGAGCAGCTCTAACGTGTCTAAGAAAGAATTATACAGCAAGGAAATTCAAGGACCTTTTGAAAAAATACATGTATTTATATACTTTTCCTTAGATTTCTACTCTCATTGTATCTTTCTTTTCCTTTTGTGCTAAAATTAGTTTTTGGTGTTTAATGTGTATTTTCTAAGCTGTACTTGTTTTGGATGTTGGCACGGGCTGTTCAAGAAATCATCAAACTTTAATTTTCCTAGTATTCTGTGACACACTGGGACACATGCAGGCTGACTTTAGAATTCTTCATTAATTAAAGTCATAGATGTTCTTACATGTTAAGCAGAATGAACATGAAACTCAATTTAAATTCCAATGTTACACTGTATCTGAAAAAGAAGTTTATAAAAAGAATGTGAAGGACTGACAGAATTTTCAAATGTATGTTTTTTGGGTTTTTTTTTCCTGTTCAACTTTGTGCTCCAGATGAATTTTCTGTAAATGTACTGTCGGAGTGAAGGATTTCTTGTGTGTTAGCTGCAATACAATTTCACAGAACGTGGAAATAAGAGACAGGAAAGAACTACTAAATCATCGAGTCTGCTCCCCACCACTACAGGATCCCTCTCTCCATGTATTTTTTGTTGTTTTGTCGACATTGAAATGACTGAAGCAAGGAGGTTTCCATCACTTCCCTTGGGAGACTTTTCAATGGTTTAATAGCCCTCACTGTTAAGATGGCTTTAAGTTTCATTTGCTCAATTTTCCTTTGCATAATTTTATTCTGTCTTTCCCGGTTACACTCCCTTGAATGTCCACCCCTACTTGCCCCAATACTTAGAGGGGGTTATCATTTGTTTGTCATCTAAGACATGGGTTTAGTTTTTTTTTCCTTTTTCTTTTTTTCTAATCTCCACTGTAGTCTGAAATTCAACACCCAGAGTCTCCCTTAATTATTCTCATTGACTTCCTTTAGAGACAATTCGATTTTAGTCAGTTAACATCAAATCGATTTCAGCTAAATATAACTGAATTATTAGCACTCCATTTATTCTGTAACTCTATACCATGTGTTTGGTATATTCTTGGATAAAAAGCAGCCTCTTCTGCAATCTTTTTAACACTTATTTAGTCTAGCAATGTGCTAAGCATTGTGCAAAGGGGAAATACACATTGCTTTTTTTGTGAATTTAAATCCAAAATTCAGTAGACCCCACCATGGCAGGAGAGACATAGGCCATTTCCAGACTACCAGCTGGCCTGATTAGAGGGTGTATTAGACCATTTTTGCATTACTAAAAAGAAATACCTTTGACTGGGTAATCAGTAAGAAAAGAAGTTTCATTGACTCTCAGTTCTGCAGGCTGTACAAGCATGGCGCCAGCATTGCTCAGCTTCTGGGGAGGTCTCAGGAAGCTGTTACTCATGGTCAAAGACAAGCTTGGGGCAGGCACATTACACGGCAGAAGTAGGAGCAAGAGAGAGAGGGACAGAATGAGGAGAGGGGTGCTTCACACTTTTAAACAACCAGATGTGGTAAGAAATCACTCACTATCCGAGGACAGCACCAAGGGGATGATGCTAAACCATTCATGAGAAATCTGTCCCCATGATCCAATATCCTCCCACTAGGCCCAGCGCCAACAATAGGAATTACAATTCAAGACATTTGAGCGGGGACACAGATCCAAACCATATCAGAGGGTTACCAATTTTTCAATTATACATATGCTTCTATGTTTTTCTAGGAGATTCATAAGACTATAACAGAATAGGTTATGATTTATTTTAAATAAAGGACATCTTGTCAACTGTTATGAATTTAAAGATATATTTAGTAATTTTAAAACTTTATCTTTTCATATTAGAAACTTAACTGTGTTGCTTATATTCATGACATGGGAACTAGGGTTCTCCCCTAGGAAGAAGTGTAAGATCAGAGGCATCAACTAAAACATGTTTAGCCGGAAGCAACTGAAATCTGAGCGTCCTTCAATTTCTTGCCTTCTTCCACCCCATTAGTACTCAGAGTTGCTGGGAATATTCTCAGGTATGTATGTGTGTAGGGTGGAGGAGAGCACAATCTGCAATGAGAGAGTATTTCTATGTAAGCATACTTGGTCAATTGCCCAAAGATAACTCCAAAAAAGATTGAGACCTAAATATCTAATGTTCTAAAAATGTATTATTATTTATAAATGTGTTTACCAAGGAAGATTACTCAAATTGCCTAAGCTTTAGGTCACATTACTGTAAACTCATTGCTATAGTTTGGATATTTATCCCCTCCAAATCTCATGTTTAACTTTGATCCCCAATGTTGGAGGTGGGGCCTAGTGGAACGTATTTGGATCATAGGAATAGATCCCTCAGGAACATCTTGGTATTGTCCTTGTGATAACAAGTGACTTCTCATTCTATCAGTTCAAGCAAGAACTGATTGTGAAAGCGCCTGGCACCTCCGTCCTCTCTCACTCTTCCTCTCTTATCACGTGACACGCTGGCTCTCCTTCGCCTTCCACCGTGATTAGTACCTTCCTGAGGTGTTCACCACAAACCAGATGCTGGCTCCACACTCCTTGTACAGTCGGCAAAACTGTGAGCCAAATAAACCTCTTTTCTTTATAAACTAACCAGCTTTGGGTATTCCTTTATTACAACACAAAATGGACTAAGACACTGATTTTTGTTGAGCTACTCACGATAAGGGACTCCCTAAACCACAGCATCAGCCAGGATGAAGCTTCCATGCATTGACCAGACACGAAAGGAAGCCACCTATTTATTTGTCCTTCTCTCAAAAGGGAAGAATCCCAGAAATGTATTATGAAATTCTCATGTCAAAATCAATTCATCCAGACTTGGAGAGAGAGTCATTTTGTTCCCTAAATTATTACAAGTTCTGATAGTTCTACAATTTTAATTTTAAAAAATCAAAACCTAAGTGGCCTTCTTTATACAGTACTTCCTGAGCTACAAACTCACCTTTTTTTTCCTTGACACATTACCCATCATTCACTATAAAATTAAGAGTTCTGCGGAACTCATTCTGGGAAAGATTTCACCAATGCATCTCCTATGAATCTAGCACAGTGAATTTTACACAGTAAAACTTAAAGCATGTATTTAATTTATGTGATTATAATATAAAGAGGTAAAAATTCTATAGAAATCTACATGACACTTAATAGGAGTCCCTATTTCTTAATTACTAAACTGAACAAACACACCATGACACAGACAAAAGGAGTTAGACCTAAAGGTTATTTTGCTCCTGAATGATTTCATGGGGTTTATAAGCTCTACTTGACCTTGAGTGTCCTGTTCTTGAATGTCTTTTTCCACCTGAAGTATACTGAGCCAATTGTCCCACACCGCCACCTGGGTGATAAATCATGCAGAATTACTGTCTGCCTCAAGCCTCACCAGAGGTTTCCTGAAATGCCATCTGGGCTAATGTTACTTATCCAGCTGTATTTCTTAAATCTTTAATTAGCAACAGGTTTTTTTTGTATGAGGACAGAATGAAACCCCTGGGCTACTTCATGTGCCAGTGAACCTCACATGCTCCTGGGAAGGTTGGATACAAATATGTTCTCTTTGCATTCTCCCTCCATAAATGTTCTTTGTTGGAGTCAGGGGAAAAAAAATTGTTCTGGTGCAAAACAAAGCCTCCACAGTTAAGGAAAACACTAGTAAATCAATAAAGTCCTAATATCCACATGATTTTGTCCACAAAATCAGATAATTTGGAAGATGAATATATTCTTGCTGATTTTACATCTACTTCTGTCAGCTTTTGAAGGAGGAACAATTGAAATCCCCAACAATGATTGCTAATTAGTCTATTTCTTCTTGCAGTTCTTTCAGCTTTTGTACACATTTTTTGAAGGTTTGTTGTTAGGTAAGTGAACCATTATAACTATTATACCTATTGATGAATTCACTCCCTTATTGTTCTGAAAAAATATTCTTTATTTCTGGTAAATATGTATTTCCTCTCTGAAATATAATTTCAATGATAATATACTCACTCTAGCTTTTTTTATAACTGTTTCTAATCGTGTCATTTTAATCTACTTGTGTCTTTATATTCAAGTGTATTGAGGTACAAAAAGTGCTGCAGTATAGACCTAAATTTTGCTTTTCAATCCAATCTGACAATCTCTGTCTTTTAATTAGGTTGTTCAGACCATGTACACTTAATGGGATTTTGGCTACCATTTGGTTTAATTTTTTTTATTTTGCTATTTGTTTTCTATTTGGTTCATCTGCTCTTTGTTCCTCTTCTTCGGCATTATTTTGATTAAATTTTAAATAATTTCCTTTAATCTACTTTATTTGCTGTCGCTTTTAGTGTAGTTATTTAGTGGTTGCTTTAGAATTTATAATATATCTCTTTTACACATCACAGTCTACCTTTAGGTGATTTATACTACTTTTAGTATAGTACACAAGCCACAGAATTATAACTTGTACAGTATCCCTTCCAAACCTCCATTTTCCTTGTTGTACATTTTACTCATGTATGTTATAAATTCTATAGTCTATTCATACTTGTATTTAAACAGCCAGGAACATTTTAAATATATTTAAATAATAAGAAAACAACCTTATATTTTTTACCCATGTAGTTACTATTCCAAGTGCCCCTCATTCCTTTGAGTAGGTGTGTATTTCATCCAGTGTTATTTTCTTCATGCCTGAAGAAGGAAATAATGCAGGTCTTCTGGTGATAGATTCTGTCAACTTTTGCATGTCTACAAATTTTCTTACTTCACCTTCACTTTTGAAAGATATTTTTGTCATGCCTGTCCATGTGAAGAGATCACCAAACAGGCTTTGTGTGAGCAATAAAGCTTTTTAATCACCTGGGTGCAGGCGGGCTGAGTCCGAAAAGAGAGTCAGTGAAGGCAGATAAGGGTGGGGCCGTTTTACAGGAGTTGGGTAGGTAAAGGAAAATTACAGTCAAAGGGGGGTTGTTCTCTGGCAGGCAGGAGTGGGGGTCACAAGGTGCTCAGTGGGGGAGCTTTTTGAGCCAGGATGAGCCAGGAAAAGGAATTTCACAAGATAATGTCATCGTTTAAGGCAAGGACCGGCCATTTTCACTTCTTTTGTGGTGGAATGTCATCAGTTAAGGCAGGGCAGGGCATCTGCACTTCTTTTGTGATTCTTCAGTTACTTCAGGCCATCTGGGCGTATACATGCAAGTCATAGGGGATGCGATGGCTTGACTTGGGCTCAGAGGCCTGACAATTTTCATTGTGTATATAATTCTAGATTGACAGGTGTTTTTCTTCAGTACTTTGAAAATGATGTTCCACTGTTTTTTTTTTCTTGTATTCTTTCTGATGAGAAGTGTACTGGCATCCCTATCTTGTGTTTCTATGTATGTAGCATATATTTTATTATTCTGGCTTCTTTTTAACATTTTCTCATTATTACTAGTTTTTGGAAATTTAATTGCAATGGACCTTGATGTAGTTTTCCTCATCTATCTTGTATTTATGCTACATTAAGCTTCTTGCATACAGTGATCTATAGTTCAGCTTTGCAAAATCATTGAAAATAAAATTGCTTTTATTGGTTCAAATACCCACCCTTCCATTTCCCTTTTCCTTTGGAAAATGTAATTACATGTATATTAGACCACCTGAAGTTGTCCCTCAGCTCACTGATGCTCTTTGCATTTTTATTTCCTCTCTGCAATTTATTTTTATTCATCTCTGTTTTTATGTCACCAACCTCACTAGTCTTTCCTTCTATAATGTCTAAACTACTGTTAATTTCATTTAGTGTATTTTTCATCTCAGATAATGTAGCTTTCATCTGGGGAAGTTGTATTTATGTTTTTTCATATATTTTATTCCACTACAAATGAAATTATGAAAAATAATTATAACTATTTTAATGCCTTCTTTTTCTAATTCTAGCATCTGAGTCAATTCTGGATCAGTTTTGATTTGTTGATTTATCTTTGTGCTTTCCTGCTTCTTTGAGTGCCTGGTAATTTTTTATTTGATGCCAATCATTGTGATTTTACCTCATTAGTTGCTAGATATATTTTCTTTCCTATAAATATTCTTGAGGATTTTCCCCCTGAGAGGCTGTTAAATTACTTAAAAACAGTTTGATATTTTGAAGTCTTGATTTTAAGATTTGTTAGAGTGTACTAGAGCAGTATTTAATATCAAGTTAATTATTCCCCACTATTGAGATATCACCATTCTGAGCATTATACCCAGTATCTCATGAATTACGAGAATTTCCAGTCGGCAGGTGGGAAGAGCCTGTGTTCTCAGCACTGTGTTATAACAGGGCACTATTGTCTCTAACACTCTCAGGTGATTCTTTCCTTAGCCTCAGGTACTTCCTTCACAATTCTCTATTGCGTAGATTCAATTCAAGTACTTCCTTCTTGAATTCTCTAATATTCAAGGAGGACCCTCTGCAGATTTCTGAAGTTTTCTCTGTATGTAGCTCTTATTTCTTTGGTATTCTGTCCTTCCAATTCTTGCTTCCTCACTGTCCCTGGGCTCTCAGCTCCATATTCTTATCTCAGGGATTTTGCCAGATTCTGCACTATGCACTATGGCCTGGAAATTCCCTCAAGACATTAAACTAGGGAAATCACGGGGCTTGCTTAACTTGTTTTCCATCTCTCAGGAATTCCTGCACTTACCACCTGATACTTAATGTCTTGGAAATAGTTCCTTCACATATGCTTCCTGGTTTTTATGATAGTTTTAAGTGGCAAGGTAAATCTGGTCTCCGTTACTCCATTTTAGCCAGACCTGGAGATCTCTTTTTTTACCAAAATTTTAATGAAGTCTTAAAAATAGTGAGGTACAACATAAATATTTAAATGACTATTAAGTAAGACTTAAATAATCACATTAAATCCTTAACAGGCTAAACATTTATCCATTTCACAACCTACTTCCATTTATGCAGTGCCAAGTCCCCAACAACTGCCAGGGTCCTCAAAATCCAAATAAGTCCGGTATTCAGGGAAAGAAATCTGTCTTTACTGGCCATGCCTTTATTTCTACCGTGTTCTTGAATGTCAGATATTGGAAATATTTATTTTCTTCAAAGGAATCCTTACCCCCAGCCCTGGGGATGCACAAACATACCTCTTATTATCTTATGTATTACATGTTAAGTAGCATTTAATGTGGGGGACTAATACTTCATCCTGTTCATGCTGTTCTGCTGGGTCATCCAAGACTAGCTCAAAATCATTCTTCAATATTAGAACAAAATACCTATATATTCCCTATCAGAAGTGCATAGCATCACTCCCTATCCAATTCATAACTGTCAGAGAATAATGTGTTAGTTTGCTAGGGTTGCCAATAACAAATTGCTGCAAACTTGGTGGCCTAAAACAACAGAAATGTATTCTCTCACATTTCTGAAAACTAGAAGCCCGAAATCAAGATGCCAGCAGTGCCTCTCTCCCTCTGAAGTTTCCATTGGAAAAGCTCTGCTTGCCTTTGCTGGCTCCTGGGGGCTGCTGGTGTCCTTTGGCTCGTGGCAACATCACTCCTCAGTTTGTGCTCTTTGGAGTTTCCCAATGACTAGGTGAAGCTCACCTAGACAATCATGGGTGATCTCTTTTCCCTAAAGTCAACTGACTGTAGGTGTGAAACATATCTTCAAAATTCCTTCACAGAAATTCTTAGTCTATGAATAAATATCTAGTCTAGCCAAGCTAACACATGAAACTAACCATCACAAAACCTATTTGCTGAACTTCTCCACCTTAATATGGCATCTGGGAAACTCAGGGATCTGCGAAAATATTCTTAGGGGTCCTCAAATTCTGAATAATTAAAAATGTGTTTTTATAAAGTAACAATTCTTTCTCAAAATTATTTTACTGGTTTCAAAGAGGAAAGCTCTTTTTTTCCACATAATGACATGTTGAAACACATTTTAAAATATGAAGAATATCTCCTCTGATTTGAAATGTAGAAGTCTACTCCCTCAAGGCCAGCCACAGAGTGAGTGGTGTCCCCTTCAGATTCCTTACTCACTTTACAGCCAGGCTTTCCAAGCTGGGAATTGACAAATGCCAAACGGAAACTTTAGCATCCTTTGTCTCTACTTTGTCTCCAAGGTGACACTTACTTGGGCTCTATCTGAAAGTCTGGCCCACTTTCTGCTGTTTGTCTTGAACTCAGCACAGCCTAGTCACCAACTCTGATTCTAAATCATGACACTTCAACCCCAGTCTCCCTGATTCTCAAGTCCCATCCCCATTTGGTATAAACTAACACTATCCTTTGCTCACTTGCCCCAATTTTAAGATTAGACAGTTGCACTGTAGTTGCAAAAAAAAAAAAAAAAATAGCCTAATAGTGAACCCCACAGATGATTGTAACTGCTGGTCAAGAATGGTAACAACAATTCTTCTGAATATGCAAGTGAAAAACACACAGGTGGTACCCAGTACTCCTTCACCTGCTGACCAGGCCTTGGTGTGTCTTAGGGGAACTGGATTCAAAGGATTTGATTCTAACTCAACTCATCATCCTGTACTTATTCTTAATTAGAAAAATATGAAAAAAAATGCTGCCTCCATCTATCTCATGGACAAGGCAAAATGACATCAACCTTCTGAGAAACATCTTTCACAGTCTACGTGGGTTTGATCTCTCCTTGGATGAGCCCTTAAAACACACTTGCATAGATATCAGAAAAGTCACCCTGTGATCTCAGTCTCCAGATCTTTTTCAACTACAGACTTTGTCAAATAGCCAGAAAAGTACAAAATCAAATCCAGGGACTGAGGCCAAACTTATCTGGCTTCAATAGATGTGTGGGGAAAAAAATCCCTGCCACCAGCAGAATGGGTGTGAAATCCCTGTTTCATAGAGACAGTCAGGATGGATGGCCAGTTTTTCCTCTGTATTGTAATAAAACTAAAACATCGATGAATAGAAGGAGAGAAACAACCTTTCGATTTTACTTACTTGTTTTTAACATCTACATGTTTGAATCTGCACCCATGACCCTGTAGTTTTATGATAAGACTTACCAAAAAAAAGAAAAGAAAAATTAAATACTGTCCAAGGTATGTAAGATCCTTGACTGTGTGTGTGGTTGCCCACACAGTAATGGAAAGCTTGTCTCCTCAAAGTCACCATCTTATTGGTTACCACCATCACTCTACCACTCTTCACCAATATCCAGGTTTCATTCTTATTGAGGCATTGCTTATCCCAATACCAAGGTCAGTTGTGACCATATGGCTTTTTTTCATTTCCTCTAACATGGCTGCCAACAGATGACAAGTAGAGGTTGGCCTGGCGGCCTGAGAAGACAGCAGCACTATCAGCTGACCTGAGAGGAACATCGAGTAGGAGAAAGGAATAACCCAGTGGTGTTTTATGACCCTGGAATCTATGGTTGCTTTGTACCCATGGTATCCCCTAGCCTATCTGGACTGCTATCCTTTATTGCTGATCTTCATACCCACCACAGAAGATATCAACAGCGTCTAGCTATTTGTCCTACCCCTCCTATTCCTTTGTCAAAGCCATTGTCGACATCACTGCTAGTGTCAGTCTTATGGAATCCAAATTTGTTTGTGGCTTATTAAAATCGTCCTATGAAATACAACCTGAAGCCAAAATCCAATGCATAGAAAACGTCCACCATGATCTGCCACCTGATCTGCCACCACGATCCGTTGCCGACAGATTGCTCTCCCTCATCTCCCCACAACACTGGCCCTCACATTAATCTTCTCACTGTGCTTGGGTTGCCACCTTCCTTTCTTATCTCAATTTGCACGTGAAGTGTCCTCTGCCTGGAGGACAAATCTTTGCCAGTCCTCCTGTAAAGCCTTATCCATTCCTCAAACTCAACCTAGATCCCTTCAATTCTATGGCATTCTCCCTTGTACAGTCATCCCCGACACTATCATAATATCCTAAATATAGCTCTAATATTGAATTTGGTGTTCGAATTTGTAATTGTGTGTGTATGGATCAGTCTCTCCATGGAGAATGTGAGTTCTCTCAAGGCATTTTTTCCCCAGTTAGAACAATACAACTCAAAGATTAAGTACTTTGCATAAGATTAAGCAGTGGTGGGCGCCTGTAGTCTCAGCTACTCGGGAGGCTGAGGCAGGAGAATGGCATGAACCTGAGAGGTGGAGCTTGCAGTGAGCCGAGATTGCGCCACTGCACTCCAGCCTGGATGACAGAGCGAGACTCTGACTCAAAAAAAATAAAAAGGATTAAGCAGTTTGGCCAGGTGTGGTGGCTCACACCTATAATCCCAGCACTTTGTGAGGCCAAGGCGGGTGGATTGTCTGAGGTCAGGAGTTCAAGACCAGCCTGGCCAACATGGTGAAACCTCGTCTCCACTAAAAATACAAAAATTAGCCAGGTGTGGTGGCACATGCCTGTAATCCCAGCTACTTGGGAGGCTGAGACAGGAGAATTGCTTGAACCCGGGAGGCAGAGGTTGCAGTGAGCCAAGACCATGCCATTTCACTCCAGCCTGGGCAAGAAGAGCGAAAGTCCGTCTCAAAAAAAAAAAAAAAAAAAAGATTAAGCAGTTAATAAATTCCAGTGCCACAACCTGAACCTGAGTCTACAGCACATGCTCTTTTTTATATGTGATGCCTTTTTCCAACTGAAGTCAGATGCTCCATGGTCTTGTCCTTTTTCTGCAGGCTGTGTGCTAAAGCAGTAACTCACAATGTTACTAGAAGCATTTGAGACACTTTAGGCTGAGTATTTTGCCACTTCCTCGATGGCTGTTTATTAATTACCAGATGATTCTGTGAACACAATCTTGGTGATCTAGAGTCAGGATGAGATCAGAAAAGAGGCTTGGGATATTCAGCCACCTCTCTAGTTGCTTTTCTGTAGGGTTTTTGTGGATTTAGGGTCTAATTTTTTAATAAATTAAAGATTGATTGAAGCCAGGCACAGTGGCTCACGCCTGTAATCCCAGCACTTTTGGAGGCAGAGGCAGGTGGATCACTGGAAACCAGGAGTTTGAGACCAGCCTGGCCAACATGGTAAAACCCCATCTCTACTAAAAACACAAAAATTACCTGGGCATGGGGGCAGGTGCCTGCAATCCCAGCTACTTGGGAGGCTAAGGCATGAGAATCGCTTGAACCCCAGAGGCAGAGGTTGCAGTGAGCCCAGATCATGCCACTGTACTCCAGCCTGGGCGACACAGTGAGACTCTGCCTCATTAAAAAAAAAAAAAAAAAAAAAATTAAGAGCTTGATTGGGATGTATCAGGGTTTTTAGACCCCTTTTGATGAGACAGAGTGAACAATGTACCTTTCCTGGAAGATCTGTACTCTAGTTCCTTACTAGGTCACTAACTAGTTTGGGCCGAACATCAGACCAGTATGTCTCTGGATAAAAAACAAACATCATTTAGGTGGTCCACGGGGTCTCTAGTAGCAATAACACTGCATAAGTGTAATGGTGTGGATCATCCAACAAATGACGGTAAGCATTTATTGAGGACCTACTGTGCATGAGATATCAGGGTCAAAGACAGGGACCTGCTTATAAAAGTTTTAATCTAGTGTTCCTATACAAAGGCTTAAAGGTATTGTTGATAAGCTTCACTTTTTCTACACTATAACTTCCCTCTCTGTATTTCAGGTTAGTAATTCCAAAGCTTTGCAGCCAGCATCTTCTTGTTTATTGCCAGTGGCACCCTTGGTGGGTCCCTGTGGAGGGACTGTGGGGAAATTAAATGTTTTCATGCTGGGTGCAATCCTTCAAAGAAAGTTCTTGCCTGAGACAAATTTTCTCCAAAGGTTGTAGTTAGTAATTTGCTTCCTGTTAATAATTCTACACACATTGATCTCACAGCAGCTGGTGATTATCTGGCACAAAACCCTCTGGGTTTATTTTAAATTTAGAAAAAATTTTGCTCTAGTACCTGCTTCCTGCTTAGGCATTTCCTTGGGAGACCAGAATATTCTGAATAATCGGATGAAAATGACCAGTGTTCTCAATAACAACAAAACCTCAAACTTTTCATCCAGCTGCCCACGGTAGTAAGAAAAAAAATGTTTCTATTCAACTGAATTCCTTTAGGCTGTTTCAAGAATAAAGCCATTTATAGCTTCATCCCAGTTCACTGAGGCATAAACTGCTAAAATGAGGCATTTGCTTTCCAAGACCAGCCTCTCTTTTTTTGCCCTTCTTGCCATCTCCCTTCAAAAAAGAATGTCTCTTTGTCAATAAGTGCCTATCATCTGTATTGGGAGCACAGTCAATGGTAGGACTGAAGCTGCATTCAGGCAATCTTGTATTGCTTAGGGTAGCATCTTCCACAGCTAAAGGACAGAGTAGGTACTGGGTATACAGTAGGTGCTCAAACATTATTGGTTGTGATTTATCAAGCAGACCAAACCACATTTTCTATTGAATCAGTAATATTATCTCTTGTCGAATATCAAAGATTTATGTGGATGTAATACAATGGCGGCTTCTCTAAATAAAATGATTGCCAATGCACTCTATAGAGGACATTCAGGGTTTGTCAGAGACAATAGCACACCTGAAGCTATGCACATTTCCTAACTGGTTACCTTACCTTCAGGAACTTTCAACAATTCATCCACTTAACATCACCTCCAAAGTGGGACATTTCTGAATACCACGTTCATCATTGTATTGTCTTACTCTAAAGTCATTAATGCTCCTATTGTCTTCTAGGTAAATTAAAATTTCAACAAGCACCTAAAGCTTTCTGAAGTCTTTCTCAGCCAGAAATTTATACCACAAATGCACATGTTCACTCTTTCCTCCCTTTACAGGATGTTCTTCACTTTTACTTCATTGATCAAATATAATTTTTCCTCTTCCAGGGGCTTCTCAAGTAGTCCCTTCTCCAAGAATCCTTCTCTAACCAATGGGCAAAAGCAAGCACTCCTTTCAGAGACTCCTATGAAAGTCATTTGCACCATTCATTTTGGTCAAAGGCATGTGTTGAGGAAAGTGCATACATAGCATTTGGAGTAGAATAGTCAAAATTGAATTCCTAATTAAGACTATTGGCCAATAATTGTGGCACCTTGAAAAAGCCTCTTACTTCCTTTGTATGATAGCTCCCTAACTTGTGAAGCGGTGACAATAGTATTATGTGATTCTTACACCCTGTGTGAATCAAACCAGGTCATGGTTATGGCTTGTACAGTGCTATGCCATTGCTCGTTTTCATTCTACGTCAGATACTCTCCATGTGGGAATGTGTCAGCTTGTCAATGAAAATCTGCTTCTTGGATACAGGAACTGGGTTATTTTGTCTTCCACAGTCATGAATGCTACCAAGATTACTTGACTTGAAGTAGAATGAAACTGAGAAGCATTTAAAGAACCTACTGTGTCTGGTTTAGAGCCTCTGTCTGCAATGGGCGGGGCTGTCACACCACGGTGGGCAAGACAGGGGAGGAAGTAGATGAGAGCCCTGCTGTGGGCCATGCTTGATGGTGAATGTGCAGGACAGACAGGGACTAGGTGCTTCACAAAGACAATCACCTTCAAATTCCATTCTAAAGGGTGATTATGACCCTCAGGTAGAGTAAATAAAGAAGGGCATATTAGGAGTGGAGCTAGAAATAACACACACAAAGTCCCAGAAGCCCACAGAGGGTTTATGTTAAGAAAGTACTGAGACAGCAGGACCAAAGAGGATCCTGGTTACAAGAGTACCGAGGGATGGCAAGGAACAGTACGAGTTCCTCACAGCAAGGAGACCTCATGACAAGCTCAAAAGATATTATACTGTCCTTGTCCACCTTTTCATGGTCCTTAGCATGAGTGGGACTTTTTTTTTTCTGATCCTCCTCCCTCTACCTAGGGTGTGGTAGAGTATGAGTTACTATTGAAACTAGGCCGCATAAAACTTAGAAATTAGGCCTCATAAAAAAAGAACTTAAAAAAATTAACACCAGGTGGCTCTGGATAGGGTCCCACCCTGCCTCGATAGGGTCCCACCCTGATAAGGTCCCACCCTGCCAATTCTGGGAAACAACTTCATGGGGTCCCACCCTGCCAATTCCGGGGATCCTACCCTGCCTCGAAGTTCCCGGAATCAACAACTCCAGGAAAAAAACCTCATAAGGTCCTGCTCTAACCAATTAGAACAAGACACCTTGCTCAGGCCATAGACAGACCCAATTACCACGCGCCTAAAGCTTTGTTTGAATTTCGCGCCCTAAGCTGTGTTTGAACTTGTGTTTGCCTATATAAACAGCCTGTAACAAGCAGTCGGGGTCCCAGGGCCAACTTAGAGCTTGGGACCCTAGCGCGCTAGTAATAAATAACTCTCTGCTGTGAATCTTGTGTCGGTGATCCTTCGCGGCGACCCCTGCCCAGGAGGGAATCGACAGTTCGGTTCCAACATTTGGTGCATTGGACGGGAAGTGGGGTCGTCCGAGGACCCCCGACCCATCCGGCGGAGACCCATCTGGCCCGGGCCACGGACTGCTGACTGAACGGACCTACCAGGTACTTTCGTTTTGTTCTGTCTGTCTTGCCGGCTAACTCTGAACTCTGGGGAGTACTCCTTCTGAATTAAGTGGGGAAGGGGGACAGACGTGTCCGGCACCTTCCCACTTACGCCCCGGAGGACGCCCTGGCGGTAGTCTGGGAGAAGGCTGACAACTCAGTCAGCCTCCTTAAATCTGTAGGCAGGTCGCCCCTGCCGTCTGAGTATTTTATGATCTTGTGGCGCCACTCTCTGGCCGCGCAGCTTCTCCTTACTTGTCTGGTCTTTGTTTTTGTTACTTTCGTTTTGTCCTTGTTATACGTGGACGAAATAAGACAGACGTTGACGACTCCTTTGTCTCTGACCCTGACTCACTTCCCTGACGTTCGGGCTCGAGCCCACAACCTCTCCATAGAAGTCTGTAAGGGACGATGGCGAAAATTCTGCTCGTCCGAGTGGCCTACCCTCCATGTTGGGTGGCCCCGGGACGGAACATTTGACCTCCCAATTATCTTACAGGTTAAAGCAACAGTGATGGATCCTGGGCCACACGGACACCCAGACCAGGTGGCCTACATAATTACTTGGGAGGATCTGGTCCGAAACCCTCCCTCTTGGGTGAAACCCTTCCTCCATTCCCCTTCCCCACCCCAGTCTACCCTTCTTGCCTTAGAAGCCCCCCAAAAAAAAAAAAATCGGAAACCGGACCCGCATAAGCCAGTCCTCCCAGATGAACCCCAGAGGGATCTCCTCCTTCTTGACCCCCTGCCTCCTCCACCTCAAAACCCCCTTCTGAGACCTCCACCTTACGCTTCACCCTTGCCCCCTGTCTTGTCCCCAGCTCTTTCCTCTACCGCCTCGGCCCCTACCCTTTCTCCAACTTCTCCCTCGGCCCCTCCCTCCACCCCGTCTCCTTCGCCAGCCCCGCCCAAACTCACCCCTCGGACGCCGCCACCGACACCTCCTCGTCTCTGCTTGCGGCGAACTGAGGACCCAGAGGGCCCTTCCACTTGGCAATCCTCCCTTTTTCCCCTCCGTACCGTCAATCGCACGGTCCAGTACTGGCCCTTCTCTGCCTCTGACCTCTACAACTGGAAAACCCATAACCCTTCCTTTTCCCAAGACCCCCAGGCCCTAACCTCGTTAATAAAATCCATTCTCCTCACTCACCAGCCCACTTGGGATGATTGCCAGCAACTCTTGCAGGTCCTCCTAACCACTGAAGAAAGGCAGCAAGTCCTCCTGGAGGCCCGGAAAAATGTGCCAGGACCAGGAGGCCTCCCAACCCAACTTCCCAATGAAATAGACGAGGGATTTCCCCTCACCCGCCCAGACTGGGACTATGAAACGGCACCAGGTAGGGAGAGTCTCCAAATCTATCGCCAGGCTCTGTTGGCGGGTCTCAAAGGGGCAGGAAGGCGCCCCACAAATTTGGCCAAGGTAAGGACCATAACTCAGGAAAGGAATAAAAGCCCGGCAGCCTTCATGGAAAGGCTTCTGGAAGGGTTCCAAATGTATACCCCATTAGACCCAGAGGCCCTAGAACATAAGGCTACCGTAGCTATGGCATTCATAGACCAAGCTGCATTAGATATCAAAGGAAAACTCCAAAGACTAGATGGAATCCAAACCTATGGATTACAGGAATTGGTTAAGGAGGCAGAAAAAGTGTATAATAAGAGAGAAACCCCTGAGGAAAGGGAAGCCAGGTTAGCGAAGGAACAGATGGAGCGAGAGGATCGTAAGGACCCAGTGAGGGATAAGCATTTAACAAAAATCCTGGCGGCAGTTGTGAGAGAAAAAGGACCAGGGAGAGAGGGAGAGAAGCGGAGGCGGCCAGCTGGCCCCCGTGTCTTCGCATCATGGCAGCCACCGCTATGCTGGTCAAGGACTCTGCTAAGTTAACCCTTGGGCAGCCACACGCTCTAGAGGCCATAGTGCGGCAGCCCCCGGACCGGTGGATAACCAATGCACGCCTAACCCACTACCAGGCCCTCCTACTGGACACGGACCGCGTCCAGTTTGGCCCTCCGGTCACCCTAAACCCTGCTACGCTGCTGCCGGTACCAGAAGACCAACCAAGCCCACACGATTGTCGGCAAGTACTGGCTGAGACCCATGGAACACGGGAAGACCTTAAAGACCAAGAACTCCCAGACGCGGATCACACCTGGTACACAGACGGCAGCAGTTACCTTGACTCAGGTACCCGGAGGGCGGGAGCGGCGGTAGTAGATGGCCACAACACCATTTAAGCACAATCACTACCTCCTGGCACGTCTGCACAGAAGGCTGAGTTAATAGCACTAACCAAGGCCCTAGAGCTGTCCAAGGGAAAGAAAGCTAACATTTATACTGATAGCCGGTATGCCTTTGCAACGGCTCATACTCATAGAAGTATCTATGAAAGAAGAGGTCTCCTAACCTCAGAAGGAAAGGAAATCAAGAACAAAGTTGAAATAATTGCCTTATTAAAAGCCCTTTTTCTTCCTCAAGAAGTGGCTATAATTCAATGCCCCGGGCATCAAAAAGGACAAGATCCAGTCGCAGTAAGAAACAGACAGGCCGACCAAGTGGCCAGGCAAGCCGCCATGGCAGAAGTACTAACCCTAGCCACAGAACCTGACGAAACCAGCCACATAACTATTAAACATACTTAAACCCCGGGAGACCAGGAAGAAGCAAAAGCCATAGGGGCTATAGAGAACAAAGACACTAAAAACTGAGAAAAAGGAGGAAAAATAGTCCTTCCCCAAAAGGAGGCCCTGGCAATGATCCAGCAGATACATGCCTGGACACACTTGAGTAGTCGAAAAGCTAAAATTACTGATTGAAAAAATTGACTTTCTAATCCCAAAGGCAAGTACCCTCGTAGAACAAGTGACATCTGCCTGTAAGGTCTGTCAGCAGGTAAACGCTGGGGCTACCCGAGTGCCAGAAAGGAAACGAACTCGTGGTAATCGCCCAGGAGTCTATTGGGAAATAGACTTCACTGAAGTAAAACCTCACTATGCTGGATATAAGTACTTACTAGTGTTTATAGATATCTTTTCAGGATAGGTAGAAGCCTACCCCACCCGGCAAGAAATGGCACACATGGTAGCCAAGAAAATTCTGGAAGAAATCTTTCCTAGATTCAGACTTCCCAAGGTAATTAGGTCAGATAACGGGCCGGCCTCAGTTTCTCAGGTAAGTCAGGGGCTCGCCAGGATATTGGGGATTAATTGGAAATTACATTGTGCCTATAGACCCCAGAGCTCAGGACAGGTAGAAAGAATGAATAGAACAATAAAAGAGACCCTTACTAAATTGACCTTAGAGACTGGTTTAAAAGATTGGAGACGCCTCCTATCCTTAGCTCTGTTAAGAGCCCGAAATACGCCTAACCATTTTAGGCTCACTCCATATGAAATCCTCTACGGAGGACCTCCCCCTTTGTCAACCTTGCTTAACTCCTTCTCCCCCTCCGATCCTAAAACTGACCTACAGGCTCGGCTAAAAGGACTCCAAGCAGTACAGGCCCAAATCTGGGCCCCCTTGGCAGAACTGTACCAACCAGGACATCCACAGACCAGTCACCCCTTCCAGGTGGGAGACTCTGTTTACGTTAGACGGCACCGCACTCAAGGACTAGAGCCTCGGTGGAAAGGACCCTACATTGTTCTCCTGACCACCCCCACAGCCATAAAGGTTGACGGAATCTCCACTTGGATCCACGCATCCCACGCCAAGGCTGCTCCAGAGACGTCCAGACCAACACCACTTGAGACATGGAAACTCCGATGCTCCGCGGACCCGCTCAACATAAGACTCTCTCGTATCTAACTCCTTGCTTATTGTTTGCCCTTCTTCCCTGCGCCGTCTCTAGTGTAGTTTTTGACGCTAACCCCCACCGGCCATTTAGCCTGACCTGACAGATAATTAATTTTAATAATCAAGAGGTCTTAAATAAGACCTCCGAGAATGCTCCTATAAAGACTTGGTTTCCAGACCTCTATTTCAACCTAAAAAAAAAAAAAAAATAGCAGGAAAGATAAAAAACACAGGCCCCCGGTTTACTGGTCCCACAGGAGTCCTATTAAGGACTCCTCAGGATGGACAAGAATGGAAAGGACAGGCTAGAAAGGTGTCCATCAGCCGGAACAGGTTTTATGCCTGTCCCGGATTCAGGACAGGACAAATAAGAAAAACTTGTGAAAATCTGACTCACTTGTATTGCAAAAGCTGGTCCTGTGTGACTACTAATAATGGAAAGTAAAAATAAGCCACAAAACCTTGGTATATAACCATGTCCTTTGTCCAGCCCTGTACCACAACCCGATATTCGGAAAATTGCAACCTGGTTCGCATCAAGTTTGAAGATGCGGCAAAATCTGATAATAGATAGATAACAACAAGGTTAATATAGGGTCTCTATTTATACCAGCACAACCCGCCTAAAATTCCCCTCCAAATCAGACTATTAGTCAATCCAGACACTGCCCCTGTTGCAGTAAGGCCAAACCAGGTTTTATTAGAAGCTAGGAAGCCCCCGGTTTCCATATCGGAGAAGCCCCAACTAAAAGCTCCTCAAAGCACCTCCCCGCCCTTAATCTCCCTCACCCTCGCCGACATGTTAGGAATTAAGGTAGCGGCTAGAGTTGAGACCGGGACAGCAGCCCTAGTGCATGGTAACCATCATCTGCAACAACTTAGAGTAGCCATAGATGAAGACCTTAGAGCCATAGAACAATCTATCACAAAACTTGAAGAGTCCTTGACTTCTCTGTCTGAAGTTGTATTACAAAACCGACAAGGACTAGAAATTGTCTTTCTGAAAGAGGGCGGGCTCTGTGCAGCCCTGAAAGAGCAATGTTGTTTTTATGCAGATCATTCAGGAATAGTTAAAGATTCTATGGCAAAACTAAGAAAAAGATTAGACAAGAGAAAAAAAGAGAGAAAATCTCAACAAAGTTAGTTTAAAAATTAGTACAACCAATCCCCTTGGCTTAGCACCCTAATCTCCACCATCTTAGGACCCCTCATCCTGCTCACGCTCATCCTTTCGGGCCATGCATACTCAACCGCTTACTCACCCTTATTAAAAATAGATTAAACATAGTACATGCTATGGTTCTGACCCAACAATACCAGACCCTCAGGACTGAAGAAGAGGTTCAAGATTGAGCCTCTGACACAAAAAGAGGAGGGAATGAAACTAGGCCGCATAAAACTTAGAATTTAGGCCTCATAAAAAAAGAACTTAAAAAAATTAACACCAGGTGGCTCTGGATAGGGTCCCACCCTGGTAAGGTCCCACCCTGCCAATTCCGGGAAACAACCTCATGGGGTCCCACCCTGCCAATTCCGGGGATCCCACCCTGCCTCGAAGTTCCCGGAATCAACAACTCCAGGAAAAAAACCTCATAAGGTCCTGCTCTAACCAATTAGAACAAGACACCTTGCTCAGGCCATAGACAGACCCAATTACCACGCGCCTAAAGCTTTGTTTGAATTTCGCGCCCTAAGCTGTGTTTGAACTTGTGTTTGCCTATATAAACAGCCTGTAACAAGCAGTCGGGGTCCCAGGGCCAACTTAGAGCTTGGGACCCTAGCGCGCTAGTAATAAATAACTCTCTGCTGTGAATCTCGTGTCGGTGATCCTTCGCGGCGACCCCTGCCCAGGAGGGAATCGACAGTTCGGTTCCAACACTATGACTTGTTTACCCACCTTTGTACTTAACCTGTCCCTCTAGTCTCTGCAGCCTCACCCCTTTTCCATTTAATCCCTGTAATCATTGTACATTTCAGATATAATTCTTGTTATTTAACCTTGGAAAATTTTACGAAATACAACCCTACCTAGAGACCTACAAGAACAACAATAATAATAGAAAGCACACTCATCCTGAGCCTCCTGTAACCCTTAAAACATATCTCTTATCAGGTGAAAGAAATCAGTTAATCCTTGACGACATTGAGGTCCAACAGAAGTTTTAAAGAACACGCTGTTGGGTTTAGTAAATGCATTTAAGAATACCTGTGAAAAATCGTATCTGAACTAGAAAAATAAAAGAATACACACACAAAGGCTGATCTTCCCTGAGTGGGAGTGGATCATTTACACTGTGGGAAAACAGATATTGTCTAGGTAATGTTTAGATAGGACTTGAAGGCTCTGAATGCTGTCAACAAAAGAAAATGGAGAAGTAGTTTGATATGACTCAAAAACTTATAGATCTAAGCTATGATTTAATGTTTCAACCTTCCATGGTTTTCCAATTGATATCAAAATATCTCTTGCCAATTAATTTTCAGCAAGTACAGCATATTCAATTTGATTTTTACTAGAAAATGCAATGTACCACGGGGAATCAGGAGATGTGGTTTCACTGAAGTAACAGTTAAACACATTGGTTCATTAGTCATTTTGTCAACATCCCAACAAAAGTCCAGGTTGGCCTATGAGACTCAGTTGTGCCAGGTTGGAAAGTATTAGCCCTTTGTCAGATGGATAGATTTCCAAAATGGAAAGTAAAAATCTGAAATTACAAACTCTGTAATAGGCTACGAAACCATCAGACAGAGTACACTGGGTTTCTTGGGAATCTTACTTTAGAACAGGAAAATGAAATAAAATTTACAATGGGATTTATTCTGGACCTTCTTTAGATTTTGGTCAGCAGTACTACATTCTGTCAACTGTTGAAGTCACAAGTACTCACTGATTAATCCATTTATTCACTCAAGTGGCATTTCCTATGGAACTCCCCTGGTTTATATAAACATGAAACAAGGAACATCACAGGAAGTGCAAATAAAGACATTACTACTACCACACTCAGGATGAGTCCCCTTTACTAGTGCATTCTAGACACTCACATACAATAAATGTAACACATTGTAGGAGACACACCATGCAGTGATGCTTAATGAGCCATGCCCTTGTGGAATACCCTTCCCTTGAGTGTGGACAGGACCCATTACTTGCTTCCAACCAATAGAATATGGCAAAGGTGATGGGATACCACACTATTAGGTCATGCTATATGACAAAGGTGAAGGATATCACTCCATAATTACTTTACATCATAGGAGACAATGACTCAGTGGACTGGAGAGAAATATTTTCCTATAGTCTTAAAGAAGCAAACAGCCATTCTGTAAAGCACCTATGGAGAAGACCAAGTGGCAGGGAACTACAGTGGCCTCTAAGATCAGAGAGCAGCCAGTAAGAAGTGGAGGGCCTCTGTCATACAACCATTGGAAACAAATTCTAGAACAACCAGAATTAACATGGAAATGGACCCTTCCTCAATGAGCCTCTGGAGGAGAACACAACCTAGATGAAACCTTGGTCTCAGCATGGCCGCCTGATAAGACCTGGGCAGAAACCCAAGGTAAGCTATGCCAGGCCCACATAAACTGAGCTCATGCATGTCTTATCCTAAGAACCTATGTTAGTAATAACTTGTTATGCGCAAAAGAAAAGGAATACATCCTGGATCCTAAGATTCCACCTTACAAGATGTAAAATCTATGTAGCCATCTTAATGGAATGTCATGAATACTGCACTGAATCTACACTGAGAAAGAGGACTGAACAATTGAAAAAACCATATTAATGTTAACAGGTTCTTTGCCAAATGTGGTATAGCATTAGGTATTTCTCCTAATGCTATCCCTCCCTAGCCCCCCAGCCCCCAACGGGCCCCAGTGTGTGATGTTCCCCTCCCTGTGTCCATGTGTTCTCATTGTCCAACTTCCACTTATGAATGAGAACATGCGGTGTTTGGTTTTTTGTTCCTGCGTTAGTTGGCTGAGAATGATGGTTTCCAGCTTCATCCGTGGCCCTGCAAAGGACATGAACTCATCCTTTTTTATGGCTGCCTAGTATTCCATGGTGTATATGTGCCACATTTTCCATATCCAGTCTATCATTGATGGGCATTTGGGTTGGTTCCAAGTCTTTACTATTGTGAATAGTGCTGCAATAAACATACATATGCATGTGTCTTTATAGTAGAATGATTTATACTCTTTTGCGTATATACCCAGTAATGGGATTGCTAGGTCAGATGGTATTTCTGGCTCTAGATCCTTGAGGAATTGCCACACTGTCTTCCACAATGGTTGAACTAATTTACACTCCCACCACAACAGTGTAAAAGTGTTCCTATTTCTCCACATCGTCGCCAGCAACTGTTGTTTTCTGACTTTTTAATGATCGCCATTCTAACTGGTGTGAGATGGTATCTCATTGTGGTTTTAATTTGCATTTCTCTAATGACCAGTGAGGATGAGCTTTTTTTCATATGTTTGTTGGCCACATAAATGTCTTCTTTTGAGAAGTGTCTGTTCATATCCTTCGCCCACTTTTTGATGAGGTTGTTTATTTTATTTTCTTGTAAATTTGTTTCAGTTCCTTGTTGATTCTGGATATAAGCCCTTTGTCAGATGGATAGATTGCAAAAATTTTCTCCCATTCTGTAGGTTGTCTGTTCACTCTGATGATAGTTTCTTTTGCTGTGCAGAAGCTCTTTAGTTTAATTAGATCCCATTTATCAATTTTGGTTTTTGTTGCCATTGCTTTTGGTGTTTTAGTCATGAAGCCTTTGCCCACGCCTATGTCCTGAATGGTATTGCCTAGGTTTTCTTCTAGGGTTTTTATGGTTTGAGGTCTTACATTTAAGTCTTTAATCCACCTTGTGTTAATTTTTGTATAAGGTGTAAGGAAGGGGTCCAGTTTCAGTTTTCTGCATATGGCTAGCCAGTTTTCTCAACTGGCTGCAACATCTGTCACCCCATTGATCGCCAGGGTTGATTTGGCCAGTCTGACTCGCTAGGCGGGTGTCCCATTCCTCCCTCACTGCTCCATGTGCATCCCTCCCAAAGCTGTACGCTCGGTCAAAGAGGGTGAACATCCCCGACAGAAGAGGACGGGTCTTTGGTCAAGGGTATATGAGTAGCTGCACTCCCCTTCTAGAATCTCCAAACAAGCTCTCAAACTTTCTAATTTAAGAATGAAAGGGATATATGACTAAACACATAGAAGTTTAAAAGCATAATGAAGGATTCCTGTGAGCAACTTTATGCCCATGAATTCAACAACCAAATTAAATAGAACAATTCCTAGAAAGTCGCAAATTACCAAACCTCACCAAAGAAATAGGTAATATGGTTAAATTAAATCCATATTTTAAAACTTTCCAATAAAGAAAACCCCAGGTTCAGATGGTTCCAATAGAAAATCCTACCAAATATTTAAGAAAGAATATCTACCAATTCTATATAATTTCTTCCAAAGAATATTTCAAGAATTACTTCCTAAGTTATTTCATTAGACCTACATTACCTCAACAATCAGATGAATTTCCAAAGAAATTATAGGAAAATAATTTTAAAAATCACTCATGAGCATGGATATCAAAATCCTTAACTAAATATTAGCAAATTAAAGCCAACAATATATAAAACAGACAAATAATATAATTTCTCAGGGTATAGTATTCGAAGACAATGGTTTTCTTCTCTCCCAAAACTTTAAATATTTTGTTACACTCTCCTGCTTGCATGCTTTCTACATAGAAGTCAGATGTGTTTCTTATCTTTGTTCTTCAATTGATAAATTAGTTCATTCTCACATTGCTATAAAAATAAATCCTAAGACTGAACAATTTATCAAAAAAGTGGTTGAATTTTCTCAAAGTTCTGCAGGCTGCAAGGGAAGCAGGGCTGCATCTGCTTCTGGGGAGGTCTCAGGGGAGTTTTACTCATGGGGAGGGCAAAGTGGGAGCAGGTAGTTCACGTGATAAAGACAGGCACAAGAGAGCAAGGAGGGAAGGGCCACATACTTTTAAACAGCTAGATCTTGTGAGAACTCACTATTGTGAGGAGAGTAGCAAGAGGATGGTACTAAACCATTCATGAGAAATCTACCCCATGATCCAATCACCTCCCACCAAGCCCCACCTCCAACATTGGGGATTACAATTGAACATGAGATTTGGGTGGGGACACAGATCTAAATCATATCAATGGGTAAGGTATTCCCCTATGGCTTCTTTCAGGATTTTTTTCTTTACATTTGTTTTTCTGTCATTTCAAAATGATATACCTAGGTGTGGTATATATCCTGCATGGTGTTGCTTGCATTTATCCTGCATGGTGTTTTCGGAGCTTCATGGATCTGTGGTTTGGTGTCTGGCATTAATTTGGGGGAAATTCTCAGCCATTATTGTTTTAAATATTTTTTTTGTTCCTTTCTCTCTTTCTTCTTCTTCTGGTATCTCTATCATGCAAATGTTACATCTTTGGGGTTGCCTCGCAATTTTGGATATTCTCTTCTGGTTTGGTTTTGTTTCAAAACCTTTTGCTCTTTGCTTTTCAGATTATAGGTTTTGATTGAGATATCTTCAAGCTCAAAAATTGTTTCCTCAGCCCTGTCCAGTCTACTAGTTAGCCCATCAAAGGCATTCTTCACTTCTGTTACAGTGTTTTTAATACTGTAGCATTCCTTTTGGTTCTTAGAATTTCTATCTCTCTGCCTACATTGCACATCCATTCTTGTATGCTGTCTACTTTATTCATTAGAGACCTTAGCATATTAATCATAGTTGCTTTAAATTCCTGGTCTGATAATTCCAACATCCTCATCATATCTGAATCTGGTTTCAATACGTATTGTGTCTCTTCAAACTACGTTTTGACCTTTTAGCGTGTCCTGTAATTTTTCTTATACCCAAACAGGAACCGTACATGTAAAAGGAACTGCTGTACACATGTTTTTAGCAACATAGTAGTAAGGTATTGAGAAAAGGGAAGCATTTTATAGTCCTGTTTAGGTCTCTGTCTTTGAACTTCACAAATGCTTCCCAGTCATCCCCCCCGTAGGTGGGACAGAATGGCCAGAGAGGGTGGGAGTTTGGTATTTCCCTTCCCCAGGTCCATTAGGTTCTGATAAACCCCAGTAAGGCCAGGTGCAGTGGCTCACACCTGTAATCCTTTGAGAGGCCAAGGTGAGAGGATTGCTTGAGGCCAGGAGTTTGAGACCAGCCTGGATAACATAGTGAGACCCCATCTCTACAAAAAGTAAAATGGAAACTAGCTGGGCATGGTGACATACGATGTAGTCCTAGATAGTTGGGAGGCCAAAGCAGGAGGATCACTTGAGCCCAGGGGTCCAAAGTTAAGAGTGAGCTATGATCATGCCAATGCACAGCCTGGGTGACAGAACAAGACTCTCTCTTAAAAAACAAACAAACAAAAAAAATTAAAAACCCAGCAGGTTGGGCTATGGTTAATTAATTCCTCCTGAGGACAAGCCTTGTTAAGAAGAACACAATAGGCTGTAATCCCAGCACTTTGGAAGGCCGAGGCGGGGAGATCACGAGGTCAGGAGATCGAGACCATCCTGGCTAACACGTTGAAACCCCGTCTCTACTAAAAATACAAAAAGAAATTAGCTGGGCATGGTGGCAGACGCCTGTAGTCCCAGCTACTTGGGAGGCTGAGGCAGGAGAATGGCGTGAACCCAGGAGGCGGAGCTTGCAATGAGCAGAGATCGCGCCACTGCACTCCAGTCTGGGCAACAGAGCGAGACTCTGTCTCAAAAAAAAAAAAAAAAAAAAAAAAAGAAGAAGAAGAACACGGTACTCTGGTGTATTCCAGAATGATTCATTTTCCTCTCTCCCTGCCAGATGCATAAAGGAATTTTAAGGGAATTTTTCTCTGAAGAGCTTTTGGAGGTAAAACTCTCGAAAGGGGGACTTCCCTGTGATTGAGTCTCCTTGGAGTTTTTAACTGTCAGATTTGTTCACGCGGAGCCTTTAGTAGTTCATCAATTACAGTTCAGGTTTCCCTAGCCCGGTACTAGTTCTCACAGAGCCTTCTGCTCTGCTAGGTTCTTATTCTCTGTATCGAGTATTCACCAACAGATCTTCAATTTAGGGGGCAGCGGTTTGCTCTGTGACCTCATTTCTCTTGCATAGCTAAGAACAGTGATTGATTTTCAGTTTGCCCAGATTTTTACTTGTTGTTAGAATGCAAACAAGCCATAGACTGGGAGAAAATATTTACCTGTCAAGTGTCTGGCAAACATTTTACCATAATATATAAATAACTTATAATTTTATTTGTATTATTATACTTCAAGTTCTATGGTACATGTGCACAATGTGCAGGTTTGTTACATATGTACCTATGTGCCATATTGGTTTGCTGCACCCATTAACTCATTATTTACATTAGGTATATCTCCCAATGCTATCCTTCCCCCCTCCCCCCGCCCCACGACAGGCCCCGGGGTGTGATGTTCCCCTTTCTGTGTCCAAGTGTTCTCATTGTTCAATTCCCACCTATGAGTGAGAACATGCAGTGTTTGGTTTTCTGTCCTTGTGATAGTTTGCTCAAGAACTTACAAAATTTAGCAATAAAAAATGGTCATTTAAGCATATGAAAAGATGCTCAATATCATTAGTCATTAGATAAATATATATTAAAGCCACAAGGTGAAACCACTGTACACTTATTAGCATGGCTGAAAATTTAATAATAATAAATGGCAATCTTAAGTCCTGGTGAAAATGTGCTGCAACAGGGACTCTCATGCATTGCTAGGGGGAAGGCAAGATAGTAAACTACTTTGGAAAACCGTTTTTCAGTCTCATATAAATTTAACCATAAACTTATTATATGACCAATCCTACTCAAAAGAAATTTAAAAATGGAATTTATATGAATATCTATTTGCAAAAATGTATAGAGGCTTTATTAATAATCACCAAAAAGAGAAATAATTTAAATGACCTTAATGGTGAATAAAACATAGTACACTAATATTACTCAGTAATAACAATTGTGAACTATTGATGCATGCCATAAAAAAGGTAAATTTCACATGCTTTAAGACATGTGAAAGAAACCAGACTCAAAACACTATGTGCTATATTTTCTTCCGTTTATGTGACATTCTGAAAAAAGTAAAATGATACAGTTGAAGAATAACTCAGTGGCTTTCAGGGTTGAAGAGTGAGGTGGAAGGGAAAGCATTAGAGTCGTTATTTGGAGAGACAGAACCCTTCTATACTTGATTGTGCTGCTCATTAAACATAGTTCCATGCATTTGTCAAAACTCATAGAAGTGTACATCAAAAAGTGACTTTTACTGTATGTAAATTAATGAAAGCTAAAAATAAAGAATTAAATCAGGGATAAATATATAATTACATCTGTTGTAAGTATTACAAAAGAGAACATGTAATAAGAAAACCCCATTGTCTCAGCCCCAAAACTCCTTAAGCTGATAAGCAACTTCAGCAAAGTCTCAGGATACAAAATCAATATGCAAAATTTGCAGGCATTCCTATACACTAATAATAGACAAACAGAGAGCCAAATCATGAGTGAACTCTCATTTGCAACTGCTACAAACAGAATAAAATACCTAGGAATCCAACTTACAAGGGATGTGAAGGACCTCTTCAAGGAGAACTACAAACCACTGCTCAAGGAAATAAGAGAGGACGCAAACAAATGGAAAACATTCCATGCTCATGGAGAGGAAGAACCATCATCATGAAAATGGCCACACTGCCCAAAGTAATTTATAGATTCAATGCTATTCCCATCAAGTCTTTGTCTTTTAACTGAGCATTTTAGTTCATTACAACTGTATTATTATTATACACACATATACATGCAAATATATTTGTGTATTTATTTTTACCACCTGATTTTGTGCTTTGTAAAACCTGGAGTCAAGAACTCAGATGCACCAAACTGGACTTCTAACCTACGGAGCTGTGAGACAATAAATTTTGATTGCTTCAAGACTCAGTATTGTGGTGCTTCTTCATAGCAACAATAAAAAACTAAGGTAGCATATTAAACACAATATCAAACTTTATTACTTAATGTACGGTCCACAGATGAGCAGCAGTGGTAACACTTTGGAGCTCGCTAGACAGGCAGAATGTGAAGCCCAACTCTCAGACCTTCTGAGTCAAAATTTCATGATAAGAAAATAAACATATCACCAGGTGGTTCATAAATTTTCAGAAACGATGTTAGAAGACATTCAGTGTCTGGTTAGGTCAGTATTTGACGTCTTTCTTTTAGGATTGTATTGTTTTCTGTTTATTCCTCATAGTGTCTTGATTCCCCGTCATTTCATTTTTTACTGCTGTGACTTCCTGTTTATTGAAACTTTCCCTGAGGAATTTCTGTGCGTGTCCGTGTTTAAGATCTTAGTTGGGGAGGTCTGGTGTGGGGCAGCACCTGAAGATCTCTATTTCTGAAGTAAATTCCTCCAGACAGGAACTGCATTTGCTTTACCAAGGGTTGGAGACACTGAATCCCAACTTACCATTTTTGATCCTACACAAGAAGTGTGCGTTTGATGTTCTTACCTGTATGAGATTCTGCTTGTGGTTTTCAATTCTTAGGGAATACATATGTTTTTTAACCTCCAACTTAGACTCAAGGTTGGAGACAGTTGATTTTCTGGTAGTTAACTGGAGAGTAAGTGCATTCTAACTTACTCTTAGGCTAAAGGTGTAATTAAAATCACAGGTTTTTGTGGGTGGGCAGATCCACTGGCCCTACAGTGGGACATTAGCTTTGAACTTTGTCCAGCGCTCTGTGTGGCCTTGAAAATGGAATCACACCTTCACCTTTTCAGCGAGTGTCCTCTGGGTGATGGCTTATTTAATTGCTCTATTTACCTCTCTTAGCTTCTCTTTAGAGTGTGGTTGGCCTCTACTGGTCTTTATATTCTTAAAAGGTTACCGATGCAATTAGAAAGACTGTTTCTGTTTATTTCTAGGAAAATTCCTCTAAAACTTGAAAAGTGGTGGTATTTTAATTGCTTTCATCATTGAGGTTGGTCAGGAAGCATGGCTGCTGGAAAGGAGTCTCCAGTAGCAGATGACGGACAAGGCCCAGGCAGGGGAGGGCACAGTCACAGGTCTTCCTCTGCCTTGCGCCCCACGCAAGGCTCACTTGCCATTGCGTTCCATGCTTTATCACTGAACTTGCCAAGTCCAGATGATGCTTATTGGGCCTGCACATTTTGTTTGGCAATTAGACTATACCCACTTATGATGTGGTTTCCAAGATTAAACAGTTGCTAACCCAAATGAGCAATTCCACGATGGATATTGATGTCACTCACTGAAGTATGCCAGGCATGAAGTGGAGACTTAGATTTTGAAGTTTGAGATGGCTTCATTTGACATATCCAAGTGAAGATGCAAACGATGTAAACTGTGCTGCTGATAGGGACTCTCAGAAGAAACATGGGCTAGAAACATAAATACGCAACAATTTGGGAAAACAATAAGAAAAATAGATATTTCACATCGTCAGCTAGATAGAGCTGTCGCCGTTAGTGGAGAAGAGTGAGTGTTCGCTGAAATCCACAAAGAAGACTTCTTGGAGAGGGGCTGCAGGGTCCCCTGAGGTTTATGAAAAACATTGCAGATGAAACATTTGTGTGTACTCAGTAGTTAGGTTGTTATAACGGAGAATTCTGACAGCAGGCGCACCTGAGAGAGGTGGGCAGCAGACAGAGGTGTTTGTTTACCTCATTATCTCTTTGCAAGAAAAAGAAAAAAAATCTCAAGATTCATTTTAGTTTCAAGTGGTACAATGTTGTGTGAGGTTATTTAATCTTCCTTTAAACAAGTAAACAAACCAAAAGGAACAGAAGGTAAATACCATAAACAGAAGCTGGAGAAGCCTGCAGAAAGGTAATCTTAGGCTGTTAGGCATCAGCCCTGGCTTCCCCAGCCTAGCAAGGCTACAGGTGCCGCCTTGCAGCACCTGCAGAATGTCAACCCCCGAGAAAGCAGCTCACAGGAGCAGATTCCACCCACAGGCGAGGAAGTCTGGACGTAGCAGTAGGTGTTTTCTCAGACTCATGATCTAGTCTGTTTGGGTTGAGTTCTGTTTGCCTTGATTCCATGGCTCTAAGATCTCGGCACGTGGGCCCAGTCAGTGCTGGGATTTCTTCTGCATCCCTGGGGTCCTGCTGGTACTAGCACTGGGCCCTGGCTTAGCCACCTCTTTTCACGTTCTCCACCCCAGTTACCTACTTCCTTCTGCTCCAAATAGACCGGAATTTTTATTGCATGTCTTTATTGCAAATGTCACCTCTTACATCCCGCCTTTCAGACTAGGTCACCCTAGACCCAGACTGGCATAAGTCAAACAAAAGTTTGCCACCCCCACTGAACCCCCTAACCACCTTGGGCAAGTCTGAATGTTAGAATCCTGGTTAGGATGACCTGGAGCTGACCTGGTCGCCAGTTCTGGTCTGTTCCTGACTTCCCTTCCTTACACCTCAGCTCATGTCAGCTCATGTCAGTGTCACACTCATGTCTCTGTTAAGAGTCCAGGTGGCTCATGGCTGTTTATAGAGCTGTGTTCTATAAAACCTGGAAGTTTCTCAAAGATTTACTCATTTTATTCAACCAATACCGAATGCCTGACTAATATGAGTGCCACAGGTTCTGCAAGAACCTGTAAAAGGCCGGGCGCAGTGGCTCATGCCTGTAATCCTAGCACTTTGGGAGGCCGAGGTGGGCGGATCACGAGGTCAGGAGATCGAGACCATCCTGGCTAACACGGTGAAACCCCGTCTCTACTAAAAATACAAAACATTAGCCGGGTGTGGTGGCGGGCGCCTGTAGTCCCAGCTACCGGGAAGCTGAGTCAGGAGAATGGTGTGAACACGGGAGGCAGAGCTTGCAGTGAGCCGAGATGGCGCCACTGCACTCCAGCCTGGGCGACAGAGAGACTCTGTCCAAAAAAAAAAAAGAACCTGTAAAAACAGCAAAATGAAGTCCCTGTCCATCCTCATGAATGACACTCTAGTAGGGGTGGAAGCGGGAGAGAAAGGACAGTAAATGATCAAAACGGAGCCTGTTGAATGGTATTCCGTGTCAGGAAGAACAGTAAAGAAAGGTAAGGGTGAAGACATTTCCACAGGTGGTGAGGAGGAATGCTCCTCACTTTAGAACCTCCGAGCACAGGCGTCTGTGATACAGTGAGGTTTCAGCAGAGACCCGGGAGAGCTTGAGAATGTTGGACAGCAGAGCATTCCAAGAGGAGGACCATAGGGAGATGTGCTGGAGTGGGCACAGCTCAGCACATTCTAGGAATAGAGAGGACATGAGACATGTAGGAAAGAGAAGCATGGGCAGTCGGCAGGGGGCCAGGCCAGCAGAGCAGCAGGGGATGAGGCCAGCAGAGCAGTAGGGGGCCAGCCCAGCAGAGCAGCAGGGAGTCACGTCAGGCCTGTGGGGTGTGGTGGAAACCTTATCAGAAGGTGGTTAGCAGGGAACGGCACAGATGGATTTCCCTGTGAAGGGCTCCCTCTGGGTTCTAGGTCAAAAATAGTCTGCATTACACAGGCAGGAGGAGAAGCTCAAACTAATTCGGAGGCAAGAGAGAGATTAGGGCAGTTTGGATCGGAGCCTATCAATGGAAGTGGTGAGGATTTCAAATTCTGGATTTATTTTGAAAAGAGTCTGCTGAGATTTGCCACATAAGCAGAAAGAAATGCAACATGATGCACTTCCTGGTCTCTGGCTTGGGAAACTGCAAAGAGGGATTCTCATCCCCTGAGATGCAGGTGGCAGTTCTGTGTAGGAACAGAGGAATGAGGCATTGGTTTTGGATAGGTTATGTGGTGATGCCTATTGAATACCCAACAAAAGCTATCAGGTAGACAGATTGGGAAGTTTGGAGTTCAGTGGAGGGAT
The DNA here is from genome assembly GCF_037993035.2 of Macaca fascicularis. Taxonomy (NCBI): domain Eukaryota; kingdom Metazoa; phylum Chordata; class Mammalia; order Primates; family Cercopithecidae; genus Macaca; species Macaca fascicularis. The sequence continues at coordinate 114,983,197 of NC_088387.1, forward strand.
GCTGAAATATATACTCAAGATTACAGAAGTTATTTAAAGCAACAAGATGGGAAGAACAGCAAAGGAGTAGTGTATCTGTAGAGAAAAGGAAAGGGCTAAGGGAGAGACCTGGGCTGCTCCAGCATTGGGTACTGCCTCCAGGAGGACTGCCCCAGAGGGGACTTGGAAGAGGCCAGGACTTGTGGCTCCCAAACCTGTTTCAAATACATTGACTCCACTTTTTGTGGAAAGACACATGGCGTAGTGGTTCTACCCACGTTGGACCCAGACTGCTTGGGTTCAATTGCATCTTCTACCACTCACAAGCCTTGTAGCTTTCAACAGGACAGTTAACACCTTAGTGCATTGGTTTTTTCCATCTATAAATTGAGAATAATAATGCTACCTTCCTAAACTTGTAGATTTATTATGAAGATTATACAATTTAAATATCTTAGCAAAGGGTCAGACACAAAATGTGCATTAAAAAAGTGTTAGATGTTATTATCTATTTTATACTTTGGGGTTATAAATAAATTCCCATTGGAACAAATAAGTTGACTACTCTAAAGAACTTTATAAAAATGAGTAGTATACCCTTTATAACCACGGTTTTAAGTAAAAACAAAGTATTAAGTGTTCATAAGTATGCATTAACATTGGGAGGTAAAAGAGAGCATCTTAATAGTAATTATGGCCAAAAAACACAAAAAATGTTATAGAACATAAATGTCTCCATTGGAGAATTTTATTATTTGCTGAAAGCAGGGAAAATGAACATTGTAGACGTATACAGCAGAAAACTATCCCACTGGCAAAACTCTCAGTTGAGTTTCCTTTAGTATAAACTCTAATAAACATGTAAATGAGCCCAGTTAGAATATTCTGTTTCTGACTACTAAAAGCTTTTATACAGTAGTGTCTACAAGCTAGTTACTCCTTTGTTATTTCTTTATTGAACAAGCAATTTTCCACTGCAAACCTAGGCTTGCGCAGATGCATTTTCCTGAACTGTAGGATCAGGGAGCAGAGTGGAAAGCTCTGATAGGCCATGCAGATAAGGAAATTTACTACAGAGTAACTGCACGCCTTGTTCAAGTTTGCAGGCAGAACTGAGACAGAGCCTAGCTCCCACGTTCTCACATTTAAACAGCAGGGCATTGCCTCCTCAGCCCAGGTCTGCCTCCCAACTAAAATGTTGGTACTGTTGGTATGAAGCAGATCTTCTATCAACAAAAGGAACGACGTGGTGGTGTGAGATCCTGCCAGGGTTTTTATTCTGGTTTAGAGTGTGCACATGGAGTGTGCTCACTCTAACACTCTGAATAAGACTTCAAATCCAAGCCCTGCTTATTAGGAGCCTATCTGTCATGAGACTTGTGCACTGGGCCACTTGGAAAGACCACCCCCCACTCCCAAATATTGGTAAGTCTAATTCCCACCAAGTGGCTGTTTTGAAAACTGAGTATCTGTCTGTCTTGGGTAGGCCTTTGCAGGTACTGCTGGAAAGCTCTAAATCTCTAAATATTTGTGATGGGTGAAAAGTTGCAATCAAGAAGATAATTGCTACCTGAGCCTGTTTTTCCCTTTCCAGTGATATTAAAAGACATCTGTAAGAAAAATTATGTCTTCTATGTTCCAGCACTTTGCACTTTTCACCTCTATCAACCTTATAAGGCAGGAAAAAATTTCCCTGTTTTATGTATCTGGCCCAAGTTCATATACTGAGTCTAAAATAAGAAATCACACTGAGAATTATCTGAATTCAAAATGTTGGCTCTTTTCAACACATAGTATCTACTTCTGAAAATCTGAACTTTCTCATTAGGTTTAATCTGTTAAACTTCTCTATTTTTAAGTGACAATACAAAAGAATCTTTAAATTCTTCTGATAAAGTAACATAATGTGTTAATTTTGATGACAGAGCCAGGTGAAAATGTCTAGATGGTTCAACCAAAATTCAGAGAGAAATTTATGTTAGGGCAAGTCTCTAGTCTCAGGTCCACAATGTGCATATTTTTGCCCCTTTAGATGGAAAACAATATTTACCACTTTTTTTAATTGAAGAAGTCCATGTTCACCTCTAGAAGAACACTGCCAATTATGTGAATAGCATTAAAAACTCCAAAGCAAAGCTAACAAAAGTAGCACATTTTTATAAAACTGCAGAAGTATGATTTAACCAGTGAGAATTTCTTCTTCACACAGATTTTTGTCATCTCTCTCAGCTCCAGAGGCCCCTTAATGACAAATTAGCAAGGTGTTACTGTCTTGAAACTAGCAGACATTTTAGCACATTGACATTCAGCATTGTGACCTGCTTCTCGCTAGACTGCTAATTAATATTTGCACTGGCTGCAGAATTAGCTTGTTTTTTAGACTATTTCACATTCAAAGACTACCTCCAAGGGAAGCAGGTTTTTTCTTGAAAATCCAACTTTAACTTTGTTTTATTAATATTTATAAGAAGAACCACTACAAAGTCTCTACTTTTGCTAGACCATGCAGGCATCTTGCATGTTTTGTACTGTCTCAACTGCACTACAGTCGGGCAAGATAAATAATATTGCCCCGATTTTGTGGTTTGGGAGACTAAGCCTCCAAAGTGCAAATAATTTGCCCAAGAGCATGTCATTGCTGAGGGCTGCAACTGAGATTCAAATCTTCTAATAGAATCCAAAGATGTTATTAAATGGACCAGACCATCATCATCCAGCTGAAGACAATCCACTAGACAGGGGAATAGAAATAAATTCAAACTTCAAGTTATGCACTGCTGCTATGAATGGAGTGTGTGTGCTGTTCCTCCACTCTGAAATTCACATGCTGAAGCCAAAATTCCTAATGTGTTGGTATTTAGATGTAGGGCCTATGGGAAGTAATTAGGTCATGAAGGTAGAGTCCAATGAATGGGATCGTGCCCTTATAAGAAGAAATAAGGGAGCTTGCTCTCCTCGACCACCCATCATGTAAAGGTACCACGATAAAACAGCCATCTGCAAACCAGGAGGGGCACCTTCACAAAAGACCAGATCTGCCAGCGCCTTGACCTTGGATTTCCAGCCTCCAGAACTGTGAGAAATAAATTTCTGATGTTTAAGTCACCTAGTCAATAGTATTCAGTTAGAGCAGCATGAACTAAGACGTTGCCTAAGCAGGAGTCCTACATTAGTATAGTTTTCCTGCTCCAAAAAAGAAAAATAAGATTTTCTTTGAAACCCAGTGGTTTTACTGGAAGTTATGTTCCTATACCAGTGCTCCCCTGCTATCCCACCAGCATGCAGATATGATCACAAATAGCTTTCAAAACATGAAACAAAAACCACAGCCATTCTGACTAGTTGGTGCTCAGGACTGAACCAGCTATTAAATATTTTGTATAGCGCTAAAAAAGAACAGGAAGTGCATCTTCCAGTGTTTCTTCGTGAAGACAAGACAGTTTTCTTGATTCAAGACAATATAGTTGAAGATATATGAACATATATTCCATCCACTCACCTATATCTTTGTTGAAAGAGTTTCAAAAGTAAAATCAAATAGATACATATATTTTTATTGATCCTATAAATTTCTTTGCAAAGTTTCCCCAACATTAGCAAATTTTCCGACCTATATAAATTAGTTCCTTCTAAAATACTCTGACTACAAAAATAATATACAAATTCCTATTCTATTGTAAAACTTTGGGATACCAATGGAGTAGGTTTTCATGTAAGATCTTCTCCCAGCTCAGGCCTCATTTCCCTTTACATGTCTAATTTCTTCATGGGAAAACAGTAGGCAGAGGATGGTTTTACCTAGCTGAAGTTGGGAGGTCAGAAGACCTGAGTGAAGGGTGCCTCCAATCTGTGGTTATATACAGAAAGCTGGGAGGAAAAGATGGAGTGTTGCAAATTCCAAATTTCATAGAGTCAAAGACCATGTCAGTTTTATCCACTAAACTATACTAAGAACCTAGTACAGTGCCTGGCATACAGAGGAGCTCAGTAAACATGTGTTTCATGGATGCTAAGAAAATATCAAAGTGAAAACAAATATAAGGATTCCAAATCATGTGGTCAATTACAGAGATCCATGACCAGGGGTAAACAGAACAACAAACTGATCAATCAGAAAAGCAGTAAGCAAAGAGCTTCAGGAGAGAGCTAGCAATGCGCAACAATTTAACAGTGTCCGTGCATACAACACTTTATCTCCTCCAAATAAGACTAAAAAATTTTGGATTCTCTTCCAAAAGGGGAGTGCTGCGTGGGGCAGGAAGGGGAGGTGGAGAAAGAGAGAAGGAAGATGGAAGGAAGGGAGGAAGGGAGGGAGGAAGGGAGGGAGAGAGGGAGGGAGGGGACGGGAAGGGAAGGAAAGGGAAGGGAGGGGGGAAAGGAGAGGGGAGGGGAAGAAATATATAAATGCCTAAACCCAGGTCCTACATTACTATAGTTTTCCTGCTTCAAAATATATACAGAGATATATTTCTACAGACATAGATATAGATGTTTGTGATGGTTAATATTAGGTGTCATCTTGACTGGATTGAAGGATGCCTAGATGGCTGGTAAAGTATTGTTTCTAGGTGTGTCTGTGAGGTTGTTGCCAGAGGAGATGGACATTTGAGTCAGTGGACTGGGAGAGGAAGACCCACCCCTAATGTGGATGCCAATCAGCTGCCAGCTCAGCTAAAATAAACCAGGCGGAGGCAGGTGGGATAAGCTGACTTGCTGAGTCTTCTTTCTTCTTTCTCCCAGGCTGCACACTTCCTCCCTCTCCTCCTGCCCTTGGACATCAGACTCCAGGTTCTTTGGCCTTTGGACTCTTGGACTTTGGACTCTTTTGATGGGGCCTCTTGGGCCTTTGGCCACAGTCTAAAGGATGCACTGCCAGCTTCCCTGCATTTGAGGCTTTTGGACTTGGACTGAACCACCACTGGCTTCTTTCTTCCCCGCTTGCAGATGGCCTACTGTGGGATTTCACCTTGTGATCATGTGAGCCAATTATCCTAACAAAGTCCCTTTCATATGTACATATATCCTATTAGCTCTGTCCTTCTGGAGAACCCTGACCAATACAATGTTCTTTTCTGTCCTAGATGAAAGACATACAGTTCATATAGGCATGTGTCTCTGGAGATAAAGCAAAATCTTATAGTAGTCATATGATTTTGGCAATATTTAGCCACAGCCACATAAATGTTCATCTTCTTTGAGTTGATACTGGGAATTTATCAACTCAAACCTTAGCAGCTTAACAAAATCAAACAAGAGTCAGTTCCGCAGCTGCACAGAGCCCAGTGTGGATCATCGTGGGCTGAGACTCCTCTGGGAGTTCTCCTCCAAGAATCCATCCATTGAGGGGCATCTGCCAGCTTCAGGCTCCCCCAGATGCTCTATAGCCATTCAGCATGGAGAGAAGAGATGGTGTGGAGAATGCCACCGAAAGTTCAAAGAGGCTGTTCCTTCTTCCCATGATCCACTGAGCAACACAAGTCATGTGGTCCTGCCTTAGGACCTTCTAGCCCCAGCTGCCACAGGGCATACGCTTAACATTCAGCTTCAGTTCTACTGGGCCCAAACTAGAACTAGCCTAAGTGGTTAATAATAAATAAACTATTGGATAAATTTCCTATTGGATAAGCAAACTGGAGACTTTCTAAAACTATTACATGGCAATAAAAGATGGATAGCATATATGCATGCTGTCGATGATAGACTGGATACAGAAAATGTGGCACATATATACCATGGAATACAATGCAGCCATAAAAAAGGATGTGTTCATGTCCTTTGCAGAGACATGAATGAAGCTGGAAACCATCAGCTTCATTCTCAGCAAACTAACACAGGAACAGAAAACCAAACGCTGCATACTCTCACTCATAAGTGGGAGTTGAACAATGAGAACACATGGACACAGGAAGAGGAACATCACATACCAGGGCCTGTCAGGAAGTGAAGGGCTAGGTGAGGGATAGCATTAGGAGAAATATCTAATGTAGGTGATGGGTTGATAGGTGCAGCGAACTACCATGGCACACGTACACCTATATAGCAAACCTGTACATTCTGCACATGTATCCTAGAACTTAAAATATAACTTTTTTAAAAGCCTGAAATTAGGCTTGAGATCCTGTAGCACTTCCGTGTAATGATACTTCCTTTTTTCAGAAATGAATGGGAGTAATAGATTATGAGGCAATTAGCTTGACCAAGATCACATTGCTACAATAGTAATATTATGTTGCTATAATAATAATAGTGATAGTGATGATTGATGTTTATGATGGTGATAAACTATTTGAAATTTGTAGAAACAAGATATGCAGATTATATAACAAACATGTATTTTTAGACAAAAAACAGAGATCAATCAAATAACTGTTGATTTCTTGTTTTAAGAAAAAGTTCACACTGAGGTTGACGTTTTACCCATTTTCATTTTCGTTACTTTTAGTATACAATTAACGCATGGCTTTGTTGGAAAAATAGAAAACAAAAGGAAATGAAAGGGAAAGAAAGGAAAGGAAAGATTATGCTTAAGCCCTTTAGAAACAATGGGGTATTGACATCGACTTGCTTTGACTTCCGTTAACCTAATTGAAACAAGGGGATTTTATGTTCTTATAACAATTTTGGAGCTTGTCTTAAAATTTCCTATAGATTCCCAACAAACATGCTTATGTCATACAATACAATTGTATTGCATATATGTTCTGTAATATTTTATCAAGTTTTCATGTGAGTAGATAAAATACCCACTATTATTTCAGTAGCAGTGTCATTCTACTGCATGGGCCTAGACTATTATTAGCTACACAGCCTTCAATTATTAAGATTACAGTTGATTAACTTTTGTTGTTACTTTAAAAAAAACCCTTTAATGAACATCATTGTATACCCATATTTTAGTACTTGATCAATAATTTTCTTACAATCAATCCTTAAAAGCAGATCAAAACACTGATCACTTTTCAAGCCTTTGATGCCTGCCGCAGAGAGGTTACAGTGATTTGTTTTCACACAAGCTGTGTACGCGTACGCCAACCCCTCTCGCCCTCTTCAACACTGTATATTTTTATTCTATTTCATCATTGTCAGTCTTCACAGTAAAAGAAAATGGAAACTCATTGTTGACTAATTAAGACCACTCATTTCAAGTTATATTCAACACATACAAAATATGCCCAAAACTTTAAGGCATTTAGATTTTATGCTACAGTTTTTTCTATGCTATTTAAAAAATTTTTTCCTCACCAAGTTCCTCCCCACTTTCTGCATTTCTTGTTTTTTTCCCCTCTGAATGCTTAACATCTACTTCTAAAAGAACCTCGAGGATGTATCTCTAGAACTGCACGTTTCCTGGCTACCTCTCCACCTCAGAAGCACAGGGACAGCAGAGCCAAGGAAACAGATTGCGCTACAGAGCCCCCACCTCTTAGGAATTCCCAGGAGAAGAGAACCAGGTGTCTTGGCACTTAAGATGCTCCAAACTGAGCAATGCACAGGCAAACACAATGGCTGCAACCACCAGCTCCCCGACGGCCCTTTTATTTGGAATAACTGACTATTTTCATTTAAAGTTAGTGATCACCTATTGAAAATGTACTGTTAGTGGTTTTGCAAAAAATTCATTCATTTTCCAAAAGACAAAGTACTGGGCACTGAAGGAGAGGCATCTCCCCTCACCTTGGCTGATAGAGTTCCTCCTTGGCAGGAGGTTCTTACACAGGAATATCTGCCCTCGTGGGTGATCAGAAAGACCAGCAGACACCTCAGCAGCCAATGGATGCTTGAAGCGCCTGTCTGTGAGTGTCACAAGATACAGCGGGAAATCTGTGACTTCAGCCTGAGCCTCTCAAAGAGCGCCGGCTGGATGGATGTTGGAACCTTGTGGTACAGGACTTGGAGTGTCCTGAGTGTGTTGTTCCCTCCTAAACGGAACACCTGGGGCAGCCAGCCTGCTCACACCTGGGTTCTTTATCAACAGACATGAACTGGTGAAATATTAACACCCGGAGATGCTTCCACCAAGGAAGATCGTCAGTGCTCAAAGATGGGAGGAGATGGATCATTTGTCATTTCAGAACTGAATCCAGAAGTTATTCTTCAAATGGTAATGCAAACAAACCAAACCCCACAGGTTTAAAGATCTCTTGCAATCTTTATAATAGAAGAAACACAGAATGTTTATAATGGAACAAAGAGAGGCAGTTGGTGAAAGACACATGGGCACCAACTGAGCTGGAGTTCACCCAAATAGAGGAAGAAATACTGATCCCACCCGACTCCCACCCCCACCTTCCTCTGCCCGCTCATCAGGTAACGAGCTGAGCTAAGCAGACCAGAGGGAGGAGAGGAAGCCTTTTTAGCAACGTCCTCGGGGCGAATGAGGTCTTTATGGTGATATTTTAGCAACTGAAATTAAAAATCAAGGACTTTCTAAAAATTATTAAAAGAACACGATAAAGGAACATTTTAGCACATCTTGCCATGAGCCCACGAGGCATGGCACCTGCAGAAGCTGACCAGCAGAGTTCAGCTAAGAGAGTATGAGAAATCAGGGAAAGGCTGCCATAGAGATGGTTATCTTAGTCACACTTGGCTGCTGGAATTAATTTTAGAACCCCACGCTACAGACAGAGCTTGTAGTTGTGCATGAATAGGTTTAATAAAATGTGTAAAGTTTTTTCCTCCTCAGTCCTGAGTGTGGGTTTGGGCCTTCTCAATTCTCTTGCCATCTTCAGAAAGTGTTGAGTTAAAGAGGTCCTTGGATATTGTTAGAAATAGGTATTTGATCTGCTACAAACTGAAGTTTTGGCTCCTGACGTCAAAATTCACATAGGAAAAGAAGGCAAACAGATTATTTTTGTCGGGGGGGGGGGAGTTGGGGGGGGATAGAGTCTCACTTTGTTGCCAGGTTGGAGTGTGATCTCAGCTCACGGCAACCTCCACCTCCCAGGTTCATGCAATTCTCACGACTCAGCCTCCCAAATAGCTGTGACTAGAGGTGCACACCACCAGGCCCAGCTAATTTTTGTATTTTTAGTAGAGACTGGTTTTCACCATGTTGGTTAGGCTGGTCTTGAACTCCTGACCTCAGTTGATGCGCCTACTTCAGCCTCCCCAAATGCTGGGATTCCAGGTATGAGCCACTGTACCCGGCCACAAACAGATTACTTTAAGCATACTCTGAGAAGACGGCCTGGACAAGCTGTGTGGAGGCTTGGTCTCATGGAAGTTACCTGTTGTGTCAGGCACTCTGCGCTATCTCCAGTCTGCTTCTTCATTTTGCCTGTGGCTTGAGTGGCTGTTATATCCCAGGATATTTCTCTTACAGAGCAAGAACCGTGAGGGTTAATCCAAAGTAGGTCCATCCTTCTGGCAGTTCCAAACGGAACAGGTGGGGCTAGTTAAGCAGGATCACTGCTTGTCTGAAATCAGAAGAGGAGATTTGAAGTACTTCTACCCATAGATTAACATGGATCCTGTTCTCTAAACCAGCTTCAGTCTGGATGCAGGGAACGGAGGGAAGGGAAAACATGAAGGGGGAGAAAAGGAACAAAAAACAATATGACTCATTTAGAATGAAAGCTTGCCCAAACCATAAAGGGTCACCTCCAGCTACTTCTATACTATTGTAACATATATTCCCTGTAACGTTCCATGTAAACTATTGTTCATTCCACATCTTTCCAGAGTGCTGTAGGTACATGTTTTAGGGGACACCTCAGCAGGGGCAGGGCAGGGTCTCTAGGGATTCTGTTCAACCATAGTCCTCTTGCATCTTTCTGATGGACACCTAGCAAAATTCACAGTGCCTTGGTCTGTCCTGGGAGTACAGATGAAGGCAGAGTAACTACAGAAATTCCACTTTGGAGTTAAGGAATTTATTCCCTGAACCCAGACAAAGATTTGAGCAAAATAACATAGGGGTATCACTAACCTTCTTGTATACGGTGATTTCTCTTTCTGACGGAGGTGAATTGCCTTTCCTGCAGGGAGGGGCAGCGGGTGCAGCAGAATCGAATGAGAAATAGCTTCAGGAAAACCCAGAGACTGAGATCTGGACTCCATTAGCCACAAAACTAGCTTGAAAAATGTGTTTCCCCAGTTTTCCTGACCACTCTAGGCTTGCCTGAAAATAAGGCTGTTGAACTAATTTGGGAATGAAATTGGGACTATGTAGCCCCGTGATGTCACTTCTCTCTCCTATTCCCTTGACAAGCATTGATAATTAAGATCAAAACTCTTGTCTACTTAAGTGGGATCAGGCTTCAGGATCCTACACAGGACAGCACTCCAAACAACCCCAAACATTGATCACGGTGCCTCATGGGATAAGACATCCAGTTACCTCTGACAGTCAAGGTGCCTCTAGCCATGAAGCTGTGTCCATCTGGAAGCAGGACCAAGTATGAATTCACCTCATCCATCTATTACGAATAAACTCTTAGTTAACATGTATTAGACATTTGCTGTATATAAGGACGTATATTCATTTTCTCCCTTAATCCTCACAGCAGCCCCATCGAGTAGATAGAGTTATAAATTCTATTTCTCAGATTCAGAAGATGCAGCTTGGAAAGATGAGATGACTAATTAAGGTTACACAGCTGGCTCCAGATTCAGAATTTTAGCCCCATTCTGGGGATGTGGAGTTTGAGCTAGTCAACCGAGACAGCCTCCATCTTCTAGGAAAAATGTATCTGTTCCCTCTGAGGGATCCTCAGCACCTAGCACTTTTTAATTCACAAATATTCTGATTTCTCTTCCCCTTGATAAAAATGAGGTTTCTGTCCTGGTGTGTTGCAGATGCCACAGCCCTGCGTTAGCGGGCCTGGCTTGCCTGTTAAGAATGAGCCACCTAATGCACGTGGGGTTTCAAAGCAAGGTGAGGGGTGGTGGGTGCACCAAACCACAGTGGCACATGTGCACCTGTGTAACAAACTGGCACGTTCTGCATATGTATCCCGGTAAAATAAAAAATTTTAGAAAAAAGAATGAGCCACTCTACTAAACAGCAATTCCAAATCCCAACCCACCCTTCAGTACAGGCCTTGCTGGGGATGACGGACACTGCTTGAGAAGTTGATGGATCATGCTCTATGCCCATCTGGTCTCCAGCTCCAGGCTCTCCCAAATTTTCTGCATTTCTTTTGTTTTCTCTATTTAGATGTGAACACAATGTACTTAAATTCTATGGCCATGTGCTAAGCTGTATGTTAGCATGTCAAGGTCCAATTAACTGGCATGGCAATTTTACTGTGTAGTTAAAGGTATACAAATTCTGACTTCTTAAAATTTCGTGATGTTCGAACTTCAAGTGAATGATCATGTTTGCAAAGAACAAAGCACATTTTGGAATAAAGATAGGGTTTTGAATGTCAAAACCATGACCACCTTTCCCAGTGGGGTTGGCCCAGCCACACCAAATGCCCTGGCCACAAGGGAGTCTAAATTGGGTTCACTTAAAAATGCTGTGTTCTGCAAAGAGAACTAGGAGAAGTCATGCTGACGCGTGCCACATTATCCCTGTGGTTCAAGCTATAGCACATATATAGAAGAAATAGTGGGGCCTAGCAAAAGATGGCTTTGCTTCTAGCTCCACCACTCATGACCTGAGTGTCCTTGGGCAAATCACATAAACCTGCGAGCTCCAGCATACAAGCTTCTTGCTGAAAGCGTCCTCAGGAGAGCTAATCCTGGAGTGCCAGACACCAGCACGTGCACAGCAAAATTCCCTATGTTCCCCCGAGGTTTGTGGTCCAGAAGACAACGAGGGGATTCGGTCACTGCTCTTTTACATCCTTGGGAGGCCAGGACAGCAGCCCTGGGGCTGCAGGATGGATGAGATCATGAGCGACAGGAGATTGGGACCAGCCCCATGGTCTCTCTTCCCAAGGGATGGGTGCTCAAAGTCCTGGGCTCAGCGTTTAAAGACACGCTGATAATTTACAGCCTTTTATGAGGTTTCACATTCATTTTGGAATTTCTTTTGCCAAGTTTGAATCTCACGTTGGGCCTTTTCTCTTATGAGTAAAAATATCTCTGGGCTGGTCCGGCCTGGAAGCAGCAGGGTTTTTCTGCTGCAACAGTGACACCTGCTGTTCAGGACAAAGTGGGTGATTTCTCAAAGAAAATTCTCTGTGGGGCCAAGATTACTTTCAGATTTCCAACATCTGGAAGGAGAAATCGATTCATTTTGTGGGGAATAAATACTGCTGTGCTGAACAAGCAAAAATCAAATGAGAGGCCAGGGATTGGAAGAAATAAATAAAAGGAAAGAAAATGTCTGCTGGGTTGAGAAACAAAGGAATCAAAGACCCCTCTGGCATGGTACAAAGCAGCCTGGTCATGGGTCTGCCCTGCCAGAAAAGACTAAACAAGAGGTGGCCCTCTCCACCCAGCACAGTCAGAGCTGTCCCTGGGCACCTCCATCAAAACACAGGACACTGAGACCAGGCATCCTTAGAGCAGAGTCTGCCCACAGTGGAGCTGTCTCCTGCAGATGGAACTGCTGAGGTCCCGTCGTCATCGGGTGCGGGGAGGGAGAAATGAGAAATGGCCTCACTCTTCTGTCTACCCTGCATTGCGAAAAGGAATCCTGTTTGCTCCAGGCTCACCCGAGTTCACCTGACATTGCAGACACATTCAACCACACAGCTCCCTGATTGCTTTAACGCCTTAGAAATTCAAACAGGAAGCATTTGGCACCTACGCCTATTTCCCATTTGCCCTGTATCTTAGGAAACAATTCTGTTATTACTATTTTAATTTCCCTTAACTTTTAAATAAGGCAGGATTTGAAGTTTCTGTGATTTTTCAACATCTTATTGTATAGATGTTTTAAAGATAATCTTTGAAACGACCTGTTTTCCAGGTAGTCATGGAAATACTTTCAAAATGATTATTTTGGGGTTCCAAAAATATTTTCTCGCCTATATGTATATAAAGTTCAGCTTTCATTTTGACCTTCATAAGGAATCCATTAATTACATGCCACTAATACCTAAAAAGGAAGAGTTGTAGCTTGGTGGCAGGAGGGACAGTCCTGCAAGGAGCGGCGAGCACTGTCCGCAGAGGGATGTCCTGGGAGATGCCTTCAACTCTCCAAGTTGAGTCATCGTTCTGTGTGCACCAAGTCAAGAAATCAGAGTATAACTCAAGAGTTTTTAAACTTTTAAAGAAATCGGTTGAATCTGTTTTGCATATACAGAACACAATCCTGCATAAAAGTCTAATTATAAAATCGGACAAGATGAGGGTCCCTACTTTTCCCCAAAGCCGCCTTGAAAAGCCTCCCTGGCAGCATGGGGACCCTCAGGGGCAGTTTGCCCAGCACAGGACAAGCCGTCCTGATCTCCAGCCCGGGGTGCTTTCAAGCTCCAGGACCCCACATCTGCATCTCATCTAGAGAATGAGGGTGCCTCAGCCTGCTGGGCTCCTTCACAGTCACTGTGAGGATCCAGGGTGACCGCTCATCTGACAAAGCATTAATTAATGCCAAAAGATAAACTAATATTGCACTGTTTAAGAGGAAAATAATTTTACTTCCATAGGTCTCTCCTTTCACAACTATAAAATAAGAGTTTTTGATTAGGAGAATATCATTAATAAAACATTGTTATCTTCGGACGATATGTTAAACACAGTCATTTTCTTGGCTTCTTACATCGGCTTGCTATAATATGCATCTTCAGCTTCAATTTTTGGTTGATGAAACAGGCCCAGGGAGATTTTGGAAGTCAGCTACCAGCACATAGCAAGGCTGGTTCTCATAGCAAGGCTGGTTCCCGTGTCCCCGCGATTCCTAGTGAATGCTCCATGAGGCCCTGATCCCACACCCCCACCCACGCTAGCCCAGAGCTCTGTAATTCTGCCATTCTCTGAAACTTTGTGCTCACGTTCTTATAATGGAGAGTCGTAGCTTTGCACATGGATGTAAAACCGATAAGCTGCGATTCCAACATATTGTGCGTTAGTTAGCACAGCACTCCCCTCTCAGGCTAGCATACATAAAATATGAGCATCCCTAATGAACAGCAGCTGTACCACAGAGCCGGCTGTGTCTGCAGGCAGAGTCTCTTCAAGGTGTTTCTGGCACGTCTTCCCCGGCCGTCTTGACTCCCCTACCCCAGACGTGTGGTTTTAGTCACTGTCTGCTGGCATCGCATGGGAACCTGCTCGCATTCCCTGGTACGCCTGGACTAGATGTTACAGGGAGACTTCATTTTTCCTCCCCTGTCTAATTCTCCTCCCTTATTCATTTTAATTTCATCGATTTGCCCCTTATCACTTAATACACTTTCTTACTTATTGGCATCTGGGCTGAAGGCTGCAACACAAACAGCAAAAGACCAAATCAAGATTAAAAAAAAAAAAAAAGAGCAAAATATTCCCATTTCAGATGGAAGAGCAGATGGGGCTCTTGGCACTTCAGAGGATTGAAATTGACCCTCTGCACCAAGCTAGGGGAAGACAGACTGTCACTGCTGACGAGTAGGCACTAAAGAGACATGCTTTCCCTCTGAATATGCAGTAGCATTTTGGAGTTCTTTTTCTCTCTGCAGTGTAGGATGACAAGGAGCCATAGGATGGATTCGGACTCTGTGGGAACCTGAAAATGCAGCTGGGGAACAAAGACAGCCCTGGGCGCAGACTCTGCTCTTCCCCATTCCAGCGTTGTGCTATGGACCTGTCTCTCTCTGACTCTGTTTTGTCATTTGAAGATGGGATTACAGCCACCTGCCTCTCGGCATGATTGCATGATATAAGATAAATGCATGGGAAAGTGCCCAGCTCAGTGCCTTGCACATAATAGGTGTTCAATAAATGTGGCTTCATTTTCTTTTTTTCTTCATATGTGTCAAGAGATGTGAATTTTTTGGAAACTCTTTCTTCACAACTTTTTCTTTTCACAGCTGGTAAAGACAAGGACCAGGTGGGGAGCTCTGACCTTCCCTTGGATGACATTTATAAAATACGCTCTGTCTATTCATAGGACAAGTGTGATCAGCATTTGAGACAGGAGAGCCTTATTTTAAACAGGTTGTGAGCTCGCCTGCAAATCTTCAAAATATGGGAATCTTGGACAACCCTGAGTCACAAATCTTGAAGCTGTCCTCCTGTTCAGTTATCAGAACACGCTCCAAATCTCTCTGTCTATCCATTTGCAGCTATTCCAAGCACTGCCTTCTTTTGATTGGTGTAAACTGTTCATTTCAATAATTAAAAAACGGCTTCAAACAATCAAACTCTTTGTGCCTGTTACTAAAAAAATTGCATAAAACAAGAGTACCTAAATTAGTGAAAAGATGATTATACAATACTTCAAAATCAAAGAAATCCTTTGAGAGATTTATAAATGAACGTGTTTATTCTGAGAAAGATTATGAAGGAAGAAACGGGAAGAAGAGATGGGGCACAAAGAGGAAAAGCAATGACAATGAAGGAAACATTCTGTGTGCAAGCTCTCTTTGAGCTTTTTGCCAGACACTTACACTTCTCTGTTTCAAACCTTTCATGGGAACCCCACTGCCCACAAAATGAATTCAACCTCTAAGGTAAAGCACATCGGGACTTTTCTGATTGGTTTTGTCCTGACTGTTCTCAATTAATTCTTGATTACCTCTTGCATGCTCCTCTACTGATACTTCACCTCGCCAAACAATCCCATTCCCCAGATTATGCCCAGCGTAGCTGACACATGGACGGTGCTCAGTGTCTGTTGTTTATCCAAACAAAAAATAAATTAAAACAGTTGTATGTTAAATTCAATTGTTTATTAAGGCCACAGAAAATCTTAGAAATTGGAGCCCCCATTTACTTCTGAAAGCAGTAGTCAGAAAAGAAAATGAAAAAAGAAAAGCTAATTAGAATCCCAGACAGAGAATGCACTCCAGTCCAAGGGCTCCACCCTGAGCAGCGAAACAACACTCCTCTGTCCAGGTGGGATACATGACGGAGAAATTGAATCAGAGTCTCTAGATTTAGAGCTAGCTGGTAAAGAGGAGAAAGAAGATAAAGTATGAGGCTGAAGACACAGGAAATAAGTAAGTCATTATAACAAAGAGGAGGTCTTCCCAACCTCCTTCTTTCCTTGGGTCTCAGCACAGCCCAGGCAGGCGATGAGAGAATTGATCTGGAGAATGGAAGAGCCCAACATGGAAGACATAGTCCTAGGGCCCAATCCTATCTAACCCAAGCACCATGACTCTAAGTGAAGCTTGCCGATTAATAAGCCACACGTACACATAGACCTTCAAATCAGCTTTTTAGTACTTGAGTTTTTAAGCAGAAAACCAAGCAGCATTAGCCATTTGAGGAAAGCCTCCAACATAAAAGACAAATCAAAACATAAGAGCAGAGAAAAAGAAAACGGAGGCCATACAATGAGTAGAAAAAAACTTCTAAAAATAGATTTAATATCCTCGAGGAGATAAGATACTGTATTCATGAAACAAGAACAGAATCCTATTAAAATCAAACAATAAGAGAACCAGAGAGCTCTATATTAAAACAGCTTTTATAGAAATTAAAACTATACTAGATAAAATTTAAAACACAAGAAAAGGGCTGGAAGCTAAGTTTGAGAAACCCTCCAGGAAATTCAAAAACTATAGAAGATGGGAAATAAAAGGTAAGAACATTTTTTTAAAAATTAGTATAAAAAAATTAAAGATCTCAAAATTAAGAATTCCAGAAAGTGCAGAGTAAATTGAAGAGAATTATTAAATAAATGATCTAAGAAAATCTCTCAGAGGCAAAGTATTTTGATTTTCTATTGAATAACTGTGATGAGCTGAATAGTAGCCCTTGAATGATATCTGTGTCCTAATTCCTAAAACATGGAAATGTTAATTTTTTGAAAAAAAAAAAAAAAGATTTGTGAAGATGTAATTAAGTTAAGAATCTTGAGATGATTGGTGTAATGCAGCCACAAGCCAAGGAATGCTGTCAGCAAACAGAAGCTGGAAGAAGCAAGGACGGATCCTCCCTTGGAGCTCTTGGGACAGCCCTGACAACACCTTGATTTCCATACAGCAATATGACTTCAGACTATGAGACTATGAGACTGTGAGACAATAAATTTCTTTGTTTTAGGCCAGTCTCTGATAATTTTTGCAGCCACAAAATGAAAATGATGAAAGTGAATAATAAGAGAATCATAGAGCTATATATTAAAATAGAGTTTTTAATTATGGAAATTAAAACTATAATAGACAAAATTTAAAACACAAGAAAAGGGTTGAAAGCTAAGTTTGAAAAAAAATCTCCTGGAAATTTGAACATTATAAAACCACAGAACTATAAAACTATTAACATTATAGAAGAGGCAAAAAATAGGAAAAGGTAAGATAATAAGATGGTTACTTGAAAAAAAATTGAAGACCTTAAAAATAAGAATTCCAGAAAGTGCTTTACTCGATAAATGAAAGAAAAGAAAGAAAAAATCCAGAGCAAGAAACATCAAAGCAAAATTTCAGAATATTAGGAATTAAGAGACTAAAAGCTTTCAGAGGAGAAGCAAGTGTCTCCAAAGGAACAAGACTCAGATAGGAACCAAATTTATCAAACCTAAAAGTGATTACTACAATACAATGCAGCAATATCAGGAGAATCTAATATTCTGACATTGAAGCCATTTCTGATTTAGAATTATAGATCCAAGCAAACAAAAATATTAGCCCCAAATAAGTTTGTTTTTCATGCAATGTGTCACTAGATTTACCCCCTCTGCCTAAGTTCTCAATAACAGACCAAAAGATTTGCTCCAACAGCTGAAGGAGGAGACTCCAAACAAAAGAGGAAGTCATTACATTTAGAAAATAGGAATACCAAAATATTTGTGATATAAAATAATTTTACAGGAAATTGGTAAATTAAAGTCCCAGTTGACACCAATGCTACAGACCCAGTGAGGAGCTGTCCCTGTTCCAGCAGGAGATGGAAGATCTCAGAGGGGTGTCTCAAAAGGCAATAATGGGATCAATATATTTTCTATGGAGTTGACTACATGGAATGGGATTCTAAAATTCATTTCAAAAAGAATCATTGCTGGATACATAAGAAAAAATCATTCTTTAAATGAAAAATATACATGAGGAGCGTCTGGTTTGAACTTCAAATTCTCATCTTCCGTAGTAGAAGTCAATAGAGAAGTCTTAATTTTTTTTAAAAAAGGAATAATCATATTGTTTAGAAATCAGATGTTTTATACCAGATTGCTACAAGGGTTTGAATTAGTTGCCTCTGGGACCTAAGAGAGCTATGACAAAAGCCTGTAGTGTTTTCTTTTTTCCTAAGCTTTCTATTACTCTCTGAGTTTTTTTAAATCATGCACACTTGTTACTATGATTTTAAAGAAAGAAATCATGGATCCCTCTCTGCAATAATAGGTCTCTCTCTATTAAAGAAATCATGAGTCTTTACATGAGTCATGATCCAGTCTTCTCTTTTTATATGCAGATTAAATATCCCTTATTTGAAATGCTTGGGACCAGAAGTGTTTCAGATACTGAGGTTTTATGGATTTTGAAATATTTGCAGAAATACATACCAGTTGAGCATTCCCTAATGCAAAAATTCAAAATTTGAAGTGCTCCAATGAGAATTATCCTGAAGCATCACGGCAGTGCCAAATGTTCCAGATTTTGGACCTTTGTGGATTTCAGATTTTCAGATCAGACATGCTTAACCTGTATTATGTATATACTGGGGTGTGTGTGTGTGTGTTTGTGTGTGTGTGAATTCTTTTCCACATTATTAAAATGTGGTTCAAAAATGCCCATTAAAGATGATGAAACCAAAGTGTGGAGAAACTAATCCATATATCCATGGTAGTAGAATAAGAAAGTCCATGATCTATGACTATTCTAATCTGATATTTTATCCTGTGAATCCAGGCTTCCTCAGTGTTTGTTTCCTTTAG
This sequence comes from Macaca fascicularis, assembly GCF_037993035.2. Taxonomy (NCBI): domain Eukaryota; kingdom Metazoa; phylum Chordata; class Mammalia; order Primates; family Cercopithecidae; genus Macaca; species Macaca fascicularis. Next base: position 115,002,095 of record NC_088387.1, read on the forward strand.
CCAGGACAGGCCTTGCTTTCTTCAACCCTATCAGCTGCTCTCTCTGTATTGGCTGTCACCATCCTCACTTGACAGGATGAGGCTAAAGGACATTTGCAGACACTGACTGCATCAGGCTGGGCAGCATCCTCAAGGGTGTTTTGCAGGCAACAGATTCAGCTTCCACCTTGGACCTGTCAAGATCTTTCAAGGTTGGGGGCCAAACGGAGCTCAAAGGCACACAGGTCTTAACATGAATTCAAGTGAAGTAGATTCCTGTCCAGTTGTTCATTCAGACAAAGAAGAAACATGTGCCTCTATCTACCCTGCCAAGGATATTGTATTAGTCTGTTCTCTTGCTGCTATAAAGATATTACCCGAGACTGAGTAATTTGGAAAGGAAAGAAGCTGAACTGACCCACAGTTCTGAAAGCCTGGGGAGGCCTCAGGAAACTTAAATCATGGCAGAAGGTGAAGGGGAAGCAAGAGAAACCTTCTTCACAGGGTGGCAGGAGAGAGAGAGCAGGGGGCAGTGCCACACTTCAACCATCAGATCTAGTGAGAACTCACTATCACAAGAACAGCGTGGGGGAAATCCATCCCTATGATCCAATCGCCTTCCACCAGGTCTGTCTTAGTCTGTTCATATGCTGTTAATAAAGACATACCTGAAACTGGGTAATAAAGAAAAAGAGGTTTAATGGACTCACAGTTCCACGTGGCTAGGGAGGCCTGACAATCACGGTGGAAGGCAAAAGAGAAGCAAAGTCACATCCTAGGTGGCAGCAGGCAAGGGAGAGCACATGTGCTGGGGAACTCCCCTTTACAAAACCAACAGATCTCACAAGACTTATTCACTATCATGAGAACAGCATGGGAAAGACCCGCCCCCATGATTCATGTACCTTCCACTGGGTCCCTCCCACAACATGTGAGAACTGTGGGAGCTACAATTCAAGATTTGGGTGGGGACACAGACAAGTCATATCAAGATCGTGCCCTTGTCACGTGGGGATTACAATTCCAGATGAGATTTGGTTGGGAACACCAAGCCAAACCATATCAGATATAAAGTAGGGATACAAGATATGTCACATACTGACTTTCCCCTCAAGATAACTAAAGGACAGAAATTAATTTTCCATTAAGAAAAAGTAAAAAAAAAAAAAGGCCGGACACAGTGGCTCATGCCTGTAATCCCAGCACTTTGGGAGGCCGAGGCAGACAGATCACGAGGTCAGGAGATTGAGACCATCCTGGCCAACATGGTGAAACCTCATCCCTACTAAAAATACAAAAAATTAGCTGGGCGTGGTGGCACGTGCCTGTAATCCCAGCTACTCAGGAGGGTGAGGCAGGAGAATCACTTGAACCTGGGAGGCGGAGGTTGCAGTGAGCCGAGATCACGCCATTGCACTCCAGCCTGGGCAATGATAGAGCGAGACTCCGTCTCAGAAAAAAAAAAAAAAAAAAAAGGAAAGAAAAGAAATTTAGACACTAAAATATTAGAGCCCAGAAGCAGAAAAAATCACTTTGAGCTAATCAGAAAAGGCCTCCTGGAGACAGTACCATTTAATTTGTGTGATAATGAATTGGAAATTTTGATCATATTCCAACATTCCCACTGTGAAATGCCTTGTCCTTTCCCCTTGCCCTTCCTTACTGGCTGGCCTGGCGACCTCCTTTGTACTCCACAAGGCCCCCTACCAATATTATTCACTATTGCACACAATATTATATCACTACAATATTATATCACTATTGCACACAATATTATATCACTACAATATTATATCACTATTGCACACAGTTCTGTTTCCTCTCTGGGCTCTGAACCCCTTCAGTGTTTGGGATTTCTCTAAACCAAAGACGAAAGAGAGTGCTTGGCACTTATTTGCATCTACAAAAATTACGCACCGTGAAAGGAAATGGCATGCCTGTTCGGGCTCTTTAGTTCCGCTCCTATCAAGGTCTCTGTGCTGTTGAACTGGACCATCGGAATTCCAGAGGGCAGTAAAGACATTTTCACGAAGAGGTGTTTCCCCATGGTTCAGTGGGGCCTGCTGCGTGCTGGGCCTGATTTAGGACTTGGTGGTGGCTGCACAGACTCGCGGACCATTTCCAGGCCCATGGGTGGCCAAGTTGGTCCAGTAAAACACAGTGCAATCAACGGCTAATGCAATAGATGTTTGTGATCAGTCATTTCAAAAAATGTTTCTGAAATTAAAATCCGAAGTAAATGAAAATGAAGGTATTTTTCCTCTTAATTCAAGACCAACCTTTTTCAATGGACTCCTAAGTCCCCTGGAAGCTGGGAGCCGGAATGCCAATCTCAAGATATATCCTGGGGGATTCTGGGGATTCAATCTGCTCTTGGATGAAAGAGGCAGGTCTTCAAGACTGAAAGCCCCAGCCACAGGAGCTCACATCATAGGCCTGAGAATTGTAACCCAGGATGGAAGAGTTGAGGTGTGTGCTTGTTTGTCTTTGGGAGCATTTTTCCTGATGTTGGGGAAGAGGAGAGCTTATTTTTCCACTCCTATCCACACCAGCTGCCACGGAGCAGCAATAAAGCCCCTACGGTGCAGTGCTGTGGCCACAGATCACTGAGCCGGCCCCAGCTGCAGATGGATGCAGCAGCTGGTCCAGAGAGGTGCTGTGGCTGACTCCCCCCAACACATACACATGCACACAAATGCATGCACACGCGCGCGCGCGCGCACACACACACACACACACACACACACACACACACACACACACACACAGAGGCTTGGGGCTCAGGGAAGCAGCTCACTGCCTCCCTCACCTCCCTCCCCAGATTTATGAAGCAGGAAGCAGCCAGCCAGAAAAGCAAAACAGAAGAGACCCAACTGCTCCTGTGTTTATTTTTCTTAAAGCCAACATACACCTAACCATTCCTTAGCTACTAAACAATATAACTATCTGCCACCTACAGCCCTGTCAGGAAGCTGACTCTCCTGAACCTGCCACCTGGACACAGAGGATAGTGCCATGTGCAATGCCATCACTAACATCCAGTTCTCACAGGGCCCCACCACGGTGGTCTGTGTGAAAGCAGGGCTGGGAGGTGGCAGTGGCACGTGTGGGCGCCTGCTCTGAGCCGGCCTCCTGACGGGAACTTCCAGGTTTAATCCCCAAGTGCTGTCTGAGAGCCAGAGGGAAGGAGGGTTGAGCATTCTTCTCAGCCTGGAGGTGCCCCTCAGCAGGGGGTATGGGGTATGGGGCTGTTATTAGAGATAGCAGTGACCCCCAGACCTTCCTTATGACCTTCTAGGTGAACCATTTAATCACTGGTGTTTCCACTCTCATTAACTGAGGCTCGGATGTTCTTTGTGGTCTCACATGATATCCTGTATAGAGCTCAAAAACTCAAATTATATCTCAAATAGAACACCAGTTTCTCATTTTACATGTGAGAAAATTAAGGCCTTGAGAGTCCAACCACACAGCTTGCCCAGGCTCACACAATTACTTTGACAGAGAGCAGAAAGTAGAACTCAGCCTTTTCACAAATACCCGTAGTCTTTATGCAAATTTTTCTCTTGAAGGCAACCCAGTGGCACCACCCCTGCTTCAAAAGAAAATTAATGATGTGTCAAATACATAGCATAAGTTCTCAAGTTCCGCAATGTGGTCCTATGAGCCAAAAGTTAAGATTTTTAAAACTTTTCTAGGTCAGCTATTCATGGATGGAATAAAGATGCATTGATTACAGTAAATATACAGACTCTAATTTTTTTAAAGTGTAAAGGAATTTTACGGAACCTGAGGCTTTAAAATCACTGTATAAATATCTGGATTTGGGGAATAAAAATGGAGTGTTGGGGGAAACAAAGATTATTGGTATATTTCAGGCTGGGGGAGACTTGATAACCGCCAATGCGTCTGTTACCTGGCTGGATTCTAACCAGTCGAGGGGAAGGCCCCACCCACGTGCCGGCACAGGGCGTTAGGCAGCTCTTCGGTATCCCAGCTCTCTTTGTCTGGCTCATTCCACTAATGTTCTTTTAGGGGCCTGGACTTAATTCCTTACGTGATTCTTTCTCTCTTTTCAAATAAGAAGGAGGCTGAAGTGTGGTTGCTGGAATTCCACTGTCACAGATGGAAGGGGAGGTCTCTCCACCCAAAGCAGAACTATGCAAAAGGCTGATATCCCAGAAGGGAAAAATAACTAATCAACCCACATTTTCTTATCCATAAAATAATTGTATAAATGTATGACAACATCTACTACACAGAATCACGGACTTTTATAGGAATGCACAAGTACATAGCATTAGGTCAGGTGTATGGATTTTCACACAGAATGGGGCTAAGACACGTCTCAGGACCAAAGAAGACAGCCAGTCATCTACCTGATAGAAAGAGCTGAGCTATGAGGTGAGTGGCTGGACTCATTGCCTGCATCATGGCCCAAAGCGGGGGTTCTGTGTCCATCTGATGGGGTTAAGATGGACGGCGATTTTTAGTTAGGCCAGTTTGCTATAAAATGGGTTTCCCTCAATGACACTGGATTGGAGTCATCCATTTACTTGGTCCCCTCACTCACTGGATTACAGCTTTCTTAAGTAGAGGTTAGCTAGCTCATCCTCATGCCTCTCTGCGTCCAGCACAAGTTTCAGCAGGGAGTACGCCCTTGCCAATGGCAACTGAATAAATGGATGTTTGAAATTGTACGTGTTGTGTCCTCTCTCTCTCTCAAGTTTAAGGAAATTTTTACTGTTAGATGTTAAAGATCTTAAAATAATCCTCTATGGCCACACCAAGGTTTTGAAAGATAAGCACCTTGGCTGTTTCAGAATGGAGTAAACTTGGCTTCTCTGCTGCGGCACACTGTTGTTTGTTCTAAGAACTGGAGCGCTGGCTCTTGAAAGCCACTGCATGTTGATATGATTGGGAGATGAAAAGACAATCCTGTTGTCAAGGTCTGAGCCCAGAGTTTCCTTCCTAGTCTCTGGGGCATGGCCTTGTCCTGGATATGCTTAGAAGCTCCTAGACTCTAATGCACAGTCTAGATTAAGGACCAGTGGCCAAGAGGGTGAAATGGTCCTCATTTGAAAAACAGGCTACCTCACCCTCTCCATTTGCTTCTGGACACACTGACAACAACAAGTGGAACTTCCTGCTTATGACACACACTGTTGTAGAAATAATGTGGCTGTTAACAGTCATGGAGATATAAATTGAATTTTTGATTAGGTGCTCACAAATATTTTTTAAACTCATCAAAAGAAGGATGGCTTCCAGCAATCATGTGTCCCTCAGGACACTCTGCACGTAGTAGGAGCACATGAATCATTTATAGAATTAAAATGAAACAAAACCAAAGAATCATGACTTCTGAAATTTTTCTCCTAGACTTTCTGTAAAATCTCTGACATTCACCTGTATATGGAGTAAGCAGCACTCACAGCCAACAGCTGCAGCATCTCTAGAATAACTTTGCAGGCGTTGCATAGACCATTTTATTTTAAAGTCATATTCTACAGCCTGATAACTTGTGGTTGCTGGTAGTGGTTGCAATTTGGCTACAAGACTCCTCCTAATGCCTGGCTCGAGAAAAGTCAGGCTACACCATTCCGAGAGAATTGGGCAAGAAACTATGAAAGTTCACTGTTTTTCTCAGCATCCTAGGGCAGGCAGTCGATTTTATTGGCAAAAGGAAGATCAGAGCAACCGTAAACTGTCACCACACTAACTCCACTGTGAATGTTTTTACATGTCCAAATGGGACATTCCACAATGATGGAAGTAAGTATATTCCCCACATCCCTACCCACATCAACAATGATAATAATCTTGCGTAGACAGGACTAGTATAAAGACAGGGCAAGCCAAGGGATCTCAGATGGATCCTCTGCCGCCTCCAGAGTGCTTTAGGGCTTCCTTGGGGGATGCCCACACATTGTGTACAGGGTCATTTATTCTCCCACTAGCCCCAGACACTGGCTTTATGTGCAGACAGGAGCACCTGTTTTTAAAGGCAAATTACTTTGTGATCATTAACCAATATCTAATAAAGTAAAACCTTTAAAGAGGCTGAAGAGAACAGACGTTTCCATCGCTTAATGAAAAAGAATTATGCACCATCATACAACAGAAGCTGACCCTGCTTGGTCACATGCATTACAAAATAGCCCTACATCCTCGCTAGGTGTTTGGATAAGCTCCGTGAGAACCACTGCTGCTTGCCCTATGTCAAATCAGGTGCATGCACAAGTAAATGTCACACACTCGTAGACACACACCTGCTTCTGTGTGTGCACACACATTCACACAGCACCAGGCTGCCCGTGGTCAACGTTTGAACATACATAGCTACCATAAGTGACCTTTGAAAAGGAAGTAACCCATTGCTCACCTCCAAAAGCCTAGATTGATATAGGACAATTAGGCCCAGTGACGGAGTAAAAGAACCCACATTATGAAGGCAATCACATCTAGGTTCCACTTCTTAGGAGCTGCATGAAACTGGCCATATTTTTTATCTTGAGAGTCCATTTCCTCACCTGTAATATCTAAGTGAGGTGGTTTTAATGATTAAATATACCTAAAAAGTGAAATTTTCAGATTGCTGTGATGGCAAATTACTTTTTTTTTTTTTTTTTTGACACACAGTTTCACTCTGTCATCCAGGCTGGAGTGCAGTGGCATGATCTTGGCTCATTGCGAACCCTGCCTCCTAGGTTCAAGCAATTCTCATGCTTCAGCCTCCTGAGTAGCTGGGATTACAGGCATGTGCCACCACACCTGGCTAATTTTTGTATTATTAGTAGAAAGAGGGTTTTGCCGTGTTGCCCAGGCTGGTCTCAAACTCCTGACCTCAAGTGGTCCACCTGCTTTGGCCTCCCAGAGCACTGGGATTACAGGTACAAATTATTATTTTTTAAAGCAAGTAAGCCCGAAGAAAATTTTTTAAAGGCCAAAGATTGTGTCCCCATTTGTGACCCCCTAATTCCTCTGATCCCATTGCCTCTGGTCTCCCTGCACTGAGGACTTCTCATGAATCGGAACCCCAGTTCCTGATTACTTGGAGATGCCCCTTCCTGACCTTGGGTGCTCCTGCCCTGGGGAAGATGTGCACACAGTCTCTGAGCCATATCAGAGCCTCTTATTGTCTTTTCATATGGTGGTGACAGCTCAGTTGCTCCAAACTAGATACGGCTTCCAGCAGGGTCCTCCTCCAGCCACACAGGCAGCTCCTCTAGTGGGTCTTGGCTCCTTCCCCAACTCAGATTTGTGTGTCTGTATTAGTCCATTCTCCACTGCTGTAAATAACTTTCTGAGACTTGGTAATTACAAAGGAAAGAGGTTTAATTGACTCACAGTTCTGCATGGTTGGAGAGGCCTCAGGAAACTTACAATCATGGCAGAAGGCTAAGCAGAAGCAGGCACCTTCTTCACAAGGCAGCAGGAAGGAGAAGTGCCGAGCAAAGAGGGAAGAACCCTTTATAAAACCATCAGATCTTGTGAGAACTCACTCACTATCACGAAAACAGCAAAGGGGAAATCCACCCTCGTGATCCAATCAGCTTCCTCCCTCAACACACAGGGATTACAATTCAAGATGAGATTTGGATGGGGACCCAGAGCCAAACCATATTAGTGGCCCCCGGCCTCAGTCCACACTGCTCATGAGGCAGTTCCTTTTCCAGCACCCCCTACCCCACCCCAGCACAGTGCTTGAGCTCTCAATGGAAACCAGGGTTAGGTATATACCCCTGGGCTCAGGCAATTCCTCTAGGCTGCTTCTTTATCTCCCACTTCAGACAACTTCCTTCAGCTCACCTTGCTTCCCTGCCCACTGGGTCCCAGTTCTTCCAACTACTGACAGCTTAGAACAATCCACCTGACCGTCTAAGCTGGCTTCTCTGAAATGTGCTGACGTGGTCCCTTCCCTTGACTGGACGCGTTGTAGCTGGGAGCAAGTGTCACCATTCCTGGACCCCTGCTCCAGATAAGGAGCTTCCAAGGCCCAGCAATGCAGGGAAGCCAGCTACACAACTTATTCTTAGATAGTATTACATATTATGGGGCTGTGTTCTGTTCGTGTGTGTTCACGTACTCGCACACACATGAGTGTCTGAACGAAATTAAGGCAGCCCAACTCTCTCCTAATTACTCCACCAAAATTCTACTATTCCAGTTGGTTGTTGTCAGCATCATAAACACCCTCTTTTGTTCTAATACTCAATCCTGTGTTTTGTTTCTCACGATTGAACATCTAAGTGTACGTGGTAATCTTTCTAAAACACCCAAAATGTGCCAGGAGCTTAGTCAGGTTCTTTTAGAACCTGGTATTCTGCATTGATAATAAACACTAACATTGCTTGAATGCTTACTATGCACATTCATTTTCAAACATTTTTACATGCATGATATTACTTAACACCACACAGACACCAAAAATTGGAAGTTCGGACAGCGACTGTTTTGGTCAAAGCACCCAAGTCAGCCATGGTTACACGAGGACTGAAGGGCCCTAGCTTGTCTATAACATCACTTCCGGCCCCAAGGTGGCTAGAGAAGGGCACACAGGTAAGACCACTTTTGTCCTGCAATTTGGATGGCCCAGGAGTCCTTCGAAGTGCATATTTTCCTGGGAAGTAGCTGGCTTGTCAGTGACTTCAGAAGCTCCAGAACTAATGAAAACCACATGCAATCCCTCCTTGCAAAGTAAGTTGTGTGCTGTGTGCAGTCCCACTCTCCTGGAATCCTGGGCAGAAGCCATCTTCTTGGCATCACTTGCGAGATAATAAATCTTGGAACCTAAACTAGATTATTGTATCTGTGGACACATATGTTTAGCTAAGATATAACACTGGAAATTTGAAATGCAATATTCTAAAAGGGAGTGGCGCTAACATTTTGGCCTCTCCACACCTACTTTCCCCTCTAGGAACAGCATCCAGGAATAAATGCAGCTCCAAAACTTCCAGCCCCGCAGAGTCGTCTGTCTGCAGAAATGGCATCTGATCTTAGACTAGAGGCAGAAACTGAGGCACTAGCTTCTCTCTCTCTTCATCCCTTTGTCTCTCTCTCTCACACACACACTCATGCATACACACTCACACACACTCATTCACAAGGTCAGGCCCATTATGAAATAAAGAGAGAGGAAACCAAGACCTCATAATCCTTGAAGCCCTCTCTGGGACCCAAATGATCTACTGAACTTGAAAAAAATGAAAGTAGCTTCCAGGGCCCTCGGCATCTCTGCAGAGCTTTTGCAAACATGGCATCATTTGAATCTCACGGCAATCCTGTGAGGGAACTCCTAGAGCAGCGAGGCTCTCAAATGTCAGATGAGGAAGCGTGTGCAGAGAGGGCGCATGAGTGGTTCCAGACTCAGAGCAAAACGAGGACGACAGCCTAAACTTCCAGCTTCCAGCCCCATGATCTTTCCTACTCAAGTACTCATAGATCAAAGTAAGACACTAACAGTGGTTGCAGTAGTAATGTAAATATAGAAATAACAGCAGGAGAAGCCTTCTTAGAAGCCATGTCAACAATAGAAATAGAAGCAAAAGAGCAAAAGTAGAATTACTGAAGAACAATAACAGAAGCAGAAATAAAAATAGGAATAAAAATAGCTTAAGAAGTAGCAGCAGCATGAGGGGCAGAAGCGATTAAAATAATGTGAGTAACAGAGCAGTGTGTGTAGAAGTACTGACATGTACAGCTCCCAAGAAATAGAGAAAACATTAGGAAAGTGTGCTTCACATTACCCCTTTATGATCAAAGCCATTATGTTGGCTAACAGAGAATGAGTCTAAGAATAATGACAACAATTAAAAGCAGTGCGTTTTATTAGCATCTACTACGGACCTGGTGTTTTACAAGCATTATTCTTAAACTTCATCTTGATTCTACAACATAAGAATCATTATCCCAGCCAGGCACGGTGGCTCACGCCTGTAATCCCAGCACTTTGGAAGGCCGAGGCGGGCGGGTCACTTGAGGTCAGGAGTTTGAGACAATCCTGGCCAACATGATGAAACCTTGTCTCTACTAAAAATACAAAAATTAGCAGGGCGTGGTGGCACACGCCTGTAATCCCAGCTACTCGGGAGGCTGAGACAGGAGAATCCCTTGAACCTGGGAGGCGGAGGTTGTAGGGAGCTGAGATTGCACCACTGCCCTCCAGCCTGGGTGACAAGAGTGAAACTCAGTCTTAAAAAAAAAATCATTATCCCATTTTCCAGATAAGTACATGGAAGCTCAGCTAATGCAGTGACTCCTGGAAGCCAGCTTTTCACAGGTGGGAGAGCCAGGGTTTCCAGGAAGCCAGACCACACCTAAGCTTTATGCTCCAAATACCTGAATGAACATTTACAGACAAAAATTAAAGACAGCCTATGGATAAACAGAAACACACCAGTGGTGGAACATCAATTTACCAAATGTGTGTGAGTGTGTATGCATGAGTACCACAAAAATAGAAATAGACAAAAAATATATCTCAATACAGAAGACCTAAGTTACATAATTACTAGGGTGAATATAATGAACATATGTCTAATTCTTCATCATGAAAACAGAAAATATGCCTTTTCAGGTGTTCATGTCACAATTAAAAAAAACTGACCTTTTATTAGGTCACAAGAAAAACCTCACTAAATTCTCAAAGAGTAGCAATGCTATATACAGTACTTTGAAAAATTTTCAAAAACAAAATTAGAAAGTAAAATTAATTTGAAAAGCTTTTCATAAGGAAATTTAAGGTTCTTCCATTAACACCACTTTGGTCAAAGAGTAAATCAAAGTCTCAATACTTAAATGCAAAACATTAATTAACTAGCAAGTATAAATGGCAATATTTTTTTAATTCAACTCAATAAATTTGAAAAACTAAAAAAAATTAAATTATGGAAAGCAGAACAAAATAATTAACAAAGATAAAGGCAGAAATTACTTTATAAGAAACAAAAAATTGTAGGACTAAATAAATCCAAGTGTTGCTTTTAGAATATTAAATAACAACAATAGCAAAAATGATGAACTATTAATATTATCTAATAATAAAAAAGTAACTACAGAAGTAAGGAGAAAGTAAAAGAAAGATCAAATCATACTTTGCTTTCATTCCAGAATGTAAAGATCTGGAAGAGATAAAACTGGACATTATCCAAACTGACCCTATTGAAGAGAAAATATTCCAAATAGACCAGTTAATATGGAACAGATGAAGTTCTCAGAGAACTAACATTCTTCCTGGCAAAAAAGCACCAAGCCCTGTATGTTTAACAGATTTCTAACAAATCTTTGAGAAACAGATTACTTGAATATTAAATGTTTCTGTGAACAGGAGACATAAAAGGAGGAGGAGGAGGAGACAGGAGGAAGAGGGAGAAGGGAGAAGGGGAGGAAAAGTTCCAAATCCTTTTGTAAAGCTAGCAACACATACAACTGAAACCCAATGAAGAAGCAAGAAGAAATCTGTGGGTCACCTGCACTTTTAAATAATTATATTAAATTTCTTGATATATATTAGCAAATATAATCCAGTCCCATCCAAAGACTGCCACCATGGGCAGGCGGAGCTCCTCCCAGAAATGCAAGGTGATTCGATATTAGAAACCCTAACAATACAATTCACCATTTGAGTGAAACAAAGGTAAAATTGTATAATCCTTGTGTAAGCGCAGGAAAACTCTTTGATAAAATTACAGATCTATTCTTGATTTAAAACTCTTACTGCAATAGAGATGGACAAGAGTGTACTTTTTTTTTCTATTCACAAACTTTTAATTTTAGACCTTTCTTAGACTGGACAAAAGATCTCCCAGAAGAAAATCTCACCTACTTGCTGGGCAGTGCAGGCAATAGTGACAGCCAGACACCATGCTGCTTCTCACCCAAGGTATACATGTGGCATGGTGCTTAGATCTGAAGCTTTTACAAATATATTAACCTTGTGTCTAATAAGGCATAAGCAGGTACAAGATTTGAAATAGTTAACAGGAAAATAGTTATAATTATTATGGAGATGAAAGAAGAGGTAACTTAAAATGAAATTAGGAGAAAATAGAAAAATTTTGCCTGCAGATAAGATAAATCTCTCAAAATCAGGCATGATTCTGAAGGACAAAGAATGAATAATCTATATGGGAAAAAATACATAAGCAATGGATAATAGCCAGGCAGAGAGGAAGAAAAGTTAGTAGTCCCCATTTTTAAATGTACTAGCCTGCTGTGATTTCAGAAGAAAGCTAGAAATGTTTCCAGAATTCAAAGCCCACAGATGATTTCATGGGCTTAGTACCCTTTTAAGTTCAGTATCACTGAGGTATAAAGTGGGTAGGAATTTGCCCACTGTATTAGTCCGATTTCACGCTGCTATAAAGAAATACCCCAAACTGGGTAATTGATAAACAATGGAGGTTTAATTTACTCACAGTTCTGCACGGCTGGGGAGGCCTGAGGAAACTTACAATCATGGTGGAAGGCAAAGGGGAAGCAAGAACGCTTCTCCCATGGTGGCAGGAGAGAGAAGAGTGAGTTAAGGACGAACTTGCCAAACACTTACAAACAATCAGATCTCCTGAGAACTCACTTACTATCATGAGAAGAGCATAGGGGAAACCGCCCCATGATAAAAATCACCTCCCACCAGGTTCCTCCCTCACCACCTGGGGATGACAATTCAAGATGAGATTTGGGTGGGGACAAAAAGCCTAACAATATCACCTACTGTGGTAGTTAGTAAAAAACTCACAGCAATGCTCATCGAGGAAATAGATTCTCAAGGTTAGTAAAATGGTCCTATATGGAAAATAAAGTCCAGGGGCATATATTTTATGTACATTCTTTTTAAAGCTTTAACAGGAAATCACCTTCCTATTTGGTGGAAATATATCTAGGGAATACAAACTTAATAAATAAATGGGCTTAAACTTTATCAAACTGAAGGGCTTTATATGAGCCACTTAAGAAAGTACGTCTTGTTCAGTTCTGACTCAGCCTCTCACCCTGCTTTCTGCCCGTTGATCCACATAGCAGCAGGCTACAGAGAGTTCTGTAAACCATCTGAAGAATTAAGTGACCCACTTATTAACAGCTGCATCTACAGAGCTCTCTGTGGTCGCAGAAGACTTTTTCCATCCGCCATCTCCACCTGGCCTACAGGAGAGCCTTGTGAGAGAGCATAGAAAGGTGACAGTCCTGCTTTACTAATAAGAAACGTGGACAAAGACATGAAGTGAATCACCCAAGACCACCTGGCTGGATAATGGCACAGACCCAGATGCAGAACCTGGGGTCTTCTTTCTTTTTCCTTCCAATTTCCAGTTGACTACAAGCCTGTACACTGCCCCTTGATCCCAACCCAGTGGCTAGGCCAAGACTCTCAGTGTGAGAATGGTCTGGAATCACTCATCTTGCCAGGCAAGAAATTTTTTACTTCTGATAAGACTTTGCTTTGCAGTGCAAAGGTCTCACCCTTAAGATAAATAAATATTTCTGACACCTTTTACTGAATAGAATCTGGCATTTGATAAGTGCCAGATTAAGTGGCTTTGCTGAAGTGTATACAACCTGTACATGTAACAAAATTGCACCTGTACCCCATAGATGTATATAAATTTGTAAGAAATTAATGGAAAAAATAAAAATAAGAGTTCTCTCAACACAAAGAAATGATAAATGTTGAAGATGATGGACATGCTAACTAACCTTGTCTGATGCCTATACATGTATTGAAACACCACTATGTATCCTGTGAATATTTACAATTATTTATCCATTAAAAATATAATAAAAAGAAAAACCAAACCAAAAAAAATAGGAGGTCTTCTTGTTATCCATGTGTGGATTGGCGATCAGGTTAGATATTAAGACAGTATACTAATCATAAGAAATACTAAGCCCAACTTTATACATTTTTTTTCAATTAATGGAATCCTTAATGAATTTGTATTATTATCCATATCTTATGGGTGTGGAGCACATAACTTGGGCAAGAAACTCTACCTGAACCTACAGGTCAGCGAGGTAGAAGAACTTGCCCAAGATCTCATAGGCATTAAATGTCAAAGGCAATAAGAGCAGAAATCCTAGCTCAAATAGCTCATCCAAGGATTAAATGGGGTAAGTTATTGAAAACACTTGCTAAGGGGAAATTGCGATACTTGCTTTATTTTTCTCTTATCCTCATCACCCTGGGGGATAGGGCACAGAAGGTAAAAATGTTCCTGGTGAGGCCCTTGAGGATCAGTGTGACTGAGTGGCACGCCTGGGCTGTAAACAGGTGACTGGCAGAACAGGGACCAAAACCACCTGCTAGGAGGATGTGCCTTTGGGGGCTCCTTCACTTTCTACTATGAAGAAAGGAGTCTATAAGGAGAAATTGTCTGAGTTAAAGCAAATCTCCTGTCCTTAAGAACAAATGCAGACTTTTGAGTCCTGCACTGAAGGACTCCCAAGGTGAAGGCTGAAGCTGATGCGATGGGGGGCTCTTGAAACTGCTGAGTCCCTCTGGGATGTAGGAAGAAATGGACCAGAGTGCATGGGATGAGGAGCTAGGGGGTGCCTCTTCACACCCCAGGGCAGCCCGTGGCCCCTCCCACTGGCTGTGATGTCTGCTGGGCCCAGGGCAGGGCGAGTTGCTGCAGAGCTCTGGTGGAGGACGGAGGTGCACGTCAGGCCAGCTGGGCTGGCGGCAGCCACGTGGTCTTTCTGAAACTGCACACCTGCTTTCTCTGTCTAAGCTGCCCGGTCTAATTCTGGTTCATCTCCCGGTGGAGAGAGGGAGGGAGAAAATCAGAAGTTGAAGAAGGCTGAGCAGGCATAGGGTGGAAGAGCTCAGGGCAGACACAAAAATCCATCACTCACACGCGAAACAAAAAGACCAAAACCAAAACAAACAACAAACAAAATGGTAACAAAAGATAGCAAAGCACGCGCCCCTAGGCACTGGTTAAACGCGGTGCTCGCGCGCCACCTGCTGACCGACCTTTGGCGCTGCATGCTGGCCGTCCCTCCAGCGTCCTGCGCACTTCAGCGTCCCCAGCAAATCTGGCGGCACTCAGGATCCTCCAAGTCCAGTCCAGTCGACAGAAAGTCTTTCCAAATCATAGAAATTTAAATTTCACTCTCAATGGAAAATCTGCCAGTGGTCTCCATTTCATATAGGAACCAGTTCAAATTTCTTAGCATGGCTCACAAGGACATCAAACTATTAGGTCGGTAGCTGGTCAGGCAGGAGCAGGGCAGGAGAGGGCCCCCACCCCACCATGAGGGGCGGGCGACCATCAGGTGGTGGTCAGGCGGTTGGTAAGCTGTCTCTCTAAAACCATAATTGGTTGCAGCCGGAGCCAGGGAACGGCATCTCCCAACAGATAGAAACACCTGAAGCCCGTGATCAAGCAGCTTTCAGATAGATCTCGGGCGTCGCGTGAGTGGGCTCAACACATGCGCGCTAAGAGGCAAAATGGCAGCGTGTGAGTGGCATATGACCTCCTAGGGAGGGGCATTGGGCTGGTAAGGGAAGAACGCGTCGAGGGAGCATGCACACAACGCCAGGAAACACTGCGCACGCGCCACTCCCAAGCCCCACCGCCCACCACGCATGCGGGCAGTCTACCCCAGCGAGGAGTCCGGGGAGAAGGGACGCGAGACCCCGGAGGGGTGCCAACATATAAAACCCCAAGTCAAAGGCTCAAACCCTGCACTAGCCCTTCAGGTCTCCCGCTTGGACCCCTTCCAAGTGTACTTTCCTTCCTTTCATTCCTGCTCTAAAGCTTTTTAAGAAACGTCCACTCCTGCTCAAAAACTTGCCTCAGTCTCTCCTGCTGGCTAATGCTCCTCAGATGAGTTCTTTCTTCCCAGGAGGCACGGAATGAAGTTGCTGCAGACTCGTCCGGAGTTGCTGCTGCTGACATACTTGGGTGCCCTGTGCCTCAGAGACGTTCCGCTGCTAACAAAACCTGGCCCTAGTCTCTGCTTCTGAAATGGCTTACCCTAGGGTCCTTTGGCTAAACCACCATGCCTCTCTCTAAGGTCACTTAAAAGCCACCTCCCTCCTTCTCCTTGGGGGAAAGCTCGTCCTCCCCTGCCTTTCCCAGCCCTGTGCCCCTTTCTGGGGACTCCATGCCTAGTACCTGGCCCCTTTCCTGACTCATCATCCTGCTCATCTCTGAGATCCTACAGGGAAGTATCTTATTTCTTCCTCAGGACAGAGAACACAGTGCCTGAAACATCAGAGGCTTCCCATCCAGTGTCTCAATATTTGCTAAGTAAATGCTGAGGCTTTCACCAGCTAAAAATCCAAAGGTTTTCAATCGTTGGTTGTCTTTCACAGGAAAAAGTGATGGTGAAGAGCCAGGACCTGCCCCTCACTTAAAATTCACCACGTGGGTCAGGCACGGTGGCTCACACCTGTAATCCCAGCACTTTGGGAGGTTGAGATAGGTGGATCACTTGAGGTCAGGCGCTGGAGACCTGCCTGGCCAACATGGTGAAACCCCGTCTCTACTAAAAATACAAAAATTAGCTGGTCATGGCGGCACGTGCCTGTAATTACAGCTACTTGGGTGGCTGAGGCAAGAAAATCACTCGGAACCGGGAGGCGGAGGTTGCAGTGAGCCAAGATGGCGCCATTGCATTCCAGCCTGGGTGGGAAAGCAACAGTTTGTCTCAAAAAAAAAAAAAAAATTCACCACGTGGACTTAAAGAGACTCTTCCTCCTGAGCCCCGTGTATGAGGTGACCAGCTGCTCCCCAGGATTCTACTGCCCCCTGGAGAATCTAGTGACCGGCACAGAAGAGGCACCCACCACCTACTCACACCCAAGAAGGATAAGGCAGCATGAAGCAAAGTTCTCTTGGACAGGGCCTGCCACCCCCAGGACAGCCTTCATAGTGTGGCCCTGAGCAATGCTTCCCCCCAGCCCCCTCTCTCTGCAGTAGGGCCCTGCCCTCCCTCCCCACAGGGTTTCTTTGCTCATTTAGCTTTTCTCCTCTTTGCCCCACACAAATGCACTCCATCCTTGAAACTGAATACTTTCACATGGAAAAACATTCAGATAGGGCTCAAAGTCTAAACTAATCTTGCCAGAGCTACGTTGCCAACGCAGGTGTCTCCCCTGAAGCCTAGATTCTAAGAGTCAACTGACCACCTTTCCACTTGGATATTCTGCAGCACCTTGAACTCCCTGGGGCAAACCTACATTCGCCAGCTTCCTGCTCCCTTAAAATACGCTCCATCTTCTGAGTCCTGCACACCAAGCGGAGGCCCCACCATTGTCAGGTGCCCAGAACAGAAATGTGGGATTCATCATCAGTTACTCACTGTGTCCCACTGATTCTGCCTTCTAAGCATATCCTGAAAGTCACACTTCCTTCCATCACACAATCCCCTACTTGGGCCACTGGTGTCTGCACTGGATTACAGCTCAGCATCTATGTTAGTGTCACCAGCAGCAGATCCGTATCTTAAGGGTCTGCAGCAACCTCAACTCTTCCCTCCTCAGAAGAAATAATTCAACGGAGGGGCATGAGGCAGAAGGAGAGAACAAGGCATATTTTAGAGCGGGAATGAGAGTTGATTAAAAAACTTTAGAGCAGGAACACAAGGAAGGGAAGTACACTTGGAAGAGGCCCAAGCAGGTAACTTGAAGGACGAGTGCGAGGTTTGACCTTTTGACCTGGGCTTTTATATGTTGGCATGTTTCCGGGGTCTTGTGTCCCTTCTCCCCTGATGTGTCCCTTGGGGTGGGCTGTCTGCATGCACAGTGGCCCGTCAGCACTTGGGAGTGGAGGATGTGCTGTGTGTTTCCTGGCGTTGTATGCATGCTCACTTGAGACGTTCTTTCCTTACCAATCTAGCATTCCTACAGGAAGGTCCTATACTAGTTAAACTCCACCACTTTGCCTGTTAATGTACCTGCTTGAGCCCACTCGCCCACCTCCTGAGATCTTATCGGGAAGCTGCCGATCACCAGCTTCAGGTGTTTCTTTTAAAAATTTTTATTTGGAGAGTGCCTTTCCCTGGTGCCAGCTGTGACCAATTATTACTTTAGCGAGACACTTTACAATCGCCTATCACCTGATGGTCACCAAACACTCCTGGTGTGTGTGTGGGGAGCCCTCTCCTGTCCTGCTCATGCCTGACTAGCTACTTTCTGTAACATTAGGACATAGTAATGCAGGGATCAGAACCCTGAAGCCACAGAGGTCAGCTTGTTGGACCCCTGTTCCAAAGACAGTGAGTGTTCCAAGTTCTCCCCACATTTCCCTCTTGCAAATTTCTCTCATCCGTGGTGGTCCTTCTTTTACAGATTCACCTTGCGTTTCCCTCCATGCCACTCCAGGCCCTTCACCAGGCTGTGCTGGTATGTACACACACACACGCACAGACACACAGACACAGACACCCACGCATGCGCGCACACGCACACATACACGTGTGCACATACACACACATGCGCACACACACACTCCACATAACAGCTAGGAAATGGGCACATCCAGGAACACGTCCCCACCATCTCCTCCTCTCTCGCCTGCTTTCCTGTTTCTGGCTCAGGCTGGTGGGGGTGAAGGAACCAGTCTCAGTTTCCACTTTAAGTGTGCTCAACAAAGAAAAATTGTTCTGAAAACTTAATAATGCTCCAAAAGGAGCATGCCAGGTTTTATCTAGCTCCAAGAAAACATGAGCATTAACATAAAGTACAACTTCCTTGAACAGACACTCTGAATTACCCACCATGGGTTCCTATGCATTGTCCATATGCTTGCAGGTGCATAGAAGTTTGTGGAACATTTTACAAGATACTAGCCTCACTCTGCTGCTGCGAGGAGCATCTGTAGGAGCCCATTAGCCTCATGAGAGGCCAATGGAGCCCAGGAGCCTGAGAGGCCATGACACTGTGTCCTCCTGAGGCTGTTCTCCCAGTCCAAGAAGGATGCCTGCACTCCATCCTGCTCACTCCTGTCCATCCCTGACCTGATGTGAGACAGAGAACAGAAGGATAAATGCAGAGGTTATAAGGACTTCCAGGATCCACACACTATTTGGAATCCATTTCAGAAGTGCAGAACCTGAGATATACATGAAATACTCCTTCCAGCTCAATTAGCCCTACTCTCTCTTTAAAAATGTTTGATAACAAGGTAGATCCAACATATTCACACCACTCAAAACAGAAAGAAAAGAAACAGAGAGGGAGGGAGGGGAAGGAAGGAAGGAAGGAAGGAAGGAAGGAAGGAAGGAAGGAAGGAAGGAAGGAAGGAATACCTTTGAGGCTATGGATATGTAAATTAGCTTTTGGTGATCATTTCACAATACATACAAATATCAAGTTGTACACTTTTAATACATGCAAATTTTATTGGTCAATTATACTTCAGTAAAGCTGAAAAAATAAAATGAATTCATATTTAATTGTTGCAAATTTGGAATTTATAGACAGTATGAGGGAAAATACTTCTTATCATCAATACTATCCGGCAGATACTGTTCCCATCTTATTACATAGACAGCCAATATTTTTCTAGGATGAATATCACATATTACAAAATAAAAAATAAAGGACATATTTTCTTTAAATAATGTTTCCCCATATCATTATAGTTGTTTATTTTACTTATGAATAATTTTAAAATAAATAAAATTAAAATTGCCCATATTTTCACCATCTAGACAATGCAACTTTTAATATTTCAGTATGTTTTATTTTTTTCTTTTCTTTTCTTTTTTTTTTTTTTTTTTTTTTGAGACAGGGTCTCACCAGGTTGGAGTGCAGTGGCACGATCTCAGCTCACTGCAGCCTCAACCTCCTGGACTCAAGCAATCCTCCCACTTCAGCCTCCCAAGTAGCTGGGACCACAAGTGTGTGCCACCACCCCTGGCTAATTTTTGTACTCTTTTGTAGAGATTGAGTTTTACTGTGTTGCCCAGGCTGGTCTCGAACCCCTGGGCTCAAGCTATCCTCCTGCCTTGGCCTCCCAAAGTGATTACAGGCATGAGCCACCATGCCCAGCCAGTATATTTCATTCTTAATATAGTTTGGTTGAAAATAAAACTACATACTGTATTTCAAAAATATGCAAGTCAGGATAAAAAAAAAAAAGCAATGTTAGGCATGAACATCGTAAGTAAATGGCGTGCCTGTTCTTGGGGCTGAAACTGTGATTTGAGAGTAGCTTTGCAAACCATAGACACAAAATTTTGCCTTGAAAAATCTCTATCCACAGCTTTTTTAAAACTAAAAGCTGTGAGTGTAGCATCAGTAGATTGTGAGGACAAAAAGATTGACAATATTTATTAATACCCCTGTTGCTTCCTTTGAAAGTAAGCATCTCTAAGCTGAGTATTAATTATGAGGGGAGAGTCTCTGTATTTGGAAGAAAGATCCCAAAAGAGGATCATCTCTCACACTGGACTGGCCACCATCCCCATGGACAGAACTCAGGGGTAAGGATGGAAAGGGGGCAGCAGAGTGGGAGGATGGTGAGGAAGCCTCCTGTATCCTTCTCCAGGGTCTCCACATGGGTAGGGCGGGGATGAGGATAGCACCTGTGGCCTGAGACTGCCCTGAGCATGGACCTGGCAAATAAGCCTTTGATACATACACATCATTGTCATCATTATTTTGTATTATCACAGAACCAGAAAGGACAAAAGTAACTGGGAAGGGCTCGTGAAGGGTCTTGGGGAACCTGGGGTGGAGGTGACCTGTGGCCGGCCGCAGGCAAGTGGGGACCCTCCAAAGCAGGTCAGCCCCGAGTAAAACCCCAGCATTTGTCCCCACAGGACATCAGCCAGCAGTGTGAAATCATGCTGCCTTTTCTCTGGGGTGGCAGCTGCAAAAACTGCCACCTCTTTGTTAAGGACTGTCTTGAATGCTCCTACTCTCTCCTTGGAAGTTTCCGGCACCAAAAAGCCATTGAGTCGGGCCTGGCAGCGTCTTCCAGCCCTGCTCAGGGAAGGTCCACCTTCCTCCTCCTCCAGGCCCTTTGACCCTGCCTGCCTCACAGACTGGGCAAGGCCAGGCCGGCCGTGGAGTCTGTCCTTGTGAAGCCTGCACCACACCCAGGCTTTCCTGGAGCAAAGTCAGCAGACTTCTTCTGTGTGTGGCCCAGAGGACTGGGGTCTCATTTGTGGTAGGACCGCAGGTTATTTAACCCCCCTGAGACTGCATTCTCTCATTTATAAAATAAGAATAGTGGCCATCGCTATGTGATGGGACATTTGGGAGTACTAAATAAAAAACAGGCTCCTGATACCCAGCCTGGCCTCTGACCCAGGTGCACACTTCGCTCCTTCCTCCTTCACCCTTGGCCCCCGAGAGACCAGCCCGGAGGTGCAGATGCCTGGTCCAAGGGAATGGGGAATTCCCCGCATGATCCCCAGGCAGAGCTCAGGGTCCAGCCCAGAGGGAGGCCAAGAGGAAGGAGGCCCCAAGCTGCTTTGTGTCCGCACCACCTGTCCTCGGGGAAGTGCCCTGCAGACCCTCAGAGACAGACAGGGCTCCTGCCTCTTCCCAGCATCATCCTAAAACACCCTGTAACATTTCTCTTACCAGGTCAGGGGAAGGGCCACAAGTCTGCCAGCACGCTTTTCATCGCTTCAAGTTAGCAGTAAAACCAAGAGCACACTTTGACTCTCCAATACCTTGAGTGACACAGCCCGAGGACGGACAGCATTGAAATCTCCCCTCATTTATCGCACCCCTGCCCTCTCTTTTCTCCCCCACTTTCATCACCCAGGCCCTCGGCATACTCCAATGCTCCAGAGGACATTTGCATTCAGATCTTTAGGAAGTTGTAAATGCCAAGTCTCCTGACTTTCTAGCCAGCATCACTTAGAAGTTGCCGCGCTGTTTCTCTCTCTAGATGAGAAAGTTTTTTGAGGACAACTTTTTAAAAGTCTGATAGAGGTTTAAAAAAACGAGGGATTTACAATTGGATTCAGAAACTGGAAAAACGTCATGGCTCAAAGGATTCCATTGATCCCCTGGGGGCAGGAGCCAACACTCATCCTCTGCCTTCCAGGCAGAACTGTGGGCTACACAGCCCGGATCCAGGGGCCTTTGTCTCTGGCCAGGATCCAGCCTCCAAAGTCCGGAGGCCATGAGCCGGGCCCTGCTCCGGAGCCCTGCCCCAAGCCTTTCCTCAGAAGCCGCCCAGCCTGCGGGGACTGTGGGACCCTCATCAAGACAGTAGCCCAGCCGCCCCTCTGTATCCTGAGGCTGCAGGGACAGGAGCCAGCACCACGTCAGGAGGTTGCTGAGCCCAAAGAAGAGATGCCACGTCTTCCTCCACGCCCGGAGGGCCCATGACAAGCTAGAAATCGTGGGTAGAGGGTGGCAGGGCTCAGACTCCAGGAGGGAGCCAGAGACAGCTGAGGGTGGGGCTCCCTGCAGGGGCACAGGTGGGCCTGGGTTGCCGGCAGAGGGCACAGGCCAGCGACTGCCCGTCAGGAGCAGAGGGCTCCAGTGCAGCCAGCGCACACTCAGCTGTCAGAAGTCAGCGATCAGGCTAACTTTAACCCATTGTACTTCCTAGTGGTAGCTAAAGATACCGAATATCATCTTTGCAACGATTTCATGTGCACACTGATCTCTTTTTCTACCTTTATGTTCATAGTGAAAAGCGCCTGCAACTGGGTTAACACGTGCACATACACATGCACACACATGCGCGCACACACACACACACACACGTGCACACACCTCACTACCACAACCCACAAACAGAAGCATCTGGCCAGAAACCTCCCAGTTCCTTCCACCTGAGTATGGGCCCCGCCACAGGCCCTTCTCACAGATGTGAGGCTGTTTCTCCAAGGAGGCAGCTCGTAAGGCGGTCCCTGCCGCAGCTCTCTGGAGGGTGCGCGCCACCAATCTCTGGTCCGGCCAGAGGCCCTCACCTCCTGCCTCTGTTCCGCATGGAGGGCCACAGATGGGGAGCTCTGACGGGCACCTTGGCTCCAGCGGAGCCGCTGTGGGGTGCAGAGGCTTGCGCTGGATGCTCCAGGACTCCCTTCTGCCGTCAATTTCTTCATCTCCGGAGAGGGCGCCTCGGGGTTTCCGCAGGAAGAAGGAAGGAGCAAGTAGAACTGGGCGTTTGGATATTTCTGAGCCTATCTTGAGGGCCAGAATCCTGGGTGTGTTAAATTAAAAACCAATGCTAACCTACATCAATAGAAGGTTAATATATTGAAACATTACTTGGGCAGCTTTCTTTTTACTCCAAACTTTGAAATGGGGCTCCTACATATACCAGATCCTGGTAAAAGAAGCAATTTCCAAGTCTGTGCCAGTGGGAAGTGCCACATGTTCTGCCTTCAACAGAGATTCCAAAGCCAATTGATCCATGAGAGGGTCTGACGAATCACACAGAAAGAAAAACGCGTAACTTTATTAACCCGTCATTTCCCAAATATATCTGACTATAAGTTTTCTCCTATGTCCCCATCTAGTTTTATCTGGTGGAAGCCAAGGGCTATCTTCGCAGAACACCTAGTACCACATCATCGCATACTGCTGCCCCTGGAACCCAGTTTAAGACAGTTGGTTCCCAGGAAAAGGCTACATGTCCCGTGCTAGGACCAAGGCAGTCATCCTCCAGCTCCTTCTTCCATCACACTGCCCCTCATTCCTCTACAAAGTGCATTGGCTTCAGGCAAACTAACCAACTTGAAGAGTTCATGAATATTTTTAAAATTCTAAGTCTGCTAATATCTTTCTTTCTAACTGGCTTGTCCTCTTCAAATGCCACATGTCTGAATCGTATCCACCCTTCTAGGTTTAACTCCTACCTCCTTTCAGTGTAGCCCATCCAAACCTCCAGCCCCAGTACTCACTGCTTCCTTCTCTGCTACAGGCTCTCCTTGGGGGCCTGTAGCATCCTTGCTAGGCTCTGTCCTCCTTCCAAGAAACATGTGTGGCCTATTCGGAGAATTCCTGTAAGATACTACATAAGATGACTATCTGAAAGACACATAGTCATTAGATTACCTAGGGTCAAATCAAAAGAAAAACATCTTAAAGGCAACTAAAGGGAAGGGGCAGGTCACTTACAAAGGGAACCTTATCAGGCTAACAGCAGAACTTTTAGCAGAAACCTTGTGAACCAGACAAGACTGGGGACCAATTTTTAGCATCTTTAAAGAAAATCAATTTCAACCAAGAATTTCATATCTTGCAAAACTAATTTTTATAAGAAAAATAAAAATAAAATTATTTTCAAATAAGCAAATACTAAGGGAATTCATTACCACTAAATCTGCCTCACAAGAGGTCCTAAAAGTAGTTCTAAACATGGAAATGAAAGAATGATACCTGCCACCACAAAAACACACTTAAGTACATAGCCTATTGACACTATAAAGCAACTATACAACCAATTCTACATAACAACCAGCTAACAACACAATTACAAGATCAATTCCTCATTTATCAATTTTTTTTTTTTTTTTTTTTTTTTTTTTTTTTTTTTTGAGACGGAGTCTCACTCTGTAGCCCAGGCTGGAGTGCAGTGGCCGGATCTCAGCTCACTGCAAGCTCCGCCTCCCGGGTTCACGCCATTCTCCAGCCTCAGCCTCCCAAGTAGCTGGGACTACAGGCGCCCGCCACCTCGCCCGGCTAGTTTTCTGTATTTCTTAGTAGAGACGGGGTTTCACCGTGTTAGCCAGGATGGTCTCGATCTCCTGACCTCGTGATCCACCCGTCTCGGCCTCCCAAAGTGCTGGGATTACAGGCTTGAGCCACCGTGCCCGGCCTCATTTATCAATATTGACCTTGAATGTAAATAAATGGGCCAAACATCCCACTTAAAAGGCACAGAGTGGCAAGTTGAACCAAGAAGCAAGACTTCATTGTCTGCTATCTTCAAGAGACCCATTACACAAGTAACAACACCCATAGGCTCAAATTAAAGGGATGGAGAAATATCTATCAGGCAAATGGAAAAAAAATGATCAGGGGATTCTCTTCCCATATCAGACAAAACAGATTTTAAACCAACACTGATCAAATAGGGCAAAGAAGGATATTACATAATGTTGTTCAATTCAACATGAAGACCTAACTATCCTAAATATGTACACACCAAACATTGGAGCACCCGGATTTATAAAACAAATTATTAGAAATCTATAAAGAGATTTAGATAATCACATAATAGTAGTGGGAAACTTTAACACCCCACCTACGGTGTTAGACAGTTCATTGAGGCAGAAATCTATCAAAGATGTTCTCATCTTAAACTCAACATTTGACCAATCAGACCTAGTAGACATCTAGAGAATGCTCCATCAAACAATATCAGAATATACCTTCTTCTCATCTGCACATGGCATATACTCTAAGATTAACGACATATGGAGCCATAAAGCAAGTCATGACAAATTCAGAAAAATTAAAATCATTACCAACCACACTCTCAGAACACAGTACAAGAAAAATAGAAATCAGTACAAAGGTGATCTCTCAAAGCCATACAATCACATAGAAGTTAAATAACCTGCTCTAGAATGACTTTTGGAAAAAGAATAAAATTAAGACAGAGACAAAAAATTATTTGAAACTAATGAAAACAAAGACATAACATATCAGATTCTTTAGGAAGTAGATAAAGCAGTGTCAAGAGGAAAGTTTATTGCACTAAATGCCTATATCTAAAAGTTAGAAAGATCTCAAACTAACAACCTAATATTACACCTAAAGGAAATATAAAAACAAGAGCAAACCAACCCCAAGTCTAGCAGCAAAAAATAAATAACCAAAATCAGAGCTAATCTGAAATAAATTGAGATGCAAACATTAACACAAAAGACCCATGAAACCAACGTTTGTTTTTTGAATGAATAAACAAGAGTAACAGACCACTAACTAGATTAATGAAGAAAAAATAGACAAAATCAAAATAAACGCAATCAGAAATTACAAAAGTGACATTAGAACCAACCCCACAGAAATACAAAAAATCTTCAGAGACTTTTGTGAACACTTCTATGCACACAAACTAGAAAAACTAGAAGAAATGGATAAATTCCTGGAAACACACAGCTTACTAAAATTGAACCAGGAAGCCACTGAAATCCAGAATATACCAATAACAAGTTTCAGAATTGAATCAGTGATAAAAAGGCTACCAACTAAAAGAAAGCCCAGGACTACATGGATTCACAGCCAAATTTTAACGTATACAAAGAAAAGTTAGCAGTAATCCTACTGAAATTATTCCAAAAACACTGAAGAGGAGGGACTTCTTCCTAACTTATTCTACAAAGCTGTATCATTCTGACACAAAAACCTAGCAGAGATATAACAATAACAAAAACAATCTTCAGGCCAATATCCCTGATGAATATAGATACAAAAATCCTCAACAAAATACTAACAACCTGAAGCTAGCAGCACTCTAAAAGTTAATTCATCACAATGAAGTACGCTTCATTCCTGGGATTCAAGATTGGTTCAACATATGCAAATCGATAAATATGATTCACCACATAAACAGAATTTTTTAAAAAAATCATAATCTCAAAAGAGGTAGAAAAGGATTTCAATAAAATTCAATATCCTTTCATGATAAAAAAAAA
This sequence comes from Macaca fascicularis, assembly GCF_037993035.2. Classification (NCBI taxonomy): domain Eukaryota; kingdom Metazoa; phylum Chordata; class Mammalia; order Primates; family Cercopithecidae; genus Macaca; species Macaca fascicularis. The sequence continues at coordinate 115,028,648 of NC_088387.1, forward strand.
AAACTCTTAAAAAATTAGACATTGAGGGAAAATACCTTAAAATAATAAGAGCCACATATGACAAACCCACAGGCAACTTCTACTGAATTAGCAACAGCTGGAAGCATTCCCCTTGAGAACTAGAACAAGACAAGGATGCCCACTCTCACCATTCCTATTCAACTAGTACTGGATGTCCTAGCCAGAGCAATCAGGCAAGAGGAAGAAATAAAAGGCATCCAAATAGGAAGAGAGAAGGCAAAATTATCATTCTTCACAAATGATGGTTCTATACCTAGAAAACCCCACAGGCTCTGCCAAAAGGCTCCTAAAACTGATAAAACACTTCAGTAAAGTTTCAGGATACAAAATCAATGCAGAAAAATTAATAACATTTCTATACACTAATAATATTCAAGCTGAGAGCCAAATCAAGAATGCAATACCATTTACAATAGCCAAAAAGAATAAAACACCTAGAAATATAGCTAACCAAGATAGCTATAATGAGAATTAAAATACACTGCTGAAAGAAATCAGAGATGACACAAATAAATGTAAAAATATTTTGTGTTAATGGATATGAAGAATCAACATTGTTAATATGGCCATATTGCCCAAAGCAATTTACAGATTCAATGTTACTAAATTACCAATGTCATTTTTCAAAGAATTAGAAAAAAACTATCCTAAAATTCATATGCAACAACAAAAAAAGCCCAAGTTGCCAAAGCAATCCTAAGCAAAAAGAGCAAAGCCAGAGGCACCTCACTACCTGACTTAAGACTATAGTACAAGGCTACGGTAACCAAAAGAGTATGATGCTGGGGAAAAAAAAAAAGCAGACACATAGACCAACAAAACAGGATAGAGAACCTAGAAATAAAGCTGTACACCTACAACCACTTGATCTTCAACAAAGTCAACAATAACAAGCAATGGGGAAAAGACTCCCAATTCAATAAATGGTGTTAGGATAACTGGCTAGTAGTTATTGCAGAAGATTGAAACTGGATCCCTACCTTTCACCATATACAAAAGTCAACTCAAGATTAAATAAATATTTAAATAGATGACCTAAAACTATAAAAATCCTAGAAGAAAAACTAGGAAACACCATTATTGGCATTGACCTTGGAAAGTCTGATAACTATGTGTCTTAGGGATGGTTGTCTTGTATCTTGCAGGGGTTCTCTGAATTTCTTGAGTTTGCATGTTGATCTCTCTACTGAGACTGGGGAATTTTTCATGGCCTATAGCCTCAAATATGTTTTTCAAGTTGCTTACTATCTCTTCTCTCTCAGAAATGCCAGCGAGTCATAGGTTTGGTCTCTTTAAATAATCCCATATTTCTCAGACGTTCTGTTCATTTCTTTAAAATTTTTGTCTGACTGGGTTGACTTGAAAGACTGGACTTAGAGCTCTGAAATTCTTTCTTCAGTTTGCTCTATTATGTTGTTAAGACTTCCAATTTTATTTTGAAATTGCTGTAGTTAATTTTTCAATTCCAGAAACTCAGTTTGGTTCTTTCTTAAAATGGCTATTTCATCTTTCAACTCTGGGGTCCTTGGATTGGGTTTTAACTTTCACTTGAATCTCATTGAGCTTCTTTGTCATCCAGATTCTGAATTCTATGTCTGTCATTTCGGACATCTAAGTCTGGTTAGGATCCATTGCTGGGGAGCTAGTTCAATCCTTTGGAAGTAGGGAGACACTCTGACTTACTGGAATGCAAGGGTTCTTGCACTGGTTCCTTCTCATCTGAGAGGGTTGGTGTTTCTTTATCCTTTTGAAGTTGTTGTCATTTGGAAGGGTCTTTTGTTTTTACAGACAGTGTTGTATGTTATGTATAGTCACTTGGCTTCATTTCTGGGTGCTTTCAGAGGACCAAGGCTCTGTATGGGTTCCTTAGCTGAAGCTAGTTTCCTGCATTGGGTTTCACAAGCAATGCATGCTGAAGGAATTTGTTTTTGTTTGGTGGTGTAATTCAGGCTGCGATACAGTAGATGGCACTAGGCTCTTAGCACCTGTTTTGTATTTCAGTGCATTCACAGCAGTGCTCTGAGGAGCGGGAAATGGAGGAGGTGAGAGATGAACTTCCCTTACCAAGTTCATTCATAAGCCTTGAAGGAGGCCCCTCTAATCACGGGCACTACGCCCACATTTCCTTAGCCCCAAGGCAGGCCCTGGCGGGCTACACTCTCCACTCCCTTACGGGTTGCCCAAGCCAATAGTTAGGTCACCAAGAGACCCACAACTCCCAGAGACCTGCTGGTCCTCTGTGCTCGGTGGAGTCAGAGTGGGTTGTGGGGAATGTCTGTGGGTGCAGGCACCAACTTTTTCTTTTTCGGAGTCCCCTTTGAAGAACGGAACACAGACACTCCTATTTGTTTACATATTGTCCATGACTCTTCCCTCTACAGAAGAGCTGCATATTTGCAACAGAAACTATATGGTCTGTAAAGCCTAAAATATTTACCGTCTAGCCCCTTACAGAAAAAGTCCACCCAATTTTATTCTAGAGCATCTCAGCAGGTTTGTATTAGTCAGCTCAGGATACCATAACAAAATACCACAAACTGGGTTTCTTAAACAACATAAATTTATTTTCTCACAGTTCTGGTGGCTGGAATTCCAAGATCAGGGTGCCAGCAGCATCGATGTCTGGTAAGGCACCTTTTCACTGTGTCCTCTTACGGCCATGACTCTGTGGATGTGCATGGAGAGACACCTCCCTGGTGTCTCCTCCTCTTCTTACTGAGACATCGACCTATCAGATTAGGACCCCACCCTATGACCTCACTTCACCTTACTTACCTCCTCAGGCTGTATCTCCAAATAGAGTCACATTGAAAATTACAACTTCATCATATGAATTGGGCAGGAGGGGTGGATACAATTCTGTCAGTAACAGCAGTTTACCACTTTGACATTATATTTATTGTACCAATCTGCACAACAAATTTGAGAGTAGCCTTATTTCAGAAGATTGACAGATCTTTGAAGACTACAACTAAATATCTCATCCACTTCAAATAAATACACATATGTGAACAAAATATAATTTCAGCATATAAAATCTAAGTTTTTGTCACTTTTAAGCCACAGCATAAACACGTCTGAAGCCAAGATTTCCTCACACCCTCATTCTATCAATCTCCATTACACTAAGTAATAACTGTTCTCATTTCTATCACTATAGACTAGTTTTATCTGTTCTATAACTTTATGTGAATCAAGCTTGTCCAACCAGTGGCCCGTAGGCCTCATGTGGCCCAGGACGGCTTTAAATGTGGCCCAACACAAATTCTAAACTTTCTTAAAACGTGATGAGATTTTTTTAATGATTTTTGTAGCTTATCAGCTATTGTTAGTGTTACAGTATTTTATGTGTGGCCCAAGCCAATTCTTCTTCCAATCTGGCCCAAGGAAGCCAAAAGACTGGACACCCTGACCTAAATGAAATCATGCAATACATACACTCTATTGCCTAGCTTTTTACAAACAAAAATATTTTTGAAATTTATCCATCTTGTTGTATATAGCAATGATTAATCCTTTTTTTTTGGAAAATACATTTCAATTTTTATACTGAATTTTTGTAATCATTGTCATTTTGACAAACATTTGGATTGTCAAAAAACTCTGTGACAGCTCTTGGCTGTTGTGAATAAAGTTATTGTGAATAGTCTTATTCAATCATTTTGTAAAAATATATTTGTATGCATCTTGAGTAAATACCTAGGAGTGAAAATCTTAGGTCCTAAGATAGGTTTATATGTAACTTTATGAGAAAATGGAACAACTCTCCAAGTAGGCTGTGTCATTTTGTATTCCTAACACCAAGGTATGTAAGTTCAAGTTATTCCATATCCTCAGAAACAGCCTGAGAAACATCCTCAGAAACAGCACTAAACTGACATTTAGTGCTGTCAGTGTTTTTAAGGTTAATGTTTCTAGTGAATGTTTAATAATATTCCATTGTGGTTTTAATTTGCATTTTCTGGATGATTAATAACATAAGCACATTTTCTTATGTTTATTGGCTAATCATATATTTTCTTTTGTGATGTGGCTATAGAAAGAAGACTTGTATCCACCTTTTAAAGTGGGTTAGTTTCATTTCATTATTGACTTCCAGGAGTTCTTTATATATTTTAGATTGAAGTCTTTTGTCAGATACTACATTGTGAATATTTTTTTCCCACTCTATGGCTTGCTTTTTAATTTTCTTAATGGCATCCTGTCTTGGGTTTTAGGTTTCATTATGACAAATCCAATTTATCAATCTCATTCTCTTATGGTTAATGTTTTTGTGTCTTCTCAAAAATGAGTCCCTATTTACCTCAAAGTTACAAATATATTCTTCTATGTTTTCTTCTAGTAGCTTTTAAGTTAATTCTATGCTCTATCACGAATTCACTCTATTAGGATGTGAAGTAGTTTCTAGGTTCAGAGTTTCTCGTGTACTTACCCAGTTACAGATCTATTTGTTGAGAACAATTTTCTGGCCTCTTTTGTTGAAGGCTTATGTATCCTACATATATGGGCCTACTTTGGGCCTCTGTATCTGCTCTTTGGATCTACTTGTCCAAGGATTGAATTTATTTTCTGTAAAGGGCCAATGTAAGTAATCATGTTAGGTCTTTCAGGCCATAATGATCTGTGATACAACTATTTAGCTATGTTCTTATTATAGTGGGAAAGCAGTCTTAGAAAACAGATAAATGAGCATGGCTATGTTCCAGTAAAACTTTCTTCGTGGACACAAATTTAACTTCCACATAATTTTTGAGTGCCACAAAATATGATTATTCTTTTGATTTTGTCAGACTTTTAAAAATATAAAAAGTATTCTTATCTCTGTAGAACATCAGGCAGTATGATATCAAGCAACAAGCTTTATTTTGCCCACAGCTGTATTTTGCCAATCCTTGTTTTCACCTATCCTTATTCCAAAACTATAATGTCTTCATTACTTTAGTTGTATAGGTGATCTTGAAAGCAGTAGTGTAAGTCCTTCAACTTTGCTATTTTTCTTTTTCAAGATTGTTTTAGGTAGTCTATTAGTTTTAATAGCAAAAACTGCAATTACTGTTGCATCAACCTAATAGATTATTTGTATTTTCATATAGACTTCAGAATCAACTTCTCAATGTCTACAAAAATGTCTGATGGGATTTTGGGAGTTCATTTAATCTACAGAACAGTTTGGAGAGAAGTGACGTCATAACACCATTGAGTCCTTCAATTCATGAACACTGCATATGTCCTATTTATTTACTTCTCTTAGCAATGTATTGAGATTTTCAAAGTAAAAATCTTACCGATATTTAGTTAAATTTATTCCTAAGTATTTTGAATTTTTGATGTAATTAAAATGGACTCTTTAAAACTAATTTTTCAAATATTTGTTGCTAGTATATAGAAATCAACAAATTTTTATATATTGACTTATATTCTACACATAGTTAAATTCATTTAGTACTTAGTAGTTTTGTGTGGATCTATTAGAATTTTCAAGTTTTCTATGTAAGTAAACATGTCATCCAGAAAAAGTGCCAGATTTACATTCACCTATCCAAGACTTCATACCTTTTATTTCTCTTTTTTGCCTATTACTCTAATTTGGATTTCCAGTACTATGGAGGATAGAAATAGAAAGAGTGGATAATCTTGGCTTGTTGTCAATGTTATAGAAAAAGCAGTCAGTAGTTCATTGTTAGTTGTAATTTTTTATAGACATCCCTTAACAAACTGCAATGGTTTTCTTTTATTCATGGTTTAGTGGGAGCTCGTACACAAAAGGAAGTGAACTTTTGTCAAAGATTTTCTTCAATACCTACTGAGATGATTATATGGTTATTTTTCTTTTTTATTCTGTTACCAGGGTGAATTATATTTCTTGTATATTTCCGGATTTGAATTACTAAATGTAATAAAGTGTTTTGCGTCTGTATTTATACAATATTACTTTCTTGTGATTTTCCACGTTTGGGTATCAGGGTTATGGTAGTCTTACAAAATAAAGCGAGTAGTTGTCACTTCATTTAGTTTGAGTGACTTTGTTAGATTTTTTAAAAAAAACATTCTTTAAATATTTGATGAAGTTTACCAGTGAAACCATCTGGGCCTAGAGATTTTGTTTTGTTTTGTGTGTTATGGAAGATTTTAATTATAAATTCAGTTTCTTTAGGAAATATGGAGCTCTTAGAGTTTTTCTATTCTTTGTCATGTATGATTACTTGTGCTTTTCAAGGAATTTTGCTATTTAATCTGGGTTATCAAATGCACTCATAATTCTGCTCACTTTTTAATGTCTAGGATATTTGTAAGAACATTACAAAATCTGTCATTCTTGATATTGGAAAGGCCAAATCTTTTTAGTATTTCAAATATGTAAAGATCCCTCTGCTTTCTAGGAGATAAAATCTTTCTAGGAGATAAAATCTAGGAGTGGCATAAAATCTGGAATGGCATTCAAGGCTTTCTGCTCATCCTGGTACTCATCACATGCTACCTCCTGTAAAGTCATGTTCCCTGAACCACATCTATTCAGGAAGGGATGGATGGTGTTTCCTTGACTTTCCACAGCTTCTAAGAGCTCTGACAGTTCCTACCATATTATATTATTAGTAGTAGTTCATATCTTTCTTTTATATTGAATGAAAAGTTTCTTGCTAACTGTAACTTCAGAGCCTGCTCTGGCTATAAAGCCTTAATTAGTAAGAAAGGGAGGCAGGTAGGCAGGCAGGAAGTCAAAGGTGTTCAAGGGTAATTGTAATAGTCCACATTGCCCTCTATATAACAGACAAATTTGCAGGGCCTTTTCAGCTTAAAAGCAATCCTGGGAAAAACACAATAGTTCCAGAACAATGCTCAATTAAGGGTGGCTTTCACAGTGATAAGAATGGATTGTTAATAAAACATTTAAATTTTTTTGCATAATATTTTATAACATCAGAATCACACACATGAATCAAGCCATTGGGATGTACAAGCGTTTTGGAGCAAGGAACTTTGTTTTCTTTGCCTCATTTAGGTGGACATGAGGAGAATGGACCTGCTTCCATGAATGGAATGCCCTGTGACTCGCAAAGGCCTCCTTAGTCCCACGGGTTGACCACCATGTTTGAGCAGTAGGGTGGCAGCCCTTTCACCTGTGTTGGTAATAGTGGAATTGCTTTACCTGTCATCATCTGAATTTGTTCTTAGAGGTGAGACAGAAAAGAATTCACCCTGGTGGACAGTTCAACATTATACAGGATCCCAGGGACCAGAGTTAATTTCTCCTGGGCTGCTTACCGAAAACATAGAGCAGGGGAAAGTCCTAGAACCAGTGTCCTAGAACCACTATTCTGGAGATAAGACTTCAAGACGAAAAAGGAGAGATTTGTTGTAAAGTATAAGAAGAGCATGAACAGAGATCTAGACATGAAAGTAAACATTAAGTAAAGAGCCCACTGATAACACTCTAGATCCCCCAAAGAAATCAGGGAATTTCAGCACCCAGGGGAGAAGAGTAGGGAGAGGCAAATACAGAGATACACTCCATATTTTCCACCTAGTCTCAGTCCTGGCCTGAGTTGGCTTCTTCACTCCTGCAGGTATCAAGTCCTGAGACTTCAGACTTTGGGGTGAGCCAAATTCAGCCACCTCTTCCTAACAACGTCATCTTGTGCAATTTTTCTTATAGTTTCTGACTCGATTTCTCATCTCTCCTTTTCAGGATGAAGCCCACTGCTCAGAGTTGAAGAAAGGATCTGAAATATCAAGGAGAAATTGCTTTGCACAATACATGCCACCTAGAAGGTCTTCAGTAGAGAGTTGTTCCCAGTTTTTACTCCAGCGGGCCGTCCTAGTATTTGCTGGGGAGTACAGAGAGCAGCTGGGAGTGCCCACTGTCCTGTTACAGCAGAGCACTTTTATTCCGCTCACAGGAGAGTCATTGGGAAACAGGATTGCAAGAGCAAGAAAATTCCAAGTATATGTGTTGCCTCGTGCAGCTGTTTCCGTAGGCATACAATGGTGTTGTGTTGTTAAGGAAACTTGCTGTCAAGCAGCAACACAAATAAAGCATTTAGCTTTATTGAGTTATATTACAATAATTATGGAAAATAATGGGCCCCAGATGTCATTTATTCAGTGGGGAGGGACAATCCCCTCATTGTCCAATGGCCCATGGAGCCAGAGAGATGGTACCCCAGCATGCTGTAGTCCAGCCTCTCCCACTGACCACCTGAGCCTGCTGAAGCTGGCTTATATAAGGCTTTGGAAAGAAAAAGGGCTACTCTCTGGAAGTCAGGAAAAACTGTTCCCAGATGTGTGTTAGACAAGGTCAGGATCTCGTGTGTAATAAGCAATTTTAGGCCTGAATTCTCTAAGGACAGTGTGTATGGGCCTGTTTTCGCCCAGTACATGGTGTCAGAGTCCTGTCAGCAAAACATGGTAGAATCAGTCAGGAGATCTAACAGAAGTGCTCTTGGAGGCAGAACTTCAGAGAAAGAATTAAGTTTTATGCTGAGAAATCATGATTCCACACTCTGGAGTGAGAACTCTGAACAGTTCACTCTGTGGCCACGTACTTGTATTTCTACATAGATGGAAGGTCCCAGTCCTGGAATTCTGGTCCTTCTGCTCCTTTTTCTCTAAGAAACAGGTGGAGCTTCCTCCTAAGTGCCAAGTCATTTCCCAATTAATTTACAAAGTATGTTTGTTGGCAAATTGTCCCTGCCTGAAATCACCTTCATTCTTTTTTCTGTCCAGTAAATACTTCATCTTTCATGATTCAGTTTAAACATTCACTCCTCTGGGAAAATTCTATCCCTCCACCACCATTATACTTACCAGAAGAGGCTTATTCTATTATAACTTCTTATTCCCAGGATGATGAAAACATTTGGCATTAGTTTGTATGTCTCTTTATCATTACTATCCTATTGTGTTCTAAGCATTTGCTCACCAACCTCTCTCTGTCTTCTAGACTAGCTTCCCCAGCAATGAACAAAAACAAAACAGTCTACATCTGTATTTCTAGCACAGGGGCTGGCACACACTGAGTGCTAAACTGAATTGAACAGATGCTGTAAGCAACAAAGAGTCCAATTTTGCAAGATCTCACTGAGGAGGAAGGTGCTGCCCCAAAGCCAGGTGTTTTATATGAGTTACTCTGCTGTCATAAATCATGACTGGCACTAGCTACAGGCACCCCTGCAGGACGGGCTTCCCCACAGCATGTCCCACAGGACATCCATGGCCAACGAACTGTTGCTCATTCACAATAACTCCCGAGATGTATGTCTTAGGATGGGTGATGCTACAGACCCCCCCGCCTCCCTGCAAGCACTGTATACAGGGTTGTATGCACCCACTGGTGTGTCAACGAGTGGTTCAGAAACTGACTTATGAACTAACTGGAAGTTATTCTTCTGATAATTGCTTACCTTGTGCTACTTTAAATTTTCTAGTTATATTCAGGAGGACTTAGTACAGCCACACTAACGGGGTTTCAACAGGTTTTGTTTCAACTCCACAGTCTAGCTGAAATAGCATCCTATTGATTGGCAATATGTACCAGGAAACTTTAAAGTGGTTTTGGTCTCCTCTGAACCATTTATTCTCTTTCCATGAAACTCCTAAGGTAGCAATCAGGCTAACAAAAAATATAGTGTGGCAACAGAATCATTTATAATCCAAAAATTGGAAAAAAAAAAAAAACAAGCTATATTTACAAATAATTTCTAGTAAAGTAAGAAATTACAGTATCATTTTAGTACAAAACAGTAATCAATTATATTAACAATGGATTTCTTATATAGTAGCACATATTTAAAATTAGAAAAAAACCCTCAACCACACAGGCCATCTTCCCCTCAGCAAGCCCTAGGGAAAGCGCTTGGAGTTTTAAGCATACTCATCCAGGAAACGACTCCATGTGCATACAGAAACTGAGGGAGGCTCACTGCAGCATTGATCTTGCAAGTAAGAAAAATTAGAAACAAATGTCCATCAAAATAGCCTGATGCAATACTTGTGGTTATTCACAACATACACAACAAGAAGCAGAGACTTTCCAAACTTTTTTGACCACAAAGTACAGTAAGAAACACATTTTACAGGGTGAACCAGTAATGGCAGATTGCACTTTCCAAGGAGGCCTCAACAATATGACCCACCTCACATGTCCCCTCCCCTTAGGCCTAAGCAACTGGCTTGGTCAGTAGCATATAGTGGAAGTGATGCCATGTGTCTTTCAAGGCTGAATGTCTTAATCCATTTTCTGTGGCCATACAGAACACCTGAGACTGGGTAATTTATAAAAAATAGAGGTTATTTTACTCACAGTTCTGGAGGCTGAGAAGTCCAAGATCAGGTGACTACATCTGGTGAGAACCTTTCTGCTTTGTCGTGACATGGCAGGAGGCATCAAATGACTAAAAAAGCAAACATGCTATCTAAGGTCTTTCTTCCTCTTCTTATAAAGCCACCAGTCCCATCATGGGGGCCCTGATGACCTTACCTATTTCTAATTGCCTCTTTAAAACCCCACTTCCAAACACCATCAACATATAAATTGAGAGATTTAGAGATTAAGATTCTAACACATGAAATTTTGGGAGAGATGTTCAGTCCATAGCACTGTGTCATAGATATGCTAATACTTTAGCCTAATTCACGTGGAGCTCACCATGCTAGGAGGAAGCTCAAACTGGCACATGAGAAGAGAACACTGTGTGGTGGGGGATGTTCCAGCTGATAGCCCAGCTGTCGCCCTAGCTGCCATCAACTATGAGATACAAATAAAGATGCCTTCTGATGATTCTGGTTGGAGTGTGGGGTAGAAGGGGGAAGATGTCTTCCCAACCTTTTATTATTCCCATCTGGGGCTGCAGGTGTCATGCAGCAGAGGTGAGCCATCCACCATCCACACTGTGCCCTGCCCAACTTCTGATCTGTAGAATCCATGAATATAAAAAAATGTTTTGGGAAGGGTAGTAGCAATTGTACCTGGAATGCAAGTATTTGTAACTGAAATAAAACTTGTGCTAATAATTCTTACCCTTAAAAAAATTCAAGCCGTGCTATAGAAAAAAATGAGAACCTCCTCTTCCATGGCATTCTTTGATCACTCAATCCCATCTCGTCCAAATAAATTCTAAAGATACAGGGATTCCTTCCTTCCCTCCTTCTTTCTTCCCTTCTCTCCTTCCTTCCATCCTTCCTTTTTTCCTTCCTTCCTTTTTCTCTTCCTTTCTTTTCTTCCACCTGGAAATACTCATTGTTCACCTCCTAAGTTTCAGGTACTCTGCTCAGTGTGGGGGCTCTGGGGGTGACACAGACACAGACGTATCTGCCCCACAAAGCTATAACCCATATGAAAGGAAAGACATATAATGAGCTTGAACTAATTTAATTCTTTATACAATAAAGAGGAGTACCAAGTGCATAGAGCTTTTAAGGGCCCAGCAAAATATTTAAGACAACTACAACAAATTATTGACCACAAAAAATTTTTTAAAGCTGTAAATACAATTGAATGTTTTTTCAAATATCTATAAAAATAACATGGCAACTAGAAATCCATTTCAATTTGTATGATTGTATATTAAGATTACATTTGGTATGGGGTATGGTTGCACTCACATATGCTTGCTAGGATGGAGGGTGGAGTTATATACAGTAGGTGTGTCAGTAGGCTGCAAGGTGGGTAAACGGATGGGTAGGCAGGCCCAGAACGGGCACAGTTTTTTATCATGCCCTAGTGGTAAGTGTTATGAGAGGAAAGCTCTGGTGCCTGGAAACCCACTGACTTTTGTTTATGTGATGCAAGCTCCCAAATTCCTGAAAACCAGGAATATGTAACAGAGTCATTGTAATTTAATGTATTTCATGTGTCCACTGTGCAAGGTGTTGATACGGGCTCTGGGGAGTATTAGGCAGAATCACTCCTGCCCTCTGGAACTTACAGTCTTCTCTTGAGGATGGGGCAAGAGATTTGTTCTAAAGGGACAGGATAGTCAAGTAAGGGGGATGTTGAATGGACAGACCCTGCTCTGTGAGGGTTAAAGGGTCTGAGAATAAGAGAATTGGGGAATATGCTCAAAGAAGAGCTGATGTTTGAAGTGGGCCTCCCCCAGGCTGCACAGACCAGATTGAGGGCCTGGGTTGAAGAGCTAGCAGAATATTCTGAATTCACAGTGGTGTGACCCTAAAGGACCAATTTATAGCTTCACCTCATGTATGGATTAAATAAGATGTAAGGATTAAATAAGTCCACAAATGGGATGTGCTTAGAACAGCATATGGCATAGCTTATGTGCTTAACAAACATCAGTTTGTTATAATCTTTACTCTTCACTGAAATAACAATGGTTATTTAACACAGTCAATGTGCCAGGCATTGGGTTCCTCTACTTGCATAGGCTAAGATTGCCAGACCTCATGAGGACACCTCATTATCTCCAGGGGTGACTTTGAGTTAATTTAAAAAATGATTCATTCCTTATTACCCATTCCTTAGGACGTTCTACTGCCCTTTTTCAGAACATCATATATGTGTAAATCTATAAATATGAATATGAATCACACAGTGTTCTGACCTCTTGTTGGCCTTCATACAAATATGAACATCACATCATTCCTGCCTCCAGGGCCAATACTCAATTCCAGGGAGTGATAGACACTTTTGTAATCCAGCATGAGAAAGTACAAAGCGGAATTGTTTCCCAACAGCCAAACGTGGGGTGAGGAGGAGACTGAGAAAGGCTTCCCACAGGGGCTACTGCATGAGCTTGGTCTTGAAGGAGGAGTAGACCTTCCCAGGGATGGAGACAGGGTGGATCCCTAGCAAAGGAAACAGCCAGGTAAGGGCCTGAGTGGCGACAGGGTTCTTTGGGGAACTCAATGTTGTCTGGTATGGGCAGGGTAGATGGGATGGATCGTAGACAGGTGAGGCTGGAGAAGTGGTGGAGAGTTCAAAGGAGTCTCGTAATACATATGGACAGAGGGAAGTTCAAGGACAGAAGGACAGGAAGCCACGAGGAGCGTCAGTCCACAGATGCCAGGTCGGACACCAGTTCATTCTGGCCCATGACGCTGGCTTCAGCTCAGCCCCTTTGAGGTACACACTTGGATCCCAGTCAAGGAACTACCTTTCTGATCTTTCTGATTTTCCAGAATATCTTTAAATCCTGATCATTCAGCACATGTCCCAAAGTTTGGTTCATGCATTCATTCACTCATTCCACAAATATCTATTGTTTGCTTTGTACCTGACACCACTAAGCTCTAAAACCCAGTGAAGACGTTGCCATTGCCTTCAAGCAGACATTAGCTGGAGGGAGACAGGTAAATAAATCAGCAATATTCTGTGGCAAGATAAGTGAGAAAATAAAATAATATGCTCTTAAAATGGAATGGGGTAGGAAGAGGAGAGACAAAGGGCAGAAAAAATGGAAGGATGGCTCTTAGAGAAGTAGAATCCTGAGGTTCCTGCAGGATTCTACAAGCCTGACAGGCAGTTCTTCCTCAAGCTCTGGCTTCTCTTTGCTTAACAGTTCTTCCCTCCATTCATCTGTAAGCAGCCGAGAGAAACCAGGCCATACCTTCCATACTTTGCTTTGAAATTTCCTCTGTCAAACATCTGAGTTCATTGATTACAAGTTTTGCTTTCCACGCAGCAGAAGGATGTGACTGGGCAAAGCCTTCTGCAATTCTATAGCAAGAATCATCTGTGCCCTCACTAGTAGCACCTGTAGCTTCCAAATTTCTACCAACAGTCTGCTCAAGGCAATCTGGGCTTTGTCTAGCATGTGGCTAAACACTTACCCAGCCTCTGCTCATTGCCCAATGCCAAAGCTGCTTCCCCATTTTTAGGCATTTGTTACAGCACCATCGAGCTACTGTCATTCTACTTCCTACTGTCATCAAGTGGAACGACATAAAAACAAAACCAGCAGGAACTGGCTTAGGCAACGTGGGGGGCTGCCTAGGCAAATCCGAAATCCTTAGGGCAGGCTGGAACCTGTTGAGCAGGAGCAGGCACTAGAGTTCCAGGTGGAATTTCTTCCTCAGGAGAACCTCAGCTCTTTCTTCTTTTAAGGCCTTCAAGTGAAGTGGACCAAGCCCACCCAGAATATCAAAGATGGCCTTCTTCATTTAAAGCAAACGGGTGGTAAATGTGAAATCACATCTACAAAATAGCTTCAGAGCAACACCTAGACGACGGTTTTGCTGAGTGACTGGAGACTGTGGCCTCGCCACATTGACATACAACACTGACTCTCACCAGAAGGGAATCCATTCAGGATCCCAAACCTCAAGAAGCACAGTGTAGGGAGGAGAGTTATTTTGTAATTAGTAAATGCCAGGCCTCCTTCTTATACTTCACCCACGATGATATTTACCTGTAATCATCACAGGAATGCGATCACATAGGTGCTGCAATGAAACTGGAATTGAGAAATGGAGCCAAATGTAAATAACTCAGGCCAAGTCACACGGCCGGGAAGTAGTGAGGCTGTGATGTGAAATTACACTGTCTGACTGTAATGTTTTTGCCCTAAGACCTTGTCCAAAGAAGGAGTGTGCTGCTGGCCCACGCTTTGTCCCTGACAATCAGGCACATGAGGAGCTCTGCAGTGCTTCCCACGCTAGGGAAATCCAAGTCACTGCCCATCGCATTTCTGCCCAGCCACACATCTGCAGCTGGCTCTGTGTCAGTTTCCCAGGGCTTCTGTAAAAGAAATCACAGCAAAGGCCAGGCGCAGTGGCTCATGCCTCTAATGCCTGCACTTTGGGAGGGCGAAGAGGGTGGAGCACATGAGGTCAGGAGTTCAAGGCCAGCCTGGTTAACATAGTGAAACTCCGTCTCTACTAATAATACAAAAAATTAGCCTGGCATGGTGATGTGCTCCTGTAATCCCAGCTACTTGGGAGGCTGAGGCAGGAGAATCACTTGAACCTGGGAGGTGGAGGTTGTAGTGAGCTAAGATCATGCCATTGCACTCCAGCCTGGGTGATGGAGTGAGACTCCATCTCAGGGGGAAAAAAAAAAGTCTCAGCAAAGCAGTCTCAAAACAAGAGAGATGTATTGGCGCACAGTTCTGGAGGGTGAAGTCCAGGGTCAGGGTGTTCCTCAGGGCAGCATTCCTGAGACTGGTCAGAAGCTTTCTTGGCTTCTCCCTAGCTTCTGGTGGTTGTTGGCAATCGTGGGACTTTTTTGGCTGGTGGCAGCATGACTTCAATTGTTACCTCCTTCATTGTATGGAGCGCCCTCAGTGCATCTCTGTTTTCACACAGCACTTGCCTCTGGGCGTATGTGTCCAGATTTCCCTAATGTTATAAAGAGCAGTCACTGGATTAATGTCCTTTCTAATCCAGTAATACCTCATCCTAACTTGATTATATCTGCGAACACTCTCTATTTCCAAGTAAGGTTACATTCACATGTACTGGGAGGGGAGACTTCAACATAACTTTTGGAGGGACACACTTTAATCCCCAATAGGCTCATACCAGTAGGAGAAAGCTAAACTCTGAAAAGCAGTCACAGTGTTTTCCCTTGACCTCACACTGTTCTTTATTTTAAAAAAAAAAAAAAAGCTCCATTTCTCAAACTGGGCAACATGGCAAAAACCCTTCTCTACAAAAAAATACAAAAATTAGCCGGATATGGTGGCACAAGCCTGTAGTCGCAGCTACTTGGGAAGCTGAGATGGGAGGATTACCTGGGTCCAGAGAGGTCAAACCTACAGTAAGCTGTGATAGCACCACTGTACTATAGACTGGGCAACAGAGTCGAACCCTGTCTCAAGAAGATTAAAAAATACATAGAGAGAGAGAAAAGAAAAGCTCAATTTTACTAATTCTGCTGAATGTGGCCTTTGGCGTTTCATTTTTCTAGAAGTCTCCTAGAGTCTCGAAGTTCAGTCTGGTTAATACTGGGACATCCCTGATACTTGCAAGACACTGTGAACCTTCTCATCCGTGTGCAACATTTAGATTGAGAGACAATTGTGTCTTCGTGTTAGCACTTCCAGGCACGCAAAAAGACAACTCAAAACCTTGAAAAGTTCAAGCAGGAGAGCTGTTGACAACATATTGGAAGCTAAGCTGTTCCTTGTCGTTATAAACAAAATTTTTAACTATTTCAGCAAGTTAATCTCTGGGATGTTAAGAAACTTCTAGTTAGAAATTGTGTCTTTACCATCTTATGGAGTGCTTTTTACATAAGCTTCTCTAGTATAAGCCTGAGCCTGAGTTCTCATCTCCCTGAACTCAAATTCCCTGTGCTCAACCCTCCAAAATTTGGGAGGGAATAAAACATAAGTGGTTACCTTGTGTTTATTTACAAATGGCTAGAGATTCATTAAAAGGTGTTGCATATTAAAGCTGCCTGAATAAGAACAAAAGAGGCAGAGAGAAGAAGAAAGAGAAGGAGTGGGAAAGATGGGAATATGAATGAGAGGGAGCAAGTGATACGGAAATCAACAACAACAAAGAGACCAGGGAATTGAAAGAGAGAATGTGAAGGAAATGAAGGTATTGAAGCCACTCAGAAGGGAAAATAGGCAATGCTGGAATGATGTTATGAGAAAAATTATGCTTGGTAGAAAAACTTCCAACCAAATAGCCCTCTGGTGCTCAAGCTTGTTCTCAAAATAGGATTAATTTGTTGCTAAAAAGATAGAGATTTGTTGGCCACACAGATGAAACAGCCAGTCCCAGCCAGCCCTGGAGGCTGTGGCATGGTCCTCCTGGTCATGCAGGAGACAGTGGAAGGCAATGGGAGGGTGGCCAGAGCCTCTACATTTGATGTGCTGAGTTAACCTCCCACACAGCTGCCCCCAGCTCAACACCCACCAGGTACATCTGGACAAGCCCCATGTGAAGTCACGGGCTTTGGAGGCTGACTGAGCCTATTGGCTTCCTTGCTGGGCTACTATTGACTTAGGGCAAGTTACTGTCTCAGTTTCCAGATTCCTCAGCTGTGAAATACAGACAAAAGCTATCTTGCAGGGTTGCTGTGAAGATAAGGTGCTGTAATAACCTGTGAAAAAGGGCACCCAGCTCGGAGGCTGGAACCCTCCGAGGTGCCAGGAGGTGCCAGGCAGCCTCCACTTTAGTGTGTGTGGTGACTTCAGCATATAGGGTAATGATACTCAGGTCTATGCAAGCCCCTTGGATCCCAGACTCTTCATGGCCATCTCCACGTTATCTGTGACCTTGCTTTGATGGCATCCTCCAAGATCATTCTCTCTTAGAACTTGAAAGCTTAGTTACCATCTCTATCTTCCATCTCTCATTGTTCTACTTCTGTTTCCTCACTCATACACAGCTACTTCTGTTATACTCAGTAAAACCCCTAGCCCTTGGGCTGTTATCTTCAGCCTGGCTTCTCTTGTCTGATTCGGAGTCTCCAGCGCAGTCTGCCATTTTGAAATGCTCTTCCTCTCCTCTGATGGTCTCAATCTGGATGAACATATCACGCTCCAAATCACTGGTATCACCCTCTCTTTCTGCTTCTTCTGCTTATTGTTTCTGTTAGCAGCACCAACCTCTTGGCCAGAGGGATCTGAAGCTCAACCCACTCTAGATCCTTCTTTCTTCTATAATGCCTGAAAGCCAATCATTAGATCCTATCACCATTTTCACTATAAAGTTTCACGGTGCCACTACCCAAATGAATTACTCTGTTTTAATTTTCTCATCTTTAAAATGTGTTATAAACAACCCACCTCTTACAGATGACACTCAGATTCAATATTATGGAGAACGCATTTCTCTAAGATGGCATCACCGTGTTAAAGAAAACCTTACTCATTGATGCTTGTGTAAAGCGCATCACAATAGAGGGACCACTGCAATGGGATTTTGCAATAAGGAAGAGAGATAGGGCCCAACTCGGAGTGCAGCACTGGTAAGTGGGAATTTATAGTCAAGGAGCAGGGTGGGGACCACTGGATAGAAAATTACTAAGAGGAGATATCAGGGGTGAGGGTGCAGGGATTCTAGCTAAAGAAATCTAACAAGATTCTTGCTGAAAACAGGCCATGGTGATCAGACATCACCTGGGGATGATGGAAAACAAGAAACTTGGTCATATATTGAAAATACTGAATCAGATATCAAGGGTGGGGAGTTCTTGATAAACTGACTTAGCAGGGTTCTTGGTCCAAGAACTGCACTTTACAAGGTAGTACATAGGTAGACATGGGAGAAGCTTCAGGAGACTGGCTACAGTTTGGCCAAGCAAGGAGCTTTTGTCAGTCCTTCCTCTTGTTCAAGGAAAGAAGAGACATTCTTTTTCTCACGTGGTCACCTTTTGTTCACTAAGGAACCACTGAGTCACCTGTTGGGACTTGATAGTTCCAACAGACTGGATGGTGCTAGCAGTCAGGCATTTAATGAGGGGATTTTTTTAATGGAAAAAAAGATTAATAGTTGGAAACTCAGTTTTTGAGCCCAGAGGGCAACCAATCAAAAAGATTTCTAAACACTGCGCTTGAAGCCTCTTCAGATGGAGTGGGAGCAGGCAGTGGCAAGCTGATAGACCTTCCTGGTTTTCAGTTTTAACATCATGAAGGTTGTCTACCCCTGAGCTATTGTAGTGATCTCTCTGATGTCTGTATCAAGTCCTCCAGCTTCAGCTTTTGGGGCTCCAGGAAAGAAGCAGTTTTAATTTTAATGATTCCAAGTCCGAAGGGTTGGAGAAAATTGGAAATATTAGTCTGGAGTGTGGTTGCCAGATTTTGGAGGAATCTTGGAGAATTCAGGATGCAGTCCAGTGTGTAGACAAATCAGAAAAGCGCATAAACAATGAGCAGGACTAAAATTCAATAAGGGGTGTGCTATAGTTTTCTTCTGAAACATAATTTCTCTCTCTCCATTCACCCCCATTCCTACCAAAAATAAGCAAAGACTGATTTGCTTGCAAGATAAGTTTAGTCTTATTAACTTGGCTTGATTGTTTATATAAATGCAGCAAAAATAATGATTGACCACCTAGGCTCTTTCTGAGTTTGCTTTCCTGGAACTTTTAGGAGAATCTCAGACTGAACAGTTAAAAGCCTCTTAAAACAGGAAAGCTAAGCCAAGGACTTGCTCTCAGGCTGTTTCTGAAACAGTTAGGGATTTGAGTGAATATCCCTTTTATAGGTCTCCAAAATATCCTGGGGTTCCTGGGCCTGCCAGGAAGTGACACTCTTTATTTACCTGGAAGAAAACTATGTAAGTGAACCAAGTATGCAACACACCATAGTGATAATGTTTTTCCAAGAGGCTTTATTGACTCCATAAAGTCAACCTTAGTTTCTTAAAGTCATCTGGTCATATCTGAAGATACAACATTCCTTAACATATGAAGTTAAGGCCTTCATAATATATCCAGTGTTTTCAATTGTGTACTGTTACAAGGAGAACATATTCTTACTGCACATATGCAAATAACTACATTACCATAAAATAAAAATGTTTACTAATAGTTTTCTAATTCCAGAGGGATCAGGCAGGAGGAAAAAGTAATTATTTCCTTTTTATTCACAAAGGTATACATTACCAAATTGTACTAAGCTATAGATAGCTTAAGATAAAAGAGAAAAACTTTTCTTAAATTTAGAAAACAAAATATTAAAGAACCAGCAACATTTCAAACAAAAAGTCACTAAAATATTATGCTCATCAGTTCATTCAGTCCCATGTAATTCTTGTTATTCTTGAACTTGGGATAGAACTTTCATGAAGCCATAGGTTTCTTCGTTAGAGTTCTGCAAATTCTTACCCAGTCCACTGGTATGACCTTAAAGTTTTCAGCAGAAGCCTGTATTTTAAAAGCAACTTTCATAGTCTTTTCCATGAATATGTTTGAAGAAGAAGCAAGTTTGGAATGTAGCTGATTTCAAATGCTTTCAGAGAAGAACCAAAGTGAAATAATAACTGTCCATAAATAACAAAAGACTTAAAATGGCCATATGGCCATGCTTAAAAATATGATGAGAGTTCATTATGATAATTATGCAATTGCCAAAGATATTTGGTTATTTCTGTGACATGCATTTTCACATAATTTTAATGGAGAGGACCAAATTCTAGTTCTGCACTAGTGTACAATTAATACTAAACCTAATTTTAATAAAACTTTATAAAAGAACGTATCCAATCTCAGCCAGTTTTGGCAGCAAAAGATAATATTTCTTTTCCAGGATCCTTTTTCCACAAAAGTGTGGCCAAGGAAAGAATCTTTGTCAACCCCATCCCACTTTTGAGGAACCTGCCTCTCTAAACTCCCCCTATCTGACATGGTCAATATGGAAGCAGTCATTTTACAATAGCTACAGGCCCTGACTTCAGTTGATGGGGCCAGAAGAAGGCATTTGATAAGTTTGTTCCAGGAATCAAGAGTTTTTCTCCAGGAATTTACATTTCGAACCAAGAGATTCCAGTGTTGATCTAAATCCTTTTTGGACAAAAGAAATAGAAACTTAAGAACAGTTTCAATCAGAAAATGGATGTGTGGGAAACTTACAGAATCAGTCTTCAGTAAAGGAAAAAGGTCAGTGCAAAAGAGTTGGAGAGAACTATCTGAATTCACCAGAAAGTGCACACCCTTTTCCCAGTAAATAGAACCACATACGTTCTTGTCTATATCATCTCATAAATCCATCTCTTTTTTTCTTGTGCACTTAAGAGAGTGGTATTTTGTACTTTCGGGCCAAAGTGTCTGAACTAATATACCATGAAAGGTGATCATCAAGTACTGGTTCAGACAGCTGCTTTTGGGATCAGAGCATCTGCAATTCCATTCCATTCTGCTCCTTCTTAGCTGTGGGACCTCAGGCCAGTTACATCACATTTCTACGCTGCTGGTGCTCAGTTATAAAGTGAAAACGAGAATGTCAAACTCACAATGTTGTTGAGGGTATCTGAAAAGAAAATGTGACTGAAACACAAAGTGCCTCATGGGAGACATGTTAACCACTCAAGAAAGGTTAGCTTATACCATATATACTGTAACTGCCAGGCAAAGTTCCTGGCACATAAGTCCTTTTAACATAATAGCTATGTTCATTGTTACTACAAGTTGGTATTCCTGACTCCATTCTCTCTCGCAGCCCATCTTCACATTGCTGCTGGATTACACTTGCTAAAACATACCTCTCATCAAGTCACTTAACTCCCTAGGAAATAAGGCAGAAACTCAGTTCACATGCTACCTATGCCATGGAACTCTTCTTGATTTTTTTTTCTTTTTTTGAGACAGAGTCTTACTTTGTCACTCAGGCTGGAGGGCAGTGGCACAATCTTGGTTCACTGCAAGCTCTGCCTCCCAGGTTCACGCCATTCTCCTGCCTCAGCCTCCCGAGTAGCTGGGACTACAGGCGCCCACCACCACACCTGGCTAATTTTGTTTTGAATTTTTAGTAGAGATGGGGTTTCACCATGTTAGCCAGGATGGTCTCGATCTCCTGACCTCATGATCCGCCTGCCTCGGCCTCCCAAAGTGCTGGGATTATAGGTGTGAGCCACCGTGCCCAGCCCTTGATTCTTTATTCACAAACATTTTCACTTTTTTCAGCATATATTTCAAGAGACAGTCCAGTGCAGTGGATGACAGCATGACTTCCACACTAAAGATCAAGACGTGCTTAATGGCCATATGATGTGAGATGAGTTCATTAACCTCTTTCTGCATCAGTTTTCTCATATGTATGTTGGGAAGAATAACAGTACCTACCTTGTCAGAATGTTATAAGAATTACATAAGTCAACACTTGGAAAATGCTCAGAGTGGTACCTAGCACGTAGCAGACAGCCTATAAACATTAGCTAGAATTATCACTGCACTATGATCGTAGGCTCACTTTATCACAGAGCTGTCTCAGAATGTAGATTGTCACAGAATGTTTTATTTACCTGTGATGGCCAGGAAAGACCTACTACTGCCCTGAGTTCTCAGGGCTTGGTGATTTAATCTGATGCAAGTGACTTGAAGGGGTTCTGCCTACCTGGCTACCTCTAGGTCTGTCTTCAGGGCTGCTTAGAACTTTCTGGGATCCATGTGAATATTCTTTTCATCCTCAATTACAATTTATAGAAAGCTGAGATCTGTTTATTCATGTGTCAAGGTAAAGCTCAAATACCACCTTTTATCCTTTCCTATCTCTGGACAACTTCAGTCTCCCCTTTTCCCAACCTCCTGAAAGATTTCAGAAGATTCTGAAATCTTCTGCTAATGAAGATTACCAGAATATTCGTTAATCTACAGGCTGTGTTGGTCTATGCTCACTGTTCATTTCCCTCCATGACTGAAACCACAGGACTCTTCCTTTTACTTCAGTGAGGTTCTGAAAGCCTCGAGACAGAAACTCCTTAACTTTCCTTTGGCACTTCCTACTAGTTCACTTGTCCTTCCTTGGGTTAGCCTCCCCCTGAAGTCACAGTAGAAGAGTTCTCCTCTTCCTAAAGCCCCCTCACTCCATGATATCCCCTGCTTATTCTTGGTTCCTTATTATCAGCATTTAAATGCTCTTAAATCTCTTTCACCTTATCTTTTTAAAAAGACGTTTTCCTCTTTGGTACTGCTCTGTTTCTTTCTCTATTTCATCATTCAAACATCTTCAAAGCATGTTTGGCAAACCCTGCTTCCTAGTCTCTGGTTTTCTTCTTTCTCTTGTGCTATGATTTTAATATGTCCTCCAAAAGTTCATGCACAGGAAACCTAATCCACAATGCAAAGCAACAGTGTTGAGACGTGGGGCCTAATTACAGGAGTTTAGGTTATGAGGGCAAAACCCTCATAAACTAATTAATATTGTTATTGTGGAAGCAGGTTAGTTATCACAAGCCTGGTTTGTTATAAAGCCAGTCCAACCCCTGTTGTGTCTCTCTGTCTCACGTACTCACATTTCACTTCTGCCTTCCACTTTCTACCATGGGTACCCTCAACAGATGCTGGTGCCATGCTCTTGGACTTCTCAGCCCCCAGAACCATAAGCTAAATAAACTTTTCTTAATAAATTATCCACTATGTGGTATTCTATTATAGCAACAGAAAATGGACTAAGGCGTATTTCATGAAGTGGAATTTATCAAGATCACTAATGATCTCCTTAGTGCCATTGGTAATGGGTACTTTCAGAAAGATCTTGAATTATCTGGAGCATTAGACATTAGATCATTTCTTCCTTTTTGCAATGTCTTGCTCTCTACTCCCATTTTTTCCCTGTACTACTTGGGCCACTTCTGAGTGTGCCTTCTGTGGCTGCTCTTTTTTTGCCCATCCTTTAATGTTGGTCAGCTGCCTTGAACCTCTTCTTCTTTGGTATAACTCTCTCTCAAAGACCTCTTTGACTCCCATATCCTTACTGTTCATCTTTACCACAACGGCTCTAAAATTAAGGTCCCATCCTAATTACTTTCCTAACCTTTGTTCTCTCATATTTACCTGACCTTTGGACATTTCCACTAAGTTCCAAGTGTGCACATCAAGCTCGACCTGTCTGCAAACTAAACCCATAATCACTCGCATCTCACTCTTCCTCCTGTATCAGCCACTCCCTGGAAGCTGTGCACATTCATCCAGGGTCTGGAGACAAAATCCAGAGAGCCACTTATTTCTCCCCGTAACCTCCACATCTCTACACAAAAGCAACTTCCAAGGTCTATTCTGTAAACGTCTCATAAATATGTCCTCTTTTCTTCAAACTGCCAATGCTGTGGTTAGGAGCCTTTTCTTCAAACAAACTGCCAGTGCTGTGGTTAGGAGCTTCATCATTTCTTACCTGGATTACCACCAAATCTAGGTTTTGCCCTCTAATCCAGTCTCAGCATTCAGACTAGGTGTCCTCCTCCCCAACTGCAGTGCTGATCATGTCTCTCACCAGGCTAAAGCTCAGCCTCTGGATAACTGTCAAACCTTTTTTTCCTCAGTACTCAGATCGAAAATATTTCCAATACATTTTTATTGTTTTGTCTTCTTACTGCATGTTTTGTTCCACCAAAAGAAGAGTTTCTAGAAAAAGGAGAGGATTGATGGGTTCACTGGTGCTCACTGGAAACTATCCAATCTGTAATGTGAGCATCCCAAAATGCAGAGGAACCAGAAGTTCAATATTTGAGCTGATTAAGGATTAATCAGCCAGTTCCCTGGGCAGGGGAGAGACTCTGCTTCCACATTATCAGGGACTCAGAGAAGCTGGATAAACGTCTCTGCTTTCTTTCCTCTGGTCCATCCTGCTCCAGTATCAGTGGTGAGCAAACTTTATCTGGCTCTCTTCCTTCACTGTGTGTTATCAATTTATTTTACCTTGGGGTATAATGTCCCAGCTACTATACTGCAATGTCTTTTGTGACCTTTTTCTGTTGATATTGAAAGCCCTCTTTCTATTCCTTTTTTTTTTTTTTTTTTTTTTTAGCACCCAGCACTATTTCTCAAAATATATCTGTACTTGATTACATGACCTCCTCTATTCATAACCTTTTCAATGGGTCTTTGCAGGAACTCCCAGCTAGAGGAAGAATGTACTTCTTCACTTTTAACTCTGTACCAGTCTTGAGATTTCCTTTGGCAGAAAGCAAAAACAAAAACACGACCACCACTAACACAAAACTCAGCAGAATTAAGATGTAAGTTTCAAGCCCAGATCTCAAAAGGCCATGCATGTTTCTGCTCTTTCTCGTACCCCTGCTCAGGCTGCACTGAAGACAATTCCTGCCAAACCTGCTGGAAATGAGACACTGCATGAAACAGAGCCAGTTAGTCCAATTGTTCCAGCCAAAGCTCAAGACACAATGAGCGCCCAGCCTCAATCAGCAGAACCGGGTACCCAGCCCACCCCGAGCTGGTCACAGGTGCCTGAGTTCTCTCTGCTGAGATTAGAACTGCCCAGATCAGCATTCAACCCATGGACAATAACAAATGCTCAGTGTTTTCAGCTACTGGATTTTTGGAGTGATGAGTTACTTATCAATAACAAACTCACACATCATCTCTTACCTCTTTTCTGTGTATCAGAGTAAAATGGGAAAAATGCTCTCATATATTATTTACCATACATACATGATAGGTAATATCTATCAAATAATATATCTAAAGAACATAATAAGCACTCAACAAAGTATTCATCCCTCCTTATATCATCCTCTAAGAACTATAAATATTTCTCATTCCTGTGTTGAGTAATTTAAAAAGCAATCCTATCCTTACCAAAGTAAATGTAAGATGTAGTTCTAGGCTTCAGCATTCGGCGTAAATCATAGGCCCTAAAGAGTGGTGTGCCAGTGGTCAGCAATCCTGAGAGCAGAAGATTGCCTAAACCCTACTTTCTAGCTGGCTGCTTGTGATGGAAACATGGCCTGTAGAAATGTGTGCAGATAGACAAAGGAGATAAGCAAATCTTTGAGAAAGCCTTGGCTGAGATTATTTTGCTCATCTTGGAAGAAAAAAAGCCATCATAACCCTTGCCATGTGACTTGGCTCCTCCATGTTCCCTCAGAATATGATGAATTGCTCTCTAAATAATAAAAGTCTCCCAGGAACAATAGAAAATATCTACTACGGAACATTCATAAATATTCAGCTGAAGCCTGGTGGGAATGTTAGGCTCCCAGGAGAGCTCTGTGCTGACACTGGAAGTCAGAAACCAACTCGGAGACGTAAAACTGTGCAGTAAAAATATTTACACAAATGAGCTTGGGGTGAGTTGTCAGAGGGCCATGTTCCTCTTTTGCCTGGACGTCGGGAATTAATTTGGACCTGATGGTGAAGTTCAGGTCTGAAACCAGAGCAGCTTTTTTACATCCATGGACAGCTCCCATAAATGTCAGGGGTGAGCAGAGTAGAAACACTTGGGCCACTACTACAGCACAGCCCAGGCCATCAAAATGTTGCTTTATTTCCCTTTGATTCCACAGGTTCCATCCAGCCTTCTAGAAATCATGTGGTGCCACCTACTAGACACTAGGAAAAACAATTAGACTCAGGTCCCATCTCCTCTCAAGGAAACCACATGCCAAAAAGGAGTATGTAGGTTTGTGCAGTTCAACACAAGTGCTGACGTGCTGATCTGACCACACGCTACTAGAGCATAAGAAAAAGAAAAGACAGCAGGGGTTGCAGGGGCAATGGGTTAGGTGGAGGACTGCAGGGGCAATGGGTTAGGTGGAGGACTGCAGGGGCAATGGGTTAGGTGGAGGACTGCAGGGGCAATGGGTTAGGTGGAGGACTGCAGGGGCAATGGGTTAGGTGGAGGACTGCAGGGGCAATGGGTTAGGTGGAGGACTGCAGGGGCAATGGGTTAGGTGGAGGACTGCAGGGGCAATGGGTTAGGTGGAGGACTGCAGGGGCAATGGGTTAGGTGGAGGACTGCAGGGGCAATGGGTTAGGTGGAGGACTGCAGGGGCAATGGGTTAGGTGGAGGACTGCAGGGGCAATGGGTTAGGTGGAGGACTGCAGGGGCAATGGGTTAGGTGGAGGACTGCAGGGGCAATGGGTTGGGTGGAGGACTGCAGGGGCAATGGGTTAGGTGGAGGACTGCAGGGGCAATGGGTTGGGTGGAGGACTGCAGGGGCAATGGGTTAGGTGGAGGACTGCAGGGGCAATGGGTTAGGTGGAGGACTGCAGGGGCAATGGGTTAGGTGGAGGACTGCAGGGGCAATGGGTTAGGTGGAGGACTGCAGGGGCAATGGGTTAGGTGGAGGACTGCAGGGGCAATGGGTTAGGTGGAGGACTGCAGGGGCAATGGGTTAGGTGGAGGACTGCAGGGGCAATGGGTTAGGTGGAGGACTGCAGGGGCAATGGGTTAGGTGGAGGACTGCAGGGGCAATGGGTTAGGTGGAGGACTGCAGGGGCAATGGGTTGGGTGGAGGACTGCAGGGGCAATGGGTTGGGTGGAGGACTGCAGGGGCAATGGGTTGGGTGGAGGACTGCAGGGGCAATGGGTTGGGTGGAGGACTGCAGGGGCAATGGGTTGGGTGGAGGACTGCAGGGGCAATGGGTTGGGTGGAGGACTGCAGGGGCAATGGGTTGGGTGGAGGACTGCAGGGGCAATGGGTTGGGTGGAGGACTGCAGGGGCAATGGGTTGGGTGGAGGACTGCAGGGGCAATGGGTTGGGTGGAGGACTGCAGGGGCAATGGGTTGGGTGGAGGACTGCAGGGGCAATGGGTTGGGTGGAGGACTGCAGGGGCAATGGGTTGGGTGGAGGACTGCAGGGGCAATGGGTTAGGTGGAGGACTGCAGGGGCAATGGGTTAGGTGGAGGACTGCAGGGGCAATGGGTTAGGTGGAGGACTGCACAGGAAAGGCTCTGTGTAAGCTGGGGCATCTGAGTGGGTCTCAGAAGAGGTTATAAATTCTTGCAGGTGAGAAGAGAGTAGGGGAATGCTATGCATCTCTGGTGTGGTCTGGGAAACCATGGGTGACAACGATGTGGTTAGGGACCATGAGCTGGAAACATCAGCCCTAAATCTGGAATGGAAATTTGGGGATCCAGAAAGATACAATGTTCTTTCTCTCCATTTCATTTTTGGTTTATTCTGGCTGAAGTTTTGCCAGAGGGAAAGGTTATAAAGGGCATTGGAATGTTAGTCTGTCTGAATCCTTCAGGATTTGAAGGTAACAAAAGCAAGATCCAGCCCTGCAGGTCATCGTGTGCCTGAGGAAAATGACAGATGGCCACACAGAGGCAACAGACAGCTTGGAACAGCACATGTGCTCTCTGTCCTGCCCCTCTCAGCTCTGGAAATCTTTCTGGGAAAGCAGAACGCCAGCATAATCCATCTGGAAACCTTAGATTAGAAAAAAAAAAAAAAACACAGGATGTCTTATTTCAACTTTCAAATGTTTTGAGGAAAGTGCCAAGAGAAGGGGCAGAAAGAAGAGAAACAAGGAAGAGAAGTGAGAGGAGGGGCTGAAGGAGAAAGAGAAGACACAATTGGTGGAACTATGTTTAGCAGTAGATTCACTCTAGAAGATTCATTCTGATGACTGAAATTTCCAGAACACGGATAATGTTTCGAGACACTGACACGATGGGGAATATTAATTTTAATGTGCTATTTTCCTATGACAGCATTTTAAGACTGTAAGCATAAACAGCTACACATACAAGCCCTTGTTTGGGTTCAGATGTTCACAACAACATAACTTTATTTTTCTACCTGCAGCACCACTTTCACTCAAGAGAAGAAAATTAAATTTTAAGCAATTCATGTTAAACAAGCAAATCAAGGCTTTTGCCTTCAGTTGGCTCAGTGCTTCTCCCTCACCCTTTCTCCTCTGAGTTGGTGTAAGTTCTCCAGCAGCAAAGCACTGAGAAAGAAAGTGCTGGGTTCTCAGTGCTCAGCGTCTGTCATCATTAGAATTTATTGAGATTTCTCCTTAACTGCTGGACTCTGGTTGCTGGCACCTGGACCTTCTGGTATGGCTTGAGCTATCTGCCTCCAGCTGGTCCCCAGGGTTCTCTCTATACTGGTCACTCTGCATCTTCATCAAAAGTCTCTTCTACAACATGAAAGCTGACACTTGACTCTTTTGTTTCTCTCTGCATGTCTGATGTAATAACCCTACCAGACAGCATGAGCATAGATGCCCTTGCTGCCTGACTCAGGAAGTGGGTGGGAGAGGAACACGGGACATGGCACAGACAGGAAACACTGAAAGCTGAAGCCTTTGGTTAATCCTTTACAATATTATACTGGTACATCCACAGTATTTGCCTTTTTTTGGGGGGGGGGACGGAGTCTCACTCTGTCGCCCAGGCTGGACTGCAGTGGCACGATCTCGGCTCACTGCAAGCTCCCCCTCCCAGGTTCACACCATTCTCCTGCCTCAGCCTCCCAAGTAGCTGGGACTACAGTCGCCCACCACTACGCCCAGCTAATTTTTTGTATTTTTAATAGAGACGGGGTTTCACCATGTTAGCCAGGATGGTCTCGATCTCCTGACCTCGTGATCCGCCCGCCTCGGCCTCCCAAAGTGCTGGGATTACAGGCGTGAGCCACCACGCCTTGCCCATCCACAGTATTTTTTTAAAACAAGTTTTTTACCTCACCCTCTCTCAATCCATGTTAAAAAGCTCCCACTCCAAGTTCTTTAAATGTCCCTCTAGATAGACCTGCCATACATACATACAGGTAACTACCATGACTTGCATACATACAGGTAATGCAGGAGAAGGGTAGCATATCACAGCATACAGGTATATGGTTGGCAAAATGCAAAATGTGGGGTGCTCTGTAGAATAAAAAACTGTTTAACAAAAACATTGCAAGGACAAAAATAGGAGAAGAAGTCAAAAAGACTTATATATGTCTACCAACTGCAATGGATTCTGATGAAAACCAACCAATATAAAATTATCTGAAATAATAGAGATTTAGACACAAACCAGAGATGTGTGATATAAAAAATCGTTAACTTTTTAGATGGGATATTATTAGAGGTATGTTTAATAAAAAGTTTTTATCCTTTAGAAACATCTGGATAAATATTTAGAAATTAATTACAGATATCTGATATGTGCCTTAGAATATAAGGACTGGAAAATGAATGGATATAGATGGAAGGAGAGTTGATGGCCACAATTTGATGATCGTTATGATGTTTAATTTGTAGAGGTTTTCTGTACTATTCTAGATGTTTCTATGTTTAAACAATTTTTTTTTCCAGAATAAAAAACTAAAAACATTCTGATAATTACTTTTTTTTGTTTGTTGGTTTCCCCATACACTTCCTGTGGTTTCACAACCAAGTGCCATAGCTCATTTTATCCTCATGACTTGGGGCACCCTTTTCTCAATCATTACTTTCCTTCTCTTTCTTCATTTCTGATCTAATTCCTACCTTTTCTTCATGTCTCAGCTCTCGGAGCTGTCCCTAGGTTCTCAGAGTGAGCTCTGTTACCCTGGCAGCCATCTCAGGTATCATTGACTCATCTGTTGCCTGGCACACTGTCAGTACTTACATTAAAAAGAAGACAGTTATCTTTATCTCTTTTGTGTTGTGAGGATTAAATTACATTTATTAAGCACCTGGCACATGTCGGAAGTGCCATATTCATTAACTTCTTCACTTCTATTCTATCGTTTAAACCTGAACATCCCTTCAACACCTAGTTCCAGTTCCTCTTCCTCCAGGAAGCTTCTCAAAATACTACTGGCCTCTTTGCTGACTACATCATGTCCACTAATAAGTCCCTGCTTAACATTTGATCCCTGGGCAGACTTCTATGAGAAAATATAACAAGATTTTTTTTCAGTTTTTACCTATTCACTTCAAGCAATTATGATGATGGTATGGCTATCCAAACTGTATCCAATTTGATGCACAGCAACTAGAATTTGATAATTCCAGGATGGTTAGGCATTGTAATATCTTAACTCCAATCTCCACATGATGAATGGAACCTCTCTCCTGCATGAAAGGCAAATAGTAGCTTCCTCATCCATTATTCTTATACCATCCAAGAGAGCCATCCGATGGGAGTTATTTTCAATATTTGGCAAGTTAAAAAACTTGAGAATCAGAGAAAAGAGTGTATTTCCAAGAGCATCTAGCTAGCAACTGAACTGAGGACGACATCCGAGGTCTCCTGACTGTCTAACATCTTACTGCCTCTGCAATACCCTTGCCAAGGGACTTCGCAATTTCCCCCAGATTAGAAAGTCCTTCCTCGTTAAGCTGTCCCTAAACCTTGCATCTGGCATGACCACACAGCGTTCACTCAGGAGGTATTTACTGAGCCTCTAAGAGGTACCAGGTGCTGCAGTACAGCTGGGCTAGACTTTACCTAGAAAAACAGGCTAGTCATCAATGACGCAGGATCTATTGTAAAGAAGTACAATGCAATTCTTTGTTCCAATCTGTTGTATAGGGTATATAGAAAGGTCTGTATGGCACAGAAACAGAGCACGACGGCTTTAAACCTCTAATTTTCCACAACTAAAGCTGTGTAATACTCGCCACAAGCATCCCTTCTCACCTCCCACCGACGGATGGGCAGTTGCTCTGGTCAACACCACACTGGCAGGACCCCCTGGGGGTGAGATCCAGCAGTCCCCGGCAAGGAACGTCAGGGTGCTCAGCAGATGGAGGCTCCACAGAACTAAGAGCCCCAAGGCGAGGCTGTTGAAATGCTGTGCCAGGCAGACAGGCTGCCAGGGAGGTTTTGGTGCACATATTTAATATCGTCCTGACTGCAATGGAAGCAGGTGCATGAGATACACAAACAAGGAAGCCACAAGGAGATGTCTCCAAAGTAGATATTGGGGCGAGAGAAGAGAAGGCCACAACTGCAGGGAGACCGTGGAATTTGAATCAAGTGTGGGCCCCAAGGACTGTGAACAAAATGTGTAGTGGGGATTTCCTAACCCAGGGGAGGGAACACTTGAGGGCAGTGGCAGGAAATGCTGTTGGGAGGATACTGAAAACCCGAAAAGTGAAAATGGGGCCAGTGCTGCAGGAACCATCACTGGAATGACCTAGAAGAGAGTTAAGAGCCAAGATACCCTACGATTGAGAATGGCCGGTGGGCTGAGGAGGGATGGTTGGTGTGTGGCTGAAGTACTTAAGATTAATCAGATACAGTGTCACTGTATTAGTCAGCTGGGGCTGCCATCGTAAAAATATCACAGAGAGGGCAACTTAACAGACGTGTATTTTCTCACTGTTCTGGATGCTAGAAGTCCAGGATCGAGGTTTCAGTAGGGTTGGTTTCTTCTGGGGCCTCTCGTCTTGCCTTGCAAGTGAACTTCTTCTCCCTGTGTCCTCACATGATCTTTCTTCTGTGCCCGCACACCCCTGGTGTCTCTCTGTGTGTCTTGATCTCTTCTTTTTTAAGGACTCCAGTCAGATTGGCCTAAAGCAAACCCTAACAGCCTTTTGGTTTTTTTAACCTTAATTACCTCTATAAAGGCTCTATCTCCAAATACAGTGACATGCTCAGGTAGTAGGGATTAGTGCATCGACATATGAATTTGGGGGGAGGGACGAATGACACAATTCAGGCTATAACAGTCACAAGTGGTAGAGGAGAGACATGTACCAAGATAAGGAGGGGGGTTCACAATTGCCCGAGAAATTGATGGTAGAATGGGAGAAATTAGGTTGTAAGGGAAGCACGGAGGGCACATCTTACCATGCATGTGGGGTGAAAGGAAGCAAGTTCAGTCTGGCATGGAGAGGGCTTCGAAGGGAGACTGACAGTGAGCATGTCAGAGAGGGTATAATGAGATCAGAATAGCCACCATGAGGCTCTGCTCCACCTGGCTACTGCATTTTATAGGCTTCCCAATTTGTAAGAGAACCAAACCATAGCGAAGTCAAGTCATTAACTCTAATGCTAAAATCAGTTTTATGGGTGAGAAATTCCCAGCAAACCACTGGGCTAGGGCTGGGGAAGGAAATAAAGCCTTCACATAGTCTCCTGACCAGTTACTGGGCAGAGCGGCGGCTCCGTAAGGACCCTCAGTAGATGTCAGTAGGTTACGGAGTGTGCATGCTCAGCCAGCATCTGGGTAGGAATGTCCAGAAAATGAGAGGAAGCAAGTGACAAGGAAACTCACTTGCTCTGAGGAAAGTCCTAGAGACCTGCACAGGACAGGGCTAGTTTTGGTCCGTGGATGCTTTTTGTGAACTCCATTCTCCACCAGTAAGAAAAAACCTGGCATTTTCAGTTTGCTTCCTGAGAATCAACTTAGAATCACAGGAATGCATGGAATTTGGAACTGAATGTTCAGTCTGGGAAAGTACAGACCTGATAAATGGTACATGCTGGGATTTCAGACTCACCTGTGCAGCAGCCCACACAGGAGTGGGCAATGGCTTTGCTTAGACTCCTGGCCGTGCAGATGGTAAGATATAAACATGCTGGGGAGATATTTAGGGGTAAAATTGAAAGAACTTGGTGAAAGATTAGATGTGTGAGTGCTAAAAAGGTCAGTGTCAACAATGGTTTTGAGAAGGAACAGCAGAGAGGATGGTGGTTTCAGTACTAAGTTATGGAGCTGCAGGGAAGGAGTAGGCTAAAGGTGGTGTAATGGTTTCAAACATTAATTTGGGAGCAGGTGTAATTTGAAGAACTTTTGAGACCAAATCAAGAGGAGATACTGAGCTTGAACCATTCAGTGTGTGAGACTCTGCAGTTCAGAGAAGCAGTTTCAGCTGAGAAGGTTGGGGGCATTGTCTGGAAGAGAAAGCTCACTGAGAAGAGCTACAAGGCTCAGGATTGAATAATTCCATCTTTTGCAAAGCTTAGAAGAGAAGGGAAGACACAAAGCAGGCTGAAAAAAAAATGCCAGAAAGGTGGGAAGGAAACTGGGAGAGTGAGAGCTACAGGACAGTAAAGGAAGAGAGAGCGTTTCAAAGAGGAGGTTCCAGCCCGTCAATGCTAATGAGAAGCCATCAGGAAGAGCAGAGAAAAGCACCTGCAGGGCACGGTGGCAGAGAAGTTACTAGTGGCTTCAGCAGGAGAGGTTTGGGTGGAACGGTGGTGTAGGAGCTAGGGACAGGGGTTGAAAAGCAAATGAGGGGAGCAAGAAACCCACGTGTGTCACTTAGGAAAATTGGTACAGAAGCAAAGTGTCTTAGTCTGCTTGTATGGCTATAACAAAATACCTTAGACCAGGTAATTGATAAGAACAGAAATTTGTTTTCCCACAATTCTGGAGGCCAGGAAGTCCGAGATCAAGGCACCGGCAGGTGCGGTTCTAGTGAGGACAGGTCTCTGCCTCCAAGATGGTGCCTCTTGCTGAGGTCCTCTCACGGTGGAAGAGACGGAAAGCGAAAAGAGCCAGCTACTTCCCTTGAGCCCTTGATACTATCACAGTGAGTCTTGTGTCCCAACATATAAATTTGGGGGAACACATACATTCAGACCATGGCACAAAGCTTTAGGTACTAGCACCTATGAGGGATTGGCAACAGATTGGATTTGCCCATTATTTCTCAGACTTTAACTTGCATGACAGAAAAATCCTAGGGTAGCTCTTGTGTCCCATATCCTACATAATTCCCTCACCTGAGTGTGGGCAAGATTTGCAACTTACTTCTCACCAAGGCAAAAATGTCAGTCCTATGATTATAGATCTCTGTGTGTATGTACATATGTATGTACATGTATGTGTGCGCATGTATAAATACGAATGTTATGTCCTACGTAGTGGGTGATGGCTGAAAGAACACTTGGGGGCACGTAGGCAGGCAAAATGTTTTTATTCAGCAGCTCTCTCACTAACAGCTTTCTCACACTGTTCTCTCATCAGCAGCTTTCTCACACTGTCTGCCTCGTCTCAGCTCCTTGAGCCGGCCACTCCCACACACAACTGTGCAGCCGGCTCTCTCCTGCCTTCAGGGTCAGCAGCTTAGCTGTTTCTCTCTCTGGGCACAAGGGCAAGCCATGCTGTGCCATGCCATGCCGTGCCATGCTGTGCCATGCTGAGCTGTGCACTGGCTCCCCTCTGTCTACAAGACGGACAAGCTCTGGTTCTCTCTCTGGGCACCAGTGCCTGCACAACAGCCATGTCGAGCCATGCCCAAGAGCACCTGTACGGCATTGGCAAGGCAGTTATATCTTTCTCAAATGACAGTGGCTCCAAGCCAAGTAGGAGCTTACACACACAGGTTATATAACAACTGGAGGTGTGCGTGCACCTGTGCACCAATCCTGCTGAGTCATGCAGGTCGGGGTATCTGCCTCAGCCTAATTCTTATCCATGTACCTTACAAATGTATACATATACACAAAAACAAATAGTTATTTGTCTTGTTATCATACACTAAAAATAGTTTTCTTTGCTGATTTGATGTAATAAGCATCCGTGTTGAGGGAACCCACATGGTATGGAACCGTAGGCAGTCTGCACGTCTCAAGGGTGGCCTCCAGATAACAAAAAATTGAGATCATACAAAATGAGGTCATACAAAATGAAATAAATCCTGCCAACAAATGGAAAGAACTTGAAAATTGAGCCTCTAGATGAAAGCCAGCCCAGGTGACATCTTCTCAGCCTTGTGAAACCCTGAACAGAGAACCCAGTTAGACCCACGGAAACTGGGAGATAAACATATTTAAAGGCACTAAGTTTTTTCTAATTTGTTATACAGTAATAAAAAACTAATATAATGTGCATCCTGATCACCTGGGGATCTTCTGAAAATCCAGGTTCTGACTCAGTAGGTCTGAGGTGGGACTGAGATTCTACATTTCTGACATTCTCAGGCAATGCTCATGCTTCTGGTCTAAAACCACATTTTCAGCAAACGGTAGATACATGCCTATTGAGATTCCTTCCAACTCTCAGATTATATACCAGCCAGAGAAGAAAATAACATGGGAATCAAATAAAAGAATTTATCACCAGTTGCAAATATCTAAACTTTCACAATGTCACTAAGAACTGAAAAATGATGTTGTAGAAGTTTAAATGCATATGGAAGTATTTCACAGAAGTCATTTTCAAGAGATAATGCAGCGCAGGAGAAAGAAAAGACAACTGATGAAATAAATATTGTAAAGAGAAATACAGGAAACTTCCCAGATTTGCCTAAACATTACATATGTAAATGGTGTGTGTGTTGGAGAGGAGGCTCCTGTGTGGGAATCATTCTGTTTCATATACAAGCCGAGCATTTCCAGAGAATAGGAAGGTCCTCAGTAAACGAGTGACCCCCCACCCCATATCACAACAGAAACCTAAAACGTGCTCTTAGCATGGGGGTCACAGCCAGAGTTTTTCCTTCTGAAACACAGGACTGGGGACAGACTGCAAGAGGCCCTGGGGAGCCTGGGTGGATGCATGCATGGGTGATGCTCAGAACACATTTTCTGAACCACACTGAGCTTCTCTCTTAAAATAATGACCCCTCCCTGCCTCTACAGAGTCCTGTTTCAGAAGAGGCACTAGGCAACACAATGATTCATGGAGAGAACCGTCCTTGGAGGCCACGGGACAGCTCGTGTTCTGGCTTCATGGGTCACTAATTTTCATTGTGAGCAGGTGAACTTAACTGAGACTTAGGTTTTCTGATCTATAAAATGGGCACAAAATAATATTTATTTGTAGCACTTTTGTGAGGATTAGAAAATGAAAAGTGCCAGGGCTCCTCGTGTTAGATGCTAAGCAGTGAGCTCCCAGGTGGAGTGAAGCACCACAGAAGAAAGGAAAAATGTTCCTCATCATCTCGGCCTTTTCTCATGTTTGCCACGGCCAGTGTTTTGTTTTTTTCTTTTTTTTTTTTTTTTTTTTTTTTTTGAGACGGGGTCTCGCTCTGTCACCCAGGCTGGAGTGCAGTGGCCAGATCTCAGCTCACTGCAAGCTCCACCTCCCGGGTTCACGCCATTCTCCTGCCTCAGCCTCCCGAGTAGCTGGGACTACAGGCGCCGCCACCTCGCCCGGCTAGTTTTTTGTATTTTTTAGTAGAGACGGGGTTTCACCGGGTTAGCCAGGATGGTCTCGATCTCCTGACCTTGTGATCCACCCGTCTCGGCCTCCCAAAGTGCTGGGATTACAGGCTTGAGCCACCGCGCCCGGCCTTTTGTTTTTTTCTTATTCAGAATCGAGGTGAGGTGATGCCAAGGTATAAACCACCCGCTTTCTGAGTGACACCATGGACTGTTAACTTGTGACTTCCTCTCTCTAGGGCACAGCTACAGAGGCAGTAGGGCATTTTGGAGGCATTTCTGTTACTTCCAATTAGGCATTCGAATTAAGCTGGACTAAGGGAGGAGTAATATGAGTGAGAACTGGGCATACCTGGGTGAGGGTGTCCTTGGGTTATTCCAAATATTGGGGGATTCAGTGATACTCTCGGAAGTCAGCACTAAGCTCAGGAAGATCCCGTGAGGTTGAAGCAGCCAGACCAGACCAGAGTGGAGCAGCCAGTGCAGAACATCTTCCTCGGGAAGCCACACTCCTGGGTTCAAGCGATTCTCCTGCCTCAGCCTCCCGAGTAGCTGGGAGTACAGGCACCCGCCATCACACCCAGCTAATTTTTAGTAGAGATGAGCGTTCACCATGTTGGCCTGGCTTATCTCAAATTCCTGATCTCAGATGATCCACCGGCCTTGGCCTCCCAAAGTACTGGGATTACAGGCGTGAGCCACCGCACCCGCCCTCAACTGTCTTTTTACTGATGCTTGTTACTTTCCACTCCACAGGCTGGGCATAGACCCCCATCTCCTCTTCCCTGCTCCTTTGGGCGGCTTCCTACATCATGTCCCAGCCCTCATCCTCTGCATCTGAGCTCCCCTACATGCAGCTACCGTGGCGTAGGCAAATCCCACATCTTATTGTGTCAGCACCAACCTTACCCTGAAATCCTCCAGCCTGGCTTAAACCTTAAAGAGTGGGTCCCCTCTGTCTCTTACCGCTCTTCCCCATCCGCCTGTTCCACCTCCAATCCCCTCACCCCTACTGGATCTCAGCTCTGTCCTGAAGGTTTGCCAGGCTCTCTTGGGGCGTCTGTGGCTTCTCTCGCACAGGTGTGTTTGTGTGGTGGCATTCCCTCCCAGTCTGTGCTCTGAGCAACCCCCTGCTCTCTCCATCCCCGACCCCAATTCTGTCTCCTCCAGGAATTTGCTCTGACTTCTCCTGCAGGGGTGGAGCTCCTCTCTGCTACCACCTGTGGGGTGGGATTGTCACCTTCGGGCCTGCCCCACTAGACTGTGATGTCCCCGTGCATTTGCATTGGTTTGTGTGGTGTGGCACCAAGGCACTGTTGAAGAAAAGGGAGGATCCAAACTTCAGTCCAATCCCTGCTGGGAACTAGCTTCAAGACTGCACCCGAAGCATTCTGCCTTACTGAGCTTCTTGTTTATAAATATAGACGAGGTCTGAGTGGTCCCGCCAGCACTGGGATTCCAGCACTTCCTCCCTTGGGAGCTCCTGTTCCCTTCAACATTCCCCCGCAATGCTGGTATACGGAGTCCTAAGACTTCCCCATGGAGGTCAGTGAGGGAGCTAAGAATCTGTTCATCTTTCAAAAGAGACTTGCTCTACATTCCCTTAAAGGTATATGAGAGAATTTATGCTGCTGAAATATAGGCAACGGTGAAGAATTGGGATTTAACCACACAGGGAGCAGGAGGCTCTCAATGGTTTTTAACAGAAGCTTCACAAGAGGGAAACAGAGAATGCCCCAGGAACAGAATGGTGAGAGAGGAGGAGGCTGGGAGAAGCTATTTTAGGAGGCCCCAGGTGTGTCCACGAGAGACTGAAGAGGACCTGTATTAGTCTGTTCTCACTCTGCTAATAAAGACATACCCAAGGCGGAGGCATTTATAAAGAAAAAACGTTTAAGTGACTCACAGTTCCACACGTCTGGGGAAGGGCCCACAATCACGGCAGAAGGTGAAGGATGAGCAAAGTCATGTCTTACTTGGCAGCAGGCAAGACAGCTTGCGTAGGGGAACTTCCATTTATAAAACCATAAGATCTCTTGAGACTTACTCACTACCACAAGAAAAATACGGGGAACCGCCATCATGATTCAATTATCTCCACCTGGCGCCACCCTTGACATGTGGGGATTGTTATAATTCAAGGTGAGATTTGGGTGGGGACACAGCCAAACCATATCAGGACCCGAACTGAGGACAGGGAACCAGGTCCTACTCACTGGTGAATTCATCTCCTGGGAAAGGCAAACTGTTCTTCCTTCAAAGTCATGTCCAGTTTCCAACGTGCAACCAAACGAGAAGACGAGGTATTGAATGCATTTTCAACTGAAAAAGCCAGGGAGACGGTGCTTTTTCTTATGACTTCCATCACACATCCTGCCCCTGGCATTTCCAAAAGCCATTGCATTTGGACTGCTTTCCCTCCTAAGCCTGTGTTAGCCTTGCCTTCTGAGCTTCCCACAATACACATTTTTTGCAGATGCATTTCTTGTATTTGCAAGACAGAAGCTCACTTTGTTGGAACTTTCTTTCCTCGGTCCCTCTTCATTATCTCCATCTTCTAAAAAACCTCATTTTTGTGTCTTTGAAAACTCACACCACTGAGCACAGTTGAATTTTTGTCCTCTTCATCCTGTGTGGATTCCAAGAGACTCGTTTTTCAGGACTTTGTGTGCCAGGCGGAATCAGCAAACAAAATCTCCAGAGTTTTCTCTCCTGAGTGTGAATGATGTTACCGAATCAGCCATTTCTCATCCATTGCCCTTACCATTGATCAATAATGTATATACAGCCAGTTTCACCTCATCCCTGGACTTATTTTGGAAGCATCATTTGCTCATTGAAGCAACATTTGTTGAGCACTGACTGTGCTCAGCCACTATGCACAGTGTTTCTGAAAATGCGGTACTTTCATATCCCTTACCCTCCTCTGCCTGGAAGGCCAGCCCCTCCCCCAACAGCCCCGCTGAAAACTATTCAGCCTTCAACACTCAATTCAGAGGGTTCACTTTGCACAGGGAGCCTCCCCAGGCCCTGCCTTCCCTCCAGGTGCAGCCATTCATTCCTCCTCTGTGATCCTATAGGGCCCCACAAACCCTCTCATCGAGTGTAATTGTCTACACTGTAAATCCCACCACACCCTGAGCCCCAGGGGGAAGAGGTTCTAGGAGGCTTTGCATCTCTATCATTCTCAGTTGCCATGGGTTTCTGCAGAGTAGGTATCCAGTGAAAAGCCTACGGCACCCAAGACAGCTGTGTTTTAGCTGCTGCCTATGCATTCATACTTGGCTTCAGGTGAAAGTGAATCTCTTCCAGAAGGTTGAGTAGACTTCACCAGCACTTACCTCTGTAGCTTTCAGTGTCAGTTTAGCTCTTGGATTAATTCTATTTCAGATTGTGGAAATGTTCATTTCCAAGGTGATCGTTTCCTATGAAGTACTTTGCTGCCATGGAAACATAGCTTAGAAAGGTCCCCATGCTGTGGTCACCCCCTAATTCCAAGCAAGGTGGCCCCTACTGCAGCCTCTCTAACACCCTTTTTGCAGGGTGTCTCCTCTGGGCACTGTTGGCCCATCCTTGCCCTTCACGTGGCTTTGGGTGTCTTACTGAATTTACTGAACCCTGCCTGGGTGTGTTTCTATGGGCTGTGGGGTTGGGCCAGGCCCCATAGTCTGCTCATTGTTTGTTACAGGGCAGGACTCTTAATGATTCTGAGCCTTAATTTTATTGCCTATAAAGTGAAGAATTGTGACAATAATAGTTTATGTCCCAGGGTGGTTTTGAGAATTAGTTTCTCCTGGGAACAAAATGTTGATCCAGGAAGTGCAGTGTTTGTCCTGCGATGGGCACCGTCTCCCACCTGATGCTGGTCCCCTGGAAGGTCCTTGTGTATGCAATTATCTGAAGGTGGAGATGAGCCATGTTTTGTCTGTAGTCTCTGAAATCATCTGAGATCGTATGAGTGTGCCTGAGAGCAACAATTTCCCCCTCAGGATTTCCTGAGCTCATTTTTCTCATTCATCTTGCTGGCTTGAAAATAGACAGGACTGGGATTTTCTCCTGGGATGCGATCTTCAGATGCAGGATTTAAACCATCCCAGGAACAGAAAAGAAACCACTCGGCATGGCTGAGAGTCTCTGCGTGCCAGTCAGGATAAACTGGGAAGGGAAGAGGCCCAGGGAAGCCATGTGTGGTGGGATGAACACTGGGTCCCTGTAGGGCAGACTTGGGTTCCCAGCTTCACCCGCCACTTATCCTTGGTGTCACTTGAGGCAAATGGGCCTCTCCAAGCCCCAGTGATATGAAGATAAGACTCGCAGCTTTGTGAACATGAAACACAACCCATGGAAAGCAGTGAGCAAGTGCCTGGCTCAGAAGAGGTTCTCAATTCAAAATAGGGATTTCTTCCAACTACAGTTGAGGCTTTTGCTTCTAGACTGTCTACACTTCCAGTTCAAGTGTTAAGGCTTTTTTGTAGCTGAACCATCCCAAGTGACTGGTTTGGCTGTGTCCCCACCCAAATCTCAACTTGAATTGTAGATCTCTTCTCATATGTTGTGAGAGGGAAGCACGGGAAGGTAATTGAATCATTGGGGCCGGTCTTTCCCACGCTATTCTTGTGATAGTGAGTAAGTCTCACGAGAGCTGATGGTTTTATCAGGGCTTTCTGCTTTTGCTTCTTCCTCATTTTTCTCTTGCCACTGCCATATAAGAAGTGCCTTTCACCTCCCACCATGACGCTGAGGCCTCCCCCACCATGTGGAACTGTAAGTCCAATTAAGCCTCTTTTTCTTCCCAGTCTCAGATGTCTTAATGAGCAGCATGAAAACGGACTAATATGCTCCCCAAACTACAAATACACACATTCATACACACAGTCACACGCATAGACACATACACACACTCACACATGTACTTCACACAGGCTCTTGCACACACACACCCTGGCAGCAGAAGTTTAATTCCTTTACCTGACAAGCATTGAGTAAGTCACTACTATGTGTCCAATAACAGCAGGGGCTGAGGAGGCATATGTGAAAACCTGTTTACAATGTGAATTCCCTAAATCCCTAGATAAAATGAACATGGAGTCCAACCGTCAGAAGCGTTTCAAAAGTAATCCCTTTTGCATTTTGGGCTTTTCATGAAAGTTGTGATAAGCTGAGAAATTCTGAGGAGTGAGAACAGACTACCCCTTGTTGGATCTTTCTTATGCAGTAAAAAACACATCACATGTATTCACATTCTGAATGAATTGTGTAAGTTGGTGAGAGAAAATAAGAATAAATAAAAACATATTTTAAAAAGACCCAGACAGTTACCCAGGAGAACAAGTGAATGACTTTTGATACTGCAAATTCAGATTTTCCAATATGAAAATATTGACTCCACTTTTCTTTGCATTAACCACAGGCTGCGG
The DNA here is from genome assembly GCF_037993035.2 of Macaca fascicularis. NCBI lineage: Eukaryota > Metazoa > Chordata > Mammalia > Primates > Cercopithecidae > Macaca > Macaca fascicularis. The sequence goes on from NC_088387.1 coordinate 115,070,439, forward strand.
CACAACCACTTCCTTGCACCGCTGGGTAGCATGAGCCATGATGTGAGCTGTTCATTTCTCAGGTCCTACAAGGAAAACAGGAGGGAAGAGGGTCCTTCTGTGCTTGAAGCAGGAGTGCTGAGTGGGTATCCTTGTTGGGAGCCTCATCCCCATTCACAGTGGAACCGCATGAGCAACTTAATATGTCACCAAAATGTACTCTATGTTTTACTTGGTATTTCCTCATTTATCCTCAGAAAAATCCTGTGCGGGACTTTTTATCCCAATGTTCAAACAGGAAACAGGTGCTCCCAGCCTGAGTCACATGTACGGGGAGTCACCCCCCTGCGATGTGGCTCCAGCCTTCCCTGGTATAGCAGCCACTGCAGCTCTCTTCATCCTGCTGCTCTGTGCCCCATTCGACGTTGGCTTCATCCAAAAATGCAAATCCTGGGTGACTTTAGCTACAGAAGAGCGAGTAACAAACACCAGGTCGTGGGCAGCAATTGCTGTTTATAAATGGCTGAGCTGCTCACTGGTATAGACAGAGATGAGCTGAGCTGAGTAGTGGACACTGACATCAGCCGTTATATTCTCTCATGTGCCTCCTGCAAACAAGGTCAAGTTTAGAATGACCTTCCAGACAAGCACACGCTATCGAAGTCAGTGCCATTCCCACCCTCTACGCCCCGTAATTTGGGTTCCTCTAAGAGTCTTTCTTTAACGTTGATAAGACGCTTTGCTGGCAAATTTCTTTCTCGATTTTTAGAAAGAAATGTATGTACCTATGGAGACAGACAAATATGGATTTATTTTGCTTAAAAGTCATTTTTTTTGGCAGTGTTTTCTGGGGGGCAATTCCTACATCCCAGGTCCGCTGGAAGAACTGATGTGCAACCCAGCGTAGGGAAGGACCGCTTCGGGACCGCACCCGGAGGCAGCACCACCAGCAACGGAGCCCCGCCACCTGCTGTGCCCGTCCACCTTCTCTGGTTGACCTCCCTGGGGCCAGACGGCCCAGGCAGAGTCCGTGCTCCCTCCTATGGAAGTGAGTTGTGTTTCCCACAAAAAATGTTGAAGTTCTAACCCCCGGAACCTGTGAATATGACCTTATTTGTAAATAGGGTCTTTGCAGATGATCGCGTGAAGATGAGGTCATCAGGGTAGGCTCTAATCCAGTATGACCTTGCCCTTAGATGAAGGAGCCGTGCCCACAGGCGTGCACACAGGGAGAATGCTGTGGGAACCTGCAGGCAGAGACTGGGGGTGCATCTACCAGCCAACGAACAGCCAGGACTGCCAGCAGTACCAGGAGGTTGCAGAGCGACACAGGCATCCTCCTTACCGCTCTCAGGAGAATCCAGCCTTGCAGATACCTGAACCTTCAGTTTCCAACCTCCAGACCTGGGAGACAGTAAAGCTCTGTTGTAACCCCCGGTGTGTGGTCCCTTGTGAGAGCAGCCCTAGGCCCCAACTCACTCCTACCGTACAGCTTTTACAATGAAGGTCCGGTTCTTCAGTTCCACACATGTGCCCCAAACAGGTCAAACATTTGAGTAACTCTCCAACCCCGACATGCCAGTCGGACCAAACTCCGTGCGCTTGTTGAACTGGGCCCTTCCTTTGAACACATTTCTCAGTTCTGCTTGGCTAGTTCCTACTTGTCTGCAAGACCGAGCTCATACACGGCGTCCTCTGGACAGCTTTCCCTGACCTTCAGGCCTGGCTGAAGGGCTGCGCTGTGTGTGTCCACAGCCTGCTGAGCATGCATCTACCACTGAATTTATTACACCTTCTTATGATAATTGATTGACTTCTCTGTCAGCCCCTGGAGACTAAGAGCTCCTTGAGGGCAAATATATTGAGCCTTCAGTGCCCACTATGAATGACCAGTTAACAAAATCCACTCCCTTAATGTGTACCTGTAGATACAAGGAATGGATGTAAAATTTAAACGCAGAACAAGGAACCAACTGCCTATCCCAGTCTTTAGCATATGAATGCATGAGGTATAGATTATCCTACAAGCTGGAGGGAGAGGAATGAAAATCAAGGTGAACCACCACATCTTCAGCTTATTATTATTTCTCCAACGAAATGAGAAGGATCCATATTTATTCTACTTTTTCCCCCGAGCAGGAAAAGGATGCCTCCTGATTTTCATGATGCATCCCATAGAAAGTGACAGGTCTGTAAGACGCTTGTCTCTGTGGAAGGAGGCAGAGCGCCCTAAGTGGGGATGAGATGCTCCTGATGCTGCAGTACCGGTTTAGCACCACAAGAGGGAGCCAAGAATGGCTGGACGGGTTGATTCACCCAATAAACCAAGTGATTTTGGCATCCAAGAGTTGAGAACATTCCTAAAACAGAAAATCTCAGAATACAAGAGCTGTTTTCCCAGTGATAGAAGATCCCTCCCCTGCCTCACCCTTTCTCCCTCCACCCCCAGTTCCCATATTGAATATTTTCAATCTTCAATAGGTTAAATATTGAAGATTGAAGATAGAATATTTTTCCATCTTCAGGCCAGTAGTCAAATAAGCATCTACAAAAGACGGAGCCACGCGGGGTTTACAAAAATCACCTGTATTCCAGCCAAAATAGCTTTAAAAAGGAATCCCTGCTAAAGGGGGATGGGGGGACAAACTACGTAAGACACAATACATTTAAAATATGTATTGAAATTACAAATCAAACTTTTTCCATATAATTCCAGAGTACAAAACACAACATTAAAAGGCATTCAAACAGCTCTTTTATACATCACAGTGTTAGTGGCACAAAATGAACTGACATTTCAAAAACACAAACCAAATCTGTTTTGATTTTGTTTTACCACCACTTGTCAAATACATAACGTATACATGTGCATGACTCATTCATGCATATTTTTACACAAGATTAAAATACACCCATAGTAAAGTGAGCAAGGAAGGAAAGAAAGGGCAGGCATGGGGCATGTAGCTACCCCTCACTGAAGGCTCCGGAATTGTGGAAGACAGAATTGCACAAATCAAAGGAAGGGCGAAGACCCTGGGTTTTTCAAACATCAAGACGGCATGCTCTCCTAGTTGTGAAGCATTAGCAAATAGATTTTAATGCAGGCCCCTTTGTTCCTTTTGGTGTTTTTGGTAATGCCGGTCATAATCCCTTCATTTTGTTTATTTTCATAAGGGCTTAGGTTAATTATCAGAAATAAACAAGCTTTGGTATTTTTTAAAGAGAACTTCATGAAGCTTTACACATGCAAAATGTTTTCCCTTGATGATCTCCTTGTGAATTATATATATACACAGGTGTGCTCACTAATAAATGAGAATCGGAGACACACACACAAAGCCCATCCTGGATCCTTTCAATCCCCTAATTTTTAAACACTACCAAGAAAAAATTTTCTCTTCTAAATTTGTAAAATGACTTCTAACTTCTGCAATATTAAATGAAAACAACAAACTCATCTTGAAGTAATTTTTGCACCTCTGATAGTCCCTTCCATGGGCCCTGTGTTCTAATCAGGAACTGGCATGCGTCCTAAACTGGTGTTATGGAATAATATGTCGTCAAGATCATTTGTTCCCCTTTAAGAAAATAGGCCAGGTGCGGTGGCTCAGGTCTGTAATCTCAGCACTTTGGGAGGCCGAGGTGGGCAGATCACTTGAGGTCAGGAGTTTGAGACTAGCCTGGCCAACATGGTGAAACGACGTCTTTACTGAAAATACAAAAATTAGCTGGGTGAGGTGGCAGGCACCTGTAATCCCATCTACTCAGGAGGCTGAGGCAGAATCGCTTGAACCTGGGAGGTGGAGGTTGCAGTGAGCCGAGATAGTGCCATTGTACTCCAGCCTGGGGGATAAGAGCAAAACTCCATCTAAAAAAAAAAAAAGAAAAGGAAAGAAAGAAAGAAAGAAAAGGCCAGAGGTGGCAGATGTTGGTTCCTCTGTCCACAGCTACTCCTGTGAGTTGAGGAGGAAGAACTAATTTGGACAGTTATTCCTGCAATCCAGTGCTTCATCTCAGATCCTAATCAGTCTCTGCTATGTGGATATCTATGGTGACTGCATCTTTGCAAGGTGCTGGCCTCCTGTGAGGGTGCAAACTCATCTGGCTGGGCTATGGACTACACAGCAGAGCCAGACCAAGAGATCAGGCATGTCCAGCAAAAGCTCCAAATGTGGTCAGTTACTCAAGGGCCTCAGATAAGCCACAGGTTCACTGGGCTATGGCCAGTCCTCTCTGGCCACCCCACCTGGGCGGCAGTACAGCAGCCATGGTTGTCTAAGGGCCTTCGCCCCTTACGCCCCAGGATTCAAGGCCTCTTAGTGAACACATGCCATGTGCTTCCGGGGCTTTGCAGTGACCACCGTCTGTAAGAGTGAATGCCATTTTTCAATTGAGACAAATTATGCCGCTTCATAGGAATAAGTCCATCCACTCAACGCAGAACTCCCCGGGTGTTACTGGGGGGTGATGGCAAGACCAAAGTGCAAACCCAGGGGCCCGTGTGCTATTTACATTTTACATCGAGCAGGGTTAATACTGTATTCCCAGCAAAGATGAGTCTGGCATTCCTTACTAAAACAGAAGGAAATGCGAGTTCATGTATCCCAGAGTGGTCTTGCTGGTATCTATATAGGAAATGGACAATTTTAATTTTGTCACTAGATCAAAATGAGCAAACTGAGGCCTGCTTCATACAAAAAGTCAGAGCCAGTAGGTGCTAATGTGGCCGCCCCTGGCCGGCCCCAGAATCTCTGTGGTCCCATCTGGGTTGAACTACGTGCTCGTGAAACACATCAGAGGTGAAGGCACGAGGATGGCTGGGCTACAGATGTGCATGACTGGGCCAGAGACTCCTCCAAGAGAACAGCCTGTCCCTCTAGAAATAAGGTCATCTGCGCTCTAGCCCTGGGGATGCAGACTTTCCAAAGGCTCTGACTCTCATCCCAAGGATGGGGGTGCTACTGTGTGGGCTCATGCGATGGGCAGCAGCAATTTCAGGCAGGAAGGACAAGCATATGGTGGACACTGGGCCACAGGCCTCCCATGTGTGCTGGGCAGTTTAAAGGGCAGTGGCTGGACAGCTGCATCCACATATCACAGGCTGAGGGCTCAAGCCCAGCCAATGACTCCTGCATGGAGTTGCCACCCACCTCCAGAAAAGCTATTCTACCAGTAGACACCATCACAGCACCACAAACTACAGAGAGCCACAGCCCAGGTTTCATCCAGAAAGGGAGTCACAGGCATGTTCTTATTGAGTTACTAAACTTATAAATCGCAATTACAAGGAGAGCGTTTTGAATGTAATTTTGACACAGAGGGATTTTCTAAATGGCTTCAGTTTCATAAGGAAAATCAACATGAGAGGTGAAGAGTGATGTGATGCTGTTTCTTCTAGCGAATTCATTGTTAGGAAATAAGAAATAAATCTCCAACCAGGGAAGGTAAACTAGGACCTGAGACTGATACTCAAATGCAGAAGTCAAACACACACAAAGCAGCATTTTTAAAATGTGCTTGTGATGAGCAAATAACTGAGATAAAAGGATTTTGTTTTTGTTTTACTTCTTTATAGAATGTTTAACAAGATTTTTTAAATCCCACTGTAATATATCTATAATATTTGCCTGTTATTTTTAGAAGTTTTCAGTTCAATGCAGTTTGCTTTGTAAAAGCACCTGTGGCTTTTAGAAGTAAATTCTCTTTAAAGAATACATTTTCTCCACTTTTCAAAGCCAGCCGGTGGAGTCATGTGTGTGAAACGTATAACTTGGAGTAATGGTGGAGTAATGTATAACTTCTTCTCCTTATTAATCCCTGCATCCTACTGCCATGGGAACGGTCACAGACAGCCCTGTGAAAGATCAAGTGGTAAAATCCCCACAGTAAAACTAAGTGAAATGGGAGGTTCTTTTCCCCAACAAGAGCAAAACGGTTAGCAACAGGACTTGGAACCGTGTAAGATATATGATTTCTCAAAATGACTAAAGCATTTTAAAAACGTGAAGATCTGGCAGGCTCTTCCTTGGCCCCCAGAGTTCTCCAGCCTCTGCCAAGAGGCCCTACCTCTGCGGATCGATAAGGCTGCTTTCTTCTCACTGTCTACCTGAAGACTCAGGCCACAGGCCAGACAGCAACAATTTGGAGGAGAGCCGTTTCTGAGCAAAGCGGCTGGACTGAATACAATAAAAGGCGTTTTCTGCTACTTGGGAGAGAAGGGATGAGACCCTTGAGCTGAGCTGAATCACCAAAGAGAGAAAACAACAAAAGGCAAATCTAATGGAGATGAGATGTTCCTCTAAACATGTCAATATTATCAAGGAAATGCAACAATATAGGAACCACATTGATAACAGTACATAGCTTACAGCGTTCAAAAAGTTATTACAGCAAGTTTCAAGAAAAACACAAAGAGTGCATAAGGCTTTCTAAATCTCCTGAAAAGTCGTTTTAACTATAACTTCTTAAAATGCACATTTCAAGAAAGGCATAGGATGGTTTATATGCACCTTGTTGATTTTCACTACTCAGTTGGAAAAAAAATACCTTCTAAAAAGGATTTTACTAAATGCCATTAGTAATAAAAACAGTTGTCATAAACAGAGTGCTTTTCTCAAGCTGGAATAATCAGATTCTGTCTGAAGAGAGTCACAATCCTTAAAAGACTTCTCCAGCAACATGGAGCCATCTAGAAGCCAAGGAGGAGAAAGTCTCTTAGGCCATCCCCAGACATGCCTAGTCTACCACAGAGAGAAAGCTGCCTGGTGCGCCTCCCTGTCATCTGCAGAGATTGATCTGTGGGGATGTGCCCTACCCACACCTGCCTCCCCCTCCCCACACCGAGGTGACCACACCTGGGGCCTCAGCGAACGTTGTGACATAGGTCCCTGAAATCACGGCGTCCAGCCTGACACTGTGAAGCTCAATGGGGCACATAAGGCAAGAAAGATGTTTAGTGAGAGGGGGGCGGTGGGGAGGGTTGGGGGAGAGCCACGCTTCCCGGAGGCAGGGATTTGTTCCAGCATCGTGCTTCCTCTAGGTGGGTAACGGGTCGTCATCACCTTTACTGCACTTGCACTTGCAGCAAAGTACAAAGGGAGTGGCCAGGAGCAGGAAAGGCGAGGCCACCAAGAGCAGGAGCCCAAATCCAGCAAAAATGCCCACGACCTGGAAGAAGGAAACAAAGGGGTAGAGGTAAGGAGGGCTGGCCTGTAGGTTCCAGAGCTAACGTGTAAACCACACAACCACCTACCTATCCATCCATCCATCCATCCATCCATCCATCCATCCATCCACCCACCCATCCATCTATCCATCCATCCATCTACCCATCTAGCCATCATCTACCCATTCATTCATTAACCATCATCCATCTCTCTATCTATTCATCCACCTACCCATCCATCTACTCATCCACCCATCCATCTACTCATCCATCCAACCATCTACCCACCCATCAATACCGAGACATCATCCACCCATCTATCCATCTAACCATTTTCCATCTATCCATCCACTCCCATCCATCTATCCATCCATCCATCTACCCATCCATCCATCTATCCATCCATCCATCTAACCATCTAGCCATCATCTACCCATTCATCAATTAACCATCATCCATCTCTCTCTCCATCCATCCACCTACCCATCCATCTATCTACTCATCCACCCATCCAACTATTCATCCATCCAACCATCCACCCACCCATCAATACCTACCCATCATCCACCCATCTATACATCTAACCATTTTCCATCTATCCATCCACTCCCATCCATCCATCCATCTACCCATCCATCCATCTATCCATCCATCCATCTACCCATCTAGCCATCATCTACCCATTCATCCATTAACCATCATCCATCTATCTATTCATCCACCTACCCATCCATCTACTCATCCACCCATCCATCTACTCATCCATCCAACCATCCACCCACCCATCAATACCGAGACATCATCCACCCATCTATCCATCTAACCATTTTCCATCTATCCATCCACTCCCATCCATCTATCCATCCATCCATCTACCCATCCATCCATCTATCCATCCATCCATCTACCCATCTAGCCATCATCTACCTATTCATCAATTAACCATCATCCATCTCTCTATCCATCCATCCACCTACCCATCCATCTATCTACTCATCCACCCATCCAACTATTCATCCATCCAACCATCCACCCACCAATCAATACCTACCCATCATCCACCCATCTATCCATCTAACCATTATCCATCTATCCATCCATTCCCATCCATCTATCCTTCCATCCATCTTCCATCCATCCATCCATTCACCCATCCACCTACTCACACACCCATCTATTTATTCATCCACCTATCTACCCATCCACCCATCCATCCACCCATCTATCCACCCATCTATCCATCTAACCATTATCCATCTATCCATCCACTCCCATCCATCTATCCATCCATCCATCATTCATCCATCCATCCATCCACCCATTCATCCATCCACCCACTCACCCACCCATCTATTTGTTCATCCACCTATCCACCCATCCACCTATCCATCCACCCATCTATCCATCTAACCATCATCCATCTGCCCACCAATTCACCAGTCTTCACCCTTCTATTCATACACCCTCCATCTACCCACCCAACCACTCATCTGCCCACTATATATCCATCAACCCACTATAATATTCTTCCCTTCATTTTTCCCTCATTCTTCTTTTCCACCTCTTCTTTTCCCTTCCTTCTCGCTCTCTCCACCCTTTTCCATCTAAACACCCAAACATCCATACATCTATATATCCAATTAACTAACAAGTTTCCTCTCAGCAGCCACGCTGCTCCAGACAATGCACTTGATGCTGCAAATACAGAAGTGCATACATCTTGGCCCTCGAGGAACACCTTGTCTGGCAGAAAAAGACCAAGATCTAATCAACTGATAACAAGACATTCTACAGAAACTGCCAACAGGTTCCAGGGGTGCAGCCCCCCACACCCCTGCCATGTGACTGACAGACACCATTTGCTAGGGGAACGGAGGGTTTCCAGTGGCAGGTGGCTGAGATAACGGAGACAAGCAGGTTGTTACTACAGAAGAAAGACTGGAATAGTTCATTTCCGATGAGAAAACAGAAAAGACACAGGCGCAGTGCGTCAGAGAATGACCTGGCCCCCGTCCTTCCTAGAGTTTAAAGCCCAATATTGACTGTTATGTATTTTGATTTTTGTTTGAAAACATGTTTATCCCTAGTTATGAGTAAAGGCCAAAAGAAATAACCTCAAATGCAGACATGCCATCATCTGAGTCAGGCGGCACGGCTGGTCAAAGAGGGACAGAGCCTGCTTTCCAGCCAGCCTTGCCATTCGCAGAATTCCAGCCCAGGCACGCAGCCTGCAGAACTGAGACCGAAGACAGGGCTAGACCGCCACCTAGTGTTCAGTGTGACCAGTAAACGCAAGCACCAGCACATGGTTCTCATTCCAACTCAGCCTTCATTCACTTCTCCCTGGGTCTGTTTTCTCATCTATAAAATAAACAATGGAAGCAAAAGACCTTAATGGGCCATTATCAGCCCTAAAATATGAGACTCTACTAAAGCATCCCAGATGTGTGGAAGAAAGTACACCTCGGCTGAGATTTCTCCTGAAAACCAACACACACAGGTACGTGAACGCATTTATAAACTAGACTGCATTTAATAAATTATGTCACATTGCATTTATCCATTAGACTGTGCTAATGCTGGGAATCCATGCTTGCCGCCCAGTTGGCTACGTTCATTTGTCTGAACAACATATCGACGGTGGAATTACCCTGTGTGAATTCAGGTCGTGCTTTACTGAAATCATGTGCATGCTGATATGCAGAATGCATACAACATGCAGTAAGCTCTACCTTATTTGAAGGGCAATTTTGGGCAACCTCGACTACCTGGCACACAACTGTCAGTCTCGAAGGAGCCACACATTCTTTGCAGTCAAAATCATGCCAAAATCCTGGACCAAATGATCACATTCTTGGCCAATCACACACCATCTTCGCTTTTCACTCGGTCCACCTCGTGTCGAAATCTGCCTGCTGTTTGAGAAGTTGGTCACCCAGCGTATTGCCAATGGGTGACAGGCATATGCAGGTATTGCCAGAGTTATGCAGCCAGCAGTGAAAAAAATGAGACAGGAAGCAAACATCACAAAACAGAAAGAATCACTGTGTGTGTGTGTGTGCTGTGGATGTGTGTCAGATACTTGCTCAGAGAAGGCAGACGGATGGGGAAACAGTTTCAGGCTCCAGAGAGAATCTGTACAGTACAGCTTCGTTCGTACTGGCAAACCCTAAGATTTAAAGGAACAGGTACCCCTTTCCATGAAGTTTCTTAGCTGTATGCTACCTAAAGCCAGAACACCCTTTCTACAAACCATCGTAAGTTCCCATGCACAGCCCGGCACTCTCACAATAAATGTCCGACCCAGATTCATGGGATGAGCCAGTTGAAAATAAACTGACCACGTTCTGAATGGTTTCCCCAGAGAATTCTTCTACAAACCACATTCAAGGGCTTGGAAAAACTAAGCCAAAATCTGAGATCTGGTAAGGTGAATGGAACACTATTAATGTACTGAAACTAGGTACCTGAAGGTGGCACAGACAAGTTCAGAATCACGGTATCATATTTGATCCCTGGATTATAATCCAGACTGATTTTCTCACTTCACAGATGCAAAATCTATACCCAAAAAGCTATTCCAGAGGTCCAATATTTGTTTAAAACAGACAGAGCTGAGCATCCTGGTATTAAGTACAAGAGATATATCGTGCATATTTCACTGATCTCAGCGGGAAATATCCTTAGAACAGTCACTGCATATGGCTTCCAGAACACAAGCATTTCTGGAAGGAACGCCTGGCCCTTCAGCTCAGCCTCTGAAACTATCACTTTGCGCCCCTCCACGGATGTGTGTGAACACAGACCAGTTATTAGCTGGCTTTAGTAAATGCCATCCTATGGCTAAAAATGAGCTCTTTATCGGAGGTGGACTGGGGTAAAGCAAGTTTCCTTTCACTTCTCAGAAGAGAAGGAAGAGCTGGTTTGGGGTAAGATTCTCCCTTGTCAGATGCTGATGTCCTAAGGAAGTAAGGTTACTCCAGTGAAAATGAAACGCTCCTCCACATGATGGCTGATTTCTGGGATAGCGCTGGGAAAAGGCCGGCAAGCACTTCATGCAGTCGTGTGTACAGCGAATGTACAAGAGGGCAGATGGACAGGGCACAGGTGTGGCTCACAGCACCCACGCTCACTCCAGCAACTGCACAGTCAGTTCCACATGAGGTATCTGCCCACCCTGCAGCCATCGCGGCCACTCTGCTGGTTCTCGTGTTCGTTTGCTTCAACAGAAGACTCTGCTATACTGAATAAAAAATGTATCACTTGGGATGAAACAAACTGTACAATAACTTGGTGCAACAAAGACAATTCTTCCTTTACAGCACTTGTTCCAAAGGTCCATTTGACAAGAGCACCAGGTAAGATACAGGGGGCATACAAAACCTCTGCTCCCATACAAATAATGAAAGCAGCCTGCAATTTCAAGGAGACATGTTGGATTTCCCCCAAATCTCTTAGAATAATCTTACTGAGCTTCACATCTAAAGGCAGGAAGAACTGAGGAGAAGGACCCTTTCAAAATGACCCTGAACGTTGCGGGAATCACAGGACACTGAACTCAGGGCATGTTCTGAGTGCTCTTGAGGTGAGAGTTGAGCAAGCCCCTGTGTGACAGAGAAATGTTTCCCCAGGAAACCTACAAAACCCAACTCAGGCAAGAAGTTCCAAACCACGGCAGGGTTAGTGACAGAGGGTGGCCCGGCTGACCCATTTGTAGGATGGTAAAGCAATTTGGTGGGTCAAGACGACGACTTTAGCAAACAGAGCAGAACAGAAAATGCAGGAGCACAGAGTGGGTAAGTTATGTCGATGCAGGTGTGCGCAGGGATCTGTAGGGTTTACAAGGCACCATGCCTGGTACATGTCTCCCTGGGGGCTACAATCAAGTAAGATTCCAAAGACGCTGCTCAGCACGTGCTGTGGCCTGGGCTGGTTAGAGACAGGTAAGGAGAGAAGCAGGAGCTGGAGCAGAGCCTTAAAAACGGACGGGAGGGATATAGATTGACAGGGAGAAGGAACAGAACAGGGAGAGAGAGACACAGGAGTGGAGAAGGCACAACAGCAGGCCAGCCTGAGCAGGCAGGGCTCCTCCGAGGCCACGAGGCTGGCAGATTCTGCTTTGTAGAGATGAAGATGACAAGGGAGGCCAAATGTAGAGGACCAAGAGGATCAGCAGAAGTCTTCAGGTTATGCCCTGTCTGAGCATTTGATTCTGCTGCTCTAAAACCTTCTGTGGCTCCCTAGTGCCACACAGACTTAAGTCTACAGCATGATACCACACCCTCTCCAAGTCCAATCACGACTCTGCCCCTAACTTTCCATCAGCTGCACTCCCGCAGGCTCCCCAGCCGGCCCCGCAGTGTCCCATTCTGTGCCTCTGCTCACACTGTCCTCTCCTCCTTCAAAGCTCTTTCAGCAGCATCCAGCATTTAGGACCTTTATGGTCTGATTTAGGTGCCACTCATTTCATACTATTTTTCTCGAATATTCCAGCTTGCTGAATTACCAACAAGAAATAATTCTTGGCTTCTCATGTCTCACCCTGCCTTGCGATCTTCCAAGTTTCCTACAGCCTGGCAGGTTGGCAGGTGCACGTGCCACAAAGGCACCTCGTGCTGCCCGGTTTCCTTCCCAGCACTGCACTTGGCAGCGTGCTCAGTGCCGTAGCAGCCCGGAGGAAGGACAGGGCAAGGGAGATGCCGGAAGCCCGAAAACAGGCAGGAGGTGGCAGAAGCGAGCTCTTTACATGGACTTGTTTCCAAAAGGCAGACAGAGAAGAGTCCGAGCAAAGCCAGGGCTCCTAAGGAGGGTGGGCGTCCACTCAAACGCTGCATGCTGTCGCTTGCTGCACCTTGGCACTCCTGCCTGCTCTGCTTCCCCACACACTATCGCTCCAGGTCCCACTGCACTTTTGTAAACTGGAACTTCTTTTTTTTTTTTTTTTTTTTTTTTCGAGACAGAGTCTTGCTCTGTTGCCCAGGCTGGAGTGCAGTGGCACGATCTTGGATCACTGCAACCTCTGCCTTCAAAGAAAGGAAGAACTGTTAGGTGTCATTAGAGAGGGGGTTTTACTCCTGTCCCTCCCTAAGAGAAACAAAAAAAGTCCTTCCTGTCTGCATGGGGACGAACAAGCTCCAAGTCATCCACTTCCACCTTCTCCTCACCGGGAGCAGAATCAGAAACTAAAGCAGCTGTCATGGTCCTGGGACAGGGACACAGCAACCCTTAGCTCCCTGCCCAGCCCCAGTGAAGTTCTCCATGTGTAGAAAGCTGCCGAAGGCATGACGACCACTGGCCCTGTGGAGAGGACTGCGAGTCAACACCCACGGCCAAATGGGTCATTCACGATTTTGCCCGTGCGCTACTTCCAAAGATCATTGTGTCCCAGGCACAGGACTGGTGCCAAAGAGGTTACAAAGACGAGCAAAACAGGTCTCTGCTCTCAAGAGCACTTTTTTGTATCCTAAGAGATCAGACACAGATGAGCACTGGGCTGTGACCGCAGTAGGGTGGGCCATGTGGGGGGAGGGCTTCCTGCATGACAACCAGGCACAAGTGACTTCGCGGAGGTCACACCTGGACTGGGTCACAGAGAGGGCTGGAGTGTGGATGTGCAGAGCTGGGCAGGAACAGGAGAAGCAGAGGAAGACAGTGATGAAGACCAAGGTGGCAGCAACAGCCGGGGCAAAGCAGAGAGGCAGGGAGAGCACGGGCGCTGCAGGTCAAAGAAGTTCAGAGTGAGCCTGGAGGAGCAGGGAAGATGTGGCCGCCAAGACCCGTGCTCAGGCTGTCCCAGGTACTCAGAGCACTGGGCCTTTGGCAGCTCCTGGGCACGATGGCGTGAGGATATCCGACTGCCAGCCCCAGCTGAGGCCCCAGCCAGCAGCCAGATCAAGCACCAGAAGCATGGGGTGCGGGCCTGCAGGGGCTCCTGCCCGGCTTCAGAGCTGCCCCAGCTGACGCCACCTGGGCCGCACGTGGGCTGCCTTCGCTGAGCCCTGTTCACACCGCAGATTCCAGAGCAAACTACATATGAGGATGGTCAGCCTGAGTATGTGAAAGGCGTAGCACCCAGCAACAGCCAGCCAGGGTCCCTGTGGAAAGCACTCGCTCTCACCCGGAACTCACCTTCTCTACAGGGAAACTGCCAGAGTTGGGAAATGGTTTCCAAGTTCTCACCAAGCTGTGACTCAGTTTCTGCCAACGTACACACAACAGCATCCACTCACACGGTGGCTGGGCAAATGCCGGCCACCCTGAGTCAGCACCCAGGCAACCCCTACCTACAGCCCAGGGCAAACCAAGTGCAGGGGAGGAACGCAGCCTCGTGGCAGTTTCTGTGCTGTGTGGGGAGGTGGGCATAGGTGTCGTCATGGGTTGAATCGTGTCCTCCCAAAACAGTATGTTGAAGTTCTAGCCCCTAGTATCTCAGAATGTGACCTTCTTTGGAAACAGAGTATCTGCAGATGCAATCAAGTTACCACGAGGTGATTAGCACGGGCCTCAATCCCATACCGCTGATGTCCTGATACAAAGGGGGGATTTGGACACTGACGGAAGACGGGGTGAAGACGCACAGGGAAGAGGCAGCCGGAGGAAGACGGAGGATTGCAGCGATGCACTGATCTGTCCAGGAATGCCATAGATGGCTGGCAAACCACAGAAGCTGGAGGCGGCCAGGAGGGGCTCTCCTGCAGGTTTCAGACCAGGCAGCGCCCTGCTGACACCTTGATTTCAGAATTCGGACCTCCAGGACTGAGCCAATGTGTTTCTGCTGTTCTGAGCCACCCAGTCTGTAGTGCTTTGTCACAGCAGCCAGAGCAGATCTGGAAGGGGTGTGGATTCAAGCCATGCAAGGCCAAGGGCAGAGAAAACAGTCAGAGGAGCTCAAACCAACCTTCTAGACCAGAGGGCAGCACGCCATGGCCCTTGGGTCAAATCCGGCTTCATCATCTGTTTCTGTTTTGTTTATCCATACAGCTTTACTGGGACATAATTCCCGTACCACGCAACTCAGATATTTAAAGTACACATTCAATGGTTTCCAGTGTGTTCACAGAGTTACGCAACCATCGCCACAGTCACTTCCACCTGCCTGTGTAAACAGTTTCACTGGAACACAGCCAAGGTAACTCACTGACGTCCCGTCGGCTGCTTCTGTGCTGCCAGGTGGAGCTGACAGTTGCAGCAGAGACCTACGGCCTGCAAGGCCAAGCATGCTCAGCATCTGCTCTTTGATGGGAGGCGTGTCTTATCCCCCGCGGCGGACGCCCACACGCTTTGCCACATGGTTGGCATTTGAGGCTGTGCAGGAAGTGCCGTTGTAGGTGGACCTTTCCCTCATCCTGGCGACTGCCTCGAGACTGAGCTTCTCCATCTTTTAGATGAGGCTGACACACCTGCCTCAGAGGCTCTCCTGAGAAATGTCGTGAATGAGTCACAGACTTGAGCCCTTCACGCCTCGAGAAGCAGGCAGGGAGCAGCAGCCAACATGCCTCCTGCTGCTAATCCCTCAGCAGCTTCCCACAAACCCAGCACAAGATCCAGGGTTGCTCTGTGGCCTGCCAAGCCCTAAAAGGGTCTGTCCCTGTCATCATCTTTGACCACCTCCCCATCACATCACCTCTAGCTGATTTAGTCATCACCTCTGACCTCCTCCCCATCACATCACCTCTAACTGATTTAGTCATCATCTCTGACCTCCCCATCACATCACCTCTAACTGATTTAGTCATCATCTCTGACCTCCCCATCGCATCACCTCTAACTGATTTACTCATCACCTCTGACCTCCTCCCCATCACATCACCTCTAACTGATTTAGTCATCATCTCTGACCTCCCCATCGCATCACCTCTAACTGATTTACTCATCACCTCTGACCTCCTCCCCATCACATCACCTCTAACTGATTTAGTCATCATCTCTGACCTCCTCATCACATCACCTCTGACCACCTCCCCATCACATCACCTCTAACTGATTTAGTCATCATCTCTGACCTCCCCATCACATCACCTCCAACTGATTTAGTCATCATCTCTGACCTCCTCCCCATCGCATCACCTCTAACTGATTTAGTCATCACCTCTGACCACCTCCCCATCACATCACCTCTAGCTGATTTAGTCATCATCTCTGACCACCTCCCCATCGCATCACCTCTAACTGATTTAGTCATCATCTCTGACCACCTCCCCATCACATCACCTCTAAGTGATTTAGTCATCATCTCTGACCACCTCCCCATCACATCACCTCTAGCTGATTTAGTCATCATCTCTGACCACCTCCCCATCACATCACCTCTCACTGATTTAGTCATCATCTCTGACCACCTCCCCATCACATCACCTCTAGCTGATTTAGTCATCATCTCTGACCACCTCCCCATCACATCACCTCTAGCTGATTTATTAGGTTCCGTGTGCTTGCTGGTTTATCATCTCTGTCCCTAAACAGAACGTAGGCCCCGTAGAAGGACGTACTGTCTCACGCACCACTGTATCTCCAGCTCCTAGAGCAGTACCCAGTGCATAGTAGGTGATAAATATGTGTTGAAAGCACACGTTAATATTAAGCAACACGAGGGTCCTTTATCAACTCCAAAGGCTGCACAGGCATTACCACCTAGGGCCAGGGTCCCCAACCCGTGGGCCATGGACTGACTGGCAGTGGTCTGTGGCCTGTTAGGAACCAGGGTGCACAGCAGGAGTGAGCAGTGGGGGGTGGGCGGAGCAAATGAGCAAAGCTTCATCTGTATTTACAGCTGCTCCCCATCGCTCACGTTACCGCCCGAGCCCCACCTCCTGTCAGATCAGCGGCAGCATTAGCTTCTCATAGGAGCACAAACCCTGTTGTGAACTGCTGATGCTAGGGATCTAGGTTGCACGTTTCTTATATGAGAATCTAATGCCTGATGATCTGTCCCTGTCTCCCATCACCCCCAGATGGGACCATCTAGTTACAGGAAAGCAAGCTCAGGGCTCCCACTGATTCCACATGATGGTGAGTTGTAGAATTGTTTCATCATATATTACAATGTAACATGACATACATAAAGTGCACAATAAATGCAACGTGGTGAATCATCCCAAATCCGTCCCCCTGCCCAGTCTGTGGAAAAACTGCCTTCCACAAAGTGAGTCCCTGGTGCCAAAAAGGTTGGGGACCACTGACCTAGGAATTTTTCCACTCCTTCCTTGCTATCCATTCCTGTTACTCCCTTGCTTATCTCAGGGCCTCAAGAGAAAGCTCTTTGTTAAGTGCTAGGCAAGGATTACCTAAACATGGTCAGTAGATCATGACCAAGGCCATGAGTCCCATGCAAGCGATCTGAAGTCTGATGCTGAAGGCCCATCAGACAACGAATGTGATGCACGTTGACACTAACTTTGGGCCAGGGCTTCCATCAGGATAACCCTATACCAGCAAAAACCCAGCAGGAAGCACATCTACTAGCTCTTTCTATCCAGGAGACCTTTGTCCTATAGGCAAGTCTGGAAACACTAAAGATACACACACACACACACACACACACACAGTCTCTCTCTGTCTGAGATCAAAGTTCTAGGTGAATCACCTCCTACCTGTGTCCGATGCCAGATCACAGATGCCCGGGAGTGGCCCAGCTTGTTCCGGCAGGGTCCCTTATCATAGTGTATCAGAAGGAAATCATCCTGTGAGGGGCAGAGACAGAGACAGCGTGAACGAGCGGTCCCTGCTCAGTTCGGTGTGTATCACGGCCATTGATGTACTTCTTCTCCTATGCTCACGATAAGTGGAGACATGAGGGAGGTGACACAGGGAAGGGCGCGCACCCGGGAACACCTGGCCACAGCCACTGCAGGCCCAGGCTGCTCCTCCCCAGGGCCTCCCTTCATCACCCAGTAGCCCTGGACAGCACAGCTTCGGGCTCTAGAGGGAGCTTTGGAGCACACTTCAGGCCCAGCCCAAAGAAGGGCCTCCCCGCACAGTGGCTGGCTTCTGAGCTTGTGGGAAAGAAGGGATCTCGTGGGAACACAGGGCTACTGAACACGCAGGTCACGGTTGCTCCAAAGAGCTCCTGTTGGCCCCGGCTGTGTGTAATTCCACCAGAGTCCCTCTGCCCTGGCAGCTTCCTGCTGCAGTGACAGGGCTATTCCTGGGATTGGATGATTTTCTTTGTTGCTGGCCCATCCCCCTCCGTCCGGTCAGGCTTCTCACCTAGAAAGTGCTTCCTCTCCACTTAGGCCACTCGATTTTCCTCATGATTCAAGATCCAGCCCGGGAAGCACTTTCTATCTGCATCTTCTCACACCATCCTGAGTGGGCAGTGGCCCTCTGCACTCCGGGCACGCCCGTGGACGCCTCCCTCCAGGCGTCCTCCACCTCACCTCCATCTCCTGGGGCTGGGACCCTCACACAAGTTGCTCTCTCCGTGTTCCCCAGCTCAGCGCTTGGCACCCAGATCTCAACGACTACCCACGGGCATGAGGGGAACGGCATGTCTATACCCAGCCCGCTGCGCCTCCAGGACCGGGAGGCGCCGTTTTCCATCCTGATCAGTGAAGGAGATGGTGAGGCACATGGCACCAGGGAGGCGCAAGCCTGCTGATTCATTTACCGAGGCTGTAAACGACAGCTGCTTTTTCAGAAAAGAGCAAATAAACACAGGGCCCAGTGTGCCTCGGGGAACAGGAAGTCACTCTTCCAAAAAACAGGAGGAGCAGGACAGGGGTCACGGCCTTCTGCTCCTTTCAATCAACTCTGGTAAGATAGTTTGGGGGATGCATCCGACCTTCCTCTCCTTGTGGGGAGGACACCGGCTTTGAGTTTGCTGATTTTTGGGGTCAAGCCTCCTGGTGTCTGAACGTACAGTGAATGGAGGGCCATCAAATCCTGGCTGTTACAGGTGCAGTAGCAGGAGGCTTTGGCTGGGGCCTGGGGTCCCAGCTACCACTGTCCGCCTCGCTTCTGTACCTAGACACCTCATCTGTGAGGGGAAGGGCAGGAACAGGCAAACACAAAGTCACTCTGGCCACACCTTTCTCTTCTACGAGGCTATTTCTGTCCACCTCCATCACTGTGAGCTTTCTCCTCCTTGAACTCTTAACCGAAATTTCCTTTGTGCTGATGTTAATTCACACACCACTGAGATGAGCTCATTCTCCATTTGTACGCCTCCATTTTCCAGACTGCCTCGCGCAATGTCTGGCACTGTGGGCTCTTTAAACGGTTTTGAATTTAAACGTTTCTGAAACGCAACTTAAACATTTCTGAAACTCAAACCAAATCCTGTGTACTACCCAGTTGAGAAGTGGTTACTGACCTCTGCCAGCAGACACGGACAAGCCTGGCTGCACATCCGAGTCACCTGGGCAGCTTTTGGAAGCTGAAGATGCTGACTCCGAGGTCTGAGGCAGGGCCCAGTCCTCAAGCTCCCTAAGTGATTCTGATCCATCCTATCCTTGGGAAGCACAGGCCTGTGCGGGGGCCAGGCCCCTGATCTTGGTACACAGGGGCCGTCGTCTGGGCCTCACCTTATCTTTCCAGCATCTCTGGCCAGGCCACGTATGAGTTCACATCCTCCTTCATCGTGCCCAGGTCTTTGGTGGTAACCTGGCTCAGCACATTCTGTCCTCCCTGGTGAACAGACTCACTCAGCCTTCAAGTCCTCAGCTACCCCGTGGCCCCGAGACCCAGTAACCTCCTGACTCCTCCTTGGGGCTGACAGGGACTTTATACCCTTAGCCATGCAGCCTCCTTCATAGCCTTGTGTTCTGATCATGCCTTACGGGGCTCCTCTGGGCGATGACGAGCTCCTCAAGGTCAAGAACTTCAACCCCCACCCCCATCCCCGCCCTCATCTCACCAGACCCACATGGGGTCTAACGGAGCAGAGTTGCTGACACACAGTCAGACTTCATGAACAAAATGAATGCTTATTTAAAAAGCACTTTTCTTATCCCCTGATAAAAGCACTCAAATATGGTTTTACAATATAGAAATGATTGACTTGTGATTTTTAATTTCCTGATGAAGCCCTGGGGCTTAGCAATCCCAGGAGCAGCAGGAACGGGGATCTATTTCTGTGGCAGGGAATACTTTCCTCCTATTGTTCAGAGAGAAGTTCCATTCACCTCCAGGGTGAGACGAAACAATGGTGCATGCTCCGGGAAGCTGCAGTCCGGGAGAGGGCTGGTGAGAGCGCAAATGCCCCAGAGCAATGCTAGCCCCTTCAGCTTTAAAATGTCCACTGGAACTCTGCCTTGACACAGCCTGATCTAACGCAAAGACGTGGTTTTTAGAGTCTGAAAGATCAGGGCTGGTTCCCTTCCTTACTAGTTTGAGAAAGATAAACCTCTCTGGCCTTCCTCATTCCAACTCACTGAAACGCTGTGCGTGTTAAGGGAAGCAGGTATCCAGAGCAAATTATAGAATGCTGATCTGGAACAATCACCTCAATAAACATCAACTATCTACTGCCAAAAAATACATAAAAGAAAGAAACGGCACATGTCCCTTTCTGCAGTAAATAGCAAACATCGGGCCAGCACTGATCGCTGAGAAGCAGTGAGGATTCAAGGGGAGATGGGCTCGGCCAGGGGCAGATGAGGAGAGGGAAGCAGGGGAGGAGAGGGAGTAAGGACCTCGATGGGGAGGAGGCGGTCTGAAATATTCCTAACTCCTGGATGTCTGCATGTGCCAGAGAGCACGCTTGGGGGAAACAGGAGAGAAAAGCTCCATGGAAAGCCCTCCTCCCTCCTCTGAGTGCTCTTGGCTGGCTTCAGGCAGTGCATTTCCGTGCTTGTCCTAAATCACTGTTAATGTCTTCGGTAAAGGGCTCCAACAGCAGACTCCCCTTCCTTCACATCCGCTTCCTCTGGCCACAGGGTCATTTTTCTTCATGTACAAAGAAAACATAGGAAACCGTGCACGGCCATGAGGATGATGCCTCCGATGGAGGCAAAGCACAGCCTGGTTCCTCTCCATCCACAAGAGGCGGAACCTGCTTTAGGGTGGAGCTGGACAGGGAGGGCCTTCCTCAGCGACTAGAGCAGAGAAGACACACACTCCTGTGCTGGAAGGAGAAAAACAGCAGCTTCCCTCCTCGTCCCTGTCACTTGGTCCAAGCAGCCTGAGGAAACCAAACTTCTGTCAGTCCCTTTCTAACGCAGCTCCTAAATGACCCGCAAGGGGCTCTGTGACAAGGGGCAGGAAAGCTGACATTTCACTTTCTTCCTTCTTTAAGTTACAAAGAATAATAAATTGTGGGCCAGATATTAGATATTATATCATAACTCAATGATCAGTTTTCAAAAAAAAAAAAAAACTGGAATACAGTAAAATGCAGAAATAAATAGATAAATAAATAAGACCTTGAAGGCCCTAAAAAATTTGGTAAGGCTTCAGATGTCACTCCACAAATCCCCTTGAGGACTTGAGCTAAAGAAAACTCATCTTGTCACGCGGATTCATTAAGCTTGCCTAGGAAGTAAAAATGAAGCCTCAGGATAGAAGATGGTGATATTTTACCCAGATTTGGTCAGCCACATCAGGTTCTACTATTAATTTAGTAATTCAAAATTCATAAAGAGATAACAGGCCTTTAAAGGAACAATTCCAAAAGCAGCAATCTAATTTTTTAAGGTAGCCTTTATATTACAGATCTGTTATCATACGTAATATTCCATCTCAAAGAGACACTCATTTTCTTCTAGACAAACCTCTCAGCCTGTGCTTCATTCCACTTTGCCCATTGGTCTGAACCACTTCTCCTTCACCTTGGAAGCCAGAGGTAACCCATCTCAGCCATTGGGTGCCACGTTGAACGGCTCTGAGATAGCCCCATGGTATGAACGCTTGCCCAGAAACACTGGTAAGAAAGAACAGTCTCTGGACAGAAGAACTGCTAACATGGGAAGCATGGACTTGTTCTGACTGCCACACACTCCCATAACCCACTTTATTTGAATGAGACCTGAATGGCGTAATACTATTATTGGATGGACTGGATACATTCATCCTTGCTGTGCAGAACAGACATAAATATGTCCCTTCGTGACACACGACTTCATTTGCTTGGACTGTCCTAGCTACAATGGTTTCAATAGATAAGTAGGTCTGCTATTTAATTATAGTTTTATTTATTTATTTTTATTTTTTGAGATGGAGTCTTGCTCTGTTGCCCAGGCTGGAGTGCAGTTGTGCCATCTCAGCTCACTGCAACCTGAGCCTCCCAGGTTCAAGCAATTCTTATGCCTCAGTCTCCCATGTAGCTAGGACTACCAGTGCATGCCACCATTGTATTTTTAGTAGAAATAGGGTTTCACTATGTTGCCTAGGCTGGTCTCGAACTCCTGACCTCAGGTGATCTGACCACCTAGGCCTCCCAAAGTGCTGGGAATGCAGGCATGAGCCACCATGCCCTGCCTAATTATAGTTCCTTTAAAAGTATGCACCAATAAACTCTTCTAAACTAAAATCATAGCTTCATCATTTTGGCAAGATGCCCACGCCCTAATATGGGCAAGGAAGGAGAATGAGAAGTGAAATAGCTGCAACCTGTGCATCAGGCCTCAAAGCTCCAGAAAAGCGTGGGCCTGGGAGGCTGTGCCTTCCTGTCAGGGACACGGCTCTTGCAGGCATACACAGAGTGGTGTGTCTGAGACACATTCAGGCAGAGCACATGTGGGAGAAGGCTGCCATATGAAGCTGGAACTCCCATTCTGCCAGAGAGCAAAGGGTTTGCATGTTTTCCTGCCCTGCAGATGACATGAGTGTCAATGAAGTCTTAAAACTGGCCCCAAGCCCAATAGCTCCCCAGCCCCTGCTTCTGTCTGTCCTCACTATCCTGAACACCAGGAAGAAACCCTGATCAAGAACCCAGGAGCCAAATCTGGTGTACCCTGATTTTGGATTTCCAGCCCCCAGAACCATGAGAAACAAACGTCTGTCATTTAACCTGCCTCATCTATGATATTATGTCAACAGCAGCCCAAACTGACAATGGCAGTCCCTGCTTAGACAAAATCTATGATCCTAAAACCCCTTTAAATCCCAGGCTGGATCCTGAACCTCCATGAAGTGTTTCGGCCCCAGAACCATACGAGTCACAGAGGCTTCGGTCACCGTGGCGCTCATGAGTTAATGTTTTCCCAAACCCAGGAGAAACACCAAACAGTGTTCCTTCGCTGTTCCACAGGAGTAAGCACCAAGCTCTTTAGGAAATAGCTGGTCTAGTTTTCTCATTCCAAATCTAAACCTCAAAGCTAAATGCGCAAGGTGACACTGAAGGCCGTACTCACGTCCAGAGACTCCAGGCAGTACCAGCAGAAGGCATGCTTGCAGTTCTTGCACATCATCTGGGCGCAGCCTTCGTCTCGCTCGATGTAGACCCTGCACTTGGGGCAGCGCTTGATGGGCGCATCGTCCTCTTCCATTTTGAACGCAGCACTGTGGGAGAAACGCCATGAGGACCCAGCACAGACAGATCCCACAGGAGACCCAGGAGCATCGGCTATGCTGGAAGCATCAGCTCCACTTCACAGACTGAGTTCTCTTGGTATTAGATGAAAACAAAAAACAAAAAACAAAGAACCGGAAACTCCAGAAAAAAAAAATTAACCAAAACACTGTGAATCAGCCAATTTGAGTTAGGAAAAATTAAAAAAAAAAAAAAAAAAAAAACCAGCAACATCAGCACGTATCTAAATTTAGAGATATTATGTATATAGACAAAAGAAAATACAGCAAAAGGCTTATTATAACGGAGGTATCTGAATAATCATGTTAAGGTCAAACAGTGTCTGCTTAGTCACAGAGCTGTCTACTTTCCAAAGGGTTGATATAAATTGTATGTACTTTGCTGTTAAAAGAAAAATAAATAAATGTTGCAAATGCACACACATAAACACACACCGTTCATTTGGATAGATCCACCTGGCTCTTCTTACAAAATTGTTTTCCTCAGAAGTTGGCTAGGTCTGCAGGGTTAGCACAAAGGGCTTTAAGCTGAGGTCAGGGTTGGCTCTGCTACAAACTAGCTGTGAAGCAACTCTCCAAGCCCTAGTTTTCTCATCAGTGTGACCGTGAGAAAAGATTCCGTGTGACAAGAGCACAGTGCAGGGCTGCAGCTTTTATGAAGTGCTTGATAAGGGGCAGCAGTAGTTCAATGTTGCTAAGAAAGATAACACAGACATTAGGTATGACTCACCTCATGCGGTTAAGTTTTAAAAGATAGGTAAGAACATTCATAAAAGCATCTGAAGGAATAAATGATAAACTGTTAAGAGAAGTGATCACTGATTATGGGGGTGCATTTGCTATATTGTTGAACTCGCTAAGTTAAACCAACATCAGCAGGAGAAAATGCATCCCTCCTTTGCAGTGAGCAGCTTTTTCAGAATTTAACACATTTGTGAGTATATATTTACTGAAGTTGAGCAAATTCTGGCATTCTGAGTGCATTCTGGCTGAAGGATCTCTCACAAGCTTCCTAGTCAATATGAGCATTAAATGTAGTTTCACCTTAGTATGAGCTGTCTGATGATTGGCAGTGAATAATCCTCCACTTGGGGTGCACATTCCAACTGAACGTGACTGTTTGGTCCATTAGTAGAAGGCAACAGAGTAAAAAATAATGAGAGAAGCAGTATGTCCTCCTAATTAGGAGCACAGAGTCTTGAGACAGACAGATCCTAGCTGTGCTATTTATATCTTATGTGTCTCAGTTTCCTCATCTGCAAAACAGAATAAGGCTAATAGCATCCATCTCTACAGGCTGTTGTGAGAATTACAGAGGTTGCACATGTTAAGCGCAGAAGCCAGCACGTAAGTACCAGGCACTCAATAAACAGTAGCTATTATTAAGAACTGTTACTGAAAGATAACACAACGGTCACTAGCTCAAATGCTTCCAATTTAAAAGCAAACTGCAGACCAACCTGGCCATGCAGAATGTGATAAAGAATGAACTAAGGTTGCTGCAAGGAGCAAATGAAACAGCATATGTGCAAATGTTTCCAGAGGGATCCAGCACACAGCCAGCTCTGAGCAAACCATAGCCCTGGCCTCCTTCTGAGAATGACTTTGATTTTGCAAAAAGCTGGAAGTCATGAGACACCGAATCTGGTGATCGAGGTTGGTTTTCAGGTTGGATAACATTGTTTTGGTTTGAAAGCCAGGCGTCGCCTTAAAGCTAAGGCACCAGTGTTCTCATGTGACTCACAAGATGATTTTGAACGAAACGGCAGGAACACCATGTACAGTGTCTCCTGGGGAGACATTTCAAGATGAAAACAGTTAAAATATGCAAGTTCTGGTATACTGTGCTATGCATAAAATTTTGCACGATATAGACAATGGTTTTCAAATATTTCCTAGTATCTGAGTTGGATTTAAAATTATTACTAATAACATTTACTGTAAACTCATTATAAATGCAGACAAGAGTTTTGACAGTTTAATCACAATCCACATGTGGCCCAGCATCTTGAAGGGGCGGGCAGGTGATGCTAAATGAGTGAAGTGGTCAAGGGGCTGGATAAAAACATGGGTGAGGAGAATATTTAACCAAAAAAAAAAAAAAAAAAACACCCTCCAATACGAAAACTAGCTGAGTGTCTTCTCACTTATAAATGGCAGCTGATAGGCAGCCTCAGTTCCAGGGGGACAAGAAGGAGCGTGAGGACTATGGGGCTTTGGCCCAGGAGGTGCCCCAGGCAAGGGCCGCTGCTCTGCTGCGCTGGCTGTCAGCAGGGGGAGGCAGGCTCGGAGAGGCTCAGGATTCAGATTTCCCAGAGAAGCCAGAAATTCCAGTTTTTATGTGACATCTTCTGATTTTTAATTATTTCCACAAAATGAGATTTCTGAATTTTGATTTAGATCGCCTTTGGAGAATAATTTAAATGAGACTAGAATGTCACAGATAAAGAAAACTAAATCATCAGGCTCCAAACACTCACCAGCCTCCATCTAACGTTTTGAAGCCTCTAAGATGCCAAGTACAAGTGAAGTATAAGTACAAGTGGTTTGTGCTTGCAGCTGCCTGCCTGATGTAGGCTGCTCAGAAAGGCACAGGCCCTGTGCGTCAGGAGCTCAACCTGATGGCAGAATCGGCCCTGTCAATGGAAGAACTCCAATCCAATTATGTCCAGGGTTGTAACAATGCAGACAATCTCAGGGGGAACACAGAGGGTGGAGGCCCCAACCCTGTCCTGGGAACTGGGAAGCTTGAGAAAGGGATGTGATCTCCACCCGAAGTGTGGCAGGAGCCCCCAGGGAAAGGAGGAGGGCGGAGCAGGGCGCTCCAGACACAGGAAGAGAGGTTCGCCCGGAAGGAGACCAGGGGTGTGTGGCAGGGCCCCTGAGAGGGTCTGGGGCTAGAACAGGGCACAGGGGTCACGTGGAAAGGAACGGGAGTTGCGGACAGTGGAATGGGAAGAGGGGCACACAGGGAGCAGCTGGTGAGCACACCCTGGGGAGGGTGGTGGGCAGAGTGGCAGCTCCTCTGTGAGGATCCTGGACTCAACAGGAACAGGGTCAAGTGTCTAGTGGAACCATGTGACCTTGCAGATTTTGTAGGACAAAAAGACCTGGATATGATCAACTTCCTATGCATCAACCTACGAAATGTCAAGGTACAGAGCACAGTGCGGCAGCATCCTCCTGGGCAAACAGCCCCTATGGCTGCAGGGGAGGCTGCCACCAGCGAATGTCTTCCCATCCCCTTCCGGACAGTATGTATGACTGGTGCACCCTACTCTTGCTCTGGTTCCTGTACCCCCATTTCAGATCACCTTCAACACAGTGAAGTCTTGGAGAAACTTCAGGTACTGCAGGACTTGCAACCCTTAGAAGTCACAAACCATGCATGCATTTATCATTCTAGCCGAGCCGTGTTAAGTGTGGTTCTCACACACCTTTCCCTTTCCAGGGTCTCACACAGTGCCTGGTACACAGTTCTCAAAAATAAATAGACATACAAATAATGACAGGCTTGAGTGAGGCTCAAGAGGTACAGTGTGTGTTAGGGTTGACTGAGCCACAGCCACTTACACTGTAACGGCACTTTTAGGAAGAAACATGCCTGCCTGCTTCTCCTGGCCCACAGCCCACGCCTTTGTGGCAGAGTGTGTACAAAGGGTACCTGGTCTCCCCGGGAAGGAAGGTGATCGGCATGGTCTCCGGGCAGCCCTGGCCAGGGTGCCAGCTGGCTTTGCAGGTGGAACAGAATTCCATATGGCAGGCTTTGCACTGCACTGGCTGGGGGGTCTGCAGCCCCACGTCCTGGAGCTGACACACAGCCTGGCAGGTGGACGCTGGGCACCAAGTCCGACAGGGATCAAACAGCACCTCTGGTATAGGGAGACAAAATGGGCAAATCAAACTTAAGCCAGAGGGTCATGTGGGCTTCAGAGGAAGGAGCCCCTCAGTGCACGGACAGAGAGAAACACATCCAGGTAATACAGCCAGAACCACCAGCCCCAACCGAAGCACTGCCCAAGTCACCCTTCCACCTCCACCTCCCAACCTCTCCCTTCATGCAACAGACCTCCAGACACCCCAGGCATCCCTCAGGAATGCTGCTCCTGTCCCTGGAATGCCCTTGGAGCCCTGGGTCAGCCCTGCTTGCCTCTGGGACTCAGCTCACAGCTCAAAGGCCTCCACATTCTGGAAAGCTTGTCCCACCTGCCTGTCAGGTTTCTCTGAGCAACGCACATCGTGCTAGCTCATCTGCCTCCCGTAGGGGACAGCTTTCTGAAGCCGGGCCCCTGATGGCCCGTGTTGGGCACACACCCAGCACCAGGAAAACGCTGTTAGAAGACGGAAAGGAAGAGGGAAGAAGATGGCTGGATTATTCTTCTAACCAAATAGTTCACCTGCCTAAGATGGCCTCCCCTTCTCAAATCCAAGCCATGAGTTAACTACGGAGTGAAACCAACCCTTCAAGGGCCAGATTTTCTCTCCGAATCACAGCGCACATTTCTAAGAGCCCAATCTTATGGAATTGGCCAAGAAGCTTATTTCTAAAAACAGGACACCTTGACACATCTATTTCTTCACATCCTTGTCCAAAAATTACATTTCTTTAAATTACTGGCTGCCCTTTGTAAGGAGACTGGTTGTTCATTTAATCTTCCCTCTTGTCCGGCATGACGCCGAATTCTCGATGAGGGGCCACCCCGGGGAGAAGGCAGGCTCCGCCAGAAAGCTCTCCGAGGCCAGTGCAATGTGGGCTATTTCCAAAGGCGTTCTGGTGGGCCACTGGTTTCTAAGTTTTCAGCGGGGCTCTTCTTGGGAAGTCGTCGTCTGTCGGGACAACTGAGTTTCAGAGACGACTTGAAAGGCGATGACAAGTCCTTGCCAATGTCCGGGCCCTGTGACTGGCAGCCGGGCAGCTCCCGCTCACCTGCATCACACATGGGATTCCTCTCACTGGAATCCACAACAGGCTGGCACCACACGTGGACCAGGACTTCACCTACACGCATTGCCACGGGACCAGCAGCAAATGAATGACAAATCACCAGCTGGGTGTCCTGACGGTGCACACGCATATGTACGTGTAAGGCTCTGTGTGTTTACATGTTCCCCCAGTACACGGGGAAGCCAGATTCAGCGCTCTAGAAACCATCTTGTGTAGGGTCTAGCTTTAAACTAATCTAGTCATCTAATCCAGGGGCTGGCAAACTTCCTCTGTAGAGGGTCGGATAGTCATCATAGAAGTCGAGGACCAAGTTGTTTCTGGGTTTCTGCAGTAACTACTGGGTTTTTGCTGTTGCAGCACAAAAGCAGACACAGTGACCTGGAAATGAATGTTCTAGCAAAACTTGACAGCAGCAGGCCACTGGCCGGACTGGATCTGGCCCACTGGCCATGGCAGGCTGACCCTTGATCTCATCTGGCTGCCCCCTGCCTTTTTTTTAAAGCGTGAATTAATCAACAGCACAAAAACCGTCCGAATGTTAGGGGTGGTAGAAAATTAAGAAGAACTTGATAATAATGAGGAACACTGGAGGTCAGGAACAGGTGCTCTACTCTAATTATCTTCATTAGAATAATCTAAAATCCCCAGGGTGCTCCTCACATTGAGTGAATGGACACATTTAGCTCTTCTCTTACTTGTGGATAGTTTCTGCATTTGCTTTCCTAAGAATGCTCCTAGCTGTCAGTTCTGACAAGTGGCTTTTTGAGAAAATGTAGTTGTTGTCTGTGGGTCACCTGTGTGGGGGCAGATGCCTGGCGCTCCCCTGAGCTGAGGGTCCACAGCAAAGCAAGGAGGGGCTGCACGTGCCGGCCTGGGGCACCGAGCGCCACACTGAGCAGTGAGGAGGAAACGCCAAAGGCTAAAGGCAGCTGGCCTGGGTCACGCTCCCATCCCGTACCTGCGATGCCTCCAACACCTCGCTGCCTGCCGTCTGTGCATGCTGTGGGGTGAGCCCAGCGTTGTCCCTGATGAGATAGGAGGCCCGTGTCTGCCCAGCCCTGCAGGAGGATGCAAGTGCTCTGTGCACTGAACAATACACTGCGCGCGAAGAGAAATCCTCGCTCACTCTTTGCTCTCCTCCCATATAGCTCTGGGGCTAGACCCAGAAGGGCAGTGCTGCCTGCCAGGGACCCTTCCGTCCCACTGTTGTCCCTACCCCTCCTGTGCGGTGAGGAGCTTCTGACATCAGCAAGGAGCAGATGTCCCAAAGCTGGGTCTCGGTCTCTTCATGCACGTGATGGTCATGCACCGCCTCCTGCCCAGCCTACTGGCTCAAGAGTGGGAGATGCTATTATGCACCCCCATCACGAAAGGCCCCCCAGGACAGCATGCAGGGGAGACCTGGCTAAGGTTTCCATGGGAACGATTTAAATCTTATTAGTTTTGTCCTCACAGAGCTGTGACTTGGCACTGCCTGTCCTCATACGGACAGATTCCTCATCGAAAAGGTCAGGGACAAATGGCTGCTCAGACTGCTGACTGCAAACGTGCTTCCTGTGCTGCCACGGCACGTCACATCCTGTGAACACGGCCCCAGGCTCAGGTGTAGATGTCTATTAACATTCTGCATTATCCTCCCCATTATCCTCCCCAACACGTACTACATACGTGTGTAGTGTATGAGACATATTTTCAAACAGAGCAAATAATATATTTTTGGCACACTAGAGGAAACTAATGTTAATTCTTATCTCCCAGAGGTGTATTTATAGCAGATTAATGAAGCGGGTCTCTAAGAACTCCCTGCTTAAAAACGCCTAAGACTTTTTAAAAAGGTGACTTTCCTTTTAAAACAGTTTCCTTTCAGAAGCACATGACAGATGACAGTGCACCCAGCATCCCCTCTCATCCCTGCAGTTACTACCCTGCCCAGCCGGGCTGCTGCCTGGCGTGGGGCTGGAATGCTGGGTTTGATCCTACTGTGAGATGGTAACATTTTCAGGTGTTGGCTCTAGTCGGGCCTGATTACAGGTGGATAACCCGTTGTATTATTTAATCTCTCTGAGCTTTACTTTGTTTTAAAAAAACAAAACAAAACAATACATGGTGAGATTTGACGTCAGCATTCACTTGGCCAGGCACTGGGCTGGCAGTGGGACGTAGGCATGAGGACCCACAGTCCTGTCTCTGGGACGGCTGAGCCTCCAGACAGAGGAACGTGTGCAGGAACGCCCTTAGCACAGCACCGCTGGGTCTCAGAGGGGCACGGGCGTCGAGTGTAGCATGGAGAGAGGGGTCCACACCCCCTCACTCAAAAATCTGTCCCTCCCCAGACTCTGGAGTGAGCCAGTTGTGAGGAGGTGCTCAGAATGAAAACCCAGCTTCCTGGCCCCCTTCCCTGGCTTCCTGCTTGCTCCAGAAGGGGAGACATGGACACTAAATCCAATGTCTCCTCTGTTACATCAGAGGAGACACTCTAAGACTAAATGCAGACAGTGTGCGCAATATGACCTAACCATAGAACTTTCTGGTAACTAAATGTTTTCAGAAAATCATTGAACTGTCTCAGTTTTCTTCCAGGGCATCCTCTACTTGACTAGATTTTAGAGGCACACAGAAATCAAAATTTGCTTTCTGATCTTGTCTCCAAACTCTTTCAAGGTGCTGGCTATAATCCATAGCTATATTTTAGCTCTGACATTCTAACATTTTATCTAGACAGGTCTTTTATTGTATTAAGTCTGAATACTTAAAAAAAAATACTTTTAACATAATGTTAGTACCATGTTTTAAAGTGAGAGGTTTGAGAGATTTTTTTTTTTAACGGAAGCCAAGTTGGCTTCATGTTTATGCAAAAGGAAAAAAGATTTTTTGACTAAGCCAAAGTACTAAAGAAATAACAGTTAAAATTATTAGGTTGGAAAATGTACCCAGCTGCATTTTAAAATTAAATTCAATGTCATAGAAAGTTCATATTCTTGTAACGCAAACAACAGCCAGTTTCTGTCAAGATTCTCTCTGGAAAATATTCTCAGAAGAGCCTGAAAGTCTCAGAAATCCAAATTAATCCGTTTTATTGCTCTACATACTGACTTTTGTACCAAATGACATTATATTAAAGCTATAAACTGCCCCAAAGCAAATGATATACGACACTTAAAAAAACACACTCTTGAAAACAAATGGCAATGCCATGAAAAATCCTGTTTGAGTCTTTTTTAAGTAGGCTACATATTTTTTTTCTTTCTTATTTTTTTTAAAGACAGGGTCTCGATACGTTGCCCAAGCTGGACTTGAACTCCTGAGTAGCTGAGACTGCAGGTACATGCCACTGGGCCCAGCTATCTCTAGCATTTCTTTTACACAGCAAAAATATACAAACAGCAGGTCTCTGCATGCAGCTAAACTGGGAGTCTCTGGATATTGTCCTCTGGTCTCGTCTCCTCTGCCGTCCACTCCCCATCTGGCCATGCTTTCACGTAAGCCCATCCTCCAGGGCTGTGTCTCAGTAGTGAGACCCTGTTCAGGTCAAGAACCCGAGAATCCGTGCAGGGAGAGGGAGAGCAGATGCCAGCAATCCAAACTCAGAATCTGTCTGCAGGGTCCTCACGATGATGTTCTGCATAAGGAGTGTCGCCTGCACACATCTGTCACTCGGCTCTTTAGCAGATGAGCCCGGGGCCCAGAAGAGATATGAAAACAAAGCCAAATAGAGTCCACAGACCCTTTACGGTTTCATTGCATGAGCCCGGAGTACTTCAGAGAGCAGAGCTAAAGACCTCTCCTGGACGTTCCACATGGCTTAATGCTTTGCAATATGATCCTGAGAATCATACTCTGCTCTGTGCGCACCTGCCACACTGCTCTCCCAGAGGACCCCTGGGTCTGCATCAGGCCTGCTCCAGCCAGGAGGGCTATGCAGGGCCCAGTGGAGAGCGCATGACGAAGGGTCATGGGATGTGGTCCCAAAGCACCCACTATATTTAGAAATCAGGGCAAATCAGTTAGCCTCTCTGGGGATTCGTTTATTAGATAATGACAAATTAGCTTTGCAGAGTTGTTGTGTCACTTACTGGGATAAGGGACTTGATTATTCATTTAGCACCTACTATCTAGGCCTGTGTCCAGTGGTGAGTAAGTGCAGACAGGACAGCTACCATTGGACTGTTGTTAGGACGGGGGTTACTGTAATTTCTGCTATGCCTACCCTCATGACTTCCCTCTGTGACTTTGCATTTTTTAAATTCTGGGCCAGCCCAAGAGTTTAGCCCTCAAACTCTTAGGCTTAAGCTGGCTGAAATCTAATACCTCATGAGAGCCATCATCTTTAAACCTCCCCCAGGAGCCTATAAATCCCTATAAACAAATTGTGTTCCATAAATTCTTCCTGCTACCAAACAGATCACTAGACAAGGTCTTCAAACTGTGAGCTGTTCAGAGAATCCAGAATGTCAGTTTAATTTCAGAAGTTTAGTTTACATCAACTTTTTAACTCCTATCAAATGCTGTATAACCATATCTACCAAAAGAACTCCCCACAAAATTATCCACATTCATACATTACAGGAACCATAACTGGCAGACATATCAGGCACCTACCTCTTTCAAATTGTAGCTTTTTATATCTTTGCATAATTTCAGCTGCAACCATGCACTCAATCTAAGGGGAAAAAAATGCAAACAAGAAAGATAACAAGCTGAGGGCTACAATATAATGCAATGTACACCCAAACAAAACCCACGTTATTCTGACAAGTTCAGCTGTGCACACTAGAGCACATCAAACAGCCCAGTCTGTTCAATTGCACATGCCTCGTTCTCCTGTAGGTGGCCCTGTTTAGGGCAGGCAGCATCTGGGCAGCTAATTGCGGTTTCTAATCCTTCTTTGATCAAGAGCTCAACATACTGTTTCAGGCACTGAAAGAAAAACAGAGAAGGGTCTATAAACATCTTTACCTCCTTAATGCTGAAGAAATCATGATGCATTAAAAAAAGGACCAAGAACATTGTTGCATTATAATTTAATATTTTCACTGTCTAGCCCATAGCAACCAACAAATTCGAGGTTTCGAGGTTTTATTCATTCAATAACTATTTATGGGGTACCCATTCTGTGCCAGGGACTGTATGCTCAATCACAAAGCTAAGGCTATGGGTTAGATCCCCGCACAAAACCTCAGCAAACACAAGAGCCAAGAATTCTAAAAGCAAGAAGAAAGGCTGCAAGGGAGGCTGGGAGGTAATATTTCTCAAGTGCCTATGAGGTGCAGCCACTGCATTAAATATTTTATCTCCCACTGTTTCACTGAAGCCTTAGAGCATTTTTACAAGAAAGGTATGACTGTTCCATTTTTCATATGTGAAAACTGAGTCAGCAAAGAAGGAAGTTGCCAACTTCCACAGATAGTACCCAGAGCCTCGATGTGAACCCAGGTTTGCTCAGACAACATGCTCACGTTCTCCCTGCTGAGAACCCAACTGTATTTGGCATTCCTCACTCAGGGTGCCTCACTTACCTGGCAATTACTCACTATCTACCTTACCTACTTGGAGGCCCTGCTTAAAGCCTAAAGTAAGTCAAACAAGAGGAAGTGAAGGAAACGAAGTAGAGTTAACATAAAAGATTCTGTGGTCTTCACTCCTGCTTTACAAAGTCTACTAGTCTTAGAAATCTAGTGTTCCCTGAAAAGCATATTATAAACAGCAATGAGAAGAAACAATATGGCCTTTGCCAGCTAGGCTCACTACCAAGAGAAACTAAATGTAGAGCTTATATAAGAACTCAAAGAGCATAGAAAATGATGTAAAATCCCACAATGGCATCCCCAAATCAACTTCAATCACAGTCCCAGTATAATTAAAGTTCATATTAGCAATAATATATAATATTACAATACCATTATTAAAATAGCAATTAATCGAGAAAAATCCATACGCTATGTTTGCTGATACCTCCCCGCAAAAATGTATAATCCATTTTATTACAAGAACGCATGATCATTACTAATGAATGGGTCTAAACGGAAATCCAACTGCAATTCCTTCTACCTCCATGTTTAGAACAAGTCTGTTCATCTCTCTCTACCATCCTTATTTTCCTGCTCTGCAATTTAGGGTGGTTTAACCTACCTCACAGTGGAGTTGTAAGAATCTCAGGCAAGGGAAAAAGGTTAGAAGAATAACAGAAAGGAGTATATGCTTGATATATAAAGAATAATTTGATCTAAACTGGTAATACTCCCCATCCTAGCAAAATAGAATATTTCATTCACTGAAGACTCCAGATTGCAATTTCTTTAAAAAATAAAAATCAAGGTCATCCTCAGAAAGAGCCACTTCCCAAAGCTTTTCTCAAGAGCTACAACTTCAAGTGCAAATTACAACGTTGGTGGCTCCACACTGAACCCTGTGTTCCAGCCTGTGTTCTTTTGATCTGCCTGGGCTCTGATGATTGCAGTGGCTCTGAACTGAGGTTTACACAGATAATCCACATTTTGCCAACCTAAGGTTTAGGAAGACAGTTCCCAGAGTAGTGAGTATGGGCTCACTACTCCAGGCTTGGAGTTCTACGTGAGACTCCAGATGGCAGAATTTTCAGAGATGAATTCATTAAAACCAATGCAAAGGCTTTTCTCAGAACAAGGGAGAAGCAGAGGATGAGCAAGAGAGGAGTCACACCCAGCCTCCAGCAGGGCTGCAGCCTGGTCCTGGGTAGTATCCGCCGACATGTTAAGTGCCAGTGGCGCTGTGGACTACTAGAGTGGTGAACCATTGTAACAATGAGCTGGACAGTTGGCAGATCAGTGGAACTTTCTGTTTATGACTGGGTGCCACATGACAAGGGAGAAAGACTGTAGGCTTCAGAGCCAGACAGGCTCAATCAATCCTTGTCCCTCAAGTCAGAGTTTGGGCAACAGCTCCCTTGACAATAAAATCAGAATGCCCATCTCCCTGCACTTTTGTGACAGTAATCTATGAAAGCACCTGGCATAATTCCTGGTAGACAGCACCAGCTACGTAAATAGTGGCTGTTGTTTCTTTTTTGTCTACTTACGTGATATGTCTCTTACAGTTATAGGCATTTAAAAATCCCAAAACCTTGGCAACAAGATCATTATTTTACTTTCTATTATGAAGTTTGTCTAAATTGGGTCTCTGGAGGATACTGGAATGCCTTAAATCAATATACGATGCTGGAGACTCTCAGAATATTGTGCAGATCAGCATATAATGATAGAACGTGACTCTTCTAAGAAGCAAAATACAACAATTAAAACCGGCATGAAGCGTACACCCATATGCAACAAGTAGTGAGTCATGTCTGGGTTTCAAAGCTACCCAAGAGTGAACATTATGTGTCATCAGGATGCAGCTATCTGTGCAATTTGCAAAAGGATTATGTTCTGGGAATATCAATTTGTTCACTATATAAAGAGAGATGAGGTTCCAAGCGCCTGACCTTGCATCCATCAAAAACAAGCCCAGCTTTCTTCCAGATATAAAGTGGGTCATGACTCACAAGCTATGGTTTTCATTCTAATTGCAAAAAGATGTCTTGACATGAGCACAAAAATAGGTAAACAGAGAAACTTCTGTAAAATACACAGCCTGAAAGCAGACACTGACACATTTTCCTACTATTGCACTCATTATAGTAGTCAAATGCTTTCTAAGTCCTAGATTCTATGTGAATCGCATTACCTATGTTAGCTCATTAAACATGCACAAAAGTCATATGGTGTGTTACCACGCTCACACGACAGATGAGAAAACCAAGGCTCAGAGACATTAACAACAGCTCAAGTAGAAGCACTAGGGCTCAAACCCACGTGTGGCTGGTT
Source organism: Macaca fascicularis (assembly GCF_037993035.2). Lineage (NCBI taxonomy): Eukaryota > Metazoa > Chordata > Mammalia > Primates > Cercopithecidae > Macaca > Macaca fascicularis. The sequence goes on from NC_088387.1 coordinate 115,106,836, forward strand.
CCAAGGCCGGTGAGATTTTATGTCTGTTTTAAATTTTTTGCATACTTATTCCTCAATTGAAAACTTTTAGATGAGCCAGTTTAGAGATCTAACATACAACACGAGGACTAACTTTAATACAATTGTATTGTATCAGGGATTGCTGTTAAGTGAGAAGATTTTAGCTGCTCATCACCATAAAAAGCAGCTATGTGTGATGGTGAATATGCTGGGCTGCTTCGCTATATGACCATTGTATTATCTATATGTATCCCATAAGACTACGTTGTAAACCTCAAATACAAACAATAAAATTTATTTTTTTAAAAAAAGAACTCTTTCAAAAGCAATCATTCAATACGTATTTTCTGTTTACCTCATAAACTTTTTTTATAGACAAGGAATCGTACGTACTTTAAAGGGGCATAGTGTCAGTCAACCCCGAGAACATCTCCTTTATATGCTCATGCTGCTGCAAACACAATGATTCATTTGCAAGGCTGCAAATGCGATCAAGACCCACACAGCCCAGTGTGGAGGAAAGAGGCGTGCAGAGATCATCATCACAATGCACTGTGCTCCGTGCTCTCCTGGGGCCACTTCAAGGGGACAGGGAGGCTCTAACGGGCCAGTACATGGGTAGAGAGGAGGGGTCCCCCCTGGGGGGGATCAGGGAAGGCTTCCCAGAGATGAAAATTTGGCCAGAGGGTCAAAGGCATTGCAGGAAAAAAGGGATCAGCCACACAGAGGGAAGAAAGGGGGGTAAGCCACAGAATGTTCCAGGAATTTCATTTTCCACTTTGGTTTCCAACTCTTTGAAACCTGATGAGGAGACAGCACTGCTGATTTGCTAATATACCTCCGGTGCGTCACAAGTTTCCTGCCAAGGAGAAGCGGCCACGGAGAAATATCTGCCTCGCCTAAAACTACAGCAAGTCTGATTTTTGTCTGCTTTTTCACACGAAGGCCTGTTGGCTACTGATGACCCTACAAGCAGGAGAAAATGCCCAGAAACTGTGCTCAAAGGTGCTTATCTGGGATCCATGATTTATGAACACAAGCATTACATGCAGGCAGGTCCAAACTGAAGCAGCAAGAGTCCCACGAACAGTGGGAGTTGGGAGCAGACCCTGGAATCACAAGGCTGCCTTGAAATTACAGCTCACCCACTGTGCAGACATGTGGGTCTAGCATGGACCTTCGTCTCCCAGTGCCTCCCCTTCCTAATACTGTGGGATAAGCTTGGCGGACAGAAGGACAATCACTCCACAGCTCCAGTGCCCCGGAGACAGTGGTGCTCTGGCATATTGCTCACACGCTCTGCAGGGCTTTCTCTCAGCCTTTCTAGAGCCATCAATAATCCATGGTCTGTTGATGTTTCTCCTCTAGTCGATGGTGAATTCTTTGAAAGCAAGATCTATTAATTATTTATCTTTCTATTCCCATACCTAACAGAGTGCTGGCAAACAGCAAGGGATGAATCAAAGCCATGCAGATACAGGGTGGATGGAAGGACACAGAGATGAGTAGAACACCCACAGAGTAGCCAGACACCTGGCAACACCTGGCTGTAGTTAAGCAGGCTGGAGGCATGACCCCCTGCACACCTTCCCTTCTGAGGACAGCCTCATGGGAATCCCCCTGGCAACTCTCACTGGGTGGCCCTGGGAACCTGGAGCGAACTGCCCAGCAAGCTGCACAGTACGTGTTCTGGCAAGGATCACTTTCCTCAAGGATATGGGAACGTGACTTCGCTCACAAGCTGAAGAGTTCAAATTATAAAGTTTGCTTTTATAAAGTTCTTGGAAAAAAAAAAAACAAAACAAAACCCAGACTTTACGCATAAAATGAATGCTCTCATCTACATGAGTTCTCGCTTCTGTCGAGCCTTTAGACCCACCGTCTCCCATGCTCTCGCCACAGCCTTGGGTGGCGCGCAGGAGGCAGGCGCTCATGATCAGCTGCTTCAGGTCGCGAGGGGCGTGCCGCTCCCCTGCGCTACCTTTCTCCCAAGGTATCTAAGACTAAGGCCCTTCAGCTGCAGAACAAGATGATGATCCTGCTTTGCAGGGGGCATCCTTGCTGGAAGTGTGGATTTTGCCCTATATAAAGTAGGGCCCCGGCAAATACTAGTTTTTCTTACCCCTTCAGTGTCCTCCACCTACTTAACCTCATTCTGCCCATGCACAATTTCCATCGTCAAAGAGTCTTCCAGCATGCATGCTGTGTGTGGGCCCCCTGTCACTCATGTGGAGGGTGAGTGCACACCTCATCTCCTGCAGTGTAGATAAGGCCAGGGGTAATGCCTCTGGGGTCCTGTGCGGCCCTCACAGGCCCTCACACGGTGGCTGGTGACTGCAGATGCCCAGTGAAGATGTGGATGGAATGATTTCATGTGAAATGCTCTCTTTCAAGAACTCCAGGTGGGAAGGTAGCAGTAGCAAGGCTGTCACTTATCTGGGATTCTCAAGTCCACTCAGCAGTTAGCACTGAGCACCTGCTTTTGTGGGAAGGCACGCAGGGACCTGGCGTGGAGGCCAGGAGGATGCCCAGAACCCTGGCTCCCTGGCCATCCAGAGGTCTCAGGAGCAAGGCACGGCCGCAGGGCTGGAGGCGGAGGCTGTTTATTCCATCTCCTTATACAGGGAAGAGACTGCCCCTTCGTGTTGAGTTTGTCCAAGAAAAACAGCAGTCAGGAGAAAGAGAAGCAGGCTCCACCAGAAGGGATGTGCTCAGGAACAGCACCTGGCCCGGGGGGACAGGGAAGCACGGGTGCGGTGGGCCGGGAGGCAGCAGCAGTGCTGAGCGCAGTGCAGGGCTTACTCTTGCGGGCAGTGGAAATCGCACTGTGTCGGGAGGGGGCCTGTGTCATCCACGGCTGCCTGATAAGAACCCACTCGGGGCAGGGAGACCAGTGCGACAGGTCAGGCCATCGGTTCTCAATCAGGCCACTGTGTCAGCAGGGCTTCGGGGAAGTGTTTGTGAGGGGACAGCTGGAGGCTAAAGGGACAGGGCACAACCTGTAGCTGGACCTGCAGCTACGCTGCGATCTACAAAAGCCACCAGAAGCTGGACGTTCTCGAGGAGGCTTGCACATGTGACCATGCACCCGCTGCCAAAAAGGAGGAAGGTCGCTCTTTGTTCTCACAGTTGCCGGTCTTGAGGTCTGGGTGGCAGCCAAAGAGGCAGTGACAGGATCTGAAGACTGAGACCAGGGAGCCAGAGGCAGGGCGAGACTGGGGTGACAGCCAGGAAGATCTGGCTCTCTAGGGACGCCACTGGGCGTATCCTCCCCCTCGTCAGCCACAAGGGGAAGACACTGACGTGGAGGCTGTGCTGTCCACTATCTCACAGGGACTAGTGAACTGTCCAGCTGCCTTCCCCTCACCTCTGGAGGCAGTGCTGGGCTGGCGGAGAGGGAAGACCTCGGAGAGAACGCATGTTCCCTCCTTAGCAAGGAGCTCGCTCCTGCAGCCTCAGCTTCCAAACAAGTTGCAAGAGAAGCGGTGGTGTGGGCAGCGCGGCCCGTTTGTTCTATCTGTTGAATATGGAAACCCGGATTCACAGAGGAGCAAAAATGCGTATTTCACCCAGCCACGGCTTCCTCACGAAGACCTCCCAGTGGAACAGAACAGAGGCAGTGTGGTAGCAGGGTGTGCACACAAACAGCACCAACATGAGGCAGGAACAGGCAGAGACTCGACCTCTCTGTCCCTTCAACAAATATTTATGTACTCTGCACCAAGGCTGTGACATTGGGTGAAAGGCATACCATGGCTTGGCAAGTGTACTATGTTGAGGGTGCTTCAAAGCTGAGGCAGGATGATCCCCGGGTCAGACTCCTACTGGAGCTGGAACGAGTGTGTCTGTGAAATCGAGTGTGAGCGCATTTAAGAAGACCTGCGCAGAAGGGGACACATGCACAGAGGGCTTGAGAGGCGAGTGTGAGACAACGTGAGTAGGCGTGCAACTGCTCAGAATGTGTAACAGCAGAGGGTTAAGTTGTAATCGTGTGACACTTTCTTAATTCAGCCTCTGTTGGGAAGATCTGAATTTTCCAGACAACTGAAGATCATTCCAGCCCATCGTGAAACCGGAAGTTTTATTTGTCTGCTCTTTACCGCTTGTCTAAGAAAGGGCTGGGGAGACTGATAGGGATCCTGCCAATATTGGGGCAGGGTTGAGGATGCTACCTGCTGTCGGTCCTAGACAGGCCTCCTGGAAGAAAGCACTCAGGAGGGTTTTGGGGTGAAGAGTCAAATCCACAAAATGGGGAGAGAAAGCAGATCCCAAGGATCCTTCCCAGGTAGGAAGAAGGGGCAGTGTTCTGAGAGGGAGGGAAGGCGCTCTCTGACCTTAACTGGGGCAGGGTGTGCAAAGGTGTCCAGAGTGGCCCTTCATCCCTTGGCTCATTTTCTGAGCAAAGCCAATAACAGCAATCAGCATTTTCTCAAGGACCCTTAATAGACACCAAACGTCTAGTGCAGAGACAGCCTGCTTCATGGCATAGGCCCATGCTTGTCACCAGGACCTGTGTTTTGAGAAGGGACACCCACCTCCTCAATGTCAGAGGGTGGAAGAGGGTAAGGAGTCCCACTTACATTAGTGTCTATTTCAGAGAATATTGTTGGACTGGCAGGCCACGGACAGGGAAGCGAGGATGGGAGGCTTTCAGGATGTAGCCATGGAGAGAGGACAGAGGCTGCCAGCCTGGTCCCAGAGGTCCCAGTGAGGGAAGGAGGCAGTGAAGGGGCTGGGGGACAGGGTACCAGGACCCACCTGTGAAGACCAGCAAGGGTTGGGGTAGCAGGGCCACAACTCTCCTCTGAGGCCAGTACAGGCATCGGAAGCAGGAGTCACAGGGCCCTTACCCTCTCCTGCCCTCTGACACTGAGGAGGCGGGTGTCCCTTCCCAAAACACAGGTCCTGGTGACACGCGTGTCAGTGTCCTGGGAGCATTTTGCAGCACAGGCTGCGATCTTCTGGCTTGCCACTTATCCTGTGTCGTCAGGTTACAAAGTGTCATTTCTTGTTAATCGTGTAGAGAATTGCTCACCCTCCACATTTTAGTTTTTCATACTCTTGATTAGGAAAAACAAACATCAAGTTAGAAAAAGTTATAACTACAGCATCCCTGGGCTCTGAGTGAAGTCCTCTACCAAGATTAATGTGCAGGATCTCTGACAACTCCAGACCCTCATCAAGCTGTTCTGCTTCATGGAGGTTCTGGGCTAACAGAGATCTGGGTAACAGAGATTGTTGGGATCTGGGCTTTAGACTGGGACAGAACATAGCTGTCATGATTTCAGGGGCAACACTAAGAAAAAATGCTTTTCATGAAAGGAAAGATGCCACCGAGAAAACCACTTTGTATGTGTGTATAAATCAGGGTCTGTGAAATTCTCTAACAGCACTTCAGTTCATCAATACCACAAGTTTAAAAAAAAAAAAAAAAAAAAGGAGTGGCAGATATGCAAGGAGCAGGTGCACCTGAGTCAGGCTTTCCAGCAAGCACCTCACCCCAGGACAGGCCCCTTGTCTCCGAGCTGCAGCGTCCTCCCATGAGATGGAGAATCCTGCCTATTTCACAGGTTTGTATGAGAAGTGAGATGAAGCAATAAGCTACAGTTTTAGAAGGACTCTAAGAATCACGGATAAAAATGAAGACGACTCTGGTTGTAGCCTGTGAGTTGTCAGCAGGGAATCTGAGGGGTACAGTTGCTGGTCTTAAGACAAAGGAGGTTGGGAAGCCGTTCTGTGTTCTGGGAACATGGAACAGACTTGCAGAGGCAGCTCTTTACTTTGCAGGCATCCGGCAACTGGAAGCTGAAGCTCTTTGCAACAGCCCTGGAACTCATCCTTTGCACCCTAAAGTCACTCCACCCTCCAAGTCAGCCTTCTCCCCATCTGAAAAACCAAGACTAAAAGGATGCCCTCCGCTTAGGAGAGGCAACTCTGATGGCTGGATTCATGCATCTCTGAACCTCTCAGACCCCAGAAGAGAGGCCTGGGAAGCCCACCCACAGTCCTTGGAACCCCTAGGAGCCAGCCTGCAGAGCAGACATCATCAGTCAGCTTCCTGGTGCCTAAACTCCATACTGAAAGAGCAAGCCTGGTTTCAACCATTCTACATCTACTAGGCTTTCGTGTAGACTTTCATTTGACTGTTCATTTGAACAGAGGGACCTTGAGCTGAAGGACAGTTTGAAAACGATTTCCCAGCATTCACTCTTACCAGGGCAGGCCAATACCACAGTGTAAGATATTTAGTTTCTTCTTAATCTGATGACCCTATGATTTCTCAGATACATCTCATAGAAAACACAGAGATAAAACCATAGCAACAGCAGTTGCAATTGTAAAAATAAGACTAGAAAGAGAACCACCTCACTCTCACCTGCCTTAAGCCACTTAGAACTCAAGTATGTAGGCCGGGCGCGGTGGCTCAAGCCTGTAATCCCAGCACTTTGGGAGGCCGAGACGGGTGGATCACGAGGTCAGGAGATCGAGACCATCCTGGCTAACACGGTGAAACCCCGTCTCTACTAAAAAATACAAAAATCTAGCCGGGCGAGGTGGCGGGCGCCTGTAGTCCCAGCTACTCGGGAGGCTGAGGCAGGAGAATGGCGTGAACCCGGGAGGCGGAGCTTGCAGTGAGCTGAGATCCGGCCACTGCACTCCAGCCTGGGCGACAGAGCGAGACTCCGCCTCAAAAAAAAAAAAAAAAAAAAAGAACTCAAGTATGTAATGTCTGAGCATCAACATTTTTTCGGAGGGCCACTATGTGCCCACATTTATGAAAAAGCAGAACACAAGAAATCCCCTTCTCTTCAAAAGCTCCTTGAGTGGAAGTTACAGATCAGGGAACACAACCGCCACACAGTATGTGAAATGCTACGGTAAGTTTAAGCCCCAGATGTTTGAAGAGCTGAGAAACATTGAAGCCCTGTAGTTTAGGATGGCTCAGTGTGGAAAACTGAAAACACATATATATACGTTTATACACACATATATATTTGTACGTATATGTATGTGCATGTGTATATGTATATTTAATATCCTTATCCTGTAAGCTTTATTCTATTTTTAATTTTTTTATTTATTTAAACTTTTTTTGTTAAAAACTAAGACACAAACACATTAGCCTAGACCTACACAGGATCAGGATCATCCATGTCACTGGCTTCCACCTCCGCATCTTCTCCCACTAGAAGTTCTTCAGGGGCAGTAACACCATGGAGCTGTCATCTCATATGATACTAACAACAATGCCTTCTTCTGGATGCCTCCTAAAGGAGCTGTCTCAGGCTCTTTTACACCTCACTTATTTTTTCAAAAGTTGTAGTACATTCTAAAATAATGATTTAAAAAAAGTACAGAATAGTAAATACAAGGCAGAATGAATTTTTCAGCTCCACTGTAATCGTATGGGACCACCATTATATATGTGGTCTATCATTAAGCAAAACATGGTGATGTGGTGCATTACCGTACGTCTCTGCTGAGCTTTAGACTAGTAGAAACCTCAGCAGAGTCCTCTCAATCTGGACCCATCGTGCCCCAACACCCCCTTTCCTTCGCTGGTCCCACTATGGTGGCTCTATCCGTTCATGCTCTCTCAAGGAGATAGTTCAAAAGCCCCTGAAGCCTTCCTGGGTACTTCTGGCAGAATTCACTGTTCTCTCTGTGCTGTCACCCACTATCCACACTGCAAATATAGCCCTTAAAGCCCCAAATGATCGCAGCCCACACCTGCATCTCCCGCTGAGCAAGGGATCAGAGGGGGCGGGGATTATGTCTTACCTACATATCCAGGGCACCTAGCACAAGCCAGGTTGCAGTACACATAATGCAAAGCTAACAGGGACATAAAGATGTGCAAAGGAAGACCATCCCCCAAATCAGCTTAATTTCTAGGTGAGGAAATGCCACTTATTTCCCAATAAGTTACCTAATCAGAAGCTTAGGGTTTACATGTAGCTTTTCTGCAGTATACCAGGTGAATGACCTTGCAAATACATAGGAAAAAAAGGAAACAATATTGTATTATTTATCACCAGGCATGCTACTGCTCAATCCTTTATACACATTATCCCATTTAATTTATTCATGAGGTCGATCATATTTTCGAGATGAATAAACCAAGGCTTAGAGAAGTTAGGAAGCTTGCTGCAAATCACACAGCAAGTAGCAGAGGCAGAACAGAGATCTGAACCTATATTCCATTGCAATGTTCAACCACACAACTCAACCAACCATCTGGTCCCAACTTTTTATTTAAACAACTAAGAGTCGCTTTTATTATAGTTATGCATTGTGTGGGAAAGATTCTGTCTACTAAATGTTACATTTTGTTGGTTTGTTTGTTTTTGAGACAGGGTCTCGCTCTGCTGCCCAGGCTGGAGTGCAGTGGTGTAATCATGGCTCACTGCGGCCTCAACCTCCTGGGCTTGAGCAATCTTCCTGCCTCAGCATCCTGAGTAGCTGGGGCCACAGGTGTCTGCCACCACGCCCTGCTAATTTTTTTATATTTTGTAGAGACAAGGTCTCACTATGTTGCTCTCAGGCTCCTGAGCTCAAACAATCCTCCCACCTCAACCTCCCAAAGTGTTGGGATTACAGGCATGAACCACTGTGCCTGGGCAAAAAGTTACATTTTTATCTTTTTATTTATTTTTATTTTATTTATTTATTTATTATGAGATGGAGTTTCACTTTTGTTGCCCAGGCTGGAGTGCAATGGTGTGATCTTGTCTCTTCAACCTCCACCTCCCGGGTTCAAGTGATTCTCCTGTCTCAGCCTCCCGGGTAGCTAGGATTACAGGCACATGCCACCATGCCTGGCTAATTTTTGCATTTTTAGTAGAGACGGGGTTTCAACATGTTGGCCAGGCTGTTCTCGAACTCCTGACCTCAGATGATTCACCTGCCTCAGCCTCCCAAAGTGCTGAGATTACAGGCGTGAGCCACTGTGCCCGGCCAAAAGTTACATTTTTAAGTAACAACTTTCCATGGTTATATATCAAAATCCTGTCATCTGGGTTTTAATAGCAAAATTCCTAATCACCAATAAATAGCTGGTATCAGAATAGATTTAAATCTAGCTCAAAGCAAAAAAAAATTTATATAATTTATATACATATTTTATATATATAAGTAACATATATAAAATATATGTGTGTGTATATATGTTTTATTTGGCTTATTCAACCTTGTCATGGTTAAAAAATAACTTTCACTACACTATTATTTTAAGAACTAACAGAAATGTAGACATTTCTACCTTCCCAGATAACTAGGGACCTGGGTCTTGGGATGGGACCACAGCACTGCCCTTTTTCAGCTTCACGTGTTCCCACCTTTGGGATGAGAGTATCTTCTCTAGTTCTAGCAGCTGTCTGAATGCAAACAACTCTGCCAGCATCACCACCACATTCACATTCTCAGTGTAACTGTCAAAAGGCACAAGTATAAGTCAGCCCTTAATGGCTTTAACATGTCCCATTTTAAGTTAAAACATCTTCTACATTTTAGATTTCAGCCCATGAGGAACATCCCAGGTCACTCTACACACAGGTTGCATCTCTGACTGACACAACGAACATGGGATTGACCTCATGGTGGGATAATAGCAGCCTGATTTCAAAATACATGTCCACAATCCTTTCTCTCCGGCCACTGCTCCAGCATGGAATTTGTTGGTGATACTTACATGTCACTATTTTGCACACAAATGTTCAGGTTTACATTTGGCCTTCAAAAGTTAGATTTCACACTAATCCAAATGGAACAATTTAAGATATCTGGTAGCTCATCACCCCCAAGCTCCCAAGGCCTAGCACAGCACCTGGAACGTGTGAACAGGCCCCACACGCAGGCTCTTGTGACCTCCAGAGAATCACAAAGAAGCCACCAGGTACCCTGCAAGCAAGGAAGGCCCTGGAGAACCTGCTTCAGGGGAGTGCCGTATTAGCAATTGCTACGCAAGTCCGTTTCGTGCTGAAATACATTTAAGGAACACAGGAAAGCGGACAGTACGTCTTTGACTGCAGATGTCTCGGTACATTCACCCTGCTCTTGGGCACCCAGGAAGCCTTGGTGGTGGAGGATGTGGGCAGGGATGTGGCATCCGTCATTAGCAAACCCACTGAACCACACAAATCATTTCTGAGTGCATCTTGAGATAAATGTTCTTCAGAAGACATTTAGGGAGAGCTGCCCAAACTCTGTTTTTACTCCTGCAGTTCTAACCCCAAACTTAGAAGCAAAATGAGAAAGAACTAGGGCTGCTGACTGCCTACCACATGACTTCACACGTTCTTCCACTTGAACTTCGAGGTAAACTATTTTTACCTCAATTATACAGATGGGGTAAACGAGGCTTGCTCAGGGCAGAAATAGAGCTGGCATTTCAGCTCCAGGACACCTGACTCCGAATACCATGCTTTTCCCTCCAGCCCTGGACTCCTTGAGATAAAGTTACTTCAGCACTTAACTGTAATTTTGTAGTAACTGTTTTTTTTTTTTAAGAGTGCCTCTTTTTAGTCTTAATTTTCTTCCTTCCCATGTCTGCACCCCTCAGAAAAGGACAGTTGCAACTCCTCTGGCCACAGACTCGGGGCTTCTCCCCATGCCCTGCCCCCAGCTTGAGGCAACCTGCAGCCCCCACAAAGGCAAAGGCACCACCGAAAAGATCAGGACACCCCGACACCTCCTCCCTTCTCAATCTTCAACACACAGGTGCTTCCTTCTCTTCACGCTACAGCGAGCTGCGGGCAGAGGTGGAACTAGTTTCAACATTTTAAATTTTGGTAAATAGTTGTGAAAAAAAATCACAGCAGCGTCACTGTGTTTTGGTGTCCCCAGCAGCCTCTTTCCGAGAACACAGTGCCAGCTTCTTCCTTCACATCCACTGACTTCAGTAAGGCTTTTGGTCTCAGTTCGAGTGGCTTACTTGTTTTTACTACAATTCTCTAGAAATAGAAAACTAAAACAACAATAACAAAAATGAAGGCCTCAGCAAAAAAGCCAGGGAGAAGCAACTATTTCAAGGGTAAGAACACAAGCTGTGGCCTCTGACAGCAGGCAGGTGACTGCAGAGACCGCAAACGCACCCCCCACCCCCAGCCAACAGGCAGTTGTGGCAGAGGGGGAGCCATTCAATCAGCTGGGAAGATGTCCTTGCAGGCAAGAGGAGGTGATTTTGTGTAAAGCTGATTATTGAATTCATCTTGATGGGTTCTACCGTCCTAACCCATCTAGAAATGACGATAAGCCCCACTCACGGTGCTAACAGGACGGAGATCAATCTCCCTTCTATCCTTCTCCATCTCAGAAACATGTCAAAAGCAACTTCCTTTCCTCCAGGTTGGAGCTGTCTTCCTGGCGCTTTAATGAGGCACATTTCTTGGATGGCAACTACAGTACTGAGATCAATACACTTCATTTCAATCCGTGAGTTTTTACTGATCAGCTCGTCTGGGTCCTGCACTAAACTAGGTGCTAGGTGGATAGACAATGGGCCAGAAATTCTTCTGCCCTTAAGAAAGGCTGAATCTAGCATAAACAAGAAACAGAAGACATAGACATAAATGTCTGTAAAGCTCCCTCTCCTTATCTATAAAACAAAGATAAAAATATTTGCTGTGCCTACATACCAAGGACATCATGAGGCACAAATGAAATAAAATCTGAAAGCTATGCAAGAAAGATGAATGCATCAGTGACTGTTCGAGTGACAGATTATAATCCAGGCATTTGCAAAACCCACAGGGAAGCCGTCTACACCATCCACATACAACAGCAGTTAAATTCAGAAGCAACTTCTTTTTTTGAAGACAGTTTTTCATTTTTCTTTTCTGTACTTTTTAAAATGATAAACATTGTGTTTTATTTTTCAGCTTTATTCAGTTATAATTGATAAAGACTGCCATTTTATACTAAAAGTGAACAATGTGAAATTTTGATATACATTTTTTGTATACTATACTGTAAAACCATCAAGCTAATTAAATATCCATCATCTCACATAGTTACCAATTTGTGTGTGTATAGTGAGAATACTTAAGATCTATCCTCACAGAAGATTTCAAGTATGCAAAACAGCATGATTAACTATAATTATCATGCTGTACGTTAGGTCTCTAGAACTTATTCAACCCATATAACTGCAACTTCACACCCTTTGACCTATGTCTCCCCATTCCCTGCAGACCCCGGGCAACTACCCTCCTACTTCCGGCTTCTATGCCTCATTTTCTTTTTTCATTCCTCAAATGGACAGAAAAAACATGCAAAATTCAATGAAATTAACTATGAGTAAACCTCACACACTCATTTATCTTTTGTAATAGATAAAATCTGGGGTTTGAGTTTGACCCAAACCCCAAATTCTTGACTTAGAAGTCCCCACATTCATTAAGCCCTGAAGGATCATCTGGCCCCAAAAGAATGTTGGCTACATCATAATAATATTAAATGTGATTTTAAAATATCTATATTCTAGTTTAGCACTAAGCCAGGGAAAGATGACACTGAGGATGGAATATTCTAACTACACACAATCACTAGGTTAGCACTGCCGTAACTTCAGACATGTGACTATCAAAATACATTTGATATAAGGTGTGGAAGCTTTTGCTGTGTAGCAAGGAGAATATGCGCGATGATAAGTTTTGTGAATTGTTATCACGAGCTTCTAAAATTCTGTTTAACCGATTGCTTTTGCACCACAAGCAACTGTAATGGAAATCTTCCACTCTGGGAGCCTGCCTGACTAACAGAATAATTCTTCCAAGAACTGTGTGAAGGCCTCAACAAGAAGACGCCACTGTCAGGCAGAATTTAGTCCAAAGGTTTGCCTAGTGTCTCTGCAAACGAAAGCAAAAAGCTCATCCTAAAATCAATGCAACATGTATTTTATCCAAAAAGACCAACCAGAGTACAGAAGATGCATTGGCACTGGGCTATGGTTGTCATCTGCTCCACTGGGTACTCCCCAAGACAGAGCTTGCAAGACACCAGCGGGTCGAGGGCCAGGTCCCAGGTGGGCCGGTACCTTGCTGTGGTCATCGCAGAACAGTCTGAAACGAGAGAAGCATGGAAGGTCAGACCTCCCCACCCCTGGCATCCACCTGCTCCGTGGCAGGGGTCACATCTCCTGGCTGTAGCTGGGACCCAGGGCAGTGGCCAACTGACTGCTGGTGGGGCCTAGAGCATTTGGATGCTCCGAGAATTTTTTTTTTTTTTTTTTTGAGATGAAATCTCACTCTGTCGCCCAGGTGGGAGTACAGTGGTGCGATCTCAGCTCACTGCAACCTCCGCCTCCTGGGTTCAAGCGATTCTCTTGCCTCAGCCTCCCAAGTAGCTGGGTGGCAAGTGCCACCACGCCAGGCTAATTTTTTGTTTTTTTAGTAGAGATGGGGTTTCACCATATTAGCCAGGATGGTCTCAATCTCCTGACCTCCTGATCCGCCCGTGTCTGCCTGCCAAGCTCTGAGAAATTTTAACCAGGGGTGCCTGCCTTGGGTCTGTGAGTGGCTCCCTTACCATTCTGATAGTAACTTTCATGTCTGCCCTCAAAATGGCAAAGAACTCACCCACACACCCATTCTTCTCTCCCTCCCACTGATGTGCATTTTATTAAGACACCTGCCAACCAGGCTGCTAACCCAGGAGGGCAAAACCTCAGCCATCTTGGAAAAGAAGCTTTTGCTAAAATACGTATTGCTTGGATTTAACGTTCTTCACTGTTAAAGACGTTGTGAATATCAGGACAAGCCCGGGTGGAAGGGTCAGAGCAGGAGGGCTTGGTTGGGGTTGTGAGGTCTGAGTTTTCAGGGCAGCTGGAAAGGAGATGGACATCCAACAGAAGGAAGAAATGTCGTAGCATCTTTCACCAGAAGACAGGGCACAAGGGCCCCCTGGAGGGGCAGAACCAATGCTGTGCTTTGTGATCAGAGAGAACTCTATTTCCAAACTCCCTCTGCCCACAAGCAGCACGGTTCCCTAACCATTCTCAGCCTCGGCTGGCTCATCTACACGATGGGGCTGATAATCCCCTCTCACAGAGGTGTTCTGAGGATGATGCGAGATCATAAAAGGGGTCAGCTGCACACAGCAAGTGCTCAGGAAAATCCCTTCCTCCCTGTGATGGTTAATACTGAGTGCCAACTTGATTGGACTGAAGGATGCAAAGTCTTGTTCCTGGTGTGTCTGCGAGGGTGTTGCCAGAGAAGATGAACATTTGAGTCAGTGGACTGGGAGAGGCAGACCCACCTCAGCCAGGGTGGGCACCAGCTAATCAGCTGCCAGAGCAGCCAGAATAAAAAGCAGGCAGGAAAACGTGGAAAGACTAGACTGGCTGAATCTTCTGGCCTCCGTTGTTCTCCTGTGCGGGGCTTTCTGCCCTCGAACATCGGACTCCAAGTTCTTCAGCTCTGGCACTCCTGGACCTTCGACCACAGACTGAAGGCTGCACTGTCAGTTCCCTACTTTTGAGGTTTTGGGACTTGGACTGGCTTCCTTGCTCCTCAGCTTGCGGATGGCCTATTGGGGGGCCTTACCTTGTGATCGTGTGAGTCAACACTGCCTAATAAACTCCCCTTTACATAAACACCTATCTAATTAGTTCTGCCCCTCTAGAGGACCCCAACAAATCCACTCCCCTCCCTGTGATGTCTCCTTCAGCCATTGCTTAGCAGTCAGAGAATGTGAAGATGCCGCTGCACGCCGCAGGGAGGGGTGGGACTTACTGTCATTCGAGGAGCTTATTCCCAGGGTCAAGGAGCTGTCCTAACTTAAAACAAAAAAAAAATTTATCATCCCTTTCTCAAGTTCTGTGACTCACACCTCACTGGGTGTCACTGAGCGAATATTTCATTAGGAAAACCCACCTGGTGAATTCTACATGGAAGGAGAAGGGAGAATTCTACCAGGAGGAGAAGACACGTCTGGCCCAGAAGGAAGCGCCTGCAGGACCCTGAAAGCTCACCCAGCAGATGGGACCCAGTGAGACAGGAGGAAGGACATGAGAGGCAGAAATGAGCCAGATCTGGGGAGGAGACCCTGACTATCAGAGCTCAAGCAACTGAGGGGGTGACTGAAGGCCACCCGGGATCTGCACTGGGAATCTGCGCAGGTCTTCGGCATCTGGGGCAGGAGTGGGCTGCAGTCGGAGGGGCCTCTTCCAAGGGCAGTTGATGCCTGTGAGTCACTCAGTCTAAAACACATGTGTCTCCCTCGTTACAAAAGGACTCTTTGGCACAAATTCCTCTGGACTGGCGAGCACTTCCAAGATAGTTTAAACAGGCATCATGATTTGACCTCAAGCTGGTGGGTCCTGAGGAGTGAGATAATTGGAAGCGTCGCACAGCTCTCTGCGGCTGCAGGGGGTACAGACATCAAGGCGTCCTCCCCAAGGTCATTTTCATTTGGATCATTTCTCTACACCTTGAATTTTATGACTATGCTTATGCTTATGATTGCCATCGTTTTAAAACTCTCATGGGTTTTTCTGGGTCCTAAGCTGACGGGCCATGACATTTTTCTTTTTATTTCTCTGTATCTTTTTTTCTGTTTTAATACTTAATAATTTTTTTAAGTAATATCTCTTAAAGTTCACTGGACAACGTGATAATTATATTTTAAAATGTCAGCTGGCCCTAAATTGGACAACAAACCTTAACCCCAGGCACTGAGGCTTGGGGCAGGTGGCAGAAATCTGTCAGGGCTGGAAAAGTTTCAACGGGGCAGTGGCTGGCAATTGGCTCCTCTGGCCTGGAGATTTGGGGAGAGCTTGTTTTTGACAATGTTGAAAAAGCACAGGGTACGAGTTCTGTCAGGCTGTTGGGGAGGGTGTAGGATACAGGGTTCACACTTTTCAATCAAGCAGACCTGGCCTCAAATTCCTTTTTTTTTGAGACGGAGTCTTGCTCTGTCGCCCAGGCTGGAGTGCAGTGGCCGGATCTCAGCTCACTGCAAGCTCTGCCTCCCGGGTTTACGCCATTCTCTTGCCTCAGCCTCCTGAGTAGCTGGGACTACAGGCGCCCGCCACCTCACCCGGCTAGTTTCTTGCATTTTTTTTTAGTAGAGACGGGGTTTCACCGTGTTAGCCAGGATAGTCTCAATCTCCTGACCTCGTGATCCGCCCATCTCGGCCTCCCAAAGTGCTGGGATTACAGGCTTGAGCCACCGCGCCCGGCCTTTTTTTTTTTTTTTTAGCCACTTGGTTATATGACGTTGAAGAAATTACATAACTTAAATTTAACTTCTATGAACTTAATTTTTGTTTTTGTTTCGTTTTGTTTTTTCCCTCGGTAAAGCCTATATAACCATCACCACCCATGTAGACTTTGGAAGAATGAGTGAGAAGTAATATATTTACAAGTTCCTGGGAGATACTAGGAGCTTGGTAAGTGGAAGTCATTACAATAGGTCAGGTTAACAAGCTTAGACTTTAACCTACATAGACGAAATGGATAAAACAAGTTGTTGGGCAGAGATATCATATGGTAAAATTAGTCATTTAGGAAGTTCAATCCAATGGAGAAAATGTTTAGAAGAATCAAACCTCAAAACCTCCTAAAGCCTCCTCCCTTATTGTCAGCCATGCAGTATGCTCCCAGCCTGGACATCACCGAGAACGCAGTCCCCAAGGGCAGAGCTTAACTGCTCCACAGAGTACCCTTGAATCCCCGCCTCCACCCTGCGTCAACAGTTCCCTGTCCCACAAGCCAGTTACAGCCTCTGTCCTGGACCTCTGCCCTGCTCCATCGTGCTTGGTCCCAAGACAATTCTCTTTCCTTCCAGCTTCAGATCTGGGCTCCTTTTCCTGTTTACAGCCTCTCTGTTGTGACCCCCCCGGCACGGCGTACAGGGCTCCATCTGTCTGATTTCCTTTCTGCCTGGACCATGATTTCTATTTGGCCCCCAGTGGCTTCCCCTGCCCTGGGCACAGGTCATCCCGTGGCCCTCACCTCCCATTTCCCCCACCAGCCCTGTGAGCTGGATTTGAAGCAGGTCACATCACCATTTCCAGGAATCACATCACTATTCTTTCCCCAACAGAATACACAGTCTCTCAGTTGTGCTCAAAATCGTGATTCAAATGGTGACAACAACAGGATATATTTCACAGAAAAAAAAAAAAAAAAAGGTCTATATTGTCTAAACCCATCATGGACCTTCCCTACACACAGGATGGCCTTAATATGATTTTGCAAACAGTGAACAGCTGCGAACTTGCAATTAGATTGTGCTAAGAGAATCACAATGCACAATAAAAGAAAGCAGAGTCTTTGTTTTCCTAATGGGAATGTCAAGTCATATGAAATGGCAAACTGTTTTAGGAACATCTGGTCAATTATAAGTATTATTCAATTTAAGCAATTCAAATCTGTATAAGGCAATTTACTTATTAAGCATAACTGAGGCTGTGCAAAGGATTGTGCCTTGTGATGAAAGAGGTGTGGACACAAGGATGAGAGAGAGCTGGAAGAGAAAATCGTCCATTGTGGAGAGATTCGGCAGATTCATGTAAGGTCCAAGGTGGTTCTTTGGCCACAACTATCCCATCTCTGAGCCCCAGGGCTATGGACCTCTGTAGGCCCCTATTCTTCCCACCTTTACTCCTTCAAAGCAAAACTGGGAAAGGTAGGCAGCTGCCAGCCAGTCGTCATCCACCTCTTACTTTCATGCCTTCCTCCAGCAAGTCCCTGCTCTCCTCCAGTAGCCTGGGACACTCTCGTGTTTCCTCCACAGCCTAACTCCCTTTTCCTTCCTTACCCCTTCTCCACATCCTGCAAACCCTTCACAGCCAGCATCAGTCCTGGTGCTGGGTGACATCCCCTCTGATTTCCCACATCTCTCAGCTGTCTCCCCTTTCTCTGGGTCTCTGCTGTGTGTGGTCCATGAGGCTTCTTGAGCAGTGCTCTCTGAACAGCAGCATCAGCATCACCTGAGAACTTGCTGGAATGTAACTGGTTGGGCTCCAACCCAGACTCATTAAAACAGAAACTCCGGGGAGGTGGGTGGGGCGGCACAGTGATCCGTTTCCATGAGCCTGGCGGGGACTGGGATGCACAATGAAGCCCCAGAACTACTGGTCTGTATCATTCCACTCAACAGCATTTCCACCCAAGTCCGTCTGACTCAAGTCTGTGTGGGCTGAAGCCCACCAAGTGCACCGTTCTTCAACAATACCAACACTCAGCTGTCATGTCTACAAGGCCCTGGGCCAGACTCTCATAGTAACTCTCATTTCTTCTGGGTAAGTGTGGCTTTGGAAGTCTACCAGCTCACCAGCCTTTCCGGGTAAGTGTGGCTTTCAAAGTCTGACAGATGTGGGAATTTATCTCCTCAACTTGATGATACATTATCCAAGGGTAGGAACTATGTTCTAGCCTTCTGGACAGCGATCACTGCAGATATTCCATAATTATAACAACAATTACACACACACACACACACACACATATATATATATGTATGAGAGAGAGAGACTGTTAAATGTGCATCAGACATTGTGATCATCATTTGCATATACTACTTCATTTCTCTGCACAATGACTTTGAGACTTTGATAGTTTGCTGTTATTCAAACTTTACCAATGAGTAAACCAAGGTTCGGAGAGGATTAGGGTCACCTGCACAAACACAAAGGGCTCTTCACAGTCTGTGTGGCCCTAAGACACAGCCATTTACCGTGCTACTCCTCCTCTGTATATCCTCCTCAGCTGAATGAGATGGAGCCTTTTGGATTTGTAGAGATATAAGACAAACCAACTTCGGTGTTGCTTCTGAGCTTCCTGGGCTTAACTTGAGCATGTACAGATTGGCAGTGGCTGGGAAAAGCTACATCTTCATAATTTGGAGCTGTCATCAGCAGCAGAAATTGGAGAACGGTGGCTGAGTAGAAAGCTGGCTGTAAAAGAGCTGGCTGATTCAAGTGTACGGTTCCATGATGCTTTAGAAAAGTACTTGGACGCCGTCTCCTCCCAAGCAGATGGTGCCCACTCAATGATAAAAACTTAGCTATTTCTAGCAATCACACTCCTAGGTCCCCAGCTAATGTAAAAACTTACGTTCACATGAAAACGTGCACACGCATGCTTATAGCCACTCAGCCGTAACTGCCAAAATTTGGAAACAACCGAGCTGTCTTTCAGCAGGTGAATGGGTAAACTATGGTATATCCAGGCAGTGGAATATTATTCGGCACTGAAAAAATAAGCCATCAAGCCAAGAAAAGACACGGAAGAAATTTAAAGGCACACTACTACATGCAAGAAGCTAACTTGAAAAGGCTACACACAAATTGATTCAAAGACAAAACTGTAAGGATGATCAAAAGATCGGGGGTTACCAGAGATCATGGAGAGGGAGAGATGATCGGGCAGAGCACAAAAGGTATTCAGGGGAGAGCAACTATTCAGCATGAAGCGTAATGGTGATTACATGTCATTATCCATCTGTCAAAGCCCACAGAATGTGCAACACTAAGGGTGAGTGAAACCTAGCATGAACTATGGACTAAATTTTACCCCCCTGGCAAATTTGTATGTGGAAGCCCTAACCCCCACTGGGACTGCATCTGGAGATTTAGCCCATCTAGAAGTCTATATATCTATATCTATGTGTGTGTATCTGTGTATGTGTGTGTGTGTGTGTAGCAATCTCTCTCTACATATATAGTAGTATGTATAACATGTTATATACAATATATCATGTTATATTATATATAACATGTTATATATACTACAATATATCATATGTTATATAATATATCATGTTATATTATATATCATGTTATATTATATACCATATATGTTATATGATATATGATACATGTTATATATTTATATTATATATGTTACATTTTATATATATATACACTGCTATATATAAAAAAATTATATATATGGTCTTTAGGAAGGGATTAAGGTTAAATTAAGGTTAAATGAGATCATAAGGGTGGGACCACAATACAATAGGACTGGAGTTACACAAAGAGGACGAGAGAACTCCTATGCGCTTTCTTGGCCATGTGAGGACACAGCAAGAAGGCAGCCTCTGTAAGCCAGGGGGATGTCCTCACCAGAACTCAAGCATGCTGGCACCCTCCTCTCAGACTTCCAGCCTCCAGAACTGCAAGAAAATAAATTTCTGTTGTTTCAGCCCCGCAGTCAATGGTATTCTGTTACAGCATCCCCAACTGACTACCATAGGAAATTATGAACCCTGGGAGAGAATGCTGATCAATGTATATTCATTCATTGTGACAAATGTGCCACTGTGGTATGGGATGTTAATAGCTAATTGTGTGTATGTGGGGATGGGTGTATGGAAACTCTATTATCCGTTCAATTTGGTTTGAACCTAAAACTGTTGTAAAAAAAAATAAGGTCTTTTTTTCTTTTTTTTAAGAAAAGGGTACCTACTGTATGATTCTAATTATATGACATTCCAGAAAAGGCAAAACCCTAGTCAGCAAACAGATCAGTGGTTACTGGTGGCTTGGGGAGGGCTGGGAGAGCAGAGGAGGCTTGAGTGGCTGAGTACAGGGCATTTTCAGGGCAATAAAACTATTCTGGATGATACTGTAATAATAGATATGTGACATTCTGCACTGATCAAAACCCATAAAACAGAACTTTACAAAGAGTGATCCTTAATGCATGTAATTTAAAAAACAATCATTGAGGAGGTCAGAGGCATGGCGGGACAGAATCCAGACTGTGACAAAGTTTCCACCTGTATTAAAAGCGGGTGGGGGAAAGGTGCTGACCAGAATGATTTCAGCAATGGGCCGAACCCGTAATAATAACGGCCAAGTTCATGAGCACTGCTCTCCAGATGACGAAGCTGCCTGCTGCAGGGCCTGGGTTAACAATTCTGAAGCCACTATCCCTTTCCACTGGAGTGGAACAAATAAGTAAAGGGATGGTGGACGGTGGGATCCAGGTTTCTCACTGTTGGAGTGGAAGGTCTCAGATGAACAAGGGTGGTCACGGAATAGAGTTGGCCTCATCAGTAGGAACTCATGTTTAGCTTCATATAGATTCAGGTGGCTACAAAAAGAAATCTATATAGATTTGTGGGCACACACCGGTTAGTGTACATACATATGTTTCCTTGTTCTAGCAGGTGACAGGGCACAGAAGGAATGACATCCCAGTTTGCAACAAGCACATCTAGTGCCCAGATCTTGATTCTAACACAATGTTCCAGTTACCGAAACTAGGGTTCCCTGGACAAAGAGCTGATTATAGGACTGGGGAAGGACATTCAAGTTGAGCTGAAGGATGTCCAAACAGTATAGGAGGCAACTGAAAAAGCTCCCAGTGGTTGTAGCTGAAAAAAACCAGAGCAACAGAGTAGCATGAATTATCGCCCAGAATAGAAAATATATACCCACGAGCCCATACTCACATAAACAAATGGGGGAAAAGACACATCTCCCAGGCAGAAAAACTCCACATAATTTTCGTAGACACTACACACTCAAGGAGGTGGAGCCTAACTCCTCATTCTGAAGTGCGCCGTAGAGAATGACTTCCTTCCAAAGAGTGTAGTTTAGAAAAGCGTGGAAAAAGGAGTTCACCCGTGTGAAGAGGACAAACGCTGCCTCTGTGAGGTGACCCCGACAGCATCAGGGGTGACTGTGCACATGGGTGGTGTTGACGGTGACCACACCCCTCACCCTCCCAGGATGTGATGAGAATAAGGTTTCATCTCTGGGATCTTTCTCTCAAAACCAATAAACCCTGTCTTCTTATGAGAAGAGCATCAAATAAATCCCAATTCAAGAATACGCTACAAAATTCCTAACCAAAAACTGTCAAAGTCTTCAATGGAAGCCTGAGAAACTGTCCCAGTGGAGAGGAATCTAAGGAGATGAGACCCCTAAATGCAACGAGAGAACCTGGAATAGAAGAAGGACACTGGGTAAAAACTCAAAAAACTGAAATGAAGAGGGTACTTGAGTTGATAAGCACGTAAGAGTATTGGTTTAACATTGTGACAAATGTACTGAACTAATGCAAGATGTTAACAGGAGAAGCTGGGCATGAGGTTTATGGGAACTCTCTGTACTACCTGCGTCATTTTCTAAATCTAAATCCGTAACGGTCTAACTAAATCTGAATCTAAAACTAAATCCGTAAATCTAAATCTAAACTGCCCTAAAATACAAGTTTATTTTTAAACGAAACACTTTGACAGTAAAAATCTGAGAAACACTAAATTAAATACAGTTAAACAGATGAGTTTGCTTAGTTTTCAGCATTTTAAACTTCTTATGGTTTTTGGTATGCTAATGAAGACCATCACAGTCCAAGAAAGGTACACAGAAGGGCCCAAGGAGCCCATAAAACACTTTCTCAAGCACTACTGCATAGCATTAAAGCTTTGTAAGAAATACAAGAAAGAAAGCTGCTCTTAGTCATTTCAATATTAACAGATTTCCCTAAATGAAGATTTTGCAGGAGTACAGAGAAGAACAGACACAATCAATAAGGAAGAACCCAGGGACCAGAGGAAGGGCGCCCACCTTCTGAGCACAGGGCCAGATGGAGATAGATTCACTGGAGAAACAGCCACAGACTGGCACCAAGTGGAGGTCGTGGGTGCTTTCTGCCTTCTACCTTTACCTACACCTGCAAGTGACGGTGAAGGGCCAGCCACTGGGAGCACCTCAACTGCAGAGGACAGCATCCATAACTGGACACTAAAACATACAGGGTAGGTGAGCAGAAAGTCTACTTACACGGAACTGTTCTCTTTCGTAGGCCAGGTGACCTCCATGCAGAGCCCTGTGCTTCTCCCTCCACCCATCAAAGTGTTCTTAAGTCTGCACGTCCCACAGCAGGCCACAGAGAGGACGGAACTGTGATCTGACAGGGACACACACACACACACACACACACGCACACACACACACACAAACACACCCCCCCCAGAAACCCTGCTGAAAACGACCTTAGAGAAGCACCCAACACTGCCCCGGGTGTGGCCCCAAGACGCCTCCTTCCCGGCCCCCGCAGATCTGCAGACCAGCTTCTGGAGGCAGCCTCTCTTGCAGGCCACTTGGCTTGGAAAACAACTGCTATTCATGACAGGAAGCTCCTTCTTTATTTCTAAGACCAAAACAATTGATTCAGCCATTCCCCAGAGCGCTGATAAAACATTCCACACACAAACTTAAACGTTTCTCGGTGGCTTCAACATGATGGCTGGTTTCCCACAGAGGGCCCCAGACTCAGCCACGCGTTCTGACCCCCATCTGGGAATGAGATGCAGAGGAAGACACAAAGGGCCTATTATTTCAACACTAATGTATTTGCCCAGATAAACATTACACTTCAGCTACCAGAGAGCAATGCCGTCAAAATCAAACATCAACTCATTAAATTTTAGAGTTGAAGGGGGGATGTTTGGATCATCCCTCCTTCTTTTTAGAGACAATTCCCTCCTTCTGAGCTGTTTAGGGATTTGCTAAGAAGTCACAGCAACCCTGCCCCTCACCCCAACCCCACTTCCTTCCGTCAGATAAAGAACTACCCTTAACGTTTTATTGCAAAATTTTTGCTAGGGACATAGTCATTCTCTCTCTCTCTCTCTGTCAGACAGAACACAAAGAAAAAGCAGCAGGAGAGATATATATGGACATCTATGATAAACCTTGAATAGCAGTGGGCCACCCAGTTCCCTGCCCTGAAGTGATCTTAATCATACTCTATTAAACAACGAGCCAGAGCCACTGTGGGGTGTGGCAGACTCGTCTACTTGGTCATCTGCAGTTTCTTCAGTTCCTTCAGGTCAGTACTTGCTGATCTCAAGGGTGGCTTAGGAACAGGCCTCTGGCCAGCTCGACACGGGGGCAGGTCGGGCACAATGGCGGTCTCCTTCAAGGCCCCAAACAAAAACCTTGTTGCTAAGCAACAAGCCTGGGAAATTTCTGGGTTTGGATCTTGCCAATCCCTTGAGTTAATGGAAGAAGACATAATGGAGGTAACGGAGCAGGGAGGAGGAAATCGGGTGGAAATGGGCCTCTGTAAGCTTTTTTTTTTTAAAAACCTGGGTTTTATTGCGAGCTTTGGGAATGACTGACCATGTGACCCTGAGGCTGTCACTGTACCTTCATGGAACAGTGGCTCCATCTACAACCCAAGGATGCTCGCTGGGAGAGCTGGCTTCCGGGAGTCTCTAAGCCGTCCTTTCTCTAAACCTGTGCAGCCTTCACTCCTTCTTCCCACGTGAAAACCTGTGACTCTGCTCCTCAGTGAGAGGCCTCTTCCACACAGGGAGGAGAACCGATCTCGAAGTAAGAGGGTGATAGAGATAACACATGCTTTCCGATTTGAAAACCCCATTGATACAGATCAACTTCAGAGCGCATGTTACACCTGTGGCTCGAGTTGTGTTCCGTCTGCTAAATCATCTAAACCTTCCACGTCCACCTTCCTAGGAACTCACCTGCAATTCCAACTCCAGAGGTCCCTCCATCTCTTATTCTAACATTTACAAGCCCCTAATGCTTCCACTTGCTCATTATCAGTTATCGAGCAAACCAGAATTAGGTTCCTAGAAAGTTCTAAATACTATTCTAGAGAAGGGATTACAAAAGCAACCAGGGCAGAATGGCCACCCAGGGAGCACTGTCTAATAATAATAATAATCAAAGCCCCCTCTCCCTAAAGCGGCTGCCTTTGATGATCTTCTCATTGTTTTTTTTAAAAAAAAAAAAGGGGTGGAGAGGGAGATGAATGAAAACATGCAAATGGCACTAAATCTGTTCAAAGAAACCTGGAGGAGTCCCACGGAATCACCTTTCATTTATCAGTATTAGGCCACAGCTTTATTTGACCGTCTGCCCAGAACATTATGTATTTCAAATACATAGAGAAGATTTCCTGTTCCACCAAGTCCTGTATTTCTTATGTGAAGTTTGTTTTGATTTTGTCTTTGCTTTCTAGTAACTGGTCAGTGAACAGAAGAGAGCATGGGAAACACTGAAAGAGAGGAATAAACTAAAACAATGAACTCCATGGGGTGATAACAGCTACTTTACACTTCCAGCGAGGGAGGCAAACATATCTGCAGACTCTGGAGACAAAACCCAGCGGGGTGCGCGAGTGGACCCCATGCACGGTATGAAATAACAAAGACAGGAAAATGATCCTGGCCTTGGGTGCTAGAGGCAGCATGTCACGACCACATTAAGTCCTAAAGGTTGGGAATATTCAGGATCCGCATGATCAGGAAAACCTAAACACACTTAATGCACTCCTATTTTCCCAATGTATAGCAATGCTATTAAGATGAATAAAACACGAGCTAAAAGTAAACAGTTATTCCCACACGCTACAACAAAAGGCAGAGACACCCTTCCAATCATTCAAGAAACTTGGGGCAGGGCGCGGTGGCTCACGCCTGTAATCCCAGCACTTTGGGAGGCTGAGGCAGGTGGATCATGAGGTCAGGTGTTCGAGACCAGCCTGGCCAACACGGTGAAACCCCGTCTCTACTAAAAATACAAAAATTAGCCGGATGTGGTGGTGGGAGCCTGTAATCCCAGCTACTCGGGAGGCTGAGGCAGAAGAATTGCCTGAACCCAGGAGGCGGAGGTTGCAATGAGCTGAGATGGCGCCACTGCACTCCATCCTGAGTGGCAGAGCAAAACTCCGTCTTGGGGGAAAAAAAGGAAAGAAGAAAGAAACTTGGTTCCAGGCAGTGCTCTCCTTGCTGGAAACGTGAACAGTGAACAGAACAGGCAGACATTCCCACCCTCGAGAAACTTATACTCTAGCGGGGATACAGAAAATAGATAAATCAGTAAGATACACAGCTTGTTAACTATGCAGGCTCAGTGGAACAATGAGGCAGGGAGAGGGAGCTGGGGCTGACATTGTGCACTGAGACCCCGATGCACCAGGGAAAATGCAGAGCCCAGTGGCTCATTGGGAGGTGACTGCAACCATCCAGGGACAAGATGGGGGATTGTCCAACGTGGCCCAGTGACAAACAGAGCTGATGGCAAGTAGTCACATTCAAGCTATACTTTGAAAAAGAAGCTGCTCAGAATGTGCAGTTTCAAGATCGGTGTGGGAGAAAGAGAGGAGCCAAGGGTGGCTCCGAGGCTTCTGCCCTACCGTAGGCAGCAGGACGGAGCTGCCATCTGTGACGTCTGGGGAGGAGCACTTCTGTGGTGACGTTGGGAGGGTCATCATCATTTGCTTGCACGGCTTTGGGAACACCGAGGCCCCCTGAGCCTCAGCCTCTCCTTTGCTATAAGGTAGACAGACACAGTGGGGGTCCACACAGGAGGATTCCGGAACGAGGCTCACAAACAGTCAGGAAACTCCTGCCAGAAATCCTCCAGGAGAGTGCGAGAGAGGTCAGGACCAAAGCAATGGACTGCAGCCACCTGCATCCTGAAAGTGTCACTTAAGATCTGCATAAGAATAAGTAGCCCTCTAGCATCCTCTGCCATCAGAAAGAAGAGACAGGACTAGCGATTTGGGCTCCATCCAGTGAGTTAAGATGGCCACAGGCGTGATGCCGTCTGTAAACCCCACTACCAGATAAAAAGGCTGTAGGGCAAGTCAGCACTGTCCCCTCTTAGAACCTGAGCTCACAGAGATCCACAGTCCCCCAGGGATTGTTCTAGAAAGACAACAGCATGGAGCCAGGGAGAGGGCCCAGGGCACACACAGTTTCCAGAAGACTTCTTATAGAAAAGAAAACTGGAGCTTTTAAATTCCCCTTCTACCACTTAAAGCATGCCGAGCAGCTCACACTAGGAAGGAGATTTGCAAACGCTGTGTCCTCCTGGTAATGGAGGTGGTATCTTTAGCAAAGGAAGCACTAACATCTGACAGCCCACAGCACAAGCACGGGAGAGGCCAGCAAATGCCACCGAAGAACACGTGGGGTATTCACAGACCTGGAAACTGTAGCACCTCGAGGACAAAAGCCTTTCCTAGGCTCTCTGCACATTCTTATTTCTACCTTTAGGTACAGCCAGAGCTCCCTGGGAATCACAAGTAAATCATAAACCGCTAGGCAGAAGCTGTGGCATTCCATTTCACGGGGCCTCAGCTATTTTCCAGTGCACTAAAGGTGTGAGAATGATTAAAAGATCCCTCTTTTTAGAAAACAAGCACAGAAACCTGAAGAATCCCAATGTTACTGCAGCAGGATGATGACTGTGATAATAATGTCACCAAGCTTGATGTTCTCCAATGCACACTGGCCCAGAATCCATGAAGTTGCCACTTTCTTGATTGTCTGACTGCTACAGGCACAGCCAGGGCTCTCACCACTCTCTCCCTTGAGCCTCTTCCTTTCACTCCACAGCCATTCTCAGACATACTTGACATAGGCTTATGTATTTGTTGTTTTTCCCCGAAGGAAAAAAGTTAAGCTGCATCAGGGACTCAGTTTTATCATCCAAGTGTTTAAAAAAATCTATTCAAATACAAATAATTGCTATAGTTTGTTATTTTCTTTACTGCCTAGTTATCTAGGAAGAAGAAAATACTAGCGTGAATCAGGCAATGACTCCTTCCTTGGTGTGAAGAGGGCAATTCCTCTTCAACAACCATGGAGCCAAGTCAATGTGACAGGCGCTCTCCCTCCATTGATCAAATAAAGAAGTCCCCATGTACCTAATGCGTCCATCTTCTGGTCACATAATGACACATAGCACATTACACCACACTTACGAGTAGCTACAAGGTTTACTAATATCTCTATTCTGTATTCTACTTTATATTTTGCCACTCATGTGAAGTCAATGATAAGATATGGCTCTGTGTCCCCACCCAAATCTCATCTCGAATTGTAATTGAAACTAGGCCGCATAAAACTTAGAAACTAGGCCTCATAAAAAAAGAACTTAAAAAATTAACACCAGGTGGCTCTGGATAGGGTCCCACCCTGCCTCGATAGGGTCCCACCCTGATAGGGTCCCACCCTGCCAATTCCGGGAAACAACCTCATGGGGTCCCACCCTGCCAATTCCGGGGGTCCCACCCTGCCTCGAAGTTCCCGGAATCAACAACTCCAGGAAAAAAACCTCATAAGGTCCTGCTCTAACCAATTAGAACAAGACACCTTGCTCAGGCCATAGACAGACCCAATTACCACGCACCTAAAGCTTTGTTTGAATTTCGCGCCCTAAGCTGTGTTTGAACTTGCGTTTGCCTATATAAACAGCCTGTAACAAGCAGTCAGGGTCCCAGGGCCAACTTAGAGCTTGGGACCCTAGCGCGCTAGTAATAAATAACTCTCTGCTGTGAATCTCGTGTCGGTGATCCTTCCCGGCGACCCCTGCCCAGGAAGGAATCGACAGTTCGGTTCCAACATAATCCCCACATCGATGAACAGACCTGGTGGGAGGTGACTGGATCATGGGGGTGGTTTCCCCCATGCTGTTGTGGTGATAACAGGGTTCTCATGAGATCCAATTGTTTTAAAAGCGGCCGTTTCCCTCGTGCACCCTCTCTCTCCTGACGCCTTGTGAAGAAGGTGTCTACTTCCCTTTTGCCTTCTGCCATGGTTGTAAGTTTCCTGAGACCTCCCCAGCCTCATGGGGAACTGTGAATGAATTAAACCTTTTTTCTTCATAAATTACCCCACCTCAGGTAGTATCTTTATAGCAGTGTGAAAACAGACTAATACAGAAAACTGGTACCAGGAGTGGCACACTGCTATGAAGATAACCTGGAAATGTGGAAACAATTTTAGAACTGGGTAACAGGCAGAGTTGGGACAGTTTGGAAGGATCAGAATAAGACAGGAAGATGTGGGAAAGTTTGGAACTTCCTAGATACTTGTTGAATGGCTTTGACCAACATGCTGATAGTGATATGGACAGTGAAGTCCAGGCTGAGATGGTCTCAGATGGAGACGAGGAACTTAATGGGAACTGGACCAAAGGTCACACTTACTATGCTTTAGTAAAGAGACTGGCGGCATTTTCCCCCTGCCCTAGAGATCTGTGGAACTTTGAGAGATAATTAACGTATCTGGCAGAGGAAATTTCTAAGCAGCAAAGCATCGAGATGCGACCTGGCTTTTCCTGAAAGCACACAGTTATATGCATTCACAAAGAGATGATTTGAAATTGGAACTTATGTTTAAAAAAAAAAAAGCAGAGACAAAAGTTTAGAAAATTTGCAGCCCAACCATGTGGAAAAAAAGAAAAACCCATTTTCTGGGGAGAAATTCAAGCTGGCTGCAGAAATTTGCATAAGTAACGAGGAGCAGAATGTTAATCACTAAGACAATGGGAGAAAATGTCTCCAGGGCATTTCAGAGACCTTCAAGGCAACCCCTCCCATCACAGGCCTGGAGGTATAGAAGGGAAAATTGGTTTTGCGGCCAGGCCCAGGCCTCAGCTGCTCTGTGCAGCCTTGGGACATGGCACCCTGGGTTCCAGCTGCTACAGCTGTGGCTAAAAGAGGCCAAGGTACAGCTCAGGGCATTGCTTCAGAGGGTGCAAGCCCTAAGCCTTGGCAGCTTCCACGTGGTGTTAGGCCTGTGGGTGAGCATAAGGCAAGAGGTAAGCTTAGGAAGCCTCCACCTCGATTTCAGAGGATGTATGGAATTGCTTGGACGTCCAGGCAGAAGTCTGCTGCAGGCCAGAGCCTTCATGGAGAACCTCCATGGGCAGTGTGGAAGGGAAATGTGGGATGGGAGCCCCCACACAGAGTTCCCACTGCGGCACTGCCTAGTGGAGCTGTGAGAAGAGGGCCACTGTCCTCCAGATCACAGAAAGGTAGATCCACCAACAGCTTGCACTGGGCACCTGGAAAAGCTGCAGGTGCTCAATGCCAGCCTGTGAAAGCAGCTGCAGGGGTTATACCCTGCAGAGCCACAGAGGCAGAGCTGCCCAAGGCCGTTAGAGCCCGCCCCTTGCACCACCATGCCCAGGATTTGAAACATAGAATCAAAAGTGATTTTGGAGCTTTAAGATTTAATGACTGCCTGGCCAGATTTCAGACTGGCATGGGGCCTCTGGCCCCCTTGTTTTGGCCAAGTTCTCCTATTTGGAATGGGAACATTTACTCAATCCCTGTACCCCCATTATATCTTAGAAGGAACTAACTGGCTTGTGATTTTACAGGCTCTTAGGTGGAAGGGACTTACCTTGTCTCAGATGAGACTTTGGACTTGGACTTTTGGGTTAATGCTGGAATGAGTTAAGACTCCAGAGGACTGTTGGAAAGGATGATTGGTTTTGAAATGTGAAAAGGACATGATATTTGGGAGAGGCTGGGGCAGAATGACATGGGTTAGCTCTGTGTCCCCACCCAAATCCTCATGTCAAATTGTAATCGTCACATGTTGAGGGACAACGGACCTGGTGGGAGGTGACTGGATCATGGCAGCAGTTTCCCCCAGGCTGTTCTCTTGATAGTGAGGAGTTCTCATGAGATCTGATGGTTTAAAAGTGGCAGTTTCCCTTGCGTGTGCTCTCTCTCCTGCCTCCTTGTGAAGAAGGTGCCTGCTTCCCCTTCACCTTCAGCCATAATTGCAAGTTTCCTGAGGCCTTCCCAGCCATGGGGAACTGATTCAATTAAACCTCTTTTGTTTACAAATTACTCAGTCTCAGGTAGTATCATTACAGCAGTGGGAAAATGAACTAACACATTAACTCAATTATCTTCATGTAACAAATTAAGAACTGAGGTTTAAGAGGGATGCACAATTTGTCCAAAGTCCCTGGGTAATAAGTGGCAAATTCAGAACTTAAACCTAAGTCTCTTGACTTACAAACCCCACATTCTTTTCAGGTACACATCATCCTGGAGGCTTCTGTGGAGCCTGGAAGGCTCATTCATAAACAATAACTTCTGGTCCCCCACCAAAGATGGAATTGCAAATCTGATTGTTTCACCTTTAGAAATACTAAAGAAGCCACCCTCAGGGAAGAAAAAAAAAAAAAAAAAAAAAAAAGCCAATGATTTCTTTTAACTTTTCACACCTGAGAAGAATGTCTGTTTCATCACAGAGTCCTCTAGGTATTAAATAGGCCTTTGGTTTAACAATGGCAATGACAGACCATTTAGTTGGCTAGGATGCAGAGATAAATCCAGTGCTCAACTTCCCCAGTCATAATTACACAGAAAGCACCTCTGCCTCCTTCACAGTCAGTGCTGGAGACTGCCTGTCCTAATAACCAGGAAAAAAATATCTCATCTCATCTGCATCTCCTACCCTCCCTGTGAGGAAGTCTGCGTGATCCCTACAGCCTCGGCCAAAACTGAAGACCACAGGCTCAAGGTCAACCCACAGTAGCGCCTCCCACTCATTCAGAAGAGACATTTCTGTCCAACATCCCTCATATCCACAAGGCGCAGCCTCTGTCCCAGCCCCTCACCCACTATTCTAGAACTCAGACTCCAGTAGGCACTCAGGAAACCCACAAGGCTGTCCCTATCTCTCTACTTTCTGACGCTGGCTGCAGAGACCACCAAGTGCAGATGAGCTCATGAGACAGAGAGGCAGCCCAGAAGTTGGGTAGAGATATGTGGTCACTGCAGGACTGTGAACCCTTCATGCCACCCTTTCTCCTGGAAGCCAATCCTCACCCATCCAATGCTCCATCCCTTTGCTGGACAACAATGGGAAACTGTTAGCTATAAAAACAAACCACAGAACTTACTCAGAATTAGTTCTGACATGGTGGTGATGATCCCCACAGGTGCAGAAAGAGAGCTTTCTCCTAAAGAGAATATTCACAAAGAGAGAAGGAAAGCCTCCGAACAGACAGGGTCCAGGCTCAGACTGCAGAACCAGCCCACTTGTTTCCTGAGCATTCAGCTTGGTTCTGAGTCCAACCTCGAGGGACTTGAACGTCATCGCATAAACTGATGCAACCTCTCCTGGAGGGAAACAGAGATGCCAACTTCAAATTATTCCCAAGAAAACCCCAGCAACCTGGGAACAGTCTTCAAGGCGGGAACCATTCCTGCTGGGAATACCCATAATAACACAAGTCTGTATGGAGTAATTATGTCCAGCCCCACGTTCAAACTTGGGTTTTTACCCTTGGAACCTTTATAAGGTGTCCCTGAGCTTGGAGGCCCCAGTCACAAACAACAGACATGGGCTGTCTAGAAGTCTGTTCCCAGAAAGGATCTTGTTGAAATGACAATAGGCCTAATGGGACTATGTGCTCTTAAGAGAGTACAAGTCCTTGGTCACTTGAGCATCATTAATCTAAAATTACAGTACCAAAAACAATAGAACCCACCATATGCAACCATGTTTTCCACATTCACAGGCTATCGTATGCCTCTGACACATAAAGTCCTGTTAGGAGCTTCCTGTCATTCCAGAAAGAAGTAAGTCCAAGTCCTCCAGGACCATGCAGGACCACAGGCACCCTTACCTCATGAGGGTGCCCACACCTCCTCTCCTCTCCTGGTCTACTCGCCCCTGTTGAGGATGAGGAGTGGGGCTGTGATGCAGTTCTGTGGGTTCACCAGCTGACCACATACCCACCAAGGACACTATTTCAAGAGATGTCTCCCAGACGGAAACTTCCAGTGACTCCAGAGTGATGTATCTTCAATGCAAACTCCCCAACAGCTCCCCGCTGACACTCGCTACCATCTATGCTTTCATTTCCTCCTTAAAACAATAGGCTTAGTACTGACAACTGTATAACTTAGTTCTCTTGTTTATGTTCTTTTTGTCATTCCAGAATAGACACCCCATGAGGGCAGTAGTTTTTATTTGCTTGGTTCACTATTCTATCCCAAGAATTTACAACAGTGCAAGCACAGAGGCGGTGCTCCATAAAAATTGGTCAGTAAAGTTTAATGGACACTCTAAAGCTTGCTGCCTTGGAGAAAGCTCTTGAAACAGCAATAAAAGGTTTACCACCTCTCCTGCACCAGAAGCTTCCTAGTAACAGGGATCATTTCAGGCCCATGTAACATCAATTATTTGGTATAATGTACTACATGTAGAAAGTAAATATTTACTGAGTGGCTACTAATGAGGTGTGATCCTCTCTGCACTGAAATTAAAATGTGCATTAAACACTGAATACAGTTGCTCAGTGTTGACTTGGTCCCAGTGAATTGATGTTAAAATGTTCAAAAGAACCATGTCCGGTTGCCTGTGCTTCCGTGGGGTTAACTCAAAAGGCATATGCAGCTTTCCCTCCCTGGGAACAAGGAGGCCTGGCTTCCAGCCCTGGGTCTGCCTTCTGCCAGCCCTGGGATCCTGGCACATCTCCTAAGCTCTCTGCATCCTTCTTTACTCATGTGGAGAATGATAGGGCTTATTTTCCACCTATAAAATCAACTGAACATTTAAAAACATTGTAATAACTTGGTTATAGTCTTAGAGAAAGCAATAAACATGGCTAATGGTAACATACAATGAAATAACACTTTTGAGAGGCAATATGTGATATTTACCAAGGAACTTAAAATTTTTTAAATCCCTGATCAAGAAGTCCAATTTCTGGGAATTTCATCCATTGAACAAATAATTGCAGGCATGAAAATGTGGATTACAGCATTGTCTATAATATTAAAAAGCTGTAAGTGCATGAATATAATATTTTCAAAGGCATATCAGACCAGTTAAAAAAAAAAAAAAGAAGAAGAGGCCGGGCGCGGTAGCTCACGCCTGTAATCCCAGCACTTTGGGAGGCCGAGATGGGCGGATCACGAGGTCAGGAGATCAAGACCATCCTGGCTAACAAGGTGAAACCCCGTCTTTACTAAAAATACAAAAAAAAAAAAAAAAGCCGGGTATAGTGGCAGGCGCCTGTAGTCCCAGCTACTTGGGAGGCTGAGGCAGGAGAATGGCGTGAACCCGGGAGGCGGAGCTTGCAGTGAGCCGAGATCGTGCCACTGCACTCCAGCCTGAGCAACTGAGCAAGACTCTGTCTCAAAAAAAAAAGAAGAAAAAATAAATAAATTAAAAAACGGAAGAATATGTTATAGAATGACATTTTGTAGGATTAACCAATAGCCTTTTGGTATAATTTTGGTAGGTGAAAAGTAAGCATAAAACCCATCTGTTAATTACAATGGTACTACAGACAAAGACAAGGACAGTACATACTCACACAAAATCATTTCTTATGAGAGTGAGAAGTAACTGTTTTTCTTTGTGCAATATTCATATTACATAAAAGGTTATATATGAAATGTATATATGACAAATTTATATATATGAAATGTACATATATAGGACATATATAGTTATATATGAAATTTATATATAGTTTTATATATATGACATTTATATACACATAAAGTTCAAAAACTTCTGCAAACCAAGGAAAGTTAAATTTCAAAAACTTCTGCAAACCGAGGAAACTTAAATAACAAAATGAAAAAGATTGCAAAATGTATCCCAAAGAGTTATTCTCCTTAATACATACACAACTTTATAAACTGAGAAGTAAAAGAGCAACAACGGAATAAAAAATGATCAAGGAACAAGATACAACTCAAATGGCCTTCAAACACATTTATAAGAAGAGAAATTCACTCTTACTATATCGAGATGCCATTCCCCAACTATCAAGTTAGCAAAAATTCAAATATTTGGCAAATCCTGTTGGGGAGGCTGTAGGTCAACCATCATTCACACACCTTCCTGGTTGGAGTTCCAAATGATGATAGAACACATGAAATGGGGACTACGTCAATATATCTACCAAAGGTTTACTACATGTACCCATTGACCTAGTAATCCCACTTTCAGGCATGTGCCCAGTGGAGGAAGTTAGTCCCTGGGGTCTTGTTTGTAACACCAGAAGACTGAGAGCAACCCAAGTGGCAGGCTGTGGACTAAACCATGGAAGGTTTGCACAATGGAATACTGTGCCGCTGAAGAAAGGATGAAAAAGCCTTCTATGCATTCAAATGGAAAGATCTGCAATATGTGTTCAGTAAAAAGAGCAAAGCATAGAACAGCATATATCCTATGATAAACTTTGTGTATTTATTTGTATTCACATAAATAAACACTGCATGGATATCCAAGATTCTTTTATTTTTTGAGATAGGGTCTCGCTCTGTTACCCAGGCTAGAGTGCTGTGGTGCACTCTTGGCTCACTGCAGCACTGCCCTCCTGGGCTCAGGTGATCCTCCCACCTCAGCCTCCCAAGTAGCTGGGACCACAGGCCTGTGCCACAACCACACCTGACTAATTTTTGTATTTTTTGTAGAGATGGGCTTTCAACTTGTTGCCCAGGCTGGTCTTAAACTCCTGAGCTCAAGCAATGTGCCTGCCTCAGCCTCCCAAAGTCCTGGGATTACAGGCGTCAGTCAGCCACTGCATCTGGCCGAATATCCAAGATTCTAATTAAAAGAGTTACTTAACATGGCAAGGAGGGCTGGACAGTGGAGAGCATGAGAAGGCACAGGTGCCAGCTGGATTCTCCATATATAGCTTTAAAGAAGTTTGATTATGAATCACATGCTGATAGGGTTTGGCTCTGTGTCCCCACCCAAATCTCATCTTGTAGCTCCCATAATTCCCACAAGTTGTGGTAAGGACCCAGTGGGAGATGACTGAAGCATGGGGGCAGGTCTTTCCCGTGCTGTTCTTGTGATAGTGAATGGATCTCATGACATCTGATGGTTTTACAAATGGAAATTTCCCTGCACAAGTTCTCTTGCCTTGTCTGCTGCCATGTGAGACGTGCCTTTCGTCTTCTGCCATGATTGTGAGGCCTCCCCAGCCACATGGAAATGTCAGTCCAATTAAACCTTTCTCTTGTAAGTTTCCCAGTCTTGGGTATGTCTTTATCAGCAGCATGAAAACGGACTAATACACGTGCATATTTAAACATCGCAAAGATTTTAATAAAAATAAAAGCCATTATAATCATTCAGAATAAACAGACGGTCTCTAACTTCGTTTCCGGTCACAACCAAGCAATCATACCTGCTCATTCTATACATCTATTTGGCTACTCAAAGAAAGTTAGGAGCCGGGTGCGGTGGCTCAAGCCTGTAATCCCAGCACTTTGGGAGGCTGAGACGGGCGGATCACAAGGTCAGGAGATCGAGACTATCCTGGCTAACACGGTGAAACCCCGTCTCTACTAAAAAATACAAAAAGCTAGCCGGGCGAGGTGGCGGGCGCCTGTAGTCCCAGCTACTCGGGAGGCTGAGGCAGGAGAATGGCATGAACCCGGGAGGCGGAGCTTGCAGTGAGCTGAGATCCGGCCACTGCACTCCAGCCCGGGTGACAGAGCGAGACTCCGTCTCAAAAAAAAAAAAAAAAAAAAAAGAAAGTTAGGAAATGTATTTTAGTATTGTATAAATTACCACAAAAATTCCAAATAATATTTTAATTAATTTTTTGTCTCTAACTTGGAGTTCCAAAAATGTCAGCCTATGTCGGCTCCCCTACATGTCTCTTCTTAATTTAAAATCTGAAATGTATTTTATTGTCAAAAGGTGCAACATCCTTGATGCATCTGCCTGTCGAGAGCTAAGAGTTAGACAAGGTTGGTCAGCTCACGGCACTGTGAATGTAAGACTTACTTTCACAATCAGTAACTGACTACTTTCATAGTGCCAGCCTTTCAGGGAGGCTTTTCTTTTTCCCATAAGAAAAAAAAAAAAAAAAAAAACAGTGTTAATTCAAACAAGAATTATGCACTAATAATAGCTGACATGTATTAAGATCTTACTAGGTGTACCAACTCATAAGCCACTTAATCTTACAATAGCTTAGTGAGGTGGTATTATTACCTCCCATTTGGTACAAGGAGACCAGGGCACAGCGAGGTTAAGAAGTTTGTTGACTATCACACTACCACAGACATGGAAACAGCATATGCATCTCAGCAGTCTGAAGCCAGCCCCATGCTCTGAACCACAATATTGTATTTAATTATTTTCTGAAAATTAGAATGCACGTGACACTGATGGTCGTAAGGCAGCCATAATCTTGACAATGTGCAGAATCATGCTACAAACGCCATTCTCCCTTCTTGAGACACCTATACTATTCAGCACTCCTGGAGAACAGATATGCCTGTAACTTCCACCCTCCCACTTTACAGGCTGAGAATGAGGTGGAGCTGGTAAATGACGAATCTAAGATCAATTAATGGGCATGAGTCATAGCCTAAAAAACTAGATCCTCCAGAATTCTCACTTACTCTTAATTTCCACATCCTTCCTTATGTGGTGAACAACGTGCTATCCTGAAGTCCAGTAACACTGTAGACCAGAGATTGGTAAAGTCTACCTGCTAAGGGCAAGATGGAAAACATTTCAGGCTTTGTAGGCCATGGGGTCTCTGTAGAAAAGACCACTCTGATCCTGGAGCACGACGCAGTCAGAGACGGCACGTAAGCCAACAGGCACGGCTGTGTGCCTGTGAAGCCTTATTTATGAAAACAGGCAGTGGGCCGGATTCGGCCCATGGACCATATGCTGACCCCTGCGGTGCGTACTGACAATTTTCTAGGGATGGTGGAAATCCATCTCACCCTTCCAATCTTCTCCTTTCTCTAGTAAATACTGGAAGAAAGTTAATGTTCCTAAAATTCCATTTCCACTCCAAAGACTCATGCCTGATGTGAAACCCTTTCCCAACCTCATCCTCACTGGCCTATCTTCCAGCAGACAGTGTGCACTGTGCTGTCGGGCTGGTCTTCTGAGGAGATGCCCACCCTGCACTATGAGGTGACCAGGAGGACCTTCTACCCGGGCCACCTTCCATCAGCATTTAATTTGCATGTTTGATGGCAATACAAGAGCCTTACATGCCGATACACACAGAAGAAATGGAGGAAGTACAATAAAATTAATCCAACTAGTCTGTGGTTGAACAGTTAATGACAATTTTAGGATAAAAGCCTAAGTCTCTTTATCCAAAGATCCTAAGACACCACGTGAGCCTAATATTAGACACGACATCCTAATATTAGACACAACATCCTATACTAAAAAGTGTGCAATCTTTTGGGATCAGAGGCCACTGAGTTTGAACCCCAGCTCAGACACCCAACCACGTGACTGTGGCAAATTGCCTACACTTAACAGCAGCTCCAGTAACTAAGGCACCATCCGAACCTGCATTAGTGGTATATTGCCTCCTTTAATCCTTCCAGTAAACTATGAAGTAGGCATGTTCATCCCCATTTCACAGGTAAGAAAATGAGGCTTTAAAGTTCCCCAACTTGTCCAACGTCACAAAATTAGTAAATGTCAAGAGCCTACCTTCAAACAGAGGCAATCTGGCTTCAGAATCCTACTCTTCAAACCACAAAAGTGACCGCCTCTTGGGCTTCACTGGTGCTGGTGTCTACCATTATTGTAACTATTATCCCCCACTGTTAGAGGGCGTGCACCTTTCTAGTCAAGAACTAAACGCTTTCCTGTGGATCTTCCGCTTTGCCAGATGCAAGCATCTGTAGGTCCTTTTCTGTGGGAGTTTGGGCCTGGATGTGGCTCGGGAACAGAATGGCAGTCCTTGGCCTCGCTGGGACACACTGCATCCCCGGGGTGGAACGCAACCCTGAGACACAGCTGGCTGCCTTGTTAGCCATAGTCCTGCGCAACATGTGCACCAAACAGTCAATGTCTAAGGGAAGATGGTTTATGTGCTAGAGAGGCCAGGAAGGGAGGCAACCAGTAAAGGAAAAGGATTGTCAAGGGGAACCTTCCAATCCCACAGCCCCACTCCAAGAATCAGCAATTAGCCCGAGGAACGACCCCCGCCAGGGCTATTTCCGTTCCACCCAACCCACCTGAAAAATTATTCTAAAAAGGAAAAAATAAGTTATAAACATATGAAGCCACGTGCAGTTAAAGAGGGTAAGTGGCGGTTAGCACAAGAAGTTATATAATTTCCCTTTTGTAGCTAGGAGGAAAGTTATCTCCCAAAGTTTGACAGTTGAACACAGAAGTACAGCAGCATTTCAGACTGTCACTCAATCTTGCTGCAGCTCTGCCTGGCAGATGACTGAGCGTGTGCCCACAACTTAGGCCTGGAATGAGGAGGAGGGAAAGAAGAGGAGGCAGACCAGTTAAAATTAGAATCCACTCTGCTGTTTGCTGTTGCTCTGGCTTCAAGGGAAATGGGTGGGTTTAGGTGGCTTCAGCTTGATTTGAAGTTACTCGTATAAGGTTGTGGGCTGGATCAGAACCCTGGGGGAGACAATAATTCCTCCCCAGGGGCCTGTGTGAGAAGAAATGAGACTCCCCTTCCAAGGCTCTCCATTCATGAACCAAACTGCAATCCCCTCTTTTTGAAAACCATTAAGAAAAGACTAGGAAGGAGACTGCATTCAGTTCAAAAGAACAAAATCAGGAATCTAGAAATAAACATTGTACACTCTCTTATCCCACAGCAGAGAAATATCCCAGGTCCCACTGAAAAGTAGAGAAGCAGGCTTAGGTAACTGGAAACTGGGAGCTGAATCCATGCAAAAAACAAAGTGAAGGTCAGAACTAGCGAGAGCCCAGGGAGTGCCTCTGTCCAAGACTTCATCTGCTATCACTCAGATACATGGCAAATCAGAGGACAGAATTCCAAGGCCCAGGTGAGCAGCGCTGCCACTCCCCACACAGGTGCCAGAGCTGTCTGTGTCTAGAATAACTGACTGCCCCATGTTAGCAAGTTCCACACAGCTGAAGACTGCAAAAGAGAAGGGTTAAGGAAAAATCTCTCATAGATCCTGAAACTGCAGCATGCTGCCAAACCCCACCTCAGAATGCAATTTGTTATTCAGTCTTAACTCACCCATGACCTGGTTTGCTCCATATTTTAGTTTTGTAACATTTATTATCCTTCTGGCAGATATGCTGAAGAAGACTAGAATCACCTCATATACTAGACAGCCCTATCACTGGGACCCCACACCCTGGCCATCCCTACCATCCCTACGGGGGCTCCCAGTAGAAAGAAGGCAGGCCCACTCAAGGAACCAGACAACTGAAGGAATATTAAAGCAGGGAATAGTTTACAGACGTGGAAACGGAAAGGGACTCAGGAGAACGTGGAAAACTGCACACCCGTCCCAAGAGGACTGGGCATGACTTCCCAGCCAGAGGTTACTGTCCAATCAGCTGGAACTCCTGCAATAAGGACAAGGCCAAAGAACTATGGGAAACCCAGTGACCACACACCACAAAGTAAAATGACACGGTCAGTAAGTATTTCTGCTTTTCCATACTTGTCAGTTATTTTACAAAGTGTATGTTATACTTTGCAAAAAGAAAAACGAGTAAGAAAAATGTGTCAAATAAGGAAAGCAAGGTAAAGACAAGAGTGATTTTAGTGCACAAAATTCATATTCTCAAAGTTTAGTTTTACACATGACTCTATGCACTCAATTTTGTGCAGGTCATGCTTTGGGGGCAACAAATTTGGTTCAAAACTTCAAACAGAAATGGGGGCTGCAGGAGGAAGGGCTAGGCCACTGGAGAAGCCATCACATGGTGAGAAAAACACAGTCCTGTGGCTTGTGCGGAAAGAAGGTGCAAGTCACCACTTGGTGAAGCTGGTGGCTGAGGGTGTGGACACTGGGACAACAGACCCTGGGCTCATTCTCCACCATAGCCTCTGCTCTCTGAGGGGACCTGGGCAAGTTCCTCCCTCTCCAGGTCTCAGTTTCCTCCTGTATAAAATGGGGAGAATGTACCAGTTGAATATCCGCCATCCGAAATGCTTGGAACAGAAGTGTTTTGGATTTTGAAATATTTGCATATACCTGATGAGATATCTTGGGGCTGGGACGTGTATTCGTCTGTTTTCATGCTGCTGATAAAGACTTACCCGAGACCGGGCAATTTACAAAAGAAAGAGGCTTATTGTACTTACAGCTCCACATTGCTGGGGAGGCTTCACAATCATGATGAAAGGCAAGGAGGAGCAAGTCACATCGTACGTGGATGGCAGCAGGCAGAGCGAGAGCTTGTGCAGGGAAACTCCTGTTTTTAAAAACATCGGATCTCAGGAGACCCACTGACTATCACGAGAACAGCATGGGAAAGACTCACCCCCATGGTTCAATCATCTCCCACCAGGTCCTTCCCACAACACACGGGAACTATGGGAGCTACAAGATGAGATGTGGGTGAGGACACGAAGTCAAACAATATCAGGATCCAAGTTTAAACATGAAATTCACTTTTGCTCCATATACACCTTATACGCACATAGCCTGAAGGTAAAATTTTATAAAAGATTTGTAACAATTTTGTGCATGAAAGGAAGACTGACTGCATTTTGCCCGCAATCCGTCACATGAGGTCAAATATGAACGTTTCCACCTGTGGCACGGTCGGCACTCAAAGTTTCATGCTCTGCAGCATTTCAGATTTTGGAGTTTTTGAATTAGGAATGCTCAGCCTGTACTTTTATTAGTTACTTGGGGCTGCAGTGACAAACACCACAGACTGAGTGCCTCCAATAGCAGAAATGTATTTTCTCACACTTCTGGAAGATGCAGGAGCATGAGCAGGGTGTGGGCAGGGTCGGCTCCTTCTGAGGCTCAGAGGAAGGATCTGTCCCAGGCCCCTCTCCCTGGCTTGTCGGTGCCATCTTCTCCCTGTGTCTCTTCATATCATCTTCCTTCTGTGTGTATGTCTGTCTCCCAATTTCCCCGTCTTATATGGACACCAGTCATCCCGGGTGAGGGCCTACCCCAATGACCTAATTTCAACTTGATTACCACTGTAAAGGCCCTCTCTCCAAATAAGGTCACACACTCTGATGTACTGGGAGTTAGGATTCCAACATATGAATTTTAAGGGGACATGGTTAAGCCCACGACACCATTTAGAATAATGAGGATTAAATAAGTTAACAGATGTGGCACCCTACTAACAAGGCCAGTAATGACACTGATGCACTACAGGAATGGCCATCATTATTGTCATCACTACTGACATTCAGCCCCAAGGATGGGGTATTACCTAACCTACTGGCTACAGCCCTGGACCAAGAGGCGGTATACCTGGGTGCACCCTGAGACCACATGCTACACTCTCGAGGGGCGGCTCTGTGCTACGCTCACAGTGTCCCTGAGCCCAAGACCTCATCTGACCAGCAGGAACCCCCACATCTCACCAGCCTCTCACTACCACTGCAGGGACTCAATGGGACAGCCCGAACACATAATACCTGGGAACACCGTGGGCTCTGACCACCAGTCATGCTTGAGGAGGATGATGCCAAGAGACACTGGCAATGCCCTCGCCAACTTCACAGTGCCTGCTTTGCCCCGAAGAAGAGTTGATGCGTTTTTCCAGACACTGTGGCTAAATTTGTAAAAAACACATTGACAGGTAATTCTGGGTGTTATTTTGTATGGTAGGAGAAAAGGATTTGTTTTCTCAAACGTGTTTGTTTCTTGTGATGAGAATAGACTGATCCCAGTAGGGGGAGCAAAGCTCTTGTCTTCAAGACCAGGTGATGGGCCAGCAAGCATGGACCCGCAGGACTGCTGCAGCCACAAGAACACATTCCAATTACTGGAGCCGTGTTCTATGTTCCCAGAATAAATCAGTGGTTTGTCCCAGCTGAGGAGGTGAAGAGCCACTGGCAAAGCCAGCTGCACCCACCAGGAGTCTGTTCTAACCTTGCCTGCTCTGGGCCCGAAGTGTTCACTGTTCCCCTCCTTCAACCAAAATAATATAAGAAAGTACTATGCTTTCCTGTTCCCCTCCTTCAACCAAAATAATATAAGAAAGTACTATGCCCACGTATTTTAACTTGCAACTCATCCTGCAGGATATTCTCTTTCTGTATTTTCAAATGAAAATATGGAATGCCAGAAGAGTTTAGAACATATCTCCTATAGCCTTCTCAAGGGTTGCCCAGAGAAGAGAAGGCCCTTGAGGAAGGATCAGCAAGGACAGGGTGGCTGCCCACACCAGGCTGTTTTACATGATACCATTCTGGGAGTAATGAGCAGAAGAGACATACCATTCAAAAGCAACTAATGCCAAATCCCATGGAATTAAGAATCCTTTGAAGTGGACACCACTTCCCCTACTCTACAGATATCAACAACTCACCGCACGCAGTGACCCGTTTCTGAAAAAAACACTGTTCCTTAAAATGCTAAGAGAAGGTCCAGGTCCACTGAAACATGAGTTCCCAAATCAAGTAGCTTAGTGCTTTGGGTTTGCAAAGATGTTCATGAACTTTTAATTCATTTGATATTTCCAGCGAGCTTTTGACTTTTCCCTCATTTTGCACATAAAAAGAAAAAAAAAAGAAGTCTATGGAAGTATCTTAATCTGGCTTCCCCTAGAGCAGACCCTGAGACAATGATTCCTATGCAAGTGATTTACTTGGTCGGTGAGTTTCTTGAGCTAAGGAAACAGTTGTAGACGTGAAGAAGTGAATGAAGTACAAGTGAAGGATTTACCACTCTGGTCGCTACTGAGGTTAATGGATGCTTAATCCCATGGAGGACTCAGACAGTCACTGTCAC
Source organism: Macaca fascicularis (assembly GCF_037993035.2). Lineage (NCBI taxonomy): Eukaryota > Metazoa > Chordata > Mammalia > Primates > Cercopithecidae > Macaca > Macaca fascicularis. Next base: position 115,150,269 of record NC_088387.1, read on the forward strand.
ACCCCTGCCTCATAGTTACCCAGAAGTAGAGAGCAGGGGCTGAGATCTACCAACTCTAACTCCCAAGACCGGGGGCTGCTCCAGGACAGGGCGCCACAGGACAAGGCTGAGGGGCTCCTCAAAGTCCCCATGCAAAAAGGGGCAAGGGTGGGGCACAATGGGGCACTAACAAGACCCTGGGCAGGTTCCCTTCACACTCATCCTCCTTCCCCCATAACCACTGGTGCCCACACGCCCCAAGGGAAGTTTTCTGTCGCAGATGACAAACGAACGGTGTCTTCTGTAGATGAAGGATTACATGTTTCACATAACATTTTCAAAGCTTGATTTGTAGTAATTTGTCAGAATAAACTCTCATTGGAGGAACAACGACCTATATGCACAGTGATGGGTAAAATTCATTATCACACACGTACGAACCGATAAGAACCTTGACTCAGCGGGTGACCATGGGAAACTGGAGAAGCGACGGCTTGCTGGGAGAGTCACGAAAAGGGAGAACATCATACAGGCATGGGGGATGGTATGTGGGGAGGAGGAGGAGACAAACTTGTCTCCAAAATGTCTTGTGTGGACGGCTGCAAAAACTCCTGACACCATGAACCAAAGAACTAAAGCTAAAGCCAAGAGAGGAAGGTCGGTCGAGAAAAGAAGCCTGTACAGGGGAGAAGCATGGATCTTCAAGGATCAGGAGGGCTTCCAGGTGGAAGTGGCCAGGATGTATAACCAGAGACCTGGCCATAGAAAATCCCATCAGGAGTAACACTAGCTCAAGAATCGCCTTCACTGCACAAGCTTGTGCTACTGCCCTCACCACGGACTTCCTAATTACCTGTTCACGGAACACTCTGCTCGGTGATTATTCTATTAAAGTTGAAATGCTTCAGGCCTCCTGAAAATAGCCCCTAAATCACTCCCCTTCTCATGGCAATATTTACTGTACTTCAAAACGCAAGGCAGGAGGTTGTCATGGAAAAAGAACTTGGCTACTATTAACCTCTTAAAATATTCTTTTTATAGTGGGCTGCTTTAGACATTTGGTGACTGGGGATTTCTCCAGGGTCAATTCATCCTTCTCCCCAAACAAACCTCAGAGCACAGACTTTTCAGGTTCTGGGAAGACCAAAGCGGGTGACGCTGACCATGGCTGTTTAGTCTTCGTGTTGCTGTTGTTTCTGCATCCTAGCTAGAAGGTGAAGAAACATCCAACATTTGGAGACTAACTCAAATTTTAAAATATTCCAGTGTTTCTCTGGCCAATATTGTCATAATCGTCTTCACACGGTCCATTTAAACCACCATTTCTTCTTACTGTGAAATATATGGGCTAAGACTTTGAAGTGCCTGCAAAGGTCAGGGTATAACAATTGTTGCTGAGTAAACAACTTCTCCAATGCTGAATGTGCAATTTTGGTATTAGTGTGTGTGTTGTGGGGGTTGGGGGGGTATCTTTTTTCCTTTTCTTTCTTTTTTAATGATACTAAACATTTAACTCCTTCAAACCTAAAACGCACATCCTGTTTAAAAACTGAAAGCTTAATAAGTGAAAACCCCGATAAACTTAGGCAAATTTTCTGTCTCTTCACCAAATACAAACAGCATAGCAATCTAGAAGGTAAAAGAGAGATTTCCTTTTAAGATGATAATTATCAAAAGCAATTTTTATAAATCTTGTGCCTATTTCCTTATTACCTGGAAAGGATGGGAAAACAGCTTCGGGATGCCATCCTGAAGATGCAATCCTGTCCCATTTCCCCAAGCTCTGCGCCACCGCACCGGCCTGCAGCTCCACACTTGCCACAGAGTCACCGCCCTACCTTCCCGCTATTTGTGCTTAGGTTTTGCGTTATGCCTCAGGCTTAGAAAAGCTTCTCCCTCTAGAAGGCACTGGTCCCTTAAACTCCATAAAGGCCCTGAATATACAGACATTTCTATAATTGAGTAATTGACAGAAAATTGCTCTCCATACATGTACATGTCTGGTGCTGTAGGTCCACTCACCAAACAGCTTCCACCTGCCTTTGCATGTGTGGTGGCGGCTGCTCCCCACCTTGCAGGGACACCACTGCCTCCTATGATGGCCTCCAACACGCCCTCCTCCTGAGCTGAGATCGTGTCCTATTTTCCTGTTTTCCCTCCAGGCCCAGAAAAGCCGAGCCTCGTCCCAGTGCATGTGTCTGCAGGGTTGTTTCACGTTTCTTGTAAATATCCTCATAACAGGCCTGCCAGCTATGATAGGGCAAACATTTGACACTTGTTGAGTACAACTGTCTGTGAACAATTCCAAACGGGGCAGCCAGCACGCACGCGCAGGCAGAATTCCTCTGTGTGCAGAAATCCTAATTTTATACCTAAACTCATTGCTACTGTGTTGAGTGCAAAACCACGCTCCCTCTTTCAAAGAATGAAAATTCACATTGGAAGCCAATGTGTTCTCTTGCTGTGTTTTGTTTTGTTTTTGTTTTCCATCTCTGCTACCCTTGCCACCGTTTTACTTTAACCTCATGCCTCTTTCTTGAGCCACATCATTACTTCCTTTACAGTTCTGCCTACCAGCTGCTGGAGTGGGCCAGGAGGGGAGTGAGGAAAATGCAAGACCAGGCTGACCCATTCCCTGCACAGCTTCCAGAAGGATGGTTCTCAAATGCAAAGCCACTCCGGGGCACACAGTGTGTCCCATGCCTGCCTCTAGTTTGCGGCTGCTTGACCGGAGGGACTATATTAAATTCATTTTTAACAACCCCAGTTCCTCACCCAATGACTGCACACCAAGGACACATGACTCAGAAACCCTGAGTTTTAACTCTAGATATGTAATTAACTAGCTAAAGACTTTTGCTCATCAATTAAACAGAGGAAAGAAGAAAGAGGAAAAGAGAGAGGGAGAGAGGGAAAAAGGAAAGGGAAAGGAAATTTGTTAAAACTGCAGGGTTTGTTTGGGCGTCTTCTCTTGTAATAGTCTTTTGTTCTGTCATTTTTGGAAACAGATTCAGGTAAATGGCAAGTAAGCAGACCTTACACATCCAATTACACAGATTCATTCTGAGAAGAGGAAGGAGGCAAGAAAAGGTTTAACTTAGAAAAAAAATCACGAAGAATTTAATTGTGTGATGAGGAATGTCTATGAGCTCAGAAAGTGACAAGATACTGCGAGATGTTCATCAATCCATTAAGGAACAGGATGGAGCCAACAAAGAGGGTATATCGGATCAGAATGTGTTGCATATTAACTTTCATGCTCCCAAAATCACTGGAGATTCACTTATCTCTAAACGCACACAAACATTTCAACCCAGAGACTCCTTGCTTGGCCAGTAAGGGTAAAAATCAAACATACATTTTTCAGGTATTTCGTGTTCATGTTACCTGAGGACTCCTGATGTTACCTATGATCCTGTCTGTTCAGGCCTCAGTATCTCTCTGTGGAACAAGGCACGATTCAGAAAAGATGTCCTCCAGTGTCTCAAAACTAGAAGGTGGATTTCATGCATCAAATCACCACTTATAACTCAGCCTAATTCAAGTCCAAGTACAACTTCATCCTTGACCTCTGCTTCTCAGTGCTGAGGACAGTCCCCTTCTTCAACCGTCTTTTAAAATTATCGAAATAATCTTGTCATCTCCCTTTAATGATCAATCACAGTTCAAAGACCACCACAAATTCAACACTGGCATCATGATGGCATAAACCATGGAGACTAGCAAGGTGGGACCAGTCATTAACTGAAGACCTTCAGTGCATGAATGCCTATGCTCAGTAATGGGAAAGGCATTGCCCTGCCTCGGGAAGTTTATGCCGCAGTTAATAAGACAAGTGCATAAATATTCAAGTAAAAGAGAATGGGGAAGAACTAACATTTTATTAACTATCTGGTCTAAGTGTTAGAAGTTTTCCCTATTTCAGTGAATTTAACTATCCATAATCTGATAAGATACGTGGCTTCACAGATGAGGAAACAAGTGTTCAGTCAGAAGGCTAAATAGCACAAAGTTTTGATATAGGAGGTAGAAAGAAAGTATTTAGGCAGGCAGTGAGGGCAAAAGAGTGTTTGGCAGAGCTTCCCTTCTACCAAAAATCTGCCCCCCAAAATCATTTCTCTTATAACAAAGAACAGCCTGAAAAATGGAGCCACAAACAAAAATAAGAAAGCTAGAAGCTTGGATGAGGGATGCCAGCAGCTGCACCAATAGAAAAGAGTTACCTGGGGGCCGGGCATGTCCAACACGGAGACTCCATCTTCCCTTTTCCGTTACCACATGTACAGTAATAAATAAAAGGGCAACATGGTACAGCTCAGGCAGAGAACCCCCCTGCATAATAAAACATTAGGGTGGGGGCTACCAGAGATTTGCATCCTATGCAAATGGCACACCTGGTCTAACCAGTCTTTAGCTCCCTGTGTAGTTTAGGTACCACTTCCCCACCAGCTTATCTATAAACTCCCTGTATTTCACTGTGGATCCGACAACCATTTTTTTCAGGACCCCTCTCTGTAGCGGAGAGCTATTCTCTTTCTTTCACCTGTTAAACTTCCACTCTCAGCCTCACTCTTCATGTGTTCGTATCCTTGTTCTTCCTGGCCATGAGACAACAGACCTCAGGTATTACCCCAGACAACGAGGCTGTTTCAATTTCACATGTATTTAGTAAATGAGAGAGAGATTTTCAAATGCCAATCAAACACTGTCGCTAATATTACTTCCACAATACCACACACTGCCTAGGAATTCCAAGAAAACACAGCATTTCCAGGTGGCCAAGTCAGGAATGCTTCAGGGAAGAAGGGCTATTCGTGCTGGGCTTTAAAGCTGGAGTGATGTTGTTATGTGTGTGAAAGAAATTCTAGGCAGAAGGACAAAAGGGGGATGGGTATTCAAAGTCATGTGCCAGACATGAAGGCATGGCCTCAAGGATGTCATCCACAGCAAGATCCCTGCATCGGAGCTTTCCTCTCTTAGTGTCCTCTGGCTCTTAGTGTCCTCTTGTCCTTAGGATGCATGCATGTCTCATCTCTCCAAATACATTACTGTCTCCTGAGGCTGGGTCTGTATCAAATACTCTGGATCGCAGGGACTCCACTAACAGTGCCCTGGGCACAGTAGGCACTCAGTGCAGGTGCGTAAAAGAGTAGTTCACATTCTAAGAGAAAAAAAATGTACCTTTATAGGAATTCAATCTGGAAGATAAAATGCCTCCACCCCTCAGAAATTAATTTTTTTTCCTGGTCATATTGTCGCTGCACATAATCATTATCATCATAAAGATTTATTATCATAAAGATAATCGCAACATGTTAAACGCCTATGAAGCAGCAGACCTTTCTGTGATACAGTAAGAGATAACTGGAAACCCACAGACTGATTTAACATCAGACTTAAAAAAAGAAAAGCATGCATTATTCCTTTTCTAATTGCTAAATTATTACATGTTTTAAAGAGAAATTACACTAAAAGCCATAAAGAAAAAAACCCACATAAGTCCAAGAAAGACATCCAGAGGACCAAGTTGTATTTCAAACAGCAAAGCAGATTTTTCTGAAAGCTTTCTTCAGTACCCCCCCACACACACACACACATACACACACACAATTGAAATTGGCATTATGCTGACCAATGACTTCATACAATCACTTCACTGCCAATTTGAAAATTAAGCGCATGCCAGCACTTTCTTCAGTTCTTCCTTCATGCTGAAGGAAGTAAACAAACCACTTGTGAGTGTGAATGCAGCGGAGAGCCTGAAACTGCCACAGAGCTGCCTGTCCACGGTGAAGGAGAAAAGAACTCTCATACCTCCACACCGGGGAACCCACGTATTTGCCAGGAACATTTCAGGTGTGGAAGCTCCTTGAGATTTACCTGGCATGACCTCCTCCCTTCACGGTGAGAAGAAATACATGCCTGATCTATGCAGAGAGCAGGTCAGTGCTGTTCTGTCTGAGAATCCTCTCTCTACACACCAACACTCCCGAGTCATGACTAATTTCTCCTTCAATTCCAAATGGCATTATCCTTCCCCCGTTGTGTGTTGTGACCATCACTTTCCAGAACACAATCTTGGCCACTCTCATTGCCTTCATAAAAGAGTACCATCCAGGGGCCCAGGTGGACTCACCCCGACTCAAGTTCTCTAACAAAAGTCAAAGTCCCTTCATGGTATGCCTTCCAAGTGTCGGGAGCCACCATCGGCTGGGCTCATTTTTAAAAAAATAAGAGAGTAAGGCAGATTCTCAGAGTTGATCTGGGAACTTCAAAGGTTTTCACTCTGTTGCAAAGATTCCATGCCAAAGGCACAAGGGTCTTTGATGTACATGGTCCCCAGTCTACTCCAAGGGAATAAAAGGAAAAAGAGGATTTTAGGGCTTCACTGAACAATACAGTTTACTTTTCCTCCACCCATGTTTCCCTTTAGTTCTCCCGTAGTCTCCATTGCCATGAAATATCCTTCCTGATACGAGGGGCAAGACATTCATTTCTAACTGTTAGAATCACAGAGCGTGAGGGCTGGAGGGTCTCCGGAACACGGGCCAGCCAGAGGAAACAACACGGAGCGGCGCTGTGCGATCTCCACAGGAGGGCAGGGAGGGGACAACATGGAGCGGCGCTGTGCGATCTCCACAGGAGGGCAGGGAGGGGACAACACGGAGCAGCGCTGTGTGATCTCCACACGAGGGCAGGGACAGGTAGCCCCTTGACTGCGATCCACATGCCTATTTGGCAGTAGGCTAGTCCCGGGGAATCCAGGGGACTTGGGAACTTCACTTGCTGCTCCAGTGCGATGGTTTCCATGTTTTTTCCCTCTGGAACTCATGCTGAAACTTAATCCTCAATGAAACAGTATAGGGGGTGGTGGTGATCTTTTAAGAAGTGACTGGGTCATAAGGCATCTGTCCTCATGACTGGATGAATCCATTCACTGGTCATGGATGAACAGATTAACGGGTTATCACGGGAGCAGAATAGCTGTCATGAGAGTGGGTCTGTTATAGAAGCCACTTTGGCTTTCTTTTGTGTGCCTGTGATGCTTTCTGCTGTGCTATGATGCAGTGTGAGGCCCCTCACCAAGAGCCCACCCCATGAGGTCATCTGATCCCAGAATTTCCAGCCTCCAGGACTGTGAGAAATAAACTTCTTTTCTCTATATTACCCAGTCTCAGATACTCTATTACAGCAACAGAAAATGAACAAAGACATCCAACAGCAGCTCTCCTAGCTGGATGTGCACACACAACGGTACATCATGATCCCTGTTTTCCTAATAATCTATTAAATAATCATGCCGATGAGCCACACTCCACCTTCACTTCCATCCCGCCGTTTGGTTTCTCTGCTTCCTTTTTATAGTCTCTGACTCCTGGCCATGCCCCAATGTCCCACTGAGAGAACAAGCTGTGAAAGTTACAAGGCTTCATGAGGCCCTGAGATGGGAACTCCCTGGAGTTGCAGACAGGCCGGGGCGCTTCTCATGTATCGGATCACCAGCCTCACACCCAGTGCTGTGACTTGGCCACAGGGATGCGGAAGCCCTGTCCTGTCACTGAGGGAGTTTATTTGGAATGAATCAATGAGGTGCCTCACCAGGAGCATCACGTGTTCTGTGCTCCAAGGGCAGTAAGAGAGTGCTCAGGGGAGCAAGCACTGGAGAGCAGTAACTGGAGCCCCATGCTGCACCCACAAGATGATCTAATGCACCATTTAGGGAGCTACCAGGTAAGAGAGAAGCTTTTAGGGAGCCATTGGGTAAAAGAGGAGCTTTGGAAGAGTGTCCAAGCTCCTTTCGGCAGGGCCCACTCTTAACCTTGATCTCTGCGCAGCCCACCCGCTGCCACCTTGCAGGTGAGATACCAAACCCACGTCCTCCTCTGCCTCCTCCTGCGGGATCCACAGAAGCAACTGCCTGATTGGGAAGGCAGCCAGCCTGGGACCCTCTAGAAAATCCACATGGACAGTCCTCCAGAATCATGGACACTGACCTTTCTTCAGTTTTGTCCCTCAGCGTCCCACACACTCCCCACCATGACACAGGAGAGAGGCTACTGCGTTAGCTCAAGGTGCTAGTCACAGTCCAACATTTGTAACTCCCAGAGGCAGCCAGCACTCCACCAAGAACGACCGAAGTGGGCCACACGGGTTATTGTTCAAGGTCTATGCTGAGAGCACTATGAATCACTAAGACATCTGGCTCGAGAACCTTAACCAGCTACTGTCTAAATTGCAACATTCTTTTTTCTCCCAAACTGGGTGGTCACCTGGGTGCGGGGGAGGAAAGCAAGGCAGGCTTGCCCTTGTCCATGCGTTTGTTCCGCTTCTGGCACGGCAGGCAGCTGAGTTACTGGGCTGTGCCCTTCAATCACTTCACTTTGCTTTCTGTCCCTTCACCAGCCCAGAGCAGAGCCCTGCAGAAGGCACTGCTGAGGCCAGGCAGAGCGGTGATCAGGTTCCACCTTCCAGGAAGAGACAGCGTGCCTGGTGCCCCGTGGTGCCTGCGCATGACAGCCTGGCTGCAGAGTACTGTGTGCTTCCATCTGTCACCTTCCAGGGCAATGTGACAGCAGCCCTCCGGCGATCCATCTGCTTCCCTGGAGCTCCATCCCGACTCCCCCACCCCATTCTGTCGTCGCCTAACTGGGCACATCCAAGATTAGGCAGTCTCAGCTGCAGCCCCCAGAAGGAAAGCTAAGAGCCTCACACCAAGCTGCTAAAAAACAGACATGTTGAGATTGAGTGGTGAGAGGCGGGGAGCTAGTGATGGCCCACAGTCCCTGCAAGGCAATATAGAGTGCTAAGATTGGAAAAGGGGTAGGAGGAAACAAGGACATTTTCTTTAACTTAAAAATAAAAGCATTTGCAAAGAGGTAGCTCTCAGAATATGCCTTTCAGTGTCCTCTGGGATCTCAGCAGCGGCCTAGAACCAGAGGGCTCATAAAGTCCAAGTATTTAGAGAGATGACAGCGCCATTCAATCCCAAAAGCACTTGTTGAGGGGCAGTTCTATGCAAAAGTGTGCAGAGTTGCTTGGAGGAAATACAGAGATAAACCATGCGGGGTACCCATTTCCTGCCAATCCCACAGCAGCCTCTATGCAGTGAGCTCTCTGAGACTGGTGTGGTCAACGCCAAGGTGGGCATCAGGTAGACCAGTTTCCCTCTTACTAAGCACAACATCCGGCACTTACCCGCACACAATCACATCCTTCCAGTCACATTTTGCACACAGTTTTGCACAAATATAATGCAAAAGGGAATTGTTTTAAAATACAGTTCCTTCATTCAGCAAATATTTACCAAGTGCCTTCTGACCTCTGAGCACTCTTAACACCGGAGCAGGTGCCAGGCCTTCTACACTGAGCTCAGCCCAGATGCAGCTGGTAAAGCCCTACATGCAGGGCAGAGGGATACAGGATTTAACAGAGGCAAGCACGCGGGACAGAGAAGGGGTTTCTCAACCAGAAGAGCTCCCACGAAGAGCCTGTTGCAGACACTGGACCAAGGGGAGGGAAGAGCCAGTGAGAAACCAGAGCACCAAAGGGCTGTCCAGGGCCACCAATTATTCCTTACATTCCAGTTGGAGTGTGCTGGTGGCCCAAGAGTAAATGAGTCTGCAGCCAGGCCAGGAGCTTCCTCACAGGTTCAGGAAAAGAGTCCAAACTTTGCTCCTGCTCCTGATGCCCTGAGAACTACTGATGGAGTTTTCAACAGAGAATATTTTAATACGCTTGTCATTTTCGCATGATTTTCTACAGTCTGAGACAAGGAAAGCAGTCAGAACTTTGCTGCAGGTAAGTAATAATTTGCAAGTGCCCTGCATATTTTTCGTAGCATATGTATGTGCTGAAAGCTTATCAGACAACGTATGAGCAGACCACCAAGCCCGCCGGAAGCATGCAGGGTTGTTTTTACATTGAAGCTGAGCAGCGTACCAGGATGCCACTAGATTAGAACAGAGTATCCCGAAGCCAGACCTGAGATTAACAGTGGGCCAAGCAAACAAAAATCTCGGTCTAAGATCCAAGAGACCCACATTCAAGACCCTACTGCAAATTAAATTCATGAGACCTTGGACCATTCCATGGTGCCCTAAAGCCTCAGTATCCTCATCTATGATTTGAGTTACTGAGAACTGCCCTGCTTCTCACAGGGCTGTCATGGGGATCTCTGCAATAACCTACAGGAATGACGTCCAAAAAGATGTGTGGTGTACAGACGAGATTAGAGAGCTGAAAGCTGCTTCTTCCAGAGGCACCTCTGACTCTCTAGTTTGGCTATTTCACGACCATTTCAGGTACACACCGTAGATACAGAGGAAGGTGACTAGCCTCAAGGAGTTTACAGGAAAGTAAGTGGCTATAACTGTGCATATTATCCCCCGCCCCCTAAAAAAAAAACAGAAACAAGAAAAGAATTTGCTAGTCGGCAGCCAGGACTCCTTGGTGTCTGACACAATCCTCTATGAATCAGACAACTCCCTTAACATGTAATCTGGGCTATTTTAGAACCCCCAATAAGCTTTCAATGGGTTAGGAGGGATCACCTTATTTTTAAAGGTCCTAGAGGGCTTGAAGCCATGTTGTAATATTTTTATAGCCTCTTTCAGAGTCAGGAGCTGTACGGATTTTGTCCTCACTCTGAATTTAACTAGTACTTAAGTGTGCTGATTATAGCTGCAAACACACTTCTTGTTCCAGTGTGTGGTTGGAGAGGTGGACAGGGAAGAAGCTTTGGAAATTTACAGCACAGAAATAGCATGTGGTCTGTCTGCCTGAAAAGAATCAATCCTTCTGTGGCAACAGCTAGAAGACCAGCAAAGGGCCTGTAGCAAACAAATGACAGCCATTAAAACGGGGCTTCTTGTCACCAAATCCCGGTTTGGGGACACTGGACAGGCTTTTCCAGTCCAGGAGACACCAACAAAGCCAGGAGCAGCCACGGAGCTAGGGTGCAACAGACAGGACGAGTCTGGCTGGAAACTCGGGGGTCATCCAAGCAAAACATTTAGACACAGTGATGATTATAAAGGAAATAATTAAGAAAGAAATTGCACCAGACACTTCCTAACTGGTTTTGCATGAAGAAGCAACTCTATTTGGTTGTGGAAATGAGCTGCGGAGGGGCAGGAGGGCCTGGAATGGGCTGAGAAGAACAGACTTGATCTAGCCACTGGCCAGCCCTGGGACCCCCGCAGGTCTCCGATCCCGCCTCTGTAACATGAAGGCCTTAAATGTAAAGGATGCTCTTTTGCGTTTCATGGAGGGGAACCACGGAGGGGAAGCCTTAGTTGATGGGGGTCACAGGTGCCCTAAACTTATTCCCGTCTCAGCCTGAGCTGAATTTTATTTTCATTTATTTTTAAGACACTGGGCTTCCATAAGACTTCCTTTGGAAAATGGATCACCACAAAACGACTCCCCAAATTTTGAAAACTCTGTACTGCATGATCTCTATGATTTCCTTTAAGCGTTCATATTTGCACACAACAGTGTTGCCTTACAGTAAAAAAATCAAAAGAAAAAAAGGTTTCTTATCTTACCCTAACAGACTCTGTCATTGTGCTATGGACACCCTAATAAACATGTCTGATAATGAAATCCTGATTTGTTCCCAAATTTCAAGTCACACAGAAAAAATAGGGCAAAGAGGCATCTATTTTTAAAATAACACTATCTTTTGGAGAAGGTAGTGCGTGGGTCACCTTATAAATGTTGACATATGTTTACTACAGAAAATAAGGTTTAAAAAATTATAGAATGAAAATAACCTAGAATATCAACTTGATGTTACCAGTGCTATGTTCTTTCCACATTTGCAAAGTGTGTCACATGGCCCTGGACTTAGACGTACATAAGATCTCAGTCCTTCATCTAGTTCACATGATCATAAAATATTTTTTCTACACTGAAAATCTGTGCCTGCTTAATTGGAAATCTACATAAGTGTCATGAAAAACCTATCAGTGAAGAGTTCCCATCTTCTTTGATGCTCCATCCAAATGATTAAACAGGCTTTGAACCAAGGGGCCACCTACGTCTTCAGTTCCAACAAAATCAACAATTGCAGACATCCACTTCCCTCATTATGATGAACTAGATTCTATCAAGATCCTTCCCACCAGAAAATAACTAAAGCCCAGTTAAAACAGACTGAACTAAAAAATGAATAAGCTTATAAACCTGTAAGTGGACTACAGAATTCTAAGGCTCTTAGGGTTTTTAGAAACTGAGAATTGAAGGCTTTTTTTTTTTTTTAATTTTCTGTGCACACAGAAAAATACCAGTGGTGTCTACTAAGAGAAGAGAAACAGAATGTATAACTTCCAAATTATAAAAGAAAAAAGAAGTAATAATATAAAGAAAAAATATATACTTAAAAAACAGGAAACAGCATAAAAGCATGTGGAGAAAAAAAAACCAAATATGTTAAAGATCATAAAAAATAAATGGATTAAGCTTGATAGCCAAAAGAAAGAAATGGCAAAATTAAATTTTAAAAACAGATAAATATACCTAAAACTATAAGAAATTGGAGAAATTAGAAGTCAAAGGATGGAGAAAAGGGATCAAGAAAAATGCCAATCAAAAGAAAGCTATCAGACAAAATAGGCTTTAGAGAATAAAGTCTAACTAGAGAAAAAGAAGGTAATAATTATAAAAGGTTTAATTCATTAAAAAGGCATAAAATTTTAAGTTTGTATACATCAAATAACTTCAAAATATACAAAGCAAAAATTACACTTACTGAGAAAAATGCCAAGTACACCATCGCACTGAGAAAACTCATTATATATGACTTTAAAATGGGAAACATGCAAACTAGTAAAAATGTAGAAAACATGAAAAGCACCGTAAACAATCTTGATGTAATAGATTGTAAAACCCAGAACCAATACACTGGGAATTCACAGTTTTCTCAAACAAACAAACAAACAAAAACAGAACATTCACAAAAGCTGACATTATACTGAGACATAAAGAACAACTCAGCATGAGACATAAAGAACAACTCACGTGTTTTGACCTCAATGCAATTAAGATAGATGTCGATAATGAAAAGATTCCCCATGTTGGAAAATTTTGAAAGACTTATCAGTAACTCATGGGTTATAGAAAAATATGTAACTTAAAAAATATGTAGAACTGAACATTAATGAGAATATTATTTAAGAAAACATATGAGACGCCATTAAAGCAGTAGTGAGAAGAAAATTTTTTTTTGAGATGCAGTTTTGCGCTTTTGTCCCAGGCTGGAGTGCAGTGGCACGATCTTGGCTCACTGCAACCTCCATCTCCTGGGCTCAAGCAATTCTCCTGCCTCAGCCTCCCGAGTAGCTGGGATTACAGGCACCCGCCACCATGCCTCGCTAATTTTTGTATTTTTTAGCAGAGACAGGGTTTCGCCATGTTGGCCAGGCTGGTCTCAAACTCCTGACCTCAGGTGATCCACCAGCTTCGGCATCCCAAAGTGCTGGGATTACAGATGTGAGCCATTGCGTCCAGCCCCGAAAAGAAAATTCATAATCTTAAATGCTTATAGGGCTAAAAATTATTGAGTTGTTTTTAGCTGAACAAGTCAGAAAAGCAACTACAGCCTAAACTCAAGGATAGCAAAAGAAGACCTATAACACACAAAAACAAAAATAAACAAAACACAAGGTAAAGTTACAGTACAGAGGCTCAACAAAGCCAAGAGTGTTTTCCTTTGAAAATCATAATACATGCACAATCTGGCAGGTTCGTTGAGGAAGAAAAAAGAACAACTGTATTGTAATAAATAATAGAAGAGATTTTAAAATCTGTGAATAATTTCATGCTAATTAAATTGAAAAGCAGGGAATTATGAACACACGCCTAAAAGAATACCATTTAACCTGGGTAGCACGGTAAGATTTCATCTCTAAAACATATATATGTGTGTATATATGTATATATAAAATATAAATACACATCTGGATTCTATTTGCTCATTTTTAAATTTTTTTCTTAAGTTATATATATAAACATATGTGAACATATTTTTTTATATATAACATATACATATATACATAAAGCTTAAGAAAACTGACTCAAGAAGAAACGAGTGCAAATAATTTTACGAACTTTGAAAAAAATTGACTAGAAATCTTCCTACAATAAAATCACCAGGTCTCGTTTTCAGTTGAGTACTACCAAAATTTCAAGAGCAGATAATATAAATCGTACACAAAATCTTCTGGTAAATTGGGAAAAACCGGGGGAAAAAAAAAACTTTCCCTCTTCAATCAGACAAAAACAGTTAAGGAAAGAAAAAATATAGGCCAAACTCTCTCATGAGTAAAGAAGCAAAAATTTAAAACAAAATATGAGCAAATGGAATCCAGATGTGTGTCAGATGTGTATTTAAACAAGCTAGATTTATCTTAGAAGTATAAGAGAATTTAACAATAGAATATACTGTAAGTGTAATAGAACATTAAAAAAAAACAGTGAGAACCATATGGTCCTCTTAATAGATGCAGAACAGGCCTTTGATAAAATTCAGCATGCATTTATGATTAAAAACATAAAATACAACTCGACAAATTAGAAACACAAGGTAATTTCCTTAACCTAACAAAGGACATTTACAAATATATGGCGGCAAATATATTCTTAATTAAATTAGAACATTCCCTACAAAACTCAGGCTGAAGGAAAAGATATATGCTATTACTTCAATTCAATATTGTACCTTGGGCTCTAATGCAAAAAAGAAAACAATAAAAAGAAAGAGAAACTATAAGAATTGAAAATGAATAAACAATAATTTCATTATTTAAAAAACACAGTATACATACAAGAATCTATAGACAAAATATTAAGAATACCAAAGGTTTGGTAAAGTGACTAGATGCAAGATCAATATTAAAAAGGTAATTACATTTATACACTCCAGCAAAGATTCCATTTCCAAGGGTATAAAAGAAACTAAGGTACTAGGAGCACATTCAACAAAAGATAAGTAAGGTGTATGGATCTAGAGAAAAGTACAAAACATAGACATTTAAGACATAAATACATGGATAGTGATACAATGCTCATGGATGAGAAAAGTCAGTATCACAGATTATGCCAATTCTTTCTAAACTGACCTACACATTTAATGCAATCCAAGCAACTTCCCAACAAGGGTTTGCTGCTGTTGTCATTGGTGCTGTTAGTTCATAAACTAACTCTAAAATCTCTACAGAGGGCAGAGGACCAGGTTTAGCCAAACGCCACCGAATAACAGGGAAAAGGCTGAAAGCCAAGTGCCAAAACTTACTAGAGAGCTGGAGTCATTAAGAGCATGCTGCATTGACACAGAGGTGGACAATCTAACCAAGTTAATAAAAGAGACACAGGAAAAAAAAAAAAAAAAAAAAAACATGAATACATGGAAATATGACACATAACAGAGTGTGTATTTCAGATAAATAGAGAAAAAGGGCCATTCAATAAATGTTACTAGGTATTGTTTTTCCTTATGAATAAAAATCATATTGGATTCCTCCATTACACACAAAAGTTAATTCTAAATACTTTTTAAACTATTAAATATAAGAGAGTGACTTATGACCTCAGAATACAGAAGACTGTATTAAAAAAAAGGCCCTAACTATAAATGGGCAAGGTTGATACACTCAGCATGTTAAAATCAAGAACTTTTAGTCATTAAAAAGGTAACTTACAGAAAGTGAAAATGGATCGCACAAACTGGGAGGTAATATTTTTAACACATGAAACTAACAATAGTCTTCAGAATACAGGAAAAATGTGTTCAAACCAGTAAGAAAAATACACTCCAATAAAAAAACTAGACCAAAAATACGAGCAGTCATTTTACAGTTTAATGGTGATTAAACATGGGAAAGGAAGCTCAACATTACTGGTACCTTAAATTCATCTTACTATTAATTTGGCAAAAATTAACACACCTAATAATGCTGAGTGTTGGGATAAGAAAGGCATAAATTTTAAAGGAAACTCTTATTCACTGCTGATGGCAATGTGAATTGGCATGATCGCACTTCACAAATCATTATAGCATTTTCTTGCAAACTTAATCGTTAATTAGCTTTTATTTTTCAGGCCCAGCTGTGCTCTTCCTTGGTATATAATCAAGAAAAAAATTGCACCCATGGACCAGGTATGTAGGAACCAAGAATACTAATAGCAGACTGTTTTCTGACAGTAAAGATTGAAAATCATCCAAACATCCAATGGCAGAAGAATGCACGAAGAAACTGATGCTAAGATTATCAAATATCACACAACATGAAATGAATA
Source organism: Macaca fascicularis (assembly GCF_037993035.2). Classification (NCBI taxonomy): domain Eukaryota; kingdom Metazoa; phylum Chordata; class Mammalia; order Primates; family Cercopithecidae; genus Macaca; species Macaca fascicularis. The sequence continues at coordinate 115,166,544 of NC_088387.1, forward strand.
AATACAGTTACACAAAACAACATGGTTAAATCTTAGAGAACACTGCGTAAGCAAGTCTACCTATAGCACAATATCATTGTTAACGAGTAAAAGGATACGAGGTTTAGCAATAAAGAATGCTTAAAATAGCAAGGGAAGATTAGGAGGTAGCTCAGGGGAAAGGTGGGACACCAGGGCAGCATTATATGGGGGCACCATTCACATCGACAATGCTCTCGTTTGAAAGGAAGGTTCACGGATATTTGCGAATGATGCTCCAAAACTGACATAACGCAGTTTTTCATGTGTCAAATTCTACTGAATACAGCTCTTTAAATGCACTGCTTAAAACAGTAATATGGCAGAATCCTGTTCTAATTAAAAGGCGGGTATCTTTTTATGCCTCCTAAATTTTCTAGAAGGGTAAATAAAAATAAAAATAATAATGGTGATGATGATAGTGGTTTTCTCTGGGGAAGAAGGTAGAAAATTTAAATTTTTACTTAATACACTCTCTGTAGTTTAATAATTTTACTGTGTATGTATATTGATTTTAAAATAAATTATCCACAATTACTTAACTAAGTAATTCCTTAGAGAACTTTTAGAACTCAAAGACAAAAGTTAAGATTAAGAGCAAAGACAGATCCTGAATGAATTTCGAAAATCCAATGTTGATTCGTCAATGAATTGAAAGAACACAGAAACGGTCCGGCTGAGTGCAGGTCTCTAAAAGGGAAGTCCCAGGTAACGCCCACACCCTACTCACTCCGTGGCCTCTTCGAGGAGAGACTCAGCTCTCTGCTAAAGAGGCCTAGACTGCCTCCGGGGTCAGCTCGCAAAGTCTGTGGATTTCATGATCCTTTTAATACAGAGGATGTCCTTTAATTCCTGTCCTATATAAGAACCTTCCTCGGACGATGCACTTTCGATTTATTCTCTATTCTACCAGAAGTTTCTTGATTTCCTTTAAAAAAAAAAAAAAAAAAAAAGGAAAGGAAGGGGAGGGGAGGGGAGGGGACTGTGAAATGCCTTCCCCAGGTTAACCCCTTCTTCAAAGATTCTGAAATGTGATTTTTTTCCCCCATTCTGGAAACATTTATGTACAGACCTCCTGCTTGTAGTTAATCCTCACATTCAGTTGACTTATTCACATAGTGGAGAAATGTTTAACAGCAGGCTCTTCATTCTGATTCTTCAAAACCTCAAATTGCATCTGACTTTTTCTTTCTGGGAAGTGTTGGTGATAATATGACACTCTCTGGGGCTGACTTTAGCCGGCACCGAAGTTTTCAACTTGAATTGGGCAAAGAGGACCCAGAAGAAAAATCAAAAGCACCATGTGGTCATCCCGCATGGCCTACGCTTTCAGGGATGGACAGGCACCCCAGAGCCCACTGGTGCCTCTCCTCTGTCCCCAATGACCTCATCCACTAATGGACTTCACAGTCATGTTCCTAGTCTCTGCAAAATAATTCATCTGATTTCAATATGTGCTTCTTCCCACAGCTGGACACCATTATTTTTGGTACTCAAGATCTCTTCTGAAGCACATGAAACACCAGCTGATAGCCCTTAAAATGGCTCCTCCAAAACACCAATGTCCAGAAATGATCCACTCCACTCCCACCACGCCCATGCCCATCTGGACCCTGGAGAGTCTTGCAATCCTAAATCACTTCCATTTGGAATCAAGATATTTTCCAAGATGTTCTTATCTTCCCTGCTTTCCTGGTGCTAAGAGTCACCTCCTAAGAGTCCCTCCCAAATTTTTACCAGGCAGACAGGTAATGTGAGATTTGGAAATGGAGCATCCTGGGCTTGTTTCAACTCCACCAATGGCCCGCCCGTTGCCTCATCTTGAGCAAGCCTTGTTCAGTCTCAGTTTTCTCAGCTGGATGACGGGAAACACCGTAGCTCACAGGGGCATTGTGTAAGCTGGCAAAATAACCATGCAGATGGAAGTGCATTTATAAACATCAAAGTGATAAACAAATGATCGCTGTCCGCAGCAACCATGAGGTATTTCATGCATCCCTAGACCTCTGGGCAGGATCCAAACTTGCGTGGCTCCAAGAGCTTGAGAATCAAAATCAACCTCCTCTAAGGTTGTCCCTTCTCTCTGTGCTGTGACAGAAGATATCCCTCAGCCAGATCTGGATCTCCCAAATTCCTGCAGCACCATCAGAGTATTCTCCCCTAAGACAATAAAACATGTAGACCATCTCCACACCCAGTATTCCTTGCAGCTGGGAGCAACAGAGCTTGCTGGTATCTTGTTTGTATCTGCTGAGTTTCCACCATTTAGCATGGTTGCACCAGCTGCACACACTGACCTCCTTCCCTCTTCCCTCGGGACCTAGACTGGGCTGCAGGTGGTCATTTTGTGTGCTTTTAGTTCTTAGCCCATAGTTAACATGTGAGTGGCTAATATCTGAACGTTGATCACACGTTACGAACAATTTCCCCATCCTTCAATACATCTGATCGTTAGAGACAGCATCTGCCGTTCCCATTGTACAGTGAACAAATCCAAGAGGGCTGTGGCTTCTCCAGATCACGTGGGCAGGACGGGGCAGAGCCAGGCCTCACCGACTCTCCAGCTCCACCTCTTCCCACAGACCCTCTCATCGGCACTGTGTGGCCTGCAGCAGAGGCTGTCCCTTTTTTTGGCTTAAATACGGCTTAAAATAATTTTTAAAAACTACTCAGGCCCTTTGCACGTGCCCTCAGTTGCCATCCAAAAAATTCATAAGAACTACAAATCACTGAAAATGATATAACTTCTGGCATATTGCCTTTTGAAAAATAAGTCAAGTTCAGTTGAAAACGATTTAATTTTGGCCTATCACTAAGTTTTATATATGCAGAAACTTTCTTCTTGGGCAGAAATTTTATAGCATTCCTTTATCTCTCTGAAACTATATTAGCATTGTTATTCTCCTGACATAATTTTCACTTCATGTAATGTAAGCTAGGATTCTTTGTCTATATTTTATCAGCGTAAGTATTTTACTGATTTTAAAAATTAAGAAAAGTATTAATTTTTGAAATAGCTTGTTACCATAAGGTTCCAACTATTAAAAATTACTGCAATTGTAATGATTACATAATTAATAAAAACAGGATAAATATGAAATTAATGTAATTTCTTAAATCTAAAAAATAAACTTCTATTGAAAATAGAAGAATTTGGATTTTTTTCTCTTTAAGTTTGTGTATCTACAGATAAATATTACTTATGTGTATAATAAGACTCAATTCGGCCAGGCGCGGTGGCTCAAGCCTGTAATCCCAGCACTTTGGGAGGCCGAGACGGGCGGATCACGAGGTCAGGAGATCGAGACCATCCTGGCTAACACGGTGAAACCCCGTCTCTACTAAAAATACAAAAAACTAGCCGGGCGAGGTGGCGGCGCCTGTAGTCCCAGCTACTCGGGAGGCTGAGGCAGGAGAATGGCGGGAACCCGGGAGGCGGAGCTTGCAGTGGGCTGAGATCCGGCCACTGCACTCCAGCCCGGGCGGCAGAGCGAGACTCCGTCTCAAAAAAAAAAAAAAAAAAAAAAAAAGACTCAATTCAAGATCAATTTTGTTCCAATTTTTCACTTTTATAGCTATAATAACTTCACTACGTTGTTCACATACATACACAGATGGACTAGAAGATACACTGTAAAAATGAAACTCAAGTCCTGAACTTCTACATGTATGCCAAAAATCATGTAGTAATCAAAGAAAAACTAACTCTAAGTGATCAGCTGACAACTTAATCAGCAGATATTCCCACAAAAGTAAACCTTGGGGAACCACCAGATATGTAAATAATGAACAACCAAGATATTAGTCATTCAAGCCCAGTTTCTGGGAAATACATCGAGAGACTATACTAAGACTTTATAAATAATTGTACTCATTACTTTTTCACTTGGAGGCACCTTGTTTAAGTCAATATACTCAGAACGAGCCTGAAAAAAAACTTAATACACGATTTTATTATTAAAAATGTTTCAGTTACATGTTTGTCAATATTATTTGTATATTTAGCTCATTCTAATAACCTAAGAAACAAAGGAGGTTCTCACTGTCAAATCGATCAACCCTATGTTCTATCAGAAGAGGTTTCACCTTATTTTTAAATTCAAATAAATGTTTTTACATTGACTATATATTTATGTACATATAATTATAGGTATTATATTTATTTATATCATATATATTTACAGAGAGAGAAAGAAAAAAGGAAAAGTAATTTTTAAAGCACTGAGAGATAAATTATGAAACATAACTCATCAAACAGATTATTAAAATCAGTAAGGTCAGGTTTAAATCAAGATTGAGGTGATTGAATTATGTTACCCATTTTATAACAAATTATAAAGGCAAGATACTAATGGTGTTCTCATTTATACTTAATAAAGTAGTGTTAAATTGAGCTAAAATTAGACGTTATTGATGAAGCTGTAAGTCTGAGAGCAGGCATGATATTTCTTTAACGAATGTATATGCATGTGTCTATGAAGCTCTGTTGTTAGGCTTTTGGGAATAATCAAAAGAAATATATGTTTAAAATAAGAACAAAAATACATTTGTTTTTGTTAAGCCTCATGACGCAACATTTCCTGCTAGGTCTTCTTCCCTTTATCCCAGAAGCAGATATCACCCAATCAACCATCCAGAACCCTTTTGTTTTGAATCACATCACTACCCTTGACACATCTGAATGGTTCTCCCTGCCCAGGAGACAGATTCTACCTCCTCCCGACAGGAAATCTTCAGACTCCAGGCTCCAAGCGGCCCCCAGCCCTGCTGTTCCAGGGCCCAGGTTCTTCTCATCTCTTTCCTCACAGCAGGCTCAGAACTGCCTTGGTTGTGAGAATTCTTCTAACAGTCAGCACCCATTTCCCATTGTCTTAGTTTTACTCTGGCCTGTGCCCAAGTTTTGGGAACTGGAGTCCACATCCTCAGCTTGTCAACATTACCCAAAAAAAAAAAAGAAAATCAACAAAAAAACCCACAATCTTACAAACAGAAGTCGGCCTGTGTCTCCTCATTTATCCTGGGGGCCTCAAGCATGGGACCTTGCACATCATGGGTGCTCATTAAATGCCAACTTGATCTTTCTAGAGAAATCTATACTGCCATAGAAAACAGGCACTTGCTGTTCTCTTGCCAGCAGTTCTCCGGCCCCTCCAATTTGGCAGGTATACACACCCGGAAGGCTCAGAGAAGAGTGACCCAGCAACAGACTGACTTAACACCATAGCCTAGAGCACAGAACACGGAGGAAAATGGCCCAAAGTGCTGAAAAACAAAACAAACCCCAGAAAACTGTAACTGAGCTAAATGTGGAAAATGTGGTTACGATTGGTTTTAACGATACCATCAGCCGCTGCATCTCAGAAGAGCGTCTCTGTTTCCATTTCTAAAAATACTGCTCATTTCTCCACGTCAGGAACTCTGAATCCAGGAGGAACTAGAGCAAGGCATTGATCTTTTCGCTTCCAGTTCATGCTTTAAAAACGACCTTTGCCCTAAAGGCCAACTAGCCAAAGGCAGACCAGCAATGAGCCGGCCACATAAAGCTGCAGTTCCCAAACGTGGCGGGTCCCAAGGCTGAGTGATGGCCAGGGCTAAGGCCAAGTTTTTAACCGACGATTTCTTTTCTTTTTAAACTACTGATATTTCCCACTTGGGAAAAACAAAACAACAAAACCAAACAGAATAAAAACCTGTATTTCAGATTTAGCTACATCAGTCATAGAAGGCTGGACTGAGGCTGTTTTACAGTCCATGAAAATCATCTCTCTTTATAAATCCCGAACATTTAAAAACATCTTTGCTCACGCTGGAGTGTCATTTTCTAGTATTTTGGCCATTTCACCATGACTCTTTTGTGAATATGAAGCCATTTCACAGTTCTTGGAATTTGTTTGAGACAGATTCCCAAACAGAGCGTCCCGGGAGGTGGGCGTGGCCAACAGACAGAACACAGAATTCCACTTGGCCTCATGATGAGTTTTCTCCAGGGTTCTTTACTGTCTCCCTCACACCTGAGGAGGCCCTATCTCGGGACCAGCAAAAGCACTGCAGGGAAAGATGCAGTAATCCTAATATGTTAATGTTAAGATTAAAAAATAAACATAAAGTTAGAATGCATTTATTTTCCAAGGAATGGAAGAGAAAGTGGGAGGGGAAACTTCAGATATCAGCTTTCTTGGTGGCCACATCGGGGCCACAGTGCACCAGCCAGGAAATGCAACAGTGACACCTTAGCAATGCCTTTTCACCTTAGCAACTACCCACCAAAGGGGTGAGTAGGCAATCGGGTAAGTGGAGGGGCAGACTCTCCAGCAGCCCTTTTAAAGTACGGACAATGAAAACGTGAGGCAGGATGACTAAGAAGCCGAGCTTTTGGGAGGAACACTGGAACCCGCGGCACTCGCAGACACCCCACATTCTGGATTCCTCACACCACCTCAGATCCCTGCCTGTGCCACTGCAGGTCCCTTCTCCATCGCCCTGGCCCCACAGTGCTCGGCCTCCTCCCGCATCTCCAATGGCTCCTCCTCTGCTCCTTCCTCCCTCAGCCCTGCTGTCCTCGCTCCTCACTTCCCTGTCTCAGTGCCCTCTGAGATTAGGATCCTCTCTCCCTGGCACACACTACCAACTCCAGCCACTCTTTCACTGTGTCCCCCTCAGCTTGGCCAAACGATCACTCAATTCTTGATCTGCACGCGTCAGCTCCCCAGCAGGGCTATCTAGAGAAGCGTGCAGTCACCAGAGTGGCTCCTTCAGTTGCGGCCAGGGCTTCGAGAGGGCTGGGAAAGCTTCCGATGACCGCTCTGCACCTCCACCTCTCTAGAGGGCTTTCTGCTGCCTCCTGGTCTCTGCAGACTTCCAATCCCTCCTCCATGTGGCATGCTCAGATGCTAGCTTTGACTCCCATTTCACAAAGGAAGGTCGGCAATCAGAAGAGAACTGCAGAGCCTCCTCCTCTGAGCACCACCCATGCATGTATCCATCATTTGGTCCATCCCCACTGGCAACTATCCATGTTCCTCCTAAAGCCAGTAACTCCACTTGTCCACAAACCCATCTCTCTCGCCTACTCAGGAAGTGTTTTCAGCAACCCTCCATCCCACATAATCAATATTTCACTCTCTACTCAATCACTCCCATCGGCATCTAAACATGCTGATAACGCTTCCAACTGAAAAACAATTCTCCTGAGCTTATTTACCCCACCAGATACCACCTCAAACTCTGCTCCCTTTTGCAGCAAAGCTCAACTGAGTTGTCTACAATCCCTGTATCCACTACCTCCCCTGCATTCTTCTCTCCAATCTAGCGTGTGTGGCCACAGCCACCGGACCACTGGCCCCGGCACTGACCTGAGCCTCCATTCTCAGTCCTCTCCATGCTCCTGGTTTCCCCGCTTCCTCCCTGGTTGTTCCCTCTTGTTCTCCTTTGCTGGCTTGTCCTCTTCTGCTCCTCATGAAGCTGGAATGCCCCAGGGCCCTGTCCGTACAACTCCTCTCTTCTTTCACTGGGGATCTCATCTGATCTTATTCCTTGAAATAACAACCAGAGGCCAAAGACTCCCATCACATCTCCGGCACAGACCGCCCTCTTAAACGACCAGCTCTGGATAGGATCACCCACTCGGCATCTCCATGTGGGTGGTTTATAATCTTCTCACACTCAGCAAGTTCAAAACTGAACTCTGAATCTCTTTTTTTAATTGAGAAGGAGTCTCGCTTTTGTCACCCAGGCTGGAGTGCAATGACGTGATCTCAGCTCATTGCAACCTCCGTCTCCCAGGTTCAAGAGATTCTCCTGACTCAGCCTCCTGAGTAGCTGGAATTACAGGCATCTGCCACAACTCTCAGCTAATTTTTATATTTTTAGTAGAGACGGGGTTTTGCCATGTTGGCCAGGCTGGTCTCGAACTCCTGACCTCAGGTGATCCACCCATCTCGGCCTCTCAAAGTGCTGGGATTACAAGCGTGAGCCACCGTGCCCAGCCTCTGAATCCCTTTTTGCACCCAAGCCTTCTCTGGCTGCAACCTACTCCATCTCCACTGGTGACAATTCCATCTAGTTACTCAAACTAAAGTCCCTGGAATCATTACAGACTTTCCCCTTTTCCTCATACTCACAAGCACTCTGGAAGGACATGGTAAGGGCTTTCTCTTCAAACTGTATCCAGAATGTGGCCACTTTTCCCTGCTGCTGCTGCTGCTATCTGCAGAGTGTGCCCCACTGTGTCTTGTCTGGATTACTAAAGTAGAATTCTCCAACGACCTCTGAGATGGCCTCCTGGATTTTACTCTTTTCCACCGCCCTCTCCAACATCCTCTGAGATGGTCTCCTGGACTCTACCCTTGTCCTCCACTCTCTCTAATGTCCTCTGAGATGGTCTCCTGGATTTTACCCTTGTCCTCCACCTTCTACAATGTCCTCTGAGATCATCTCCTGAACTCTACCCTTGTCCTCCACCCTCTCCAATATCCCCTGAGATGGTCTCCTGGACTCTAGCCTTGTCATCTGCCTTCTACAATGACCTCTGAGATGGTCTCCTGGACTCTAGCCTTGTCCTCTACCATCTCCAAAGTTCTCTGAGATGGTCTCCTGGACTCCAGTCTTGTCCTCTACCCTCTGCAATGGCCTCTGAGATGGTCTCCTGAACTCTACCCTTGCCTTCCACTCTCTCCAAAGTCCTCTGAGATGGTCTCCTGGACTCTAGCCTTGTCTTCTGCCATCTGCAATATCCTCCAAGATGGTCTCCTGGATTCTACCCTCTCCTTCACCTTCTACAGTTTATTCTCAATGTAGAGGCCAGAGTAAGCTGATTAAAATGAATTAGACCCTGCTTCTCTGCTTAAAACCCTACACTGATTTCCCATCATGAACCCAGAATTCCCCAACAGCCTGCAATGGCAGGCACAGTCAGGTCCCGCTATGTCCCGCTCAGTCCCAGCTCACAGCTCTGTGCTGCGTCCTTCCAGCCACGCTGGGCTGGGTGCTCCTCCAGCTGTCTGTGTGCTACAGCCACCAGTCCTTCTCTCTGCAGTGCTCTTGCCCAGATGCTAAGTGGCTAGTTCCTGCACCTCCTTAAAGTACATATTCAATTTCTCCTTTAGAGACCTCCCTGACCACTCCACTTAAAACTGCAACCTGCCCCGTCCTACTCAACAGGACTAAATAGTCTACTTTTTCTTTTCTCTACAATATCTAGGGCTTGTTGCATAGCATGTAATTTGCTTCTGCTACTGTCAAATGAAAATTATCTGTCTCTTCCTGCCTATCCCAACCCCCATCCTCCACCTGTACTCCCCACAAACACAGAATCTCCATGCGAGCAGGAACTGGTGCTGCCTCACTGTGTTCTGAGTTAGAGCTGTGCCTGGCACACGCGGGAGCCCAATCCACGTGTTCTCTAGTGAATCAGGGAGATCTAAAACAGGAGTCTCAAAAGATTGTTATAAGTAGCAAATGAACAAACCTGGAAATCTTTCCAAAGTATAAATAACTACAATGGCATAAAATAATGTGTTGAACACTCTCTTAAAATTCATTCCAGGGAAGCCTACTAGAAAACTGCCTATACAGTGTGGCTTAAGAGGTATAGAAAAATCCACCCAGGCAGGCCTACCATCTTAGATTCCAGCAATGGCCTGAGATTCCTCTAAGAAGAGATCAATGAAGGTTGGCAAGCCTTCATTTTCCAAATTCAAAGTTACCTCTGAGAAGTCCAGAGGGGAGGAGAGGAAACGTCTTCCGGCCAGGTCCTGATGTCCTACTGTGCTTATGCACACTCAGACAGCTCTGCCCTCAGGTCAGGCGCCCATAGGGAGAAGCGGGAGAAGGTCTCCGGCACCAGGGCTCCCTGCAGAACTGGGGGATGCTGGGGGCATGTCAGAGTCAGCAGAGTGCTAGATGCCTAGGAAACAAGAGAAGAACACAGGCAGTTAGAGCAGCAGGGAGGAGAAGAGCAGGGTACAAAGCCTTTCTTCAAGCCCAGAGGAAAGGCTACTGACATTAGAAATCTTATCCAGTCAGACAGTTGTGAAGCATAATAGAACACCGGAGAAAAAACTGAGGTTTACTATGTTAAAAAAAATCCACCAAGAAGTTAATGAATAAATCCATCAACACAGACAATTCTGAGATAACAAACTGTCCCCTCGATCTTCATTCTGTCCCCTCCTTTTCAATCACAGCCATTCAGCTTTGCCCAGTGAGTCTCCTATAGAGAGAGGTGCAAATCCACAAAAAAGCTTGCTTTTCAGGGCAACCATGAAAAAAAAAACTCAAAAGAATATAATAAAATAAAAATAGAATTAAAAGAGGATAAAATAAACTAATGAAAAAGAAGGCAAAATGGAAGAACAGAAGAACACAAATGACATTAAGATCCATGGAAAACAAATAGTACAATGGCAGACATAAATTCAATGTTATCAGTAATTACACTAAATGGTTTAAACACTCCATTCAAATGGCAGGAATTGTTTGAATGAGTAACACTATATGTTATTACAAGAAACATAATTTAGAATAGCACCAGAAAGAATACTTAGAAACAAATTTAACAAAAGATGTGTAAGATCTGTCTATTAATAACTACCAAAACATCATTAAAAGAAATTAAGCCCTAAAAAAGTAGATATCCCATGCTCATGGATGGAAGACAATATTGCTAAGATAGCAACACTTTCCAAACTAATATATTAACAGATTGATTAAAAACCACAGAATGGTGTACTTTAAAATGATGACTTTTATGCTGTTCGAATTCTATTTTAATAAAACTACTATTTAAGAAGAAAGACGCCTGGCGTGGTGGCTCACACCTGTAATCCCAGCACTTTGGGAGGCCGAGGCAGGTGGATCACGAGGTAAGAAGTTTGAGACCAGTCTGGCCAACATGGTGAAACCCTATTTCTACCAAAAACACAAAAATTAGCTGGGCATGGTGGCAGGCACTTGTAATCCCAGCTACATGGGAGGCTGAGGCAGGAGAATCGCTTGAACCCAGGAGGCAGAGGTCACAGTGAGTCAAGATTGCGCTATTGCACTCCAGCCTGGGCAACAAGAGTGAAACTCTATCAAAAAAAAAAAAAGAAAAGAAAGGGCAGGGGAGGGGAGGGGAGGGGGCAGGAGAGAGGAGAGGGGAGGGGGGAGGAGGGAGGAGAGGGGAGGGGGAGGAGAAAGTAAGGGGGAGGGAGAGGGGAGGAGAGGGGAGGGAGAGGGGAGGAGAGGGGAGGGGAGGGGGAAAGGAGAAGGAGGGGAGGGAGAGGGGAGGGAGAGGGGAGGGAAGGGGAGGGGGAGGGGGAGGGGAAGAGAGGGGAGGGGGAAGGGGAGGAGAAGAGAGGAGAGGAGAGGAGAGGAGAGGAGAGGAGAGGAGAGGAGAGGAGAGGAGAGGAGAGGAGAGAGGAGAGAGGAGAGGAGAGGAGAGGAAAGAAACATGCCAAGTGGAAAAAAATGTAAAAGACGAAGGCAAGATTACTTCAGGTTTTCCCAAATGTTCTCTTTCTCAGTATAGCTTTTGTTCATCAAGACTGCAACACTATATGTAAACTCTGCTTAACTTTAGGCATTTCTGTTCGGGAAGCAAAGAACAAATTCCACTGCATCTTTCTCTCTCCCCCTCTGCCTCTGCAGGGCCATCCTAGTTTTCTCAAAGCAGAGAATCAGAGGAGCGGTGTTTCCATCTGACCAGAAGACACAGCCTGGTGGACAGGCCCACATATCTTTTTGGTAGATATTCCCTTGTTACTGCTCCTTTACTAAAATAGCAAGCATTGCCCACATGCAGTCTGAGGATGCTAATTTTTTGCAGCACTCAGGACGAGGCTGCTCAAGCTAAAGTCTTTAATGCTAATATCTCCGCCAGCTGAGAGCCCTGACCCAGCCTCCGAACGTCACCGGCGGTGCACAGAGCAAGCCTCTCACCTCCAGAAAGCTGTTCCTCCTCAGTCCTGAGCAGCATCTAGATACCCATTCCAGAAAACGGTATCCACTTTGTTGCAAATCTATTCTCTGCCTTTACTTGGCAATAAATTCTGAGCCTTCAAATAAAAGACAATATAATGTCTTTTACTACAGCTTCTGCCATTTTTCCCAGGTAAGAGAGCTTATAAACAGAATTATAACCTCCAGCAGGAAGAAACGCTCTCTGCTCAGCTGGTGCACTGGCAAATGAAGCCTTTCCCAGCTGCGTTATAAAAAGATTTATAAAGAGAGCCTGGCCACAGAGCTCTCTGCCCAGAGGGGTGTGCTGGGAGCCCAGTGTGGCTCCTGGGCTGTTGGCAGGTTGCAAAGTCTCCTGCCCCCAACTGGACAGTGGCCCACGGTCACATAGCTAACTGGCATCCGCATTTTCTCAGCACCAGCAAACAGGCGCTAATGAAGTGCCATGCATTTCACTTGCTTGTTTGTCATCCATATTTTTAACTTACAGCCTCCAGCCAAGCTGCATGTGTGCCCAGGTATCAACAATTGTTCTTCATACTACTCTGGCTACAAAGCCACACGGGTATTGAGTGGTCAGTTCCTCAATACTCAAGAAGCCCCCACATTTTTAGTACCTGGTTTTACAGAACACCAGGAATGCATGTATTGGGTTTTAGCAGAAACATCTGTAGTAAATGTTCATGCACTCCTCAGCCTTTTCTTGCACCTCGACCATGTGCTGAGACAGCAGGTAGGCGTGATATCAAGGTGAATAAGATGTGGTTTCTGCTCTCAAGGAGCTCAGACTATGCAGGAATCTGTAAGAACGCACCTGGCCCTCGGTGACACACACACACACACACACACACACACACACTACCATGTGTCATTGAAAAAACTCTGATATACTGAAGGACAGGATGAGGCTTCTCATTTCCTAACAGTGTGCTTCTCCGGTGATTTCAATACAATTAATTAATTTACACCTTTCTGGGAACACAGATGCTACTTCAAATTATGAACAAAAGACTCAATGGTTCAGAATAACCTGAGAAAGTCAACCTGATGCAAAAAAAACATATATTAAAGAAATTATTTTATTCATTTATTTCTTTCACCAAGTGTGTGTAATATCAATATAGAAAAGGATCCCGTTGGTGATTTTTAAAGATTATATAAGATGACTCCTTATTAAATAAAGGCACCAAAATAGCAGCAGCTGAAATCACTACAATAAAAAGGCTTATGAGAAAAAAAAGTCAGTGACAACCACTCAAAACCTTTAGAATTTTGCAGTCTGAGTATTTCTCTATATGCACACACACATGCATCTAAAGACGCATGTATGTGTATACATGTGTATATATGCATCTATGTATGTGTGTGTGGGGGGGGTGTGTACACACATGCCATCAGCTAGTGATAAGAGCTACAATAAAACACAACCAGGTAAAGAAAGGATATGCTATTTTCTTAGTCTTTAAGGCCTCTCTGAAGACGTGATATCTCAAGTGAGTCCTGGATGAAATGAGGAAGCAGGGCATGCGAATGTACAGAGGAAGAACATGCTCCACAAACATGCTCACTGCTCCTCACAAGCACTGAGAGTGAAGCGCTCCCCGCCTTCACTGTTCCCGTAGGCCGAGCCGCCCCAGATCCTAAGGGAACTGTTCCCTTAGGTGGCTTGGCCTAAAGGAATAGTGAAAGCAGTGAGAAGCAGACACCCGACAGATTCTGAAGGTACCTCCCAAAGATTTGATGGGAGAAAGGAAGGGTGGCAGGGAAGGAGGGAGGGAAAGAAAGAAGTCAAAGACGCTTCCAGACTTTTGTCCTGAACGGTCGTGTGAGCAGCCCTGTCCATGACAGGGGTGTCCCTCAGAAGCCCTAGGGTAGGTGTGCAGATTGCTGTGCCCACGACAAGCACGGGCTCTTGGGGGTGGTCTGGTGACACAAAGTGAGAGGCCATCCTATCTACATGCTGTTAACATTAACACTGGGGGATAAATGAGCTCACCTGGGCAGGGATATAGAAGGGAAAGACAGCAAAAGAGGCCTGAGGATGGAGCCATGGGGCCCTCGGATGTCCAAACAAAGAGACACGGTTCAGGAATGAAGAGTGACCAGTGAGGGAGGAGGAACAGGGAGCTGCAAAGGGAGCTGCAGGGAGAGCTGCACGGAGAGGGTGGCGACCTCAGAACAGGATGCTGGATGTCCAGATTTTAGAAGAACAGGGTGTTACTGAAGGAATGGGCAGTTCATGTAAGACAAAGAGGATGACCAAAAGGAGGCCAAAGAAGAAAGTGAGGGATCCAGTTTTGAAATGGCCTGCTATGCAGATGTTGAAATGGCTAAAGTAGTAACAGGAAGGAAGATGAAGACGGTGAATTCGTTGCTAAACTCATCTATGAATACGGAGGAGGACAAAAGGAGGGGGCATATGTAGAAGGTTCAAAGAAGAAGGAAGAGGGACAGTAAAGCCTGATGGCACATGTCTCAAGGGAGCAGGGGAAGTTTTAGGGAGGAAGAAGGCACAATGGCCTGGAAGCGGCAATGAGAAGCACAGACAGCGCCCACTCCACCCTGACCATGTGGTTTTTTTCTTTTTCTTGAGTGATGACCATGTGACAGTCACTGAACTTGGCTGTGATATGCACAATATTGGCAAAAGTACAGCTACTGCAAAAGAGCTGCATCTTACAGAAGAGGAAACAGGTTAAAATATCTGCCCAGGTCAGATAGCTGTGAGTGGCAACCCACGTCCAGATGCAGAGCTCTGCTGTTACCCAGGACCCCACAAAGTCTTCTATGCAGATATCTTTAAATACTTCTAAGTAGTGTCTCAGAACAATAGAAGAAAGATGGGTTATTCACTAAGCAGTTTTCAGACAAATAGCTATAGGTGGGGAAAAAATAGGCTGGGAAAAAAAGATTAGGCTGGTTTCCTAACAATGCTAGAAGTAAAACTACAATTTTACCTGAGGAAAAAAATAACTAAAATATGTATAACCCAGCAGGGAGAAAGGCCTTTAAAGCAAACCTCAAAAATAAGGAAGTGGTAAAGTTCTAACTACATAAAAATTATATTTCTATTTGGAAAAAAATAACATAAGACAAGTAAAAAGTAAATAACAAAACTGGGAATAATTACTCTCATTACATGTAATGAAGAATTAATACTTTTAATTTATACAGAAAAATATCAATAGAAAACACTGCAATAGAAAAGCAGGTAAAGAATGTGAACAGGTTCACAGAAAGAGAAATACTAGTAGCTGATAAACATTTGAAAAGCTGTTTTCAGCTCCCACTGAAACTTACTCCTAATTAAAGACGTGAAGTAAAAAGATACCATATTTCACTTGTCAGATCAGCAATGATGAAAAACCTCGATACTGTTGAATAAAAACCCAACACTGTGGAATGTGGAGAAAGAGGAACTCTCTTCATTTTTTAGCAGTACAACAATAGATGTCATTTTGGAAAACGACTTAGGAACAGATGAAAATATAAAACACACATAACTCTGACCCACATGTGCTGTCCTAAGTATTTACTCTAGAGATCTAGAGATACATTGGCAAAAAAAAAAAAAAAAATCATGTGTATGTTAAAACAAAATGAAACAAAAACCAAAAAACCCTGGAAGCAATCTTCACAACAGCAAAAACAGAAAATCTACTTACATACACAACTTATTTTACATCAACAGAAGAAAAGCTGAATAAATAATGCAGCTATATGAGTGAAGAATAAGTTGAACCTTAGTTAATATTTCATGTTTTGGCACGAAAAGATGTCTAAGATATATCAGCAAATAAAAAGTCACAGTACAAAAATATTTAGACACCATGATCCCATTTGTGAACACACATTTAAGTTCTATACTCACAATACAATTTTTCTAGAAGAATTAAAATTTGAAAAAAAAACCTGTGGATAATTGCTTTAGAATAAAGGGAATTTTATTCTCCATTTTTTTTCCTTTCAAAGTTGTTTTTTACTCTCTGCATTCATAACTTTAAATTTTTAGAGGCTTTCGATACAGTACCCATGAGACACTATACACTGAGAGAAAACAACTATTTTTATTTTGCCTCACCAAGGATTGTATCTCATAAGTATAACATGTTGCAAGCTCTAAATTAAAAATCCCACAAAAAGACAGCGTTTCTTGGCATTGCAGCCTCACTGAAGCAAATCCTTAGAGTAGGGTCTGCTCTGAAATCCACACAGAAATCCAAGTCAGTGGAGGCTCTTCCTTCTCCATATCCTTTCTCCCTCTTCTCCATAATGAAGGAACATTTAGACTCCGTGCCCACCAGTTATCACAGCAAAATACTGCTCAAGACAGACCCTCCCACTTACCTACAATTCCTCACACACATGTACACAAAGGGGTTCCAAAGGAATCCCTCCAGTCTTTCAATTTCCAAGTCTAGGATTGTTTTCTTAGCCGTTGCTGAACTGGCAAGTTAATATTTCAAAAAGCAGTATAGCTCTGTGCAGTTAAGCTTATGCAGCCACTATAAGTGGAGGTTTTTACATGTGTGGTTTGTTTGACTTTACTATGAATAGAGGTCTTGTCCCGCTTCGATAAAGCACCTCTCTGTTTGCATGCATCGTATACTAATAGTCTGTACACTGGGAAACACAGGGATCCCTTTAGAGTTGCCCTGCAGTGAGTTATTTTGCACTTGTCTTCTCTGGGGTAAAATAAAATACACTCTTCAGCAGTGGAGACATTTGTCAAATTATAGCTATGGAACAAACTCGTTGGTTCATTGGTTATCAATTAACTGAGTATTGTTTAAAATTCTCTTATTGTGATAAAAGGCATTTGGCTAATTCTGCCACCATTCCTCATTCTAAGATATCACTCATAAAAATGAAGCTGAGTCTTAGGCTTAAACTGCTCACAAAGAACCAATTGATTTACCCGACCGGATACCAAATTAGGCACAAAATGAGAAGCTTGTTATAGTAGAGGCATTACCACAGGAAAAAATAGTTTATTTAGAATGGTGAGATAAAACACATACCAATTTTAAAGAACTTAGAAAGCAATTCCTTTGGCTATGTAACTTTGTAAAGGAATAAGGTAACCTAATATACTAAGGGAAAAAAAAATCTCCGAATAGCAATACACAGTATTTTCTATTTTAAAAATATGTATAATTGTGAGTGGTCTACATATACCAGTTAAAAGGTACAGATATTCAGGGTGGCTAAAATAGCAAGCGTCAACTACCTGTTGTGTTGTCCACAGGAAACCCACTTCGAACAGGAAGATTCATGTTAAAAGTAAAGGGATGGAAAAAGATATACCATGCTAACACTAATCAAAAGAAAACTGGACTGGCTATGTTAATTTCAGATAAAGCAGAATTCAAAGCAAGAAAAAAATCATCACAACAAAGAGGGCCATCACAAAATAATAAAGGATCAATTTTCCAAGACATAACAATGCTAAACACGTAATACCTTACAACAGAGCATCAAAATACATATGGCAAAACTGACAGAACTGCAGGGAGAAACAGACAAATCCACCACTAAAAGCTGTAGACTTTAACACCCCTTTATCAGAAATGGGCAAATTCAGCAGGCAGAAAATCAATAAGAACACAGTTGAACTGAAGAGCACTAACAATCAACTTGATCTACTTGTTAAAGAATATTCCATCCAGCAACAGTAGAATACACATTCCTTTAGTTCAAAGGGAAGAGTCCAGGCCACAAACCACACCTTCAATGTAAAAATAAAGAAAAAAACAAAAATCATACAAAGTATGCCCTCATTTTACAATGGAATTAAACTAGAAATTAGTAAGAGAAAGAGAGATGGAAAAATCTCTAAATATCTGGAGATTAAACAGCACACTTCTAGATAACACAAGAGCCACTGGCATTTTCACCATAACTTTAAAACCAAACCACCACCAAAACGGAAAATTGAGAAAAAATGGAAATACGGCATTATTTCATCTAGGCTATCTTTACCTGAAACCTAGGGAAAAAACTACATGGGTCAAATACTTCCATTTTTGTGGACCAGAGGGCAGTCTTTTATTAAGCCAATTAAGCTCTCCACCGTGGATTCTGAATACTGTCAGCAGGCCTGTCCCTCCCCATTCCCAAAACCCAGCTTCCCACCTATGGAATTCCAAGGGTAATTTGTGGATCTGCATTTTGGATAGGACTTCAAGGTTTTCCTTTGAAGTTTCATGGGCATGATTTCTTTAATCCTCAGAAGATTCCCACAAAATAAGTAACCCTGGTACTATTCTCATTTTAGAGATGAATAAAACAGGAACATTTACAGAGAGGTCACAGGTCTTTTCACAAATCCAGTGGGGCCTGAAGTCTTGAGCAGGATCCTGTCCCTGTCCCCACAGTCTTGCCTTCTCTGCTCAAACACTGACCACAACCGCTGCACTAGGAGATGCTTCTGGACTCTGCCGGGCGCGCTGTCCCAGTGCTGACACGAACAATACTCTCAGCCAGACCTGCAGGTGTACAGTATCAGGTCAGCCTGGGAGGGCAGCCCTTTAGGAGCAATGTGCGTGCCTGCATAGTTTTGTCCAGTTTATTAATAATAGGAGGGTTTCTTCCTTGTTTCACTTCAACTCCACGGCAGCAAAATGTCCACTTATAATATAACGTGGATGTATTGGTTGAAATATATATAGTTAGCCAGGGGCAGTGGCTCAAGCCTGTAATCCGAGAACTTTGGGAGGCTGAGGTGGGAGGACTGCTTGAGCTCAAGAATTCGAGACCAGCCTGGGCAACCTGGCAAATCCCCACCTCTACAAAAAAATATAAAAACGTGCTGGGTGTGGTGGCACACACCTGTGCTCCCAGCTATTCAGGAGGCTGAGGTGGGAGGATTGCTTGAGTCCCAGAGATCAAAGCTGTAGTGAGCCGAGATTTTACCACTGCACTCCAGCCGAAGTGACAGAGTAAGATCCTGTCTCAAAAAAAAAAAATTATACGTATATATACACAGGTATGTGTGTGTGTGTGTGTCTACAGACACATACACATAGAGATGTGTGTGTGTGTGTCTATAGACACATACACATAGATATATGTGTGTGTGTGTGGTGGGCATGTGTCTGTATACATGTATTTTTGGTATATGAAGTAATAAAATTTGTGTGGACTGAGCGAGTGACTGAATTTACAACTAATTTTTTACAAAACTAAAATAATTTACTTCACTAAAAATGAAATATAACCATAATTGAAAAATAAAAAATAGAAAAAATGTCACAGTCCTTAAGAGTTCTGATTCCTCTCTCTCCTCAGCACATTTTTCAAGTTTGTACATCAAACTGTACTATTCTGCCTCACCATTGCTTTCACTTAATAATATAAACATTTCTCATGCCCACTATCTCCAAAAATCTTATCTAATTAGAGCATGATATTTACTTAACTATATTTAGATGTTTTCCATTTGGGGCTATTATTCTTTAAAAAACATGAAGAAATACATTTGCGCATCAAGCATTTCTTTTTCTCCACATTTAGTATTTCTTGGAGCTGGATTCCCCAAAGTGCAACCGTGCAAAGTAATCACACCATTGCAAATAAAAATACTGTGTCCTTCCTTAAGCCATCCTTTCACCAGTTTAGGTCTAGAAATTCATTCTTTCTGCCGAGCCAACATGATTTATATTTGTTTCCTTCCTACACCAGGGCCCACTTCATCATATTAGGAAATGCACTTTAGCTACTTTCTCTTAGAAATTTTTTTTTTTAAATAACAGTTCCATGCTAACAAGAAAAACTTTATCCTATCTCCAAAGCTATTTATTATCACATAATGGTAGTCATAGAATTTTTTTTTTTTTAAAAATAACAGTTCCATGCTTAACAAGAAAAACTTTATCCTATCTCCAAAGCTATTTATTATCACATAATGGTAGTTATAGAATTTAAAAAAAAAAAATAACAGTTCCTTGCTTAACAAGAAAAACTTTATTCTATCTCCAAAGCTATTTATTATCACATAATGGTAGTCATATTTTAAATAAATTGATTTCTACATAAACAGTAGGTGTGGATAACATATAAGTCAATACCAGGAAATATTCAAATATAATTCAAAGTCTTCCAAACTACAATTGTATAAGCTTCACAATAATTATTTTTATTAGCACCTCAGCTAAGGGTTTTTGCCATTTGAGGTCAGTTTATAGACATGCGTGGTTTCGAAAACCACCACATTGTGGTGTTTCAGTAAAAAGAAAACACAGACCTTCAGGCAGGATCCCAATGTTCCTTATTTAAAATAAATATATATATAGAGAGAGAGAGAGAGAGAGTTCAGTGAAAAGTTCCCAAGTGAAGTTCAGCATACCACGTCCTGCGCTGGAAATTCAAAATGAGTAACACCCACGGCTTAGTTCCAGGAGCCCAGCTCACTGTACATTCACCCTATGGAAGCGCAACAAATAAATGTCAAACTCAGTCTCAATTCCACTGTCAAGGAGAGTTGGGTAGAGATAAAATATGGTGGCAAGGGCGGTATTTAACTCAGGGGCACGTGACTTCCACAGGTCTCATCTCTCTTTATGCCAAAAACTGAAAAGTACCCTCACATCAGGTTAAATACAATTTCTATGTAACTATGCATGGAGTTTCAATCAAGTCAATAACAGTTAAATTTTGTTGACATGTTATACGTGGTAACACCAATTCTGGTGTTTTTTTTTTTTTAATACTCTAGAGCTAATACTTGTTTCCAATTTTTTAAAATATTTCATTTGGCAAAGCTCATAGGCCCTCGGCACCAAGTCTGCTGTGTCTAGGGAGCAAATGGATGCTGACTTCATTCCATGTCACCCCCAAAATGCCAGAGCTGATCAGGGAACTGAAGAGGCCTGAAGGGGGCACGCAGAATCCCCAGAAGTGGCAGGAAGAGGATGGGCCAGTTTCTGACCATCACCGAAGGCAGGGTGCCACAGCAGGAGACACTGGGGATGCAGGAAAAAGGAGGTGAGGAGGAAGTTCACAGGGAAGCCCTTGACCACAGAGGGTGTCAGGTGATAGGAGGCCTTGGAGCCAACCATGGAGAAAAGGTCAGCAAAAGCCACAGGTTTCAAAGATGTGGAAAAAAATCTGGGGCAACTCTGAAGACAAGGGCTCAAATGAGGAATGTGCAGTCGCCAGAAAGGAAGGGAGGAGCACGGAGGCCAGGGCATGCAGAAGGCCAGTGAAGGAGAGCAGTGCCTGGGCTAGGACTGGTGGCTTGGGGCGTGTCTGGTATTCTAGACGTGCGTACTTGGTCTGTGGTGCAGATGTAGGATGTGCAGAGAAGAGACAGCTATGGGAGAGGTTTCTCTCAACCAGTCTTCACTGGGAATCAAACATATGTGCAAGATCCATTGGGTGCCGTCTGCCCTGACAGCTGAAGGCCAGGAGAATGCCACAGGCAAACACACAGGCAGGTGGTGGACCCAGAGGAGAAATGAAGGGGGCCTGCGGCAATGAACTTGATGCAAAGATGATGGACATCAGGGTAGATTCTGACAGTAGAGTGTTTTAAGGAAAAATATTAAATTCATCGAACCCAAACCCTCCATTTTACACATTTTTTTAAAAGACCCAAACATGTTGGAATCTGAATTGAGACTGAACAGAGTTGAGCTGGTTGAAGAGCTGAGTCTGAATAATACAGGCTATAGAGACGGACATGCCCCAATTGGACAAGTGGGACAAGAGTCTGAACCATCCACAACTAACCTCAAGGCATGTACGACGTGCCTAGTGACAGTGAAATGGCACAAACCAGGCCCCCAGATGCAGGCAAGGGACCCTGTCCATGCTGGGATCACAGAATCCAGGGCAGGTAAGCACTCTAGAAGAGCTGGTCCAAAGGCTGGTAACCTGGAAAGAAGCACAGTTCTCCAAGGCCTCCAGATCAGAAATTCAGTCTGATGTAAGCCACACACATCATTGTAAATTTCCTGATAGCCACATTTTATTAAAAAGCATGGGAAATTAGTTTTAGTAATATATTTTATTTAACCCAATATAGCCCAAATATAATCATCTCAACATATAATCCATATAACAATTATGACTGGGTACTTTACATTCTGTTTTTCACACCCCAAACCCACTGACAGCACAGCTCAACTGGAACTGGCCAGAGTTTACGCGCTCCGGGGCCCCACAGGGCCAGTGGCTACCACAGAGGACAGCCTGGCTCCAGGTCCTCGCTTCCCCTCCGCCTGTCTGCATTCTGTTTTCCCTGCTGCACAAGGAACAAGTCCTGCCTGCCTCCGGAAAGCAGCCCTTATCTGCCAGGCTAGCAGGACACAGCTCAAGGCCCTGATCAGTCGCCCAGGCAGGCACAGTCATGCTGGTCCTCCCGAGGAAAGGCTGGATCCACTGCACATGGCCAGGGACAGAAAAAATAACAAGGTCACTGTCAAGGAAGCAGAGCTGTAGGCCAAAGGGAGAGAGTCCCAGGAGTGATTAAAGTATTAACAGATAAGAAATGCTTCCCTCGGCCAATCAGCAGGCAGAAATTGTGCATTCCTTTCAGGAGGAGCTGCAACACGTCCTTCTGAGTCTTACTCAGGTTTTCACAGTTGACAGCACAGTACCTGGCCTAGAACGAAGGCTACACAAATATTTATTCAGCATGTGAAAAACCCTGCACCTAAAATCCTGTGCTATTTCACAAACAGAAGTGAAGAGCAGGCAACCTGACGGGACCAATAGGGCTTCCTACGTGTTCTGTTTGTTTTTACTAAAGTGAAACCGGACTCAATAAAATTCCTCAAGTTTAAGAGACGAATCCCTGCCATGTGGACTCCAGAACGGTAAACTCTCCCTTGTTTCAGAAAGGGCACCCCCAACTCCGCCCCATCCCTTCCTCTCTGCAAGTCCTCACCTTCACTATAGAGTCCTCAATGTGTCGTTGAATCCCTGGTACCAAGTAGTTTTTGCCAAATGATGGATAAAAGAACAAAAGTAAATAAAGAACAACAACAATAGAAATAAAGAGTAAGATATTCATGAATATTATAGTGAATGGGTGTGGTTGTTTCTGGACTCAAAAGTCTTTGAAGGGAAAAGATGCAAATTCAGCTCAACAAATATTTATTGAGCGCCTCCTATGAGACGACTGTGTGTCGGGTGCTAGAGGGGTACAAAGATGACCAGGACAGGACCGGGATTCCCGGCCCACAATGCACCCACACCGAACCTACTGATGGAACGCACAGGTGTGCGTAGCACCACACCTGCAGCCTTGAAGCTGCATGCACATGGCTCTGGGCCTAATCCATATGGGCTCCTGCTTTGCCAGGAAGAGCAGGTAGGAGAGGGAAAGGCAGTTATCAAGGCCTAGCACGGCCAACCCCTGCATGGGGCAGTTCTCTCGCATGTGTTATCCTGTCCATTCCTCCAGGACCTTCTCCCAGGCAGACCCTCATTTTCTCACCTTCTCGTTCTCCAGGAGCCAGTCACATAGCCCAGCTCTGGCACTGGGCCCTGAATAGAGTCAGCCACCAAACTTTTGGAAAAGCTTGTCGCTTCCTGACAAAAATGGACAGATGCAGCTGACACCAAATCCCCCACCTCTCTCACTGCCTGAAACACAGATGTGCCACAGCGGTGGCCAGCCCTTTTGCATCATGGAGCAAAGGAAAACATGCTGAGGATGGCAGAGCAGAAAGAAGAGAGAACCTGGGCTCTCAGTAACATCCCAAGCCACTGCACCAGCGCCTGGAAGCAAGCACCTACCTTCAGTGCCTTGCTATCAAGGAAACAGAAAGCTGTTTAAGTCCTTGTTAATAAGTGCTATGCTGCCGGCCAAACATATGCTAACATATCCAAACACAAACACACACCACACCTGATACTGGTACCTATATATGTGTTGTGTGTATCGATGCATGTGTATGTGTGTGCTTATGTGTGTGTGTGCGCACACATGTGTGTGTGTTGAATCATGTCTCCCACAAAGGATATATTGAACTCCTAACCCCTGATGCTTATGAATGTGACCTTATTAGGGTGTTTGCAGATGCAATCAAGCGAAGATGAGATCAACAGGGTTGGCCCTAATCCAACATGACTGATGTCCTTGTGAGAAGAGACGCGCTCCCAGCGCAGGGACAGAGAGAGAAGACAGCCACGTGAAGATGCAGGCAGATATTAGAGAGAATCATCTACCTGTATTCTGGGCCTTGAACCTGCCCTTTACCTGCGGCTTGCCCACATCAGATCCTGAGGTTCCTGCCTGCTTCTGTCCTTGGATAAATGGGAAATCTTACTCTCATATCTGGCCATTTTTACCCCTACACATGATAATGAGGGAAGTAAAGAGAGCAACTGGGGAGGGAGGAGGAGGACAGAAGCTGAAACACAGCTGGTTTCTTAGGGTCTCACGATGGATTGAAGAGATTTCTTTTTTCTTTTTCCTAATACACCTGGCCCTATCCACCACTCTGCCGGCCACCAACGACCAGACTGGCTCAGTTTTCAGGGCCTTGGCTACTGCTTCATTGAGACAAAAAGAAGAAAGACCTGCGACCTGTGAGATCTGTGGCACAGAGCCAGCCCCATCCCGTCCACACTAGGGATTACAATCCTCCTACTTCTGCCAAGTGATTAGAAGGAAATGCGCGTGTTTTAGTCAAGAGAGTTCAGATCTACGGTGCCAACTCAGAAAGTCTCCTGGAAGCATTTTGGATGCCACTGCCCTAGACTACATCGCTCCAGTGCATACGCTACCAAGATTCGCCGCGTGGCAATCGGGGTCGCCAGAAAACTCACAGAAGGACCCGGGTGCTTCCTGACATTCTCCATCCGTCAAAGAGCCAGCCCCAAGGTCTCTACAAGCCCGCACCCTTCCCAAAGCAAAGGCTCCCTCAGAGCACACAGCCTGCGTTATGCCTGTGAGTGCACAACTGGCACCCTAGACCAAGGGCACGTAAGTTACTCAGAAAACGGATTCCTCAGAGACAGAGAACACAGTGAACACGAAGGACGGCTCCTCACACACTTCACAGCACACTTAGCAGCTGCAGCTCTTCAACTCCGATACAGGAAGAACCACAGGAATCTCCGGCCCTGGGGCCTTACCTGGCAAGCTGTTCCAAGGCACTGGCGAAAGCTTCCCAGTGTTTCATGAGTCCCACGCTCGGAGGAGAGACAGAGGCCCCTCCTCTGCTGCTCCTGAGGGTTCATCCAACAACGCTGTCTCCTCAGTATCCTCCAGAACAAACCCTGCCTGGCCTGGGTCTTTGCCCCGCTCTCTGACAGCTCAGAGCACCCCCTTCTCTACTCTTCCCAGCTCTCCAAAGCCCACCTATGCTGACTCCCGTTTCCACAATCGCTTCCTCACCAGACGCCCAGGACATGCGCTCGGATGGGCACATTCTGGCGCTTGGTCCTAACCATTCTGCATTATGCGTCTCCCTTTGCTGGATGAGGTACATCACGGGCAAAGGCCACGTCACATGCCTCCTGTGCATCACAGAGTGCCTCGGGCCCCAGGGCCCCCCAGCAACATAACCATGGAAGCCTCGCCAGCTATTACACTGGATCTCACTCACATGGTGTCTACACAACCACGGTACCAAGATTCTCTCTCTGCATTCCGGGCCACTGGGCTACATTCTACCACCCTCACTCTTAAACCCAAGCAAAGATTCCCACCCGACTTCTCACAGTCTTGCAGTGTGTTGTTCTGTGACCTGACCTAAAGAGAGCATGTGATTTGCTCGGATCATGGTGGAGTACAGAATTTAAACTCGAATTCCATGTTTTCATTCATAATCTGTTCCAGGCTTCCCTCTTAAACCAGGTTTCTCTATCTTGTAGTCAATCACTTAACAAAAATCCATTCAGAAAGAGCACTATAGGCACTGAGAGAATGTAAAAGTGAGTAAGTTCCTACCTGTGCAGAGATTATAATTTAGGAGAGGAAATAAGATGGTTACATAAATCACTAAAATTAGATTAGAGAGTTTTAAATGCAACTACAGGTTCTGGAAAAAAAAAAAAAAAAAAGTTGCTATGGAAGCACCTGGTGGGGAAAACATTTGTGCCTGGGAAGAGAAAAGAGAGAATGCAGGCACCTGGGCATGCAGGACCTGGTTTGGACCCTGGGGCTTTAACTCCACTCCCCTCCTGCTCCCTGTGGCTCCATCTTCTCATCTGCGCAATGCCAGTGTCAGAGGAGAGCATCTCCACAGCCACCCATGTGGGTAATTTTACAGCTGGAAGGAAAGGCAGCATTTGTGATGAGCCTTCAAGAATCATTAGGAAGCTGGCACATGTATGGTGGGAGAGCGTCCCAGGCACATGTCAGCAGCTGCCGAGATCAGCCCTGGAAAGACAGGCTGGAGCCAAGGCAGGAAGAGGCTTGAACACTCAACTGCGGGCTCACAGGTAACTTGGGCAATGAGGGTTGCTGGAGGTGTCTGAATAGAGAAGTGTTAACAGACACCGACAGGCTTAGCACGCAACCTGCCCAAGAAAGTTAAAAAAGGCGTGCGGTGATTCCAGCTACAGTGCATTTCCATTTCAGTGAATGTTTGAACTTGAGGAGAAAGTCCCCTCATGCAGACATCTGAGTATTTCTGTGAAGGGGAACACTCCCTACACCCAGGAGCCAAATGGGGACATGGGGAAGTGCTGCTGCCTCCCTGTCAGGCCTCCTTTTGTTCAGAGGATAGGGATAGGCCTCACTGAAGAGGCTGTAGCAGGGGTCAAACAGGTGGTGCAGACATCGGAGAGTTCACTCTCGAATGCTGGAAACTTGCAGAAGTGGGTGCAGACCAGTCAATCATGGAGGGTGCACAGAGGGGACTCCTGCAACCCACCAGATCACCAGCCAGGTGGCACACCCTGGAGTCTGAGACACACTATGAAAAAGCGGGTCGGCCAGGCGCGGTGGCTCATGCCTGTAATCCTAGCACTTTGGGAGGCTGAGGCAGGCGGATCATGAGGTCAGGAGATCCACACCATCCTGGCTAACACGGTGAAACCCCGTCTCCACTAAAAATACAACAAAAATTAGCCAGGCATGGTGGTGACAGGCGCCTGTAGTCCCAGCTACTCAGGAGGCTGAGGCAGGAGAATGGCGTGAACCCGGGAGGTGGAGCTTGCAGGGAGCCAAGATGGCGCCACTGCACTCCAGCCTGGGAGACAGAGCGAGACTCCTTCTCAAAAAAAAAAAAAGAAAGAAAGAAAGAAAGAAAAAGAAAAAGAAAAAGAAAAAGAAAAAAAAGCGGGCAGGTCCCCTCTGCATGGCTCGCAGGAGGCAGTCGAGCTTGCTGCATTCGGCACCCCCCTACCCTCCAGAGGACCTTCACACACCACACATCAACAATAAACATGCCCTGCTCCAAACAATTACCTGAAAGCCGTTCTTGGGAAACCTAAATAGTATTCCCAGGAACACAATGTTGTAAGAGATGTGCACAGTCTAGGACAGATACAAAAGCCCGTTTAATCAGTAAAAGACTCTGACAACATCCACTTTTAGGACTTGGAACCCTTCCCTTTTGCTCCCACAGGCTCCCACAGGCAGAAGCCCCCAGAGCCTGCACTGCCATATCCAGCACCTGCGCTGGGCTAATGTCTAGTTCAGAGGTTCCCAGTCGCTGGCCCCAGGCGACTATGGGTCACTCGGAAGACATGGGAGCAAAGTGACTGACTGTAAAAACAATGGTCGCTATGGGTGGTTTCCCGGATCTTTCCCCGAACTCACTCTCCCACCAGGTAGAACTGGAGGAGGAAGAAAGGGAATGGAGGGAACACAGAGAAAGAGGCTCCAAAACAAAACAGTGAAAATGAAAATGCAGTGATGGGAGCTTCCAGGAGATGCCAGTAATGGAAGCGGCTGTGTCACACATGGAAATCTAGGTCCAAACAGCTCAGAGACCGCCAGACACCCTAAAAGGCTAGTGGTAAGGCAGGCAGCTGGGAAGCTTGGCCCTCTGTGCTGGTCCTAAGTTCCCTGTCCACCCCAGGCCGTTTCTTGCTGTTCCCAGGCCCAGAATGTGACCTTGACCCTCTAATTTGCCTAGCTAACTCTGACCCGTCCCTCCCATCCCAGACCAGCAGCATCGCCCCAGCAAGCAGCCTCCCTGCCACCCGGGGCTGACCCAGGCATCCTCCTATGAGTCCCACTGCACTCTGCCCTGACCTCCCATGCTGCCCTGACACCACCGTTCAAACCATCTGTTAATGTTTGAGCTTCCCGCTCCCTAGACGACAGCCTCCTCAAGGTCATGGGATCTGTCCTTATCTGCAGGCCTCTGGGTTCAAAGCCAGGATTCAAAATTGACGAAGTGTGTGCGACCTTGGATAACATCCCCGCTCTCTGCTTCACTCTGCTCCTCTGTCAGCTAGGGACAGCCACATATGCCTGTGCTATGGGGCTGTGTGAGAACTGCATCCACAATCCAAGCAAAACCCTGAAAGTCAGGCAAATGCATAATGAATATTAACCACCACCTCCTCCACCTCGAGTGCCAAACACACCTGAGATGATAAAATACTGGTTGACACACTTCATGTCATCAAGGAGCTTGCTTTTGTCTGGAACACTGCATCCAGCTTATAAGCCTGCTCCTTAGAGAAAGGCCATCGTCCAGTTCTACAGAACATCCAGGAAGTAAGCACCTTTAAATTCAGGTCTTGGGTTATGTGTGGAGTGGAGCAAGGTGAAGGCAATGAGGCACCTTCCTCAAAGCTTCATTTCTCACCAATTCACTCCGGAAAAAAGCCACTCTTCTGAAAGTTAAAATATTTTCTCTTGGGAAACAAACAAACAGACCCTTACGAATGGTTCTACCTGGTGAGTCGTCCTGTAATATTTATTCTCCTGGAAAAAAAAATATGATCCAACAGTACATTTTTATTTCTGGATCTTGGAAAATATTTAGACCAACACCTCAGTTTTATCCTCAAAACACTGGAGCCATCCAGGGAGGTTAAGACGCTGGCCCAGGGCCAGACAGCTGGGTCAGGAAATTGTAATAAGCTCTATTCTTCAGCCCCACTACCCAGCAGGTATGTGAGCAGTGGCTTCAATTTAATTTCTTCATCTAATTAAGAAAGGGTATTCATATGTTTCAGTAATGCAGAAGCAACGGAGAAAGGAGGCTGGTCTTGGAAAAGATTACTTCTTAAAGAAAAGAAAGGCACCTTCAACTTCATTCTTGGATCTCAAAGTTAGAACATTCCCCAGAGAAAATACGGAGAGTCCCTCTTCCTTAGAAGCATTGCATTCCATTCCCCGCCTCTGGGCTGCCTCTGAGATCCCACATCCTGGGAAGCCAGGGGTTCCTTGCTTGGCAGTTCCCTGGGAGAGTCTGAGGGCTCAGTACCATCCTGAGTGCTTCCAGACCACCCAACACGCAGGGCAGCGAGCACAGCTTCATCCACTATTGCAAGTGAGGTGTGGGGAAAAAAGGGACAGCACACAGAACCAGAAAAGCTGATGCCAGGGCTGGACCAGCCACAGCTTTTCGTGTGGCCTGGGCTACCTGACCCCTCCTCTCCAAGCTACAAGGTTCCCATGGTTACAATGAGGGTTCGTAGGGCAGATGGGTGCTGGCCCACCTGGTTCTGTGACTGTCAGTCTCCAAGGGCAGGCTTCCTTTCCATCGCTACCCCCAGAGGAAAAGGCTTCTAGGAGGGAGAAATGTGAACAAAAGTAGGCAGTGGGGCCACATGGTGGACCACGGGGGAAAAAATGTTCTCAGAGGCAGGCAACGTGGCTTGTAGCTCCCGGCCCTGCTGCTGCCTGCCAGAGTGGCACGTCTACCCCTGAACCTCAGCAGCTTCAGCCAAACAGTGTGAGGTCCCTTCAAAGTCCCAAACCACACTGAATCCCCAGGAGACGTGACTTACTCTAGTAACAGTCTGGATACAGGGATTACCAACTAGCAAGCTAAGGGCACTGGAATCTATTTATAAAATATATACATTTTACAATGCTCTTTGAGTTTCCCAAATCCTCATGGCACAGATGACCAGGGGGTGCCTGCATCATGCAATTGAGTTTGCCCTTCATTAGTTCCTCTTCCAGAGTTCCTGACATTAGAATCAGGGCCTCTTTAAAAACACAAACTGCAAAAATCAAATTGCACTGGGTCTGGAAAATTTCCATCCCATTAAAATTGGGTTATTTGCACCCATTTTCTCATGAGGTCCTCAATCCATCCACAACCTTCGATGCCTGATGCAGGTGGAAGTCCACAGCCAGTGGGGGTCTGACTCTGAAGCCACAGTAGGCACACGGCACCATGCCTTCCCTTCCACTCAACACTGTGGCAATTACTCTGGAGCAGGGCTCAGATCACTCTCCTCCTCCAAAACCATCCATGGCTCCCACTGACACAGAGTCAAACCCAAAGTCTTGGCCTAGAATTCAAAGATTTCACGATATATCCTCATTTGACACATTTCCTTTGCACACTTTAAAAATAAAAACAAAAAATGTAAAAGGCATTAGAAAAGTGCAAAAAACGAGGTTCCCTAATCTCAGTACTGGAGAAGAGAATACAATCAAAAAGGCTGTTGTCTCCTTTGGAACCACTGGGTGAACCCCCTGGGAAAGTTCACGGTGTCCCTCCCCCTTCCTTTGCTGGAGCAGCTCTCTCTGGACAGAGGCCCTTCCTGCCACCTTGGACCTGCCCCACCTACAAGCTTTGACTCAGACCCCCGCTCCCTTGCAAAGCCACCCTGACTCCTAGGGACTCCCACAGCTCCACAGGCGCCTACACCAACTTACTTTCTGCCTGGCATTCCATTTACAAATGCATCTTAGGTGCCAGGATCAACTCTCAACCCCCAACCCCAGCCCCATTCACTGGGGCATGTCCTCCTTCCATCTCCCAGGCCCCACTACGGGAAGTGCTTTCTTCCCAGTCTCCCAGTGCAGGAGCCAGACCCCCTCTCACCGCAGGGCAGCAGGGATCCACTGGGGATAGTTTCTTGGGGCCTTGTCTCACTCCTCTGTTACCCCAGCCTTGACCCTGCAGGAGGCAGCGCAGGATATTTGTTCAAAGGATTTTAAAAATTATTATTAGCTAGAAAAAAGACCACGAACTTTGGAGTGGACATCCTGAGACCTGCCTACGAAGACCATTAGGGTAAAGAAGTCACCCCTTCACCCCAGAACCAGGAAGCCTCCAGGATGGCATAAGCGACCAAACAGCTGGGAGCCAAGCACAGTGCAGGCGGCTTGGGGGCGGCGGCCGGAGGCTGGGGTGGGTAAGACCCGCAGGGAACTCCGGGGCTTGGGCGGCGGCTCATTCCCCGGGAAAGGGCTCGCGGTGGGTACTGCGGGCAGTAGTGGCCGCGGACCCCGCGCGCAGGGGATGTGCGGGGCGTCCTCTTGGCCAGTTCCGACCTTCCCCGCCGGTGGCGGTGCCCCGGGCGCGTAGTCCTTTCCCAGACCTGCTCTTGGGACCGAGGCTCCAGCCCCAGGGTCTGCGGGCGGGGCCCCGAACCGTGAAAGCCCCGCCGCCAGATCGCCCGCGGGACCCTGGCCCGAGGCGCCCTGATCCCGCGCCACAGCGCAGACCCGCAGACCGCGACCCACTGCGCTGAGGCGCGGGCGCCACCAGCGAGAGGTAGGGCAGGGCAGGGGCAGGAGCAGAGCAGGGACGAGGGCAGGGACATGGCCAGGGCTGGGCGGGCGTCCTCTGCACCAAGCCCGCGAGTCCCCGCCAGGGACGCTGCCCCCCGCCCGCTGCCACCCGGCGCCCGGGCAGGACCCAGCGGGGCAGGCGCGGCCGCAAGCCCCGAGCACCAAGGCCCGCACCGCAGCGCCGCGTCCCGCCCTCCCCGCTCCGCGGCCGGCCCGGGCGATGCCGACACAAAGGGGACGCGCGTCACCCTACCTGGGCCTGCTCTTCCGCGGTGCGCGGCTCCGACGGCTCCGCCCGGTACCGGCTGCGGGGTGCCGGGTGCCCGCCGTTTGCCGCCCGCGCCTCCCCGCGCCCGCGCAGCCCGCACGGCCCGCTCTGCAACGCCGGCCCTGCTGCCTCCCGCCTGCCGAGAGCCCGCGCGGGGAGAGGCGGCGGCGCGGGCGGGGCGCGAGCGCGCACAGAGGCCGGGCACGCGGGAGGCTCGGCCCCGCCCCCGCCCCGAGCCGCACAGCGCCCCCTGCCGCCCGCGTGCGCCCGCCCGAGGTCGGGAGCCGCCCCGCAGGCCCCCAGGACAGGCTCCGGGACCACGAGGGACTGCGGAGACCGCCTGCGCACGCTAACATGAAAATGCTACTCCTGCTTTAGTGGCCTCCAGAAGACACTCCCCTGATTCCCACACCGAGGGAACACATATCAGCAAGCTAGGAAAGAAGAGGTGACCCAGCCCAGCGCTCTAAACCAGGGCGCGAACAGGCGTTAAGCTGCGCAGCTGCGCCCTGGGCTCCGGTCCTGCTCTGCTGCAGACCCCACCGGAGCCAGCACCTGCCTCCCAGACCCTTGCTGGGGGGGCTGTGAGATGAGCCCAGAGCCTTCCTGAGCCAACCCTCGCAAGGAAAGTCTGTCTGTTCATCCCACTACCTGCTTGTCTAGAAGGATGGAGAAGAAAGGTGGAATGGACATCTGGGATCCAAGCATAGCACTTTCTTTCTTTTCTTAAGGTATCTAGCTTGTTGGAATCTAAGATCTGCGAAGGTATTAATAGAATTCCTGTATCTTCTGCCACTCCCCATAGGAGCTTCAAGTTACACAAATGTTAAATTGTATGTGAGATGTGCATATATGAACAAAACCTACGAGTATGCATGAAATTATACCTCTTCAATATAAAGATTCTTTTTTCTGCAATATTAAACGGAAACCCCACTAGAACATCGTTTTTCCTTAATAGCAGACCCTCCACACTGTGTGGTCTAAATGCAAGCTTTACCACCTACTAGCCATTAAGCAAGTTACTTAACGTTTTCGTGCT
Organism: Macaca fascicularis; assembly: GCF_037993035.2. NCBI lineage: Eukaryota > Metazoa > Chordata > Mammalia > Primates > Cercopithecidae > Macaca > Macaca fascicularis. Next base: position 115,199,427 of record NC_088387.1, read on the forward strand.
TCCATTTTCTTATGTGGAAAATGAGGTGGCAATAGTATGTATGAGTTCTTGGGAGGGATTACACAAGTCAAATAGGCCGAGCACCATGGCTTACACCTGTAAGCCCAACACTTTGGGAGGCCAAGGCAGGAGGATTGCTTGAGCCCAGGAGGTCAAGGCTGAAGTGAGCTGTGTTTGCATCACTACACTCCAGCCTGCGCAACAGAGTAAGACTTTGTCTCTCAATAAATAGATAGTCAAATTAAATATAACTGGCAAACTAAAACAACTCCATAGTCCTGAGCTACAGTTTGTCTCATTTCTCCAAAGAATTAAATGAGATGATTATTAACTAACTCAAAGCTCTGCATAATTTGTCTTCTGCTACCCATACATTTTTATAGTAAAATAAAATAAAATAAAATAAATCTGCCTCCTCTGTACTGAGAAGTTATTCTGGTAAATATTTGACCTCTTCAAAGATATGAACGAGCACTTGCCTTCTAATGCCTCAGTTTCAGATTCTTTTTAGAAATGTCATTATTCAAGAAAAATGCACAATGGGAAGAATCTTAACAACAGCACTTTGTTACTCCAGCCTCTCACTAGAAGATGAAAATAGTTCTGCATAAAGGCCTGAGCTTTATGAAAAATATATTCACACCTCCCATGTCCGAGTTGGGATACCAGAGAAGTTCTTGGTTGAGTACTACTTATGAATGAAGGATTCAGGGAATGCATGGGTGGGTGACTGCAAATGCACAAGAAGTGGACGTTGTAAAGTGTTCCCCACAATAAAGTGGTCTGTATAAAGATGCAGGTGTTCTCATGGCATACAGAGGTATAAGAGCCAAGCTGGGGGACTGCATAGGAGCATCTGGGGCTGCAGGAAGAGAGTTAAGGTGCAAAACCGCCCTAACCCAACTGAGACTTGTAATTGCTCATGTGGTAACACATGTGACTTCATTCCCCTGCTCTGTCTTTGTGAATGCAATCATTGTTGGGGAGATAGTGAGAGGGGCCACTGGCATTGAAAGTACAGTTTGCAGCAGGCCTCAAAAGGCACTCAGATGCAGTTTTCTCTGCAAAGACTTCCCGGCCTATCGTGGCGTTCCCCATCCCCAGATCTCTGATCTCTGAGCTGGTGTAATACTTAGTCTTTGCCTATGTTGGTCATGGCATCTGCCACACTTATTGTTTGTGGCATTCACTCTCTGATGCTTAGATCTTAAGATTCTAGACAACAGCATTTTTCTACATATTCCCTCTTAGGGCCTTGAACATAATAAGCACTCAATAAATACTGAGTGAAATCCTCTCCTCTGAGCTATGCCTCTGAGCAGCTGCCCTAGTTCTCTCCAACAGTAAGTTTGTTGGGTCTCTCAAGTTCACTTCCAGCTGTCGCTGTCAGTTTTCAATCCAGCCCTCTATTCAGGTCTGGCTGGCCCATCTCCCCCAAAGGGCTGTCCCATAGAGCCCATTGTAAAGGACACTCATTGTTGCCAAGTGTTTGTGCCAATGCAGTGTGACTCACCCTTCACTCATTGAACAAGCTCTTCCTGATTACCTAGATGGGTAAAATTTCTGCTCATGGGAAGCAGGCTGGCAACTCAGTGCTGCAGCAAAAGGCCCAGAGGCTGGGAAAGCAGACGGCCATTCTGACACCTCTTCTAGACACAAAATCAAGGGAAGCTCAGACTCACACTTGAATTTTTTTTAAAAAATTAGACAATGGGCTGGGCTTGGTGGCTCATGCCTGTAATCCCAGCACTTTGGGAGGCCATGGCAGGCAGATCAACTGAGGTCGGGAGTTCGAGACCAGCCTGACCAACATGGAGAAACCCGTCTCTATTAAAAATACAAAATTAGTCAGGCGTGGTGGCATATGCCTGTAATCCCAGCTACTCGGGAGGCTAAGGCAAGGAGAATCACTTGAATCCGGGAGGCAGAGGTTACAGTAAGCCAAGATTGTGCCATTGCACTCCAACCTGGGCAACAAGAGCAAAACTCAGTCTCAAACAAAAAAAAAAAAGGAAAAAAAATTAGACAGGGGAGTTTGTGTGAATTTGTAATCACACATTCCATAAATATAGAAAATTCACATTTTTTAATTTTAAAAATTAACTAATTCCATTTCTTGTTTCTCTAGGGTAGCAGGAAATTAAATGCCAGCTCTTATTCTGACTCTCTCTCTTTAGGGACACACAGGAATCTGGGGGATATTATGGTTCTGGGAATGTGGAACGTAACCTCTCATCTTCAGCCCGTCTGTGCTACTGACCGTCTCATTCAGGAAGCCACGCCTTCGCTCAGGAGCAGACTGCACAAGGCTTTCCTGCCAGAGGCACAGTCCCCAGGTGAGCCACACAGCCCTCCCAGGGTAATGCCAAGGAACAGAGGACAGTTCCCGCTACTCTCAGGGTCTTCTTGGCAAAGCTTCTGATACAGTTTGGCTGTGCCTCCACCTGAGTCTCATCTGGAATTGTAGCTCCCATAATTCTCATATGTTGTGGGAGGGATGCGGTGAGAGGTAACTGAATCACAGGGGTGGGTCTTTCCTGTGCCATTCTCGTGATAGCGAGTAAGTCTTATGAGATCTGATGGTTTTTAAAGGGGAGTTCCCCTGCAAATGGTCTTGCCTGCTGTGCCTTTGCTCCTCCTTGGCTTCTACCATGATTGTGAGGCCTTCCCAGTCATGTGGAACTGTGAGTCCATTAAACCTCTTTTTCTTTCTAAATGACCTAGTCTTAGGCATATCTTTATTGGCAGTGTGACAATTGTGACACATGTGACATTGTGACAATGACAAGCTTTATTGACAGCTTCCCTTGTCTGTACTCTTACCTTCCTCCCTTCAAAAGCACCCTCTCTTTCTTTTCCAACCTTGACATCTCAAGTAATCTCTGCAGTGGGTGTGGCATCCACATAAGACAGGATGCAGACATGTCTCCAAGCAGCTTCAAACAAAACTTCAAGAAAGAAAGTGCAAGTGAAGAAGGAAATTCATCCGTCCCGTCACTTAACACAGCACTGTCACGGACATCTTGTGTCCCCTTAAAATTCATACACTGAAGTTCTAAGCCCCAGTACCCCAGAATGTGACCTTCTTTGGAAATAGGGTCATTGCAGATATGATTAGTTAAGAGGAGATCATACTGGAGTGGGCTGTAATCCAATATGACTGGTGTTATGTAAGGGGGAAATTTGGACGCAGACACACACACACACAAGGAGAACACCAGGTGAACTGTAGTCAAAGATTTGGGTGATGCTTCTACAAGCCAAGAAACACCAAAGATGACCAGCAAAGCATCAGCAGCTGGAAGAGGAGCCTGGACCAGATTCTTCCTCACAGCCCTCAAAAGGAACCAATCTTGCTAGAGCTTTGACTTAGATTTCTAGCCCCCTGTGATTGTTGATGTTAAGTGTCAACTTGAGTGGGTTAAGGGACGCCCAGATAGCTGGTAAGACAGTATGTCTGTGTGCATCTCTCAGAGTGTTTCTGGATAAGATCAGCATTTGAATCCTTAAAGAAGATCTGCCCCCACCCACGTGCATCACCCAGTCTCTAGAGAGCCCAAACAAAGAGGAGGAAGGGCACAGATGCTCCCTCTGTTCCAGCTGGCACATCCATCTTCTCCTGCCCCCTGACTTCAGAGCTCCTGGTTCTTGGGCCTCAGGATTCCTCAGGATTCCAGCACTTACATGACAGCATGCTTCCCCCTCCCCACTCCACCCCTAGGTTCTCAGCCCTTTGGCCTCTGACTGAATTCCACCACCAGTATTTCAGAGTCTCCAGCTTGCAGACAGCAGATCATGGGACTTCTTGGCCTCCATAATTATGTGAGCCAATTCCCATAATCTATCTATCTATCTATCTATCTATCTATCTATCTATCTATCTATCTATCCATCTATCTTTCTCTCTTTCTCTCTCTCTCTCTCTCTCTCCTATTGATTCCGTGTCTCTGAAGAACCCTAATACAGCTCCAGAACTGTGAGACAATAAATTTCTGTGGTTTAAGCCACCTGGAAGGTGGTACTTTATTTCACCAGGCCTAGCAAACTAATACAAGCACATGGAAAGTGTCTACTCATGACTACAACTCAGAGAACAAGCGTTATAATAAAAATAAAAGTGTTACACAGAGGTGGCAAGATAAATGACAATAAATGAAAACATTAACATGTGAATTAAAAGTAAAGATATTTTTCCTAGCATTCTCCTAGAAAGTAGAGATGTGTCTCTCTTGTTTGCCATCATATCCAGCAATGGCAAGATAAGTTCTAGACACTTAATAAAAATGTGTTGAATGTAAGAAATTACATTTGTTGGATGTAAGAAAGAACATTCCATGGTTCTCTATTAACCAGATCTTCTATGCATGGCTCAAATGCAAGCTCCATAGAGTCTACTTAGAACTGAAAAGGACCCGAGAGAAAGTTTTGTCTGATCTTTTCACTTCACTTATGGAAACACGGAGGTTTACCGAGGCTGTGCCAGATCTGGGATCCCTGCTTGCTCATGGCACATATGGTACTATTACAGAAGGCTGATTCAGAGGTCTTTTAACTTTTTATTACACTGCCTTTCTATAGTAATCAATTGAATACGGCCCCTGGGGCTTGACAAAATTTTTAAAGGCTTTCTCAAGTCTCCAAGAATGATTATATTTAACAGCAGACAGACTTCACGTGGGCAAACATTTAATGCTCACTAAATAGCCGCGCACTTTCCTAGATTTTCTGGCCTCCTTACAGTCAGGCCAGGGCATGTGACTCATTTTGTTCCATAGACTGTAGACACAAGCCTCACTTCTGGGCCAAGGCAAAGAGAAGACCTTCATGACACTGAACTTGCCCGTCCCCATCCCAGTGATAGAACCACATATGGAGGTGGTGGGACCACCAAATGGAGTCCGCTGGATCTGTGGCTTGCCCACTGGTAAGATGATTCTCAGGAGAATCTGAACCTGCATGCATTAAGCTATTGAAATTTTAGGGTTTATTTGTTAGTGCAGCATGGTCTTGCCTAAACTAACAACTAAAGCTAACACATTCACTGTAAACTGGTTTTGAGTAGCAGTAATTCATAGGTACTTGAGTCTTGAAGGAGAGCCCAAGTACAGTGCTAGGTAGGCAGAGTAAGTCATTCAGTCTTAGACATGAGAGCACATTTGAGGCAGATAGCCAAGAGCTAGGAAAAGATGGGAACCTGGAAGAAATTCAGGTAGCAGATAGGTGGAAGGGGAACACAGTACAGAATCCAGGTCTGTGTCCTGGACAACAACTCAGGTGCCCACCGCTCATTCCTAGTGAATGCTGCCACATGGTAACACATGAGGTTTAAAATAAAGAGCCACGGGGGAGAAACAGGACTTGCTGCTCCACCTACTGAACAGGGCTCAGGTGATACATCGCAAGGTGGATGCTTGAGTGCTTCATGCAGATTCCCTACAGAACCAAGGCAGTCATGATCCCATGAGCTGGGACTGTTGGATGTGGAAGGCTCGCATCCCAGGAATCAACCTTGGCCAAAGGTAGCTGCCTCTTGTAAAACTGCTTCCAAAACAGCTTGCCTGATCCAGGCAAGGCTCATGCCTGCCCCACTTGGCATACCTTGGGACCACACTGAAGGGCTCTCTGGTCCTAGAGTTCCCCAGCAAAGGCATCCCAGCTCCCCTGCTTCCTCATTCTTCTACAGGAACCCTTCCTAAGCATCTCTTAACGGCCAACCTTCATCTCAAGAGCCTATTTCCCAGGGAACCTGACCTGAGACAGTAAGATGGGGAAAGTGAGCTCCAGCAAGACTGCAGAAGAAGAGAATCATAAAACATTTTCCTGACAATAGATTGTCTGACTTGGTAGGACCAGCAGGTTTTATGGATAAAGGTGGCAGGTGGGCTGGAGCAGGAATGGACAGAGCCTTGGATGTCACCTAAGAATGGAAAGTTCTGGGGGATGGTGGGAATAAAAATAAGAATAGGGGCTATAGAGACCCTTTGTGGACTGAAACATACTTAAAAGCCCCTTTAGAGATCATTTTGTCTCATTGCTGTGTGTTTCTAAGTATTTGACTTTTATTCTGCTATTATTTTAAATGCTCCTAACCTTAGATAATTCAATCTTCTTAAAATACATACAGTACTTAAAAACTTCTCTCTCTCTCTCGCTTTCTCTTTCTACACACACACACACACAAACACACACACACACACACCATCGCCACCCCCATCAACAACAATAACAAACGCAAACACTCTCATCAAATCCCCATGCCTTGACAGCCTGGAAGATTTCTCATACTCTTTTAAACTTCAGTGCACCACTGACACCTCTAGTAACATTTCTGTCACCCCGCTGGGTTAGCCAATCTTTCTGCTGAGTTGTGCTCACACCACTTTTATTACTCTCTTATTATATTATTTGTATGTTTGGCATTAGACGTGAAAGAATGTAATATTCCAATGAAAGAATGCAAATTCCTCTTTCTCCTTTCCCCATCTTGCACGTGTATGAAGATCTCTATTCATCTGTCTTCTCCTTCCTTCTCTCATTTCATATCTTTGTGTGAAAGTTTGGTCTATTGGGTTGTATTTCTGAGAACATATTCTTATCAGAGGATCACAGGGCAAGGCCACAAGCCACTTCCTCCAAAGAAGACATGCACTCACAGTTTCTCATCATCAAGAGGGGAGCAGGCTTCATGGATTGAAACAAACAAATAACAACAACAAATAAAACCCAGAAACTCAGAAGCTGAGTCCCAGGCAGTTTGGAAGGAAGAAGGACAAACCATCTCCCTGAGCTTGGTTTGGGCTTGGCCGCCAAAGTCAGTATGTTTCATCAAGATCTAGCTATGCGCGTGGTCATGTCAGTTAGACTCCCTCCGCTCCAGCTATAAAATAAGGGATGATTACACTCCTCTTATATGGTTTCTCTGAGCATTTAAAATAAAAATTAGTCAAAGCACTTAACACCATACTTGCCATGCCTGCTTCAGGGCTCAAAAATTGTTAGCTGCTGAAATATGCTCTCTACCCTCAAGGGCCATATAGTTTAAGAGAAGAATCGTGTGTCCACTGGTAGGAGGCATAGGCACATTCCCCCAAAACCGAGATTATTGTGATTCTATCAGTTGTAGAGCCACCCCCACGGAGAATGTAAATCTTGGTCAATATTGTGAAATGGGACTATGAAGTCCAAATGCCTTAACCCCTACTGAAATTGTATCTCCATCATTAGCCTTAGACAATCTGAATGTTATTTGTTATGGGCTCATTTTGGTTAGGACTGGCTAATCTGTGTTACAGTAACAAGTAATCTCAAAAGGTGAACTGTCCCATGCATGCAGTTTGCTATGACCATGTTTGTCTCTTCAATACTATCCTCCCAATAAGCACACAAGATCAAGGTTGCCTGTTTTTAGACTCAGCCATCTCAACATTAGGCCTCCTCTGTAATCACTGTGGCCCCAAAAGCAAATGTTGTAAAGCCTTGTACCAGTAGTTAAACGCACTCATCATTGGCCAGAACGAGTAGCTTTGCTTAACTGAAAGGTGAGAAAGTATAATTTTCTCATGTTCACAGAAAGGGGTATGAAAGACTACTCAACGTCTTTACAATAGGGAGTAAAAATATTTCCTTCAAGGAACAATGATTAAGGTTAGCAGTTTTCAGTGAACAGCTAATGCCTGACATACCATCGAATAAATTAGGGGATAGTCATGGTGGCACTGAGACTTGAATTTGAAGACAGGCATCTGATAAGACAAGTCAGATCTTCAGAGGTATTTCACTTGGGGAGTGTCATGTTTTATAAAACTTGAATGCCTCTAAGAGGAGTATGTTTTCTACCTCACCCTGGCTCCCACCACCCTGTGCTGTCTTATATCCAGTTGCTTTGCACGTTTCTGTGTCTCTGATTTTTGAGGCCACTTGAAGGCCGACACTGGACCCTTCACAAAACAGAGCAGAGCATTTTTTTGTTTTGTTTTTTCTTTCTGTAGGTTACTGGGGGAACAGGTGGTGTTTGGCTACATGAGTAAATTCTGTAGTGGTGATTTGTGAAACTTTGGTGCACCCATCACCTGAGCAGTACACACTGCACCCAATTTGTAGTCTTTTATCCCTCACCCACATCCCACCCTTTCCCACTGAGTCCCCAAAGCCCACTGTGTCATTCTTATGCCGTTGCATCCTCATAGCTTAGCTCCCACTTAAGTGTGATAACATACAACGTTTGGTTTTCTATTTCTGAATTACTTCACTTAGAATAATGGTCTCCAATCTCATTTAAGTTGCTGCAAATGCCATTAATTCATTCTTTTTTATGGATGAGTAGTCAGAACATTTTTAGAAGTTTATGTTCTACTGAATTTTTCAGACCTGAGCTCTGGGGAGGCACTCATCTCAATATTCCTATTAAGATATAGAATGAGAGATCAGAGTCAGCCATGTATTTTGTGTGTGTGTGTGAAAACTTTGTTGCTACTTCTACCATCCTTCAACACTTATTTTACCTATTTGTCTACAAGACTGCCTTCTCCACTAAACTTTGAGCACCTTAGCAACAAAACAATCTCATGCTCATTTTTGCGTTTTTAGCACTTGCTATAAAACCTGATATATTATAGGTGCATACTAAATGAGTAAGTGAACTAATGGGCAGCCGTCTTAAGCCTCCTGTTCTCTAAGGTGTTCCTCCCCAAACCCAAATGTCCTCTCTTTTTGCTCATGACAAAAGAGACTGTGAGTAGCTACCAGAGGCTACCAGGAGCTGTTTGTGTAATTAACTGAAGTCCTTATTCTAATCTTTGCATTGATCCCTCATTTTGCTGATGAAGAAACTGGGCCTTTGTGAACCTAAGTATCTCACCCTTAATCAAACACAGTACTGCAGCTCAAGCCGGGCTGCCTCCATGGCCTGTGCCTTTTCTATCACTGCTTTGCCTCTCTTACTCAGTTGTTTAACTCCCTCGTGTGTCTAACTCTTGTCCTAACATTTGCAAATTTCTCAAAGTTGAAAAGCCTAACTCTTCTTCTTGGATATTTCCCATAGCGTCTGGCACAGGTCTCACCACATGGTAGATATGCACCCAGCTGTTCCTGAATTAAACCTTTCAACTACAAGGATCTTGCCATGCATCACTAGGTTATGGTAGGCAAATAGGTAGGACATAGCTTCAGTTTGCTCTCTGTTCCCTTCTTTTCCCTCTCCTGGCCAATACCTGAGAGAAAGGTGGTGCTGACTCATCCCCACGACAACTGGAAGAACAAGATTAATGTTTGCTACTTCCCCAAACTCCCTCAGTTTTACAGAAAATCAGTGGAGAAATTGCGAGCGTAATCACAACGAAGATATTGCAGGCTCTGTCACAGCTGATGGAGGCAATAGGAAACTTCCAGGTGTCACCAAGTCATACTACTCACAGCACTGCCTATTTCAATAGAAGTGGCTTTATTAATTGCCATCAAAGTCAGGTCAAATCTATTAAATGGCAACAAAGTCAGGTCAAATCTATTAGGTATACTACATCTTACTATTTCAATGATGGGTCATGCTATGGACTGAATTGTCTCCTTCCAAAATTCACATGTCAAAGCTCTGATCCCCAGTGTGACTATATCTGGACACAGGGTCTTTAGCAGGTAGTTAAGTTCAAATGAAGTCCTTATGCAAAAGGATGGTGGCCTTGTAAGAGGAGAGCGATCTCTCTCTCTTCCATATAAGAACAGGGACAAGGCAGCCATCTGCAAGCCAGGGAGAGAAGCCTCACCAGGAACTGAAACAGTTGGCACCGATCTTGGACTTCCAGCCTCCAGAGAAATACGTGTGTGTTGTTTCTGCCACATGGTATATGGTATTTTGTTATGGCAGCCTGAGCTGACTAATTCAGGTCAGTTTGACTCAACCAGCATTTGAATGCCTGCTGTCTACTAGGCTTCCAGGAAACAGTGATATCTGAGTTACGATTTAATGAAAAATGAGGTATTCTTCGCAAAAGCAGATGGCACCAGCTACACATATACAAAGGTTTTCTGGTTATTCACAAGAGTAGATGTCAGAAAACGTAAAAGATAAAGCTGAGTATAACCCAGGAAGAGAACTGACAAAGGTCAGTCTATTCAGACGTGTTGCTGAGAGGGGTTTAGAAACAAGTTGAGGCGGCCCTGAATGAAAAAATAAACAATGTTTGGGCAGTTTTCCAGATTCCCCAAGAATGAACTTTCACAGAGAAGCTTTGTTTTTATTTTTGTGTGTGTGTGTGTGTGTGTGTGTGTGTGTGTGTGTGTGTGTGTAGAGAATATTACCAAAATTAACAGGATACCACTCACATCCATAAACAAACATGTAAACAACTCAAAAACCAAATCCAGTGGTTTTTCTCAAGTTAACTCTTGACTTTTTAATGCCATTGAATGTTTTCTCATCTATTAGTGTGAATTGCTGAGAACTGGCTGTTCTCATTAAAGTATAAAATGCTAATTTACTTTAAAAAACTTCAGAAGACATGTGAAAAATAAAATTATTGAGTATGAATGCAATTCTACTAAGCAATATATATGACTGGAAAGATGTAAGCTAAATTACCAGTTACCTCTATGTGACACAATTATGGGTAATTTTAATTTTCTTCATTTTGTTTTACTGTTTTCAAAATCCTCCAAATGTGTATTTTTTAATAATAAAAATAAATATTGTTACAATCGTTCTGATCTTTTAAGTCTATTTTAGTAGTATCTGAGGTGGACTTGCTATAGTTCTCCTAAGCATATATGGGGTTTTTGTATAATTAAACTTGACTTGGAGGACTGGCAAGATGGCCAAATAGGAACAGCTCTGGTCTGCAGCTCCCAGTGAGACCAACAAAGAAGGTGGGTGATTTCTGCATTTCCAACTGAGGTACCTGGTTCATCTCATTGGGACTGGTTGGACAGCGAGTGCAGCCCATGGAGGGTGAGCCAAAGCAGGGTGGGGCATCGCCTCACCCAGGAAGCACAAGGGGTCAGGGAACTCCCTCCCCTAGCTAAAGGAAGCTGTGAGGGACTGTGCTGTGAGGAATGGTGCTATCTAGCCCAGATACTATGCTTTTCCCACGGTCTTCACAAACCACAGACCAGGAGATTCCCTTGGGTGGCTACACCACCAGGGCCCTGGGTTTCAAGCACAAAATTGGGCGGCCATTTGGGCAGATGCTGAGCTAGCTGCAGGAGTTTTTCTTCATACCCCAGTGGCCCCTGGAACACCAGTGAGACAGAACCATTCACTCCCCTGGAAACGGGGTTGAAGCCAGGGAGCCGAGTGCTCTTGTTCAGCGGATCCCACCCCCACAGAGCCCAGCAAGATAAGATCCACTGGCTTGAAATTCTTGCTGCCAGCACCGCAGTCTGAAGTCGACCTAAGACACTTGAGCTTGGTGGGGGGAGGGGCGTCTGTCATTACTGAGGCTTGAGTAGGCTCTTTTCTTCTCACAGTTCAAACAAAGTTGCCGGGAAATTCGAACTGATGGGGAGCCCACCATAACAGAGCAAAGTGGCTGTAGCCAGATGAATTCTCTAGATTCCTCCTCTCTGGGCAGGGCATCTCTGAAAGAAAGGCAGCAGCCCGGCCGGGCTCACACCTGTAATTCCAGCACTTTGGGAGGCCAAGGCGGGTGGATCACAAGGTCAGGTGTTCGAGACCAACCTGACCAACACGGTGAAACCCCATCTCTATTAAAAATATAAAAATTAGATGGGCATGGTGGTGCACACCTGTAATCCCAGCTACTCAGGAGGCCAAGGGAGTAGAATCACTTGAATCCAGGAGGCAGAGGCTGCAGTGAGCTAAGATCAGGCCACTGTACTCCAGCCTGGGCAACAGAGCCAGACTCCATCAGAAAGAAAGGAAAGAAAGAAATGCAGTAGCCCCAGCCCCAGTCAGGGGCTTATAGATAAAACTCCCATCTCACTGGGACTGAGCACCTGGGGGAAGGAGTGGCTGTGGGTGCAACTTCAGCAGACTTAAATGTTCCTGCCTGCTGGCTCTGAAGAGAGTAGTGGATCTCCCAGCACAGTGCTCAAGCCCTCCTAAGGGACAGATTGCCTTCTCAAGTGGGTCCCTGACCCTCATGCCTCCTGACTGGGAGACACCTCCCAGCAGCGGTCGACAGACACCTCATACAGGAGAGTTCCAGCTGGCCTCTGGCAGGTGCCCCTCTGGAACGAAGCTTCCAGAGGAAGGAGCAGGCAGCAATCTTTGCTGTTCTTCAGCCTCTGCTGGTGATAATCAGGGAAACAAGGTCTGGAGTGGACCCCCAGCAAACTCCAGCAGACCTGCAGAAGAGGGGCCTGTTAGCAGGCAAACTAACAAACAGAAATCAGTAACATCAACATCAACAGAAAGGATGCCCATGGAAAAACCCCATCCAAAGGTCACCAACATCAAGGACAAAAGGTAGATAAATCCACAAAGATGAGGAAAAACCAGCACAAAAATGCTGAAAATCCCAAAAACCACAGGGCCTCTTCTCCAAAGGATCACAACTCCCCACCAGCAAGGAAACAAAACTGGATGCAGAATGAGTTTGATGAATTGACAGAAGTAGAAGTTGGGTAACAAGAACCTTGATAAAAGGTTACAGGAACTGCTAACTAGAATAACCAGTTTAGAGAAGAACATAAATGACCTGATAGAGCTGAAAAACACAGCACAAGAACTTCATGAAGCATACACAAGTATCAATAGCCAAATCGATCAAGTGAAAGAAAGGATATCAAAAATTGAAGATCAACTTAATGAAATAAAGCGTGAAGACAAGATTAGAGAAAAAAGAATGCAAAGGAACAAACAAAGCCTCCAAGAAATATGGGATTATGTGAAAAGGCCAAACCTATGTTTAATTGGTGTACCTGAAAGAGACGAGGATAATGGAACCAAGTTGGAAAACACACTTCAGGATATCATCCAGGAGAACTTCCTCAACCTAGCAAGACAGGGCAACATTCAAATTCAGGAAATACAGAGAACACCACAAAGATACTCCTCGAGAACAACAACCCCAAGACACATAATTGTCAAATTTACCAAGGTTAAAATGAAGTAAAAAATGTTAAGAGCAGCCAGAGAGAAAGGTTAGGTTACCCACAAAGGGAAGCCCATCAGACTAACAGCAGATCTCTCTACAGAAACTGTACAAGCCAGAAGAGAGTGGGGGCCAATACTGAACCTTTTTTAAAAAAAAAGAATTTTCAACACAGAATTTCATATCCAGCCAAACAAAGCTTCATTAACAAAAGAGAAATAAAATCCTTTACAGACAAATAAATGTTCAGGGATTTTGTCACTACCAGGCCTGGCTTACAAGAAGGAAGCACTAAATATTGAAAGGAAAAACCGGTACCAGCCACTGCAAAAACATACCAAATTGTAAAGGCCATTGACACTATGAAGAAACTGCGTCAACTAACGGGCAAAATAACCAGCTAGCATCATAATGACAGCATCAAATTTACACATAACAGTATTAACCTTAAATGTAAATGGGCTAAATGCTCCAATTAAAAGGCACAGACTGGCAAATTGCATGAAGAGTCAAGAGCCATCAGTGTGCTGTATTCAGGAGACCCATCTCATGTGTAAAGACACACATAGGCTCAAAATAAAGGGATGGAGGAATATTTAACAACCAAATGGAATGAAAAAAAAAGCAGGGATTGCAATCCTAGTTTCTGATAAAACCGACTTTAAACCAACAAAGATCAAAAAAGACAAAGAAGGGCATTACATAATGGTAACAGGACTGATGCAACAAGAAGAGCTAACTGTGCTAAATATATATGCACCCAATACAGGAGGAGCACCCTGATACATAAAGCAAGTTTTTAGAGACCTACAGAGACTTAGACTCTCACACAATAATAGTGGGAGACTTTAACACCTTGCTGTCCATATTAGACAGATCAATAAGACAGAAAATTAACAAGGATATTCAGGACTTGAACTCAGCTCTGGACTGAGCAGAACTAACAGTCATCTACAAAACTCTCCACCCCACATCAACAGAATATACATTCTTCTCAGTACCACATCACACTTATTCTAAAGTTGACCACATAATTGGAAGCAAAACACTCCTTAGCAAATGCAAAACAACAGAAATCATAACAAACAGTCTCTCAGACCACAGTGCAATCAAATTAGAACTCAGGATTAAGAAATTCGCTCAAAACCACATAACTACATGAAAACTGAACAACCTGCTCCTGCATTACTACTGGGTAAATAACAAAATGAAGGTAGAAATAAGTAAGTTCTTTGAAACCAATGAGAACAGAGACGCAACGTACCAGAATCTCTGGGACACAGTTAAAGTAGTGTTTAGAGGGAAATTTATAGCACTAAATGCCCACAGGAGAAAGTGGGAAGGATCTAAAATCGACACCCTAACATCACAATTAAAAGAACTGGAGAAGCAAGAGCAAACAAATTCAAAAGCTAGCAGAAGACAAGAAATAACTAAGATTAGAGCAGAACTGAAGGAGATAAAAACATGAAAAACCCTTCAAAAAAAGCAATGAATGCAGGAGCTGGTTTTTTGAAAAGATCAACAAAATAGACCACTAGCCAGACTAACAAAGAAGAAAAGAGAGAAGAATCAAATAGGCACAATAAAAAATGATAAAAGGGATATCACCACTGATCCCACAGAAATACAAACTACCATCAGAGAATACTATAAACACCTCTATGCAAATAAACTAGAAAATCTAGAAGAAATGGATAAATTCCTGGACACATATACCCTCCCGGCACTAAACCAGGAAGAAGTCGAATCCCAGAATAGACCAATAACAAGTTCTGAAATGGAGGCAGTAATTAATAGCCTACCAACCAAAAAACGCCCTGGACCAGATGGATTCACAGCCAAGTTCTACTAGTGGTACAAAGAGGAGCTGTACACTTTGTGGTACAAAGTGTACAAAGTGTACAAAGCGGTACAAAGAAGGTACAAATTCCTTCTGAAATGATTCCAAACAATAGAAAAAGAAGGACTCCTCCCTAACTCATTTTATAAGGCCGGCATCATCCTGATACTAAAAGCTGGCAGAGACACCACAAAAAAAGAAAATTTCAGGCCAATATTCCCTGATGAACATTGATGTGAAAATCCTCAATAAAATACTGGCAAACCAAATCCAGCAGCACATTAAAAAGCTTATCTACCATGATCAAGTCAGCTTCATCCCTGAGATGCAAAGCTGGTTCAACATACACAAATCAATCAACGTAATCCTTCACATAAACACAACCAATGACAAAAACCACATGATTATCTCAATAGATGCAGAGAAGGTCTTCGATAAAATTCAACACGCTTCATGCTAAAAACTCTCAGTGAACTAGGTATTGATGGAACATATCTCAAAATAATCAGAGCTATTTGTGACAAAACTACAGCCAATATCTTACTGAATGGGCAAAAACCAGAAGCATTCCCTTTGAAAACCGGCACAAGAAAAGGATGCCCTTTCTCACCACTTCTATTCAACATAGTATTGGAAGTTCTGGCCAGGGCAATCAGGCAAGAGAAAGAAATAAAGTGTATTGAAATAGGAAGAGAGGAGGTCAAATTGTCTCTGTTGGCAGATGACATGATTGTATGTTTAGAAAACCCCATCATCTCAGCCCAAAATCTTTTTAAGCTGATAAGCAACTTCAGAAAAGTCTCAGGATACAAAATCAATGGGCAAAAATCACAAGCATTCCTCTATACCAACAGACAAACAGCCAAATTATGAGTGAACTCCCATTCACAACTGCTACAAAGAGAATGAAATACCTAGGAATACAACTTACAAGGGATGTGAAAGACCTCTTCAAGGAGAACTACAAACCACTGCTCAAGGAAACAAGAGAGGACACAAACAAATGGGAAAAGCATTCCATGCTCATGGATAGGAAGAATCGATATTGTGAAAATGGCCATACTGCCCAAAGTAATTCATAGATTCAATGCTATCCCCATCAAGCTACCATTGACTTTCTTCACAGAATTAGAAAAAAACTACTTTAAATTTTATTTGGAACCAAAAAAATAGCCTGTATAACCAAGACAATCCTAAGCAAAAAGAACAAAGCTGGAGGCATCACGTGATCTGACTTCAAACTAGACTACAAGGCTACAGTAACCAAAACAGCATGGTACTGGTACCAAAACAGATATATAGACCAATCAAATAGAACAGAGGCCTCAGAAATAACACCACACATCTACAACCATCTGATCTTTGACAAACCTGACAAAAACAAGCAATGGGGAAAGATTTCCTATTTAATAAATTGTGTTGGGAAAACTAACTAGCCATATGCAGAAAACTGAAACTGGACCCCTTCCTTACACCTTAAACAAAAATTTACTCAAGATGGATTAATGACTTAAACGTAAGACCTAAAATCATAAAAGCCCTAGAACAAAACCCAGGCAATACCACTCGGGACACAGGCATGGGCAAACACTTCATGACTAAAACACCAAAAGCAATGGCAACACAAGCCAAAATTGACAAATGGAATCTAATTAAATTAAAGAGCTTCTGCACAGCAAAAGAAATTATCATCAGAGTGAACAAGCAACCTACAGAATGGGAGAAAATTTTTGCATTCTAGCCACCTGACAAAGGGCTAATATGCAGAATCTATAAGGAACTTAAACAAATTTACAATAAACAAACCCATCAAAAAGTGGGCAAAGGATATGAACAGACACTTCTCACAAGAAGACATTTATGTGGCCAACAAATGTATGAAAAAAAGCTCAACATCACTGGTCATTAGAGAAATGCAAATCAAAATGACAATGAGAGATACCATCTCACGCCAGTTAGAATGGCAATCATTAAAAAGTCAGATGCTGGAGAGGATGTGGAGAAATAGAAACACTTTTACATTGTTGGTGGGAGTGTAAATTAGTTCAACCATTGTGGTGATTCCTCAAGGATCTAGAACCAGAAATACCATTTGACCCAGCAATCCCATTACTGGGTATATACCCAAAGGATTATAAATCATTCTACTATAAACACACATGCACACCTAGGTTTATTGCAGTGCTGTTCACAAATAGCAAAGACCTAGAACCAACCAAAATGCCCATCAATGATAGACTGGATAAAGAAAATGTGGCACGTATACGCCATGGAATACTATTCAGCCATAAAAAAGGATGGGTTAATGTCTTTTGCAGGGACATGGATGAAGCTGGAAACCATCATTGTCAGCAAACTAACACAAGAACAGAAAACCAAACAATGCATGCTTTCACTCATAAGTGGGAGTTGAACAATGAGAACACATGGATACAGGGAGGGGAACATCACACACCAGGGCCTGTCAGAGCTGGGGGGTTATGGGAGGGATAGCATTAGGAGAAATACCTAATGTAGATGACAGGTTGATGGGTGCAGCAAACCACCATGGCACGTGTATACCTATGTAATAAACCTGCACGTTCTGCACATGTATCCCAGAACTTAAACTGTAATACACACACATACACACACACACACACACGTGCTAGAAATTACTTTGTCATATACAATGGTTTGCTACTTTATTCTCCACAATTCATTGTGTAGAGTGTATATATTCATAATTGATAAATTCAAATGTGCATACATTTAAAATTTTTATGTAACTAGACTTATTTTCTATCTCCAGGCTCCAGTTCTAGTTAATGTAAAAAATGATACTGTCACTTGTAGACAAACACGGTCAAATAAAATTTTGGATTAAAAAAAGAAATAATTAAATGCAATGTAAAATATCTTCCCTTAACATGTAAGATACCTCCAAGAAATTGTTCCTTGATTTCTCAATTGAATGTGTTTTACAAAACTAACACTCACATTTAAAACTGAAAATTTAAAGCATAACACTATATAGACTGAATTTGAATTTACTGTAATGTTAGAAGTCCTTATTTCTCCCCTTTAAGAGAAATTAACATCTGAATATTTTAAACATTAAGGCCTTGCAAATCCTACCACTACATTAGGCAGTGGTGGCGGGTTGCGGGGCGGGGGGGGCGGGGGGAGGTGGGCGTGGCACGTGAATAATAGTGGACAAAATAGCTGAAAATGTATTAAACATAGCTTACAGTTTTATTTCATTTTACATTACATTTCTCTTTGGGGAAAGAAAAATACAGTTTCCCTCAGCTAGAAAAAAATTCACTCCAACTCAGAAGATTCAAACTTCAAATCCAGATTTGGTTTCAAGTAACACTGATTGAATACCTGCTGTATATCAAACAGTGTCCTTGGGGCTTTCACACATGTGACCCTTCTTAGTTAAACTCTTGTTTTTTTTTTTTTTTTTTTTTCTTGAGATGGAGTCTTGCTCTGTCACCCAGGCTGGAGTGCAGTGGCACTATCTCGGCTCTGCAACCTCTCCCTTCCAGGTTCAAGCAATCCTCCTGCCTGGGCCTTCTGAGTAGCTGGAATCACAGGTGTATGCCACCATGCCTGGCTAATTTTTGTATTTTTAGTGGAAACGGGGTTTCACCATGTTGGCCAGGCTGGTCTCGAACTCCTGACCTCGTGATCCACCCACCTCGGCCTCCCAAAGTGCTGGGATTACAGGCGTGAGCCACCGTGCCGTGAGGATAAGCAAAGTGCACTCATGTTAAGTACAAAATTTATTTTATGTTTATGCTGATTATATGAAGGTCATCATAGCTTAGATACAATCAAAACCCATGGGGAACAACTTTATAATTCATTTTTCTCTTTTCTAACAAAAAAAGTAAATAGGTAAAAAGGAAAATAGAAGACAACCTATCCTATCCTGGATGAGACACGCACATATTTAAATTGAATTATAGTGACTTAAAATTTAAGTAGGAATATATTTTTTTTCTGAGAAACAAAGTTATAAAAACCAAAACTTTCAAAATCACCAAGTCTTGAAAACAGATTATGAAGCAGAATTTCTGGATGGTGTTTAATGACATCAGGCAACATTTAAATGCCACCTAGTGAGGAACACTGAAATTGCAGCTGAATTAAAATGACCTTTTATTTGCCTGGACAACAAAAATTTTCCATGATTTTGCTTTTTTGAAACAATGATAAGAAATTATTTTTTAGGCAATAAGATACTAAGTTATGGCAACAAACTGCATGGGATATTTCCACAAGGAGAGGATTTTGTTCCCTGATCTAGTTTACGTGACATTTTCCCTCACGCTTGCTTTCTCTGAGCTGACTCTTCTTAAACTGACCTAGATGGTAGCTTATTCATTCAAAATATGTTCATTCAAAATGAACATATTCATTCAAAAATATGATATGGTGACATGGATTCACTGACATGAAATCTAGGCACTCTCTCTGCTCTTGCTCACATTCTTCTTCATCCAAGGTTCCAGCGTGATTTTAGGATATCTTATGCCAATCCTGTGTGCCGTCACCTCTCAGAAACGTAGGGACAACCAGCTATTCAACTACACTCCTATTCTTTTGCTTGACAGTCTCATGTGGCCAAATGATAGGTGAACAAAGCAGTACAAGTACTGCGCCCATGTCAACGCCATCATCAAATGGATGATGGTTTTGCGTATCTTGGTTTTGCTCAGGATCTTCGAAGAGAAAGGAATACAACAGGTACCACACATATATAGGTAGCCAGCATTCACGGAACAGCCACCATGCGCAGGGCTGCACCCTTTTTTAAATTGGAGGGAATGGAATCATAAAAGCACAGAACTGTGATATAGCATGATGTACTGGGGAAACTGGAGGTAGACGTTGTTTCTGGAATGGAAACAATGTGCACGTATAAACTGCATGCATGTACACATGTAAATATGTGTTATCTCCTTCTAGGGACTTCTTGAAAATTGGTAGGATTATCATAGCATATGTTCTTGGAAACATCTGTTGACTATTTCTATACTTTACAGTAAAAAGTACAAGACTGCAATGGCATAAAGGCCAAAAAAAAAAAAAAAAAGCATTATAACCAGCAGAAATAATTGAAGCAGATATTTCATAATGTCTCAGATGTGAAAACTGGTATCTGGATATTTAGCAAAATATATTGACTCTGTCAAACGAACAAACCTGGAACAAGAAATGGCTTCAAAATGGAAATACAGAAATCACAGTAAACATTGTTTAAAATGTCAGATCCAAATTAAATATTGCCCCCACAGATATCACTAGAGCTTATTTCTTACAAATGCACCACTGAGCTAAAGGTCAGGTCCTGTGTATAGGGACCTTGTCTAAGCTTTTTTGGGGCCATTATTCCTGTGTGTATTCCCTCTTTTTAGCTAAATCAAACTCAAAAACAGAAGTGCTGTTTCAATAACAACAAGGTTATAAGTCAGTGAAGTAAAGTTCGTGGTTTTCCATTGTCTCAGGATTTGCTCTCCAGGTTATTTATGTGTTCAGTGACCACAGGTAATCAGATGTCATGTGCAGCAGAAGTCAGGTTTTCAACCACTGGGAAACACCAACGGGATAGCACTGCAGACAATGGCAGTCACTCCAGAGGGTTTCCCACTGCTGTGTTGAAGTCTCGTTCCGCTTTCCGCTCTACCAATCCAGCTTCAGATCAGCCTTACTCCATGTGTATTTTCCTCCTCGCTTCAGAAACATCTTTTCATCAAATCCACTGAATTTTATAGCTTCTTCTACACCAACATCCAGGATGGACTTGGAAGGGTCCTTCCGTCCCTTTCTACAGTTCAGAAAGCGCATCTAGAAAATTCATAACAGAAACTGGTATATTTCCATGTGATGAATCCTGTAGAACTCAATCTACAGTATTAATCCCAAATAGCTTTTGATATTCCAGTCATGTCGACAGATATTTTTTGAAATCTGTGGCTGATATTGAACCCCTTGGACCGCATCTCTCTACTCAACCAGCTCATGATCTGGTGGAAGAGGCTGGGCTAAGCATTGTAGACACCTAAGTGCACGATAAACAGAATGATATGCACTCCGCGTGGGCAGATGTAGCTCCACTGGGGGAAGGGGTAATCAGGAGAGGCTTCCCCCAAATGCTGACATCTGAATTATGTGTTGAGATTTTAAATTGGAGGGAATGGTATCATAAAAGCACAGAAGTGTGATATAGCATGATGTACTCGGGAAATTGGAGGTAGACGGTATTTCTGGAATAGAAACGATGTGCATGTATAAAGTGCATGCATGTACACACGTAAATATTAATAAAGGCTTGTTCTGAGAAAGGGAGAGAGGATGTAAAGAAAGGCGCTGCTGAAGCAGGCAGGTGCCAGATCAACAAGAGTCTTCTATGACCTGCTAAGGCTCTTTGTTTTAATCTTATTCCATCCATTTTCATTTGTTTTATTCTGTCCTAGACTACTCTGTAGGCAGAAATGATTTCTTCACACTCCTTACGACCTACACTGAGTGTTTCATAGGAGCACAAGTAATACTTGTTGAAGCAAAATGTTATTCAATTGGTAAAAGCAAATTTTGGTTCAACTATGTGTTTTCCAAATATGTGGAGACCAGCTAGTTTGCTGAGGGATGCTGGTCAAAATCCCTAGTCAATCATAATAATTTCCACTCCAAAAATAAATTGTTTGAATTTTCCTCTCTACCTTGGACCCAGAAACTGAGTATTTTCCTTATCACCTTTTCCCTTATGCTCTATTAAGAAAGCTTATATTGTTAAGAAATGAAATGGCTATAAACACTGATTGGTTAACTTGAAAATAACAAAATACCAGCTGGGCATGGGGGCCCACACCTGGAATCCCAGCATTTAGGGAGGCCCAAGAGTTCAAGACCAGCATGGGCAGCATGGCAAAATCCAATCTCTACAAAAAATACATAAAAATCCAGTTATGTGTGGTAATGCACACCTGCAGTACCAGCTACTTGGGAGGCTGAGGCAGGAGGATCACCTGAGCCCAGGAGGCTGAGGCTGCAGTGAGCCAAGATTGTGCCACTGCCCTCTAGCCTGGATGACACGAAACCCTATCTCAGAAAAAAAAAAAAAAAAAGAAAAAAGAAAAGAAAAGAAAAGAAAACATCAAAAGTGACAGTAAGCATTTCTCCAAAAGACAAATCCAATTTAAATATGGAACTCAAGGTGGCTGGAGCTCATTTCTTTAAAATACGTCTTCAAATGGACTTATTTGTCCTTTGCTAGAAAGAGTGGCAAAGGTTATAGATCTAGAAAAAAAAAAGACAGAGGAAAGGGGGAAGTGATTTGTTTTTCAATTTTGAGAAGCACGGGTTTCCCTCTTCCTTTGGAAGGCAGTGGGGGTAGGAATAATATCAGTGGTGTTTGGAGCAGAACCATAAGCCTCTCCTCACCAAAGCCAAAGTTTATCAATCAGAAGACAAACTGGCTGTGTCTGGTTTCTCCAAGATAATGAGAAGAGTGATATGGTCTTCCTCCAAAGTAGGCTGGATGCTGTATCTCAGGAGAGCCTCCAGCCCAGGACTACATAACAGACGACTTTGTTGTGTGTGATAACAGGTTCCATGTGACATCCACGGAAGCATAGCTATATGGCAGACAATATCACGTGGTGCTCAGTGCAAATCAATGCTGGGACCTGGGGTCAAGCATGTGCTGTTCCAGTGTTTAGCTTCACGTTTGACCCTGAGAAGTGAGGGCTCTAGCATAATCGTAATCACTGACCATCAAACTGAAGTGCTAATTAAGAAGGACAAATAGGTACTAGATAATTATGCTTATGGAACTCAACTCTGCCACTGCTGCTAATTAATTAATTAAGTGATAATTTTATAACTCATTGGAAATACTCACATATTCATCCAGAATAAGGTAGGAGTCTTTCATCTGCAAAGGAGAAGTTAATACAAATTTAGTTTCAGGTGCATTTCTCAGTATGTGAGCTCAACTGTCCACCTGGAGTGTTTGCGTTGTTATTATTTTGGATCCAGCATTTCTCATTTCTTGAGTTGCCTTTGGCATGGCCCTCGCAAGACAAGGCTCTGTTTGTGTGCATTCGGTTTCCAACAGATCACAGCAGGCCTGGATTCTCTGCTCTTTGCTGAAAAGGTCAAGCATCAGAACCTTCTTCCTGAAGGCTTCCCTGACAGTGAACTCCAAGGCAATTTCCCCATCCCTTCACACGTTTGGAGAGCCCTTTTCTTCTTTACATGGTATTTCCAATGACTCTGTCCACCATGTATCTGATTTCCCCCTTTTCAATTTATAGAGCAGAACGCTCTTGAATGCTACTTTTGGGAGCTAAAAGGTGGATTTACCTGAGGATTCTAATATTACCCTAACATGACTTGTCAATAGTTATGCCCTCTATACATATAGAGAAGCTGTACCTGTACTGCTGATGGGAAGGTATTCCTTCTATCCCTATCCTTGTAGATAGGGGTCTGCAAAATTGTTTTCTGTAAAGGACCAGATGGCAAATATTTTCTGCTTAGCAGGCCACACAGTCTGTCACAACTAATCAACTGTGCTTTGCAGCCCAAAAGCCACCACAGATGATACATAAGAAAAATAGCTTGGCTGAGCTCCTCTGAAACTTAATTTATGGGCCCAGAAAAACAGCTTTTACATAATGTTCACAGGTCATAAATACGATTCTTGTTTTAATGTTTTCCCTTATCAACTCTTAACTTGCATCCTGTACTACAACAGGTGGCAGGCCAGACCCGTCCCTGGGGCCAGCGTTTGCCAACTCCTCTGCAGGGGTAGGAGCAGACCTGCTATTGAATGTCTAGTGGGGTACCAGTAGCATTAGCATCATCTGGGAACTAGTTCCAGGTGCAGAGTGGTGGGCCCACCTCAGACCCACTGAGTAAGGGTCTGCCCTTTCACAAGATCCCAGGTGATTTGATGAAGTTTGAAACAAACTGGCTAAAAGGTTCGTGGGCTTTGGGGTCATCAAAATTCAGATTTTGACCCTGATACAAGTCTGGTAAATGAGCACCTACCACTCGGCCTCTTGGTGTATGCAACGGAGATGATAAAACCTGGCTCATGAAGCATTAGTGAAAATGGCGATGAGTCAAAGGGATAACAGTCCCTCTTACAAAGGAGGTACTAACCAGCTTTTCTATAATGTCATATTAACTATTTAATTAAGACGGAGTTTTAAAATATCAAATAAAATAGTGCATAGAGGAAAGCCTCCTCTACCCGCTATCTCTTCTTTTTGATGGTAAAATCCTGTCCGCCATTCCGGGATTTTCTTATTCGTGTTCACTTCAACATTACCTTTTAAACTTGAACCATTTACCTAGAGCCTCAGAAGTCTAAAACATAAGGAATGGATGTCTGCTCTTTGAGTTCCTAGCATTACTTAAGCATATGGGGTAGATTTTCCTGTATGTGTATTTTTGGACGGCAGATGGAGAAGCTGTTTTTAAAATAATAAAGCTAATACTTAAGTTACAAAATTTTAAAGTTCAAAAAGTTAAAAAGGTGAATAAAACGACTCATAATTCCACTACTCCAAGATAACCATAGGAATATGTAGACATGCACTTTTTTTTACACATTAGGCTTAAACCTCAAATTAATTTTGCATACTGTTTTTTATCTGTACCTACTATTATATTATCAGAATTTCTCTTTGTCACTTAAAAATTTTTGGACTATGCTTGTTAGTCAGTGTAACATTTCACTCTGTGAACCTACAGATTTACTCATCCTCTTTATGCTGAATGACAGGCTATCTTTAATTTTTTTGGTATTCTTCTTTTATTTTTTATTTTTTTGTGAGACTGAGTCTCGCTCTGTTGCCCAGGTTGGACTGCAGTGGCATGGTCTCTGCTCACTGCAAGCTCCAACTCCTGGGTTCACACCATTCTCCGGCCTCAGCCTCCCGAGTAGCTGGGACTACAGGCACCCGCCACCACGCCTGGCTAAATTTTTGTATTTTTAGTAGAGACGGGGTTTCACCATGTTAGCAAGGATGGTCTCGATATCCTGACCTCGTGATCTACCCGCCTCGGCCTCTCAACGTGCTGGGATTACAGGCGTGAGCCACCGTGCCCAGCCAGTATTATTCTTAATACTGCAGTAACATATCTTCACATAAATACTTCTCTACATCTGTGAATATTTCATGTTTTAAGGTAGAATTTCTAAATTCAAATATGTGGCTATTTTAAAGGTTATAAAGTTAGCAATTCGTTTTCTAGGAAAGTTGCAATAATTTATACTGTTGCTAACAACATGAACTTGCCTCTTACTGTAACTTTATGCTTCATGTTTTATTTTGTATTTCTTTGAATATAGACAATATCAAATGCCCTTAAAATATTTATTCACCATTTGTTTTTCTTCTGTAAACTATTTATGTCCATTGCATGTTTTGCTTTTTTGGTGTTAATAGATTACTGATTTAAATAACTTTTTATATATAATACTTTATACTATTCAGTATAACATGTTAACATATTTCACTTTTAATTTTATGACATGTGTGACATATATTTTTAATTTTATGGATTCAATTATACTATCAATTTTTTTTAAAGTTTGTATCTTTCATTAATAACGAGGTTCCTTATTAATGGATTTTTTTCTGTAGCTTCTGAGAACACATCTTTAGATCCCCTGCTTCTAGTAATACCTGAGAGTTCCACAGTGTAGACATGCTTTGGCCAACCTTGTTTCATCTGTGTATGAAATTTGTGCTAATAGGATAGATCCAATTGTCATTCCATTAGAAAACTAAACAGGAAACATTTCTTCTATATTCTATGCAACATAACAAAATTATACATAGAGATTATTCAGCTAAATAAAGTGATAATGTTGATATCAATAGAGTGGTATTCGTTAGTTCTTTCTATGTCTAGGGGCTATGTCATACATGTATGACACATAGGGACCTTATACATATATGAATCATATATAAAGAATATCTACATGAATCTATGTACAATTGTATCGTCTGCAAAGTACCACTGTATCCATCATGGATAGAGAAGCTGAAGCTCTCTAAAGACCCTGCAGCTGGGAGGTGGCAGAGCGAATGGCAGCCCTCAGCCCGATCTGCCCTGACATGGCACTCCTGCCATTTCTCACCACGAACCCTTTAAAATAACGATGTGTGGGACCCTTGGCTGAGAGACTTCCCTTTTGGGAGTCAGTCTGAATGTATGATGATAAAACAACTTTTGCTTTATACAACCTTCTGGTTAGATTCAGGCACCAAACAGGACACTTCTTTGT
This sequence comes from Macaca fascicularis, assembly GCF_037993035.2. Lineage (NCBI taxonomy): Eukaryota > Metazoa > Chordata > Mammalia > Primates > Cercopithecidae > Macaca > Macaca fascicularis. The sequence goes on from NC_088387.1 coordinate 115,225,615, forward strand.
GGCGCTCCAAGAATCTTTCAAATTCTTCATCACCAATAACAAATCTTTCTGCTTCCCTTAGAGCATCTTCTCCACAATTCTCACCCTCAATTAAGAGGCACTGGAACACCTGAAAGGCAATGGTAGCATTTGCTTTGCAGAGAGCTTCCATTATGTTTTCCCCCAAACCTCACTCCCCTTTTACAAGCTTTATTTCTTCTGAGTAAAGAAGACTCTATGAGCTGAGGAACATTCTAGAGAAATATTACTTTGTGGAAATGAAAGCTAGCCCTGAAATTTAGGAATATGCTGTTAGAAGCACAAACATCCTTAAAATATAAACTTTCAAAAACTTGTCTAGATTATGTTTGATTGAGTCTTATAATATTTTCTGACAACAAAATAATGGGTATTTATTGAAAAAATATAAACTATAAAAGAGCATAAAAAATAAATCACGTGTAATCCCATAACCAAGAAAAACACATTTTAAAAACATTGTTTTCTCTGCTGATTTTTTATAAAAGCCTCTAGTGTATGTCTGTTTTTCGCTTAAAACCTAAGAACAGTTTTTCAAAATCATTAATATTCTCTTTTGACAGTCTTTTAAGTGAACAAATGTGTATGTATGATTGTGTAAAGTGTATTATTCTATACATACTACCATCGTTTGAAAATAAAATTCAGTCCTACAAAAGGCAAGAAGTGAAGAGACTTGCCCAAGGTGACAAAGGGTGACAGCTAACCCAAGACAGAGCCAGGACAAGCCCAGATCTAAAGGGTTTCCATGGAAAGGATTATTCTACACAGAATTTCACTAATATCATCATCTGAACCATTCAGATGCCACTGTAGTCAGATGAGAAGGAATTGTCAACACTTCAATGTTGCCTTTTTTGCTCACTCTTTATTTTCCCTTTCTTTTTTGCTCCTCGGTCTTTTGATATTTGCCTCCACTGTCCCCTTGGCTTTTTGCTTTCATGGTTTCTTCCTTAAAAGACTGTGAGCATCTTGGGAGGGATCATCACCCATCCCCATGCCCCATTCAGGCTCAGGGTATGGAGAGGCCTGGCAGGGAGGGAGTGCCCTTCCATGTAGGTTTGAATCATGAGCAGACTTGACTATCAAAGAAGACATACATCACAGGCATTTTTTCCCAGGGACTTTGACTCCAGAATCAGCCAGCTAGAATGGAAGGGCCTCTGTAGGAGAAAACCAAGCTGTAGGAGCTGAAAGGGGAACAATATTGAGGGCGTGGGATTGGGCATGGAAGAGTAGAAGGAGCTCCCTCCTGCCATGCTGCTGGAGCAAGCCTACAGGTCACAACAAAGCCTCCCAATGAGTAATCGTATGCTCAGTGCTGTTGTCCCGGGGACACGGCTGGTGACACCTTCCAGCCCACAGCCTCATGGTGGAGGAGGCAGCCTCAGGAAACCAGGTTCTGAGTGCAATGTACGATTGGACTAAGAACAGGCACCTGATCCAGGAGCATCAATTTACATCAACTGGAAGCCTGCATATATCAACCATCTGGTTTTCCAAACAGGCAGAAGCTAGCCTTCCACCAAGAGTCAGGATCTTGATGGCAAATCTAGAGTGAATCAGATGAATGGAAGCCGGTGTAGGAGTCAAAATATCTGAGAGAAAGGCCATGAGATAGGAGAACACCAAGCTTGGGGAAAAAATACTTACACATCTGAAAAAAGGACGCCAAAAGACAGCAATGAGGAAACAGTAACAGGAAACATGGGGCAGAGGGGAGAGGTGGGGACAAGAGAGGGGCAGGCAGGAAAGTCAATGTCTCTAAGGTAGCTTAGCCCTCCCGCTGGAGCCTCTGCCTTCCTGGTGGATCGTGGTCCTGTTTTTCCTATCAGACCTCTCTCTTTAGCTTTTCTCCAGTTCCTTCTACACCTGGAAATGAGGCTGATATTTCATGTCCTTATACATGTAACCAAAAGTTCAAGTTCAACATACCTATTAAAATTTTTTCAAAGTAGCATCTCCAGCTTCCCCTAACCCATTTCCACATATTACAGGACAGCTTCAGGAAAATGCTAGAATATCCCTTTCCCTCCTCCCTAACTCTATCTGGAATGCTGACATGGGATTAAAAGAAATAGCCAAGGCAGCTTTGAAGGAAAACCTGTTCCTTGTGCAGGCAAGCCCTCTAGTCTGGATGTGGCTTTCTTCTTCAGGTCTTTGCTACCTATGAAAATTCTTTCCATTTTTCAGAGCATAGCCAAATGCCTCCTCCTATACGAAGCCTTCCGCTTAAGCTCAGCCTCTTTTGCCATTTCACGGTATGATAGCACACATAGCTTTCTATTATGTGACTTTTCCCACATCTCTTTTTGTGTGTTTGTGCTAGCACTGCGCTCTGCATCTTACCTTTCATTGCATCTATGCTGGGCTCCAGACACAAGCGCTGGATGGCTATACAAGAGTCCCCAGGACTGCTTGTTAGAAATATATGTTTGTGTAAGCCCTCCCTGCTATGCTTGCCTTCACCATAGGCCTTGTTTCAGGACAGCAGGTATGAGGCCCAAGAAACTGCTTTTAAACAGCCTCCTGAGTTGACTCTGACAAGCAGTCAAAGGTAGAAACCTGGGATTTTAGTCATGCATGTCTGCACACGGTGGGAGCTGCATATACGGAGTTGGCTTGCATGTGTGTGGACTTCAGGCTTTTAGTAGCTGGTAGTGGTGCCAGCCCTAAAGCATGAATCTGGGAGTAAAGGTCCCATTTTGCTACAACTTGGGGATGACTTTACCCCTAATGTCTTCTAGGAATTCACTGCATCAGAATTTATGAGGAACCTGTATCTGTCCATTCATAAGCCAAGAGTTTTAAAAAGAAATGTAGGCTTTCTATGAACATATTATTCCAAACATTTCCAAGCACTGAGCATATTTTTTTATGTTTATCCTCACAATATTTCCAAAGGAAATCATTTCAAGTCTTCAGAAACGGGAAGTAAGGCAAAGAAAAGTACAGTTTTAAGTCTAACAGAGCTGAAAGACCAAGAATCTGACTTCTGGACTGGCTTGCGAGGTTCAGAGTTCTCTTGTGTCAGTATTATTTTCAGTTTCATTGAAAATAGTCATTCCTGAATGTTTTCTTGAAGGAAATCAGCAAAAGCGACCTTGTGTACTTACTTTCCAGCGGACGGGGTTTAGTGCTTTGATCTGTTCCGTCATGTCCTCTTCCACGTTGAAACGATTAATGACAGAATTTATCTTGAAAGCGACTCTATAATCCCTACACCACGTCCTCAGCTTTTGAAGGTTTTCCACATGGTTCTTCTTTCCTTGGCCACGGCCAATAAGGACATTGACTTCCTCATCAAAGCTGTCACAGGAGACAGCGAGAATGTCCAAATATTCACCTGAGGGAAAATGATCATTTTTAAACTTTTCTATCCAAGCACCAAGCCCCTCAGGCTATTATATCTCTTGTGATAAAATATATGTTGTTTTAATTTTTAAAAAGACACTTTTCCTTATACCCACGAAACTCACTGAGATATGAATTATACTTTCTTCTTATGTCAAATAAACTTGAAAAACTAAATATATATGTAAAATAAGGATGCAAATACTTAGTTGATTATTTGAAAACTCTGCACATGTATATGTGTGAGCACTTACTGACATATTTAAATATATCAGGTTTTTCATTTATTCCTGCATACAAAGTATGTAATTTCTGAGGCAGGTAGATATATTTGGATGCCTATAGACTTATTTATGAACAGTTACAAATTTACTTCTTTTTCTTTCCATCACACAGATAAAATTGCTCTGCTGAAGATCCCTAGTATTTTTGCTAAGTTCATCAGCTTCTTCCGGACATCTCCTTAATAGTTGATTCATCATCTAAATATTTAGAAACACTCTATGTGATGTCAATGACAACTGTGTTAGATGCCAAGAAAACCAAGAGAAAGGGAAGCCTGGTGTGGGAATAAAGTGTAAACAGACCCTCCTTGCAACATGGTATGTGAAGAGCTGTGATAGCATGTCATTTCGGGAGTACAGAAAGTGTTCACAATTACCTTCGCTTTGGTTTCCGTCACACTAGCTTCTGCTCCACCTCTCTTATTACCCCTCCAGTTTCCTCTGCTCCTTCATGCCATCCACTTATCTCTTAAGTACAGGCATTCTCGATGGCTGAGTCACTCCTTGCAGTTGATTAAGTCAGAGTTTTCCTAGTTTTGTGACTTTTTAAGAGTTGACTGCTTTTCTTAAAATTACTTTCAAATTATAGAAGCTGGAAATCCCAAAAACTCTTTAAGCAGCTATCCTCTAATATTACAAAAGGAGTCATTTTGACTCCTATTTTGGGCTAATTTTATTTTATCCATATGTAACATATGCCCTCAAAACATCTAGCATAAACCGGAGCCAGAATAAGGCAACTGTCCATGATTTAAAACAACTCGAAACATTCTAAACATTGATCTCAAATAAATTCCTAATGGCATATCACATTGTGAAAAGGCAAGTCACTGAGCACCTGATCTCCAAACAGACCAGAAATTAAGTTCAAAACCAAAAATGCAGAGACTTATCAGTTATGCAAAAGTCAAGACAAGTCATCTGAGATCTGTAAGTCAATTGCTATCTTCTGCCCCCCTTCCAAGTTTTGCTGTATGTCCATGATAACTATCCTCCTGTTCTCAGCTTTTCCTTGCCAAAGCTCTCGGGAAGAAAGATTTAATGGAGCAGATCTGTTTGCTCAGTCCCTATATCTTTCCAGAACCCGGAACCATGGTGGAATCTGGGCCAACCCCTGCATATATGGCGACTACAATATTCTACGTATCATTGGTGAGGTGTATAAACCTGGGGCAATGGAGCATGTTAAATCAACTTGTCAAGACTTCTCAGGATTGTTTAGCCAGATCCACGACTTCCTTGGTTGCATTGTTGGGGTCCTGAGTTTCAGTTCCAATAGCTGGTTACATAGAAGCATGTGCGTAAATGACCAGCCCTGTATAAAGCCTCAGACTCTAAGACTCAAATGGACCTTCCTATGCAAACACATTCCAACTATGTCCCTGTAGTTCACTGCTAGAGAGAAAGTACAACCTGAGGCCTGGGATGGAGAAGGACTCAGGGCCTGTGTCTGGACTCTCTGGACTCTGGTGATATATATATGTCATTACCCTGCTGTTTCTGTTCTGTATCCTTGACTCTAATAAACCCTAGCCATGAGTATAGCAGGCTATTGAGTGTTGGAAGTCCTTCTAGCAAATTACCAAACTTGGCGAGGCAGTGGGGTTCTAAAACAGCTCTCTTCATCCACTCAAGCACATGACCCATCCCTGACCCATTGAGCCAGAGGTGGAAAATTAGCAGCTTATGGGCCAGATAGGCATCTGTATACATTTGTTCCTCACAATGCCTAAAAGTATTTCAAATTATTTATAAATGTTTATAATTGTATATTTTTGATCTATGTTTAATAATTTGAGGATCATCCAAATTATCTTGCTGTACAAAAATCAATGAAACCTCCTAGCTGGCTCTCCGCCCATGCACTATAGGAATAGGGCACAGTGCTTCCTGTCCTCCAGTCTTTGTGGTTTCCTATTGTCTCCAAGCTGCTGACAGTGACTTTTCTTATATGCTTCTAAATTCACTAATTTATACCACTTTCTCCCACAAGCCTGAGAGATTTGACCTGGACGTGCGGCACTGTCCCTGATCTGTACACCACAAAGACACCCTGGATGACTGATCTTAGAGGAAGGGCATTGGCTGGGTACCCACCCAGAAAATCCCGCCAGGTACTCTCCATCACACTGCTTCCTCAGTTTCTTTTTTCTCTCTCTGAGTATGGTTCCCAAAGTTCACTTTTCAACTCAGACCGCATGTGTGACAAAGTGCCTCCCTTCACTACCGTTTCGGTTTTACACACTGCCTTGTAGGCCTTTCCTGATTCACCTGCACCTGACACCTTGACTCTTCTCTACCTTCTTAACCCTTATCAGATGGACCCTCCAACCCACATCCACAGCGTCCCTCCCCCACAGTCCATGTCCGCACCATCACAGATGGTGTACCAGAGATGTCTCAGCAACATCCTCAACAGATTATAAATGCAGCTTGACTTGGAAAGACTTCAAGTCTCGAACAGCTCATATAAACAAGAACAGAGAATTTTACTATAACAGGTTACACCTGTTTCCCAACATGACAGTCCATATAAGAAGAGCTAATGTTTTCCAAGCCCTTGCTAAGTTTCAAGCACTGCTCTATGGACATGACATCTGCTGAAAACTGCGAGGAATCTCAGCAGACTTAGAATTCAGCGGTTCTTAATTCTGGCTACACGGTAGAATCCCTTGGAGCTCCCCATATTGGCCAATCCACACACCACGAGGTTCTGATACAATTAGTCTATGGATCCAGTCCAGTCCCAACAGAGATATTTTATTACAAAGCTGTCAAATGTGTTAATTTTCCTACCTAGTGTCTAAACTAAGGCCATAGATCTTGTATTTGCTAAATTGCAATGTACAAGATAGTCATCTCAGTAATAAGGTCTATTATCTAACTTGCCAAACTTGTTTACTGAGAGCCCTAAGGAAGTAAAACTGCCATAATGCCGTGCACAGCTTGAAAAGCGATTAGAGTTAGCAAGATTAGTTTTTCCTCCCTTCCAGTTCTCCTCAGCAGGTCTGGCTGAAGGCCCAGGATGGAAGGAAATACAAGAACCAACAATAACAATAGCAGTAAGGAGAGTGCCATCCCATGAAGCACACCATAATTCTGGAACCACCTCTCCCGGATCAGGCTTCCATTGCTCACGATGCTCACGCTGGGCAGCTGCAGCTCTGTTTTGCAGAACTTCACCAACTTGCCCAGGTATTCTCCCCGGTCGTGAAGAAATGGCTCTCCACCTGAAAAGTTGATCTTCTCCATACCTGTGCAAGGTGATACATGAATTTTACCACTTCACAAATATGCATTATTATTTTAATAGCAAAAGTAATATTTTCTCAATGTAAAAAAAAGAAATAAAATTTTCTCATTATCTTCCCCTCCCCTAACCCTAGTTCTCAACACCAATCCCACCCAATGGGAATAGCGTATGTTTAATTCGGGGTCTAAACAGGGATGCAGGGAATTGGTTACACAGATGAACAGAATTGCTCAGACACCAAAGGGTACAATGAGGCAGCACCAGGATTTGCAAAGCAGAAAGCCATATCCCTGCCATGTGGCGTGACTGTCCACAGGCCAGCTGCCAGCCTGGGAATAACACTCCTCCTCATTCTGCGTTTCCCATCCCCACTCCTTGTCCTGGATTCCGTGTCGCCCTCTCTCTTGGGCTACTCCCTTATTTTAGAAAATCCCTTTACAGGCTTCCTGAAAAAAATGTAAAAGCAGGAATCTGGAACTTATATTACTGGAATATTGGAGTTTCTAAATTTAACTACTATTTTCTTATCATCTTCCTTTCTATATCTATCCTGATTTTTTGGTCTCATTTTGGCAAGACTTTGCCTTTTCGTCTTTCTATTAAGATTTTAATTTTAGAAACCCCATTTTTAGTTCCCCAGACACTTCCATATTCTGACTATTCCTTTCCAGGCATTCTATTCTTGTTTCATATATGCAATTCTTTCTCTTATCTCTCTGCAATTACTAGTTATAGTTTTTTTTGGAAGTTTTCTTCTTCCTACATCCTCTCTGGGTATTTGTTTTGGTGTCTGCCTTTTCTTTTGATGTTTTTATTTGTTCATTTAAATTTCAGTGTGGCACAAAATAAGTGAATGGAATTTATGTGATGAAGGGAGGGGCTGGTCCAAAGGAGGGTTTCACTAGAGAGAGACAGAGAGGTAAACCGGTTTATTCACAGAAAAACCTCCAACTGCTAATATCCTTGGTCTTTACTTTGGGGTCATTTTGTTTTCTCAGATAAGAACATCTGTCTCTTGCATGTGTTACACACCCACCTGCCTGCATTCTAGGAGGATGGAGTCTATGCGTTACACATCCACCTGCCTGCATTCTAGGAGGATGGGGTCTACGTTTACACATCTGCCTGCCTGTGTTCTAGGAGGATGGGCTTGTGCGTTATACAGCCACCTGCCTGCATTCTAGGAGGATGGATCTATGCGTTACACACCTGCCTGCCTGCATTCTAGGAAGATGGGCCTTTGTGCCATACACCTGCCAGTCTGCGTTCTAGAAGGACAGGCCGATGCGTCATACACCTGCCTGCCTGCATTCTAGGAGAGTGAGCCTGTGCAAACCTCTTTTTGGTCTCTCTTAATCTGTATCTGGTCTCACCATACATCACCCAAGGTAATATGGTTAAAGCTTTCAACCCTTAAATAACCCATGGGGAAGGAATTATTATCTGGTTTTTAGTGCAAGAATTGAAGCCAAGAAAGGTTAAACAACTTGCTGAAGATCATAAGACAAGAGAAAAGTAGAGCTAAGGTACATGCCTAGATCCAAAGCCTGGAGTCTTTATAAGTAGAGAAGCCTCCAGGCTGGTGTGCCTGGAACAGTTTTGTTTTGTTTAAACAAAACAGTATCTGTGAGTTTTAGTGCCCCCTTTCACGCTCAGACGTCTCTATGATTGGACAGTGAGACATTATACCACCTATTTATGATCCATCATGCTGGGAGGCAGCTCGAGTGACGCTCATTATAACCCGAAAACCAAATAAAACATAATTACCTAAGTAGTGTGGTGACGTAGTGGCAGATAAACTGTAGAAAGTAAGACAGGGGCCTGGCCAGTGGCACAGAACTGCTAACAATTTTGAGGACTATATTTAGAAGGGATGGAAGAATAAGGAAATGGAAGGAATAGAATTTAGAGGCATAGTTAAGATCTTAGACAAGGAGTAATTGATTTACAATAGTGTTAACATGCACGAGTGATCATATTACAGCCCAGATCTGATGCTCATTATTTTTAATTCTATTCAGTCTTTCTGAATAGAATTTCAAAACAGTTTAAAAGCCAGAAAAGTAAATAGTATATTTTAGAAGCATCTTTAGCCAGAATAGTAAATTTTAATTTTAAATACAATATATAAAATATATATTAAAATTTAAATTTCAATGTAAATGTAAACCTTTAATTACCACTGACAGAGCAGGAACATCATCATCTCAGACAAACACCACCACTTCAAGTTCCAGCTCCCTTTCTAGCCTTATGCATTTTAAGGAAGTCACTTCTCTTCTAACTACAAGCAGCCAGAAAGAGCAGACAGTAAAACACAGATAAGACAGCTTGGGCACAGAGGGAGGTTGAGGGAAGTCTCTTAGGTAACTGCCAAACTTCATTCTCATACAATGGGCCCCAGTAAAACAGTGGGCCTTAATAAGCACATTCGTTTCTCTTCAGTGCTCTAAGACAGGGAAGCTAAAAGCAGATTCAAGGTGGGTATGCCTGCAGCTGCAGGAAGATGTATGGTAACAGACACACAACTCTCCTTCCCAGATAAACACAACAAAGAGAAACAGAAGCAGTCCAAGCCTCTAATAAACTTTCCCACCCTAAATCCTTAAAACTCTTGGTCTGTAAGAGAATGGGCTCTGACCTAACTCAGCCACAAGCCCCTATCAGGTTTGTTTTCTCTAAAATAAACCTGTCCTTGACTGTGGAGCCACCTTTTGTGATTCTTTCCTCTTTCTTTAATTCCTACATCCAAAAAAATAGGTTTCCTCCATTACGTAGAAATCTCTCTTACAGGAAAATACAACCTACATTATCCTGTAAGCAGTTTAATTAACTTTGGTTTTATTTACTTAAAACAAGAGGATATAATATAAAAGTATTAATTATAACTATTAATAATTTATCTTTGGGGGGGCGGAGCAAGATGGCCGAATAGGAACAGCTCCAGTCTCCAACTCCCAGCGCGAGCGACACAGAAGACCGGTGATTTCTGCATTTTCAACTGAGGTACTGGGTTCATCTCACTGGGGAGTGCCGGACGATCGGTGCTGGTCAGCTGCTGCAGCCCGACCAGCGAGAGCTGAAGCAGGGCGAGGTATCGCCTCACCTGGGAAGCGCAAGGGGGAAGGGAATCCCTTTTCCTAGCCAGGGGAACTGAGACACACAACACCTGGAAAATCGGGTAACTCCCACCCCAATACTGCGCTTTAAGCAAACAGGCACACCAGGAGATCATATCCCACACCTGGCCGGGAGGGTCCCACGCCCACGGAGCCTCCCTCATTGCTAGCACAGCAATCTGTGATCTACCGGCAAGGCAGCAGCGAGGCTGGGGGAGGGGCGCCCACCATTGCTGAGGCTTAAGTAGGTAAACAAAGCTGCTGGGAAGCTCAAACTGGGTGGAGCTCACAGCAGCTCAAGGAAACCTGCCTGTCTCTGTAGACTCCACCTCTGGGGACAGGGCACAGTAAACAATAACAAACACAGCAGAAGCCTCTGCAGACGCAAACGACTCTGTCTGACAGCTTTGAAGAGAGCAGTGGATCTCCCAACACGGAGGTTGAGATCTGAGAAGGGACAGACTCCCTGCTCAAGTGGGTCCCTGACCTCTGAGTAGCCTAACTGGGAGACATCCCCCACTAGGGGCAGTCTGACACCCCACACCTCACAGGGTGGAGTACACCCCTGAGAGGAAGCTTCCAAAGCAAGAATCAGACAGGTACACTCGCTGTTCAGAAATATTCTATCTTCTGCAGCCTCTGCTGCTGATACCCAGGCAAACAGGGTCTGGAGTGGACCTCAAGCAATCTCCAACAGACCTACAGCTGAGGGTCCTGACTGTTAGAAGGAAAACTATCAAACAGGAAGGACACCTACACCAAAACCCCATCAGTACATCACCATCATCAAAGACCAGAGGCAGATAAAACCACAAAGATGGGGAAAAGGCAGGGCAGAAAAGCTGGAAATTCAAAAAATAAAGAGTGCATCTCCCCCGGCAAAGGAGCGCAGCTCATCGCCAGCAACGGATCAAAGCTGGACGGAGAATGACTTTGACAAGATGAGAGAAGAAGGCTTCAGTCCATCAAATTTCTCAGAGCTAAAGGAGGAATTATGTACCCAGCGTAAAGAAACTAAAAATCTTGAAAAAAAAGTGGAAGAATTGATGGCTAGAGTAATTAATGCAGAGAAGGTCATAAACGAAATGAAAGAGATGAAAACCATGACACGAGAAATACGTGACAAATGCACAAGTTTCAGTAACCGACTCGATCAACTGGAAGAAAGAGTATCAGCAATTGAGGATCAAATGAATGAAATGAAGCGAGAAGAGAAACCAAAAGAAAAAAGAAGAAAAAGAAATGAACAAAGCCTGCAAGAAGTATGGGATTATGTAAAAAGACCAAATCTACGTCTGATTGGGGTGCCTGAAAGTGAGGGGGAAAATGGAACCAAGTTGGAAAACACTCTTCAGGATATCATCCAGGAGAACTTCCCCAACCTAGTAGGGCAGGCCAACATTCAAATCCAGGAAATACAGAGAACGCCACAAAGATACTCCTCGAGAAGAGCAACTCCAAGACACATAATTGCCAGATTCACCAAAGTTGAAATGAAGGAAAAAATCTTAAGGGCAGCCAGAGAGAAAGGTCGGGTTACCCACAAAGGGAAGCCCATCAGACTAATAGCAGATCTCTCCGCAGAAACTCTACAAGCCAGAAGAGAGTGGGGGCCAATATTCAACATTCTTAAAGAAAAGAATTTTAAACCCAGAATTTCATATCCAGCCAAACTAAGTTTCATAAGTGAAGGAGAAATAAAATCCTTTACAGATAAGCAAATGCTTAGAGATTTTGTCACCACTAGGCCTGCCTTACAAGAGACCCTGAAGGAAGCACTAAACATGGAAAGGAACAACCGGTACCAGCCATTGCAAAAACATGCCAAAATGTAAAGACCATCGAGGCTAGGAAGAAACTGCATCAACTAACGAGCAAAATAACCAGTTAATATCATAATGGCAGGATCAAGTTCACACATAACAATCTTAACCTTAAATGTAAATGGACTAAATGCTCCAATTAAAAGACACAGACTGGCAAACTAGATAAAGAGTCAAGACCCATCAGTCTGCTGTATTCAGGAGACCCATCTCACATGCAGAGACATACATAGGCTCAAAATAAAGGGATGGAGGAAGATTTACCAAGCAAATGGAGAACAAAAAAAAGCGGGGGTTGCAATACTAGTCTCTGATAAAACAGACTTTAAACCATCAAGGATCAAAAGAGACAAAGAAGGCCATTACATAATGGTAAAGGGATCAATTCAACAGGAAGAGCTAACTATCCTAAATATATATGCACCCAATACAGGAGCACCCAGATTCATCAAGCAAGTCCTTAGAGACTTACAAAGAGACTTAGACTCCCATACAATAATAATGGGAGACTTCAACACTCCACTGTCAACATTAGACAGATCAACGAGACAGAAAGTTAACAAGGATATCCAGGAATTGAACTCATCTCTGCAGCAAGCAGACCTAATAGACATCTATAGAACTCTCCACCCCAAATCAACAGAATATACATTCTTCTCAGCACCACATCGTACTTACTCCAAAATTGACCACGTAATTGGAAGTAAAGCACTCCTCAGCAAATGTACAAGAACAGAAATTATAACAAACTGTCTCTCAGACTACAGTGCAATCAAACTAGAACTCAGGACTAAGAAACTCAATCAAAACCGCTCAACTACATGGAAACTGAACAACCTGCTCCTGAATGACTACTGGAGACATAACGAAATGACGGCAGAAATAAAGATGTTCTTTGAAACCAATGAGAACAAAGATACAACATACCAGAATCTCTGGGACACATTTAAAGCAGTGTGTAGAGGGAAATTTATAGCACTAAATGCCCACAAGAGAAAGCAGGAAAGATCTAAAATTGACACTCTAACATCGCAATTAAAAGAACTAGAGAAGCAAGAGCAAACACATTCGAAAGCTAGCAGAAGGCAAGAAATAACTAAGATCAGAGCAGAACTGAAGGAGATAGAGACACAAAAAACCCTCCAAAAAATCAATGAATCCAGGAGTTGGTTTTTTGAAAAGATCAACAAAATTGACAGACCACTAGCAAGACTAATAAAGAAGAAAAGAGAGAAGAATCAAATTGACGCAATTAAAAATGATAAAGGGGATATCACAACCGACCCCACAGAAATACAAACTACCATCAGAGAATACTATAAACACCTCTACGCAAATAAACTGGAAAATCTAGAAGAAATGGATAATTTCCTGGACACTTACACTCTTCCAAGACTAAACCAGGAAGAAGTTGAATCCCTGAATAGACCAATAGTAGGCTCTGAAATTGAGGCAATAATTAATAGCCTACCAACCAAAAAAAGTCCAGGACCAGATGGATTCACAGCTGAATTCTACCAGAGGTACAAGGAGGAGTTGGTACCATCCCTTCTGAAACTATTCCAATCAATAGAAAAAGAGGGAATCCTCCCTAACTCATTTTATGAGGCCAACATCATCCTGATACCAAAGCCTGGCAGAGACACAACAAAAAAAGAGAATTTTAGACCAATATCCCTGATGAACATCGATGCAAAAATCCTCAATAAAATACTGGCAAACCGGATTCAGCAACACATCAAAAAGCTTATCCACCATGATCAAGTGGGCTCCATCCCTGGGATGCAAGGCTGGTTCAACATTTGCAAATCAATAAACATAATCCAGCATATAAACAGAACCAAAGACAAGAACCACATGATTATCTCAATAGATGCAGAAAAGGCTTTTGACAAAATTCAACAGCCCTTCATGGTAAAAATGCTCAATAAATTCGGTATTGATGGAACGTACCTCAAAATAATAAGAGCTATTTATGACAAACCCACAGCCAATATCATACTGAATGGGCAAAAACTGGAAAAATTCCCTTTGAAAACTGGCACAAGACAGGGATGCCCTCTCTCACCACTCCTATTCAACATAGTGTTGGAAGTTCTGGCTAGGGCAATTAGGCAAGAGAAAGAAATCAAGGGTATTCAGTTAGGAAAAGAAGAAGTCAAATTGTCCCTCTTTGCAGATGACATGATTGTATATTTAGAAAACCCCATTGTCTCAGCCCAAAATCTCCTTAAGCTGATAAGCAACTTCAGCAAAGTCTCAGGATACAAAATTAATGTGCAAAAATCACAAGCATTCATATACACCAGTAACAGACAAACAGAGAGCCAAATCAGGAATGAACTTCCATTCACAATTGCTTCAAAGAGAATAAAATACCTAGGAATCCAACTTACAAGGGATGTAAAGGACCTCTTCAAGGAGAACTACAAACCACTGCTCAGTGAAATAAAAGAGGACACAAACAAATGGAAGAACATACCATGCTCATGGATAGGAAGAATCAATATCGTGAAAATGGCCATACTGCCCAAGGTAATTTATAGATTCAATGCCATCCCCATCAAGCTACCAATGAGTTTCTTCACAGAATTGGAAAAAACTGCTTTAAAGTTCATATGGAACCAAAAAAGAGCCCGCATCTCCAAGACAATCCTAAGTCAAAAGAACAAAGCTGGAGGCATCACACTACCTGACTTCAAACTATACTACAAGGCTACAGTAACCAAAACAGCATGGTACTGGTACCAAAACAGAGATATAGACCAATGAACAGAACAGAGTCCTCAGAAATAATACCACACATCTACAGCCATCTGATCTTTGACAAACCTGACAAAAACAAGAAATGGGGAAAGGATTCCCTATTTAATAAATGGTGCTGGGAAAATTGGCTAGCCATAAGTAGAAAGCTGAAACTGGATCCTTTCCTTACTCCTTATACGAAAATTAATTCAAGATGGATTAGAGACTTAAATGTTAGACCTAATACCATAAAAATCCTAGAGGAAAACCTAGGTAGTACCATTCAGGACATAGGCATGGGTAAAGACTTCATGTCTAAAACACCAAAAGCAACAGCAGCAAAAGCCAAAATTGACAAATGGGATCTAATTAAACTAAAGAGCTTCTGCACAGCAAAAGAAACTACCATCAGAGTGAACAGGCAACCTACACAATGGGAGAAAATTTTTGCAATCTACTCATCTGACAAAGGGCTAATATCCAGAACCTACAAAGAACTCAAACAAATTTACAAGAAAAAAGCAAACAACCCCATCAAAAAGTGGGCAAAGGATATGAACAGACATTTCTCAAAAGAAGACATTCATACAGCCAACAGACACATGAAAAAATGCTCATCATCACTGGCCATCAGAGAAATGCAAATCAAAACCACAATGAGATACCATCTCACACCAGTTAGAATGGCGATCATTAAAAAGTCAGGAAACAACGGGTGCTGGAGAGGATGTGGAGAAATAGGAACGCTTTTACACTGTTGGTGGGATTGTAAACTAGTTCAACCATTATGGAAAACAGTATGGCGATTCCTCAAGGATCTAGAACTAGATGTACCATATGACCCAGCCATCCCATTACTGGGTATATACCCAAAGGATTGTAAATTATGCTGCTATAAAGACACATGCACACGTATGTATATTGCAGCACTATTCACAATAGCAAAGACTTGGAATCAACCCAAATGTCCATCAGTGACAGATTGGATTAAGAAAATGTGGCACATATACACCATGGAATACTATGCAGCCATAAAAAAGGATGAGTTTGTGTCCTTTGTAGGGACATGGATGCAGCTGGAAACCATCATTCTTAGCAAACTATCACAAGAACAGAAAACCAAACACCGCATGTTCTCACTCATAGGTGGGAACTGAACAATGAGATCACTTGGACTCAGGAAGGGGAACATCACACACAGGGGCCTATCATGGGGAGGGGGGAGGGGGGAGGGATTGCATTGGGAGTTATACCTGATGTAAATGACGAGTTGATGGGTGCAGCACACCAACATGGCACAAGTATACATATGTAACAAACCTGCACGTTATGCACATGTACCCTACAACTTAAAGTATAATAATAATAAATAAATTAAAAAAAAAAAAAAAGAAAAGAAAAATGCTGCAGTGAGCATGGGTGTGCAAATATCTCTGAGGCCCTGCTTTTAATTCTTTTAGGTATATACCCAGAAGTAGAGTTACTGAATCATATGGTAATTCTATTTTTAATTTTTTTGAGGAACTGCAATACAGTTTTCCATAATGGCTGTACCGTTTTTTATTCCCATCAACAGTGCACAGGCTTCTAATTTCTCTACATTCTTACCAACACTTGTTATTTTCTGTATTCTTAAAATATACTGTCCATCCTAAAATATGAAGTGATGTGAAGTGGTATCTTATTGTAGTTTTGATTTGCATTTCCCTAGGTGATTAGAAATGTTGAAAATCTTTTCATATTCTTAATTTCATTTGTATATCTGTTTTGAAGAAATGTCTTTTCAAGTCCATTGCTCATATTTTAATTACATTGTTTTTTGTTGTTGAATTGGAGAATTTTTAAAAATATAATTCATATAATTATCCCATTTCAGATATGTGACTTGCAAGTATTTTCTCCCATTCCTTGGGTTACCTTTTCATTCTGTTGATAATGTACTTTAATAAACACAACTGTTTATTTTGATTAAAAAAAATTATCTTTTATGACACAATACATGAACATTCACTTGTTTGTGCCTTGTACCAACTTTTGAGATTGGTTTATCAGTTATCATTATTATCTAAAGATAATTTTAAAGATCATGGAACTGATACTCAGAAAAGCTAAATGTCTTGACAAGTCTAGAAAATGTTAGAGCAGAAACTCAAACCCTGGCCTTCTGAATGAAAGTCGAAATTTCACTCGACATGTCTCCTTATTCACTCACTCATGCATTCATTCATTTATCTAAAACATTTCTTAAGCCTCTATTACATTCTAGACATTCTGCCAGGCATGAAGATACACAGGAGGGTAAAATTCAACCTTGGAATACAATTTCTTTGAGGAACCAGATATTTAAAAAAAAAAAAAAAACTGAACAAAATAGTACATTTTAAAAAGCTGCAAGACACATTTGTAGCAAGTGCCATGAGTTCACAAGTGAAAAGTAAAGGGCATAATTATGGCTGCAGAGAACCAAGGAGAATTCAAAGGAGCTTTGAAAGTTCATCAACAAAGATTTGAGGACAGACATTCTAGGAAGAGACAACAATATGACCATTGTCTTAGCGATTTTGGTGTTTGGAGAAAATGAGTGTGACTGTTTTGTGAAATTCATCAGGATGCACACCCAGAATATGTGTAATATGGTGCATGTATGCTATGCTTTCGTTAAAAAGTTAAACAAGGAGGGAAAGAAGCTAGAGATGTTGCTGAAGTTACTAGCTGAGAAGGTACTCTAAGAAAGACAGGAAGACAAGGATGGTAGGAAGAACAGATCTGGAGTGGAAGATGTTGCATTCGAAGGTCACATGCTGAGTACTCTCCAAGATGCTGCCAGTTACTAACGTGGTGATACTCAGTAAGCATTCTTGAGAGCTAAGTCCTTGACATATTTGCCAAAAAAATTGTAAGGCTTCCTATTAAAAGAATATACACAAACTCAAATATAAGATTCAACCGCTGCTGTTTTTACGTCAAAGTTTTTGTTTTTGTTTCCAACTTTCCTAATTATTAATAACTGTTTCTAGAAAACCCAAATTCATTAGTGTTGTGGGCAAACTCAGAAAGTGGTACAATCTTCCCAAACCGCCTCTTTCCAAACACCGAGTGTAACAGGGACCTGCCCTTTGCATAGACCCCTGCTCACTTCCAAGTGGCAGGAGGGACAAGTTTGCTCCACAAATCCCCTGCTCCAGGCCAACTCTGGGATTTAGGAAGGACTAGGTGCCCACTCCAAAATTCACTGAATTATTTTCTCCTAGGACAACATGCTCACCGTGCAATGGCAAATGGTGACCTTGAGTTTTGGAGAAGCTCACCAGCTTGTGTGTGCCCCCAGCCCCTTCTCGCCTTACCCTACTGCCGAATGGTTGAGAATCCTGATTTCTGTCTGGGACCATAGACTCACCAGCTTCCTTAAGCAAAAGCAATCCCCTCTTTGCTTCCTCAAGGGGCAGCACAAAGGATGTTTTGGCTGTGTGGAAACAGAAGCCGCATTTGTAGTTGCACTGGCGAGTGAAGTGATAGTTGACGCTGGTTGGGGTGGTGGACAGAGGAGGGTCCTCTTCCTCCTCTTTGGTCTCATCTGGCTCTCTCCAGACCAGCTGCTGCTTTGTCCTCTTGGAAGCTAGCAGCCAGGTTGCCCTCAGCCAGCAGAACAGCGGGACAAGGCTCCTCCACAGAGAGCTCAGAGGTTGCCTGAACACACTCAGGAGCTTCCCAGCAAAAGCAGCAGGCGTGAGTACCCACATGGTGGCAGACACCCGGAGCACAGCAGTCCCTGTATGCCGGGGACTCTCTTTATATAGGGGTGGAAATCAGCAGTCTCTGAGCAACCTGTCATGGGGAGCAGGACACACCTTCTTTGACCAACACTCAGTTGAGTTAGAGTTTCGATTTTTCACACACGAAAGTGAAAGTTGAAACAGGGCCAAGACTGAAGTCTAGAGATCGAGACCAGCATTCCTGGTTTCTCTACTCACGGCTGCCTCAGACCACTTGTATTATAACAGTCTCTCTAGCTTGATGTAGTTACAGATGAGGATAGCAGTCTCTATCAATATCTAGCTTTCTGTCTGATAGAGATAGACACAGGTGCATTGATCAGCACGCTTTGTACTTGTTGCATTGCTTTCTCTTGACATAGCCAAGTAATAGTTTTTGCTCCATCATAGTGGGGGGGGGGGGTCCTCAGGAAAAGTTTCTTTTTAGAGCCAAATAATAAACAGACTGATTGGCTGGTGGAGGATGAGTACAGGATCATTCACCTCA
Organism: Macaca fascicularis; assembly: GCF_037993035.2. Taxonomy (NCBI): domain Eukaryota; kingdom Metazoa; phylum Chordata; class Mammalia; order Primates; family Cercopithecidae; genus Macaca; species Macaca fascicularis. The sequence continues at coordinate 115,244,474 of NC_088387.1, forward strand.
AGACCCCTTTCAGATCACAGTAAAAACGCATGGAACAAAAATTGAATTTATGTCTTAGTCCATTAGCTATTCAGCCTAATGTATGCAAGGTGACAGTGTTAGAATTTAGGTATTTACATCTTCCTGTATTTTGATATCATTTTTTATAGATGCTTTTAGTTAGAGGAAATCCAGTGCTTTTCTAAGATGCTTCCTAGTTGGTGAGAATTACTGCGACCCATCGTTTATTTATCTTTACAGTTTTCTTAGAAAGCCTTGTTGACCTTTTTACTGAAATCTTCCTTTTAGCCGTCTTTCATCAGAGCTGTGTGTGTGTGGTCTTGTGCTTTCATGACACCTGTAGAAAGCTGGAAGAGTCCTAGTAGCTGAACTTCCAGAGCCACAAATCATGTAGCTGGGTGACTTTGAGTAAGTGACTTCATTTCTCTGGATTTCCATTTCTTTATCAGCAAAGCCGCATATCTCATGCGATTTTTGTGCAGAGTAAAACTGCCAATTTTTGAGAAATCCAGAGAAATGAAGTTTGCCTGGCAAACTTTAAGTGTTCAGTTAGGGATAGCTCCTGTTATTCTGATACTGTCATATTCTGAATTGAAACAGAAATGACTTATTTTACTTAAAATAAAACATTAAACATGTTTAACTTAACATTTAACATCTGCAAAATTGTCTGCTTAATGATTACCAAATATTCAACAGTAGCTATATCTCAAGTCCTTGAAATCTCAGCCCAAAGTTTCTTAAACTCTCAGGCCATGGTCTTGCACAATTGAAAATCACTTTTTGCTAGATCTCACTTCTGCATACACGTGTGATCATGAGAGGCATACAGGTACCTGTTAAATTTGAGTCAAATTCTTTTGGGTTAACTTGGTTCCCCTTTCTGGCTGGAGAAAGTTTGAAATCTCAAAGGTTAGGTCAGCACGATTCTAGTGGGGGTCTCTTGCAGGCATCGGTTAAAATAGGCTAGGAAAATCTTAAAGAGGCGCCAAATGCTTAGCCCAAACATGAAGAGGATCAAGACTTGGAGGGTGGCATGCAGAAGGAACCCTACTGCAGCGGAAGCCAGCTGGAAATACCTGGAGATCAGAAACTTAACCTAGGAAGTCCAGCCAGGAGGCTTTTTGAAGGTGTTTTTCAGAGATTTGGCTAACCTTAAGATCTTACATGTTCCCAATTCAACCTGCCTGGAAGTATTTACCCTGCAGAAAGTGGCAGCAGCAGCGCAAACATCACTCTGTGCAGGGAGGAGAGAGTCTAAAGCAATGTGTTTGTCTAGGACCACACGAGCAAGGGAGTCTATGGACCTCTGTTGCACTCTGATCGCTTGGGTGGTGGAGCAGGCAATTCTGTGAACAGTTCAGGAAGGGTTTCTGATCATTTATGAATTCCAAGCAGAATCTAGTTTAAATTGGGACCCAAAAAACCTTCCTAATCTAGCTCCTTCTAGTGTTAACTCTTCTAGATGAATTATATCCTTGAGAGTATCAACAACTATTATTTTCATAATCTAAGGAGCTATCATCAGTGTTGGATTATAACTGTTAGAGAACAGGGTAGGTAGCGCTGGTGGGGATAACTGAATAGATGGGAATTTGGGAAAAGGTATTTCCGTGGCAAAATCTCCTGGTGAGGATGACTCAAGTATTACTTCTCCTTTCTGGGAGAATAAAATACGGGCCTGGAATATTTCTAAGAAGTCCCTTCCTAGGAAGTGTGTGGAAGCCCGAACGAAAAACAACTGCCCATGAGGGGTACTAGTTGGAAAAGGATAGGTGAAGATTAGGAACCATCATAGGTTGGTTGGCTACCCCAACCATCTGGATGAATTCAGAACCCTGGGGAGGGTCCATGGAAAGCATGCTGGGGTTAAGGATGGACAGAGTAGCCCCAGTGTTGACCAGAGCTCTGATGAGTTTTCTCCAATCTTAATACCTAATTCCCCTAGTTGAGTAATTCGAGTAGGGGAAATGTCCTGAGAGGCTCTATAGTTCTGCTTGAGGGAAGAGGGCTGGTAAACTTTATCAGGATTTAATTGTAGCCAGATATTGTAGGAAATTAGGAGAACTCAGGATCCAGTCCAGTCTACAGGTAGAAAACCAGAACTTGAAAACAGGGCACAGGGCTTTAACCTAATAATAGGTGCATGTTAGTTTTTCTTAAGAACATGACTTTTTCCTCCACATTAATCATACAGGAACTTTCAGGTTTTAGAACCTCTAGAGACTAAGAAGCCAAATCAAGGCAGGCTTTAGATTTTACTTAGGGTCTTAAGGTTATTGGGCCTACCAGGAAGTGACAAGTTTTATGCATTCACTATAAGGCTGGGAACTCTTGAAGCCAGGCATTTTATGATCCTTCTTAAATATGACTTTTCAGTCAAAGCCTAGTAATATAATCAGTATTTCCAATAGTATCCTGCTTATAAAGGGAGAGCAGATGTTTACTGAACTTACAGAAATACAGTAAGAATGCTCACAAATAGTGTCTGAATTTTGGAGGACTCAAGTAGGGAGAAACGTAAATGCTTCCACTTGTGTTCACAAAAGTATACTTCACCAAATTATTGTAAACTATAGCTAATGAAAGAAAAATTTCTTGAATCTGAAAAAATATTTTAGAACCAACATTTTAAATAAAAGTCATAAAATTATCCTTATCAATTACTCACTTTCAGTTATTTGTTTTCCTTAATTTTAATTAGTAATTTTGGGCTATAGCTGATTGCAAATGCTACTAGGGAAGAATTTAAAACAATAATTGTGGAGGAGAAAAATCCAGAACAGCCATGATCAAAACTCTGATGAGAGTTTACAAGGAAATTGTTAGAAAGAATGTAGAAATAATTGCAAGAAAATTTAAAAGAAAATTAAGATATTTTTGTGGCACACAATCATTTAACAAAACAATCATACTCAAGACTGATAACACATATTATGATATATTAGTCAATTCTTGTATTGCTGTAAAGAAATACCCAAGATTGGGTTATTTATAAGGAAAAGACGTTGAATTGGCTCATGCTTATGCAGGTTGTACAGGAAGCATCATGCTGGCATCTGCTTGGCTTCTGGGGAGGCCTCAGGAAACTTACAATCACGACGGAAGGAAAAGTGGGAGAAGATGTCTCACATGGCCAGAGCAGGAGCAAGAGAGAAAGATGTTGGTCGGGGGGAGGTGCTACACACTTTTAAACAATTAGATCTCACAAGAACTCACTATCCTGAGGGCAGTACCAAGTTGGTACTAAGCCATTCATGAGGACCTGCTCCCATGATCCAATCACTTCCCACCAGGTTGCACCTCCAACACTGAGGTTTACAATTTCACCATAAGATTTGGCTGGGGACACACATCTAAACCATATCATATAACATCTCGGAATTTTAAGATCTCATGCAATCTGGAACACATACTAGTGACATATTTATATAAATATAACTTAAAGGGAGTTAAATACCATTTCTCATTTGATATGCTTCCCATATGATTTGCCAAATAAGTCTAATCATTTAGTATCTCTACAAGATCAAAGAGTCCTAATTTAGGGTTTTGGCATTGAGGAAACCTGCCAAAGGTGTCAAAAGGTTCAAAATACTTGATTATATATACAGAATCATATATCACTGCTAAATAAACAAAGCGATAATCAGAAGACTTCAAAAAGAATACAGATTTACATGGATGTGAAAATCCTACCTTTTTTAAAAGTTCAGTTTCCCTAAATAATGAAAAGCCTAATAAAAACAACATGAAGCAAAGGAATTATCTCAGTAAAACACAGACTCTTAGCTTACTAGACCAGTTATCTAATAGGTAAAGGGGAAACAAACCTCCTTTAGTATGACTGCTTCTCCTTATGGAAAGCCCATTCGCATAACCTGAAAGTGAAACCTGATGCAAAGGGTATTTGAATTTAATCAGGCACAGAAAGAATGTATCCAGAATTCTAAGCGTATGCTATTATAGAGAAATGTAAACAAGAAAACTAGTACCTTGAACATGGAAATCCTTGGTTCTTAGGAACAACATAGGAAGCTTCCTGGTTACATGGAACAATTCAGACACACCAAGAAAAGCCAAGAGTGTAAAATCAAGTTATAATGAAGGAAAACTTTGGTTTTCTAGAACTTCAAAATAAACATTTTAGCATCAGGCCATGACAGCAGTGTTAGAACCAGAGAAAAAGTTACAGGAGATGACAAAAAGGTTGAAGGAGATGGTTATCATGTGGCCATGCAAAAAGAATTTACCTTTTCAAGGACCAAGAGAAAGAGAGCTGCATTTACAACCTGAAAACAGGAAAATTATATAGATCTCAGGAGGAAATATGCCAGAAACAGAAACTGTTTGTAGTTTAGAGGATTACTATTAAGGGAACAGATTTGCAAATTAAAAATTACTCTTGCAATTTTACTAAGACCAAATCAGTATTTTAAGAAAACCTTGTTTTAATACAGGGGACCAAACTTTAAAGTTCTGTATCAGTGTATTTTTAACATCAAAGTTTAATCCTGAGAAAGACTCATATACAATTTCTTTTCAATTGTAGCCAACCTGCTTGCACAGAAAATTGCTTTTATAAACTTTCTTTTCATGCAGCTTATGATTTACTTAGACCTGATCTCTGAAAGTTGCTCAGTGTTTTTAGCCCTTTTGTTAACTTCTAGCCTAGGATTTGGGTTATAGAGTCATCACTCTATCCTGGGCTCATTTTATTAATTCTTATTTTCTGAGCTTATCATTTATTTTGTAATATTCACTTTTACGAATGTGGAATTGTTTGTAATATTCTCTTTTGTGCATCCTTTTCAACTTGTGGTTCTCTCATCTCATTTATTCCTATTCTGATTTGCATTTTCTTTCTTTTTCCAATTGAATAAACTACCTAGAAGCACATCTGTTTAGACATGTTTTCAAAAACTAAGCTCTTTTTCAAAATGTTATTTTTTCATTTTATTATTTATTAATTGTTATTTATATTTTTAATTCTCCCGTTCCATTTATTTCTTTCTTAGGAGCAGAATGGCTAGAAAAGTTTCATTTTCTCTTGTTTAATACTGTAAATGTTGAAGATTATGGCTTTTCCTATGATACGGCTGTGCTATTCATTCATTGAAGGACACCTCTTTGAAGTATCTTCCCAGCCTGCAGCTTCTCTCCTTTCCACCTGCAAGCGTGGGCTGCTACAGACACGCTTAGCCAATATAAACATCCAGCTGTGGCTCTCAGAGTCTCTGTCCTACAAATTTGAAGGGGCTTGAAAATCTAACAGAAATGTTTCTTTATGAATGAAGATATATCTTCAACATCTTCAACACTTATATAATATGGACTAAGCCCAGATACTGCAGTGTTTTTAACTTTACATCTCTTTGCAGGGCAAAGGTAGGTGAAAAATAGGAAAACCTAAATTAAAAAAAGATAGGACGCTTCATTTGGCAAACTGTATGTCAGGTTTTCTTTCAGTTGGAGGCTCAGAGAAAAGTTAGGAAGAAGCTAGTCTTCCTACTTACCCTCTAGGTGTTCCGTGGTGGGAGCTGAGCACTGGCAAGGGACTGTGGAGTGTTAAAGTCCGAGGATACAAATAGCCTTGGTGGGGGATACAGGAGAGGCTACTAACCCACATATGTGGAGGGTTATAGGCTATATCATGTCCCCCAAAATTCATATTACAGCCCTAATCCCCAGTTCCTCACAGTATGACTTATTTCAAAATAAGGCTTTCAACAGGTGATTACATTAAAATGAGAACATTATGGTGGGCCCTAATCCAGTCTGACTGGTGTCCCTCCCAGAAGAGGAAATTGGACTTTCAAGGAGACGCCAAGGATGCACGTAAAGAGGAAAGGTGCCGTGAGAACACAAGAGAGAAGGCGGCCATTTGCACGCTAGAAAGAGAGGCCTCAGAAAAAGCAAACCCTGATGGCAACTTGATCTCCAACTTCTCTGGCCACCTGAACTTTGAGAAAATACATTTTCTATTGTTTAGGCTGCCCAGTCTGTGGTATTTTGTTATGGCAGCCAAGATAGACTAATACATCCAGAGAGGTGGATGGCATAGGGAAAACGCCCAGCAGGCTTGAGGATGCAGTACTGTCTTAGAGAAGAAAAGGGAGTGGCTGGGAGACTCTTACTTTCATACACTACATACACGTGAAACCATTCGCACATGCTAAACGTCCAAAAGTGAAATTCCTGATAAATTATTCTATTCTCCAAGAGCTAAAAAATTGTAAACTCCTAATTCTTCTTAGCCTATGAACCCACACTCCAACCACCTATCTCTATTTCACATTTGTTAAAAGTACTTTTTTTCAGAATTAAACATAATCCCAAGTTTAAGTCCAATACTATTAAGACATAAAAAATATAACTGCTTTCAGCTCATCTAATGTTTTCAATCTTTGTCTCAATTCTAAATTTTTGAGTTTCCCTGGAGAATATTATCCTTTTGTTTGTTTTTGGTTTGTTTGACATCATTTTTAAAAGCCATCAGTTACTGAGTAAACACAGAATAAAATATCCACATAACTGGGCAAACACTGTTACACTGTCGGGCAGTTACACTGTTGGGCAGCAACAGTGCTGATGCTGGACTGTGGCAGGCAGAGGGTGCTATCCTGACACACTTCACCTTAGTGCAGGAAACTTCAATTTGGTGGATGAAAGGCGATTTCGAGGTGCCAATCTGGGCGACACTTCCCAGTTGGAGTCAGCAAAAAGGAGAGGGCAATTCCAGGAACAGGGAAAAGCTTGTACACAGGTGAGTGGGTGCACAGGTGAGTGAGTGAACAAGTGAGGTAAGATACAGGAGAGGGAAGAGCCAGAACTGCGCCCTGTTCCCGCAGGAAAGCAGCTCTGCAGGATTAGAGGGGCCCCCGGGGACGCGTGGTCAGAGCTAGGAGTTGAGGTCGGGGAGGGGGCCCACGGTCTGCAGGGCCTGGTCAGTCATCCAAGGGCAGTAGTGTGCCTGCACGTGGGCGTTTAAAAGCCAGTTACACCGGGAAGGGACTTCTCTGTCCCTCTGTCCCTCGCGCGTGCACCCCCACCCCCTCCATGCACCCGGCATATGCCGCAGAGGAGCAACTCAAACCAGGGTCGGGACCGCCAGCCATCCGCAGAACGCACACGGAGCTACCTTGGGGCCGAGGACACAGGGCCTCATTCGGTGTCAGCCCCGGGAGCCTGCGCTTGGGGACCGCGCAGGCCGGCGGCGCCGCGCACCTGGGGCCCCGGGGCCGAGCGTTTGCTCCCGAGCGCCGGCTGTTTATCGCGCAAATCTCGCGGCGAGGAGGAGAGGCCGGAAGAGCGCGCCAGCCTCAGGGCTCCTGCCCCGCCGGGGCCTCTGGCTTTCGTTTCCCCGCAACGCTTCGGTTTCGTTTCCTCCCGGCGCCTGGCTCCCGCCAGGTTTCATTTCCCACCGACGCCTGGCTCCCGCCGGGTTTCCTTTCTGAGGCGGGGCCGAGGGCGGTGTAGCTGAGACGCCCATGGCCTTCGCCCGCCCGCTTCTGCGCCGGCCACTCTCGGGGCAGCTGCTCGGGCGGCGCGGGGTCTGCGCTGGGGCCATGGCTCCGCCTCGCCGCTTCGTCCTGGAGCTCCCCGACTGCACCCTGGTTCATTTCGCCCTGGGCGCCGATGACCCCGGCGACGCAGACGCCCCCGACCCCCGCTTGGCGGCGCTGCTGGGGCCCCCGGAGCGCAGCTACTCGCTGTGCGTGCCGGTGACCCCGGACGCCGGCTGCGGGGCCCGAGTCCGGGCGGCGCGGTTGCACCAACGCCTGCTGCACCAGCTGCGTCGCGGCCCCTTCCAGCGGTGCCAGCTGCTCAGGCTGCTCTGCTACTGCCCGGTCGGCCAGGCCGGCGCGCAGCAAGGCTTCCTGCTGCGCGACCCCCTGGATGGCCCTGACACCCGGCAAGCGCTGCTCGAGCTGCTGGGCGCCTGCCAGGAGGCACCACGCCCGCACCTGGGCGAGTTCGAGGCCGACCCCCGTGGCCAGCTGTGGCAGCGCCTCTGGGAGGTGCAAGACGGCAGACGGCTGCAGGTGGGCTGCGCACAGGTCGTGCCCGCTCCGGAGCCCCCGCTGCACCCGGTGGTGCCAGACTTGCCTAGTTCCGTAGTCTTCCCGGATCAGGAAGCCGCCCGGGCTGTTTTGGAGGAGGTAAGAGTTCTGTCCCTTTCCAGCGCCCAGCGTGGCATCTGAACCCTTCAGACCAGAGAACTGGACCAAGAGGCTGGTCTGTAAAGCCGGTTCTTGCCTGGGTGGTTTGTTTATTTCCGTTCGCAAATCAGGTAGGGAAGGTGTCCTGTATGCCAGGCAACTCTTTCAAGATTCTTGTTTGCAAGGATCTTCCAACCTGATGCGGAACATAGACCTACACCAGGCCACGCGATGCTTGCTGTCAAAGCATCCCAACAGCACTGCAGAGGGAGTAAAGGGGTTGCCGGGAGTAAGGGAAAAGAATGTCAGCTGGGAAGTAATTTTATTTGCTGCTGATCACCATTCAAGGATCTTGGGGTGAAAAAGAAAATGCATGAGTTTAGGCGGTTTAAGAAATTTAGACTTAGGCCGGGCGCGGTGGCTCAAGCCTGTAATCCCAGCACTTTGGGAGGCCGAGACGGGCGGATCACGAGGTCAGGAGGTCGAGACCATCCTGGCTAACCCGGTGAAACCCCGTCTCTAGTAAAAAAATACAAAAAAATAGCCAGGCGAGGTGGCGGGCGCCTGCAGTCCCAGCTACTCGGGAGGCTGAGGCAGGAGAATGGCGTAAACCCGGGAGGCGGAGCTTGCAGTGAGCCGAGATCCGGCCACTGCACTCCAGGCTGGGCGACAGAGCGAGACTCCGTCTCAAAAAAAAAAAAAAAAAAAAGAAAAAAAAAAAAAGATATTTAGACTTAAATAGTGTTTACCTACTGACTGGCCATGAACCTTGTACAGGTTACTCAACTACTCTAAGTTTGACCCTTTGACTTCTACAATTCCCACCTTGCGGTGTTGTCCTGATGATTAAGGAAACATCTGACTCACAGCAGGTACTCAAAGAAAGAGACTGAAGATTGTTTCTGATCGCAGGCTAGGCAGATTTCCTCCTGTGGCACAGATGACCCTTGAGGATGCCCCATGGATCTTGGGAATATTTTCCAAGCTTACGGGACAGCGTTGTGGAGCAGTTAAGAGTGCAAGATCAACCACGTGTATTTAAATTTAAACTCTGGCATTTATTAACTGTGTCACTTTGAGCAAGTTTCTTCAACTCTCTGCCTCAGTTTCCTTAATTCATACGCTAGGAATTATAATAGTATCCCCAACCACCACCTCAAAGCTATCACTGAGATTGGCAACTGAATACTTGTAAAGTACTTAAAAGATTGCCTTGCTCAGAGCAAGCACATAAGTGTCTGAGCCTTGCTGTGAGTTGCCGTGAGCGTGCAGTGAGATAATGCACATTGAGGAACTGGAAATTCCCAGAGGGACGCTGCTCTGCTGGCTTTGTGATTGCTGTGCTTGGCTCTTTTGCTCAGTCTCCTGAGTGGCTAGGAGAGGACATGCTGCAGATGCAGACTGCTGTCTCCAGCTCACTGTGTAGCTGATTTCCCATTCTTGTGACACTGTGTTCCCAGTGGGCCTGTAGTTCCATGTTGCTGTGTCACAGGACACTAATGATGTGCCTTGCCTGGCCTTTCTCAGAGCTGCTCAGTGAGGGCTGCATGCCACCGAGCGATCCAGACAGGGACAGCTGTTTCGAGCCTCGGCTACTCAATATAAAATAAAACACTCCAGTCCATCCTAGCATCAAATACTCTGAATTTCCATGGTCTGGCACGGTTCTCAGTATAACTTAGGCCTATAATGTTGTGCTCAGCAATTTAGGTGTGATTTCTGCAAAAGCCCCCTGGCTTCATTGCTGACGGATAGACGTTGTTTTACAGTGTACCTCCTTTATTCCTGAAGCCCGGGCGGTGCTTGACCTGGTCGACCAGTGCCCAAAACAGGTCCAGAAAGGAAAGTTCCAGGTTGTTGCCATCGAAGGACTGGATGCCACGGGTAAGATAATATTACCTTTTAGTTACAGGCAATGACACTAACTGATTAGGTGCAGAAACAGAAATATTTCCTACAAAACAAAACTTTATATGGAGCCTTCTGTGTGCCCCTGCTGTGTGGCAGGCCCTGTGCTAGGCAGGCCCTGGGATGCAGAGATGAATAAGACCTTCAATATGAAGCAGCATGATGTGTGGGCGCGAACCCTCAGTGGTCTGGCGGAACATAGGAAGGGCACTGAATCTGGCTTCTGTGGGGCTTTGTGGGGTGGAGTGCGTGATACCTGGATTGTATTTTAAGTACAGATAGGAGTTGGTCAGGTGATGAAAGCAGGTAGCATCCTCCAGACAGAAGAAATAGCATGGGCAAAGGTGCAGGGGCTTGAACCAGGGTGATGTGTCCAGGAACCACGGGCAATTCAGAGATTCTTCTAGAGCAAAATGTGGAAGAACTAGGAAATGGAAGAAAAAAAGCCTTCTGAGCTGTCAAACTGAGGTCAAAATACAATGTGTGCTCACATTAGCCCAAAGTACAAAAGGGGCGGAAGTGCTGCTCCTGTGGCCCAGGACACACCAAGGGGAGGGTTGATGCTGGAGAACTAGCGTCCGAGTGGTTCAGCACAGGAGTTTCTCCTCCTGTGTAAACTTGAGGGGTACAGACCTTTAATAATATAAAAGGCAATTTCCATATAGAGGCACTTGTATACTCAGCTAGGGAGATGTGGCCCATGTTGACCATCCTGGCTCCATATGAAGGATCGGGCCATGTCCTGGCCTTCAGGGAAACCAGCTGTCATCACTCAGGTGTACTGGCTGTGCCCAGGACCAGTCATAGTTTCTTTCAGCTGCAGAGGGAATTTAACACCATCAATCCTTCAGTTGATGTGTTTTGTTGATCATTTATTTTGTACCCACAGCTAATTTAGATTTGGTGGGATTACAGGAGATATAAAAATTCTGCCTCAACACAAGCATCCACACATACAAATGTTACAAGGATAGCGTAGAGTGGCAGAAAGAACATAGGCTAGTGGTTCTATCTGCCCTGCATTTGCATCCTGCACCAAGGCCTGCCAGGAGGGTGAGTTTGGGTAAATTTGTTAACTTCTCCAGTGCTCAGTTTCTTCATCTGTAAGATGATTGAATAATAACTATTTTGCAGGGTCACTGGGAGAATTAGGAGCATAACGTGCTGAGTACTTGGCTCCTAGTAGACACTGAGAAATGGTAGCTACTGTTAAGGTCCATCCTGATAACCCAAGAAAAAAAGAAAATAGATAGTTGGCAATAAAGTGTTAAGTATGTGATAGAGAAACTTATAAATAAATTGAAACAGTAGGAGCTCAGAGAAACTAGTGCACAGTTTGCTGGAGTAGATCGTCTCATCACCACCTGTCCTGAGCTCCAGGCAGCAGCTGAGAATTGTGAGATGGGCTCTGGGAAGGGGCTAATCTGTCACCTGAGGTTGTGCAAGGGGGAGTCAGAAAGTCAATGAGGCCTGACCAGTGCCTTTGAGGAGAAGGCTGAAACCTAAAGCAGATACAAAAGCTCTAAAGGCCAAGCCCAAAGGGGCAAGCACAGGAGTGAGTGGTAGAACCAGGCCTGGAAATTGGAAAGGGATTGCACAGAAGTGGAAGCAGGGTATGAAGAAGGTAGAAAGAGAGGAGGGGCGAGAAGAGTCACTGTGGATGCCAGCTGTGGGTTCATCAACTACAGACAGTAAGACGAGAGAAAGTCTTCAAGGTGGGGAACATGGTAAGAGGGTAAGCAGTAGCTGGGCTGCTGGGAATAAAAGTCACACATAAAAGGGGCTCTTGTATCTAGACTCCCAATATCAGATTTGATCACTAACGAGAGTTTTTCCTCCAGGTGTCCTAATACCACACAGAGGAATCCTATCTTCCTATGGGTCTATAGCTTTTTATAAAGAATCCAGTTATTTAGTCTGCTCATTTGATTTGCAGGTTGAGAGAATGTCTGTGCTCTTTCTACGTCAATATTAACTTTTGGGCTGTAGTTAACACGTATATACTTTGTGTATGATCCACAGGTAAAACCACGGTGACCCAGTCAGTTGCAGATTCGCTTAAGGCTGTCCTCTTAAAGTCACCACCCTCTTGCATTGGCCAGTGGAGGAAAATCTTTGATGATGAACCAACTATCATTAGAAGAGCTTTTTACTCTTTGGGCAATTATATTGTGGCCTCTGAAATAGCTAAAGAATCTGCCAAATCTCCTGTGATTGTAGACAGGTGGGTATAAAGATGCCTTGAATTAGGCATTTTCTCCTTAATATATGAGAGAGAGAGAGAGAGAGAGAGAGAGAATGTGTGTGTGTGTGTGTGTGTGTGTGTGTGTGTGTGTGTGTGTGTGTATACATACATGTATATGCCAGGAAAAAATTGTGTTTAAGTCAAACTATATTATGATAATAATAGGAATTCTGCTTATGAATTGTTAATTACCTATACTAAGCACTGGCATTGGTAGAGAATTACATATATAATACTAGTATCTGGAGCTATAACTTGGGTAGGTGAATGTTAAATGCTATTCCCAGTTTACTGATGAGAACTGTAGATCTCAGAAAAGTAAAGTAACTTGCCAAGGTAAGCTGGAAATAGCATACTGGGGACATTAATGAGTCTATACTTTCAGTCATTCATTTGTTCATTGGCTTATTCAACAAATACTTACTGGACACCTCCTGTGTGCCAAAGACTAGTCTCAATTCAGAGGATTCAATGATAAACCAGTGTATTAGTCCATTTTCATGCTGCTGATAAAGACATACCTGAGATTGGGCAATCTACAAAAGAAAGAGGTTTAATGGACTTAGAGTTCCATGAGGCTGGGGAGGCCTCACAATCATGGTGGAAGGTAAAAAGCACATCTCACACAGCGGCAGACAAGAGTACAGAGCATGTGCCGGGAAACTCCCCTTTTTAAAACCATCAGACCTTGTAAGACTTATTCCCAATCATGAGAATGGCATGGTAAAGGCCTGCCCCCATGATTCAATTACCTCCCACTGGGTCCTTCCCACAATACATGGGAATTCAAGATGAGATTTGGGTGAGGACACAGCCAAACCATATCACTCCCTTCCTGGCCTCTCCCAAACCTCGTGTCCTCACATTTCAAAACCAATCATGCCTTCCCAACAGTCCCACAAACTCTTAACTCATTTCAGCATTAACTCAAAAGTCCACAGCCAAAGTCTCATCTGAGACAAGGCAAGTCTCTTCCACCTATGAACCTGTAAAATCAAAAGCAAGTTAGTTACTTCCTAGATACAGCCATTACAAATGGGAGAAATTGACCAAAACAGAGGGGCTACAGACTCCATGCAAGTCTGAAATCCAGCTGGGTAGTCAAATCTTAAAGCTCCAAAATTATCTCCTTTGACTCCATTTCTCACATCCAGATCATGCTGATGCAAGAGGTGGGTCTCATGGTCTTGGGCAGTGCCATCCCTGTGGCTTTGCAGGGTATAGCCCCCCTCCTTGCTGCTTTCGCAGGCTAGTGTTATCTGCAGCTTTTCCAGGTGCACAGCGCAAGCTGTCGGTGGATCTACCATTCTGGGATCTGGTGGACAGTGACTCTCTTCAAACAGCTCCACTAGGCAGTGCCCCAGTAGGGACTCAGTGTGGGGGCTCCAACCCCATATTTACCTTCTGCACTGCCCTAGCAGAGGCTCTCCATGAGATCCCCACTCCTGCAGCAAACTTCTGCCTGGACATCCCCACATTTCCATACAACCTCTGAAATCTAGGCAGAGGTTCCCAAACCTCAGTTCTTGACTTCTGTGTACCTGTAGGCTCAATACCACACGGAAGCTGCCAAGGCTTGGGGCTTGCCCCCTCTGAATCAAGAGCCTGAGCTGTATACCTTGGCCTCTTTTGCTCAAGGCTAAAGTGGCTGGGACACAGGGCACCAAGTCTCTAGGTTGCACACACCAGAGGGACCCTGGGCCCACAAAACCATTTTTTTCCTCCTAAACCTCTGGGTCTGTGATGGGAGGGGCTGCAGCAGAGGTCTCTGACATGCCCTTGAGACATTTTCCCCATTGTCTTGGTGATTAACATTTGGCTCCTCATTGCTTATGCAAACTTCTGCAGCCAGCTTGAATTTCTCCTCAGAAAATGGGATTTTCTTTTCTGTCACATTGTCAAGCTGCAAATCTTCCAAACTTTTATGCTCTTTTCCATTTTAAAACTAAATGCCTTTAACAGCACCCAAGTCACCTCATGAATGCTTTGCTGCTTAGAAATTTCTTCCACCAGATACCCTAAATTATCTCTCTCAAGTTCAAAGTTCCACAAATCTTAGGGAAAGGGCTAAATGCTGCCAGTGTCCTTGCTAAAGCATAACAAGTGTTACTTTTGCTCCAGTTCTCAACAAGTTCCTCATTTCCATCTGAGACCACCTCAGCCTGGATTTCATTGTCCATATCATTATCAGCATTTTGGTCAAAGCCATTGAACAGTTCTCTAGGGAGTTCAACCTTTTCCACATTTTCCTGTCTTCATCTGAGCCCTCCAAACTGCTCCAATCTCTGCCTGTTACCCAGTTCCAAAGTCACTTCCGCATTTTTGGGTATCTTTTCAGCAGCACCCCACTTCTGGTACCAATTTACTGTATTGGTTCATTTTCACACTGCTGATAAAGACATAATTGGGCAATTTATGAAAGAAAGAGGTTTAGTGGATTTACAGTTCCATGTTGCTGAGGTCTCATAGTCATGGTGGAAGGTAAAAGGCATATCTCACATGGCAGCAGACAAGAGTAGAGAGCTTGTGTAGGGAAACTCCCCTTTTTAAAACCATCAGGTCTCAGGAGACTTATTCACTACCATGAGAACAGTATGGGAAAGACCTGCCCCTGTGATTCAATTAGCTCCCACTGGATCCCTCCAACAACACATGGGAATTCAAGCTGAGATTTGAGTGGGAGCACAGCCAAACCATAACAATGAGATATATCATTCCCTACTTTCATTGAGCAAACTTAACATTTTAGGAGAATAAAAGTATCAAGTGAACAAATACATAAAATAATACATATGATGAGATAAGACAATATCAAAGCATGATAAATATGGGGAAAAGGAAAAATCAAAGTAATGTGCTAGAAAATGGCTAACCTCCCACTAGATATGGTTTAGGAAGGCCTGTCTGAGAAAGCACCATTAGTCAGAGCCCTGATTTAAAAAAAAAAAAAGCCAAATGTGAAAATTCCCAGGTAACAGAAAGCAGTGTGTAGAGAGAGGAATCTGCAAGAATGAAGCTAAGACTGAACTGAAATAAGCTAACATATCTGACAACTAGAAAATGGTCTATGTTCTGGAAACGTAGTAGATGAGGAGGTGCTTTGTGGATGAATGGGAAGAGGAAGGTTGGGGCAGATCTGTCGGGCCTGTGGGCCATGGCATAGAGTGGATTTTAGAGTGCACTGGGGAGCCACTAGAATGTTTCTGATAAAGGAGAGACATAAACTGATATGTACTTTAAAAATTCATCTGTAAGAAATAGCTTTAGGTCAGGTGCAGTAGCTTACATCTGTAATCCAAGCACTTTGGAAGGCTGAGGTGGGAAGAGGGCTTGAGCCCAGGAGTTCAACACCAGCCTTGATAACATAGTGAGACCTCATCTCTACAAAAAAAAAAAAAAAAAAGAAAAGAAAAAAAAATAGCTGGGTATGGTGCTGCCCAGTTGTAGTCCCAGCTACTTAGGAGACTCAGGAAGGAGAATCCCTCAAGCCCAGGAGGTCAAGGCTACAATCACAGAGCAAGAGGGTGACAGAGCAAGAGGGGCCTTGTCTCAAAAAAAAATCCCCAAAACAATAAAACAAAAAACACAAAAAAAGAAGAAAAAAATACCTTTAAAAATACTATAAGAAAGGAGAAAGAATATGACAAGTAGGTCATACTGAACTTACATCACGATGGCACAGGGGTGAAAAGATTACAGTCACTGTGAGATTCCATTTTACTCCCATCTGGATTTCATTTTACTCCCATCTAGTTGGTGAAACTACTGTAACTAAAAGTTTCCTCATATGATATGGATCAATAGAAACTCTCATATGATGCTGGTCAGAGCATATCATATGATACTGGCATAATCACTTGGAGAGCAGTTTGAGAAGATGTAGCAAAGTGGAAGATTGCTCCTGCCTGTTGAAGAAACACTCACAAAAGTTTCTTTCAGCTTCCTTCATACTGTTGCAAAATTTGAAAAACCTAAAGCCCATCAACAGGAGAAAGCATGAATAAATACCAGCATATTTATAAGGTGGAGAACCATACAGCAGCAGTGTAAATATGTTGTGCAGTGCATGAGAGCGCACACATTACAAAACCATAATGTTGAATGAAAATGTCAAGTTGCCGAAAGATGTTCAGTAGAATACACTCACAGTTATTCATACTGCAGAGAGTAGAGAAATGAAAGGATGTTGAACAGCAGATTTAAGAAAGTTGTTCTCTGGAAAGTAGAGATAAATGTGGTTGATAAGGAGTTCAGAAGGACTTCGATTGTGATTGGATTATTTCTTAACATTTCTTGAATGTTCATTTTCTCCATAGATTTACTTATTTTTGTAAACATAAGCAATTGCATTGAAGTATGGCATAGTTGGTAAATAACATTAATCATAAATGTAAATCTCAAGGAATTTCAAGAAGTCAACACAGCCAAGTCACCTGTACTCAGATGAAGAATGAGAGCCTGCCACAGCCCCTACACCCCTGTTCTGCCCCCACCCAGTCATTGCCCATTTCATCCCCATTTCATGACTGTCCCAACTGACATAGCCATATATTAGTTCTGCCTGTTCTTAAACTGCCTACAGATGCAACTATTTGTTAGATACGGAGTTCTATTTGCGCCTGACTTCTTTCATACCACATGTGTTTTGAAGATTTGTCTCTGTTATTGTGAACTAAATTTCATACATTTTTGGTGCACATATGGATGCCATTCTGTTGCATAGGTTCCCAGGAACAGAACTGCAGGGGCATGGGGTTTGTGGCTGTTGAGGTTTGGTAGGTGTTGCAAAAAGTATTCTAAAGGGGTTGAAAGAATGTTGAGTCTCCTCCCCTCCCAACAGCAGTGTTTGTCAAGTCCCTGTGACTAACAACCCTGTTGACATTTAGTATTAGCAGGTTTTAATTTTGACTCCTCTAGCTTTTCCACTTGTTCCTGGTGGGTAAGCTGGTCACTGAAAAGCTGATTTGTGATATTGGGACACAGAACTACTACTCCTTTCTTGAAACTATATCTTTCTCTGTACACTTTTCTGTATGTCTGAAATATTCCATAAAGAGACCGCCCTGAGTGTATGTGGAGAATAAAGTGTGTGGTGGGGGAGGGGCAGGAAAGGAAAAAGAATCAGCTAGCTAGAAGGCTGTTGCTACAGTCTAGACTGTGATGGCCCATGAGTCGTTTTAACCCTGGGATGACAATGGGGATGGCAATGGGGATAACACAATAAGAATTTCAAAGTTGGCAAGTTATGTGGAATCTTAGGATGAACTGAGAAGGATATGAAATCTCGATCGTTTATGGGAATGCTTTGCCTGGAAAATGTTTTTGCCCTATTGTTAATGTGCCCGATGTTATCATATGTGATATCTGTATTAGTTCATTCTCACACTGCTATAAAGACATACTTGAGACTGGGTAATCTATAAAGAAAAGAGGTTTAGTTGACTGACAGTTCCACATGGCTATATGGGAGGCATGGCTGGGGAGGCCTCAGGAAATGTACAATCATGGCAGAAGTTGAAGAGGAAACAATGGCAACAGGAGAGAGAGAGAGAAAGAGAGAGAACACGAGAGAGAGAGAGCCAAAGCGAGCAAGCCAGGGGAAGTGCTACACATTTTAAACCCCCAGATCTTGTGACAACTCACTCACCATCACGAGAACAGCAAGGGGGATGTCTGCCCCCATGATCCAGTCAACTCCCACCAGGCCTCATCTCCAACAATGAGAATTATTAGGTTGGTGCAAAAGTCATTGTGGGTTTTGATATTATGCTTAATGGCGAAAACTGCAATGACTTTTGCACCAACCTAATACACTTTGGCAGGAGATTTTGGTGGGCACAAAGAACCAAACCAAATTGATATCTTTTTTGATACAGTCCTGTATCAAAACTATTAAAAAATATATATCACACTGTTACTATAAGATAAATATCTAATTCTTATCAGACACTGGTTATAACTAAAGCTGGATCATTGCAAATTATAACAACAGAATACAGGACAGCACTGAAAAGCACTGAAAAAACTAAGGTTTTCCCAGCAGGGTATGACTTTCGAGGTACATTATTTCCTAGGACGCCTGCGGATCCTGAAGCAGCACTGGCCACTGTGTGCGGGCAGGGATTTCTGCGCTCTGTTCCCCAGTTTTCTGATCTGTTAAGTGGGGATACTCATGCCCCCTTCCCTTCCTACGGTCAGGAGTTGTGATGAAGATTCAGTGAGTGGATGTGTGTGGAAGTGCCCTGAAAATAGGAAATTGCTATTAAAATATAAAGCATTATAATATGAGCTGTGTATGTGTTGGCAAATTGCTTTTGATTTGAACTAATGTGGCTTCCCTGACGGCAGGATTGGAGAATACTAAAGAGTGGGAAGCGTCTGAAATTGATGGGCTAAGGGTGTTATTATTTAAAACAAGCAGCTGTATTGTCTAGGGAGAACTCTATAGAAAACGGGTCCCTAACTCTTCCCTTGATTTGTCGTCTTTGTGTGTGTGAATTGTCTGCAATTTAGTTCTTTAAAGAAATGCTGTATCACCTTGTCAGATGAAAAGAAAAGAGCAGTTATTTGTTGTCTTTGTGGGTTTTGTTCATGTTTAAAGATTTTAATGAAACCCATTTTAGACAATACCATCATCTAGCTGAAAAATATGAGAGACAGTAATTTTTAACGGGACTGTGGTTAGGGTTGGAGACTTAATCACCCCTATTACCTTTAAAAATCTATTCTTGCTGGTGATTTTTCTACAATAAAGAAGACTTTAAAGATAAGATGATATCAGACTCTGTATTCATCGATGGGCATTTAATTCAGTGAATCTGGAGCATGCGCAGACCGTGGTGTAAATTAGAGTTTAAGTACCAGAAAAAGAAAACGGAGACCCTGATTGGCTTTTTTGAGCTTGCGGGACAAAATCCATCTGACAGAGAAACTGAAAGTACAAGTTTGTGAGTGACAGGAGCTGGGTAAGTAACACCTAGGAAGGTGTCCAGGCAGAACTCACAGGAGCTGGCAGTGGCCTGAAGCTCTCAGAGCACACTTTTGGAGGTGAGCAAGGGCTTTGAAGGATGAATGGCGTCGGGATGATCAACTCGCAAGTGAATTTTTTTCTTGCGTCCTTTTCAGTGCTGTCCTGTATTCTGTTATCATAATTTGCAATGATCTGGCTTTAGTTATAACCAGTGTCTGATAAGAATTAGATATTTATCTTATAGTAACAGTGTGATACAGTTTTTTTTAAAGCACAGAGGTCCAGAGGAGAGGTTGCAACAACTATGGAAGGCATGATCTCTGTTTTCCAGATAAGGAGATTGAGGCTGTATCAGCTACGATGGCTTTTACCTACATCTACAAAACAAGTGGGGCGGGGGGCACAGGCAGAATGACACACAGTCCAGGTGACACAGGCAATTTATTATGTGGACACCACTGTGTACTTTCCACTGTGGAGAGGAGTTCAATTCTACAATGATCAAAATTTTAGGATTTTAAAGAATTGGCCAGACATGGTGGCTCACACCTGTAATTCCAGCACTTTGGGAGGCCAAGGCGCGTGGATCACCTGAGGTCAGGAGTTTGAGACCAGCCTGGCCAACATGATGAAACCCCATGTCTACTAAAAATACAAAAATTAGCTGGGCGTGGTGGTGCATGCCTGTAATCCCAGCTACTTGGGAGGATGGGGCAGGAGAATTGCTGGAACCTGGGAAGCAAAGGTTGCAGTGAGCTGAGATCCTGCCACTGCACTCCAGCCTGGGCAACAACAGAGTGAGACTCCATCTCAAAAACACCAAGAGCAAAAAACAAAAAAACAAAGAACTGAAGGTGTAGGAACTGACATGGCCTTTCCAGGTTTTTTAGTCTGCCAAGACACAGCCCTTAAATATAAATGAACTGCCAAACAGGTTCATCGTCCCCTGTCACCCTCCATTCTTTCATAGAGGAACTCGGACAGCAGGACCAAAAAGATGTGATGGCGGAGGCCACACTAAATGGTAGTTTGAGATACATCAATGGAGCTGTTTGAGGAACACACTGCATTATTACTGTTGTCAGTTTTATGTTTTAAACAATATTGTATAACATTTTTTAGTTTATAAAATTTAATTTTATTTAACTTATTCAATACTAGAAAACCGTCTGTAGAGCCAAACCTGGTTTCATCATTCCCGGCTGCTGATTTTCAGATGCTACTTTGACTTCTTCTGCAGACAGAGAACTCACTACCCCATTCCTTCTCAGGTACTGGCACAGCACTGCCACCTATGCCATAGCCACCGAGGTGAGTGGGGGTCTCCAGCACCTGCCCCCAGCCCATCACCCTGTATACCAGTGGCCAGAGGACTTGCTTAAACCTGACCTCATCCTGCTGCTCACCGTGAGTCCTGAGGAGAGGTTGCAGAGGCTCCAGGGCCGGGGCATGGAGAAGACCAGGGAAGAAGCAGAACTTGAGGCCAACAGTGTATTTCGTCAAAAGTAGGTGTCCCAATGCAATGTGAGCGGCAGGCTCTGAAGGGAGATGCGCCACTGGCACTGGCTTTAGGATTGTGAGGAAGTGATACTGTTTCCAGTTTTCAAATGCAAGAGGCAACATCCTCTAAGTTACTTCATCCCCTTCCAATGGGCTTGTCACCACAGGTCTGCAGCATTGGTATCTTAAAGCAAAGGTCATCAGACTAGGGATCAGACCCTGCCGCTGATCCTGGCTGTGCTAGGAGCAGCTGCACCTGGGTAAGACAGTAAGTGACTGTGCCTCAGTTTCCCCAGTCATAGCAAAATCACACAGAGCACTAGATAATGAGCTCACAGTAACATTTACCTATTAGATGCTTCCCATGTGTCAGGCATTTTACTGATGTTATGTCATCCTTGCGAGGAAAACATTAGCTGCATTTTACAGTTTGCAACTTTAAGGCTCAAAGGATTAAGTGATTTGTCTAAATGTACATAAGTATTCAGTAGTAAAACCGGGATTAAAATCTTTCTGATTTTGCAGCCAGTGTTTTTGTTTTAATTAGAAAGTTATAAACACAACAGCAGAAGAGAGTCTGGCCAGCCCTCCTGCCTCATGACTGAGTAAGAATCAGTTCTACAGCACTGCTTTTAAAAACTGAAGCAGAAATATTTTCTCTAACTAAACAATGACAGCTCTGTTACCATAACATAGTAATGTTATGAATAATGGTAGCTGCTGTGGGTTAAGATACTGTGCTAAGCAGTTGACTTGTATTAATTCCATTAAACTTCAGTGAACATTTGCAAGGGAGGTATGGTTTCAGTCTTCATTTTGCAGCAGAGGAAACTGAGACACGGAGGATAAGAGATTTGACCAATTCACTTGGCTAGGAAGTAGTCAAGCAGAGTTGTGAGTGCAGACGATCCACCTCGACACCCCTGTTTTAACCGCAGTGCTGTGAGGATTCCATAAAGATATAGGCACTAGTCACTCTGTATACACATGAAGGCTAGCTAGCATGGAAAGGATATGTAGATTTCTGGCAAAATATCAGAAGAGTCCCATGCATATATTAAGGACTCTGGCTTGTGTGAAAATTATTCAGGGCACAGACTTGGGGGAAATTTGCCACTGAACAAATTACCTAAATTCTTTGAGCTTCAGTTGCCTTCTCTGCAAAAGAGGGATGACAATAGTCTCCCTCCTAAGGTTACTTTGAGAATTAAATGAGAAAAGTCATGCAAAATGCTAATGCTTGGCAGAAAACAGGTATTCAACAAATGCTAGCTATTAAACATTATTATTCGTTTATTATTTATTAAACAAAATGCATCAACGTCTTCTGTGGGCAAAGCTAGTTACAGTGAGATAAATGACATGGGAAGCTTGCTTCAAGCTGTTTATGCTATGGTAGGAAACGAACATTAATGCAAATAGCTGTGTGAAAAAGTAGACCAACTCTTTGTGTTTTGCCTGTCCCCAGGGTAGAAATGTCCTACCAGCGGATGGAGAATCCTGGCTGCCATGTGGTTGATGCCAGCCCCTGCAGAGAAAAGGTCCTGCAGACGGTATTAAGCCTAATCCAAAATAGTTTTAACGAACTGTAGTTACTCTGGCCAGGTGCCATGTCTAACTAGATTAGATGTTGTTTGAAACATCTACATCCACCATTTGTTATGCAGTGTTCCAAAATTTCTGTTGTACAAGCATGTTGTGTGGCAGAAAATTGGAGACCAGGCATCTTAATTTTACTTCAGCCATCATACCCTCTTCTGACTGATGGACCTGTCATCACAAAGGACCCTCTCATCATGTTCCAGTGAGAGGCCAGCAATTGCTTTCTTCCTGGCATAGTAAACATCTTCTTGGAACATAAGTTTCACTTCATCACTACCAAATCTCTGGAAGACCTGTCTTACTCAGACAGCACGAGGTGTACAGAAGCAGTGGAGAAGATCTTCCGGATCAGTAGGGAGGCTCCGGAGCCCCTCCTCCTACACTGGCATGCTGATGAGATCGTGACGTGCCTAGCATTGGCTTCTTCCACATCTGGTTGCACTCATCATGATGGGCTCGCTGCATCTCCCTCAGTCCCAAATTCTAGAGCCAAGTGTTCCTGCAGAGGCTGTCTATATGTCCTGGCTATCCAAGGACACTCCTGTAGGGCCATGTTCTGGGTAAGGAACACTTACAAAGAAGGCATTGGTCTTGTGTCTGAGGCTCAGAGCCCTTTTGGTAGGCTTCTGAGTCATATATAAAGACATTCAAGCCAAGATGCTCCAACTGCAACCAACCTTCTCTGAATTATATTTTGCTTATTTATATTTCTTTTCTTTTTTATCTAAAGTATGGCCCTGAATAGAATGCACATTTTCCGTTGAACTGGATGCATTTCATTTAGCCAGTCCAGTAATTTATTTATATTGATCTATACATAATATATGTTTCCTCAGCGTAGGAGCTATGATTCACTAATTAAAAGTGGAGTCAAAACGCTAAATGCAATGTTTGTTGTGTATTTTCATTACACAAACTTAATTTGTCTTGTTCAGTAAGTACAGTGGATCTTGGAGTGGGATTTCTTGGTAAATTATCTTGCACTTGAATGTCTCATGATTACATACGAAATCGCATTGAGATATCTTTAGATAGAAAAAAGTAGCTGAGTGAAGGGGAAATTATAGAGCTATGTGGCTTTAGGGAGTAGGTTGAACCAGGTGATTACCTAAAATTCCTTCCAGTTCAAAAGCAGATAAAACTGTAAATTATTTTATCCTATCTACCATTTCTTAAGAAGACATTACTGCCAAATAATTAAATTTAAGGTTTTATCAGGTTTGCATATAGAATATTAAATTCTAATAAAGTTTCATGTTAATGTCATAGGATTTTTAAAAGAGCTATAGGTAATTTCTATATAATATATCTATATATATTAAAATGTAATTGGTTTCAGTTGAAAGTATTTTAAAGCTGATAAATAGCATTAGGGTTCTTAGCAATGTGGTATCTAGCTGTATTATTTGTTTTATTTACTTTAAACATTCTGAAAAGCTTATACTGGCAGCCCAGAAAAACAAACAATTAATGTATCTTTATGTCCCTTGCACATGAATAAACTTTGCTGTGGTTTACTACTCTGTGCTGTCATCCTGGGTACGTATTGATTTGTCTGAAAAGTGCTTTTTCAGTTCCCCTTTTAATATTGTGATATAAAGGAGGGAAATTTTGGTAAAGGAAGTTGAAAGGTGTGAGCTGGCAGGCTAAGTGGAATTTGTGGTCAAAGTGCTTTCAGAGAAAGGGAAGGGCTATTGTTTGCTTTTAAATATCATTTCCTCATTACAAATATTAAAGACTTTTTGTAATTCATTCTTTGTACACCTGGACTTTTTATATACCGATAGGTATGTATGACTTACGAGTATTCGGTAAAATAGCACCTCCTACCCTAAAACTGATGGCAGGTAATCCTTTGCTTGGCTCTGCTCATTGCAAGATGAGCTTTGTTTCTGTTCCTGTGATAGACCATTAGTTACCCCAAAATTTATTCTTCCTTTCTTCCATGGTAATGTAATATTTAGCTTGGTACATGGGTATCAAGAATTCCTAGTGCATTTCCAAGGCTCCCTTACAGCTAGAGGTGGGTGACTGGCTAGTTTCTTGCCAATAGTATGTGAGCAGAAGGAATATCTGAAATGTCAAGGGGATATTATCCCTTTCCCCTTTAACTCTTCATATCAACTGTATTCAGAGGTGATAGCGAGCCATTTAAGGACCAAGAGATAAGGATGACACTGAAAGGAATTAGCTTACCTTAGGTAAATAACAAGGGAAGGGTCCCCAGAGAGCCTTCCGCCCACTGGTAAGTGCCTCATCCAACATAACCTAAAAAGCAGCTTGGGGAAAAAATCAAACTGTAGGCACTGATAAGGGAACTAGCACAGGGTATTGTGCCTGGAGACATGCCTGTGGCTGCACAGATAGGAGAGCCTCTGGCCCATTCAGATAAAAGCTTGCACAAACCTCTGGCTCCCTCAGATGAGGGAACAAGTCCTGGCATAAAAAACGCCTTTGTCTTTTGTATAGTCAGCGGGCTCCCAGGAAAAAGTTTTTTCTCCTTTTGTGGGCATGGGCATAGTGAGCTCCAGTGGATTCCAGTGGGCACTTTCCTTTCCAGTTTTTGTACTGTGAGTCTGGCCTCTATGAATCATAACTTCAGCCCTTGATTGGTCCCAGGCAAAGGTCCTAGGCCAGGCTTTCTGATTGGTCCTGGGCCAGGGTGCCTGGCCAAGCTGAGTCACGCCTTCTCCAAGACAGCTGGTAGACTAAGCACATTCCTTCCCCTTTGCCGCCCATAAACCCACCACAACTGGCCTCATAGTGGGCGCCCCATTAGAGCCCCACTCTCTGCTGGCAGAGAGCTTTATTTTTTCACTTATTAAACTTTCACTCCAACTTCACCTTCATGTCTGCACTCCTTAATCTTATTGGAAGTAGGACAAAGAACTCTGGGTATTATCTCAGACAATAGAAGACTGTTACATCTTGGTGCATTGGTAAGACTACAACACTTTTTGGTGCATTGGCTGGGAAGAAGGGAATTCATTAGAAGGATGATTAATAGTTGACCTTTAACTCTCACCCTTTACTTGCATTTCTGAGGCTTCTCGTCTATTGCAATCTAGTTTCCTTTCACAGAGGGCCTAGCTGTCAAGTGGGATTGGAAGGTCCCAGGGCAACTGAAGGTTTCTGACTGGAGCTACCCCTCAGTGTTATCTGGAGGCCCTTGGACTAATTCCAGTCCCCTACAGCCCATCAGGGAATCAGCACAAAGACTTCCACTCTTTTCCTATTGCATTTTCCTTCTTTCTTCTTGTGGCTATCATGTCTCCTACCTCTTCTTTGTATGCAATGTTGTGGGTATTTTTGTAACCCAGGGATAGAATCTTCCTGAGTAGAGTTAGTTTGTGTCTTAGTAATCAAGAATGTAATTCAAAGAGTTGTTTTTGTGATTTCCTGGAAACAGGGAATTCAAGACTTCACTCTAAATTTTCACCTAGTAAGGACCTTTCTATCCCACAATAATAGACATTCATGGCACCATATGGGAGGATCTTTCACCCGGAGTGAATATCTTCCTCTCTGTTTGGGTTGTGTTTTCCTCCAATATAAGACTTCAGCATTGTCCAGTGAATTTAAGCAGTTCTTTTATGAGAGAAGTTAATTTTGTTATGGTGGGAGGCTTGCTATGGGGGCAACCTATCAAACCCCAAATCTCTCTAACTTTTGCCTGAAAAGAATTTGGAGTCAGAGTTTTTACTGAACATTTCTAACCCTACAGTGCCACCTAGTAGAAAGGAATTTTTTCTGTGGGGAGCCTTGTCATTCCTCTGCCCCAAACCTCTTGTTTGCCAATTCTTTTCCCTTTTATGTACCTCTTTCAGTGATCAGACCCCATGTCCTATTTGTAGACCAAAAAAAAAAAAAAAAAAGAAAAAAATCTGCTTTTGACAGTTGGGAGTGGCCATCCTGATAAGACAGATCTTAGCTTCAGTACTGTCCCCATCAAAGGAATGGCAGCCATTCAATTCTTACACTCATTTGAGGTACCCGTTCTGCATTCAACTACAATGGGATTTTTTAAAAAAAGAATTTTATGTTTGGATGTTAATCAGTCCCATCCTGTGGAATTCTGATTTTTCACTGGGGCCATAGCAAGGGAAGCCACAGATGGTATTAGGACATTCCCTGCATTAAAGAGTCTTGCCCAAACCCAACTACTACATAATCTCTCCTAGGCCTCTTGGGGTACCTTGAGAGCCTTTTGGGCTGAGTGGGTCTAGGAATCCAGCAGGGTGGAAAGCTAGGGCTTTATGCAGGTAAGCATGACTAGCCCTGCCTACTGGCTCATCTGGATCCATGGGTGAAGGATATGCTTGCATCCATGGGGCAGCACCTATGATGGCTGCAGGGACCTAGAGGAGAGAAGGAAGGAGGAGGGGAATGCCTTTTCTCTCTTTCTGTCCACCCTGGGTAGCACAGAAAGGAGGAAGGGGACTGAGGGATGCCTTGCCTCCCATCTCTTATTAGATGGATAACAAACCATCTGCAGTCTGTACTCCCTTCTAGTGCATTCTGAATCAGTGGAACTCCTTTGACCCTGAGGCTCTGATGATAAAATGGCTCATATTCTATTGTACAAGGACATGGTCTTTTTACCATCTTGGGGATGAACAAACCTGGCCTTCTGAGGGAAGTCTTTTTTTTATATACTATTCAACAACTAGTTATTTTCTGTAGGTGGGAGGGTACATGGTCCAAGGTTTACTATGTACAAGCTTTCTTTGCCCTGCAAGACAACCCAAATCTTTGTAAGCATTGTACAGTTGACCCCACACTCGGGGCAGCCATGTCAGACAAGCCTACAAAAGATACTTCCCCAAAATCAAAGAGTCAAACCCTTTGGGGAATCCTCAAATGCAACTTCTGCGTGCCCTACCTGCCTCACTTATCTAGGACTCCCAGTAGCCAAATCATTAATTCCTCTGGTTGTGCCACTTAAGAAATTCCCAACTTTAGACAGGTTCTCTGATGACCCTGATAGATGTATAGAGTCTTTCCAAAATTTAACATGTTTTATCTTACATGGAGAGATGCTATGCTACTTTTAAGCCAAACCCTAACTGTTTCAGAAAAGCAGGCAGCCTCACAGGAAGCAGAAACATTCAGAGATGAACAATATATCTCCTATAGCCAGTCTAAAAGTTCGGAAGGGAAAAAGTCTAAAAGAAGGGAGGGCAAAAGAGAAAAGGAAGGTGAACAAGTAGCAGAATCTCTATTACCAATAGGGAGGGAGGCAGTATTCCTTGAAAATCCCAATTGGAATGCCAATGATCCTATAGATTAGTTGAATAGAAAACACTTTCGGATGTGTATACTGGAAGGCTTGAGAAGG
Organism: Macaca fascicularis; assembly: GCF_037993035.2. Taxonomy (NCBI): domain Eukaryota; kingdom Metazoa; phylum Chordata; class Mammalia; order Primates; family Cercopithecidae; genus Macaca; species Macaca fascicularis. The sequence continues at coordinate 115,272,199 of NC_088387.1, forward strand.
ACCAGTAACAAATCTCTTAATTATTGTAAGTTATCCATGATAGATCAAAAACCAGATAAAAATTTCTTGTGACACATTAGTGAAACACATCTCCCTATCTCCTCATTCAGTTGAGGGAAAGCCAATCTTAAAAGACAAGTTTATTACCCAGGCAGCCCCCGATATCAAAAGGAAGTTGCAGAAACTGGCCATAGGTCCAGATAGTACTCTAGAGAACCTCTTGAAAGTGGCTACTTTGGTCTTTTACAATACAGTCCAGGAGGAAGCCCAGGAGAAAAAGAGGAAATATGAGAAAAAACAGAGGCTCTAGTGGTCACATTAGAGGCCTATAAAATCCAGAATCCCTGAGGTGCATTTGCTAATCACTATCACTGTGGCAAACGGGGGCACTTCAAAGGGGTTGCCCAGACAGCAAGAAGCAGCCACCTCAACCCTGTTCACCCTGTGGTGGAGACCACTGGAAGTCAAACTGTCCCTGGAGACATAGGTCATTAGGTCCAGAGCCAGTCTCCCAGATGGTCCAGCAGGACTGATGGGTCCTGGGGCTTAATTTCTTGGCTCCAGCAACTCGAACTGCCATTACTATCCAGGATTTCTGGGTGATTCTGGATGTAGAAAGGAGAAAGGTAGACTTCCTTCTGGACACCAGAGCCACCCTCTCTGTTCTCTTCTTCAGTCCTGGCCTTCTCTCTTCCCATAGCACAACCATGGTGAGCATCTCAGGAAAGTCTTTAACCCAATATTTTTCATATTCCCTTAGTTGTAGTAGGGGGGAACTGCTATTTCCTCATGTCTTTTTAATCATGCCTGAGAGTTCCAATCTTTTACTAGAGATATTCTAGCCCATATGGGAGCCACCATCCTATGGTTCCAGCACAGACTGTTTGTCCCCCCTTAGTAGAAATCAATATTAGGCCAGGGGTGTGGGCAAGTCAAGGGAAAATTGGCCAGGCTGCAACTGCTATCCTGGTCCAGATTCACCTTAAGGATCCCACCTCCTTCCCTAACTAGAAGCAGTACCCCCTAATACAGTACCCCCAAAAAGACTATAAGCCATCATTAATAATTTAAAAGCACAGGACCTTCTTGGACCTTACAACAACCCTTGTAACACCCCACTATTACAAGGGGTAGAGAAACCCAGTGGGGAATGGATGCTAGTTCAGGACCTCCATCTCATTAATAAAGCTGTAATTCCAATCCATCCAGTGGTTCCTAATCCTAATACTTTGCTAACTCAAATGCCTGAGAGAACTAAATGGTTCACAGTTTGGGACCTAAAGGAAGTCTTTTTCTGAATGCTATTGCACACCGACTCCCAATATTTGTCTGCTTTAGAGGATCCCTCCAGTCAGCCTACCAAGTTGACTTGGACAGTACTGCCTCAGGGGTTCAGAGACAGCCCCCACTTGTTTGGGCAAACATTATCAGAAGACCTGTCTGAATTCTCTCATCCTCAGATTAAAGTTTTACAATATGTAGATGATATTCTCCTCTGTGTCCCAACTGAGGGACTTTCTCAAAAATGTACTTAAGCTCTTCTTAATTTTCTAGCAGGTAGGGGATATAAAATTTCCAAATCTAAAGTTTGGCTCTGTCAAACTTCAGCAAGGTACCTACATCTAGTCTTGTCAGAAGGGACCAGAACATTAGATGAGAAGAGGATTCAGCCTATTTCCTCCTTTCCCCTTCCCCAAACCCTCAAACAGCTAAGAGGATTTTTATTTATTTATTTATTTATTTTTGTAGACTGTGGATACCTGGGTACAGTGAAATAGTTGACCCTTTATATCATCTTATTAAAGAAACTCAAGTAGCTAAAACTCACTCCCTGATCTGGGAACCTAAGGCTCAGAAGGCCTTTAATCAGCTAAAGCAAACTTTACTTAAAGCATCAACCCTCAGTCTTCCCATAGGGAGGGCATTTAATCTGCATATCTCAGAAAGGAAGGGGATAGCTTTGGGAGTCTTAACTCAGGCCGGAGGTCCAGCCCAGCAGTTGCAGTGGTGGCTTTGCCGGTGCCAGAAATGACTAAGTTGACCATGGGGAATGACCTAACTGTTTAGACTCCCCATAATGTAGCAGGACTGTTATCATCTAAAGGAAGTCTCTGGCTAACAAATAATTGCCTCCTCAAATATTAAGTTTTGCTGCTGGAGGGATCTGCAGTTCAGTTAAAGGCCTGTCCTTGCCTGAACTCAGACACTTTCCTTCCAGATGAAATTGGAGAACCTGAACATGATTGTGAAAAAAATAGTGATGCAAACCTATGCAGCCAGAGAGAACATCCAGGAAACTCCTCTAGAAAACTGAAACTGGGCTCTCTTTACAAGTGAAGCTCTATTATAGAACAAGGAACCTGTACGGCAGGGTATGCAATAGTCACCCTGGATGACATCATTAAAAGCGCACCTCTCTCACCAAGTACAAGTGCTCAATTAGTTGAATTGCCGTCATGAGGGTGCTTGAACTAAGCAAAGCTAAGGCAGTTAACATATATATGGATTCTAAGTATGCTTTCCTGGCTGTTCATGCTCATGCTGCTATTTGGAAAGAAAGACACTTCCTGAATGCTAATGGGTCTTTCATTAAATACCATTAGGAAATAGATTGTTGTCCTCAGTTTTCCTTCTGCAGGAAGTGGCAAGTAGACATTGCAAAGGACACCAGAAGGGGATGGATGAAATAGCTGAAGGAAATAGGCTAGCAGACCAAACAGCTAAGTCAGCAGTAAGAAGACCCCAAGGTCCCAGCACAGGTGAAGCGTCTGTAATTTGGGAGGGCTCCATAAGGGAAATGAAGCCTCGGTATTCCCCTGCAGAGATAGAATGGGCCACCTCTTGAGGATACACTTTTCAGCACTCAGGATGTTTACAATCAGAGGATGGCAAATGTTATTTGTCAGTCTCCAGTCGGTGGAAAGTTCTTAAGATCCTTCACCAAACTTTTCACTTGGGAAAGAATAAAACTCATCAACTAGCCCAGAGGTTGTTCTCAGGTAAATATCTACCAAAAACAGTCAAACAAGTTGTTAGTGCTTGTAAGATCTGCCTCAAAAACAATCCCCTCGACAAATGGCATCTCCCCATCCCCAGCATCTCAGAGAATGGGAAATTGCCCAGGGAAGGACTGGCAAATGGATTTTAACCATTTTCCAAAGATAAGGGGAATTCAGCGACTCTTGGTATGGGTGGATACCTTCACTAACTGGGTAGAGACATTTCTATGTCAAACAGAAAGGCCTCTAAGCTAATAAAAGCACTAGTCAATGAAATAATTCGTCGCTTTGGACTCCCTAAATACCTCCAAAGTGACAATGGCCCCTCATTTAAGGTGGCTGTTACCCAGGGGGTCTCAAAAGCACTGAGCATACAATACCATCTTCACAGTCTTCAGGGAAGGTGGAGAAAGCAAATAATATCATTAGGAGACACCTCAAGAAGTTGTCTCAAGAAACTCACCTCCTCTAAACTGCTTATCTTCCTATAGCCTTAGTGCAGGTGAGGAACACCCCTTCAAATTTAGGGTCGAAGGGGTGTTCCTTCACCATTTTGAAATGGTGTGTGGATGGCCTTTCCTTACCAATGATTTTATATTAGATCAGAGAACTGAATTGGTTAAACATGTAACCTCCCTGGCCCGTTTCCAGCAGGAATTAAAACAGCTATCAGAATTCCAACCCCAAGAACTAGGGCCACCTCTGTTCAACCAAGGAGACACGGTACTGGTGAAGGCTTTTTCCTCTCTTTTCCCCTCTCTATGTCCCAGCTGGGAGGGACTTTACACCGTCCTCTCCACCCGCTCGGCGGTGAAGTTTGTGGGACTGGACTCTTGGAGTCATCACACTCGAGTCAAGACCTGGAATGACCCCTGACATCCCAGAAGAACATCCCAGATATCAGTATGAAGAATTCAGGGATTTCAAACTGAAAATATAGAAGATAAGTAAATGAGTGAGAACTCTCTGTTCAGTTCAATCCCACCCTTCCCTTACCAGATACCAAAGTCATTTCTACCTTTCTTCTTGAGATTTGCTGTTAGATATTAGAACTTTGTCATATACTTACAGGCAGATTTTGATTACCCATGGGATTATATTCATAACCTCATAAACCACCCCCACAAAAAATTATATATCTTGGTGAGTAAGATTTAAAATGGAACTTTATTACTTCACACATACGGGAATTGTACTCACCTTGCTCTTTGCAGTAGGACTATATACTGTGGCACCTTCTAAGTGGAATATTGGGAAAAGAGTCTCAATTGCCATAATATTTTGCTTAGTTATTATTCATATAGCAGGGATAGTAGTCACAGATAAGAGATAAACATGAAGATTTTGTTACTATCGAGTTTACTAGCATTCACTGTTAAATGTAGCAGTGCCTCACATTCTTTGGCCCCTACAATATCAGATATTACCGATCTGTACAACAAGACTGATGACTGTGTTTGCCCTGAACAATTTAGTCAGTTTAATAACACCAATGGACTCTTTGATTATTCAGAACTCAGCATCTTAAGGTTCCCTCTGATGACTTTACCTTAAACCATTAAGGACTTAATAGGTATAAAGGGAACATAGTATGGGAGCATTTGTAACCCCACTCAGAAAGACACACTCCCTGAGGGTAAAACTCTCACCCTTAGACTAGGTGAAGTTGATAGAATGATAACAAATGCCTCTCTCTGCTTTAAGAGCAAAGGAAGAGGACCATACTTGGGAAACCTTAAATATTGCAACACTATGCTTGTAACTGCTGAGAGCACAGAGATCTGGAGACTAAGAAGGAACAAGGGTGACACAAACATTGGGAGAGACTATGGAAAAATTTTGACAATCTAGCCAGACCTCCCAGGTGGAGTTCCCAATGGGAATGTCTACTTGGGCAGAAATGCCACCCCTTGCCAACCTTATTATCAGGTAATAAATAACACATGATCCTCCCCAAACATGCCCACACATGGAATCCTGGACCCTTGTATGATATCTGATAACGACAGTGATCTGCAAATTTGTGAATGAACAGGGGATATCTGGACCAACAGCCCCTGTAAAGAGGGCTGTCTAATATGGCTGGAACATATTTTGTCTCTGATCCTTTGAAACTATATTTATCAAAAAGATTCTTCCCTCCCAGCATGTAAAGCTCCAAACGGTACTGTGGATGACTATACTAAGTATGGATATGCTTATTCTAAAGATGCTCTAATTAGATGTAGGGAAGGCAACCTTTTAAGACCTGGACTAAACTTAGCTGGAACCCTCATGAATCACAACATAGAACCATCCCTTCAGGGAACAGGGCTTTACTTTCTCTGTGGCTCCAGGCTATGCTTAATCCTCCCCAGGCACTGGAGAGGAACATTTACTATAGGGGCAATGGTCTCCAATTTGTTATTTTTAAAGCTCACTGATAGGGTAGCATCGTTGGGTGACATCCGCAATTTGGTCTCTTTTATGGAAAGTGCATTCCTCACATGTATCAAAACAGGAGATCACTTATCTCTATGACATCATGCGGAGATTAAACTGAGAGAGAGAGAGAACTGGCAAGGATATGCACATGGCAATCCTATATTAGAAAAACCAGGAATAAAATATGCAATAGCCAGAGGCCTATTTTGGCTTGGTGATATTCTCCTTCTTGAAAGATCAGTGCTTAATATTTCTATTGTGATGTAATAAGGGTGAAAGGTAACTGTCGGAGCCAAAAAGCCCAACAGTAGTCCATAAATTCTCTGGCCTCAGTGGTCATGAAAAACAGACAAATTCTTGATGTCCTTATGGCCGAAGTAGGGGGCACGTGTGCATTTGTAAATGAAACCTGCTGTTTCTGGATCAACACTTCCAGTCAGGTAGAGGAAAATTTACGAGTGCTTAAAGACTCAATTAGAATCATTGACAAATTAGGGGAAAACGCAAACTCAGTTGGCTACAATCCCTTTTTAATGGATTCCAGTCTTTGTTTTGGACCTGGTTAGCTCCTCTGCTAGGACCTCTTTTTCCTGCATGTCTTGTGATAATGTTTGGACCTTGCATACTCAATGCTATAACCAGAGAGATGGAGGAAAAGATGAATGGAGACTGGTACTCCCATGTGGAGTGCCACCACAGCCCTGGGCCCTGCCTCCTTGTACGTGTGATGAGCACATTTCTACCTGGTTTAAGCCATTCTTGATTTGGGTTTCTGATCCACACAGAGTTGAATGTATATTCTTTTACTTTTTGCACCAAGAACCTAGGACACCTTCACTAACATATGGGACTAAAATGTTGTTGTTGTTGTTGTTGTTTGAGGCAGAGTCTCACTCTGTCACCCAGGCTGGAGTGCAATAGCCTAATCTCGGCTCACTGCAACCTCCACCTCCCAGGCTCAAGCAATTCTTGTGCCTCAGCCTCCCAATTAGCTGGGATTACAGGCACACACCACCATGCCCAGCTAATTTTTATATTTTCTGTAGAGATGGAGTTTCACCATATTGCCCAGGCTGGTCTTGAACTCCTTGGCTCAAACAGTCCTTCCACCTCAGCCTCCCAAAGTGCTGGAATTACAGGTGTGAGCCATTGTGCCCAGCCAGGACTAAAACTATTTAAAAAGAACCCACGAGGCCGGGTGTGGTGGCTCACGTCTATAATCTCAGCACTTTGGGGGGCCGAGGTGGGTGGATCACTTGAGGTCAGGAGTTAGACCTGTAGTCCCAACTACTCGGGAGGCTGAGGCAGGAGAATCGCTTGAACCCGGGAGGTGGAGGTTGCAGTGAGCCGAGATGGTGCCACTGCACTCCAGCCTGGGCAACAGAGCAAGACTCCATCTCAAATAAAATAAAATAAAATAAAATAAAAAAATAAAAAGAACCCATGAGATATCAAATACTAATGTATATTGAAGAAAAATACTGAAATCAATTATATGCAATTATTGATTGATTGCTTAGACCTTAACAGACTAGATCCTTTGGACTTTTCTTTCTATCTGCTAGACTGGGGTGCCTTGACAGAAGGAACCATGACACTTTCCTATGTAAAAGTCATCATACCTCGAAAGTGCCAGGTACAAAGATGACAGGCAATTCATGTTTCTTGTTTAATTCTCAAAGTTACAGTCTAGGCAGAAGTTACACTAGAGGATTAGAATATATAATAAAGTACGAATTATGTGATAAGAACAATGAATCAATTTAAAATATTTTTGAAGCCAGGAGACATGCCCAATGCTTTTTGATGTCTCCCACAGCCAACATGGAGTTTGAATGTCTTAGCTCAGTGGTTCCCAACTCTGGTTATACATTAGAATCACCTGTGCAAGGTTTACAAACACTGATACCATGATCCCTGCTACAGCTCTATTAAGTTAGACTGTTCAGGAATGGTGTGTGTGTGTGTGTGTGTGTGTGTGTGTGTGTGTGTGTGTGTTTTCCATTTGATCTGATGAGCAGTCGGGATCAGGCACTGATCCACTTACGTAGTTTCAAATATTCTTAAGCAAGTTGAAGTCACATGGCCAGCTACTAACTCACCATTTTCCAAAGCATGAAGTTAAATCACGGTCTGTGAGGCAGACTTGGAAAATAGCCAACCACTCCTTTCTGGAGAGGGCTGGGCCAGCTGAGCCCAGCACCACAATGTCAGTGCAGCTCTGTGATTATCTGTTGTTCAATGTGCATTTTAAGGTATATGTTATATGGGACAGAAGTATTTGCAAATTTAAGGAGTCAAGAATATGTCAGGATTTAGTCCTCATAAATTTCATGTATTTAGAGAGTGACATAATGCTATTTGTCCCCCAGTGTATACTTACCACTTGTTCTTGGTGACAGAATTTTAGCTGGATGCATGACTTTCTACATATGACTGCATTTCTTCGACTGTCTTGCAGAAAATGTGCCACTGAAGTATGGTCTGGCCAGTGGGGTGTGAGCAGATAAATATGTACCTCTTCAGGACTGTTTTTGCTCTTACAGAGGGTTGTGCTCAAATCCTATAGTTCTTTTCTGCCTTTCTGCTTACTGGAAGATAACAAGAATTGAAGAAGTCACTTTGGCTCTGAGAAGGAAGTTATAGGTTGAGATGGTAGAGTCAGCTTACCTGCCCTTGCTGCTTACCTTGAACTGTTATGGGAAAGGAACATTCATCTCTATCTTGTTCAAGGCATTGTGATTTGGGAGTCTCTCTCTCTCTCTCTCTCTCTCTCTCTCTCTCTCTCTTTCTCTCAGAGAAAATAATGTTATATCTTAACATATACTTAATATGCTCATTTATAGTGCATTTATATGACTGATCTCTTTCTAACTTTATTATTCTCAAATATAAAAGTAAATATATAACAAAGGACTATTGGGTATGGCATAGGCAGTTGTGAAATGAGTTAATATTGATAAAAGCACACATTAGAAAACAAAATTTATAGGGAATGGAATGGAGCTTGACTTTGAGAAATGGGCAGACATCCTTCAAATTTATTTTTGTTATACACAACTTTGTAAGTGACAGTTTAAATTATCTTAGAAAACAGACCTGGTCTTCAGAAGGCTCTGAAATATACATCTTTCTTTTTCTGATGGGATCCCAAATGGAGTTTCTCAATTCTTGCCAATGCTAAGTCAGTATTCATTTTCACCACCGAATTTTGAAATACAGAATGCATTAATCACTTGTACAGAAGCAGAAAAGATATGAACAAACTCGGATTGAAAAGTTGACTTCAGGGCAATTTGTTCTCTGCGTCATATTTTTCCCTTCTTCTATCTGGGTTCAAATATGTCATTGTATAATTTAGAAACAGATGTAATTCCTCAGCTAAAGTGTCTTCTGCTCAATGCCATGTAGTTACTGCACCTGGTATGACTAAGTAAGCTCTTATCATAGCTGTACTTCCTGTGGAAAACAACTGTCAACTCTGGAGGAAAAAAAATGTGCTGCAGGCAATGTAAAGAAAAGAGGAAAATTTTAGAGTGGACTTGAAACTTGGAAGAAAGGAATGTCTTAGATTTTCAGTCTAATGATAGGCCCATGTCAGCTCCACCTTGGTGACTAAACCCTGATAGAAAAGACATAAGTGTCTTTCTGTTACGAAATGAGACCATTGGGAAATGAAGGACAGTCTTGCAAAAAAGATAGCCAAAAGGGGGAAGCCCTAAATTTTGTGTATGTACTCTGCCCAAATCTCTGGCTAATTCACAAATCATAGATGTTCAAGATAGACTTCAGCAAAAGTTAAAATATTTGTATAAGATTTGAGCTGACATCCAAAAGAAGGTGTGCAGTTCTTGTCAAATGAAGTTAATTGCCCTCTAGAACTCAATTATTTTTAGAGGACTATAACAGAATCCAGAGTCTCCACAATGTAATATACACAATATCTGAGCTACAATCCAATATTATGCAACATACAAGGAACCAAACATGTAAAACATTATCAAGAGAAAGAAATCGATCAATTGATAATAACCCCAAGGTGACCCTGTTGTTGGAGTTAGTAGGCAAGAAATTTAAAGCAGCTATTATCATTATGCTCAAGGATGTAAAGGATATGCGTGTCATAAATGAAAAGATAGGAAAGCTTGCAGGGAAGTAGAAACTCTAAAAAAGTATCAAGTGGATATTATAGAATTGAAAATTACAACATCTGAAATTTAAAAGCCATCACTGGACGGCTTTAGTGGTAGAATAGAATTGACAAAGGGAAGAGTCCATATACCTGAGGATAGATTAATGGAAATCATCCACTCCAAAATATGAACAAAGCATTGGAGATTTGTGATACAATATGAAAAGATCTAACATGTATTTGGAAATCTAGAATGAAAAGAGAATGAGAATGAAATATTTTTTAAATGTGAAGGAACAATATTTCCTCTTTTATGGGTAAATGTTTTCACAAAATGTTTCTCCAATATAGTGAAACATAAATTTACAGATTCAAAACACCTCAGTGAACCCCTACCATTGCAAATCCAGAGAAAACCATGCCTAGGCATACCATAGTTGTGTTGGACAGTGCCCTTCTAAAACTGATGTCCTTTCTGGAACCTCAGAATGTGACGTTATTTGGAAATATGGTTGTTGCAGATGAATCAAATTAAGATGACATCATATTGGATTAGAGTGAACCTTAATCCAATATGCTAGTGTCTTCATAATAAGAAGAGAAGATGAGACAGAGACAGGAGAAACAATGTCATGTGATGATGGAGGTAGAGATTGGACTGATGCAGCTGAAAGCCAAGAACACCAAAAAATGATCATCACTACCAGAAGATGGAAGAGGCAAGGAAGGATTCTATTCAGAGTCTCAGAGGGAGGACACCTTGATTTTGGACTGCTAGTTTTCAGAACTGTGAAAAAATAAATCTCTGTTGTTTAAAGCAGCCCAGTTTTGAGTATTCTGTCACAGCATAACTAGAAAATTAATGCACTCACCTAAACACTTAAACCAAAGATAAAATCTTGAAAGCAGCTGAAGAAAAAATACATTATAAATATTTGTATGAAAACAAAGATGCAAGTTATTGCTGACTTTATATTAGAAACTATGGGCAAGAGAGTGCAACAATATCTTTAAAGTACTGAAAGAAAAATATGCCAACATAGAATTCTATGTACAGTAAAAATACTGTGCAAAAATAAGGTGAAGTAATGATATTTTTAGAAAAGAAACAAAGCTAAGAGAATTAATCACAAATAATGCTACATTAAAATGTATGATGTGGCACGTTATCAATATGACAATTAATGTGATTCATCAAAATATGTTAGATTTTGAGCCCCACTCTGAATTACTCAAACAGTTGAATGCTTGTTATGGACTGAATGTTTGTGTCCCCCACTCCCCCCAAATTCTTATGTTGAATCCCTAGCCCCCAGGGTGGCTGCATTTGGAGACGGACTTCTAAGGAAGTAATTAAGGTTAGTGAGGTCACAAGAGTCGGGTCCTGATCCAATAGGATTTGTGTCTTTATAAGAACAGACACGAGAGTGTTCTCTCCCTTGCACGTATGCACTCTCTCTCTTCCCCTCCCTGCCCTTGCCTCCTTGCACCTGCATAAAGAAGAGGTTATATGGGCACATAGTGAGATGGTGGCCTCCTACGAGCCAAGAAAAGAGGGCTTAAAATGAATCCTACCTGGCTGGCACCTTGATCTTGGACTTCCCAGCATCCAGAACTGTGAGAAATGAATTCCTTCCCTTTCTCTTTCTGTTTCCCTTTCTCTTTCTCTTTCCCTTCCCTTTCTGTTTTCCTTTCCCCTTTCATTTCCTTCTTTTCTCTTTCTTCCTTTCACTTTCTTTCTGTTTCTTTCTCCCTCCCTCTCTCTTTTTCTTTTTCTCTATCTCTTTTTGTTTCCTTTCTTCTTATTGGGATGGTTCTCTATTTCCCAGGCTGGAATAACTCACTGCAGCCTCAAACTCCTGGGTTTAAGCAATCCTCCCGCCTCAGGATCCTGAGTTGCTGGGATTGCAGTTATGAGCCAGTATGCCCAGCTTGTGAGAAATTTCTGTTTAAGCCACTAGCCTGTGGTATTTTCTTATGGCAGCCTGAGCAGATTACTGCAATGTTCTTTAAGTTAAAATAAATTTTCCCTAAGCACAGCAAGCATTTCTATTAGTAAGTGGGAGGCTTCATGCATGCAAAAGTATTAATAGAATAGGCCTGGGAATGAAAGTGCCTGGTGTTCTATCTCAAACAGTCTACCCACTCAGGGAACAGCTGTGAAGCAGACACAGCACTTCTCCATTGTCTTCCTTCCTCAGTGGTACATGCTTGGTTTTGTTTATTTTTTTCTTAAACTAGACTAATCTCCTTTTGTGCTGATCCTACTGTCTGTAAAATCTCTTTTCTAGGAGCAATTATATAGTATCTTAAAAGCCTTTGGACGCTTGGATCATTTTGGAATGTACACCAAGAAAATAATCAGTGGTACACATGAAAAGGTTTTATTATAACTAATATATTTAAATAATCAGAATATATTTATGTATGTGTGCAATGTGTTTGTTTATTATATGCACTGTTTAAGTACATTGAGATAAACCCTTTTAATATAATGCTAAGCAGAATGCTGAGCACCTAAGAAGATGTAAATGATCAAAAATACATTTTTGTCAGTGATAATCTGATTTTTTTAACATCTTAAAAATTTTCCCTATTTTCTACAACAGCATGGAAAATTAGAAATGCCATCTTTAGCAGCTTTATTGAGGTATAAATGGCTTGCAGAAAAGTATACACATTTAAAATGTACAAGTTAATTAATTTTGACATATGTATAAACTCATGAAACCATCACCACAGTAAAGACAGTAAACTGTAATATCACCTCTAGAAATGTCCTTGGGTCTTTTTGCAGTCCCACCCTTCTGCCCTCCCTGACCTTTTTATTCCCAGGCAAACACAGGTCTGACTAGAAAATTAGTTTTTATTTTCTAGAATTTTAGATACATGGAATCATACAGTTTGTGCCCTTTTTATAGACTTTCTTCAATTAGCAGCATGATTATTTTGAGATTCATTCATGTTGGTTTGTGGATCAATAATTTATTCTGTCCTCTCTATTTCTTTTTTAATTTTGTTGAGTAGTATTTCATCTTCTGGACATGTTGTGGTTAATCTGGATTGGTCCCAGATTTTAACTGTTGCAAATAAAGCTGCTTTGGGCACCGTGTGCAACACTTTCTGTTGTTTTTCATGTCTTTGTGTAAGTCTCTATTTCCATCTAATATTTTTTCTTCTTCTGAATGACTTTCTTTAACATTTCTTATGGTGAGTCTGTTGGTGGGTGATGAATTCTTTCAGCTCCTGTATATGTAAAAAAGTCTACATTTTACCTTAGTTTTTGAGAGAGATTTTCCCTTCGTGTAGCATTCTAGGTTGCAGGATTTGTTTATTTCTTTCTTTTAGTACTGTAACAATGTTGCTCCAATGTCTTCCCACTTGCATTATCTCTGATGGGAAGTCTGCTGTCCCCTTCTGGTTGTTCCTCTGTATGTAACCTGCATCATTTCTGGGCTGCTTTTTTTCTTTACCTCTGGTTTGAATCGTTTGATTATGATGTGCTTTGGTGTACAGTTATTCATGTGCCTGAAGTGTTGTGTTAGATCTGTGGATTTATAGTTTACATTAAATTTTGAAAAATAAAAAGCTCAAATAGTTTTTCTGTCATTTCTCTCTTTTCTCCTTGGAGATTCTAATTACATATGTATTAGATTGACTGAATCTGCCCCACAACTCACCGATGATCTTTTACTTATTTTTTTTTACGTTCTTTCTTGCCCTGTGTTTCTTTCTGGATAGTTTCTATTGCTGTGTGTTCAAGTTCACTAAACTTTGTAGTGCTCAATTGCAATGGATCAACCTAATGGACTATAAAGTTGTATAGTCTGGCTAGTTAGAACAGATACTAGGCAGTGTCTGACCCTGGCCCTGGGTTCTAGTGCCTCTAACCTTTTTGGATGTTTCTTCACCTGGCCTTGGCTAGCATTTCTCACTCTCATGGTTCAGTGCTTAAGGAAGACTCTCTATAGAACTCAAACATTCTCTCTGTGCATTTCTAGCTCCAACTGCCTTGGTCTTCTGGGACTTCCGGCTCTGTCCCTCAACTCGGAGAGTCTGTTGGATTCTTCCGGTTTTTTCTTTCAGTCTTCAAACTCCCAGAAGTCAGTGTGCTCAGGCACTTGTAAGGCTTACCTCATTTCTGTCTGGTCACAGGGACATTTTCAGTTGTTACTGTTGTTTCATAATCTCGTCTGATTATTTGGTTTCTTCATGTGGGGGGATAAAGCTTGTTCTTACTACTCCATCTTGGCAAGACACAGAAGTCCCTAGTGTGGTATTTTAAACAAGCAAAACCACCCTATCTTTCCCTCATATGTCACTTTTCATATCTTTATTTTGTAAGATTTCTTTAACTTTGTGTTTAAATCTTCCGCTAAGATTTTCATTTCTGCTGTAAAGTTTCTAAATTCTAAAGCCCCTCCTTTCCCTGCTTTTCTTCCTTCCTTTCTGTCTTCCTTTTCTTTCTTCCTCTCTCCCTTCCTTTTCTTTTCTTCCCTTCTCCATTTACTCCTCCTCTGCATTCTTTCCCTGACTTTCTTCTTTTCCTGCTTCCTTTTTTCTTCTTTCTTTTCTCATTATTTAAGTTTCTTTTAAAATATATTTTTCTTGGATGCAATATCTGTACTTATTTTTCTGCCACTATTAATTATCGCTTCATTTACAGTGATTCCTGCAAAGTTTCAATCTTCTCTAAGGTGGGGTTTTGTTTATTTATTTTATTTGCATCTTCCAGTTGACATGGTTTTCTGGTGCCTTGGCAGCTGCTCACAATGCATGGGAAGACAAAATACTTTGTGCACAGCATTCTGTCTCATCCAGTGAAGCCTTCTTCTGGATTATTGCAGCAGACACCTCCAACCTCTTGATCTGTGCATGTAACCTATTCACTCTCTCTCTTTTTTTTTTTTTTTTTTTTTTTTTGTCTGTCACCCAGGCTGGAGTGCAGTAGCATGATCTCGGTTCACTGCAACCTCTGCCTCCCAGGTTCAAACGACTCCCGTTCTCGGCCTCCTGAGTAGCTGGGATTACAGGCATGCACCACCATGCCCAGCTAATTTTTTGTGTATTTTTAGTAGAGATGGGGGTGTTACCATGTTGGTCAGGCTCGTCTCAAACTCCCGACCTTGTGATCCATCTGCCTCGGCCTCCCAAAGTGCTGGGATTATAGGCGTGAGCCACCGCACCCGGCCAAATGTTTGATATTTTTAAGAACCTTTTAGGTGTGGTTTTGCTTTTTCACTCTTTTCATCCTTTAAAGCACACATCTTGTTACAACTCTTCCATGGAAAATCTCTCTCTTTCAGGGCTAAGCAAGGCTGTCCTTGGTGTGGCTCTCAGACTGAATTTAGCCAGCATGGTGCTATCTGATTTTACTTACAACAAACAACTGTTCAGATTATTAGACAATGGAATGTGAATACCTTTGGAGTCACAATTTCTCCAATTCTCCTTATCTCTCTGTTGCTCTACAACTGTAAGGAGAGAAAAATAAGAATAAGAGCCTCCCTCAATACACAGGCAGACATACACACCTGGTGATCATCACTGTGGTCCCGCCTACCCTGGCACAGGTGGGTCAGACAAACAGGGTCTGATTCTGATTTACTTTGCCTGAGGGAGTCAACAAGGTTTCAGAGAGAGGGAATCAGAAAACCCTGACATAAAACAGATATAATACATGTTAGAATGAATTACAATGGAGTAAACATTTCTTTCTTATTAGGGTTGTTAGTACTGTGTTTCTTGTCCTATTTAGTGGCATGCTTTGACCTAGTAATTTTTATACGTGGACTGATTTTCAGATGCATGTGGGCATAAATTAAATACTAAGCATCTAATGTGGACTTGTGTATTTCTTTTTTTTTTTTTTAGACCAAATCTTGCTGCAACCTCCGCCTCCCGGATTCAAGAGATTCTCCTGCCTCAGTCTTTTGAGTAGCTGGGACTATAGGCACGCAGCACCATGCCAGGCTAATTTTTGTATTTTTAGTAGAGACGGGATTTCACCATGTTGGCCAGGATGTTGTCGAACTCTTGACTTTGTGATCCTCCCTCCTTGGCCTCCCAAAGTGCTGGGATTACAGTCGTGAGCTACTGCACCTGGCCCGGACTTGTCTATTTCATTTGGAGACCTTCAATTGATCTAAATTTACTTTGCAGTTTTTCATTGTTAATTTTGAATTTCTTTAAACAAGTAAAATACTTAAGACATTTGCGTGGAAAACCTGTAACAAATTGCATTTGTTTCAATTCCTGATTGTGTTTTAGATATGCCGACTCTGTTTTTCTCTCTCTCTTTTTTAATTTGATAAATACTTAAACCAATTCAATTCAGAGAAAATACATTACATTTCCACTAGAGGGCGGAAAAGTGCTAATTTTGAACCTTTATGAGGGAGCTGTGCTTTTGCAGAGATAATCACTTCCCTCATTACACACAAACTGTGCCTGGAAAAACAACAGTAGTTTCTTTCATTTTTATTTAAATGTCTGCTCTAATGGGAAAACAAAGGACAAAACAGGGAACATTTCTAGGTCAAAGTAGCAAATCTTTAAAAGTGGCTAATTTCTTGCTTCAAGAATTCTAAATACAGCCCCAGGGTCAGAAAAATATTCAAAGGAAAACCTTAGTGATCATGGAACGCAATCTCTTTCTTTACTAGTTGTGAAAAATGAGGCCCATAGAGAGGCCTGCCCTGCCTAGGGTCATATAATTTGTTAGTAGCAGATGCGTGCGAGAATAGAAGTTCTGCAGTTCTTTTTCTAGTGCTCTTTATAATGCAGTATGGTCTCAGCATATCTGATGCAGCAAATGATATGTATATACACACACATTTTTTTTAGGTACATATATATGGATGCATATATTTTCTTCCATGTGAGGTAATGATTTGAAATTTGGCTTTAAGAGACATTCTGGGGATTTTATGTGTCCTTGTTTATTTGCTCTTAAAACCTCCCTACCCCTCGTCGTTGTAGAACTCTGGATGCACTGCTTATGTTGGATACAGCTAATGGGTCCTGCAAGGCCCAGGCTCTTGTAATTATTGAGCAATCGCCAAAATACTGTGGTTTAGAAAACACATCATAAACTTTTCTGTGGAGTCTCCAAAATTTTTATTAACATGCATGACATTAATGGTTGTGCTTACTTTGCCATAATTGAGGGTGTGTCCCATTTCTCTCAAATAAGAAGGCATTCAAGGGAGCTATCAAATTTCACTTTTGGCTGAACCTGGTCTGTAAGCTTTGCCAAACCTAATGCATTTATGCTCATCTTTGAGATTGAAAACATTATTTTCTGTGTTTTAATTGAAGAAAAAAAAAATCCAAACACTCAATTTCTACATTCTGAAGCTGTAATTAAGAAAATATCCATCAATAAATGTGTAATTATTTTAAGCCATACATTTTTTTTCAATATGTCCTATTGTAATAACTAATGATTGAAGAGTTTTCCTCATGCCTCCAAATATCCTCACTAGTATCTCTAGACTATTTCTACCTGAAGAGAGCTTGCATTAAAAATTAGGGTTAGGGTTAGGGAATTTGGAGATACATTTATAAGGTGAACTTTGGGCAGAACTGTGGTCATTTTATTAATTTTTAAAATTATTCATTCTTCCTCTTCTATGTGCATACATGCAAAGTAATGAGTGAAGGAACTTCTGGCTGCAAGCAGATGTAGGCATCACTTCTAACTGAGTTTGTGACCTCTGACAAGTTATTCCTCTCTGGACTTTAGTTTTTTATTTGCAAAATAAGGTCAGACATGAGGAGGACCAAGAGCCCCTTTCTAGTGGGCCATGACTTTAACTGCATAAGAAGTGGAAGTCACTTATAGTCTTAAATGCCTTATAATTTTTAACAGGATCATAACACAAGATATGCTGTTTTATGCCATTCTGTTACTATTCTAATAACTAGGGAAAGCATGGTATTGGTATATAATGTGTTCCATAATGCATTGGTTTCCACAAAACCTTCCAGTAAATCAGTCTTTTGTAAAAAGACTTCACTTTATGTTCCCTAGGGAAATCGAAGTGACTTCTATGATGACTAAGGAGTGACCATTTCTATCACTCCCTCAGTCCAGCTCTCTTCCTTTCCCATGAGAATGAACTGCAGTAATTGCTGCCTTGATCTTCCTGCTGACACAATGCTCTACCGCCCCCTACAGTCTATTCTTTGAGCAGCACCCAACACCATCCCTACTAAACTTAAAAATCAACTCACCCACCTGTTCATCATGCTTAGGGCTTCACTCAGGCCTTGGTTCAGGTCTCTATTCAGCATTGCTCTTACAAGGGGCCTTCTCTACTACTCAGTCTCAGATAGTGCTTTGCATCATTCTCCTCCCCTTGGCTCTACCTCCTTACTATTAATACCTACCTCCGTCTCTGTCTATGTCCATGGCCATGACTATGTCTGTACCACATCCATCATCATAACTGCATCTCTGTCTCTGATTACACCTGTACCTCTCTCTATATGCACAGCTCTGCCTGTACCCATGTGCATATCAATAGCCGAATCTTTATCTGTAATATGCGTGTGTTGATTTCTACTCCTGAACTGGAGTCTGCACTCCACGAAGGCGAGGACTTTGTCATTACTGTCATCTCAGTGTTTGGAACAATGCCTGGTGTATGTATACCAGGTTGGTGCAAAAGTCATTGTGGTGTTTAGCCATTACTTTTAACGGCAAAACCACCACAATGACTTTTGCAAAGGAGCTCAATAAGTATTTCTCAGATGAAGGTGCAAATGCTCCACAGTGTCAGTCAGACTTGACTGGGATTCAGATTGGGGCTCTTTTAACTGTGTGATTGTGGATAAGTTATTTAATTTCCACGAGACTTCATTTTCTCATTTATAAATCAGAAATGTCAACATTTTTCTCAGAGGTCTTTTGTGAGGATAAAATTAGATATTATAACGAAAAAGAACCATCTCAGCCCTGGCCAGGAAAAGCTCCAAGTTGAGGTCAATCTCCTTCTCCTTCCTGCTGTCTTGTTGAGAACATCCAGATTTTTATGCATTTTCTGACTTCAAAGAGAAGCACACCTCTTAATATTCACTGCTGGTTATTTTGAAAGTTGGAAAACCAAGACTTCTCAGCTGCAGAAGATGACATTAGATAAGCATAAGCATGGCTTTCCACAGGAGGGACCGTGCCAATGCAGAGCAGATTTACTTGACTTTAAGCATGCCGACGGTAAATGTTCCCCCCAAAGTCAAGAGCATCGGTGGTTTATTATTTAATTTTATTAGTAGACGAAAATGGACACTTAAGGACTGTATTTTTGCCACTAGAGAGCATCACCTTACGCATTTTCCCCATCACCTGACATAAGTGACACTATCTTATGAATTAAAACTTTGAAGAAGGCCTCTTTCTTTTCATGGTTAAAAACCAAATACTTTTCCAATGGAGAATGCATCTCCCTTGGAAATAGTAACCATTCTAGTCAAGGAAAAGATGAGCACTAAGCATCTGCTACGAGTTTCATACACATCATTGTGCCTGTTGTTCACATCAAACCAAGCATCAGCTGCACGTTGATGTCGCATAACCAGCCCCAGGTCATGTGGCTGGTTACCCGTGGGTCCTGGAATCCATCTCGTGTCTGTCTGACTCTGGAGCCAGGAAAGGGCCCCACCACTGCTCTGTGATACCTCAGGTGATGCCGAGCCAGTCTCTACTGATGGTTCTATCAAAAAACACACCACAACAAAACAAAACCAAAAACTGAGAGTCAGGATCCCAAGCATGTGCAGTGTTACATTTGTGGAGTTCTTCGTTATTCACTAATGACTCCTTTATAAATCATTTCCGTTTTTCCCAACTATAAAGTCACAAGGTTTTATATCACTTTCCAGAGAAAGCAGAAGTTGTATGACTCTACTGAAGGTCCCGGTTAATAAGGAGCAGAGACCGGAATTCCTCCTTCTGATGGTAGACCCTTACTCTTTCCGCTATTCTCCATGGACTTTCTAGAGCTTTCATTCCATAGTTACAGTCTTACTTATGCATTTGCTGAGTATTTTCTAACAGACAGTCACTCTAGCAGCTGCTGGGAACACACAGAACCTAAACTAATGTGGACAAAGTATCTGTCCTCGCACAACTTATGTTCTGAAGGACAGAGACAGGCAATAAACAAATCAATGTGTCTTTAGAGTAGAATGATTTATAATCCTTTGGGTATATACCCAGTAATGGGATTGCTGGGCCAAATGGTATTTCTGGTTCGAGATCCTTGAGGAATCGCTGCACTGTCTTCCACAATGGTTGAACTAGTTTACACTCCCAACAGTGTAAAAGTGTTCCTATTTCTCCACAGCTTCACCAGCATCTGTTGTTTCCTGACTTTTTAATAATTGCCATTCTGACTGGTATGAGGTGGTATCTCTTTGTGATTTTGATTTGCATTTCTCTAATGACCAGTGATGATAAGCTTTTTTAAAATACGTTTGTTGGCTGCATAAATGGTTCATTTAATGTGTTTAAATGTACAGATGTTGTAACACTAAGAAGTTGTAATGCTCTAATAAAAGCATATCTTAGGCTGGGCGTGGTGGCTCATGCCTGTAATCCCAGCACTTTTGGAGGCCAAGGTGGGTGGATCATTTGAGGTCAGGAGTTTGAGGCCAGACTGGCCAACAAGGTGAAACCCGTCTCTACTAAAAATACAAAAATTAGCCGGGTGTGATGGTGGGCACTTGTAATCCTAGCTACTCAGAAGGCTGAGACAGAAGAATTGCTTGAACCTGGGAGGCGGAGGTTGCAGTGAGCGGAGATCACGCCAGTCCAGCATGGGCAATGGAGACTCTGTCTCAAAAAAAAAAAAAAAAAAAAAAAAAAAAAAAAAAAAAAAAGCGTATGTACATAATGTTCTTAGAATTTCAAATTTGTAATAATTTCTTTGTTTCTTTTAATTCAAAGATATCTACATGCTTTTAAAATCAATAAAGTTGCAATTAGCTGAAAAAAAATGCATAACATATCAGGTGGTGTAAATGCCAAAGACAAGTCAAGTCCGTGAGGGGATAGGAGTACATGAGGGACAGGGTTGAGGTTTTTAACTGGGTAGTGGGAGAAAGCTGCTTTGCTGGAGATGTTTGGGTGGGTACCTGATGGAAGTGACAAAGCCAGCCAGGGGATTGGCAGGGTTAGAGCAGCAACATCAGCACAATTATTTACGGTGTCAACAAAACATTTAAAGAGCCGATTCTGTTTCCTAAATGTGAGGAGCTATCTGCTGCAGATCCAGCTGTGTTTCCTGAGAACAGGGAAGTGAACTGTAATGAACGTCAACCCCATTCCTTGAAGAAAAGCCCTGTCTGAGCATCAGGAAATGGCCGAGCTGGTGTGGGCTCTGCAAAGCGAATCTCACTCTGCCTGCTCTCTAGGACCCAGACCAAGCATGTTTTTGGTTTAAAGTAGTTTCTCTCAAAAGACTGCAATCTTCCTGGCAGATATCACGCATTTTTATCATATTTCCCAGAACAGCTCAGATTCTCAAGGACCATATATGTGAATTATCTATAGTGCAGTTAAATGTCATGAAGTTGTCTAAGCCTTTTTAATTAATAAGATTCATAAGTGCTCACTGGAAGTCAGTACTGTGGAATTCATTTTTTTTCTTACTTGACATTTATGTAGCACTCTTTAACATTTAAAATATATTATCTCATTTTATTGTCGCAACAAGCCTATGAAGTAGTTGAATAGGAGATATATTATCTGTTTTTTCTACCTCTTTTCTTTCCTTTCCTTTGCTTTCCTTTTCCTTCCTTCCTTCCTTCCTTCCTTCCTTCCTTCCTTCTTTCCTTCCTTCCTTTTCCTTCCTCCCTCCCTCCCTCCCTCAATCCTTCCTTCCTTCCTTCCTTCCTTCCTTCCTTCCTTCCTTCCTTCCTTCCTTCCTTCCTTCTTTCCTTCCTTCCTTTCAAAATGGAAAGTTAAATGGTATTTGATGGGAAGAAAACTGCTGGAATTCTAGTGACTTAAAAACAACAGGATATACTTTCCAATCATCAAAATTAACGTTTATAGAAAACATAATATTTGCTTGCTGGGAAGAGTCTGTGAGACAGCAACCCTTGACATGGGAATGTAAAAAGATACGAATCTTATGGAAGGCCACTTGGGAAAATGCATCAGGAATTTAAAAAATGTGTTTACCTTTTGACACCATAATTGTGCTCCCCAAAGGCATCATTAGAACTGCAATAAAAGTCAATAAACCAAAAATGTTTATCCCAGCACTACTTATGAGAGCAAAACTTTGAATAAAGCAAATTACTTAACAACAGGCGAAGGTTAAATAAGCTATGATACTCGGCTTTGGTGGAACCGGACACAGTCACTGGGGACTACATTGGGGATATTCTACTCTCTGGAGGAGAGGTTAGAGAAAACTTGACTTTCTGGCATCTTACTTTTTGCCAAAACAATCTCCAAATCCCAGCAGTGGGGGCCAGTTTGAGATGCATTTGGGCTACAAGTACTGTCAGTGGCCACAGCACGCTAGACTTAGAGACAGGGCAGCTTCCTCTGTTTAGTCTGGTGGAATTTCTCAAGAAAGAGATGTTAGCACGAGGCCAGGCAGTGATGGCTGTGGGCGGGATAGGGTGGGGTCCCTGGCTGCATCTGCAGGTGCTTCATGGGGGCTTGTTTTCCCCTACAGGGAAAGAATCTGGAGCCCAGTGTTCCAGGACCAGGCAGGTCATCAGCTCACTGAATAAACGTGAAGACACTAGTTTACCACACACCTCTGCCATTTTCTGGTGGAAAAGAGTGTTAATATAAGCAATATTTCTATAGCTCTTAATTTCTGCTAGTCATAGTTCTAAGCACATTACAAATAGCAGCTTGTTTAATCATCAGGACAACCCTGAGAGGTGGGGAATGCTCTTCTCCCCACCTTACTGATCAGGAAACTAAGACAGAAGGAGGTTAAGTGCTTGCTGATGGGGTTCAAAGCCACACTTTTAAACTCCACACTCCACTGCCTCTCAATAAAAGATCTGTAAGTTCCCTCTCAGCTCTCACATCCAATGACTATAATTTTATGAGGTGAGTTTTCAGCCAGTATAGAAGAGTCTTGTTCTAATCCCTTAAATCAAACCGCAATTTGATTTCACTTGTCTCTTGTTCTTCCTTCTCTTAAGACAGATTTCACACCTGAAATCCCATTGTATTAATTATGGTGGATGTGGGTCTGCACGTGGAAGGGAAAAGTTGGGTTCTAGCTATACGCGGAGCTCATGAAAGATGTTTTAGCTCCTCGAGGCCTGCAGGAGCTGAGGTGGTGACTGACTGGCTCTGGGTTCCCCTCTCCTCAGGAGCTGAGGGGATGAGTGGGCTGGCTCTGGGCTCCCCATGGCTGAGGGACCCAGCTATTCTCCAGGTGCTTCTCATCACCTCTGCTGAGTGACTCCAAACTGTTCTGTAAGCCCCGCCTTCCCTCAGGCTCACAGGAGTCCAGGTCAAGAAGGAAACACAGACGTACCTCCTCCCCTGCCTGCTTCTGTCCCCTGGGAGCTGGTATTTCCTTTGCAGCAGTCCATCCCCGTTTACCCCCAGGAGCCTGGAGCTCACACCGGGGTGAGCGTGAGCTCTGGTTTCTCTCCACTCCCTAGTTCCAGTCACCTCTCTGGAGGGGCATGGGGAAAACTATGATTTCTCTCCCCTGGGTGACTTCTGGCGGCAGCTCCTGGGGTTCTGAGACTTTCTTTTTCTCTCTAGAGGAGAGCACCCATGCTTCCTCCAACTGCTGCGGCAGAGCTGCGTTTCCTCAGTCCTGCTGTCTGCTTCCAGCCCCGCTCTGATGCATCTGACATCATTTCCTCATCTTGTCTCTGGATCTGGTTCTTCCAAGGCCTTAGTCCCTGTGTCCATGGTCCCTCTGTTCCTGGGCTCCCTGGAGTCCATTGTGATTCCGAGTCCTCGCCTTCCGATCATCTGCCTCTGGAATGACCCTTGGGTTTGTCTTTCACTCTCCCTCCCTTCTGCCACCTTCCCGGTGCTTTCATCGGGCATCAGTCTTGTAGCTGTAGCCAGGAGCCACCAAGCCACTCCATTCTCTTCTCAGCTCCCGGAGTGTGATGGTTAATATTGACTGTCAACTTGATGAAATTGAAGGATGCAAAGTATTGTTCCTGGTGTGACTGTGAGGATGTCGCCAAAGGAGATGAACATTTGAGTCCACGGACTGGGAGAGGCAGACCCACCCTCAGCCAGGGTGGGCACCATCTAATCAGCCGCCAGTGCAGCCAGAATGCAAGCAGGCAGAAGAACATGGAAAGACCAGACTGGCTGAGTCTTTTGGCCTCCATCTTTCTCCCGTGCTGGATACTTCCTGTTCTGGAACATGGGCCTCCAAGTTTTTCGGCTTGGGGCTCAGACTGGCTTCCTTGCTCCTCAGCTTGCAGATGACCTGTTGTGGGACCTCATCTTGTGATCATGTGAGTCAATTCTACTTAATAAACTCCCCTTTATACATACATCTATCCTATTAGTTCTGTCCCTCTAGAGAACCCCGACTAATACACAGAGCAATCCTGGAAACAGCCTCACTGCCTCACCACTCCCCCGGGACCCTTCTCTTTACTTCCCTCTTTGACTTGTACTCTCCCTACTCGGCCAACCAGGCTTCCCACTGCTGGGGCTCCTCTGCTCCCGGGGACACTCAGGGTCTCACCCGTTAAGCCTGTGCCTCTCGTTGTCCCTGCTCATGCCAACCTGGGCTGCCTGGCTTCTCCCACTCCTGCCTCCTGTTCTTTCAAATCCCTGATCAAGTTTGGCTTCTGAAATGGACCCTTCTTCAGTCCCCTGCCAACTCAGCCTTCCCTCTTCCCGGTGTTCAGGGGACTGAATCAGCCACAATTTAACCTTTTGTTGGCCTTTGTTTCACATCTATTCATTACTTTAGAAATGTTGTGTTGTCGTGTGAAATAATGCGTCTACAGGCTATAAATTAAAAGACAGTGTAAAAGTAAGCGGTGAAAAGTGAGTCTCCCTCTGCCTGAATGTCCAGTCCCCATTCCTGGGGCTAATGTGCACTGTTCCTTGTGTGCCTTTACAGAAAAAGGCCATGCATGAAGTCACTATGCATATTCTATTTTTAATTTATTACTAAAGCACATGGCAGGTTACAGTGCAATTTTTTTCTATACCTTGTTTTTCACTTAAAATATAGCTTGGAAAATATATATCCACTTTGGGATTTTTTTTCACATGAACATATAGCTACTTCACCTGTTTTCCCATCTGTGTAGTGTTTAATTGTATAGATCAATCTGAATTTATTGAGTGGATTCTTGACTGTTATTTCCAGTTATTAGCTAGAATCATCAATGCTTCCAAAGAACACCAGCATGTGTGTATGTGTGCCTATGTGTGTGCATACATGTATTTGTGTATCCTTATGATCATATCTGTAGAATAAATACATAAGAAAGTAACCACTGAGTCAAAGAATACATTCATTTTATTTATTTTTAATTTGTTCACAGTTGATCACCTTGGCATCCAAAAAAAGTTACATTAACATAGTCACACCAACAGTGTAAAATATTCTCCTGTTTTAATTTTTGTGAGTTATATAAGCAAACAATCCCATAGCACTGTTTTAATTTGTATTTTTTAATATAAATGAGTGTGTACATTAGTTTCTGTTTCTAAACCTTTTGTATGTCTTCTGTCTCTTCACATAGTCTGCTTATTACCCTACTGGGTCACTGTCCTTCTAGAATACCGATTGATAGAGATTCCTTTATATATTTACGTACAGGTCCTGTGTCTTTTGCATTGTACAAATTTTCCAATTGTAACTTTATGTTATTTTTTTTCCTGAAGAAGTGTTACATTTTTTATGTATTGAAATGTATTAATCTTTTCCTTAATGGCGTCTGACTTTCATGCTTTGTTTAGAAAGTTTTCCCAATTCTAAGATACTTTTTTATGTCTTAATTTTCTTCTAGTTCGTGATGTCACCTTTTACTTCCATTTTGTAATCTATCTGAAATTATTTTAGTGTTAAAATATATGCCAATTTTTCTCTTCACCTCTCTCTCATGACTGATTTTGATGGCAAGAACTGCATTTTGCATTTGAAATCTACTGAAGATGCAGTAACATGTTCGGCGAG
This sequence comes from Macaca fascicularis, assembly GCF_037993035.2. NCBI lineage: Eukaryota > Metazoa > Chordata > Mammalia > Primates > Cercopithecidae > Macaca > Macaca fascicularis. Next base: position 115,297,914 of record NC_088387.1, read on the forward strand.
TACATGGCACTAAATACTTACTTGCTGCAATGTACCCCTAACATGTAGGCACCGCTAGCGTAGAGATAACTGTTGCTATTCACTTTACCATGTGCTGAGCAAACTCTCTAGAAATTTTACCCATTTTAAATCCCACAACCCTGCAAGGTGTGTATTTTTATCTCTATTTAATGTATAAAAGTCAGAAAGATCCTGAGATCACACATCTTAAAACTGGTCTCACAGAAGCAAGACCTGAACCTGAGTTGTGTGTCTTTGGAATTCTGAGGTTTCCCAGCCTCTGTTCCTGCCAGTAAAGGTGGAAGGAGGGGTTGGATGATGCATGGATACATGGAGTAACCTCTTTTCGGTCCACTAACTGGAATTTATAGTCCTAAAGGTTCGGTCTTTACATTAAATATTTTTCTGAATTGGATTTAAACCTCTTCACCATCTACTGAGCCTGATGAGGTAAGACTCATAAATGTTGCATGTTGGCTTCTGTCCCGGTGCGGTAGATATGGGCACTTTACAGTGATAATTTCCTCCTAATTGGTTGTAACTAATGCACTGCCATTCTGGAATTTGTCACTTACCGAAATGTACCTTAGCAAATGGACCGTGTTCTCCATCTAAATGTAAATTGACACACACTAAAACACAGCTCAGCAAGAGCCAAGTGGAATCGAGAAGAAAAAGGGGACCTGAAGGATCTGCCCTAGTGGGCAGTAGTTGACCTGGTGAGCGGGCTGCCTCCTACTAAATCTCTTCTGGGTGAGACAGGACAGCAGAAAGGGCCTGGAGTTGGGAACCCAGAGACTGCTGGAGAGGCCAGCCAGTGCTGAAAGTCGGTGAGGTCTCCTGCATCTGCCTTTCCTCTTCGTGGGTCTATTTTCTCATAAGAAAAATGAAGAGGCTCCATTAAATCTACGGTTTCAAACTCTGCTCTGCAGAGGTCACTTGGGGCTGTTATAAAGAAGGACCCCACGCTGGCAGAGATCAAGTCCTCTTCTCCGACCCACCCGCACAGCCCTCCGCTTCACCTGTTTTATATCTTAGGGCTGCATGGATAACAATATCTTAAACACCAAAACTGGGGCTCTCCCTGGTGCCTCCAGCTCTGACATCTGAGATCTTCCTGAACAAATGCTTGTGCTCCAGCCACAGCACCAAGCCTCACTGTGCTCCTGTCCTGATGAACAGTGAGCACGACAGACCCAGCGTGTGTCCTGCCTACTGGTTTCCAGACCCTCCTTGCCAGCCAGGAGATAAAAACAGAGGTGCAGGAGAGGTATCGAAGTCAAGACAAGCCAGTGGGAGCAGCCTTGGTTAGTCTTGGCACCCACAGGAGCAGGTCAACACGCCCTCATGGAGCAGCCAGCCCATCCCTTGTGAAAAGAACTCATGTAGCAGAGGGTGATGGGGGCACCTGTGTCCCTGTGCAGAGCTTCCAGGCCTGGCGGAGGTTGAGGACATGTGCAGCACCTGCCTGCCCCAGCTGGTGGACTGTGGGTTGCTGTCCTGGGTTGGAGAGGCGTCCATATTCAGGCAGGGTGGGTGAGGAAAGCAAGCATACCGAGGAATTGAGATGACACATGACACTGTTAGACGGAGGGGATCTTTGCTTTCTTTTTGTTAAACAAACCAGAATGTCAATGAACTCATCTCTCCTTCTCTTTCTCTGTCTCTGTCTCTGTCTCATCTCTATTCTCCTGAGCTGTGATTTAAGTGCTCCAAGGGTCTGAAGGTTTGCACACCAATGTGGTAAAATGGCACACATAGTATTTGTGTCGGGATGAATTCTCACTTCCTTGGGGCAGGGCTGAAACCCTCAAGCTTGAAAGAGCCAGACTTTGCAGGAGAAACACACTTGGAAGTGAGAGAGTGAGAAGAAAATAAATTCAGAACGATCTTCAAGGAATCTCATCTCTGCCTTTTACAAGCCGGTGGGAAGTTACAAGCTGAAGTAATTTACAAGCAAATTACTTCACCTGTCTAATTGTCATTTTCCATATTTGTTCTAAGGTGATGTAGATTAGCTTTGGAACCCTAATGCTGATACTAGTATCTACCTTCTAACTTTGTTTTAAGAATACTTAGAAAACTACTCGTCTTAACTAACACGTCTGAAATATTTGTTCATTAGATGAAAGTGATTATTTTGCCCAGGTTAGCATACCTTTTAATGACTTTATACATGTGTGGTGTCATTGTTATCATTTAATATTGTATTCTACTTCCCTGTGGCAGACAGAACCCACCATGCACACACGGGTGTGTCAGCATGTAATTTCCTTAGACTCGTGAAAAGGTCAAAGAATACAATTTTGGAGAAAAAGTTAAAATAACTGTTTAAGTCTCAAAGGGCAGAAATTGAAGTCTACCTTCAAAGTCTTATCTTTCCTCACTGCCTTTTCCAGGAACTATCCAGCGTTTAAAGGAAACCTTTCCATATCAAAATTCAGAAGTATGTGTGGGCACCAGAATGAGATCTTGGGCTCCATCACTCATTTCTTTAGAAATGGCACTTCCTGTGGGTCATTTCCTCTCCTGAGAGGTCAACCTTTTGGGTGTAATGATTCTGAAGTTCATTAGGTTCCAAAGTAAGTTCTTTGATTCTCTTCCATCTGCACCCTGAGTCCATGGCTTCTACACGAAAATTAAGAGACGTGGTTTGACGAGTCCAAGCTTATGATGGAGAAAATGGGAAGAGATATTTGAAGTTGAAGTGGTCTATCATTAGGCCCTTTCTCAGGATCTTTCTGATGACTTGAGTTCATTTCTCAGCCTATGGTAATGCTCTACATGCCAGTTTATATATGTTTTAACTTATTTTAAGTTCAGGGGTACCTGTGCAGGTTTGTTATACAGGAAAACTTGTGTGATGGGGATTTGTTGTACAGATTATTTCATCACTCAGAAATTAAGCCCAATACCCATTAGTTATTTTTGCTCATCGTCTCCCTCCTCCCACCCTCCACCCTCCACCCTTTGATACGCCCCAGTGTGTGTTGTTCCCCTCTATGTGCCCATGTGTTCTCATCATTTAGCTCCCACTTATAAGTGAGAACATGCAGTGTTTGGTTTTCTGTTCTTGTGTTAGTTTGCTGAAGATAATGGTCTCCAGCTGCATCCATGTTCCTGCAGAGGACGTGATCTTGTTCTTTTTTATGGCTGCATAGTACTCCATGGTGTGTATGTACCACATTTTCTTTATCCAGTCTATCATTGATGGGCATTTAGGTTGATTCTATGTCTTTGCTAGTGTGACTAGTGCTTCAGTGAACATACAGGTGCATGTGTCTTTATGATACATGATTTATATTCCTTTGGGTATATATCCAGTAATGGGATTGCTGGGCCTAATGGTATTTCTGTGTTTAGGTCTTTGAGGAATCACCACACTGTCTCCCACAATGGATGAACTAATTTACACTCCCACCAGCAGTGGATAAGGGTTCCTTTTCCCCGCAACCTCACCAGCAAGCTATTAGTTTTTGACTTTTTAATAATCACTGATCATTAGAGAAATGCAAATCAAAACCACAGTGAGATACTTATCTCACCCTAGCCAGTTTGTATTTTCTGTGTTGGAAATTCTATACTTCTAGTTTTCCAAATACTCTTTCTTTGGGCAGCGTGTGACTCAGCCCCAGTGATGTGTGTGTCGTGTGGTGCTGACCTGTGGTGCTGACAGGCAGGCTCTGAAGACAGGTGCTGTGGCTCCATTCAAGATGTCACCATTTTCTATGAAACCAAACTCATTTAAGACTGACAAAACGTCTCTGCTAAATTTTCAGTTTCAGCTATCATACGTTTAGTATCCAAAGTTTACATTGCTCTCAGCATGCCCCCTGTCATTTAAGGAACTTTAATTGTGGTAAAACACACATGAAAATTTTACCGTCTTAAGACTTTGTAAGTGTTAAATTCAGTCATGTTAAGTACATTCACAGTGCTGTGCAACTAACCCCCGGAACTCTTTTCAACTTGCAAAACTGAAACTCGGTACCCATTAAGCACCAACACCCTACCCTCTCTCTATTCCCAGTCCGAGGTGACCACCATTATACTTTCTGTCTCTGAGAATTTGCATCATATCAGTGGAACCACACAGCATTTGTCTTTTTGTGAGCGGCTTGCTTCACTTAGCATAATACTGTCCAGGTTCATTCATATTGTAACATGTGTGAGAATTTCCTCTTTTTGAGGCTGAATACTGTTCTGTTGCATGCATGTTGCATGTTTTGTTCAAGGACGAAAGCTTGAGTTGTGGCCGGTTCCCACCACTGTGCGGAGCGCTGCCTGAGCATGGTGTGCACCTGCTCTGCTCCCCACCCTGCTCTTCCTCTGTGGATGCAGCATCTGCTTTGTCATCTCTTCTCTAGCAGGGGATATTCATGGCCACCTTTCTGTCCTTTCAAAGAAGATATTTTTCTTGTCTTCATTCTCTCATTTTTTAAGGTTCCTTTTTTCACTTTTTTCTTCTTTCTGTCTTTCCTTGTTTCTTCTGTGTGGGTTGAATAGTGGCTTTCAGAAAGGTAAATTCGAGTCCTAACTCCCAGAACCTGTTATCATGTTTGGAAAAGGGGAATACGCAGACATTAAGCTAGGGATCTCAACGGAAGATCATCCTGGATTATTAGGGTGGATCCTAAATCCAATGACAATGCCTTCAGAGGATGCATGGAGAGCAAGGAGGAGGCCACGTGGAGACAGAGGCAAGGACCGGAAGCCAGGGGACATCCGGAACCACCACAGCTGGAAGAATCAAGAAACGGATTCTCCCCTAGAACCTTGTGGGGGAATGGGATTCTGGCCTCCAGACTGACACTCTGATTTAGGATTCTGGGCTACAAAACAGCAAGAGAATATATTTCTGTTGCTTTAAGTGACCAAACTAGTAGTCATTTGTTAAGATAGGCATAGGATACTAACCCTTCCTTCCTTCCTTCTTTCCTTCCTCCCTCCCTTTCTTCCTCCCTCTCTCCCTCCCTTTCTTCCTTCTTCCTCCCCACTCCCTCCCTCTTTTTACCTCTCCCTCTTTCCCTCCCTCTCTCCTTCCTTCCTTCCTTCCTTGCTTCCTTCCTTGCTTCCTTCCTCCCTCCCTCCCTCTTCCTCCCTCTCCTCTTCTCTCCCTCCCTCCCTTTCACCTTCTCTCTTTTCCTCCCTCCTTCTCTCCTCCGCTTCCTTCCTTCCTCCCTTCCTCCCTTACACATCTAATCACATGTAAGTGCTGGGTAAAGCAAGCAGACGGCAGCTCTCAGGATGGCTGTGTGTGCTCCTGGGTGGATGCAGTGGGGTTGCTTTGTGCTGCTCATGGGGACTGGGCAGGAACCTAGCTGTTCTGTCCACAGAAGCGTCCTCCATCTGTTGCCTGATCTCTGGTCACGGCACGGGTGGCGGGGCCCCTTGCTCTGTGGGCAGACTGTCATGGGCTCCTCCCATTTTGTGTGTGATGCTGTCTTCTCCATGGGGCTGCTGTCCTGGCTGCAGGCTCTTTTTGTTCAGCATATCTAGTGACCCCCATGTTTTCACAAGGGTGGGGCAGGGCAGCTCCCCTGTAGCTGAGGTTGGAGGAAGGCCCTGGGAGCCGCATTGCTGCTTCTAGTAATTCCTTAGGGGGTGAGTCCTGGCCCGCGGGCTCTGAGCTGGGGTCTCAGGTTTCTTGCTTTGCCTGAGTCAGGTGTTGCTTCTTGATGCTTCTCAGCCTCTAAATTTTTCTCTCTGATGTTGTCTTCTCTCCAGTTCTTTTTGTCCTCTAAAGTCTATGCCTTTTAGATTTATCTCTTTGTTGTCGTTTTAATGGGATTTTAGGAGGGTAAGGATGTTCAATCTGCCTCTTTAACCCAAAGCCCTGAGCTCTTTCTATAAAAGCTAATTTTAATCCTTTGAACTGACTAAAAGGAAGTAGCTAAAATAAATGTTGAATTTGATATGGGAACGATAACTGTACAGGAAGAGAAATGGCAAAAATCAAAAGCATCCGGCATTATGATTGCCTCATAAGTATCTTGGAATTCTCATCCCACTTAAGAAAGAGAAGGAGGGCGTGGAAAATGACACAATGCAGAAAGAATAGACTCACACTTGAAAATTGATAGGTCTGAAAATCAATAGGTCCTGCATAGGAATATACCTTTAAAAAAGAATTCAAATGCTGCATACGTACATCCACCTCGAAAGGTGTGTTAGGGCTGGCTTGTGCTGGTGCAAGGCCACTGAGCACCTCCTGGCTCCTGACCTGTCACCTGAAGCATTTACCCCACAGCAGTGAACAAATGTGACAAAGGAGGGTTCGCCCATCCCCCGCCAGCTGTTGAACATTTGCCAACACATCACTGCATGTCATGTGTAAACAGACGGACACACACACCACTCGCACACACACACTGCTTATGGGGCTTAAGTGTAAGTCCGTGAGCATGATCTCTCTTGACGATTTCTGCTTTGACACAGGCTTTCTGGCCACCTAGGCCCGCATCATTCACACCTCTGAGCACGCCTTCTGTCCACCTCTGTCTGTTTCTAGCCAGTGCCTGGGCTTGCACTGACCCGGCGGGTTTTTCTGCGTCCTTAGGGCCTGGCTCGGGGATCTTTCCCTTCAGGGACCCTTTTTGTCATTTTCAGGCAGAGTATGGGCCTCTCCTCTGTCCAGGCTCTGCTCGCCTCCCTCCAAGCCCCTGTATTCTGGAATCTTGTGGCTCCCTCTTGGATCCTGAGCTTCCTATAGCACTTGTCCCCAGCACTTGGCAGGGATCCTGTTTCTCAACATTGCTCAGGGTCGGTTAAAGGAAGAAGTGAGCACACAATAGTCCCCTGGGTCAAGTGACAAATGCAGAAGTAGCACAAACCTTGCCCTGGGGTAGCCCCAGGCCTCCAGGCTGGCTTTTTACTGGAGATGCCTAAAAGGCTCAGGGGAGCCCATGCATCCCCAGTCTTGGTGACTGCCCCATCCCAGCCGGTCCCCAACAGCACAACCCTTGGGAAGTTGGCACTGATTTCCTAGTCTGCGACCTTCTGTCCACTGTGCGGTTTATGCCAGCCAGCTTGGCCAAGGCCCTCTCTGCAGGCTCTCCCTCCTGTTGTGCCCCACAGCCTGTACAGAGTGACATCAGCCAGGGCAAAGATATGGAGAGGTGGCCGTGCAGCCCCTGCTGTCACACAGAAGCTGAGCCCCCGAGAATGGTGGTCATGGGGAGACGGGTCGGAGAAGCAGTGACAAGCCATCTCCGGATGTGGTGGGGAGCAGGAGCATTGGTCCGAGGTGTGCTGACCACTGTTCTTCTCTCTAAACGCTCCATTCAGATTTTGAAGTAAAACATGGCTAGGGATAGTTATTTGTCATGTGAAAACTGAATTTTAGCTCTGAACAGAAAGAAATACAAGGAAAGCAACTTGCTGCTGACCTCGCTTTTCTGGGTCTCTGCCTAGCAGGGCTTCCCAGACGGCCTGCCTCTCACACCGCCTTGTCGCCACGCTCACCGCGCTGCTCTGCCGCCGTGCTGCTTCTGAGAGGCCCTGTACAGCAGCAGACAGCCAGGCCCCCAGGACAAGGCCACCTGCTGCCACGGCTCTGGAATAGAGTGTGAAGCCGTTGGAACCAGTTGTCCCTTCAGAGACCTGGCACTCACCTGCGTGCAGGTGACTACAACATATGCGATGCCCTTGCTGGAGGAACAAAGCACACCTTTTTAGGGGTCTCCAGAAGAGGCATTCGGGTTTCCCTCTTGTTTTAAATCATTTTCTATAAACTCTGTTGTCATGATCTTTCTTTGCATCTTTCTCACTCATGAGTGTCCCTAACCAGTCTTCACGGCCCCCTGCACATACAGACCCTCTCCGATGCACACGTGTATCTGATCTTCCACACACAGGGAAACCTGTGAATATAAAGGGAGGGTATTTCATCTGAGAATATGACAATAGCTAACATTTGTGTAGCACTTTCCATGTGTCAGGCATTTTGTAAGCCCTTTACCTCTATATACTCACAAATTCTTCCTGCACCTCTACAAGTTAGTATAATTCTGATTCCCATGTTACAGATAAGACCCCTGAGGTGTGGAGAGGCCGAGTCACTTGCCAAAGAGCAGCACAGCTGCGACAGGTGCACTGGCATGGAACCCGGGCTGTGTGGCTTCAGAGTTTCTGTTCTTCACGTCACATTTCTATGGTCATTCACTGAGTGTCCCAGCTGACTGTACCCCTCAAAAAGATGTAGAAACCCTAGCCCCTAGGACCTGTGAATGTGACCTTATTTGGAAATAGAGACTTTGTATATGTAATTAGTTAGCATGAGGTAATTAGTGTGGGTCCTAATCCAGTAGGACTATGTTCTTACAAGAAGAGAAGACAGAAGCACATAACGAGAAGAGGGGCCATGGGACAGCAAAGGTAGGAAATCAGGGGGAGACAGCTGTGAGTTCACTGCTGGCTAGGACGAGGCAGCTGTGAGTTCACTGCCAGACAGGGAGAGGCAGCTGTGAGGGCACTGCCAGTCGAATGACAATAGAAATGTGATGTGAAGAACCCAGATTCTGAGGACAGACAGCCCAGGTTCCAAACCGGTGTGTGGCTACTCCCAGCTCTGCTGCCCTTGGCAAGTGACGCAACCTCTCCATACCTCACATATCTCATGCCAGGGATTTCCAGCAAACATCAGAGGCTAGGACAAGGCAAGGAATGATTCTCTCCCATGGGTTTCAGAAGGAGCGTGGCCCGGCTGATTTCAGACTTCTGGCCTCTGGAACCATGAGAGGAAAGATTTCTGTTGCTTAAGCCACACAGTTCATGGGACTTTCTTACAGCCATCCCAGGTAGCTGACACACTGAAGGCTGCCCTGAGCCAGGTCCTTTCCCACTCACAAAGTCACCTGGCCACCAGAATGCACCTGCAAGTTGAGTACATCCTCAGCCCCATTTCACAGATGAGGAAGGTGAGGCACAAAGTCACTCAACTTTAAAAATTTGAACCAAAGCTTGTCTACTTCCAAGAATTGTGCTCTTTTTGTAACATTCCTTCAAATTCTTGCTGTGTTACTTTCATAGAATGAAATAGCAATTTTATTATATGTGCCAGTAGAAAATCCACAGAATTTTCATTCTCCAGGATAATTTCTTTACTCTTCACTTAAAATTTACTGATCATTTATTATGTGCTAAGCCTGTTGTGGGGATAAAAGAAGCGAAGATGTAGTCCTTTCCTTCAGGAGCTCATAACCTAGCTGGAAGACAGACCTACGAGGCGCTGGCAGTGCTATGGTGATATTGCTCCCGTGGAATCAGGAATAACTAATGCATGCTAAGAGGGAAGAGGAGGCAACTTTCATGAAAGATGGAGGACATACTCAGAAAAGGAGTAGCCCTTGAGCTTTAGACGAGAAGATGGATTTAGGAAGACAGCCTGGAAAATGGACTTAGGGGATGCCAGTGGGTGGAGTCATGGGAGCTCCTGGTGTGAGTGGGTGCTGTTGGTGCCTGGTGTGGCTGGAGAGAGGAGAGGTGGACATGGAAATGCTCCTGTGTCCTGGACGCCTTCCAGGGCCATGCGAGGTCATTCCGAGGGATTCTGTTGGTAAGGGTTTCCTGGGTGCACTACTCTCTAATCTCTCCGGGGGCTCCTAAGGAGGGGATGGAAGAGATGGTTGGCAAAGAAGAGCCTTCAGGCAGGCAGAAAATCAGATCTCCGGCCGTCCTCCCCAAGCCAAGCACAGCAGCCCCATCTGGATCTGATTTATTCGAGCTCCCACTGCAAGTTTTCTCCTCCTCCTCCTTTTTCTCTTCCTCCTCCCTCTTATTCTTATTTCTCTCCCTTCCTCACTCTTTCTCTTTGTACCTCTTCGCTGCCTCCTCCCTCCTCACTTCTCCCTCCCTGTCTCCTCCCTCCTCCTCCCCTCTCTTCTTTGACAAGAAGGTCTAACGGCCTAACTAAATAAAAATAGCATTCCTACAGTTTACAAACGACCGCCACAGAGCATGACAGAAGACCTCCCGATAACAGAGATGTTCTAAGTAGCACTTTGAAGCTGCTCATTAAGCTTTTATGTCATGGTCCGTTGTACACATAGATCACTACAGCTCCTTACGCTAGCCTCCCAGTTCTCTGCTTTTAACCCTAATATGTTCTGGCTCCTTTCTCGATGATAATTTTTTGGCTGTCATTTGTGAATGACATCATTAGAAAAACTTTGACAAGAATTAAATTTCTGTATCTGTGTTCACTGTGGCTTCTTTGACTACTGAAATGGCCCAGGGGTGGGGTTCCTGGACTAAGCATGTGCAGGGCGAGGCTGGCCCTTCTGCTCTGGATCTCATGAGGAGGCCAGTTATCACGTTCCAGACAAACCTTGAATGGGAGCATTTCTTTTGGACCAAGGTAAGAACTCCATTTATGTGCTTCTTACGTTCATGCACACTTTCTCATTGAACCCCACAGTGATAATGTTAGGAGGGCTTTATTTTTGTTTTATGGATGTGGAAACTGGACACAGGAGTGCTCAACAGTGGAAGTCAGATGCTGCGTATAGTAAGTGGGGAAGTGAGAGCTGGAGACCATGGCTCTGAAGCTGTGTCTCTGCTCCCCCTGCATCCTGCTAGGCCTGATCTTTCCTCTGTCCTCCCCTTCCTGTTCACCCTAACCTTGTAGAAGAGTTCCGTCATTGATATTAAGAGCACTTTTCACAGCTAATCAAATATTGTGACTCACTTTGATTACCCCTTACCAGATAGAAGTTTCACACTAGAAATGGTGAAAGGTGGCCTCATCATGGTAACAAGGTTGGGATGGGGGTGAGGGTTGGAGGCATGGAGGTAAAGGGGGTCAATCCTTGCTTCTCATATTTTACCTTATAGCAGGCAGACTATGCTGTGATTTGGGGTTCAGAAAATTTGAGTCCCTTATTTCCAAGTAAGATTCTTACCCACAGGGACTTCCTGATACCATGACCCCGAAGCCCATTCAGAACAGTCTGAGCTACGCTCACCAGGCAGGAACAATGAAGTCCTGTGGACAAAACAGAGGCTTTGGGACCTGCAGAGCGAGGTTCCAGGGACCCTGGCTGGGTACCCTGGGTGAGTCATTTTATTCCCCTGAGGCTCCATTTTCTCATCCGTAAAGTTGGGAGGATAACATCTGTATTCCAGAAAAGTTCAAATGAGATGAGTGAGGGAACGTGTCTGGCCCGGCAAAAATACACTTTTCCTCCCAGTCATACTTGTAAACAGTGTCACAGGGAGGCCCCAGGTAGTGCGTACGGATCTGACCTCAGGAAATGTATGATCTGTTTAATATGATTAGATACCTGCTCTGAGAATGTTCGGAATTACAGATTTGAGATCAGAAAGTTCAAAAGAGTCCATGTTATAAAATTTTTGCTTGTTTCCAAACTTGCCTACACAGGGACAAGTAATTATTTAAAAAGATATTGAGATTCTGAGTTCAGAAGAGACATGTCTTACCCGGGGCTTACTGGGAGAGGAGCCAGTTACCTGCTAGCCACTGAGGTTTCAGGTCATTTGCCTGTGGAAGACGGCCCCATTGGGCTGATTTCTCTTCATTGAATTTCCTGGTGCGTCCAGTCCCTGCACGCCCTCTGCCTCTGGACCCTTGAAGGGAACTGGGACTCTGCCAGTGGCAAGAGAGGGAAGTCCTTATCCATCACAGCCTGGCTATCTGGGAAGAAGGGAGAGGCAAAGGGTGTGCCTCTGGGTCTGGGACAGGAAATGTGACCCAGGGTGGCCGAGCCAGCCCAGCACCAGCTCCTGTCTGCGTGCCTCTTGCCCCCTCTCTGTAAGGAGGTATTCATGAAATCTGGGAGAGCCCGTTAGGCCAAAAATACTAGCCGTGGAACGCGAGGCTTAGGGAGTGAGTGGTCTGTAACCTGTGGAAAATAGGTGTGATCTGCGTCCTTCCCATCCTCTGCCCCAACAAGGAGACTTGGTGCAACTCCCTTTAAATACACACGCAAGGCAGCCCACACAAGACGGCCGGGACCAAAAGACTTGCTGGGGCCTGACCACGACACTGGCAGCCTCACTGGCTTTGTCTAATGAGTGACCCGGCTCCAGTCTTGGGATACAGAGACTCATTCATTTATTCATTTCATTTCATCCATTTCCTTTCTTTAACAGATGTTTTCCGAACACTTATTGTGACGACACCTGGGAATAAGTGAGTAAAATAAATAAAAAGAGAGCCTACGATCCCAGGAACTTACACTCAACTGGAGAAGGCAGAAAGGCAAATAAATCCTCAGAAATCAATCTAAAAGAGGAATCTGGTGCTACTTTTCAAAACAGGCAATGGAGCTGGAACTGTCTAGGGAGCAATGGGAAGACTTCACAGAAGAGGGGTGAGCTGCCTCTGAAGGAGCCCGGGGTGAAGGCAGAAGCAGGAAGACAGGCCGAACAATGTAGGGAGTTTCAAATCACTGGGTGGTTCCCACCTGGGCCAAGGGTGCAGCCCTGCTGCAGAGGTAGACGAGAGACACAAGGCAGGGTCAGATTCTGGAAACCTTTGTAAACCATGCTGAGGAGGCTGTTCTTTGCTTCCAAAGAAATACTGTAACAAGAGACACAGAGGAATAAATACAATTTCCCGTGGAGCCTTGAGCGCTCTGGCTAATGAGTGGTGGTTTACAGGCTGGGCAGAGGACCTGAGAGCCCAGCGAGGAGCCAATCACAGTCTAAGAACGGCAGGTGAGGCTGGGCCCCCCAAGGGAGGTACGGTGCAGATAAAGGCAGGCATATTCAAAATGTCTTAACTGAAAAAGCGCACGTATGTCGACTCCATACTTTGCTCTTAACTTTGAAATTTAGATGTGTGGATGTAACATTTGATCAAACGTAAAGAGTGTTGTCTATTTAATTTTTCTAGTTAGAAGTCCTTTTGGCTCCGAGCATCTGAGGAAATGACAGAGGGACATGAAGCTGTTACTCCGAGAGACTGCGTGAAAATCTCATTAATTTAGAACACAAGAGACCAGACAATGGATTTGAAGTTAATTAGGTTTGCAATATGTGAAAATATTGCTCAGAAATATAGGACATCTTGTTGACCGAGGAATCGCCATTTATTCTATTAATCAATATAATGTTTTAGGTAAACTGATAATGACAATGATACTTCCTATATTTTGGGGCAAATGATTAGGTGGTTTGGGAAATATATTACTCCTTGCCTGGTTATATTGATGAAATTCATCAGATTCTTGCCTATGTTGATAGCCTTAGATTGTATCTTGGCACCCATCAAATTCTAGACTCTAACAATGTTTTTCTTTCCTTTTTGAATCTTGACCAACCTGATGGTTAGTAAGATACCCCATACCTTGCCCTTACATTTACTGATTCCTAAAGATGCATTATTGTTCTTATTATTTTTCACCTGAAGATCTTTCATCCTTCCTTTAAAAGTGGCTTGTGTATATCAGAGAGCGCTTGACTTCATCTTTTTTTTTTTAAAGACCTTGTCATTTGCATTCTATTTACCACTAATACAATCATTCTAATAGGTTTCCTTGACACTGGCCTTCCCCTTAGGTGTGTTCCGGCAGCCTCAGCAGAACACCTCTCCCTGTCAGTTTTGGTTGCTCCAGCATGACTTCTTGCACATGTGGATAGATATAAGAGCAATTATCATGTCTGTGCTTATTAACCTTTTCTTTCTGTGTTAGAGTCAGTTTAACCCAAGGCTTTGAGATGATTAAGCTGTAATGAAATACTGAACATAGCAGGGAGGAAAGTGTAGCACTTTCAGAAGTGGAATAATGAAATCTAGAGAGGGAAGTGGAGGGTGGTAGAGAGTGCTTGGAGTTAGGGGACTGAAGGTGGGTTTTCTATTTTCTGTCTGCTTTCCTAGAATCAGAAAGAAGGAGGGGGAAGAAGACCAAGGCAAAATAAAAGGCGGTTGATCATTCTTTATGTTTTAAATTAACCAGTGGATTGGGAAAATTTGCATATAGTTTGCAAAGTGAGAGGAAAGGAGCTGAGAGGGAAAAAGCCTGAAGAGCAACAGAAAGGGCAGAGTTGAAGCCCGGTCTTGAGGAGCAGTGGAGAGCGATTGTGTGTTTGTCTGTTTTCACGCTGCTATGTAGAAATACCAGAGACTGGGTAGTTTATTAAGGAAAGAGGTTTAATTGACACACAGTTCCACAGGGCTGGGGAGGTCTCAGGAAACTTACAATCATGTTGGAAGGAAAAGCAAACACTTCTTTCTTCACATGGCAGCAAGAAGGAGAAGTGCTGAGTGAAGGCGGGAAAAGCTCCTTATAAAACCATCAGATCTCATGAGAATTCACTCACTATCATGAGAACAGCATGGGGGGACTGCCCCCATGATCTAATCACCTCCCACGAGGTCCCTTCCCTAACACGTGGGGATTACAATTCAGATTACAATTCAGGATGAGATTTGGGTGGGGACACAGAGCCAGACCATATCAGGTAGGGTCCAGAAGGCTGGAAGGAGAGGTTAGGCTGGGCAGCAAGACACACACCTCCTATTGAGAGAAGAGAGAAGGAAACAGATAATCTTTATGCAGAGAAAATTGATGTTAGGCTTTATGTTTATTTTATTTTAAAATCTAGGCTACTTGATCACTTTATTAATTTATCCTGAATTGTCTTTCAAACGCTTAACTCAAAATTAGTTAAATTTTTGATAATTTCCTTGCTGTGGGCTACTGGCTCTCCACAGGGGCCACTTGTCCTATCCTAGAGCAGGCTCTCACTGTTTAACCCAGCGCTAGAGAGGGAAGGATGCTTTCCTCTAGGTTTTCAATGAGGATCCAGTGGCCCCTTTGATTCAGAAAGGGGAATATAGCCTGCTATCTTAGTCTGAAGAGAGCAGGATTCTTATTGTTGTTAAAAAAACATGCTGTATTTAAATGCAAATGTCCTGTGCTTTTTCACAGACTAGAAATAATATCTTTTGAAAGCAGAGAAAGAAAATCTATCAAGCTATTGATTAAATGTGCAGGCTCAAGCCCTCCCTGGGGATGGAAGGTCCACTGCAGAATGCGGGATGGGGATTTTAGCTTGCAGCACATGCCTCAGCTCCTCTTGCCTCAGTTTCCTTGCTTTGTAAAGGGAGAGATGCATAGTTCTATGGGGACTTGAATAGACAAACCTGCTTATGTGTCATTAACCGAATCAATTTAAGCCTCCTTCTGGGAATGAGAAACTGTGAGGACTGGCTCAAATTTAGTGTGAGAACAATTTCTCCTTAAATTTTCCAGAACCTATGACTGAGGGCTAGAAAGGAGCACTCCTTCTGCTACACTAAAACATCCTATCTTCTTCTTCACCAATCCTCCCCCTGCTCCTCCTCCTCTTCATCATTTCTGGCATCTTCAGCTCCATGGTCTGTGGCCACAGCCATGACTCCCCAGCATTGCCTGTACATTGCTAAGCAACTCCCTTGGGTTGCTCTGAAGAGCATTTGTCATGTCTCCCGGCCCGCGTCGCTGCCTATGCCTGCCGTCCACGGAGCTCCCTGCAGGAGGCTTATTGCTGCCTTGGCATCAAGTACCCATGGAAAGAAGTCCCATGTCTAGTCCCATGTCTGCGCAGATGAGCCAAGTGCTCCCGAGGCCACCAGCCTGGTGGAAGGGGTGCCAGAGAGGTGTTAGGACCTGGGCTAACGCAAAAGAATGACCTCTCCCCTGACCCAGTGCCAGTCTCTATTGGCTGGCCCCTAACTGTATTTCTTGTTTCCAGACTCATAATGTTTCTAGCAAAGATCTGTCTTTCTCTGGCTTTCCCTCTAACCACCAAGAGTCCCCTCAACCACCTCTCTGTATTCCCGGTTCTCAGTTAAACCCAAACTCCTACCACTTCTTTCTGCCTCTCGAGTCTAGATAAAAGCTCCATCTGCATCAATGCAGACACATAACCCCAGTGGGATTGCACTGTCTACACCGGCAGCACCCAGGGAGGCTCTGCAGACTTCTAGCACACAAAATAAAAAAAAAATTTCCTTAAAGTTCCTTGAATAGGAAGAAATTGTTTTCTGAACAAGCAATCAGAAAACCTGCACAGATAAGTTTATTTATGGGACAATGAGGTAGAGTATTTGTAATTAGGAGATTCCCAGAAAATTCTGAATGCTGGGTTGATGCAGCTGAAAATCCTGACTGCTCTAGGGAGGAAACTAGGCTAAGGCATACTTGGAGAATGGGCTGAATTTGGACACAGGGAGCCTTAAGACAACACCAATGATGCTGACATGCTGACAACATACAGTCATCAGCTACATGCCAGAGGCTGTCGGAGGCACTGTGTGTATGTTAACACCAACCTTGATAAAACTGTCACAGAGCTAGTACCATCTTCATATGAAGCACAGTGAAGTGATTTGCCCAAAACACACTGCCAACATAGGGTGTTGATGTGATTGTAACCCTGTTCTGATAAGTTACAAAGCTGGGGTGCTTGTCCCACATAGCCACATGTGAAGGACATGTCCTGACCACCTGGATCCCTTTCACAGTCCAGGTCATTGTCCCAGGACCATGTGGTCTGTACCCAATAAGGACAACGTTTAGATATCTCAGCCCTCCTCCCAGCAACGTTATTGACTCTTTCTGCCTCTTTCTTAACTTTGGTTTTCATCTTGAATTTTGTTTCCAGATGTCCTCCGCTTTGGGTTTTGTACTTTACCCCCTCCCTCAACTCTGTCTTACCCTTTTACCTGAGGACACATTCACCTTTTCTGGTCTCTCTCAAAATCTCAAAGGTCCGCCTACAAGAATGTTCTGGCTCACATTGGATGCCTCTGGCTCCTGTTGCCCCAGCCCTGGGATCCAGGAACCAAGCCTGTCATTAGCCATTGTAGCCTCCAGACCCACCTGCATTCTCTCCCTGTCAGGCTACTGCAGTCTCAGGAGGCATTGGATGTGAAGTTGGATCCGTCCCAGAAGCACCTAGAAGACAAAAAACATAGAAAGCAGACAGAGCTATGCTTGGAAGCACCAGGGTGATGTACTTGGCCACGAAGTGAGAGGAGAAGGGGCTGATCGCCCAAGCACATCCCTGTTCCTGGACCTCAGTCAGCATGGGGAGCCCTCTGAGAAGGATAGAGGTGACAGTTACTGGGAAACAATGTGAACCACCTTGGCAGCAGTTTTCAGTTTTATCAGCCACTTGTATTCCATGTGGCCCACATGTATTCCATGTGTCCTAGGAGGTGGCTGAGACAACGATGTCCTTGCTATGCCCCTGTAGATGTACTACCCCAGCACAGCCTGTGATGTTATAAATGGCTCACGTTGAATCTGCCCCTTAAATGCTGACTTTTAGCTTTTGCAATTTGCTTAGTAGAAGGAGAGAAGACCAGCTATTTCAGAATACGCCAATAAAATTGCTCATGGACTGAAAGAACCACTGGTCCTTTTGATTTACATCAGCACACATTGCTGTTTGTCAAATGTACTCGGAGGTTCTCTTGAAATTTCATGCTGTAAATAAGATGGCCGCATTTGCCTAGGGAATATACCTGCCTCCATACGCCCATTTTGATAATTAGTATAGTAAAATCAATATGGTGGAAACTGGGGGCCTGTCAAGAATGAGCAATGGGGTGGCTCGTCCTCTGATTGAACTTTGGCATATATATTGCATAGGAGGCCCTTAGATGACTAGGTAGAGGTGATTTTAATAGCTCTTTGCAAACAACTGATAGATTACTATCTAAAACACAATACAGAAAATACCCATGTTCTCTGTGGCTCCAATGGGAAGAATAAAGCCAAATTTATGCAACAGTTGAGGGTCAAAAGTTTCAGCTCAACACCGTCTCCCTTCAGCAAGGAAGAGTTTGCTTTTGAACTGGGTGACCTATCAGCAGAGATCTCTATGCTGGATGTTTCTAAGATGAGTCTATTGTGGGCTGTGCATTTGGATCAGATGACCTCAAATGTCACTTTGATTTTTAAGATGCTCTAATTTTTTTTTCTAGTCACATTCCATAGATGAGAGGACAATGATGAGCAAGACATGGAGAGATGTGCTCTGTTTTCAATTCCACATTTTTAATCAAGAAAAGCAGAGCCACTCTGAGGAATTCTTAAAATATATAAGTAATTAATAAACTCATAGCACCATGAAGGAAATGTTTTAATCTCCCATAATCTTACCATCCTCACATAACAAGTATTTTAATTTCTTTATGTTCATATAAAATTTACAATTTTCAGGGTGCTTGATTTTTGTGCAATTTTAATCATGTCACAGAGAAGGTTTGGTGAGAATCAGATTTTTTAAACTTGAATTCAGGTGATTAGGAACAGAATCATTTGTTAGATCTCACTTTAAGTGCATAGTAACAATAACAAATATTATAGTACTTTCTAGTAAATGTATATAAATAATGAAATTTTGCACACAAAGTTATGAATAAATAATGTTAATCTTAAGATGTGTCCATTTCCTGCTAGCAATCTTTTTTGCTTAATGCTCTGTACTGCATATTTTCATAAATATGTGGTCCATACATGGGCTTTAGAGACACTGTGAAAAGTGTGAATTTGTCTATGAATTTTGCAAGGATGTCTGTTTGCTATTTTTTCCCCTGGGAGAAAGATCAGTGTTTTATCAGTTTCTCAAAAGAGGCTGTGGCCCCTAATCTCTTATGCACTATTGCACCCAGAATGAAGCCCAAACTTCTTAGGTAGTTCATACAACACCTCCACACCTCTGCACAGGCATGTGCACACACATTGTGTTCCTTGCTGTAATCTGTTTCTCATTTCTCATCTCTACTTCCCTCCTTCTGGCTCCTTTGTAGCTTTAAAAAAATTATTTCTGTTCCCCCCAAAGGTTATGATTTTCATAAAAGGCATGTTTCGGAGTTTTAACAAATGATTCCCCTAGCCTGGTGAACATGCTTTCTCTTTGGGGACACCATCCTCAGCTTCCTTCAGCAGGGGCCATCCTCTGCTGCCTGTGAGACAGCACCTATCCGTGGAGCCACGGCTTGGGTAGAGTCTTATTCTACCACGGAGCTGTTTCCACAGCTACTGCAGTGCCTTAGGGACTATAGTTGCTTCATCCCTATTTGTGAAGGAGAGAAAGGATCTAACTAGATGGTCATGGTCACCATCCTCTAAGTGAAATATACATCCCCTTTGCCTACCCATTACTCAGCACAATCAGCACAGCCTACCTCTACCTTTGTAGAGTGACGAAGGGCAAATGGAGGGCCATCGGAAAACCTTGCCTTGGAGAGTCTAAGCTACATTCCATCTCCTGACCACTCCATGTGGCTATTTTTAAGTTTCATGAAGATTATTTGCTCAATCAGTTAATAATTTGATGTGTGTTATTTTGCATGATTTTTGTACATCCTCAATTAGCTTTCTATTTAGCATTTGTTCGGATACATCGTATTGGTTTGTAGTATTCAAAGCTCATTATCATGCCTTTTTTGAGAATAAAATATAATTTAATCATGACTCTGATTCATGTTGATGGTATCCATTGTTTGGGACCATGCTTTAGCTTTGGCATTTACAAAACATCCCCATTTCTTTATCTGGCAGAAACAGTTGACATATTTTCTACATGTACCCTTGATCCAGGCTTGACCAGCATTCCCTGAGGAATTTAGGAAGGGCAAAACAGAAGTTTAACAGTAAGGACCTGTGCCTGCAGATGACTGGCATATAAACTACAGCCTTAAAAAAGCGAATGAGGTCCAAGCCAAACCTAAACACAAAATAAGCTCACTGTGATGGGTGGTTGTGTGTTTATGTGTGGGTGTGTGTCCATGTGCATGTACACACATGCACACTGGTGGTAGGGTTGTATGAGAGAGGACAAGAAAAATCAGAGTAGCCTTGATGGGGAGAAAGCAATGGCTGGTTGGTTCAATTCTACATTCTCTGTTAACATCTTACACACACATAGGTGTGCAACTGTAAATGTTTTGCATTGCTAAATTCATCTCATAGGGAATGAACAAATTGGTTGCTGGTAGGAGAAAAATTAAAGTCTAAGAATCGGATTGAGAACTAAGAGAGTATGAGGAACTGGCTAATAGGCAATTGGGTAATTTGTGTGCCCATCCCCACCTGTAGACTCCTATTTTTACAGAAGTCACCTCCTTAGAGTCCTATTTTTACACAAGTCTAAAGACTCCTTACTAGGAAATTAGTCTTGGCATCGGTAAGCTAAAGCTAATATTTACTGAGGATTCTGATTAGTGTTGTAATGCAGGGCCCAGCATGGCAACGTGATTGGCAATGCTCGATGTGCCTGCGTGTGCCACACACTCAGATTCTTTCCCGTGGTGACACTGTGTGAGCCTAATCAATCTCCTTCCTCCCCTCCTCATTTTGCTTTTCCTGGGAAGTGAGAACAGACAGGAAAATGGATTATGGGCATGGTTTTTTCCCTTAGTATGACATGTCTAACAGTTTGAAAGTCACTCAGCTGATAAAACCTCGCAACAATGTGAGAACTGTCTTGGAAGAATGGCAATACAATCGGGATGAAGCTGGCAAGAGGGAGGAGGAAACACATTCTTTCCAATGCTCTTCTCATGAAGCTGCAAAACGTTTAATTCAGAATTCTGGACCTATAGGACGTGTAGGTGCAGAATCATAAGAGCAGTGGAGGTTGGTCTTTGGAGAGAGGACGCTGGGCCTCTTGTGGAATTTCGATAACCTCAGGATACTCTGCAGGTGAATGTGCTCTTCCAGGCTAAGGAAGCTATGCCTTTCCCACCACGCCTGGCCAGCTGTGACCCAGCCTCTGTTTCTGACCTGCACCCTCGACCACTCTTTCTGCTCTGGCCTTCGATGTGGGACCCTACCAAGGCCAGGTCTCTGTTGTGCTTTCTTTACCCATCTTGTCAATCATCTGAGACTCACAGCACTTGGTTGTGGTGAGAATTAAAGGACATTACGGGTAAAGCACTTCTGGAGGGACTGGCAGTGTAAGACCTTGATAAACATCAGCTGCTCTCCCCAAGTTTCTCATTTTTAAAATTTTTGGTGCTAAAGTGCAGAAAGGCCCCATCCCAGGTCGGATATTTGTGGCTCTTCTTTCTTTGTATTTAGTGTCTTTAAAAGGGCATATGCTGTCCACAAAAACACATGTAAGAAGCCCATAAAAATCCAACCCAGAGTGCTGCCATCGGATTCCTGTCCATCTTCTGATCTGCAGTTCCTGCCCCGCGATGAGATTTTTGGACCCCATCGGTTCTGCCCCTCTGATTGGGAGAGTCTCTCCTGCATCCTGTTTTGATCACACGTTTGCATGTACTTGTTTAGGTCAATCTTTGGCCTTCACCTCTACAGGAAATCAGCTGCTCGTCACCTTGCTTGAAAGGCTCAGAGAGCCACAGCCATCTTAACCTGTTTCTATTTTTCTCTGATATGAATTGTAGACATTTTCTCTTCTGCAGAGACCCCCGGGACAATGTCAAATCCCCTCTTCCAACCAGTTTGCCTCTTCCAAGGCCATCTTACATAGGAAATTTGGAGCCAATCTCTGAGAAGGAGAAACTGTTGGCTTCCATCTCAGTGGCAGGGGACTAACAAATATGCTTGCACTGACCCTGCATGCATACCCAGCTCCCCCAAACAGATGAGGCTGGACACCTTCTGTTCCTTCTGCACTTGCTGCTCTCATTGGGATGAACTTTCATTCTCTCCTTCTGCCTCTCTCAGTGATTTGATCGTAAACATCGTGTGTTGGTTGTGACGAAGGCTTACTAACGTGGGATTCCATCAGGCAGAATCCTGCCTGCAGGAGGGGACAGGTGAGGATGCTGAGGGTGCGAGCGTCTTTCTTTGTTGTCTCAGCATCTCTTTTTGAACCCAGGCATAAGAGAAGGTCCCTGTGTCATTGATAGGTCAGTTAAGACCAATAAAAGTATAAACATAATACATCTTAAAAACAGTGATCTATCCTTTGTTTCTGAGAAAATATAGAGATGGCTTAGAAAGGCCCTTGCACATAAGATGAAGCCTGAGCTGGTTTTAAAGAAAAGTGGTCTTTTTAGTCATTTGAGAGAAGGGTGCTATACCAGGCAGAAGAATGGTATGAGCAAAGACAGGGAGGCTCGAAGCTGGAACACATGTTGGGAAAGCGGAATAGGGAGCTGCAGGAAAAAGGTAAGTTGTTTGGTTCATGTGTATGAACCCAGAGTCTGCCACTCCCATGTTCCCCAGTCTTCTGGAGATTTCCTTTCTTTAAGATCTACATGCGGAGACTGAAGCCTGAAGCCACATCCTATGGGGAGCATCCCCTTCTCTCCAAGGATGCCCTTATTCTCGTGGCCGGTACTCAGGCTCCTGGATTCTTGCCCACCCACCTCATTGGTTCCCTGCCCACAGCTAGCATTTTACTCCTCGCTCCCCCCATTCATTAAACTCCACCAACGCAGGCTTTGGAGAAAGAGACTTTGCTGACATTATGGAGCCATAGAGTGTCCCCATCAGAGAACAGTAAACAACTGACGAACGACCACTAGAAATCCAGTCCCATCCACCCCAGGCCCTCCTGCCTGAGCTGTTCTCTCCAAAGCCTGCCTGACCCCATCACATCCTGGCTGACTTTCTCTCTCAAAACCTCTCTTCTCTCACTCTGTGTTTTCTCCGTTGTCTACTGTCTCCACCGAGAGCAGGCAACAGTTTCTGTTATTTATGATCAGAAAAGTTCTTTTTTTTTTTTTTCCTAAACGTTTCTCATTTTGACCCAGTGGACCTTGACATTCACTGCCACACGGGCCCACTGAGGTCTTTTTCCTAAATAAAACAGCAGCTCTTTCCTAAAGAGGCATTTGTCTTTCTTCGTAGACCACTGTTCTCCATCCTGGATGTGCATTATGGTCACCCGGGAGATTTTAGCGGCATCACCACCTGGGCTGCCATCTCTAGCGATGCTAATTTACTTGATTCCAGCTGGACTTGGGCATATGCATATATTTTGTTTGTTTTGCTTTTGTTTTTATTTATTTATTAATTTTTAAAAAAGGGAATGGGCTTGTAAAACGTCCCCCAGGACATTCTAACATGCAGCCATAGTTTAGATCGGGACTCAGCATCCTTTCTCCGTGAAAGGCCAGATAGTGAATATTTTCGACTTTGTGGACCACCTCAGGTCTCTGTCAAAGATTCTTCTACTTCGTCTTTCTTTTTGTTTGTTTTTAAATTCTTCACAAACGTAAAATCCATTTTTAACTTGGGCTATAGCAAAGATAGGCTTTGGGCTTTTCTGACTCCTGTTTTAGACCAACAAGTTCCATCTTTGGCCTTTCTTTTTCTTCTCCTTATGGAAAGTGGGTTTCAGGAGACTGGGCATTATAGATAATTTGTTTCCTTATCTTTAATGCAAAGGGGTTGAATGTATGATCATCTATGCTCCCTCCAGCGCTGAACATCTCTGATTCTACTTTGTGGAGGTGGCCGTGGTGAGCTCCTCTTGGGGCATGACACACGTGTGTCCTGGGCCAGGAGTTCATCGCAGCAGCCCACGAGGGGTGCATGAAAGATTCTAAGCTTTCAAGTGAAAAGATCTGGGTACCAATTCCAGTCTATTGTGTATCAGGCTCCCTCACTGCCCCGTCTGTGACTAGGATAATAACAATGACTTAACAGGGCTGTCGTGAAGATTAAATAAGATGACGGAACCTGTGTAATGAAGTGGAAACAAGGCCGCTCCTTCGTCCAAGCGCCTCAGGTCCTTGCTAACTGTGTGAGTTTGGGCCAAGGCACCGTCCCAAGCCACAGTTTGCTTATGTGTAAAATGGGGATGATTATATCACTGCTTCCTTCAGAAGGTTGTGACAGTTAAATGCGGCAACCCATGTAAAGTGCATTAGACAGAGGAGGAGGCACTTAACAAACAGCTGCCATTAGACTTGCTGAGATAAAGGAACCAGTTCAGTCACATGGCCCAGTGTAGGATCATGATCATGTGGTCAGAACATCAGCGAGACGCTGAACAGTGCTTTTCTGTTGCTGCTCTGGGGTTTTTCCAACACATGTACAAAATCAGCAAAAATATATATAGAAGCAAGGAGGCTCAGGGAAAATGAGCCAGACATGCAGCTATTGCAAACCCGTGATGTGCCAGGCCCTGGGTTTCTTCCTGGAAATAGAGACATACATAAGACACAGACGATGATCACCATCAAGGGTTCAAGGGCAGTGCATAACTCTTTGTTCAAATCCACAGAACTATGACTCAAAGAAAGCATACGGCTGGTAGAAAGATCTTGCAAATCAGCCCTGTGCTCTTTTGTATCACAGTTCAGGAACGTCTCTTCTCCACGCAGTTTCATGGCACATCAGTGTGTGACTGGGGAGTGCTGACAAATCTACCGTTGAGCTTCCTAATAATTTGTGGCATCAGAAATGTGCAGGAGACCAACCAAAGAAGACAAACAAAATGACTTAGACCTTCTGTGTGATCCCACGAGGGTCGTGTTGTAGGGCTCCTGTAATAATGTGAGTTATTGTGTCTGTGTAGTGCTGGGCAACATGCCTGGGCCTAGGCCTCCTCTGTTCTTGGTCTCCCATTTGACATGAAGAATGAGAAGCAGACTATTCCCGCACATACTCACGTCTTCTGAGATCTATGGATCTCTGTTTTAGCTCTTCCCAGCTTACTCTTTGATGAAGGAGAGAAGGAGAAAGGCACTAATAGGCACTAATCCTACAACTTTTGACCAGTCTGTTTAACCACTGAAACTGCTCCTTGGAGGTTGATGTCATCCTCAGCGTTTTATCTTTTTACTAATTTAGAAAACTAAAGTCTAGAAGCTTTAATTTTTTCTGGAGCCTCTGATCAGAAAGGAGAAACAACCTTTAAACTCTGTCTGCATCAAAAATCAAAGCCCTTTCACAATCCTACGCAACTCTCCTACTTACCTCACAAGTAAATGAGCTTAACAATAGAGAACATTTATAGAGTCCTTGCCATGTGTGCTTACTGTATATACTGGAGGTTCTTATGATCTCAGGAAGGAGGGTTTATAAGTGACCACACCAGTGCTGCTTCACAGGCTAGGGAATTGCACCGCAGAGCAGAGTTTAGAAGATTGCTTAAGGTGGCGCAGTTAATAGGTGGGAGAGTTAGCGTTTGAAGTAGCCAACGGGCCTGGTGTTTTCAAGTGCTGTGCTATAGAATCTCTCTTTGCTTGATTTTTGTCTCACATCTTCTTGGTTTGGTCACAAGTTGCATCTGTATCGACTAATTGAAGCAGTTATCTAGAGTTTTGTGCCCTGGATTTTTAATAATTAATGCAAAGACTTTAGTCTGTTACTGAGGATAAATCACTTGCCATGTGGAAAATGAAGTAGGAGTCCATTCTTTAAAAATATGTGCTCCAAAGAGCAGATCCTCAATCCTTTCTTCCTGCATTCATCTATGTGAGACTTGAGACCGGGAGACCCTATTTAAAATACTTGTTTATAGCTCCCAATCTCCTGTATCTGTTGGCATTCCCTGGTTGAATAAAATTCCCAGATGGACTTTACTTCTTTTCCTTCACCATTCCTCAAGTCAGAGAGTGACAGCACAAATTGAATGTGAGCCGCGATTGGAAGGATCCTCATTTCGTGTAATTTAGAAGCAGAGACAGTCTGAATGGCTCGCTGATTTAATTACAGGATGTAAAAGTGGGTGAGACATGGCACAGCACTGACGGCTGATGGAGGCCTCTGCTGTATATCCTTGTTTTCGTCTCCCAAAATTATTCAGACAAATCTCATGGGGAAATTTTGACGTGGCAATAGTAAACAGACGCTTTTCTTTAACTGCCAGGGTAAATTACCAGGTAATTGTGGTGGAAACATGTGTCAATACAACGTGGTCTCCCTTCCTGTCTGTGTTTCCTTCTTTCCCCTTCCTCCTCCCTGCAGCCTTTCAAGACTGTCTCTGTTTGCAGAGAAGTGAGAGAAGCAGAAACCTTCTCTTTCATAAGGTATTTTCTGAGGCTGCAATTTCTTCCTTTGCAGCCAAGTGGCATTTCTGAGCGGGGTGTTAATGAGCCCAGTGCAGCCCTTGGTAGGCAGCGACTGACCAGCAGAGCTGGAAACGTGCCCTCGGTTTCAGAGATATCTCCAGTGATGCTCGTAGCCACCCGTTTTCCTGTTTGGTAGTGAAGCTGTGACTCAGAATTGAAGCCTATGGTAACTTTATCTCATCTTTTATTTTGGCCTCAGCCCCAAAAGTTCTGAAGAGTTGATTTCAGACTGTGGAAAACCAAAGAACAAAATCTCATTTTATTCTGGAAACCATAGCAGGACCATCCACGCCACTGCCCCGGCACCTGACCTCATGCAGCACTCCTGGCCTACATGCTTGACCCGGTGCTGCCGGCTGCTCCTTCTCACCACACCAGGCTGGGTTGGTGACCTTAGCTGAGGCATTCCCTTAGCAGTGACTCAATGTGGTTCTTCAGTTTGTGCATTTATCCAGCAAGGAGGACATAGCTCTATGGATAACCTATGGATCAATGACTCCATGGACAATGGTGGTTATGGACTAAAGTGTCACCAATGCCACTGAATGAGAAGCACTGAGATGATGTAGCAGAAGGACTTTGCAGGGGAGCTGTGACAAATTGCAGAGAAAATTGTCCTCATCTCACCCTGTACTTTATTTGCAGAATCTCGAGGATAGCTGACTGGCTCACTTTGCTCGCAGTAATTGCCTTCCTTCAGCCATCAACTTAAACTTGAGCATCTGACAGCTCCCTCTCCACGGGCAGCGGGTCTCCCTAGGCTGCCGCCTGTGGACCAGCGTATCCCTTTGCTCCTGCCAAGCTGTGCTGCAGCCGCACCCTCTGTCCCACGATGTTGGCATCCTGGTTCTCTCTGGTCCCCTTCTAGGGCCTCCCTTCCACCCTCAGGTGCTGTCATCATAGCTGGAGAAGGCATCCAGAGCACTCTTCAGGATGCGCACTCTCCTGTTTGGTGAACCCCAATATCTTTCTCTTTCCTCGAGAAGTGGCCAGAGTCTTCCATCCTCCTGGAAGCTTGCCTTAAGCTCTGCACCCACTTTTTTTCTTCTTTCTTTCTATCTTCTCTCTCTCTTTCTTTCTTTCCTTCCTTCACCTCCCCTCCCCTTCTCTCCCCTTCCCTTCCCTTATCTGCTTTCCTTTCTTCTTTCTTTTCTTTTTTTTTTTTTTTTCCTGGAGTCTTGCTCTGTTGCCAGGCTGGAGTGCAATGGCATGATCTCGGCTCACTGCAACCTCCCCCTCCTGGGTTCAAGTGATTCTCCTGCCTCAGCCTCCCGAGTAGCCAGGACTACAGGTGCCCGCCACCACACCCAGCTAAGTTTTGTATTTTTAGTAGAGACAGGGTTTCACCATGTTGGCCAGGATGGTCTCTTTCTTTCTTTTTTGACGGTCTTGCTCTGTGGCCCAGGCTGGAGTGCAGAGGTGTGACCTCAACTCACTGCAGCCTCTGCCTCCTGGGCTCAAGTGATTCTCGTGCCTCAGCCTCCCAAGTAGCTGGGACTATAGGAACGCACCACCACACCTCTCTAATTTTTATATTTTTTTTGTAGAGATGGGGGGTCTCACCATGTTTCCCCGGCTGGTCTTGAACTCTTGGGCTCAAGCAATCCTCCTGCTTCAGCATCCCAAAGTGCTGGGATTACAGGTATGAGTCACCCTGCCTGGCTTCTCAATCTGTTTAGCAGTAGCAACTGCCACCATTGCCATTTAGTGTCCTCATAATAATACTGTGGCAGAGGTGTTATTATTCCCTTTGTGGGTAAGAAAATAGAGGTTCAAAAGGATCATGATTTACATACATTAATAATTCAGTAATAATTGAAAATACCAAGCATGAAGTGCTTATGTGCCGTATGGTGGGTTAAGTTCTTCATATAGATCATCTCATTTAATTCTTTAAAAACCCCATTTGACAGATGAAGAAGCGAGTCTAAGAGAGATATAATTAATGACAGAGTGAGATTTGAACCTTACTGACTATACTTCAACTGCCAGTCTTGCTCCATATTTCATTTTCTGAAACATTATCCCAAATAATTCAGTAACTGGCAGTTATTATTATTGTTATTTTTTAAAAAGTGTTGAAATTTTGGGCAAAAAGTCCACTTTATTCCCAGTCTGGCCCCTAAGGCTTGTTCTTTTGATTTTAATTGGCAAATAATAATCACTCTTCTTACTTGAAAGGAAACTAGATATTGTAGGAGGCAGCCTCAGTTTGACTGCCTTTCCCAGGAACAAGGCCACTGAAACACATACTTTGTGTGGGTGAATACAGATTAAAAGCTGACTAGATGATAGGAAAAATGGGAATAAATAAAACGACAAATTGTCTCATTTCATATTTGTCTAATTACTCCAGTTCAGATACAAACTTAACACAAAAACGTAGCTTTTACTCACTCATATTTTGCATCTTAATTTCCCAGTTCGGCTTTTTCTGCCCCTAAGTATGTAACTCTTATATACTCCAGTGCTTTAGTAATAGCCTTATCCAAGCTATTGACATGAAAATAAGGAGTAATGTACACTCAATTGTACATAATAGGGTTGTAATTCCATGGAGAGATGCCTGAGTGCTTTGCTAATGCCATGAGAAATTCAACGTGGAATTCCAGGCTTGAGTTAACGTGCAAGAGGACCGGGTTGGTTCCTGTGCAGCAAGATGAGCTGACTTTTCTGCAGGATGCTGCTACCAATGCGGCCCCTCTAGAGAGCAATGCTGATGGGGAAGCAGAGGCTACGGCGAGGCCATCCACTCTCCACGACGCATTAGGTTGTCCTGTTCCTGACATAGTCTGGCCGGCTTCATTACGCTCATCCTGCTATAAAGAATAAGACTCCAGGGATCTTCCTGATGTAAAATTCATTCAATGGAGATTGACATTTCCAAATCAAAACAACACAGTGCTCTATTCAATATGAGATATTTGTCAGGATTTTTATTAGTGATTAGAAATTATGAGCTAGGCATTCATATTCCAGCAGAACATCTTGCTTTAATTATTAAGGGCTCTCATTTTTGGTCACAGTCGTATCCAGCCAATACCAAATGACTTCATGCGAATCACCATGCTAAGCTGTGGTGGGCATCTGGGTGTCCCCTGTAGGGCTACAGGTGCCTCAAAGGGAGCCCCACTGTGAATGTTCTGAGGGTACATGGACCTGGGTATGTAGATCTGTGGGGGCTGGAGCAGTGTTGTTGGGCGTGAGAGCCAGAGCTGTTGTCAAGAGGGGCCAACATGCGAGCTAGAGCTGCATGAAAGGTTTAGTGGAGAGCTAGGAATGGATATGGAAGAAAAAGGAGCAAGGATAGAAGATGAGAGGGTTGGAATCAGGATGGACTGTGTATTAGTCCATTCTTACACTGTTATAGATAACTGCCCAAGACTGGGTAATTTATAAATAAAAGAGGTTTAATTACTCACAGTTCTGCACAGCTGGGGAGGCCTCAGGAAACTTACAATCATTGGAAAAGGGGAAGAGCCACCTCTTTCATGGTGGCAGGTGAGAGAGAGAGTGGTGAGCAAGCAGGGGAAACTGCCTTATAAAGTCATCTGGTCTTGTGAGAATTCACTGCCACAAGAATAGCATGGGGGAAACTGCCCCCATAATTCAATCACCTCCCTTTCTCGACACATGGGGATTACAATTTCAGATGAGGTTTGGGTGAGGACACAGAGCCAAACCATGTCAGACTGACAAGCCTTAACTAGTCCGGGATTATGATTCATGACCAAGGATATGGAGGAACCCTGCAGCTTCCCTTAGGAGTACTTGATGTAAAGGAGTCCCATGAGGGCCAGGTACAAAGGAAAAAGTGACGATCCACAACAGTAATAATTTATATTTTATAATTTACAAAGTATTTTCACCTACATGATTCCTGTAATTCTTACAAAATGCCATAAATTATAGGGATAGCATTGTAGGTCAAATAAGCTAGACCAACATTTCTTAACATGGGATCCAGAAATATCTGGGAACTCCCGGTAGGCTTCAGGGCTGTGCTGTGTAGGAGTTAGGAGCCTGGAGTTTGAGGCTGGGCCGTGTGCATCCTGGCTCAGTTGTGTTAGCCATGTGATCTTGGGCAAGTTACTTAACCTTCCTGCCTCAGGATCCTCATCTTCAAAACTAGAATCTAAATAATACTTATTACTATAATTCCTCCTAGTTTTGTTTAGATAATGTAAGGGCCGAGGGGAAACTTCCCCTTTGCCCTATAAAGGTTCATTGAACATCAACTTTAAAAAGGCAGATTAGTAGGAGAAAAGGCATACAAAACTTAATTTTAATGTGCATAGCATGGGGGAATCACAACAGAATGGTTATCCAATAACCCAATGGGTACAGAAGCTTATATTCCCCTTTGCATAAGGGGAGGAGGAGATGGGGAATGGGCACTTTTTTTGAGCAGCAGCAAATGATTATTATGGAGAATAAATGGACAGAAATTAACTTGTAAATGATTCTGTTTTTGTAATTTCAGTGAGCCAGGGACATGGAAACCAGGTGCTTTTGCATTTCTCAGTCTTCTTTTCCCAGATAGACAATGAGATTTCAGGAAGGAGAAATAGGCAATTGTCTTTCTTTTGGAAGGAGGCTTTCCTTACCAGATAAGGACATTCCAGGAGTCTCTCTATCCATCCATGTGCTTGCTAGGGTCGCGGGTGAATAAGGCAATGTTAGAACGACCTTGATTCTGAAGCAGCATCTCAGGCCTTTCAACATGGGACAGCACCATTTCTGAGGTATCACCTTCTGAGCTCCAACAATAATTAACTGACTTAATACCAAGGCACAGAGTAATCCCTGTATGAGTTGTTCTCATTGCTCAATGTGTTCTTCCTGCCCACTGCACAGACAAAACCAATTCACTGAGACCGTGGTACTGAAGTGAAGAAGGAGTTTAATTAATGCTAGGCCAGCCACATGGAAGAACTGGAGTTTATTACTCAAATCAGCCTTTCTAAGAATTCAGAGGTTGGGTTTTTGTAGCTAATTTGGTAGACAAGGTGTTGCTGATTGGCTGGGAGTGCAGTCATGGGGTGTGGAAAATGGTCCTCACGTGCTGAGGTCCTCAGGAGACCACAGGACTGGTTGAGTCGTGAGTCACAGGTTCGTAGTTAATTCCTAGAAGCAAAAATCATGGAGTTGATTGCTAGAATGTAGAAATCTAAAAAATATCTCAAAATACCAATCTTAGGTTCTACAATGGTGACGTTATCTATAGGAGCAACTGGGGAAGTCGCAGATCGCGTGACCTCTGGCCACGTGACTCCTGAGCAGTAAGGGATTATAGAAACCATGCCTACACTTGAGCAGAACTCAGGCCTCTCCCGTAATCCTAATCTCATGGCCTTTTGTTAGTTTTCACTCACTGAGAAAGGAGGGGGTTAGTTTTAGGGAGGGACTATTTTCCTTGCATCCAAGTTAAACTATCAACTAAATTCCTCCCATGGTTATCTTGGCCTATGCCCAGGAGTGAGCGAGGACAGCCAGCCTGTAAGGCTAGAAGCGAGAGGGAGTCAGCCGTGCTAGACCTCTGTCCTGTCATCATCTTCACATGCAAAGGCAGTTTCAGTCTGAGGAGTTTCCAAGCCATGAGTGCAACTGTTGGAATCAACGCCCATGTCTTTCTGTTTCTCATCAGAGAGGCTGAGACAACTTCAGGGTAGGGGCAGTGTTTGAAAAGGCCCTTGAAGGATCCTTAAGATTGGAAAAGGGGAGATATGGGATGCAGAAAGGGAGTGGGCTAATAGGGGACAGGGACTGCAGGGATTTGTGGAGGGTGGTCCTTAGCAAAGCCCAGAGATATGAAAGTGACCTTCAAAGATGTAGGAGTCATCTGTTCTGGTTTGGGTGCAAGAGAGAGGAGAGAGTGGGGGAGCAGGCACCTTTTCTTTTCCTTCTTATTTTCTACTTTACTTCTTTCTCAGTGTCATGATTTAATATCTCCTGCAAACGTAACCCATCCTCCCAGGTCTTTTGGCTTTATATTATGAAGGAGGTGAGGAGTGTTTGTGTGGGGTGGGAAACTGAGAGAGAAATGGGACTTGAGAATTTATTCTAAGATCAAGTTGTGTTGGAAGGAGGCATTGGGATAAGGCTCCTGGGCTTCTGCTGTGTAAGTTTTTTTCTGAAAAATAAGTCTTGGTATGGTCAGGGTGTCAGGCCCCTTCAGAGTGTGGCCTTGTGCCTTGTGTAGCTGCTCCTCCCCTGACTGGGCTGCTGCTGTCTGGACCAGGAATGTCCACACATGGGCTGTGGAGGTCTAGTCCTCAGCCTGTGTGTATTAGGTCACCTTTACACTACTATGTAGAAACACCTGAGGCTGGGTAATTTATGAAGGAAAGATATTTAATTGGCTTATGATTGTACAGGCTGTATATGGAAAACATAGCACTGGGATTGCTTCTGGGTAAGCCTCAGGAAGCTTAAAATCATGAGGGGAATTGAATAGGGAGCAGTTGCGTCACAGGGCGATAGCAGGAGCAAGAGAGCATGGGGGAGGTGCCACACACTCGCAAGAACTCACTGACTATTGTGAGGACAGGACCAAGGGGATGTTGCTAAACTATTTACAAGAAATCTATCTCCATGGTCCAATCCCCTCCCACTAGGCCCCACCTCCAATGCTGGGGATTAAAATTCAGCATGAGATTTGGTGGGAACAAGTATTCAAACTATATCACCATGTGAGCTCAGAAGGCCCCTGTGTGGAGCCAGCTGCAGCAGATGCAGACTCCCTGTCCCTGGCCCTTTCCTTGGGCCTTCCCTTCCCTCTTGGCATGTATCCTGCCTGCCTGCTTCCTCCTCACTGTGCTCTCACACAGGACTGTGGGGAGGGCCATGCGTCAGGGCTGCCTACATGCTGCAGATGTTCATCCCAAACAGAACCCTAGGAACAGTCATGAACAGATGCTTCCTATCTGGGTATTGACCAAGTATAATGACTCAGTTTGTGTATCAACTTGACTGGGCTGAGAGATACCCAGATAGCTGGTAAAACTTTATTTCTGGGTGTTTCTGTGAGGGTGTTTCCAGAAGAGATTCACCTTCGAATTGGTGAACTGTGTAAAGAAGACCCAGGCTCACCAAAGTGGATGGGCATCATCCAATCCATTGAGGGCCTGGTTAGAGCAAAAAGGAAGAGGTGGGGTGAGTTTGCTCTTTCCGTTTAGGTTGAGTCATCCATCTTCTGTAGTCCTTATGCATTGGAGCTCCTGGTTCTTGGGTCTTCAAACTCAGAGTCTTATACCAGTGTCCCCCCAATTCTCAGGCTTTCAGACTTGACTGATAGTTACACCATTCCCCCATCCCCCAATCCCCTACCCATTTTGTCAGTACTCAGTACTCTGAGGTAACTCAGACTGAATTACCTCATAATCTCATGAGTCCATTCTAATAATCAATCAGTCTGTCTATCTTTATCTATCCATCCATCTATCTAAATCTTTCTATCTATCTATCTATCTATCTATCTATCTATCTATCTCTATATTTCTATCATCTGTATTAGTCTGTTCTCATGCTGCTAATAAAGACATACCTGAGACTGGGTAATTTATAAAGGAAAGAGGCTTAATTGACTCACAATTTAATTAGCTGGGGAGGTCTCACAATCATGGTGGAAAGCAAGGAGGAGCAAAAGCACATCCTACACGGTGGCAGTCAAGAGGGCATGTGCAGGGGAGCTCCCCTTTATAAAACCATCAGATCTCGTGAGACTTATTCACTATCATGAGAACAGCCTGGGAAAAACCCACCCCCATAATTCAGTTACCTCCCACTGGGTCTCTCCCACAACCCATAGGATTATTACAATTCAAGGTGAGATTTGAGTGGGGAAACAGAGTCCAACCAAATCATCCTCTATCTTTCCTATTGCTTCTGTTTCTCTGGAGAACACTGACGGACATGCAAAGTTCAAGCTGTATGGATTAAGTCCTCTTAATTGCCTTCATCATGTTTGCCCAGATTGCCTCAACCAATGATTTCATAATCTTTGTTGGTAAATGAGGTAATCCTTGGCGGGAAGTTTTAGCTTCATTGCCTGAATTTTCTTCTCAAATGGTGTATTGTCCCTTTTGTGGTGTTTGCCACTATTTCAGCTAACTCTTCTTTACATTTTAGAGTTTATACTCTGAGCTTTTACAGTGAGGAGAGGTTCCTCCCTTCTCTGTATCTCTCCTGGGGTCATATTTGTAACTTAGCCTGTGAGAAAACCACCTCTTCTTCCTATAGTACTCTAAATTTTACAAGTGTGTTAACGTCTTCCCCTGGGCAGAAGCATGAGGCGGTGGAGCACAAAATTTTAAGGAGGTACAAAAGGTGGTCCACAGATCTGTGGCCAAGCTTACATGTTTCCCTGCTTTTTCCTGTGTGACTTTACATAGGTGATTTAATTTCACTGTCCTCGTATGTAAAATTAAAACAAAAGCAATTTTACCACCTTGCATTGCAGTGCAGAGCAAGTGAGAGGCTACGTGGAAAGCATGCACGCAGGTCAACACACAATGAACCAGCACTGCGCACCGTAGTCCCTTCCCTTCTCCTGCGTCTTCACTGATGTGCCCTAGCGCTTCCTCTGTCTCACTCTCTTTTTCTCTCTGTTTTTTATCAATTTGTTTCTGTACAGCTGAAGAATAATGATAGAGCACTGGTCTACCATTTCATTCAAGTATAAAACCAGAAAATCAGTTCTTACACTGATATACCTATTTCTTATATTGATATGCTGATTTATTACATGTGTTAAATATTTTACAATTTGTAAACGCACTCATTTCTTTGCTTATTCATTGAACTCTTCATTCAACAGAGGGTTTATGTTTGCACTGTGCCTGGCATCTGCTTCCTTACTGTACCCGGCAACGCCTTCTGAACTGCCAGAGTGAGGACGTTCCCTTTGCGGGTGTGGATGCCCAGATGAGGGATGCCTCAAGGTCACGCAGGACGTAAGGCCAGCTCTTCTGACTCTTGGTGCGGTGCTCTTTCATCTCTTGCAGGCTTAATGAATCTCAGTTAGTATCAGAGAGCACATTGGTCAGGGAACCAGGGGAAGCTAAGTGCTCTATAAAAAGCTTATGTGCCTCCCAAGGAATCCTCTTTTCATTAGAATGATTTACAGTGGGATTTTCATTCTAAAAACCTGCCAGCTCCTGAATGATATTTGTAAAATGCTTAACCCCATGGGGATTCCTTCTGATATGCAGGAAAAGGTACCATAAATTGTTTTGTTTTCGTTTTCAAATGGGAAGACATGAATTATGTTCTTAGGAGGTATGCCAAACTAAGTGCATAGGAAAATGCATTTATAGTGAACATTTTGACTAGAAAATGCAATAGACGAGGAAGATTAGTCTTCCCTGGAGACTGACTGGAGCTCCTGGCTGGGTCATTGGCCAACTAGGCTAATTTCAGGTGGTTTCTGAGCAGGAGGTGCAGTGCCTGAGTGCAGATGGAGCCTGATGGGGCAGGAGGAGGGGAGGTGCTCAGGTGCGTACTCGTACATACCTGCTGTCCGGTCAGAGAAGCCAGGTCTACTAACAACCAAAGAACAACCTTGGCCCCCAAGAGAAGGAAGCAAGGCCCACATGAGAGCCTGGTACAACAGCATGAGAGACAGGGGCCAAGAAAGAAGTAAGGCCAGCATTCTCGGGCTCCTTACCTGGGTATCTGGCCCGGTGGGCTAAAGTGGCCTTTGCTGCATGCACTTTGCTAAGTGGTTGTTGTGAAATTTGATGGTAACTCATGGGCACAGAATTTAGGACAACCTGTTCCTCTTCTTGGGTGAAGCAGAATTTATTCCTGTGCCACTTTGAGAAAACAGAAAAAGCACAAAGATCCCAGAAAAAATGGTTCGTTCTTCCCTAAAGTCTCCGGAAATATTCCGCAAACATGAATACCTAAAGCCATCCTATCAGGGAACTGGATGCATCTCCAGGAGACAGCCCTGCTTCCCAGTACTAAATGTGATGCTGATGCTTCTGTCCCAGGGAGGAGCTGGGAAAGACCACATTTCCCGAGGTCCACATTTCCACTGATTCTAGACAAATAAGTGGAAGGAATAAGGATGGACGGAGTTACCAGGCCTGGGTTCTTGCCCGGTCTCAGTGCTGTGGGAAGTGAAATCAGTCCTTTATATGGGTCCCCTAGGGGCTGACTGTGGGCTTGATACTGACACATGTAATTTATTCCACACTAACTCCAATCCCACAAGTTAGGAATTGTTATCCCTGCTGTGCTGTTGGTCAACTGGACTCAGATCAGTTTCCATACAGCACGTGTTTGACAGGTGGGTGTTACTGGGGAAACTTGCTAAACCCAAGGGTTAGCAAGAAGAGGGGGTGTGACACCCCCTGGGCT
The DNA here is from genome assembly GCF_037993035.2 of Macaca fascicularis. Taxonomy (NCBI): domain Eukaryota; kingdom Metazoa; phylum Chordata; class Mammalia; order Primates; family Cercopithecidae; genus Macaca; species Macaca fascicularis. The sequence goes on from NC_088387.1 coordinate 115,334,236, forward strand.
CCCACCTCACAGCAGGATGCTGGCCCGGACTCTACAGCATGTGCAGTGTGTGTGGTATGTGTGTATTGTGTGCATGTGTGGTATGTATATGTGGTCTATGTGTGTGTGGTGTGTGTGTTGTATGTGTGTGTATGGATGTACATGCATGTGTGTGTATGGATGTACATATATGTATGTGTATATATGCATATATATGTATATAGTGTATATATTATGTCTGTGTGTATAGTGTGTATATTGGGTATGTGTGTATATTGTTGTGTAGAGAGTGTGTGTGTGTGTATTGTGTGTATAGGTTGGTGTGCACACGTGTGCTTGCCAAGGAAGGGGCTGCTCTCCACTTCCCCATGCCCTGGTGCAAGTATAAGGAGGACTGAGTTGTTTGGAGTGAACAGGGAAAGGTCTGCCCCAGGATGCCTCTGGGGAGGGAGCCCAACTTTGCTGGAGTATTCTGTAACTGGTGACCTTTGGTGAAACGGGGTTCAGGTTGCTCCAGAGCCTGCTCTTCCCTCTTCTCTCCCCTTTCTGTGAAGTTTAAGCTCAGGGTAGCCCTCCAGCCAATGCACCCATCTTGCTCAGCCACTGATAAGTCCTTGGCCCACAGGACCACAAGGCCAGGCTCTCCCCGCTGGGCTGGAGAGGACCTTGAGGCTCCCGAGGCAATGCCTGCTATCATGAGTCGAGTGCATGGTGGAGTGAGGGTACACACTCAGGTTCCTCAGATTGCACATTTTACTGTCTTTTCATCATACTATTTTTCTTTCTTCTAGTATCCCTTCTTTAGCAGCCTTTGTTTCTCAGTTCTAAAAAGCGGCTAATGCTGAGTGAACTGTGTCATAGTAAAGTAACTCTGCCAGAACCTTCTCATGAAACTGTTGTCCAAAGGAGAGAGGAAACACACACACACGCGCACACACACACAGGATGGGGCATGTATTGACTGAGTGCTTTTTACAGCCATACCCTGTACATATTTTATCACAATTAATCTCTACGACAATGTTGAGAGGCATTCATTCTATTTTATGTAAGAGGAAACTGAAACTAAGAAAGTCAAAGTGACTTCCTCACATATACACAGCCGGTGCCTGCTACCATGCGGAAAGATGATGCCAATCTGGCTGGCAGCCAGAGAGCGAACATCTGCTTTAATAGACAGGAAATGCTGGGATGCCGTGAGAGCCGCCGTAAGAGCCAGGTACTGGAAGCAGCTGTTTCCAGGCGTTGTTGCCTTCCTCAGAGCAATGCACACAGCTGCTTCTGATGGAAGCCACCCTTGGCAATGGCCTGTGGTGCATGCAGCAGGAGGAACTGGTACTTGGAGCACTGCCAGTGGAACCACTGAGTGAGCACCGCTGAGGAGTGGATTCCACAGGAGCTGCCCCTTCCATGAACTTTGGGTAAAATGTGCCCCTCAGAGCCACCATGTGTCACTTCCAGGTAGAGGATGGAGTGCTGAGGCCCATGGCTCCGAGGCCTCTATCCCACCATCTTGTTGGGCTTTGCTAGTGGATGTTTCTCTCCTTAGAGGAGGCAAGAGCTCACTAGTCTTTCAATTGTACGTCTTTCTAAGGACTGGGACCCTGGTTTTTTTATTAGGGCCTCTGGTGGAGTGCAGACCAGGACACTCTGGTAGTGAGCCCTTCCAGCCACACGTGATGGAGTGGAAAGATTCTCAGTGTTGTTGTTTGAATGGCTGCAAAAGCTGCCTGAACTTCAGTGAAGTCCTTGATGATGCCAGACGTCCATTTCATGTGTGTAAAATAAAGGCACTAATGCCTTGCTCACGGGATTTTTGCGAGGAGTAATTGAAATAGTGCATCCAAAGCACCTGATGCAACACTGAGAGATTTGCTTCTTTCTTGGCCAGAAGTCGTCTTCCTTCCCATCCTTCTGCTCTTGGCTTGGAGGCCACATTCTCCAATAATCTTTTCCTCACTCCCAGGTCTAATTTAGGTTCCTGAAGAGTTAGGAATGCTTTTGGTTACAAGTGATGGAAGAGATGAGAAAGAAGAAAGTTATATTTTACAGTCAATTCCACTGTAACAGGATGCAAATGTGTCGAAAATTCCCTACTCTATGCAACACTGGGCAATAAAAACCACAGGGTTGATGGGGAAAAATGGGACTAGGGATACATCATTCTAAATGTTTGTCCATGAAATAAAGAAGAATAGTGACCTAATAAAAACAGTAGTGTAGTTTTACGCAGGTTAAATGATTAACATATGCACAAATACTACAGAAAACGTGGTGCTTAACCTTGAAAAAGGCTTGAAGCTTGCTTGAGAGTGTGGGTACTGGGGTTGCAGCTTGTGCACTGTGGTGAAATGGGGGGAGTAGGAGGGTATGGTCTGAATGTGTGTCCCTCCAAAATTCATATATTGAAACCCTAATCCCCAATGTCATGATATTAGGGAGTGAGGTCTTTGGGAGGTGATTAGATCATGAAGATTTCATGAAGATTCCGCCCTCACGAATGGGATGGGTGCCTTTATAAAAGAGGTCCAATGGAGCTTGTCTGCTCCTCCCACTATGTGAGGTCACATAGGAAGGTGGCATCTGTGAGGAACAGACCCTTCCAGACATCAGATCTGCTGGTGCTTTGATCTTAGACTTCCCAGTCTCCAGAACTTGAGCAATAAGTTAATTTTGTTTATAAATTACCCAATCTAAGGTATTTTGTTACAACAGCCTAAATGGATTAAAACAGTGGGTGATCTGGATTGGGAGGGAAAGTTGTAGCACCAGCGGTGGGTGGTGAGGCTCCTAACACGTGGGGTGAACTGGAGGTTGGAAAATGCTGGGGTGTGTGTGCGTGCACTTGTGCATTCCTAGTCTCAGATCAGCTGCATGCAGTTCTGTGTTCAACTGGCATTGCTTGCAAATGAAATCACACATACGCAAACACAGAATTTGCCTTATTCTCAAATTGTTCCCTAATATCAACCTTGTTGCAAAAAGTGTCAGTGTGAAATCAACATTAGAGCAGAACCACCTGCACCGGCGTGCCCTGGTGCTCTCCCTCCACTCGAGCAGATGATCTTCCCGGGAAAGACAGAACTGACCCTGGGGCAGGTGGTGGTGGTGCCCCACGCACCTCTGTGTGTTCAGTATCATGAACTACTGCAGTTGACGTGTCTCTGGCAAAGTGCATTTATACATTACTTTATTTTAAACTCTGCCAGCCCTCCAAAATGGATAGATACCTTAGAAGTATCCTTGCAGTAAGCCATGGATTGAGATTAATAATAATAATAATAATAATAAACAATAATATTGCAAATACAAGTAAACACAAATAAGACAGCTGGTATACGTTCTCCATCTGAAGCAAGTTCTCCACTAGTTATAACCGGGTTAAAATGAAAGTCATCTCATAAGATTTGACAAGGGCACAAACAAAGTTTAATATTATGTGAAATTATTTGAAACAATATTTTCATCCACTATTATTAATTCACTCTCTTTGTGCATAGGACCTTGAGGAATTAGCTAAGAAAGTACAAATCCAACACAATTAGTAAGACCTTTAAAACCCAGTGTCCAAACATGAAGACAAACATGTATCACATTTTTGGAAATGCTAAAATTTTTACATGATTCAATCCTATATGTTGCAAAATTCCACTCAACTCAATGGCAATTTTCTAGGTGCCCCCTTTGAGTTTTCTTTCTTAATAGAAAAGAACAAAAAGCAATACCAATTTTAAACACCTTTTCTTCCTACTTTCTGAAACAATTCACAAAACAAGGTGGCACATACAAAATCGTGCCCTTCGCCTTCAAACACTTTTGGAAGATGAACAAAAATATTACTGAAGATTGAAGGGCACCAATGTGTGAATAAATTATTCAGTTTGAGGGGTTTCCTACACAGCTGAATAAAAGTACAGATGTTTCTAACATGCCCAACATTCTGATATTTGCAAAGTTCAGTTCCAATAATGAAATACACAAAGAACAACTTCTTTGTGATCTACAAAAGAAAGACCTCTCGGAAAGAAGCTCCATTCTGAACAGCCAAGCATTCATTTAATGAAATAATATTGCAAGGAAAAAATTATAGAAGGCTAATCAGTGATGCTTTGTGCAATTAATAACAACAGTTATAATACAACAAGATCCCATCAGGTATCAGTCGGTCACAGGGTTATTCTTAATAAGGTGTCATTTAAAATGTTGCAATGTCTTTTAAAGACATGGGAAATGCATATGAAAATATTTCAAAGCACACATACGTTTGCTGTGGATCACATGGCAAAGTACTCTGAAGAGCTGTCAAATTTAGAAACGAGTTATGAAAATTATTATTATTTGAATGCAAGTGATCCATGGGGGACACAGGTGCTGAGTACTAGTTAACCACAGATGCTACCAACCAGGTATTTTTTAAATTACTAAATTAAATATAAATAAATTCGCACATACAGAAATAATTACGTAAAGTATATAACATCAACTCGTAGGTGATTTATAAACAATGAACGAGAAAGTGACTGCTTTTTTGAGGGAAATGTACGCTGTGGAGAGTAAACGGGCAATTCGAAATTAGATGTCTGGAAGTGATTCTATGATAATGTGATTTTATCATCAAAACATGTCATCAATGACAACAAAACTCTCAAATCTGTACGTTGTGAAATTGTACAAAAACATCTTTAATCTATTTTAAATTTTCTAAAATAAGAGTTACAGTGTTTTGAATCCATTTGACAAAATTTTAAAAGTGCCTAATTTCTTAATTTGCTTGCAAGAACAACTCACTTACATTGAAGAAAAAGAAAATTCAGTAGATGTATTTTAGTAACAGCAACAAGTCTAGGTATAATTGTCGAATGGAATTGAAATGTGATACCAAAATATAAAAGGCACAGTTGATAATGCCCTTCTGTTTGGATTTATGTACTTTTGTGATATGCACTTTTCAACTATGATTTAGTACAAAAAATGAACTGAATTTAGAGCTTCACTTTTATTATGTTCCAAAGTGTCAAAGCAACATAAAAAATCATATTTTCTCTTTAAAATTATTGATAAAATGTTTCTTCATTAAAGCACATAATTTGTATTTTTACTGATGAGCAAAAATTAAAAATTGATTGAAAACCTTATTCATTTTCCCTTATTTCATCCTTTAAGGCGTTTTTTTGTTTTGTTTTGTTTTTGTTTGTTTGTTTTTCCCTTTTGTTTTGTAAAGCAGTGGTCCTTTTTGGTAGAAGACAATTTTTCCAAGGACAGGGTGGGGGTGGTAGTGGTTTTGGGATGAAAGTATTCCTCCTCAGATCATCAGGCATTAGATTCTCATAAGGAGTGCGCAACCTGGATCCCTCGCATGTGCAGTTCACAGTAGGCTACTATGAGAATCCAGTGGTGCTGCTGATCTGACAGGAGGCAGAGCTAGGGCAGTAATGCTCACCCGCCTGCTGCTCACCTGCTGCTGTGTGGCCCAGTTTCTAACAGGCCACGGACCAGCACCACTCTAACAGGCCTGGGGTTGGGAACCCCTGTTGTAATGTATTCATCTTTTTCAGCAGTACATGTATATAATTACATAATTATTAATACATAATTAATTAATACATAATATGAGTAGATTCTTTACGTTCTCAGATTGTCCTACTAAATAAATAATCAGAAAACAAGGGAAACCACTGTTTTAGACAATAAATGAGACCTATTGCAACACAACCTAATCGTATCAGAGAGCCGTTGTGAGGACAAAAAGCAAATGAAAAGGGAACAACCCTTAAGGACATCAGATGTTCTCATCACTATAAACCTGTTTTAAAAAATATATAAACACTTGTAAAATGATCGTGGCACGTTGGCAGTCTGCCAGATAGGGTTTCAAAAAATCATTCCTGGGTGTATTTGGAGGAGAAAATAATACTGACACCACCTCAAATTCTGAACCCCAGCATCTGTAAAGACTTTCCTTATATTTTTTACCTTCTTATTCGCCACACATTTTAAAATTCAAATGATTTCATTGTATTTAAAGATGAATCATTCACAGATATATATATTTTAAAAACCATTAATAACCCTCTCACCTTTACCCCTTTAAAGTACCTCCCTTCTGAGGTCATCAAACAGAAGTTCGCCCGGAGCCCACTGCTGCTGTGTTGGTCACCGTGTGTTCATCTCCCGTGGAGAAGTGTGTCGTGTCAGAGTGTGGGGGGCATTCTGCATTGGCACTGATTGAGCCTGCACTCATCCTGCAGGGCGGTGATCATTGTCCGCATTTTATAGACGCTCAGGTTGAGGCTTGGAGAAGTTGTTTCCAACCCTGTTCTGCCCCATAGGGGAGTGGTGCCAGCCAAGCTTAATCCAGGAGGGAGGGTAGGCACTCTGTTTGTGTTTTTTGAGATGGAGTCTCACTCTGTCACCAGGCTGGAGTGCAGTGGTGTGATCTCGGCTCACTGCAACCTCTGCCTCCCGGGTTCAGGCAATTCTCCTGCCTCAGCCTCCCGAGCAGCTGGGATTACAGGCACGTGCCGCCACACACAGCTAATTTTTATATTTTTAGTAGAGACGGGGTTTCACCATGTTGGCCAGGATGGTCTTGATCTCCTGACCTCATGATCCACCTGCCTCGGCCTCCCAAAGTGCTGGGATTACAGGCATGAGCCACCATGCCTGGTTGGTACTCTTATCTCATTGTATCGTATCTGTGCTCTGTCTTAACGATCTCTCCTGATCGTGGCGTAATTCTCTGACTCTGAGTTCATGTGTGTCGGCCTGTACTGGTGTTTCCAGGACACTCGTGCAATTGCACACTGTCTTCCTGGTGACATTAGTGTATGTATGCGTGTGTGTGAGTGAATGGCTGGAACTGCACATAGGCTATGACGTAGGTGGTGAGGTGTGTGTATGAAAGAGGGCAGCAGAATGAATCCGCTAAAGCCATGTGCTAGAACTCTGAAGAATAGGTTCAAATCCCAAGTCTGCCACTTAACAGCTAGAGGGCTTTTGGAACATTTCTGAAATCTCTTTCAGTTTCACTGTTTCTTATCCTTAAATGGGGAGGAAAGTTCCAAAGACACCACTTCACGAGATAATATGAGGATCTAGTGAGATAATGCATATGCGTGTTCAGCAGTGCACCTGGCAACAGGTAAGGGCTCAATAGGAGGCAGCCTACTGGATAATTGATTCATAGCCAACCGTTGACTCACACTCTTGCCATGCATGGTTTCCTTCAGGCTCCAGCAAATTTTTTACAACAAGGTGGTACAATAATGAAAACACCACTCGGCTGTTAGACCACGGATTTCAATCCTTTGTACATCCTAAGAGTTCTGATAATCCAGGAGGCTGGGGACCACGTTTCTCACTCAAATTGCCCTGGTACTGAAATGCATCACATGTAGTGGACACTCAGTTAGGGTTTGTGGGCATACACTGAGTGACTGAGTGATTTAATTCTCTGGAAGAGCTATTTTAGGTTATATCTTATGACATTTTTTCATAGTTGTTCATTTTTCGTCAATAAAAACAGTCATTGTACACGATTTAACCTAGTAATTTATAGGACTCACTAAATAGCTCTCTGAAATAACACACTGTGTGAGATTTTAAAAAGGCATCAGCAAGTAATTAGTTGAAGACTTGCAGGAACAACAACAACAAAAATACTGCAAACTTTTCCCCAGCCCAAACTTTTATTTCATGGATGAAAACAAAACAAAATAACAGCCCTCTACATAAATCAAGGGATTGCTCGTGTTGATTCAGAGAGATAAGGCCAGATACAGAAAGATGAAGTCAGATCCTGGATCCAAGTGTTTTGCCTTAAGATTCAGGTCCTTTCCGCCTTAACATTCAGGTTTTTCTAATTTGAAAACAAGCCAATTCACTAATAAGAGTTTTTAAAGCATCCACAATGTGAGGAAAGAGCTATGGGGAGAAGCATAAAGGAAAATACAGAGATCCAACTTGACAACGTGATCAATCAGAAAACCCAGAAGCGAGAATGATCAGTATTCATGGAGCGTTTGGGGAAGAGCCTTGCTGGCGCAGGAGGGCGGGGTCTGCATTGCGCTTACAGGTCTGTACAGAGAGAAAGGGGACATTTAGGGGGAGAGGCACAGTGGAAAGGACATTAGGAATACAGGCAGGGGTTCAAAAGGAAGCTGGGTGGTAACAATACTCCCATTTCTTTCGAGTTCATCAATTAGAATCACTTTCCTGCGAATCTGACTTCACAGGTGATCCGCTTCACAGACGAGGAGGCAGGAACGCCCACGGGGGACTCACCCAACGTCATCAGCCACACGTGGTAGATACAGGGCACGATTTCCCCTCCATCTGTGTGATCCTCAATCCTGTGACATTCCTGCTTCCTTTTCCCGTCTTGAGGTGGGGGAGCTCCCCCGCAAATGGAATTTCAGTTGCTTAGATCTTTGAATTGGATGGTACTACCTATGCTCACATTAATTAAGCAATTAAGTGGATGTATTTAATTTTATTTTCCCCTGGAAGACGTAATCACCAGTATCGTTATTGAGGAAGGAGGAGGGGAGAAGGAAACCCCAAACGCAGAAATCATTGCTGAGTTCTGTGCCCACTGCCTTTGATGGGTGTGCTCAGATTTTTTTCATCAAGGTGGTTTTGAATCAGTTGCAGGCCTTCTTTCATGCGGGTAACTATTTAAAGATGTGCTATTCGGGGCAAGCGTTCCTACCAACTCATTTTCTCTCTGTCGTCTCCCATGCGGCTGGGGACGGCGCAGGGGAGCGGGCCGCGGCATTGCGAGGGGTGACCACTGGGTGGCACTGTTGCTCCATGGAGAGCTGCCAACGGCGTCCCCGGGGACGCGGCCACGTTGAGCACAAAAGGTGGGATTTCTAAGGTGTGCACGGTGATGAGTTTCTTAATGAATTTACCTCTTCTATGGAATCTCCCTTTGCAGCGTCTCCCGCCGCCCCAGGCCGGTTTCTGACTGTGGACTCTGGGTTGAGCGCATGGGGTCAGTGCGCGTGGAGCTTGCACTGCCCAGACCCACAGCCCCAGGAGCGGCCACCTCCCGTGTCACCCGGGCGGCGTCCTGACGACATCACTTAGAAGATTAAAAATAAATTGAAGCACATGTCACCTTAAAGGGGGCACAAAAAGGCCATCTGCATGATTTGATGCATCCATGAGAAAGGGCTGCTGGCTTTTGATTTGAACTGTATGGAAAGAGAGGATTTTAAAGCTTATAAGCTGCTAGTATTTCCAAAGGAATGACTATTTTTTTATTATTTAAATTTAAAAAGCACTTCCCTGCTCCCCTGTCCCTACACTTTAATTCTTCTTGGCTTTGATTTGGGCGATATTGTAGTTCAGGCCGCTTTCTGCTCCACTATGAAGGCCTGCCCGTGGACCGACGCAGGGAGAATCTTGGGGCAGATGGGGGAGCTGGACCGATGTTCCAGCCCAGAACTGGGGGTCTGCAGAACCAGGAGCCCAGGCCAGGCTGGCCTATCAGCCATGACCATCTGTGCACCGTAGCCACCTACTCACAGCATAGCTCAATCTGCAGATCCACCTAGAACTCATTCATTCCTGACTGGTCTTTTGTTTCAAAACCCCGGCAGCCCTGGCCCCTCCCAAGCCTGAAGTCACACACACTCTCATCCTCCCATCAGTCACTTCCTGGCTAATGGGGACTGAGGCCCAATCATTCTCGTTTTTCATGCCTTGTCAGGAGGCCTGAACATAGAGAGAGAGGAAGGGAGAGAGAGAGAGGGCAGCTCTGGAGGAGGCGCAGAGTATGGGCAGATGTCCTCATGAAAAATTTACAAGGAATAATCAGAGGCCCCTTCTCTCCCCTCCGGCCAAAGTCTCCCTAGGCTTGTTGCCTGGGCCGCTGTGAGAATATTGGAAAAGGGCCCCCTCGTTTTGAAGGCAATCTGGTTCTCGGGGGTTAGTGCCCAGCGTTGATGCACTTGGCTGTCCTCTTGAGACCAGGTTGCAAATGCAGTTCGGGCAAAATTGATGAAGTATCAGTTAATCTGAGGCTGACAGTTTAGAGAGGTCACAGCTGCGAGGGGCTGCCAGGGTCTCCCAGAGACAGGACTAAGAAGAGTTAAAGCCAAGGAGGCTCCGGTGAAATGACGCATTCATCTTCTCCGCCTGTGCGTTTCTCAAACATTGCTGCCTGCCGGGATCCCTGAGCCTTGCTCCAGGTGAGCAGTGTGAGTGGGGAGGCTTTTACCGTGGTGCACGCAGTCACACCTCCTCCCAGACAAATCCAAACCCACACGCCTGGTGCTCCTGGCTCCTTGGGAAGGAAGGAGGAGGGAGCTGCTGCTCCAATTGAAACAGGCAGTTAGGTCTCCTATGCAAATCCCCTTGTTGTAATTGGCACTGTGAGTGTTGCCTGCTCATTCCTCCGTTTCCCGCTAGGGGAAGGTCATCTAGGTAAGAGATGTGTCCACACAGGGTGGGCTCTGAGCTGCTCAGAAGGAACTTTGCAGAAGTGGTGAACCGTTGACTCACACTCTTCCTGTGCATGGTTTCCTTCAGGATCCAGCAAATTTTTTTACAACAAGGTGGTACAAGGAGAAAAACATCATTCTGCTGTTAGACCATGGACTTCAATCCTTGTGCATCCTAAGAGTTCTGATAGTCCAAGAGGCTGGGGGCTATGGCCGTGTTTCTCACTCGAATTGCCACGGTACTGAAATGCATCATGTGTAGGGGAGACTCAGTGTTTGTGGGTACACATTGAGTGACTATAACTGAGTGATTTCAGAGAGAGAGAAGGGTTGCAAATGCCCTTGTCTTGAGTTGTTTTCTAGGGGACATGCTCAGGGCTCGGGGACCCACCCAGTCATCTCACCACCTGGAGAGGTGGCTGCTTGGCCATGTTATCTTCCTGTCTTCTAAATTAGGATGCGGCTTTAGGTTTAGATTAATAAATAATGGGCTTTTATGGGATAGGAAGCATAAAGGGCTTTGTGTTGATCAGCCCTGGGTTGGGTCCTGGCTTCCCTAAGCTTTGAGAATGATTTTATCATTACCACCGCCTGCTTATGGGAAAACAGGGCGGGAGCTGGTCATAGAGTCCCGGTGACAAAGTGGCAGGTGGATGGCTGTGCCAGGGGTCTAACCTGCCCTGTCACACTCCGTTCCCCCTTCCTTTCAGTGACAAGAATGCAAGTAATAGTGGTGAGAATCATGTGCTCAGTTGTGCTGGGCTGAGCATTTCACGTGCATGAACTCATCTCTCCCCCACCAACCTGTGAGAAAGGTATTATTATTGTCGTTATTAGTATTATTATTACCGTATTATCTCTGCTTACGGACAGAGAGATTGAGGCGTGGTAAGCAGGTGGTCAAACCCACCTTCTGCTCCTGTGAGGTTTCTGCTGTTCCCAGGTGCGAGGGGACGGTGCGTGGTGGATGGGTGGGGCCTTACAGTGCAAAACTGCTGATTTCTACATCCCAAAAAAATCATGAATATGAAGGATTATAGCCAGATTGAAACTATCATTCTTTTCAGTAAGAAAAAGTGCATCTATTAACAGAAAGTCAAGTACTTTTCCCCAAAATCACATGGGAAAAGTGTGCAAATACAGAACAGCCCTTCTAGGGAGGAACTATTTTCTCCGAAACAGGAAATTGTTGTACAGTCAGACACACCATAAATACACGTCTAGTTTGTACGCGGCAACTCCAGGGTCTGAGGCTCTTCCTTCCTGGCCCTAGAATGGCGTCTCCTGCGCTGTGGGCTTCCTGCTGAGGCAGGCGCTGAGGCGGTGGGAAGCAGAGGCCGCGATTTAGCTTCATCACGGTGGCAGATGATGCTCTGTTCCAGGGGCCTGGATGGGAGCACCCCGGGAGCCTGCATCTGTCCTCCTCGGCCCTGCGGGGCAGCTGAACCTTGCCGCACAGGACAGGTGCTGCCGGACCGCTGGGTGCCCACCTCCCTGCACCCCTCCTGCCGGGGTCCCTGCCAAGCAGCCTGGGCACTGCCGTCTGGAAGAGGCGCTGGGCCGGTTCTACACCGTGTTCCCTTGCTCCAGGCGGAAAGGTCCATCCAGGCCTCTCACGCCATCGTGGACAGAAGCCAAGTCTCATGGCATGAGATTCAACCAAAGAGAATCTCCTGGAGCTTCTTTTTCTCATTTATTGACGCATGTAACTCACATGCACCATCCATAAACGTGTGTATGTATATACCACACACATAAACACACATATGCCACACACGTGCACACAACATACAGACACAATGAATACACATACACCACACACATAAACACACACGTGTGTATATACCACACACGTGCACACAACACACAGACACAATGAATACACATACACCACACACATAAACACACACATGTGTATATACCACACACGTGCACACAACACACAGACACAATGAATACACATACACCACACACATACACACGTGTGTATATACCACACACGTGCACACAACACACAGACACAATGAATACACATACACCACACACATACACACGTGTGTATATACCACACACGTGCACACAACACACAGACACAATGAATACACATACACCACACACATAAACACACACGTGTGTATGTATATACCACACACGTAAACACATATATGCCACACACGTGCACACAACACACAATGAATACACATATACCACACACATAAACACACACGTGTGTATGTATATACCACACATGTAAATACACATATGCCACACACGTGCACATGACACACACACAATGAATACACATACACCACACACATAAACACACACGTGTGTATGTATATACCACACATGTAAACACATATATGCCACACACGTGCACATGACACACACAAAATGAATACACATACACCACACACATAAGCACAAAGATATCACACACATACACACATGTAATGCACAAACATGCATACACAGATTCCATACACAGAAACACACAGGCACCACACATATGCACACACAGACATGCATACACACACCACACATAAACACACAAATGCCACACACAACACACACCACACACAAACATGCAAACACATACACCACACACATAAACACAATACCACACACATACACAGACACTAACACACACACTGCACAAACATGCACACACATACATGACAGATGTAAACACACAGATACATACACACACACCAACACCCACACTATACACACATAATCACATGCGTCATATGCAACACACAGACTTATACTCCACACAACACACACCCACATTCAACACACACACATGCTCACACCCCTTCCCACACAACCCAGCACACACACACATACATTAAACACACACATGTTCACACCCCTTCCCACACAACCCATCCAACACATACCCACATTCAACACACACACATGCTCACACCCCTTCCCACACAACCCAACACACACACACCCACATTCAACACACACATGCTCACACCCCTTCCCACACAACCCATCCAACACATACCTACATTCAACACACACACATGTTCACACCCCTTCCCACACAACCCAACACACACACACACCCACATTCAACACACACATGCTCACACCCCTTCCCACACAACCCATCCAACACATACCTACATTCAACACACACACATGCTCACACCCCTTCCCACACAACCCAACACACCCACACCCACATTCAACACACACATGCTCACAACCCCTTCCCACAAAACCCAACACACCCACACCCACATTCAACACACACATGCTCACAACCCCTTCCCACAAAACCCAACACACCCACACCCACATTCAACACACACACACCCACATTCAACACACACACATGCTCACACCCCTTCCCACACAACCCAACACACACACACCCACATTCAACACACACACAACCACATTCAACACACACATGCTCACAACCCCTTCCCACACAACCTCAACACACACACACATCCATGCCCCCACATACGTCTTTTTATGGTAGTTATTTCTTGTAAGTAAAATGCTTGTATAATGTCAGCGTATTATTTTCCATAGCATAACCTAAACTTGTCCAACCTGAGGCCCCTGTGGCCCGGGGTGGCTTTGAATGCAGCCCAACCCAAATTTGAAAACTTTTTTCAAACATTACGAGATTTCTTAGCTATTATTTTCTTTAGCTCATCAGCTATTGTTAGAGTGTTGTATTTTATGTGTGGCCCAAGACAATAATTCTTCTTCCAATGTGGCCCAGGGAAGCCAAAAGACTGGACACCCCGGACTTAGTGGTTCTCGTCCTAGGTGATTTTGCCCCTCAAGGTAGCTGGAAAGTCTGGAGACATTTTTGGCGATCACAGCTGGTGGGGGCTCTTGGCATCTAAGGCTGGAGCCAGGGTTTGGGGTGTTTGTAGCACCCTAAAGGCTTGATGCCTCCCCAACACCAAAGAACCCTCTGAGCCCATAGTGTGGAGACCCAGAAACCCGAATGCAATTTCCTAGTAAAAGAAAACGGAAATGAAAATGACAGAACAGTCCCGTGTCTTCTCTCTTCTCCATGCAGCCGTCTGGATGGAGCCACTCGAAATTCCGAGTCTAGGCCTTGCACTGATTTCTCCCCCTGATATCTGGGAAGCCATTTCACTGTTTAAAACCAGAGATGCTAAGTGGCAGCTGCCACCAATTGGAAGGGGACAGGAGAAAGGGATTTTTATGAAGATCTTGTGTGCCGTGGATGCTGCAGGTGGAGACCTCTGCAGTTTGTCCAGCAACTGGCTGCCAGAGACGGGCCAGAGAAGGGCCAAAGCCCACCCCCAGTCTCCATCCCCAGTCCGCACCCCAGTCCGTGCTTGTGGGAAAGCCGGGGAGCAGGTCATGTGTGTAATTCCAGGAACTATTGCATGGCGAAGCCTACATGCCCTCGAAACCCGGGCACCTCCCTGGCCCCACAACTGCTTCACACAATCCTTGTGTTTCTATACGTTCTATGTGTAGTTTCGGGAAAGAATCTGTAAGTGATGTCTGAAGCAAGTTTCTGAATGTTCATGCTGTAATACGTGGCCGGGAGCACGCTGGTTACTCATCTCTGATCCTACGACACAAGGGCAGGTACTGGGAGAGTGAACTGTTTCCCTGGCCAGGGACCCAGCACCACTTGGGGCATCAGAAGGAAGCCCTCTGGTCTTGGCCAAGGAGAAGCTTGCACTGTGTTACTAGGAATGTCCTGTGTGAATCCATTCTCTGTGATTCCACGACTTTGTATGACTTGCATGGTGCTTCCAAGGATGTAGGGGCTGAAGGGTGAGGCATGTTCTGTGCACTTTTGCCACGGGAAAGCTGGCTTTTGGGAAATGCCCTTGCCCCACAGTTGCTCCCAGAAGCCATACTGGGGGAAGGGCCTGGGGAATGATCCCAGAGCGTCAGGTTGCCTTGTTCCATCCTGATGGGGATTTGGGGAAGGGCGAGTGACACCATCATGGCTGGGTGCACCCACACTGCCTGTCTGCCCGGCTATTTAGAAGCAATATTAGCTAGGGCTATAGTTTTTTTGTTTGTTTGTTTTAATCAGTAAAAATGAGTTCCTAACTTTAGTTCAGAGCCTTAGTTAGGTTTCAGTTTCAGATAACTCTTTTAAAAAAGGGAATATGTTAGAAGGCCCACAAGTGGCCCTTAATGATTTTGAATGAGTGTTAGAATGAGACACCTGATGGCGGTGATTCTGAGTGGAGACCCTGGGCCAGCATCCCCAGCACCACCTGGGAACCTGTAAGAAGCGCAACTTCTGGGCTACACCCTAGAGCTGCCTTTACATTTTACAACTCTTCAAACCCCGCGTGTTCTCATTCATAAGTGGGAGTTGAACAATGAGAACACGTGGACACAGAGAGGGGAACATCACACACTGGGGCCTGTCGGGGAGTGGGGAACAAGGGGAGGGATAGCATTAGGAGAAATACCTAATGTAGATGACGGGTTGATGGGTGCAGCAAACCACCATGGCATGTGTATACCTATGTCACAAACCTGCACGTTTTGCATATGTATCCCGGAACTTAAAGTGTAACAAAAAAATTTTTTTATAACTCTTCCAGCAGTTTCTATCCATACCACATAGAGTTTTTGTTTTGTTTTGGTTTTGCTTAATTTTCACAAGCCTACAGTTGAAAGTGAAACGAGATGAGGTTAGCGAAAAGAGGCTGGAACTCCGGAACCTTAAGGTCCTGCAATTTCAAACTTACTGGCCATAACCTGGCTGCCATTTTGGTTTTGTCTAAATGAAAGCAATGACCAGTTAGCGTTGTATAAGATATAAACATTTAAAATATCTAAAATTCCCTAATCTTTCAGAAAGGTAAATTGAGACAAAGAAAGGTCAGGGGTTCTCCTGGGACCACCTGTTGTCCCCAGATCAGACAAAATTCCAGTCTTCTGAATTCCTGTGGCAACGTTGTGTTTGCATCACTGCATCTTGATCCTCTTCCTACTGCAATGTTTTAATTATCTAAAAAATAAGGGCATTAGATATGAGGGATAACATCATGAAGGATTTCCAAATAACTCGGTAGCCAGTGAAGATCACTGTTTGCTTTATTTCAATTGAGAGAGACAGGTCCGTCTTCTACAATGAATGTATTTTACACATTTTTAATATTTCCCTCATTTATGACATGTTCACCTTAAAAAAATTTTAAAAATGATTGCAGGCCGGGCACAGTGGCTAACACCTGTAATCCTAACACTTTGGGAGGCCGAAGTGGGTGGGTCACAAGGTCAGCTGATCGAGACCATCCTGGCTAACACGGTGAAACCCCACCTCTACGAAAAATACAAAAAATTAGCCGGGCATGGTGCCACGTGCCTGTAATCCCTGTTACTTGGGAGGCTAAGGCAGGAGAATAGCTTAAACCCGGGAGGCGGAGCTTGCAGTGAGCCGAGATCTCGCCACTGCACTCTAGCCTGGCCCACAGAGCGAGGCTCCACCTCAAAAAAAAAAAAATGATTTCATAAAGATGGGTTTTCTCTTATCATGCCCAATCTTAACACATGTTTGAAACCGACTCCTATAAAAAGTAGGCTTTGTAATCGAGTCCCAGAAAGTCTGAGGCTGCCTAGGTCTGCCAGATGCTCCTGTTCAGGACCTTGATACTAAACAGGAAAGGAAAGGGCAAGTCCATTTGCCTGAAGGCTTTGAACGGAGTTGGTGGGGGATGCTCCACTGTCCCAGACCGTGGAAGAGAGCTGGGGTCCAAGCCTGGGCGGAGGCCTTTCTGAACTGAGAGGCTTTGTGGTAGGCACAGCCAGACACCATTGGTGGAAATGAATTTGTCATTTTACCTGGTCTAGAAATGAACCCTAAACAAAAATCTTCAAGTGTCAGTAACCTGAGGAGGAAGCCCCTGGGGCCGTTGAAGTGCTTGGTGTTGAAACGTCTATGTTGGAGGGTGAGGCCCCAGCTGTGCCTGTTGGGTTGGTTGATTCTTTTCGCTGATATGCAGTCCTTTCTGGACTTTTCAATGCAGAAAGCAAAGGCTCCTGACTCCAGAGATATCTTTCAGGCAGTGATTTCCTTTAAAAGAAAATAAATAGTTTCAAAATATAGTGAATCAACTTGCATGTGAATAAACCTGGAAAGCACATTAGCCTATATTACCAAGTTGTATTTGAGCACACTCATTTCAGGGAGTAAATTTTTAACATGTGTTCAAGGGTGATAAGAATTGTGCCTATTCTCTGACTCCTCTATGTACATAAATTACAGGATAGTCAGGTATTGACATGGAGATCAGGGGCAGAGCAAACTCAGTTTCATCATGGGCTCATTTGCATGTCAATGCCAGACCAAGGCTGTTTGATTACTTTGCTCTTGTCTGAGATCCCATGGCAAATAAGAACAGAGACATATTTGTGGATCTAGAATTTCTTTCTCTTACTCATATGTATATGCATATGTATATGTGTGTATAATTTAACAGATGATATATCAGAACATGAGCATTCTAGAACTCTTATTTTACAGTGCATTTTGTGCAGTAGTGACCGTAATGATGGTTTAACATCTGGAGAGCAATGTGAAATAATGAACAAAAGGGTTTACGCGGCCTCGGGTGGAATGTCTCCAATTGTATTTATCAATTCCAAAGGAAAATATCTAAACCATTTCAACTGTATTGATCCGTTTTAGGCCAAATCTTCTTATGTCCCTACTGGCTCTACCGAACCAGATCAACTCAAGGTGCAGCCTCAGTTGGACGCTGTCTCCTTGTGGCCATGCTCCTGGGGAAAGGCATCTTCTTCAGTGGGACGGTTGTCACCATTCACGTTTGGTAGCAAGTGAGAAAAGGGATTCGCCTTTAATTGGACGAGCACTGTTGACAGGGTGACAGATTTGCTAACTGTCTAAAGTGCACATCTGGTGTTTTCCATTGCCTAGCATCCCTCCCCATCCTCTTCTGGACACAGCGCTTTGTTCCTAAGGAGCAATGCCTCTTCCACTCCATAGCGTGGTCCAATATTGGCCGTTCCTTGTTTCCCGTCTTCCTGGCTGGAGTGGCGAACACAGGGGCAAGCGTAGGCCCCAGGGGGACAGTACTGTGATTTCACATGTAGACTCTGGGAAGAAGACCATCTCTTTTTCTAGGTTCACCAGGCTGAGATGATGAACCCTGGATCTTTTTGTGGTCATGCGTCATCCTTCCCTGCTGCACAAAAGAAGACTGTCTGAATTATCAGAAAATAGTATCAGCCTATTGAAAGAACGGATGCTGAGAGATACGGAGAAAATTTTGACTGGGTCACTGGAATCCCTCGACTCTGGAAGTCAGCGCCAGCTTTAAACTTCCCACTTAGTCTGAGTGAATAAATTATCTTTTTGGCTTAAGCTAGTTTGGGTTGTGCTGGGCACTTACTACTGAAATAATTCAGGATAATATACCATGTTACAGTATCACTAATTGTTGTGCATGTCATGTTTATGACACTATTTAAAATCCTCAACTCTAAGTACATTGTGGGCATTTCTAGAAACCTCTAGAAGAAATCAATAGCAAATTTTCCCATCTCTTTCTTCCCTTCTCTTCCTTTTTTCTTGTGGTGGATATCAGAATATTGTCTGCAAATATCACCAGCACTCACCACCCAATTCAAATACATCTACTTAGAAATATGTGTTCTTTTTAATGTAGGAATTTTTTTTTTTTTTTTTGAGGCAGAGTCTCGCTCTGTCTCCCAGGCTGGAGTGCAGTGGCCTGGTCTCGGCTCGCTGCAAGCTCCACTTCCCAGGTTCATGCTGTTCTCCTGCCTCAGCCTCCCGAGTAGCTGGGACTACAGGCAGCTGCCACCACGCCCAGCTAATTTTTTGTACTTTTAGTAGAGACGGGGTTTCACTGTGTGAGCCACGATGGTTTCGATCTCCTGACCTCATGATCCACCCGTCTTGGCCTCCCAAAGTGCTGGGATTATAGGCGTGAGCCACGGCGCCTGGCCTAATGCAGGATTTTTAAAGACACAAAGAGAGTGTATTACAAAAAAATAAGCCACGGTATATTAAGTCATTCACTTAAGGATTTTACAAATGCACACAGTAAAAAGCTGTTGTAAGATCCGAGTTTTTTCAGCTGGTATTATGTCAGGGTGCCCCTAGAATGCCTAAGTCCCGCCTTGGCTCAGCCACTGCCCCACCTGTAAGTGAACTCTAAACCTGAGGAGGCTGAGAGAGGCACCTCACCACTCCAGTACTACAGCTGCCTTCACGTCGGAGTCACACCTCAGTGCAGGAGCAGAGGAAACTGAAGAATTTACTTTCCTTTTGTTAGTTTAGTGGGTTTTTTTTTCCCCCCTAAAAGCACTGAGTGCCTACCGCTGAGTATTGCTATGCCAAATTTAAAATTGAGTCTTTTCACCTTGGATAATGTAAATTATATGCTTTTGAAAAGTGCCATCTGAATTGCATTTCTGCTTAAATCTATTTTTCCCTTTATATTTGTTGCACTTACAATCATTCATGAAAGTGTTCAGGGTTCTTGCAAGGTTGTGTGTTTGTCAGAATGACGAAACTCTGTCTAGTATCTGTCTATGTGTTGTATACACGTTCTACCGCAATTAGAAACAACACAACAAGAGCAACTACAAATGCACACTTAGGGGCCATGTGTCCTCTCACCCAAGAGCATCTATAAGAGAATGTGCAGCTGGCTTCTTTAATGAAGTCGCCCACAGCTTCTGGGTTTGGGAATCGAGGGAGGCATGTCATTGGGCCCTTCGCAGCGCTCCTCTGACCCCTGCCTTTGGAGGCTCCCTCTTCTCTCATAAATACACTGTAACTTAAACCATTGCTTCCTAAGAGCCTTGCAGTCAGTGAAACACCTATCTGGACCTCAGCAAGATTCCAAATTAGTCCATGGCATATACTAGGAAGCCATCAGAGGGAAAATGTTTAGTGAGCGTTGGAGAATTAAAAATCTTTTTTTCTTTGTCCTCTGTATTAGTCAGGGTTCTCTAGGGGGACAGAGCTAACGGGATACATGTGTATATAAAGGGGAGTTTATGAAGGAGTGTTGACTCACACGACCACAAAGTGAAGTCCCACAATAGGATGTCTGCAACCTCAGGAGCCGGGAAGCCAGTCCAAGTCCCAAAATCTCAAAAGGAAGGAGACTGACAGTGCAGCCTTCAGTCTGTGGCCTACAGCCCAAGAGCCCCTGGCAAACCACTGGTGGAAGTCCAAGAGTCCAAAAACTGAAGGACTTGGAGTCCCATGTTTGAGAGCAGGAAGGATCCAGCACGGGAGAAAGATCAGGCCAGAAAACTTAGCTAGTCTAGTCCTTCCACGTTCCCCTGCCCGCTTTTATCCTAGTTGCGCTGGCAGTTGATTAGATGGTGCCCACCCAGACGGAGGGAGGGTCTGCCTCTGCCAGTCCACTGACTCAAATGTTCATCTCCTTTGGCAGCACCCTCACGGACACACCCAGGAACAATACTTTGCATCCTTCAGTCCAATTAAGTTGATACTCAATATTAACCATCACAGTCTTGTCTTCCTTCTTCTCATTGCTTAAGCATTGTTCATGAGGCTTTAGAGTCATCTGTCTTTTAATATCTATGAGGTTAGACAACCTGGTGATTATTTGCAACCATTGTAGTCTTGAGACATGCTTTTCCTCCCTTCACTTGTTTATGCAGGTGCTGTACCTGCAATGCTACTGAGAACCAAAGAAAGGATTTTTGCCACATCTGCTGTGTGTGGCACAGTAGACTCTTAGCTTTTCTAGACATCTAAGTGTAGGTGCTAGATATCTAAGGGCTTATGGGTGGATGCTAAGCTCCAAGAACTCAAATGCTGACAAGCAGAATATAGAGAAGACTTCAGATAACTAATCTTTCTACATGGGGAACAAGTTGCCGAGTCTCTTCTGTTGCATTTATGATTGGAGTAAGGAGGGTCCCGAAACTGGGGGAATATTAGGAAGTATTGTGCAAGGGAAAGAGATTATTGGAAACTATTGATGTGGTGGACAAATATGTCCACCTTTAAGAAAAGTGTGAAGCTTCACGTTGCCTGTCCCTCAAACAGCTCTTGGGTATCGCTAGGATAAGAATATCTTGCAAATCTACAACCAGATTGGCCGTGGCCTTTATGGGTTGCCCTGCAGTTTAGATACAGTGCCCCAGCAGGGGTCCAGGGTGAGTCAACCATGAACATTACGTCTGTGAAAACCTAGCCTCTACTATAAGAGCAAGATTAGAAAGATGGCTTATTTTTTAAGTAGATAAGCAAGGCCACTTCGCAGACATTGAAATAATCTAACAGGGCAATTCAGTCTGCAGAATCAAATCCTTTGAAAAGGAGATCCTGAAAGGAGCTTCAGGTAAAAAGACCCCAAATCTGAATATCATCAATGGTATAGTTAACAAACCTCCAAGTCTGAATGCAAGGGCCCTGGATCTTTCAAAATCTAGCTACGTAACTTTGGTTATGTCGTGTTTTTGCTCCCCAGGCCCTAGTGTCTTATAATGTCCGGGCTTTCCCTTTTATCCTTTGCTTTCTCTCTCTGGCAGCTTCTCTCCCCTCACCAGCTTACTGTCCTCTCCTCTTCTGTCCCATTGCTGAAGGATGGGGTTAATCAGCCTAGTCTTGGACCCTGCTCTCTATCTGTCCTTTTTGGGCACTATCTTGTTCACTCTTGTGTCTGGGAAGTGTGCCTGGCGTGAGTTGCTTTCAAATACCTGGGGGAATGAATGAGTGAGTGAATAAAGTCAAGAGAGTTCCAGAGCTGGCTGATCTATAGGAGACAATGCAGCCATAGAGTATATGCATGCACACGCACACACACATGCGCACCACACAGACGTGCATACACATCACACACACATGCACACCACCTCCTCACATATCACATACCACACAAACATCACATCCACACACACATACATGTACACTCACACTATACACCTCCACACACTGCACATACCACACATACATGCACACATACACCATACACCTACACACTCCATAAACCACACAGCCATCACACCCACACTCATACACGTGTGCACACACCATGCAACTCCACACACACCCCACACAACACACACACACACAGGCACACCTACACTGTGCACCTCCACACACACGTAACACACATATATACACATACACACCATGCACCTCCAC
This sequence comes from Macaca fascicularis, assembly GCF_037993035.2. Lineage (NCBI taxonomy): Eukaryota > Metazoa > Chordata > Mammalia > Primates > Cercopithecidae > Macaca > Macaca fascicularis. The sequence goes on from NC_088387.1 coordinate 115,356,829, forward strand.
ACATATCACACACCACACTCAGAGCACATGCCCACATGCACACACACACCCACAAACACACAGGCACCACACCTCCACATATACCACATACACACACCACACACATGCACACATACGTACCCCTGCACACCCCACATACACACATACAAACATGCCACGTACCCACACCCACACATACCACAAACACACACGACATACACACCACACACACAAATCCCTCCCCTCCACTCTCATCTCACACACAGAGCTGTCACTTCATCACTAAGAAGAGAAGTTGTGTTTTCTGTGCAGCCTTTCCTTTGCACTGTGGGAGTGCCACATCTAGAACTTTCAGATAGGGGACCTTCTATACCACATAAATCTGTTGACAGATCAGAGGGGCTTACAAAAGAAATCATGATGAAGGGACCGAAGAGATGGACGTATCAGCCAAATGAAACGTGCTCAATGCATCCGGCTTTCTCAGAACACAGGAGAGGTTGTACAGAACCTGGCAGGTAGACGTGGGACAGCGGTGAGTTCCTGAACGGTATGCATGGATTGGTGAGTGGAGGGCAGAGCCTGAATGGAAGCTTGAGGCCCGTTAGCCTGAGGAACTGCCCTCCCGGGGCGCTCATGGTGGTGCTTTTATTGTTGGATGGGAAAATCTACCAAAGGCAGATATGAGAATTACAGTTTGCTGCTTCCAGCATTTCTTATTTTCAAGTGAGGTCCATATTATGAAAGTCCTTTTTTTTTTTTTTTTTTTTTTTTTTGAGATGGAGTCTCGCTCTGCCGCCCAGGCTGGAGTGCAGTGGCGCGATCTCAGCTCACTGCAAGCTCCGCCTCCCGGGTTCCCGCCATTCTCCTGCCTCAGCCTCCCGAGTAGCTGGGACTACAGGTGCCCGCCACCGCGCCCGGCTAATTTTTTGTATTTTTAGTAGAGACGGGGTTTCACTGTGGTCTCGATCTCCTGACCTTGTGATCCGCCCGCCTCGGCCTCCCAAAGTGCTGGGATTACAGGCGTGAGCCACCGCGCCCGGCCTATGAAAGTCTTTGAAAGAGGGGAGGAACTTGCTGGAAAAGTGTCATTATTTTTTAATGTTTATTCTAATTTCTTACTAATCATGTGGCTCAAATTCAAATTTATATGAGCCTCAAATTCAGCATAGATGGCCAGAGGTTCAGATGAAATAAAGTTTTTCAGAGAATGAAGTGTGAACGGGTAGTTTCCTCCACATCTATACTGTATTAGTTTACTATTGCAGCTGTAACAAAGTACTACAAATCTAGCAGTTTAAGCAACACAAATGCATTATCTTAGTAGTTCTGTAGCATAGAAATAAGGCAATGGTCACACTGAGCTAAAATCAAAGGGTTGGTACAGCCGTGTCCCATTCTGGAGGCTCTGTGGAGACACTTTCCCGCCTTCTCTAGCTGCTAGAGGCCACCCGTATTCCTGGGCTCCTGGACCCCTTTGTTTGTCTCCAAAGCCATCAAGCTGCAGCTCTCTGAGCCTTTCTTGGGTAGTCACATTTCCCGCTGCTCTCACCCTCTGCCTCCCTCTTCTACATTTAAGGGCCCTTGGGACTGCAATGGCCTCACCTGGATAGTCCAGAGCGACCTCCCTATTTTAACGTCAGCTGATCTGCATCCTCGATTCCACCTGCAACTGGAATTCTGCTTCGCTGTGTACCAACCTCTTCACAATTTCTGGGGATTAGGACGTGGGCACCTGTGGGAGGGGCATGACTCCGTTGACCACATCCATTCTGGAAATCTACGGGGAGGTGAGCAGATCAAGGCAGAACAGGGCCTTTCAACAGCTTCCCAGCTGTGGACTCGAGGGCCGGGCTCTCCAGTGACCTGTGCCATTTTGAAACTCATATTGAGTTCATATTAGTCTTGAATGCTCAGACTTGGCATACGTTATCTTAGTTTATTTCACTTGCACACTCACATTGACACATGACAAAAACAAACAAACCATAAAAACTCTGTGTGGGGCAGTTCTTCACAGGGTCCCAACAGGAAGGGAAGACGAGTTCCAATCAGGAGTGAGTCTTTATCAACGGGCTAAGCTCGGATCTGCTCAGCGGGTGAAGGTTCCAGGTTCTAGAAGCAGCTGGGCTGCCACCACCCAGAAAGGCTGAGGTGAGGACAGATTGTCTCAGTTTTTTGGGACAGAACTTCCTTTGACGCAGGCTGCCTGGAGAGAACAGTTTCTTTGAAGGGACACATTGAGCCCAAGAACCTTCACAGGGAAGAAGCCAGAAAGGCGAATCCTCAGACGCCACTCTCCTCTGTTACTCTTGTCCATTTAATCCAGCTGGAAGCCAGGGCATGGCTTGGCCTGGAAGCAGAGTGGCTGCGGGCGGGGACCTGGGTGCATCTTAGAGATGAGGAAACCCAGGGACAGAGAAGTGAGGTCCATCTCTACAGTTCAATAGTCAGGATGTCTGGAGGCTGGGGTTAGAGGCCGGGCGGTTTAATTCCAGAGTGCTGGTCTCTCTGGGATATCGCATCAGTCATAGGAGGAGTCCTTCTCTGTGCATCTGTTATAACAATGGGAAGGAGACAGAGTGCAGCATGAAGCACTTTTCCTCCGGGCAACTGAGAAGGTGCCCAGTGAAAGCCAGAAGCAGGGCGAGAACTAAAGAGCAGCGAACGCGGGGAAAGGGCACTTCGGGGAGAATCCTTGCATCGGAAATGAACGTGGCAATGAACAGAGGCAAAGGAGCCTGTGGGACTCACATTCCCCTGCGGCGATTGGAGCACGTTGCAAACAAGGTGACAGAGGACGCCAGTTCTTCGGTTCTGCCTGGCAGCCGCAAGGGCAGGGATCGATGAATGCCCTCGGTTGCTCTGAGACGCAGTGTTCAGGGTGGGGATGCCTGGGTGGCCAGGGCTGAGTGGGCCCGGAAGGGACTCCCTTTCTAGCAATGGCCCTGACTTAGATCTTGTGTGAGCAACTCTAGGAAGGTACCGAACCCACATGACTTTAGTTGGCAGCCACCTAGGAAGTGCTTGTGATGACTTGGGGTCCTCATATCTTTACGATTCTTTAAACAGATTTGAAGCTCCCCAGCAAAACTCCTGCAACTGTACACAGTATTAATAAAATTGTATTCTGATCACAAATTAAACATGGGTTTGGATGGAAGAGCTCTAAATAATCCTCCATAATGACCTGATTAATTATGAAATGACCTGTTGTGATATATCTGGATAAATATCACCTCTAGCTCTGGGAAACTTAACTTTCATCTTGATAAAATTAAAACAATTAAAAAAAAATCCTGTACCTCTATGATCATGGATGTCAAATAAAAATTTTCAGCATTTCAAATCTGAAAGGCAACATTTAAAATTTTGTGGAAGGGCCTTCCTCTTCCAGCTCATTTTATGAGTACATATTCCATAATGAAAAGAAAATGTCATGCTCCTATAACAACAATAATCTTTCTGCATATTTTCTTTTTTCTTGAGCCTGTTTGTTTAGACTGAAGGTGTTTCTAATAAGCCATGTTTGATATGAGTATCTGGAAAGATCAATGCAGCTTATCTCCTTGCATTAAAATTCTATATATGTGTTCCCCCTTCTACTGAATAAAGCAATTTAGGCTTTTTCCTAGTGTAATCAATAAAATGAAATCTAAAAAAGAGAGAAAAAATTACTAAGATGTCCTTGTTTAGCTGCTGAATGCAGATGACTTTTCTTAAAGCAAGAGAACATTCTTAAAAATGGATTTCATTGATTTCTAAAAGCAAATGTATGTATTTTTTAAGATGGAAAAATATAACATTACCCAGCCAAGTTAATGACACTAGAGTGCTATGTTATTTATAGATCATGTACCCATTTATTCCCATGAGCAAGGCAAAATATAATCTAAGGTGCTACTTCTCCTTAGGTTACAAAAGGGTGCATACACCAGCATGCATGGGGATTGTCTGAGACTATACAAAGCCTGACATCTGTTTTCTTTCTTAAAAAATAAATTCAATATTTTTTAAGATTTCAGCAGTATTAAATGCAAAAATGGCTCATATTTCAAGGTGAAAGCCCTCTGTTGACTAAAGATGCTTCCATTTTTATTGCAATTGTGGTTCTTGCCTTTTTTTGGTAAACTTTTTCCATCAGAAGCTGGTGCATGGAAGTATTTATAGTTCAGTTTCATTTAACTATGTTCATTTGTACTGATCTGAGACAGATTTATATGATCATAGATTTCTGGTGTCACTGTTGTATTATTTATATTTCTATAAATTAAGGCCATTATTATCAAAGATGGCCCCTGACAATAGGAGGCGGCTGTTGGAAATAGTGTTTAATATTTTCTTAGCCCTGACGAATTCTCTATGGATTGTATCCTGATGCAGACTAAGAAATCATTGTCTTTGCTGGAAAAAAGGAGGTCTTGAGTAATAATAATAAGTCACTAATGAAAGACAAAAATTTCAGAGCTATTTGTAGACACTAGTTTTTAATCTTCCTAATGATAGCCCCTGACGATAAATAGATGAGCGGGATAATGTATGGCTGAGAACACCGAAGAGCTGAGCTTCTCTCCCTCCCCCTGCATGAGATTAGCCTCTAGGACACATTCACATCATGCATTTTCAAGCTTCCTTTTATCTCTGTATTGGAGTGTGACGTCTCCACCAAGCGATTTTAAGCAAGGGCTTTATGACAGATGGGGTACAGGGGGGGCTTTATCTCTCTGGCGCTAATAAAACAATCAAACTTAACTGGTGACTTCAGTATAAAACAGTTTATTTGTGACTTAAGGATACTGCAAATTAATAATTAGGTTTAGAGGATGGGAACAGAAGAGACTAAGGAAAAATGGTTCTCTCACACTGCTTTTAAACCTCTCTTGATAGAACCAGTCTGGTTGGAAAAGCTTGAATCCTGGTGCTCTCACGCCCTAGTTGTGTGATATTGGTAAGTTGCATAAACTGGGTGAGCCTCAGCTTTTCTATCTGTGAAACTGGCATATTGATGTCACAGGGAGAAGAGCTTAGATTCTAAAATAAAGTAATATGAATTAAATTAAGATTGCTAAAATACATCCATTTACCAGTCTAGCACATAGTAACACAATGAGCTTTGATGAAAACATGAGAGTATTTGTCAGTGAAACAATTAGACTTGCCAGCATAAAACTTTTACTATGTGTTTTTAGCTGTTGCTAACAGTTATATCCTAAAAAAAAAAAAATCTCTGTGTTATCCAAACTGGCTTTCTTTCCTATTTAGGTTAAGCGACGTGAGTGATCATTCATAAACATGCAGCAACACTCTCTGGTGTAAATGTTGAAAACATCTCAACTCCGTAAATAAGAAGAAAACCTAATATATTTAGTGTTTATGATTTAGTGTTTGTTAAAGCACCACATACCATTAGATGAATTGCAAGCAGCGTAGGAGGTGTGCACCCAGTGGGTCAAACGACTCTGGGTTGAGAAAGCAAAGACTAATGATGGTACAGGTGCTGTTGCCCAGGGAGACAGAGAGGCTAACGGAAAGGTCTAGGCTTTGCTGTGAGGTGTGACTACATCCTAATCCCAGCTCTGCCTTTAGCAGCCTTGTGCCCCTGGAGCACACGCCAGGCCTGTGATGGATGCCTGCTCTCCCTGGCCTCTCCTCCCCCACTATCACAACGCAGCTCCTGAAGGCTCTTGCAGTCACGTTAGACCCAGAGGAAATTTCAATGTCCTGCAAAGAACATGCCCGAGAGGTAAGAGGTGAGGGAGATCCCAGGGCCACCCGAGTGCTGCCTTGCAGACACACCTTCTCCCAGTACCAGATGTGGCCCCAAACTTTGTCATCTCGGGTGTACCCTAAGCTCAGAGTAAAAAAAAAAATGATAGAAAGGAAAGGGGGCCGTGAGTGACAGTCTGTCTCAAAAGAGACAGGTTTAGATTTTTATGTGGGAATTTGAGAGAAACTAAACTTTGTGTTGAAACATTCTTATTATGGAAAGCTGGACCCCCTGCTTGAGGCTGGAAACTCATGGTTTTGAGACAGTAGCAGAAGAGACCCCCAGGTAGCCCTGGATTCCACCTCTCCTCCGCAGCTGTGCCTGAGAGCGACCAAAGAGACAACCGTCCCTCTCATTCAGTCACACCTGTGTGTGAAGCATACGAATGCCCGGGGGACATGCTGTATGACGGTATCTTTTTAAGTACAATTTATTTTCATCTTAACATTCTTCACAGTCTAAGACTCTCCTTCCCTATTAGGTTGTGGGTCAAGATCTGCTAGAATTTACTCTCTGGAGGATAAGTTAGTATTTAGTCAGAAAAGATTGGTAGAAAAATGGGTAAAGATACTGTAGGACTTGCATTTAAGGGTAAGTTTTAGAAGGGTAGATATATCAGGCGCTAAAAGATAAATAAAGTAAATATTAGTTTCATAGTCTTATTCTGCTGTATGTGCCTAATCACTGTATAATTTTTTTGTATAAGAATTCATCTGTAGGAGCAGATGTGGAATTTGCCTTATAAGAACACTCAGGGCCTCACGGATCTTTGTGGGTTAAGGGGAAATGCGGGGATGTCTAGTTAGTAGGGGCTTGGAGGCAAACCATCTGTTTTTCACCTATCTTGTGTAAAAATATAATCTTACAAAAAGTCTGCAAGATATTCCATATCAGGTTGCTGAGAAAGATGCCCTGAGATCCAGCACATGATGCTAGGATGATCTTAGGAAGCAATCTGATCATGACACCCCCGCCCCACATTGTATACCTCTATGGCTCAATAGTTTTGAGAGAGCCCACCCTGTTCTCATAAGTCACCCCACTCTCTCCAGAACAGGCTTCAGGTCTCTTCCTGGGGCCACCTGCAGAGAGCACAGTGGGGCTCCTCTTCTTGTCTCTGCCTTACTATGCCTCCTGTGTCATCCCTGTCTGATTCAGGACTCTGGTCTCTGTAGCTCTTGCCCTTGGACCTGTCTCTGTCAGCATCTGACCTTTCGAGTGTTTGAAGCTCCACTTGACTGTCTTAATCCATTTATGCTGCTATAACAAATATCTGAGACTGGATAATTTATAGGGAACAGAAACTTACTTTCACACAGCCCTGGAAGCTGGGAAGCCCAAGATCATGGTGCTGGCTGGTTTGTTTGTCAGGTGAGAGCCCAGTCTCTCTGTTTCCAAGATGGTGCCTTGAATGCTGTATTTTCACGTGGTGGAAGGCGGAGGGCCAAAGAGGGCTGAATGCTATGTAAAGCCTCTGTTATTAAAATAAAGGCCCTCATCCCATTGACAAGAAAGGAGCCCTCGTGACTTAATCATCTCCTAAAGGCCCCACCTCTTAACACTGTTGCATTGTGGTTTAAGTTTCAATATGAACTTTGGAGGGGGCACAAGCATTCAAACCATAGCTTTGGTCAACTAGGCTCTGGCTTGGTTTTACTCCTGGATTTATTAACATCTCATGTTACTAACCCCTGACATAAGCCTCCCCCTGCTCCCAAGGAGAGGAACGTTAACTGGGAAGTGTATGGAACAGCTAAAGTAGAAATGAATTCTCTTTTCTGAGTCCTCCTTTCATGAAGACAGTTCATTGCTGTCCATGTTGGCTTCAGAGAATAAGGTCCGCAGCTGAGCTCATGCAAGCTTTCCAGCTCTGCTCACGTTGAAGGTTTTCTCTTCTGCTCTGGGGTCCATTTTCATCAGGAAACTATTTAGGAGGATTGAAAGGAAAATAAACAAATCCGTCTTCCATCTCCGTTTTCTGTTTCTATAAATTCTTTTACAAGGTCTTATTCTACTAGTTTTCTATGATTAGGTTGGAAATTACAGATTGAGAGAAAAACCTTGAAGAATTGTGTGACTTTTATTCAATTATGCATATAGTAATATTAATTGCACAGTTTTTTTTTTTTTTTAAACAGTGACTTGTTCTGTAGCCCAGGCTGGAGTACAGTGGCACTATCATTGCTCACTACAGTCTTGAACTCCTGGGCTCAAGTGATCCTCCTGCTTCAGACTCCTGAGTAGCTGGGACTACAAGTGCCCACCACCATGCCCAGCTTGTTAATTTTCTCTATTTTTTTTTTTTTTTTGGCAGAGACAGGGTTTCACTATGTTGCTCAGGCTGGTCTTAAACTCCTGGCCTTCAGCTATTCTCATGCCTCATTCTCCCAAAGTGCTGGCATTATGGGAGCGAGCCATTATTTTCAGCCCAATGATACATTTTTTACATGTTTTAAGTGCATTATTTATTTTTATTTAATAGTCTGTTTTCCTCAGGGTAAAATGTCAAGTGAAATATAATAACAGCTTTCTCTTTAGGAGAAATATTCTGCACAGGATCCTGAGATGTGAAGTGTGAGAATGGCCTTCGACTTAGTCTAGGGGGCCTCTGGTGGGTAGCCCCATACAGAGGTCATGGTGAGCACCGAAAAAGCAGCAAATGCCTGAAAACCATACAGAATGTTTTGTGAATGAGCTTCCTTCACCCAGCGGCATATTTCATGACTTCATTGGAATTTCAGAGCAATCTAAGATACTCAAAGTTTGAAAACCACTAATTGAACACTTTGGATTTGCAGACAAGGGCTGCAGACTCACAAAAGGTGGAGTGGTCAGTTAATGACACAATGGACACGGGATTCCGTATTGTCACTGGACTATACCAGCAAATGTAGAGGCACTGGGAATTAGAACAATCTGTGCGATGTCTCCTCATTTTAGCTGGGAAGCATTGAGCAAATTCACCTAAAAGCCTCCGTTATCTTGTTCTGTAAGTGAATATAATAATGATCGCACTCACATCCAAGAGTTGCCGTGAGAATCAAAAAATACATGGTGTGTGAAAACAGACATAAGCTTGCAAGTCTCGAGTAAAGATTTACGAATCATCTTGGTAGCTTGCAGACCCATTGAAATATGAGAAAACCGAGGCTCCAAAGGGTACGTAATCGAGCCCGTGCATCTTCTAACCCTGAGCCACAATCCTCTGCATCCGGCGCTAAACTGTCCCTGTTTATTTAATTCCCTTCTATTTCCCCAGGAACTGGTATTGCTCACTTCATTAAAGAGAGCGGAGAAAGAATTCTGGCACACACACACTCTTTAACATGTGTTTTTTGTCCTTATCTTATTGACTCAACATGCAGATATCCCTGCCAGAAATGTCCAATTGTACCTTTGTCTAAAGAAGATTTTATATTGATCTTCATCTAATTAGCTAGTTTGAACTATGGTTTGTGTCATGATTCCTGTCTTGATCTAATTAGCTACTGCAGTTGGAGCAGCATGGATCTGAAATCATAATTGCTGGTGTGCAGAAGGCTTTCTTGTGCAGGTCTGTGTACTAGATGGAGGCATTTCTAAGCATTGCAAACCATCGACAGCTTACACTGTGCCTGCTAAATTGGCTCCAAATTCTAGAAGTGCCTTTGAATTTGAAACCAGAAATATCCTGGCGCTCAAACCTTGGTACAGTCATGTGACCTTAGGCAGCGGGCTTAATCTCTGGAAACCTCATTTTCCTTATCTGCAGAATAGGCAAGGCTCTGAGGATGAAAGCTGTCTGGGGAGCTACATAGAGACACAGCACTAGCTTAGTACCCGGGCACAGAGGAGGTCAAACCTTCGATTTCCTTCTCTTCTTGTGCATTCTCCAGCAATTTTGGCTGAGAAAACAGATTTCTTCTTCTCTGTGCCATTTCCCACTAGGACACAGACATTCTCTTCTCCACTTCCCATTGACTTTTTTCCCTCCCTCTCTGCCTTCCTTCCTCCTTGCTTTCCACCCTCCTTTCCTTCCCTCCCACCCTTCCTTCCTCCCTTTTCTTATTTCTTTCCTTTGGTTTTGAATTTCACATGGGACTCCTTGAAGTGTATTCACCAGACATGATCAGGGAAAGCCAGACGGGGATGGCATGTGGTCCCTCTTTTGAGGACGGTAGAGGTGAGTTTTGTCTGAGGCTTAAGGAGGATGAACGCAAAACCAGAGAACTATTAAAACCTGCAATTTGAAGAAATGGTAGAAAACCTAAGGCCAAATAGGAGTGTGCCTGTGAACCTCAGTGTGTGTGGTAAGAATGAGCAGGACTCCAGGGGCTGAGGAGGGGCCGATGGAGGATGGCTGGGTCTCCCCAGCTCCTTTCTCATGGCCAGAATTCTCCCTGTGGGGAATTTTAGTGACTTGTAACTTTCTTGGTTGGACAACAATTCCTATGGGTTATTCTGTAGTGTGAGCACTTAGCCTGAATTCATTTTCTTTTTTCCTATGCTACTGTTCTGGGGGCCCTGGAGCCTTATAATTAATTAATGGTTAGTGCTGCCTTTGAAATTCAGATTAGCTTTCCTGCAGGTTTACTCTTTAGAATCTAGAAAGCTTTCTCTTTTTCTTTCTTTTCTTTCCTTTTTTTGGCTTATACTGCTTTATCATCAGGTCTTGAAAATAGCAGGTTGGCATTTATTTTCTAGCTTTAAAGATGAGTTTTGAACAGTGGTTTACTTTCTGTGGGGGCCTGCAGGCTTTGCATATGTGTGAAGCAATCCCATGTGCTTGTAGAACCACAGTTTCGAAGGCTACTGAGCTCTGTTCCCAGAGCCCATAGCTATGAAGTTGTCAGGAAAGCTCTTACAGTGAGCAAGCTGTCCCATCTCCTTCTGCGGATGTAGGATGAAATTAATTAGTTTTGAAGAAATATAAATGTCATAGCTTACCATTATAATGAGGACAAACATTAATATCAGCTTCCTTAATCACCCCTAACCTAACCCTAAAATAAGGAAAATCTTTGCAGAGTTGAATTTGTGGGATATGACAAATTTCTAAAAACACAAAAACACATAAGTTGACATTTAAAAATTGTTTTAACCATTTTGATGGTTCAACTGACTTCCAAAACCTTCAGAGTTAGGAATGTTGTGGAACCAAATTAAAAGCACAGATATTGCAGCTTGCAGATAAGTCTTTTTTTCAGAGATGTGTTATTTTTGTCTCCTTAAAAAATCACACAGTCTATAAATTTAAAGAGTAGAGTTTATTTCTTGTAAAGGCTTATAGCCTGCAAGGGTGCATCCCGCACAATGAGAAGTGTAGCTTCTAGGAAAGACCAGAGACAGGCACTTCGGAGGAGAAGAGGTTGGGGCAGGAGCTTCAAGCCGAACTGGTTGGCTAACATACATATTCAACAGGTTATAGGAAGGGCCATGAATATTCATGAAGATAGTCCTAATTCATTCACACCAAATAAACACGCATGTTACATACAAGCCACATTTACCTTTACCTTGGGGTGGAGACTTAATATTTAGATATATTTTAATTAGACCTCATATGTTGAAAGGTTGTTTCAGGACACGAAGGCATTTAAGTGGGCAGCCTCTGTAAACCAGCCAGAACTAGCCCATGGTCGGTGGTCTTCTTATCAGGAGACAGTGATTTAAATCAGTCTCCTGTCCAACCAAAGCCATAGTTACCGCAGGTGGAACAGGGGGTCTCCGTGCCTCATGGCTGGGAGCTGCAGCTGCTTCAACATGGCTTATCTCGAGGCCAGTGCTTGTTTAGCTGTTAGAGAAAAAGAAAAACACCTGTGGCAGTTGGAACAGACTTTATGCTTTACGTCTGTGTGCCTGACTTAACCCTTGCCTGGCGTGCCTTGTTTATGATTTGGTATCTTACAGTCTCAGAGTCTGTTCTTTCAGTCTTTTGGTCTCTATTTTGAAATTAACACTGATTGGTGTGGGGTCCAAACTGCGATGAAGGGGGTATAATGAGGTGTGCCCAGCTTCCTGTCTAGTCATTGATGGGAATTCATTTTCAAGGTTTCTCTGGGGTCCCCTTGGCAAATAGGGGATCCGTTCAGTCAGTTGTGGGGGGTTAGGATTATATTTTTATGTATACTTTATACATATATAATACATATTTTATATTATATTTCTATTATCTCTACAAGCTGCGTATATGGCTCACATGGCATCTTCTGAAAAGCCTTCTTATTGCAAAGTGAGTAAGGAGTGGAATTTGGGGAGTGAGGCACAGCTCACTTGCCCCAAGTACCTCTACACACTGGAAATTACCACCACAAATTTTCTTCATTGTGCTAATTTTGTGTCTCCAGGAGGAACAGGCATGTCAGCACATTAGAACCTATGGGCCATCAAATTTATAAGGATGAGGGATCAAGATGGCAGAAAGAGTTTAATGGCCAAACTGTCTCCCACCCCAAACTTTGTGAAATGACAAAAGTGTGGTATTTAAAAGGAACATATTAGCTCTGGGAAATAAGCAAAAAATGGTGTTTCATTGTAGATTGTCTGAAAGTTTGGAAAACTCTAGACACTAGGAAAAAGAAGGGACTGTATAGATAAGAGGCAGAAAACCACAGTGAAAAACACACAGCCCCGGGCTCCTTGCATGCCTTTGACTGCAAATGTCCCTGCACTTCACTGCAAGCTCTTGGAGTGTGTACTCTTCACACTTGCGTCTTCATTTCTTAGTCCTTCACCTCCACAGCACTCCACAGTGAAATTAAAGTGAGTAAACATTTTCTCAAAATTTGTCCAAAGCTGTCCTGAACACTAACCTCAATCCTTTCTCCCTGGAAACTGTGTAGCCGGTTTTCCCCTAAGTCAGCTTAGGTTTAAAAAAGTCTAGTCATGCATCTGTACTTTCTTAAGAATTTTCTTTTCTCCTTTTTCCTTTTCTTTCTCTTCTTTTCTTTTTTTTCTTTCCTCTTCTCTTCTCTTCTCTTCTCTTTTTCCTTCCTTCCTTCCTTCCTTCCTTCCTTCCTTCCTTCCTTCCTTCCTTCCTTCCTTCCTTCCTTCCTTCCTTCCTTCCTTTCTTTCTTTCTTTCTTTCTTTCTTTCTTTCTTTCTTTCTTTCTTTCTTTCTTTCTTTCTTTCTTTCAGACGGGGTCTCCCTGTGTCACCCAGGCTAGAGTGCAGTGGCGTGATCTTGGCTCACTGCAACCTCCCCCTGCCAGGTTCAAACAATTCTCCTGCTTCAGCCTCCTGAGTAGCTGGGATTACAGGCACGCGCCATCACGTGTTTAACAGCCTGGTTAAATTTTGTAGTTTTAGTAGAGATGGAGTTTCACCATATTGGTCAGGCTGGTCTCAAACTCCCGACCTCAGGTGATCCATCCACGTTGGCCTCCCAAAGTGTTGGGATTAAAGGTGTGAGCCACCATGCCAGCCTACTTTCCTAAGAATTTCCTAAACCTTTTTTTTCTTGTATTGCCTGTTGGAACTTTGGGTGTGATAAGTTTTTTAGAATCCGAAAGCTAATACAGATATGCAATACAGAGGGCCAGTAGTAATGGATGTGGAGCTCACTTTGAAACAGATATCAATGATCTCTATTCTGCAAAATAATCCGACATGGTTCCTTGATTCCATGATCTATGTAAGTTTTTGCAAAATTCATCCCTGGAGTTCAAGAGGCAACCAAATTACCTGCATTAGTTGCACACTTACTGCATGATTGATAATGTGATAGTTGGAGAAACAAAACTTAACTACTGCTTAGTGAAGATGAGTCTGCTTTAACTGCAGAGTAGAAGTTCCACAGAACATTTCAATATCAAAGTATCTTCCAATCGTCCTGGCCATCTCCCAGTTTCAAGTGCTGCCCTGGACCACAGGGTGCACCTGCGCTGCCACCAGCCTCTTCCTTCTCTCCGGTTCCATGGCATAGCTCACTATTCAGGGTGGCATTACCCAGCTGAACATCTGTGAATTCTCCTAGATTATGTCCTCTGCCCATTCTTGTCTCCCAGCCATCACCAGCTAATGCTCCTTCCTTTAAAAAACCCTCCCCTTTTCATGTCTACCACTATTGTGTATCAGACCACATCACTTGCTCAGACCATTTTGAGAACCAGTTAACCCATTTCCCTACCTTTCTTCTGGCCCCTTAAATTAATCCCCCAAACTGCATCCTGTACAATCCTTCTGAAATGCAAATATAAAATTATGCAGTGGCTGGTCATTGCTCTGAGGGTTAAGTCTCTAACTTGGTCCCATCTCCTGCTGTAACCCATCTAGATTTTCACACTTCTGTTAACACTAAATTGTATTCCCCCTCCCCCACCACACACACACACACACACACACACATAATTTTATGCCCTTGTGCCTAGCTCTTGTTCCCTTTATCTAGAATTCATAGTCTTCCCCTTTGTTTTGTTTTTGAGTAGGGGTTTCATTCTGTCTTCCAAGCTGGAGTGCAGTGACACAATCATGGCTCACTCCAGCCTTAAACTCTTGGCCTCAAGTGATCCTCCCACTTCAGCCTCCTGAGTTCCTGAGACCACAGATGTAGGCCATTACACCCAGCCCCTTTTGTTAATATTTGCGAATTCTATTTCCTCCTTAGAGACTCAGATTTCATGTTCTGTCTTTCAGGAAGCCTTCCCTGAACAAAGATAGGACAACAACCCCTTGTCTGAGTTTTCATAGTGCCTGGGTTATTTGGTAACTTAACAGTTGTCATTGTACGTTTGAATTATTTCTTTCTTTTTTTGGGTCCTGCAGTTCACTGTGAACTCCTCATGGAGCCTGGCTGATTTTTGCTTATTTTGGAATTTCCAGAACCTATCATACTGCTTAGATGGACTATACTCTAAATATTTTGCTGAACTAAAGTGAATTGATTTTTTTGAACCAGTGTTTTACCTGGATGCACCTTGTTTTATCCCATCAGCTTGTCAGACTATAGGCCAGGCTCTTATCTCACACCAACAAGAATGGCTGTTATGAAAAGGTAAAAAACAAAAAAACAAAAAACCAGATGCTGTCAAGGTTGCAAAGAAAAGAGAAGGATTATACATTGCTGATGGGAGTATAAATTAGTTCAACCATTTTAAAATGTAGGGTGGCAGTTCCTCCAAGAAATAAAAACAGAAGTACCATTCAACTCAGCAATCCCATTATTGGGTATATACTCAAAGGAATATAAATCATTCTACCATAAAGACGCACATGTATGTTCATTGCGACACTATTCACAATAGCAAAGATATGGAATCAACTCAGGTGCCCATCAATGGTAGCTTGGATAACAAAAATGTGGTACATACATATACCATGAAATACTACACAGCCACAAAAAAGAATAAGATTGAATCCTTTGCAGGAACATGGATGGAGCTGGAGACCATTATCCTTAGCATACTAATGCAGGAACAGAAAACCAAATACCACATGTTCTCATTTCTAAGTGGGAGCTAAATGATGAGAATTAATGAACACAAAGAGAAGAACAACAGACACTGGGGCCTACTTGAGGGAGGAGGATGAGAGGAGGGAGAGGATCAGAAAAAATAACTATCAGGTACTATGCTTAGTACCTGGGTGATGAGATAATCTGTATGCCAAATCCCCATGACATGAGTTTACCTGTATAACAAACCTACACCTGTAACCCTGAACCTAAAATAAAAGTTAAAAAATATAAAAATAAAAATTTCAAAAAATAAATAATTTACATTAAAAATAATAACCCCATGCGGTCATTTCCCATTACATAGGTGAAGAAACTGAGGTGCAATCTTGCCCAAGGCCACCAAACCCGTGTATGCCAAAGCTGGACACAAACCACAGCTCCCTGACGCTTGGCCCTATGCATTTCATTTCACCAACACACATCTTTCATACACTTCTCTTTCACAGAGTGTATTGCACATTTAGGGAACAAGTTTAACAACTTCATCCACACTATCAAAGCCAAGAAGTTTGACTGGCTTGTGTTCCTTTGTGATAAATTTAATAAATTATATGTATGTATATATACAATTAGAAAGCTGACCAGCAAGAGAAAAAAGAAAAAATGCAACTTTCAAATCACTCCACACAGGGCTATTTCCCGGCGAATGTGGAAGCCGTTCCTCATGATGTCGGCCCTTCCTGCTGACGATTTCCTCCCACAGGCAATAAGTAATCATTCCAGGACATCCTGATGGTATCTGAAGCATGTGACATGTCATTATGCATATCGCCATTAGCCTCCAAATGCTGGGATAGAAAGTGATGTGTAATTTCATCAATCAGGATTTTGCTGGTGTCTGTGGTTTGGTGCCATTTATTATTTGGGTAGAGTTATAATTGTGAAAAAGAAATCTTTCTTATAATCAAAAAACATGAATTGAGAGCCAAGCTGTGCCTAGAACTATAACAGCAGTGGAGTAGAACAGTGAAATGAAAGAGTCTGGGATCTTTAGTTTAGCAATTGATCAGAGTGGAAACTACTAATCTGGGTGACTATATGGAGACTTTAACAATAACAAAACACATTTCCCAAATAACCAATGCATTACATGTTAATCACAGGTTCATTCCAGTATGGAGTCTGTCCTCTGTATCCATGGGTTTCACATTTGTAGGTTCAACCAACTGTGGATTGAAAATATTAGGGGAAAATTACATTTGTGTGGAAAATGTATATCCTTTTCCTTGTCATTATTCCCTAAACACAGCAGTTTAGCAACTGTTTACATAGCATTTACATTGTATTAGGTATTATAACTAATCTAGAGATGATTAAAGGATATGAGAGGATGTGCAAATGCTATACCACTTTATATCAGGGTCTTGAACATCTGTGAGTTTTGATATGGGGGTTTGTCCCGGAAGCAATCCCCCACTGATACCAAGGGATGACTCTATTTACAAGTGGTCTGTATTTGGGAGACTGAAGAAAATTGCTTGACATTTTAGAGGGCTGATGGGGGTTATATACATCATAGTTCCCTCTGCTCCCATCCGTGCATCTTAGTCATGCAAGTGCATCTGTATTTATTCGCTCACTGGGCCCTCAGAACAGTCTTAAGATAGAGACAAAGCATAGATGACTATTCCCTCTGTTCAGATGAGGAAAAGAAAGCCCTAGTAGGGGTGAAGCTATTTGCCCAGACCATGGAAAAGTGTGTGTGGGAGCCACATTGAGAAACCGTGGCTTGTGACTTCTCTGAGTACATTTTCTGCATCCACATGTGGCTTCAGCTCACAATGAAATGCTCATGGGTGAGAGCTCACAGGGAAGTTTCTAAGTTCCAGAGGGAATGCAGGGCACATCTCTGAGGGAATGGGAAGATCAGAGAGGACCTTCTCCTGGCTCCACAGGGAGCCAACCCTTCCGTCACACGGCCAGGGATGGCCATGCTGGGAGCTGGAGAGATACTTCCTTTCTCATGAGAGGCCAGTGAAGAGCATCGCTAACGTCCACTGTGGAGAGGCTGTGCCTCCTTCAAGGAGCTCTGGGAGCCCCAGACACCAGTTTAAGATCATTGGTGTTGAAAGAAATAACACGTAGATGTACGTGGGGTACTACCGTGAAGAAAAGGCCGCAGCCTCTAAACGTTAGATCATGACTACTGCTGTTTTCTCTGAAGTTTGATTCAGGAAAAAGATGTGGACGGTGCCACTGGCTAGAGCAGGGTGACTGCTTTGTTTGATTCCTAAACCTGTCAGCCTCGTCTCTGTTAGAGATGATAACTGCACAAACACTCCCTACTCACCCTCTCCAGTGCTTGCTTTATGGTCCAGAGGGAAGGAACCCCATAGACTTTGAAAAAGCAACTTGAAGGGAAAATGGATGATATGAATAGGAACATTGATGAAACATGCATTCGAAAACAAGGAAACTTACAATATTTATTTAGAACTGAGGAAAATATAAACATCAAAGATCTCATTTGTTCAAGGAGTAAACTATTAATTTATTTGCTGAGTTTTGTTTTTACTTTTTAAAGTATGTCATACAAAAATCTATTCATTTTGAAACTTTGATTTTTGCATTGGTAGTTACTGACAACAGACAAGGATTTTTGTTTGTTTTGTTTTATACACCTTTATAAGACTCCATTAAGTTGAAAGTCCTTACAGAAAACTTTGTAGGAGACAGATATCCTATGAGTGCCCAACAGGCAACAACATCAACTTTGCCTAATTATTGTTAATGAGATTTCATTTATACCAACATGATAATAATGTTTTGGATAAGCATGTATGTTTGCATATATATATATATATATACAGATTATCTATAATATCTTATAGATAGGTAGATGGCACACACACATATATCTATACACACCTGTATTTGCATACTTTGTGTGTCTGTGTTTATATATCTTTGTATCCAGTTTTATTTTAGAAATATTGGTATTATGTTTATTACATTTAGTATTCCCAATAAATATTTTCCAACTATCATAAAAATTTGCCAAAACATTTTAAAAACTTCATATTACATCACAGAATTATTTGTTGTTTTTCACGTTATCTTATTTCATTGCTGATATTTATGCCTTGTTATTTTTTCTATTTTATCTTTTGCTTTATGGGTTACGTTTTGATTGCTGTTATTCTGTGATTGAGAAGATTTAAATACTATCTGAAATGCTACTAGTAGTTACATTTAAGTATCTCAGACAAATTTTAAAACTATATTCCTGTTATTAGTGTTTCACAATTATATTTTATCTTGAGTTTCCTAACAATAAGGCAGGAGTTGGGTGTCTTAGTTCATTCAGGCATTATCACAAAATACCATGGCCTGGGTGGCTTGCAAATAGCAGGAATTAATTTCTCATAGTTCTGGAAGCTAGAAGTTCCTGATCAAGGTGCCAGCAGAGGTGGTGTCTGGTGAGGAGCCGTTGACTGGGTCATAGATGGCTCCTTCTTGCTATGTGCTCACAGGGTGGGAGAGATGAGCTAGCTTTCTGGGGCCTCTATAATAAGGGTGCTAATTGCATTCATGAGAATTCCACCCTCATGACCTCATCACCTCCCAAAGCCCCACCTCCTAATACCATTACCTTGAGGGGTAGGGTTTCAACACAGGGGACAAACACATTCAGAACATAGCACTCCCCTTTTGCTTCCTCTTGCAAGTTCTACTAATACAGTCTGGTCTTTTGAACTCAGGTGAACACTATTCATTATTATTTCTATGTATTTTTATTAAGAATAAGTTTGAGAGAGAGCACAGGGGAAACTGCCACTTTTAAATCAAGAGATCTCATGAGAACTCACTATCAGGAGAACAGCATGGGGGAAACTGCCCCCCTGATCCAATCACCTCCCACCAGATCCCTCCCTTGACACATGGGTATTACAATTCAAGATGAGATTTGGAAGGGAATACAGAGCCAAACTGTATCAATAGCGATGGCAAATTTTGCAAAATTGTTAGTGATGGAGTTCAGGAACAGGAGTACCAGGACAAAGCCTATGTGTGGAAAGTACACTCTATGGAGAAGGAAGTCTTTGGGAAGAAGACCACAGGCAGGGAGACACCGGGAAACCTTTAGAGGGGGAAGGTTACAGACTCCTGCCTTTTCATTAGCAAGAAATCACTTACAGCTGGGTCAGCCCCGTGGCAGCATTTCAAGGAGCGTTAAGTATGTAACCATTAAAAATAACACAAAAGGTGGCCTTGAGGACCCACGTGGCACCTCCAGAAGCCTGTTCCTCCCAGCAGCTGTCACCCCAGCTAAAGTGCATTTTCCTCTCCTCTTTGCAGGGTGACCTTGTGGAGGTCACCCCCAGAGGAGCTTCCGGAAGCCCAGTGGAGAGCATTGTAAGGGAAGTGAGCAGCGGTGATGAATTATATAAACAGTTTGACGGAAGACAGGTAAAGGCTACATCAGCCGCAAATCAGCTAGGACTGCCAGTGGGGATTTGCTGGGCGCTAGCACTTGCTGCAGCATTTAAGGTGAGGCCCACAGTGGAGCGGGGCTTCAACCTTTCGTTCAGTGGCCTCTGCAGCTGTATTTAGTTACCCACAATGCCTTCTGCCTGGTGCCTGCAGGAGTCTCACTGCAAGAAGCTTATCCTGCCCCTCTGAGCTCCCATGTGGCTGTGCTGTGCCTTGTCCAGCTGCTCTGGTGACAGCGACTGCACCTCCGGTCACCTGCTTTGAGATGAGGATAGTACAGGTTTTTTCCTTGGAACTAAGCTGAGCACAATTCTTCTACTCTGCTGGTGGAGGCATACATTGGTCTAAAGCTGTTGAAAACATAGAAGAGACTGTATTAGTTGGCTTGGGTTACCCTAACAAAACACCATGGACTAGGTGGCTTAAACAAAATAAGTTTATTTTATGTTTTAGTTCTGGAGGTTAAAAGTAAAAGATCAAGGTATTAGCAGCATTGGTTTCTTCTGAGGCCTCTCTCCTTGGCTGGTAAGTGTCTGTGTTCCCTCCATGCCCTCCTGTGATCTTCTGTGTGTGTGTGTGTGTGTGTGTGTGTGCGCGTCCTAACTTCCTCTTCTGACAAGCACACCAGCCATATTGGATTAGGATCCCACTCTCATGACCTTGTTTTACTTAAATTGCATTTTTAAAGTCCCTATCATCAAATACAGCCACATGTTGAGGTGCTAGGGATTAGGGCTTTAGCAAATGAACTTTGGAGAGGACACAATCTAGCCCTTCACAGTAGCTACCTAAAGCTCTGAAGATATTCACTCCTTTTGTCCAATCAGGCTTACTTCTGAGAATTCGTTGTATTGAAAAAATCTAAAATCTAGAGAAACTTTCGGCACAAAGATATTAATAAAAGCGTTATTTATGTACTATAATGGAGGGCTCACTAGCATTTTGGTTGGCTGCCCTTCTCAAGAAAATAGTCAGTGTCAAGAGTTCCCTTCTTTGGAAGAGGAAGATGAGGAGACAAGATGGATTAAGTAAAGGAGAGAACAATGTAAGCTGGAGATCAGCACTGGAAAAACAAAATGGAGTTTTAGTAGCTCTGTGAGTATAAATTTTGAGCAAACAGAGAACATTCTAGAGAAGTTATTTTCTTGAAGTCATACTGTGCAATGTCCTCTATAAACCTGTTGCTATACTCCTAAAGGAAATCTTCAGTAAAGATCCAAGTTTTCGTTGGGACTTGGTCAGTGGACTGAATCCTTGGTGTGTGACCATGGCTGAAAAGTCATAAAGTGATTCAGCCTCTAAAGTTTAAACTTGCAGTTTAGAAAGATGAAACCCAACATAAGTGCCCAATTTATATCGCCATTAGGAAAAATGGTTCATGATAGTACGTGTGTTTCAAACACTGACTTAAAAAGCATTTAAAATTTAGTTCTTTCAAGAGGTTGACAAATGAGGAAAGAGATCCGGTTTGTAGAAATTGCCACTTTTTTAGCTCAATGTTTCATGTGCTTTCAGGATGAGGTGAGATGCCATAAAAATTATTTAATAAAAATATTAATGTTTAAAAAGAATTTAACATGACCAGAATGATTTCATTAAACTAATATTTACAATGGGAGAAAAATTCTTGAGAAATTATTACTATATTGAAAAATAATATGCACAAAACTTAGAACAGAATAAATTCAACCACCACCAGCTATTTCCTTTCAATAATGAGATGCTCATCATTTCCTTTACTCTTGTTGTTTTACGCATGTGTTGGCTTTTTAAATACTTTATTTTGTTCTTCAACAACAAAAATTCTATTAAGTGCCAACTATAGACAGTTCTGAATCTGAGTTCAAACAATACAACATTACACATCTAATTTAATTCAATTAACTTTCATTACTGCTAAGCACTGTTTGAGCTAGAGCTCAAAGATAAGACGTGCTCTGATGCTGTAGAGAAAATCAGGCATGAAAACATCTAAGTAAAGTGCAAGGCTGCTTGGAAAAAACATGTTAAATAGTGAGAAGAACACTGTGCTGCCGATGTGTTGAGCTAGTAATTCAGACAAAGGAAAAGTCATGGACAGAGTAAGAGAGGGGCATGTGACCTGGGTCATTAAAATGCAGGAGGTCTGAGGTGCAAGAAAATGTATAAGAGGATGTTCCAAGCAAAAACATCCTGCATAGGCTAAGGTCTGAAATAATATGTTATGTTTACTAAAGGGTGGCAGATTTTTGGCTTTAAAATGGGTGGCAGGCTGGCCAGTGTGGGGCTTGACGGTGAGGACCTAGTGGCCACAATGAAGACTTAGTACTTTCTTGGGAAGCAGATGAGACAACTGTAGAGTTCTCAAGATGTCAGTGTGCCTGCCTGTATTTTAGGAAGACTACTCTAACTTGAGTGTAGGGAGAGAGAAAAATAAATAGACACACACACACACAAATGGTTAGATTTCTTCTTCCTACATTAAAGGAGAGCAAAGACATACATACCCTACTGAAATGTGTCCTCGAAGGAAATCTGAATATTTGGAGTGGTTCTCTCTGACTCTGTGTCTGTCTCTGTCTCTCTTTGTGTTCTCTTCTCTCTCTGGGAGTATGTTGCTGATATTTTTGGTAAAATAATTTATAAAATTTTGGTTTTTAGTGGGGAAGTCAAGTTGCTGATATCAAGTGTGCAGGCTAAGTGAAGAGGTGGTGGCTTTTTCTTAACCTCTAGAAATTAATTAGTCTTCAAAGAGGTAAGGTCCTCATTTCAGCAATCTGCCTAACACTGTTGTTGTTTATCTTGCAGAATTCCAAAGAGGCATTTTCCAAAAACCTACAGAACACTGAGCTTGCTACTGTGGAGGGGCACCTCACTTTAGGCCACACGTGGCAGTTTTGCGCTCAGTCATTTCCTTCATTCGTCTTTCTTTGCCCCGACAGACTTTGTCCATCTCCAGAAATAAAGTTCACTCTGAAAGGACTGATGTTTCTCCACGGGCAGAGGAGCCTGGCAACCACGTCCCAAGTTGGAAGGAAGCTCTGAGAGCCCTGCTCCCCAGAAATCCTGAGCAAAGACTGGCGGGCCTACAGGGAGGGGACACTGGGAAGGACCTGCATCCCTTTGAACAAATCAGGTTTTATATATTTGTTGAAAAATAAGAGACATTTAATTTATAGATAGTAGATGGGTAAAGTCTGTTGGGTTCCAGAAGAGTTGATGGGTTTAAGAAAAAAACAAAACCATCCTATATTTACTATGTGTGAATAGAAATTTAAAAAGTCTTCAGAAGAAAGAAACCATAGGTCAAGATAGTACAGAGACACCAAAAGCCCCAACACCCCCCACCCCAGATGAGATAATAAGCCCTCCTGGAAGCTTTCTCTAGCCTCTTCCAGAACATCAATGGTGTTCTTTTGTAGCATTTATTGCATAGTATGGCAACTTATTAGGTAACACATTTGTCTGTCTAAGAAGTTATGAACTTAAAGAGTGGGACAATGAATCTTGTCTCTGCAAAGAGGCTGAATTATCTGGCATGTATTAGTTTCATTTAGTAAATAAATGAACACAACCAAACAATGTTTAATTATGGCTTGTGATATATTGCCTTTGTGGATTTGGAAATCCTCAGAACACTCCTGAATTCCACTCTTCTCATCTGTACAACAGAGAGAATAGAAGTACCTTCAAATATTGTTATTTTGAATATTGTTAATTGTTCTTTTCAAGAACACTTTCTAGATGATGTTTGTCATCATGCAAACACATTTTTAATGTTTCTCTTTCTCAGCTTGTCTTTATAAAAATGCTCCCAGAGCCTAATGATTTTTTTGTTTTAAGTGCAGACAATATATATGAGAACATGTCAATAGGACTGAAGGTCATTTTATACCCTTGGAAATATTAATAATGTATTCCTTATGAAGTAGCATTTTCTTAGATAAAGTGGCAAGTGGTGTTTCAAAACAGAAAGATCAAGAAAATGTCAGGACCAACTGGCAATTATGGTGC
The DNA here is from genome assembly GCF_037993035.2 of Macaca fascicularis. Taxonomy (NCBI): domain Eukaryota; kingdom Metazoa; phylum Chordata; class Mammalia; order Primates; family Cercopithecidae; genus Macaca; species Macaca fascicularis. The sequence goes on from NC_088387.1 coordinate 115,380,434, forward strand.
TTCTGCCCCCATGTCAGTAGACAAACCCTGAGGTCTGCCAATCTAAAAGCTGAGAGCTCTATTCCTGCATTTAAAGACCTTTGCTCTTTGAAAACAATAAATGCATGAAAAAAGCAAAACTGTCAAAAAAGGGTACTGGAAATAGCTAGAATGGCATGTAAAAGCATATAATTCTTGTGCTCTCACATTCTTGGCCAACAGGGTAAACAATTTAGAACCTCTAACCTTTCTGGAAGGTCTCATGATAAAGTAGTCTTCTTATTTGTACAGAAGTCACAATTCAAGTAGTTTAAGACATATGTGTACATTTCAATAGTATAAGTAATCATGTCAGAAAGAGGAATCTGAAAAATGTGTCTGAGTTAAATTTGGTGACAGAGTTCTCAAATGTGAGAGGTATGTTTTATTTGCTGAATGTTGAAAATATAGCCTTGAACTAGATAATGAAAGGGTTTTATTTAGAACAGCTCAGAGTTTGGTATCATACATTTGTCCAGGAAAATGTGCTTGAAAATTATCCCTATATTTACCTCAAACTATATATTAGATTAAAAGACAGTCATTACTGAAAGGTTTTAGATACATAGAATTTTCCAATATGAAATTTCTCAATATAAAAAGTTTTGTATTGTATTTCTGATTACCATCCGAGAGCACTATTTGGCTAATCTAAAAAGACAATCTCTGGCTCACAGAGACTACATCAGTAGGGTTTTGGATGCTGGAAGAAGAGAATTCCAGTATTAGAAATAAAGCACGGAAAACATACTGTCTCCTGAGCCCCAGATCTAGTGTCTAGGATTGGGTGTGAGTCTCGGATCTGAATTGCCATGACAACCTCTTTTCTTATGCATTATCTTGAAGTAACTGGGATTCAGACTTAATGGGATTTATAGGTTGAAACTATCACCTTATATTAACCCAGAAATAAATTGCTAGGTAGTGTGGAAAGAGCTTTGCTATTTAATATTGAATGCTTATGGAGTCTAAGACTCTCAATTCAATGTAGGTGTGGCAGCCACTGTCCTGAAGAAGGCTGTGTTTCAAACATAGGGTATCTGAAAGTAAATTTTCCATTTATGCCTCGTTGAATTGCCATTAGCTGCAGTTGATATGGGGCATGCATGTCTGTAGACACCTGGCAATGGCACCGTTTACTAAATATGTCCAACTACCTTAGAAATATCATCTCTGTCTCTCATGACAACTTCACAAGTGCTTACAATTGATGAAATTGAGTCCTTAATTTAAACTGCTTACTCAGTACACACTGGCTAAAGCCAGCTTTTGTTTTTCACAACATCCTGCATTGTATTACCTTGTCTATGCAACAGGACTTCCACCTGTGAGGATTTGAAGAGTGCCTCTGGGTTTGCTGGACATCAGTGTCTCATGATAGACTCAGGTTCAGTAGAACATCTGAGCTGTGTATGCAGCTGCATAAATTCTCTGCTTTTGTTGGGCTCTCTTCCCTTGATTTTCTGAGAATACTGAGGTTTTGAGAACCCACAGGTTTCACCTTCTGCAGATACATTTTGTTGGGTTTCCTTCTGGACATAAGCTCCAGCTTCACTTATGCCTCACTCTTGCTTGTCTTTAATTGCTGTGGTCTTTTCCAGGGTCCCCAAGGTGTCTGGCAGGAAGGAAAGATTTGTTTTCTCACTACCCCATCTCTAGCATGGACACAAGTCACCCCCTCATTCTGCTTGACAAAACTGAGAAACTATAATAGTTTACAAAGCTCTTAAGTAAAAGAATTAAAAGCAAACCCCCCTGAACTTAATATATGTTGACCATTTAAACAAACAAACAAACAAACAAACAAAACAAAAAACTTTATTAACTGTTGACCATGCCATTTCTCTGGGAGTTCCCCAATGGCTACTTCTGCTTTGGCCCTATACCCCATTGCTTGGATTTCTTCCTGCTTGGAACAGAGCCCTCTTCTCCGGGTTTTACTCATTCCCTAGTCCCAGGTCCCTCATAACACATTTTTGCATCTACCAGGGGAAGAAAGAAAAAAAAAATTTAAGATCAAAATGAAATCTCTACAGTGATATGTCCTCCCTACCCCAAGGAAAACTTGCTCTGTAAAGTAATTCCTCAGTGTGGTCTCTCGCTCCTTCTTTCTGTCTCTGTCTCTCGTTTCCTTTAAGTTCCTTGTACGCTAGGTTTGGGTTTGGTTACATAACCTAAAGGCCAGGAAAGTATTTTCATAAATGAGACATACTCCCACTAATATAAATTATGTTGTCACATTCAAAAGCAGACAGTGAAGTTTAAAATATAGTTGTAATATAATGTTCTCATAGTTCTGTAACATATATATCTACCTATGAAAATTGTATTCAAGTATAACAGTATGTGCTTAAGGTAACCACCATCAGCTTTAGGGAAGGTTCTGGACATGGTGTGTGAAAGCCTGCCTTGTGTAACAGATGACATGTAGCGCTAGTTTTACTAGTCCCTCTACCCTATAAGTAGTCTGTGGAAGAAAGGGTCAAACTCCCAATTTACACACTGGGAATCTGAAGTTCAACAATGCTAAAAACTATTTCTAAGGTCATATGGTTATTAATGTGGTAAATTTAAGCTCTGGACCCAAGTTCCCCTGACTCTGATTATATTGTTCTTTCCACTGCACAAAGTTCTTAACTCAGAATAACTAGTTGCCAAAAAAATTCTAGGCATTAAAGAAGATGGATGTGAATGATAATTTTGGGGATCTCTTGCTTCTCCAAAGTTTAGTAGGTAGATGACTTCCTATTAAACCAACAGAGTGACCCTGGGTATTACAGATGTTTGGAAGTAAAATAATTGGTGTCTTAGAGATCTGTAAATCTTACTTTGAATACTATTTTTTTTTTTGATACAGGAGCGGCCTAGAGTAAGAGTCTGTCTCCTGGCAGAGGATGAAGTATCCAGGTCACATTGAAGAGACGTGTGAGGACTCCAAAGAAGAACAATTTGAGAGTGAGAAACCAGGTGAGGTGTTTTTCACTCTAGGAAAGTTAGTGAATCTATCATAGCTGGGAGACAATGGGAATTGTAATTAAGAAAGCCAATAGCATGACTGGAATGTTGCAAACTCAGAATATTTTAGGTAATGGAGTTTGTTGGAATATTTTTGGTAATGGGGTTTGTTAAAATATTTTTGGTAATGGAGTTTGTTGGAATATTTAGGTAATAGGGTTTGTTTACCTATTTATATGGGAAAATAGGTAAGACAAACTTGGCTACATATCTGGGACACAAACTTGAGGATGATTCAGGATGTACTCTCTTGTTGTCCACTGCCAAGGAGGTGACTAAGCTTTTTTAGGGCACTTATTATGTTTATAATGTTGATTCTCTTAGTCCATTTCTGCTGTTATATAAAAAAATGAGTAATTTATAACAAACATAAATTTATTTTCTTCCAGTTCTGGAGGCCATGAAGTTCAAGATCAAGGTGTTGGCAGGTTCAGTGTCTGCTGAGGACCTGATCTCTCTGCTTTCAAGATGGCATGTTGTTGCTCTTCCCTCCAGAAAGTAGAAATGCTGGATCCTCACACGGAGGAAAGGATGAAAAGGACCAGTGCTAGTTCCCTTCAACCTTTTTGTGAACTCACTAATTCTCATTGAGGGCTCCATCTTCATGACTTAATCACCTCCTAAATGCCTGACTTCCTAATACTCTCATTTTGAGGATTAAGTTTCAAAATATGAAGTTGGGGGTCATATTTAGAACATAGTACTTATGATACTATCTGAAATCACAGACTGCTTTCTCAGTAGGCATCTATCTCAGTTTCTTTCTGTTGCTATTGCAGAGTACCTGAGACTGAGTAATTTATGAAGAAAATACATTTATTTTGGCTCATGGCTCTACAGACTGGGAAGTCCAAGATTGGGCAGTTGCATCTGGTTGGCTCCTGGTGCGGGCCTCCTGCCACATCATAACAAGGTAGAGAAGTGAAAGGGAAGTTGGACTTGTAGGAAGGGGGCAAAGCATGAAGGGCAGGCTTGCTTTATAGAAACTGGGTGACAGCACCCCACAGGGTGAGTGTATAAAGGCTAGACAGACAAGGGGATTGTTGTGTTTAACCTGAAAAGTCCCCTCACTTGGCAATGCTCCCTGTTCCCCGTGAGAAGCAGGGGTTTCTTTTCTTCTGGGATGACTCGTCCCTTCACCTGTGGCCTTCCCTAGAGCCCATCCTTGTGCCATTCTGCTCTCCAGGCACACCTCTCTCAGATGAATTCCCTCTTCCCTCTTCCTCTGGCCCCTCCTGTCTATTTCTCTGTCTCCTCTGTAATCAGGTAAGCCCCACTGCTGTGACCTCTGGAATAATGATTGAATCTGCCCTATCTTCTCCACAGTGATGGCTGGGACCCAACTGAGATCTCCATCATCTCTCACAACAACTGCACACTGACCTCCTGACCTGAGCTCAGCCTCTGCCCTTCATGCAGCTGCACAATGATGCATTTGGAAGCCAGACCTGATCACATTCGTTTCCCTCTGTTGGTCTGATTGTCTAAAAAATGAAGCTCTGGGATAGGTTGCTTGTCTGACACTGTGTTTCTCTCCTGCTCCTCTTGCCACCTCCCTGGGACTCTGCCCTGCAAGAGCATGCTGCAGCTCTCTGCACATGCCATCAGTCCTATGCCTTCTTATTTCCGTTCACACTGCCACCTCCTTCCAGAATGCTTTTCTGCTCACATTAACCTGTCTGACTCCCACTTAGACTTTGCTCACAGGGCATCAATTCCAAAATAAATCCTATGCCCTGCCTACCTCTTTCACCTTTTCTGACAAACTAGCTTTAGCTGCTGACTGTAGGAAGCCTGAAAATCAATAACTAGCTGTCTGAGCTGCAAGAAAGGGGATAAAGGTTGGGCCAGGGTATGAGTTATATCAATGGCTTTTTTCTTTCAGAGATTCATGTTCTGGAGAAATGAAAATGCTGCCTCAGTGGAATGTTGATTAGCTGGAGTGGAGACCCAAGATCTCTGTCCAGTCAGGGCCATCAAGAGAGTTTGGGATGAATTTCTTTAATTGCTTCCCTAAGATTGATGCTTGGTGATGTGAGATTAAAATTTTGACCAAGCGAAGCTTTTCAATTTGTGCACCTAATTCAAGCATGTGCAAAAAGAAGTTATGATAAGAAAGTGCCCTTGATTCATTTTACAAATAAAAATTCCAAGGACTGTGATGAGAGTCATTATATATGCAGAGACTTATAAAAAATATTAAGAAAGTCTCACTTTTCAGTTTATTAAAAATAGAATTGAATGCTTCTTGGTGAGGCATTGGAATCTGAAACCTTAAAATGACCTGAAGAATGCCAACTACATAATTCTAGTTCTCAATTCCTCTGGTAGGTGAGTCAGAAGTTCAGAAGATAAACACACGTTCCCAGAAGTCCAAGGCAGTTCTTTTTTCTGTACTATGTTACTTTTGGAGGTGGTGCGGCTGGCTTATGTGCTGATGATATTAGTCCATTAAAAACTGAGTCATACAGTCATACATTGAGAGTTAGATCATGTTTAGCTTGTCATATACTGACATGCCACTTAATTCCCTGTTTTATAATAAAGATGGAGGGGAACTAATGTTTATTGATTAACTGATGTCCTTCTGTGAACCAGGACTTCTACATAGATCTTCTCTTTTAATCCTGATTTACTGATGCCCCATTTTACAGATAAGAAAACTGAGGGTTCCCTAATATTTAATGAATAGTGGAACAAAACCAGATTCGTTTTACTCCACAGCCTACACTTAGTCACTGGAAAGCAACTCTTCCTTTTAAAGAGGGTAAAGTGGTATTGAAGCAGCTATTTTTAAAGGTAATGCTAGCATATTGGTTTTTATTTGACTAAAAAAATAGCAGCTTTATCTGACACATTCTCTAAGATATTCCTTAGTAAATAAAATATCTGCTGAGGGAAAAATCACTGCTTATCTATTTCATCTCTTTTTATCTTTCTTCTTCTGGCAATAGAACATAGAAGTGCTCTTGGCTGTCCAAAATCTGCACATCTCCAACTTTTCTTTTAGCTAGAGGTGGCCCTGTGATTGATGAGTGACCAGCCATGTGTGGAGAAAAGCAATGTGAACAACTTCTGACTTCATGGTTAAAGAAAATTGGTCTGTCCCCCATTTCGTTGCATTCCCGTTCTTACTGGCTGAAATTCAAAGCTGATAAATGGAACTAGAGCAGATATCTGGGAAAATGAGTTGAGGGTCTTATATTAGGACTTTCCAGCAAGAAGAATAATTTTTCCTGCGTTCCTGACACCACCAAATTGTTCTATCAGCTTTGAACTCTCTAGTGAGATTCTGTAAGTGTGAGAGATGTGAACTTTGACTTGCTTAAGGTGGGCTATTGAGGTCTCTTTGCTGTTGTGACCTAACTCAGGGGTCAGCAAATAACACTCTGTGGGCAAAATCTCACCCACTGTCTATTTTTGAAACTAAATAAAATTTCACTGAAGCACACCCATGCTCATTTGTTTGGTGTGTTTTCATGTTATGGCTGCTTTCATGTTACCATGGCACATTTGAGTAGCTAAAGACAGTGATATGATTTGGATCTGTGCCCCCACCCAAATCTCATGTTGAAATGTAATCCCCAGTGCTGGAGGTGGGACCTGGTGGGAGGTGAAACGGGGGTGGTTTCTCATGAATGGTTTAGCTCCATTCCCTTGCTGCTGTATTCATGATAGTAAGTGAGTTGTCACAAGGTCTGACTGTTTAAAAGTGTGTGGCACCTCCCCCTTCTCTCTTGCTCCTGCTCCACAATGTAAGACCTGCCTGCTTCCCCTTCACCTCCCACCATGATTGTAAATTTCTTGAGGCTTCCCCAGAAGCAGATGCTGATACGCTTCTTGTACATTACTGCAGAATTGTGAGCCAATTAACTTCTTTTTTAAAAAATAAATTATCCAGTCTCAGTTATTTCTTTATAGCTGTGCAAAAATGGACTAATGCAGACAGTACCACTGCAAAGCCTAAAATATATTCCATCAGTTCCTTTGCCGAAAAGAAATGCTGTTTCTTGTTCTAATTAATTTAAAAAACCCTAAATTTAATGTGAGGGATGAACTATAAGTGAGTAAAAGCTGTCCTTGGATGTCACAGATCTGAATTCTAGGCCTAGCCCTGTTTCCAACTAGATGTGCAATATTGGGCAAATTAATTCATCTTTCTGAATTGGTTCATAAGCATAATAAGAGGACAGATAGATTACCCTTTAACATGTATGCAATAATTGGACTGTAGCCTGACTTACTTAGCTAGTGATGGTGATGCAAGTCACGTGATTCCCTTTAGCCATCTTTGTGCGCCAATGCAGCCAAACCTGAGCAATTTCCATCTCCTTCCCTCTCTTCCACTTACTCTTCTTTAACAACACTTAGGATGGTGCCTTTAGAGATTCTGAGGAAGCGACTCAAATGCTCAACGATATGGAGAAGGACCAAAGGTAATTTTCTTTTTTAAGCTGACAACCCGTTGGGGGATTCTGCTGGCATTTAAACAGTAGTTTTTTCTGGCTTGCCATTTTTCAGCTGGTGCCAAACACAGTAAAAACTACTGATTAGCTGAAACAAAGCAGATAATCATTAAACACTGTGAGGATGCGCTCTAATGTTGTGGACCAGGGAGGTTTTTGTCTTTTAGAGGGAGATATTGAAGATCATAGAAAATAATTATATTTAAGAAAACCAATAATAAAATCTATGCTTACACAATCTCTCTAGAGTAGGAGTGCTTGACTCAGAAATAATTTTAAGGCACCATTTCTATTAGATCACTTAAGAGGGAGTTGAATAGCTAATGTGTAAAATAATCTACCATGCACTTTGGGAGGCCAACGTAAGAGGATCACTTGAGCCCAGGAGTTCAAGACCAGCCTGTGCAACATTACGAAACCTTGTCTCTGCAAAAAATGTAAAAAAATTAGCTGAACATGGTGACCTGACTGTAGTCCCAGCTACTGGGGAGGCTGAGGTGGGAGGATGGCTTGCAGTGAGCTGAGGTCAGCCACTGTACTTCAGCCTGGATGACAGAGCAAGATCCTATCTCAAAAAAAAAAAAAAAAAAAAAAAAAGAAAGAAAGAGTATACCATGGAAGAAGAGGGCAAGTTATCAAATTCAGTTGTTCTTTTATTCTTGTCTGATGTTCACACACTAGGTCAGTTACATTCCCCAGGAGGGAGTAGCCACAGAGGCAGCCCTTTCTGACCCCAGTGGTGGTGCCTTCCTTTGTTTATAGTTACCGCCTTGTGGATGCTTGGGCTCACCCAGGTCTCCTGAGGCTCACCTTACCAAGTGCAAGGGCAGTTACTGCATCAGCTCAGAGAGTTGCCTACAGATTATGAGAATTTTCTGCTAGAGGCCTGCAAAGTTTCCATCAGCCATCGGGGGAGAAATATCCCTTCTGGTCTCTCTCAGTCGTGGTACACTCAGGAAAATGGGAATGATGCCAGCTATTTTAACAGAGAGAATTGTAATAGAAGGAAGTGGCTGAACAGGTATTGAAGGACCACAAAGGCAGAAGGGGATACCGAGTCAGCACAGAGCATACTAGCAACTGCAGGGAGCAGCTGGCACCCTTAGGGCTGCAGAGGTTGAAGGAAGCTTGGGCAAGATGTCACGTGCAGCTGGGCCCCCAACTGCTGGGAGGGAGCACTCACTGACCCCGTAGGTCATTGAGGCTGATTTTTGGGGTGTTGGAAACGCAAAAATTGAAATGAGCCCTCGTGCTGCCTGGGGAAGAAGGTTTCCTGCGGTGATGTGGAGGAGGGCATGAAGCAGAAAGAAAAGAGCAGGTCCCTGCTTCTCCCCCACCCCTCCTCTTAGCCCTACACTGACAGAAGCTCACAGAGAAGAGCTGCCAATGGCAGTGGGGATCTCCTAGGTCCAGACCCAGCATCTGGGGTTTAGGGCTGGGGTTGGGTCTGAGAGACAGAGGCATAAAAACCCACTTGTGCTCCTTCCAGTCCCTTGGCATGTTCGTGGCCTATTCAAGCTCCTCAGTAACTCAGTCATTGTTTGCATCATGCTTTGCTCTAGGACAGTACAATCATGAATGAATAAAAAACTCAAGGGAAAGATATCAACACACAATGACATGACATTCTATAGCACTGCTGTCACCAGCTTTAGGCCCAAAGTTTATTATATCCCAAATGCAAACTTTCATTTCATACCTACTATGTACAAGGCTCTTAAAGGATAACAGAGGACATTTGGAATAGATACGATCTAGATCTTTTCCTTTAAAACTTTGGATTCTATCGAGGAGAACGGAACTGATTCCATTGAGGAGAGGCAGAAGAAAGGGAGGATCAATTCAGAATGACCAGTCTCTATGACTTTGTAGAACCACAGGTCTGAGTGAGGCAGGGATTTACTTATTGCTGTTTCTGTCATTTAATAATTATATGATTTGGGAGAATTGCTTAACTTTTCTAAGTCTTAATTTTCTTCTCTTAAAATGCAAATCTCAATAGTGCCTTCTTCCTTGGGGTTATTGTATAGACAAAATAATTCATGCAAAGGGTTAGCATGAAGTCTGACACTAGTGAGTACTCAACACTGTAAATTGTTTCAGTCGCTTTTATTCCCCCATTCTTGTATCAATTAATATTGTTTTTTTTCACACTCAAATTTACACCCAGATCTCCTAGGTGTCTGTCTTTCCACTTCCGCCATGTCTCATTAGTTGTTAAGTACGTCACTTTTAATTCAGAAATCCCTGGCCCCGTCTTCACTCCATTGGTCAGTCTCCATCATATCTTCCTTCTCCATCCTGATGGAGGACCGCTAGCCCCACGCCCACGCCCCACCCTTCCTCAAGCCATGCTTTCCTCTGCCATCAGACTGACCTTTACCATTGAAACCTGAACCTTTCCTTCCTGTGCTTTGAAACATTCTGCAGTTCTCCACCACAATACATCAAATTGTGCCCCTTAAAATCTGGTAAACTTGACAGCAATCCTGGCAGTACCTACTTTTCCGGCAGACATTCTGCAACTTTTGTCCACACATCTGATAAATATGCAGAATCCTTGCAGGTTGATGAACACTTGGTCTTGCCTGACAGCTGAGCATGCAGAACCTTCTGTGGGTCTTCACCCAGCAGAACTGGTGGCTTCCTCTTTGGTGATGTTGTAACTCTTGAACATTTTTCTGCCCAACCACTATGTGAAAAAAATACCCTCTGCACCTCACCATTTTGATTCTACTCTCCTTGAGGGTGGAGAAGAGGCTTACTTGTTGGTGATTCTTCAGTATCTAACACATGCTTGGGACCCATTAGATGCTTGGTAAGTGTTGAATAAATGGAAAAAGGAACAAATAAATCATGTATCAAATGTTATCATTCAAATTTTCAGATCATCATCACACCAGCACACGTAGCCAAATAATCTAATTTCACACCAAGAAACACATTGGCCACTCTCCCTGATTCATGTTTTTCTTGGTTGTAGAAACATCTTTCTAGTTGCCTGCGTTTTCATAAAGTTTTCCAAGAATATGAGCTCTTCAACCTGATACCGAATTTGTTTTTTTCTGAAATCTTGACCCCTAAGCAATATATTACATGTGTCCATGACAACCCACCAAGTAGAATTTCCAGGCCTCCGTTGTAGGCATTATATTATGAAGAGGTATATGTGCTATTTGACCCACCCTTTTCAAGGACTTCCTCTACTGGAAACAATATCACTAATTCAGAATCTGTTCTAACTTTGACCTCTTTTAAGATTCTTGTCATACCTCTTTAAGGAGCTGAAAAGAAAAATGGGCAGAGTGAAGGACGAAATTCTAGGAGATGACAAATAGCCTGAGCATTAAAACGTCATTGCCAGGAAAAATGTCCCGGCTCTGCTGGCCACCCTCCTCCTTGGAGGACAGAGAAGGTAACCAGGCAACAGGGTGGAGTTTTAAGAGCAATCAAGAAAAAATAAATCAGATTTCTAACAATAGTTTCATAAAGCAAATTCTTACCCATTATCTAGAAATGTTAAGAAGGGGAATATTCTTTGCTTAAGCATCAATTGCCTAAGGCTAATTTTTGATGACTTGGCAGTAAAAACGCGGCCTAATTTTTAAAATATCCCAGAGATTCAGCGCCTCAAGAGCCACAGTGGCCATGTTCCAAGAGTGTCTTCATGTGGGGACCAGGTCTCAGTCATTCCTGTGATTAATGTCCCTAGGAGGCTTTCGGGAACACACCGGATCCTCTGTAATCCTTTTAATTTGATAAGGTCTTTTTAATTGAATCCATTCCTAACATGACAACAAGCTCCTCAGTTCAGTGTTTGTCATCTTGTCATCTCAGTTATGTCAACAGACACTCAGGCACTGGCGACTTTTCATTATAACTCACTGAAATTACCTGTTAAGGCCCAGCCATTTTTAGCTTGTCTCTGACACTGAGCCAGCTCTCTTTCCAAGCAAAGAGCTTGCTGAAACTAAGAGCTTTCAGTCAAAGGATCAGGACCACTGAAAGCTCAGGAGTCCTTTTGGAGTCCACAGTTCATGTCTTCCATCACTATCAGAAAGATGATCGTGACTGACAGAATTACACCCATCAGTGTCACTTGTCTAGACCAGTCATCAGATGTAGGCACATGTTTTGAAGGATAATTACAATAGAGCATTTAGCCTGTATAACAAGTAAATGGAGCTACTACAAAATGATTATTCCCTTTTGAGCACATTGATAGTCAAGACAATACAGTAAATCTTCTTTTATCTAGCAGTCACTCACCTGGCAGTCTTACCTGTCTAAAACACTAGGAAGAATCTTAAAGCAAGCCAAATAACCTCGTGAAAATATGAGCTATCTGAAACTGCATGAAAGCGTGTGCAACTCCTGAAAATATGAACTATTTGAACACGAGAATATGAGCTATCTGAAAGTGCATTATGCAACTCATCTATTAAAGAACCCCTTAGGCCCTACTCTATACTTATTTACTGTTACATTCAACACCAAATTCTGAGCTGCTCATTAGATTTCTCAGTGTAGCTGTTATAAGAAGGGCTGGTTGGGCATGCATGTCTGAGAGAAGCAAGTGCATTAACAAAGCAAGAATAGACAGCTTATGACATAATTTTAAGAGAAAACCAAAAAACATGCGAAAGAGGACCAAAGACTCTTTCCCCAAATATTTTTTACAAACCCCCCAAAGCAAATGACAAAAGACGGAGAAGCTGCATGTCTATTTAAGATAAGAATGGTTGTGCACTTCTTGGCAGGCTTTGGCACAATTCTGTGTTGTTGCATAGCTCAGCATACACGACTAGCCTCATCTCTCAAGAATGGGTTAAACAATTAGTAATCATCTCCCCATCTGTGAAAAGATCATTTATAATACAGACCACTAAATTTTCTGCAGAAAAAGTTTTAATTTTAAAAATAAGGACTGGGCATAGTAGCTCACATCTGTAATTCCAGCACTTTGGGAGGCTGAGGTGGGAGGATTGCTTAAGGCGAGAAGTTTGAGAGCAGCCTGGCCAAGATAGCAAGACCCCATCTCTACAAGAAAAAAAAAATAGTAGCACATGGAGCAAGTGTAGTCCCAGCTACTCAGCAGGCTGAGGTAGGAAGACCGCTTGTGCCAGGAGTTCAAGGCTGAAGTCAACTCGGATTGTACCACTGCACTACGGCATGGGTAATGGAGCAATATCTTGTCTCTAAAAAATATAAAACAATAAACATAAAAATAAGTTTGGGCATGTAAGACAAAATTTTCTGTTATTTGTAGTTACATCATCAGAGTATTTCAGGATTCAAAAATATGAAATAAATGAGGCAGTCTACTAAGAAGTAAATGAATTCTCTTGACCTATGTAGCTAAAACACCAGTTTTGCTGCATTGGTGATATTGATGAATGAAAATCTGATCTTGGATAAAAAGGTACAGCAAACATTGTAGCTGTGCCCAACATTTGAAATAAAATTTTAAAATGATGCTGTAATCTTTTTGGATATCTTGCCTTTGTGGAACATCACATATGATATTTTTACATTGTTTTAAAATGTAAACTCTTCCATCCAATTTCTAATGCACTATCAGATGACGATATCAGGGAGAAGTTGGAGAGAAGGAAGAACCAATCACTGGTGAATGCTTCATAGGTACAAGGCATGTTTCCTCGTGGAGAGAGAACAGAGAGGGTGAGAGTGTGGGGTTTGGACTCTCACTGCCTCAATTTGATCCTTGAGTCAACCACTCAGTAGGCATAAACTGGGCAATTTTCCCAAATTCCCTGTACCTGAGTCTCTGCATCTATAACATGGAGTGATAATGATAGTACCTAATCCCTAGAGTTACTGAAAACTTAAATGAGCTAATGCATTGGTAACACTTACACAAGGGCTTGCAGCATAGCAAACACTCTAAGTGTTAGTTCTCTAATTCTCAAGAAAACTGCGCGAGGCATCTTGACATTATACCTACTTGACAAATGCAGAAACCAGGACTCAAAGAGGTTCAAAAACTTTGCACAGGCCACAATAAAAGTGGTTAATTTTCAAAGAAAGAGTCTGAATGGAGTGTCTATATCGTGTTTATGTGGAGAAGATGTATTCCCATCTTTGCCAATGCTTATTATAAAAATTCATTTTAATCTAAGAGAAAATAAGGCATGAAAACCAAAGAACAAGTGAAAGAGGACCAATGACTATTTCCCCAATTATTTTTTTAAAAGTCTCAGAATCATGGAGATTCAAAATCACTTCTTAGAATCTGGTAACCAAATTTCGTATCTTGGCTGTTCCATGCGGTAAGAGCCACAGAGAAACACCTGATTTTGGTTTTAGAACCATATTGTATTTGCTTAAACAGTTTTAAAAGCCTCCAAATAAATAAATTGTCCGTCCAAACCATTAGCAGACAAATGTTTTGTCTATTTTTTTTCCCTTGGTTCTGATATCTTTCTAGATCTAGAGTTATAAACTCAAATGGTTTCAGAGGCAGGGCTGGTAACCTACCACCAGTGTAGCTGCGAGGAAGCACAACAGAGCTGGGTGGGGCTTGTGGTTACCTGCACAACACTGCTGGGGTATGGTCAAACCCAAAACTGCTCCGGGCTGGACTTGTCTTTCAGGCTGTCATTTTGCAACCACTGGTCTAAATGAACAACGCACAACGTTGTGTATCTATTTTTCCTTGGACTCCTCCTCCACTGCTCATTCCCCTGAGGTTGGGAAAAAAAAGTGAGAGAGAGAGAGACAGCCCAGCTGGCAGGGGTCTTACGGGAGTTCCTGGATGAGCATTGCTCTGCACCTTGCTTCTCCCTGATTCTGTTTAGTAATGGGTCAGACTCTGCAATCATTTATTTAGTGTCTATGAGACATGAGGCCCTGGACTAAATTCAGAGGGAATTGCGAAGACTCACTAAACAGCAACAACAAAAATAGAAAAATAAAAATAGCCCCTACCCTTGTAGTTTAGTTCTGCATTCTGATGTGCTCACAGATAATTGGAACGCCATGTGGTAAGTACTGTGATACCAGTAAATGGTGGTGAGGAAATTTATGCGGCACACAAGTGCACTTTGAACCAAAAGCACTCAGAATTAGGATCTGCAGTTAATATCGACTTCAAGCTACGTTAACTGAAGAGGACTATTATGACTCAGAGAAGTGTTGGAGTGAGGATGTGAGGATTGAAATTTCTGTTGCATTACGAATTACCACATGCTTCTCAAGCCTCTTCTTTTGGGTTATTTTAGTATCCAAATCCTTTTCATCTGCAGTAAACAGCCCAGGTCCCACACAGAACATGAAGTCTGCTCACCCCAAATGGTTGATTTTAGCCCTGGAGGGGTCTTTGGAGATGTTAAGCAAGTTCCTCCTGTCCCATTTGAGTGCAGCAAGACCCAGGATTCATCATGGGGCAAAGCAAAGAAGTAAAGATTTGGACCCCATCTCCCACTGAAGCGTTCCCTTTCCTTTTGTCCATCATTTCATGTCCTAAAATTTTCATTATTTGAATTATTCTCTGTGCTACTATACAGGTCATTCCATTTTGCTGTTTCAGAGTTAATGGTTTTGTTTTGTTTGTTTTTTTTTCCCCTCAGCAAGTGAACTCTCCACTTACTGAGTAAGGAAGCTGTGTTATGTTTTAGTTATTCCATGCCTGACCATTCTGCATGACCATCTGCTTAGTAGGCGCTCCCAAGTCACTTTTAGAACTTGAGGATAACTTTGAATCTTCAATAATTTGAGAGCAGTGATTCAAGGGTAAGTAATCTCCAAATCAATGTGTGTATGTGAAATATTAAAATTATTTTGGTTTCTCTATGTATAAATTTAAAAAAAAAAGATGCAGAAGCTATTGTAATATGGTGATGTATGTAAATATATTCTGGACATTGTAGCTTATTGGATGAGTATAAGTAGATATGATGAGGTTATGCTATTTTAAAATGAGATGACAATTTTTTGTTTGTCTTTTGGTTTCCTTGTAATCTCAAGTGGAGAGCGGGGAGTGCTAGGGTCATTCAGCAGATAATACTAGGAGAAATCTTCCAAAACAAAAGTAAATGCTCTTCTCAGAATTAGCAGTCATTGAATGGGAGTTTAGAAGGAGAAAAGTATAGAGATTAATGTCTCACACGGACTCAGTGATGCCCATGTTCAATGCCACTGAAACTGCCCTCTTACCACCCCATCTGCGCCTGGAAAATTTGAATTGATACATTGAACATTCTCTTCTATGAGTTTGAACACGTTAACTGAACTTGAGTTTTATAAGACTCTGGAACTCAGAAAATCCTATCTATGACAAATTTTTATTTTTAAAGCTGTACTCATTTATGATTATCAGGAAAAATTTAGGTATAAGTGAAATATTTACCTGGTTCTTTTCTGTCTCTCTAAATTAAACAAAAAATCACTAATGATCTAAGATTTGAGACAGAATTATATGTAAGTATTAGCTTAATAACTCCATATGTAAAAAAAAAAAAAAGGAAAACATTTCTTATCCCTGGGTGAAATTGAAGAGACAGACTCCAACTAAATTATCTTCCACAGTGAGACGTGCTGGTCATAGCTGCATGCAGGCTTATAGGAGGCAATTTGTCTTACTTTCATTATGGAGCAAAGCCACAGTCTGTTCTTATACACAAGAAGAAATGAAGTATCTGGCCCAAGTATACATAAGGTGTCAGAGCCAGAAGTCCATCCTCTACCGGTGCACATGGGGCTTGTCCCCACACACGGGTACTAAAGAAGCTCAAGGAACTCCATTTTCAAATTTGTGGAAGAAGGTCTTTGCTGGCTTGCCTACATAGAGTAGGGAAAAACCTTCTCCTCTGCAACATAAATATAAATTACAGGACAAAAATAGCTATTTGTTTAAAAATACCAGTGGGATGGGGCTCCACCTGTAAAGTCTGACACGATTGCTCTGGGTGGGAAACTGGAATTGGCACTTTGAGGAATGCCTCAGGCGATGCTAATGTGTGGCCAAGGTAAAGACTTGCTGTCATCAGACTCCTTAAAATTCTCTACCCATGCAGATGGCCTGGGGATTTTGTTATAATACCGATTCTGATTCAATAGGTCTGGGTGGACCTGCATTTCTAACAAGCTCCGCGTTGATGCCGGTGCTGCTGGTTTGCAGTCGACACTTGGAGCAGCAAGGATCTAAGCTTAGCTCTTTGGATTTAGACTTCCATTGCATACATTTAATTTCTTCCCTGGAACATATACACTTTTGAATAACATGTATCCAATCTCACCCTTTAATGATTATGAAAGCATTAATTATCGTTTTAAGTAATTATTTCTGATGCATGTAAATAGGTCTGCTTCTGTGGTTAGGGTGTTCTCATTTGGCATTTCTCATGCTTTGCTGATCATGAGAACCACCTGGGGAGCTTTACACCTGGGAGTGAGGCTGCTCCTCTATACATGCTGTGTAAGAGAGGAGGAAAGTTAAGCCTGCTGGTGATTCCGATGTCCGGACTGGTTTAGAAGCTGCTACTCTGAATAAGAATTGAGATGTAGTATTTCAATCTGGAAGTTTATAAGCATTTTCAAATGATAATGGAAGAAATAAGATTATTTTACTTTCAGCATATGTTAAAATGTAACAACCTGAAACATAGGTGCTAAAACCTGTGGGTATTTTTTGTCATAAATTATAAAGAAATTCAATTAAAACAGCAACTATGAACACATCTGGGCACTACCAAAATTCCATTGTTAAAAAATGTCTCCTGTTTTTGATTTACTGCCTGAAAAGTAAAAATGAGAGTTGGAATAGCAGGAAGAGTCATCCCACCAATATTCCTCTATGCAACTGTCCACATATCTCTGCCTTGTTAACGAGAATATTCTGGCCATAAGACATCACATCAGCTGGCCGCCATCTTGCCTAGGGAGGAATTGAATCTCTTCAGCTAATTGATCAACCAATCCACAACCGTAACTTCATGCAATTCTAAATTTTGAAGAAATTCAAAAAATAAACAACATGGCATATTTATTTCTTATTTGGAAAGCCAAGCATCATCTTGCTCCTACTCTAATACTCTTAATAAACCTTCACAATTCCTTAGTTCTCCCACCCCACTTCCCGTTTTGCAGCACAGCATAGGGAAAACCTCTGCTCAGAATCCCTAGCCTGGGTTTAAGTTCAGTTCTATCACTTATTCAATGTGGGAACTAGTTTGGCAATATATTAATTCTTTTAAACTCTTAGAGTCTCCATTATTGGTTCTATTGTGAGGATTCAGTGGGTTGATGGATTTGGAATTTCCAAAGTGAAGGATTATTATTATTTTCTTCTTCTGTTGAAGAGGGCTCCTTGTACCCTGTGCTCTCTCCACGGTGTTTGCATGTGCACACACATGTCCACTGTCTGCCCCTTTGTACATCATTCACCACTTTCTGTCTGCAAAGACTGTAGAACTGGAACTAGCTTAGAGGATAATTTTATTAAGTCCCAAATCTTGCTTTTATTAATTATTCCTTGATCATATTCTCCCACTCCCACCCAAAGGAATTTCTCTCTGCTATATTTCCAATAAGCATTACCTACATCTCAGATATTTCATTAGAGCCTATTTTTATGTACTTTGTGTTTACCCACAAGTTTATGAGCATGTTGATGTCAGGAATGAAGTCTTAGTGAGTTTTCTGCCCCCGAAGTCCCTGGTACATAGTAATCACTCTACGTAGGCACATTCATTTGAATTAATCTTCAAACTCTGTCAAGAGAGCCTGTTAGTTTAGAATTTGGAGTAATCAGGGAGAGGGGTAGTTGAATACTCTTCCTGATATAGATATGACATGAGTTTTTCAGTTCAATGTGACAAATTATCTTAAAGTCATTTATGGAAAGATGTATAAAATTTAACATAACAAAAAATGAAGATTAAAAATTACAGTGCCACTTTTTGAAACCTCAGGCTTTCCACATTTAGAATGTATTATATCCTATTCTAAACTGATCTCAAAAATGAATATAAACTCTAAAAAAGTAAACTAATAATTGAATTCAACAATGCTCTTTGGGGGCTTAATACAAACTTACCTTTACTATCCTATATCTTAGCCCCTTAAGAGCAAGATCTCATGCCCATGCAGAAAGGATTTTAAAGTATTCTTTTGAGGTTCAATGTGCTACTCTTTGGACTAATTTTTCAAAGAATAAACTTAAAGCTTCAAGAGAATGTGTTAGCATGCTGAAAGAATCTCAGAAGGGAATTTGGAAGATCTGTTTATGTTTAAAATGCAAACTTCAGAAAAACACTTTTGTTTAGTTCTCTATTTAATAATCAGAATTTTTATGCCATTAATTTTATTCTTCTTTTTTTGTGTTGTTAACATTGCATTCCAGGATTAGCATTGTTTAGGTGGAGTGACTCTAATGTGAGTATAGCATGAGGTATCTTAGGGATGAAATAAGTCTGTGAATTCACATCCTGTAAGGGAAACAGCTCAGATGGTTTTGGCCAAGGCTCAGAATCTGAATTAAAGTAGTAATGCAGGACTACACAGTCCAAATCTCTGTCTCTAATTGTGGGAATAGTGGATTCCTTAAATTTGAAATTTAGAAATGTAATAAAAAGATTAGATCTGAATGGCTGACTTCAATTTACAGAATTACAAAGTTCATGTAGCTGTCATATACTCCAATTCATTGGTTTAGGATACAGAATGGGGTAAATTTTCTCTTAGCCTCCAGGATAAACGACTTATTTTGTAATCCGCAAATTGAGAGCCTTGCTTTCCTATTCTTCCCTGGGTTTTCTCCTTCCTGTGTAAAGACAAGTTCTAATTCAGTCTTGAAGTTCAGGCTTGGGTATCAGTACCTCCAAAAGAAAAAGAAAAGCCAAAACAGTAGGGGACACTGTGCTCTGAACTCCTGCTCGGGGATTGTGTTTGTTCTCACACTCCTGTGAAGAGCTGCCTGAGACTGCGTAATTTAGAAAGAAAAGAGTTTTAATTGACTCACAGTTCTACAGAGCTGGGGAGGCCTCAGGAAACTTGCAATCATGCTGGAAGGGGAAGCAAACACGTCTTTCTTCACATGGCGGCAGGAAGGAGAAGACTGAGAACTGAATGAAGGGAGAATCCCCTTATAGAACCATCAGATCTCATGAGAACTTACTCAACCTAATGAGAATACCATGAGGAAAACAGCCCCCATTATTAAATTACCTCCCACTAGGTCCCTCCCACCACATGTGGGGATTATGGGAACTACAATTCAAGATGAGATTTGGGTGGGGACACAGCCAAACCATATCAGATGATCTCCATCTTGTTGCTTCCAAGCTCAGTCAAGCTGAATGATTGGGCAGTCCTTGCCAAAAGGCAGACAGAAGCTAAGGGAGACACCATCTTGACCCCAGGTGGGCAGGGAGCCTTAAGATTCTTGCCTATGGCAGGATAGGACATGGGGCCCCATGCCCATTGACTTAGTGGTATTTTCTTGGGAAGGAGAAAGCTCCTCCTACCAGAGTTGGTCTGACTCCTATTGGGCAGCACTTTGAGTCTACCCTCAGACATCCACCCTCCCCAAGCCACGTCCCCACATCAGGACCACTGGATAGTGAAATACCAACAAGGGGCAGATGTGGGCTCTGCAAATGGCCATATGCTTTGTCCGGAACCAGCTGTCCCCGACCCTGAGTGGTCACCCTAGGGTGCCAGTGGAGGCTGCTTTCTTTAGGGTAAATTTGCCTGTGGTGTCCTTTATTGACTATTGAATTTCTTTGAAGCCACTTCAGTCCATCAGAAATATTGTAATAATTCCTGACTTTAGAGGAAAGGGTTAGGATCTCAAGCTCCTTCCTTTTGGAGTTCCCTGCCCCCTTTGCAATTTTAAAATATTATTCCCAGGAACTTGCTGACATTTTATAAAGAGAGGCTAATGGTAGAGATGTCGAACTATTGTGCCTTCCCCTGGAATCAGAATCCCAGAATTTGGTGAGGAGGAGGAAAATCGATGTGTTTGCCTTCAAAGGAGGCAAATAAAAATGGTTGCTCCCACTCCAGAAAAGTTCTGCTTCATGAAGGATATTTTTTGTTTTTGCTGCTATAAACTGGAAAAAGTAAGTTGGAAGCAACTTAATGGAAGTTTATTAAACCTCAAAAAAAAAAAAAAAAAAAACCCTCAGGTTTGGCCTCACCAGGTACCTATTGTTAAAATAATTAAGTACAATTAAGTATCAGCCTCAAATTTATATACAATAATCTGTAAATTGTACATGCTGAAAATTTCTTACAAAATGCCAGCCTCTGCTTATTTATTACTGTATGATAAAGTTCTTTATCTGCTAGCACAACTCAACTACCACTGTGTGTACTTCAAAAAATACCCTTTCTTCTTCATTTGTGAATTGGTGGGAGTCCTTTCTTGCCTAGACAAAGGGTTAAATTTCATACCTTAAGTCCGGATTTGAAAAGTTACTTCCTGATTGTGAAATTAACTCAAAATTAGATTTCTAGGTTGGAAAGAAATCTTGTTCTTTCTACTTAATGCTGTTAAATATTCTCCCTGAATATGCAATTTATGGCATTTCTTTTTAAACACTTTGTGCCCAGCAATTTGAGCAATGTAAGGATCAAATATCATATTATGCCACATTGAAACTGAAGCCATCTCTAAATGTAAATGCATAACGACCTTTAGCAGAAAATTGTAAAAAAGCACAAAACAATAAGAAATACTATGACTTTAAAATGAACTCTCCCTTTTTCTCTCTCTGTGTGTGTATGTGTGTGCGTGTGTGAGAGAGAGAGAGATAAATTAAAAGTAGTTGTGAGAAAGTGACCTCATTTATAACAAAATCTTTAGACAACAATATCGCTCACATTTTTTCTAGCATGATGAGTCTATGAAATGAAAATCCTCAAATTTTCATTTTATTTTGGTTCTTAATGGTTTTTTTTGTTTCTTTTAAATGACCATAAGAATCCTTAGTTTTTATTTTTCTGCTAATCATTAGTTTTTATTTTTCTTGCCTAAATTGAAGCCTTTATTGCCTCTGCTTCCTGTGGGTATAAATGGAGATTAATGTGACGTTAATCTCCTGACTGCCCAAGTGAATGGAGAACATCTCTGGGTGAGCAGGAAGAGAGAGGTACTGATAGGCAGACACAAGGGCTGCTTTTCTCCACTTCAGATCATGCTCCCTTCGCCCTCCCCCTATTTCTGATACCTGGATTGAAAGAACAATGGCTAAAAGAGGAATTTTTCCTAAAACAACTGGTCAACCAGACAAATTATCCATGACACAGAAGCAAAAAAGATCTGCATTGGAGCTCTGAGTTCTCAGTTCCAACAGGTTCTGGCACCAATTAGTGAATTGCATTTTGCAGAATGTGTCCTTTGACTTCTTCAGACATTTACATGAGGCAGGAAGATTCTTTTCAGTTATAAAATCTTGCACAGCTTATCTATTTGCTCATAGCTGAAACAGTCTTTCTTTATACCATACAGATTGAGACAATCATATTCAATTAAATCTCCACTATCGTCAAATAATTTTGCTTGAATAAATAACCTCCCTGACCCAGGTGAGCATTGTTTCCCAAGAAAACAATGCTTGTAAACTTGATAGGCATTCACCCTAACTTTGCTAAATATAGAAAAGACTCTCCCCAGCAGAATAACTCCTGGACAAGATGGATGCTGGACAAGCTAAATCCCAGCTGGGAAACCACCTTCCAAGGTATTTTCCTGGAGTTGCTGCCTCTGGGTTGTCTGCTCAGGAAGGACCTGAAAGTAGCCCACTGTGGTCATCAGTGTGAACTGAATGGACCAGGGGACCAGGGGATGGTGGTCTCTACTCATGGAAGACTGTGCTTACTGTTGGACCAAGGAGATGCTCTCTCTTTATAGGTCAGAACATGAGACAGAGTTAGGAATTTGGTAGCAGGAATAAAGGAGAAATGCATAGAGAACAACTAAATCATTTTAATACTGCAGCACCCCAAGGTTCTGCAAAGGTTCAGTGAGATAACAGAGTCCTGATACTGCCTTGGTTTCCAAGCAATCTTTCCAGTAACCATGAGCCTGGCCCCTACTCTTGTAACTTGCTGCCATCCATTCCTCTCTTCCTTATTTTCATCTTCATCACTATCAATCAAAATAGTAGGGCAAAGGATTAGGTATAGTACAGATCTATTTTTCCTGTATGGCCTCCATTTATCCTATTCCCAGTGACAATATTATGAATTTTCTCTGGGGAATGACTCTCAGTCTTCATGTATTTTGGAGTTGTCTCATGGGAGCACAGGACCAAGGCCAATCATCACAGCTTATTCCTGTGTTCACAGAAAATGTTTCAGGGGCAGGGATGTAGTTTAGTTCAGTCCAATGGTACTTATGCTCAGCACCTTTATTTGAACGTGTGTGTGTGTGTTGGGGTAAGGGAGTGTACATCTAGAGTTGTTATTAACCATCTTGTCAGCAAATGGACTTTGAGAAAAAATACGATGAGACGGGAACAGAAACTCAGCTATGGGACTATCTTTATCCTGAGTCAAGTCACTTCTATGGCCAGCAAAACCAGTAGTATCCCTGAACTTTTTGGTTACATTATGAAATTATGCTATAGCAAGTATGGCAGACTGGTGTAAGGTTATGAAAAGCCCCTGCCTCCTCTTTGTGGTGTAAAAGCTAGGCTACTTTGGCAGCTTCTTTTGTAGTTAAGTGTGGCCACAGGAATATGTGGAAGACATGTGTTCCTCCATTCTTGTTCATAAAACCTTTTTATGACCCTCCTTTCTCTTTTTCTTTGTCTGCCACCAGAAGACTCTGAAGCCTCCCAGAATGGTGGTTTTGGAAAATGGAAGGTACTTGGGTCTATGAATGACTGTGTCAAAGGTGACCTGCTTGCCAGTCCACACTGGGCTTAGTATGAGTAAGAAAGAAATGTTTGTTGTGTTGAGCAACTGAAAATGTAGTGACGGCTTATTATAGCATCCACTTAATAGAGTCAGTTCTTTTTCTTTCTGTCCTTCTCAACTCAAATGTAATGAACTGATCATTTTGTATCTTTCCCTTCATTCTTACCTTGCAGCCCCAAAGAGCAAATGAGCATTCATTGCATGCCCCCTCCACTGTAATGTGTGAAGTTTACACAGAAACTTTAATGTGATTTGTATACCATAAAGAATAGTTAAAATGAACAACAGTGAAATATTACTTTCTGGCTTCAAAGAAAGCATTTCACATGCAGACATTATTTACTTAATTCATTTGTATTTTGAAGATTCCAAAGTTAGCCCTGGCTTTCCTCTATGTGCTTTGGAACCACTACTCTTATTTATTTATTTATTTAAATATGAATTAACAAACAAAGAAACAAAGAAACCAAGGCAAGTGTTGGTTCCCAAGAGATCAGGTTTATTATATACTGCATTACTTTCTTACCTAACTTTTTTATTTGATTTCATTTTCATAATAACAGCTTTGTGATGTAGAAGCAGAGTATTAGCCTCATTTTGCAAATCTGTAAATTAAGCTCTAAGGACAAGAAATTTATGCGTGGTTACCTAGAATTCAAATTCATCTTTAAATTCTATGGTTTTTCAATTTTTTCACTTATTTCTTAATGTTTTAAAATGATATAACAATGATAGCTCTTATATTTCTGTGAGTGAGACTTAAGAGAGTTGTGTGAGAGGCCAACATTAATGAATACAAAGTGAAGGCTCGAGATAAGTGTATAAAGAACCTGACATTTCCTTCCACTGGCAAAAATTGCTGTATATTAAACCCTGGAGGAGCCTCTTTGATGAAAAAGCCAGTATTCAGTTCTTCTCATTGGAACTTGAAACTTTTTTTCCACTGATCATACTAGAATTGCAAAGGCTCAAAAATGCCCCCATACATATTTAAAATATTTTTATTAAAACATTACCACAGTGACTCCTGCAGAAAGAATATATGTATACTTAGACCAAAACATTTTTTCCACACTACCCACCCAATGATATTTCTGGATTTACGGTAGTACAGCATTTAAATTTGCCATCTGTTTTTAAGTATTAGTTTATTCACACATGAGTTTTTAGATACATTTTTTACTACAGCATATATGCAGCAAGTGTTTGCTTTACCGAATTTACTTGCCTTATCCAGCCTCATGTCTTCCTGAAAGTTCTTTCATGATTATATGGAAATTATGATTAATATTGTTAAAATGCATAGCAATTTTTCAGTTATGTTTTCTTTTTCCTGTGTGTTGTCACGAAATGTAATTTACTAATAATTTATTTTATACTTTTTAAAGTACAAGGGGCATTGATAAAATTTTTAGCAATTGCTAGATAGCATTATTTTCAACTTCTATGCTTGTCTTAGTCTGTTTAGTGTTGCTATCAAGGAATACCTGAGGCAGCATCATTTATAAAGAAAAGAGGTTTATTTGGCTCACAGTTCTGCAGACTGGAAGACTGAGCATCTGCTGAAAGCCTCAGGCTGCTTCCATTCATAGATCAAGGTGAAGGGAGAGCCAATGTGCGCAGAGACCACATGGGGAGAGGGGAAGCAAGAGAGATGAGGGAGTGGCAGGCTCCATTTAACAACCAACTCTTGTAAGAACTAATAGTGAGAGCCCACTCCCACCCAAGAGGAAACATTAATCTATTCATGAAGGGTTCACTCCCACGACCCAGTCACCTCCCACTGGGCCCCACCTTCCCAAACCTCCACACTGGGAATGAAATTTCAACAGGCGTTTTAGAGGGAAAAAATATCCTAACTATAAAAGTATTCCCTCCAGAATGGTACTGGATGCAAGCCACTTCTCAATACACACTTGCTAAATGGCTATTCCTCACTATACTTTAAGAGATCAACATGGCCATTATATTTTTGAAGAAGGACAAAATCTCTGGAGAGTCAACCACCTTTTGGCCACACAGTAAGCTCTTGGCAAAATGCCAGTTTAACTTGCTAATTTGTAGGTTGATGGTAAAATGTGAAATTCTATCAACTTTTTACAACATTTTAATTTATATAAAATTCATATACTATACAATTAACTCATTTAAAGTGTAAAATCTCATGGTTTGTAGTATATTCACAGATATATGAAAACATCAATTGCAGAACTATTTACAATAGCAAAGACTTGGAACCAACCCAAATGCCCATCAATGATAGACTGGATGAGGGAAATGTGGCACATATACACCATGGAATACTATGCAGCCGTGAAAAAGAATGAGTTTATATCCTTTGCAGGGACATGGATGAAACTAGAAGCCATCTTTCTCAGCAAACTAACACAGGAACAGAAAACCAAACACTGCATGTTCTTTCTCATAAGTGGGAGTTGAACAATGAAAACACATGGACACAGGGAGGGGAACACCACACACTGGAGCCTGTTGTGGGGTGGGGAACAAGGAGTGGTAGAGCATTAGGACAAATACCTAATGCTTGTGGGGCTTAAAACCTAGATGATGGGCTGATAGGTGCAACAAGCCACCATGGCACATATATACCTATGTAACAAACTTGCACATTCTGCACATATATCCTAGAACTTAAAGTTAGAAAAAAAAAGGACATTTTCATCCCCTCAGAAAGAAACCCTAATGCTTCTACCCCATCACCCCTTGCCTTAAGCAACCATTAATCTACTTTCAATAGCTATAGATTTACCTATTCTAGATATTTCATATAAATATCATAAAATATGTGGACTTTTTTGACTGACTTCTTTCACTTAGCATAATATTTTGAAGGTTCATTCATATTGAAGCATCTATCAGTACTTCATTCTTTTAAGGGCAAAGTAATAACCCTTCACAAGGATATGTCCCATTTTGTTTATCCATTTGTCAGTTGGAAGACATGTAGGTTGCGTCTACAATTTTGCTGTTATAAGTATTTGTTTACAAGTTATTGCATGGACATATGTTTTAATTTCTCTTGAAAATATAACTAGGAATAAAGTTTCTATGTGTTACAGTAAATCTACAGATGACTGTTTGAGTAAGGAACTGCTAGACTATTTTGCTATTTTCCAAAGTGACTGCATTTTCTACCAGCAGTATATGAGGGTTGTGATCTCTCTATAACCTCTTTATCACATGTTATAATCTGATTTTTAGATTCCAGCTGTTCTAGTGAGTGTACAATTATATCTCATTGTAGACTTGATTTGTATTTCCCTGATGGCTAATGATATTGGGCATATTTTCATGTGCTTATTGGCCATTTGCATAACTTACTTGGGGAAACATCTATTAAGATCATTTGTTTACTTTTAAATTGGGTTGTTTTGTTATTTCTGAGTGGTAAGTTTTTATATATTCTATAAACAAGATATTCCCTTATTACATATATGATTTGCAAATATTTTTTCTTATTCTGTTGTCTTTTCACTTTTTTGATGTGTTCTTTGAAGCACAAATTTTGATTAAGTTCAAGTTATTGTTTTTTTAATTGCCCATGCTTTTGGTGTCCTATCTAAAATATTATCAAATCCAAGGTCATGAGGTTTTCTCTCACATTTTCTTCTAAGACTTTCATAATTTTAGCTCCTACATTTATGTATTGATGCATTTTGAGTTAACTTTTTTATATGGTGTAATGTAAGCGTCCAACTTCATTCTTGTGTTTGTGACTATCCTGTTGTCCTGGCACATTTGTTAAAGAGACTATTCTTTTTCTGTTGAATGGTACTGGCATCCCTGTCAAAAGGTCAGTTAACTATTGATGTGTGAGTTCATTTTTTGGACTCTCAAATCTATTCAATTGCTATATACATCTGTCTTTATGTCAGTACCGCACTGTCTTGATTACTGTTGCCTTGTAGTCACTTTTGAAATGAGAAAGTGTGAGTTCTACCTGTTCTTTTTCAAGATTGGGTGTGTGAGTGTGTGTGTGTGTGCATGTGTGTGTGTGTGAGAGAGAGAGAGAGAGACTATTTTGGCTCTCTTGCAATTCTATCTGACTTTAGTATCCTCTCGTAAATTTCTACAGAGAAATCATCTGGAAATCTGACAGGGAATGTGTTAAACCTATACATCAATTTGGGGAGTACTGTCATCCTAACAATGTTAGGTCTTCCAACCCATTAATGTGAGATGTTTTCATTTATTTAGATTTCTACTTTTTTTCATCTGTGTTTTAGAGTTCTAAGTTTTCCACTGACTGTTAATTTATTCCTAAGTATTTTATTCTTTTTGATTCTATTATAAATTGAATTGTTTTCTTAATTTCATTTTTTGAATTTTCCTTGCAAGTGGATAGAAATATAGTTTGTTTTAGATATTGATAATGTGTCCTGCAACCTTGCTGTACTTGTTTAGTAGTTCTAATATTTTTTACACAGTCATGTCATCTGTGAATAAAGGTATTGGAACTTCTTTTTTTCCAGTATTTATTTATTTGATTTATTTTATTTCTTTTACGTGTCTAATTACCCTGGCCAAAAAATTAAGTACAATGTTGAATAGAAGTGCCATGAGTATTATTGCCTTGTTTCTGCTCTTAGGGAAAAAGGATCAGCTTTCCAGCAATAAGTATAATGTTAATTCTGGAATTTACAGATGTGTTTTATCTTATTGAGAAAGTTTTCTTTTAGGCCTAGTTTGCCTAATTTATTTTAATAGGTTTTGTTGTGTTTTGTTTTATCATAAAAGGGTATTAAATGTTAATTTTTTATGTTAATTTAAATAATCATGTGGTTACTGTCTTTTATTGACATGTTATATTGTATTAATTGATTTTGGGGTGTTAAAGCCATCTTACTTCCCTGGTCATGGTGTTTAGTTATTTTTACATGTTGTTGGATTTGGTTTGCTACTACTTTGTGGAGGATGTTTGCATCTACATTCATAAGATGGTAGTCTGTAGCTTTCTTACCTTGGGATATCTTTGTCTAATTTTGGTATCAGTGTAATGTTCACCTCATAGAACAAGTTGGGAAATGTTCTCTTCTCTGTTTTTTAGTAGAGTTTGTGAAGAATTGGTATGACTCTTTCTTTAAATGTTTGGTAGAGTGAAGCCCTGAAGCCATCTGGGCTTAGGTTTTTCTTCGTGTGTAGTTCTGAAATTACTAATCCAATCTATTCACTTGTGATAGGTCTATCCAGATGGTCTATTTTTTTTTTTTTTTGGAGCCAGTTTTGGTAGTTTGTGT
Source organism: Macaca fascicularis (assembly GCF_037993035.2). NCBI lineage: Eukaryota > Metazoa > Chordata > Mammalia > Primates > Cercopithecidae > Macaca > Macaca fascicularis. The sequence continues at coordinate 115,409,073 of NC_088387.1, forward strand.
ATGGGGGTAATTTGTCCACTCGATCTGAATGATCTTACTTATTTGCATACAAGTGCCCAACAGTATTACTTGTTGCTTTTTAATTTCTGTAATATTCCCTCTTCCACTTGTGATTTTAGTAGTATTAGTCTTCTCTATTTCTTTTTTTGCCAAATATAGCTAAAAGTTTGCCAATTTTGTTGATGTTTAAAAAACTGTTCTGGTTTTATAGATTTGTTTAAATTTTTATTTTAAAACTATAAATTGACAATTTGGAGCTGTGTATATGGAGTACAAAGTGATGTTATGATTTATAAATACAATGTTGAATTAAATCAAGCTATTAAACATATCTATCACCTCAAGCACTTAGCATTTTTATGAGAACACTTGAAATTTACTCTCATAGCAATTTTGAAATGTGCAATATTCTATTATTAGCTATATTCACCTTATTGTGCAATAGATTTCGAAAACAAATTCTTCTGTCTAATTGAGATTTTGTACTCATTGTCCATCATTTCCTCATTCCCACTACCCCTCTCATCCATTGATTTTTCTATAATGTTTATATATTCTCTATTTCATTGTTTTAAACTTTAATCTTTATTATTTCTTTTCAATTGCTTGCTTTGATTTATTTTGCCTTCTTTTTCTTGTGTCTTAAAGTAGAAGGTTAGATTATTGATTTGAGATTTTTTCTTTCTTATTATAAGCATTTGCAGATATAAGTTTCCTTCTAATCAATGCTTTAGTTGCATCTCAAAAATTTTGGTATATTGTGTCTTTATTTTTATTTATCTGAAAATATTTTCTAACTCCCCTCTTTGACATATCAGTTATTTAGAAGTTTTTTGTTTAATTTCTACATATTTGTGAGTTTATCAAATTTCTTTCTGTTATTGATTTCTATACTTATTCCATTGCGGTCAGAGTACAAACTCTGTATTATTGCTATCCTTTTTATTTGTTGAAGTTTGTTTTATGGCTTAACATATGGTCTAAACTGGATAGTATCCATATGCATTTGAGAACAATGTGTATTCTGCTGTTTTGGGAAGAGTATTTTATAGATGTCTGTTAGGTTGGATTGGTTTATAGTGTTGATAAAACTTTTTCTTTGCTTATTGATCTTCCTCCTAGAAGACCTATCCATATTAGAAAGTGTGGTATTAAAATCTCCAACTATTATTATTGAATTGCCTATTTATCCCTTCATTTCTATCAGTTTTTGCTTTACGTATTTTGATGCAGTGATTTTAGGTGCATATATGTCTATAATTTCTATATCTTTCCCATGTATTGACTCTTTCATCATTATACAGTGGTATATTATTTCTGGTAACATTTTTTAAAAATATGTTTATTTCTGGTAGCATTTTTAAAAATACGTTTCTGTCTGATATTAGTAGAGCTGCTGCAATCCTCTTGTGCAGTTTGCCCTACATGTATTTCTATACTTTTGCTTTTAATATATTTGTATTTTTGAATCTGAACTGTATCTATTATATCCTACATATATATATAGATAAATAGATAGATAGATAGATAGATAGATAGATAGATAGATAGATAGATAGAGATCTTGTTTTATTTTTTTAAATCCTGTCTGACATTTCTGCCTTTGGCTTGAGTTGTTTAATCCGTTTATATTTAATTCTGGTATTGATATAGTTGGATTTATGTCTGCCAACTAACTTTTCCTTTCTGTATGTCTCATGACTTTTTTGTTCTTCCATTCTTCCTTTATTTCTTCTTTTGCATTCAGTGAGTGTTTTCTAACAGGATTTTAATTCTGTTAATGGTTTTTTTCCACCATATTTTTTAGTTATTTTCTTAGTGGTTGCACCTGTTCTTGCCATAGACCTCTTAACTTACCAGAAACTCCTTCAGATTTATATGGTCTTAATTCCAGTGTGTTATAGAAATATTGCACTTAACTTTATTCTATTTCAAGTCCTTTTCAACATTATTCTCATACATAATACAGCTGTAGCTGTTACATACCCAATATTGTTATAATTTTTACTTTATACAAGTTTATATCTTTTATTTAAGGTAAGAGTAGAAATGAGAGTAAGTAGATAGCTGTAGCTTTCATTACATAAACCTACTGATTTATAATTTCTGTTTATTCCTATAAATTACAGTTATCATCTACAGTAATCCCTTACCCCAATACAACTTTGATTTGACAAGCAAATAATAACCACATACTAGAAAATAAAAAAGAAAAACAAACAGCCTCTGAGTATGACAAGATATCAGATTTAAAAGACAGAAACTACAAAGTTGCCATTACAAACATCACACCCATCTTCTTTGTGCTGTCATTGAAAAACATATTACATTTCTATGTGCTATGAATCAAACTGTGTGTGTACATGTATCTATATCTATCTGTATCTCTCTCTATATGTTTGATACAACTGCTTTTTACATAATTTAAAAGAAACAAAGAGAAGAATGCTATTTATGCAATTCGTAATATAATTACATAAGTTATCTTTACAGGTGCTCTTTTTTTAAATCATGTGGGTTCACATTATTTTCTGAGGTCACTTGTTTTTGGCCTCAAGAACTTCCTTTCATATTTCTTGTACAGCAAGTCTGCTAATTACAAGTGCTCTTTAGTTTTTGTTATCTAAGAATGTGTGTATTGTACCTCCATTTTTAAAAGCCAGCTTTGCTGGATATAGGATTCTTGGTTATCTTTTTTGTGGGCACTTTGATGATGCTATTCCACTTTCTTTTGGCCTTCACTGTTTCTGATGAGAAGTCAGTTGTTCATCTTTGGGGGAATTACTTATATCAATGACTGCATTTTTCTTTGATGCTTTGAAATGTTCTTCCCAGTAAAAATGGCTTTCAGCATTTTTACTATAATTTGTCTTTTTGTGTAACTCTTCATATTTATTCTACTTTAAATTTCTTGAGTTTCCTGGGCATGTAGGTTAATGTTTTCAATACATTTGGAAAGTTTTTAGCCATTTTTTGATATATTTTTTCTGCTTCTTTGTCTTTTCTACTTTTGGTAATAAAATAACATGTAAGTTGTTGCATTTAATTATGCCCCACATTTTTCTATGGCTTTTTATATTTCTATATTCTTTTCTCTTTCTGTTATTTGGATTGCACAATCTCTGCTAATCTTATTTCAAGTTTGCTAGCAGATTCTTCTGCCAATTCAAATCTACTCTTCAGACCCTCTAGTGAATTTAAAAAAATGTTTCAGTGACTGAAACTTTTAATTCTACTTTCTCCATTTTTTTTTTTTTAAAAATCTACCTCTTTACTGATGTCTTCTGTTCTGTGGCATTATCACGATACCTTTCTTTACTTTTTAAATGGTTTATTTAGTCTAACAAACATGTTTGTAATGACTACTTTGAGGCATCTGTCTTTTAATCTGATACCTAGTCACTCTAATAGGCTGTTTTTTTTCCCCTACTTTTTAGCTTCCTCATATCTGGGTCATACCTTTCTATTTGTTTGCATATTATATGATTTAAATAATGTTAGGGGATCAGGATTTTTTTTTTTTTTTTTTTTACTTGCTTGTTTGTGACTGACTGTGTTATTTTGATGAAGTCTGTTTTCCTCTTGGCCTGTGAATCCTCTGATGCTGCTTCTCAGGGGCCACTGGCTTGGATATGCCCACAGTTACCCTATGATGACAGCAGTGTGGACAAGATTTTCTTTTATTGTCTCTTTCCCTGACCACGACAAGCTGTTTAACTTGACTAATTGCTGGCTGAATGCTGTATTGTTTTCAGCCATCCTGGGGCATATACTGTGATCCAATCAAATGTAGTCTCCTTCGAGAAACTAGTTGCCAAAATCAGAGTTTGAGATTCATTTTGTCCTCAGAAGGGCTCCTGTGAGCAGTCTCTTTCCCCTGTTATTTTCATAAAATTAGCCAGTATATAGTTCAGCTTAAATCTCTAGTGAATCTACTAGTCTCATCTTAATTGCCTTTCATTACAAGCCCCATTGGTTTTGAGAACAATTTTAGGCTTGATTTTCTCCATCCTCTCTTAATTCTTTTGGGAAGAGACTTGAAGATTTTTTTTTACGTGTACTTCTCCTCCCAAGGAACCATCTTTAATCCATAGCTCTGGAGCTGTGGGTAGGGAAAATGGCAAGTGAGCCAGTCAGTACTGAGCACTTGGTGTGGTTACTACCAGTTGCTTCAGATATTTTCAGCTTGCCTCTACCAGCGTTTGACCTCTACCTTATAAAACAGAACAAGAGACATCAGAGCCCCAGTATTCTAGGCAACACCATACTGAACACACAGACCTTCTATTCCACAGTGTAGGTTGAATGGAAGAATGGAGTCTCCATCTCTTGGCTTCACTTGCCTGGAAGGTACTCTTAGCAATAGATAGGTGAAGGCAGGATAAGAACTGTTGGTCCTTACCCTTCTGGGAAGATAGCCCTCCGACTGAAGTGAGAGGGACCCCTGTGTTCTTGGCTACAGCTGTCTGGAGTGACGTTTCCATTCCAGTGAGCTCTGAGGGTGGAGAGAGGGAGCAGAGTCTTGACGTTATTCTACACGGACTTTCGCTGTTCTTACTGGTTGTATTTTTTAAATAAATATTCCTTAGCCATGCATGGTGGCTCACACCTATAATCCCAGCACTTTGGGAGGCTGAGGTGGGTGGATCACATGAGGCCAGGAGTTTGAGACCAGCCTGGCCAATGTGGTAAAACCCTGTCTCTACTAAAAACACAAAAATTAGCCAGGCATAGTGGTGCATGCCTGTAATCCTAGCTACTCAGGAAGCTGAGGCAGGAGAATTGCTTGAACCTGGGAGGCAAAGATTGTACTGCACTCCAGGCTGGGCAACAGAGCGAGACTCTGTCTAAAAAAAAAAGTAAATAAAATAAATAAGTAAATATTTCTTAATTTTATGTATGCCTTTGTGTCTTTTAGAAATAATTAATTTTTACCAGTTTTACTGGGGAGCAGGTCCACAGACTTCCTTATATTATCAAGCAAGAAGTTAACAAATTTTAACATTATTCCTCTTGCTTGTGAGCTCCAGGATTTTTGGAGCATGTTAAATTTACTGCATTTCAGGTGTTCTACTTGTTGTTAGGATTAAATAAGAAAATGCTTGAAAATTTTGCAAATTATAAAGTATAATGCATGTTAGCTCAGTTTTACCCCTTACTGGTTATAGCAAACTAAATGTTGTATAATTTCTAAGCTAATGCAGTCCTTGGACCTATTACCTTTGGAAACGATCAGGCACTGGGGACCACTTCTCAGGGTTGTGGACAGATGATGGCATAGATCTGGCAAGAGTGTTTGGCTTCCTTGTCTTGGTGCTGCCTGGCTCAGTTTGCAGGTCAGGCTTTATTAAGTTCTGTGCATATACCTTCCTGTTCAGTCACCAAGAGAAAATAGGTAAAGGTGGTGCCCTCTTATCTGAGACCTGCTCTGAATGGAAATTGGGGTGTGGATAACGGGAAAACGTGTGAAACTGACAGAACACTGATGGCATTTGTCGTAGTTTCCTTCCCCAAGGTGAAGGCCCTTTTTACTCTTTTAATTCTTCCAATGTTTACCATTTTCCAGGAGTTATGCTAATTTTAGGAGGGGCTAAAGGCATTTTTAAGATTTTATCCTGAGCTTTAAACAATGAACAATCTTCATAGAAAGGCAGACATGTATGCAATAAACAGGGCTTGGGGCTGGGTAAAATGGGAGGTAAAGCTTAATCAAGCAGAGGAAAGGAATGAATACCAGTGTTCAGAGAATTATAACTCAGCCGTGGCTTCCATAATGGGCACTCCATAAAGTGAGAAGAGCAGCTGGTGATAAGAATGTGGACTGGGGGAGGTTACGTAGGATTTGAATAATTATGCCAGGGAGTCTATATATTGTCGCATGGAAAATAGGTGATTATCAAAGGTTTTTAAGCAACTTAGGGCCATCATGTTCTCTTTGTAATTCATATAAACATGGGAGCTGTGTAGATAATGAAATGACCATGGAGAGGGCAGATGAAACATACATTTTTTTTTTAAATGTAATTTTACTTCATTACTCATTGGCTGATGGTCCGCTGCCCCTGTTTGGAGCACAATTTCCTAATCGTTAAGATGAAAGTACTAAAGTAGATGACGCCCAAGGTTTTTTTCATTAAAAAGATATTCACAATAATTCTACTGCTTTTTGAGCTACTCAGATTCACTGACATGATATAATAGCCTTCTTCATTGTAATTCTGATGTTAAACATATTCATCCCAGCTGTTAGATTTTTAAAATACTATGTTCAGTGATACGCATCACACATCTTCTTATGTTTAAGAGGTATTTGATACACTCAGAATGTTGGCATTATATGGTGAATATTTAAATTTAATTCTTTTTTTAAAGTTACTCTGTCACATTAGCCATTACCATAATTCATTAAGCTCCATGAAGGGGCCAGCTATGCCCGTAGTGAGACAATAGTTGGGATTTACAATCTGTTGGAATTGCAGATGAGAGACAGATTAGAGAATGGAAATGAGGATCCGGGTCACACAAATATGGCAGCTGACACATGATGAGAACTTAGCAGGGAGGCTTATCAGAGGCTGCCAGCCCTGTAGTCTCACACATGCTCCAGAGACAACACGGAGAGCTTTAAGAATAGGGATTCATAATCAGAAAGAAGCCAGAAATGTTATTCTAAGCAAAGGTTTGTTATGAGTCTGGCAGTTTTGAAAAAAGCGAGGGATTTTTAAATGGGCAAACTGAATAACAACCGTAATCATAACAAGATGTATAGCTTGGGGAGGTCACCTAACAAGCTGAGTCTCCCTGCCCTGAAATGTAAATGGGTGTGATATATTATCAGGTAATTATGAAAATGAATGTGATAAATGAAGAAAGTCTGTCAAAGATGAATTTATTATGATTTTAATACCTGTGGTGAATCTAAATTTTAGAGTTTATAGGACCATTTTCATTCCCAATATTCTTCTGTATAATCATCCTAACCAACTTCAAACAATGCTCAATTTTCTGTGTAAACAACATGGCATGCAGGATAGTTTAGGTAAGTAAGTGTCAGGCATAAAATAATTGAAACTGATGGAAGCACAAAGTCAGGATAAAGGCAGTGAATAAAGGCCTTTAGATAATCAAACAGTGTTAAAATCAGAATGTAAAGCTTGGTTTACAAATCTGAAAACATCTGATACTTATATTATAAAGAAGGTATGTAGTGATGGTTGGTGTTTCTAATATGACAAATTGTTTCTATCACATACATACACATACACAGGCACATACACATGCACAGGCACACCCTTTGCATTCATAATAAAGAAATAAATCAGATTAAGCAGCAAATATGGAGTCAGAACATGCAGATAAAAGTGCCTAGAACATTGCAGGGGTCCCATGAATATTTAAGGCTTAGAAGCTTTCTCTCTGCTCCTAGGTCTTCTATAGCTAAAGGTAATCCATCCAAAATCATGGCCTCTTAAGCTACAATATGGGTCACACTTTATTATTTCTTTGCAAGTCTAATGTTTTTGAGAACTGAACATTTTACTTTATATGTGTGTATATGTATGTGTGTGTATATATATGTATGTGCGTGTATATATGTGTGTGTATATATATATATAAGATTTTGCTTTTTTTTTGAGATGGAGTCTCACTCTGTCACCAGGTGGGAGTGTAGTGGTGTGATCTTGGCTCACTGTAACCTCCCCCTCCCGGGTTCAAGCGATTCTCTTGCCTCAGTCTCTTGAGTAGCTGGGACTCCAGGCATACACCAACACACCCAGCTAATTTTTGTATAGGTAGTAAAGATGGGATTTCACCATGTTGGCCAGGCTGGTCTCCATCTCTTGACTTTGTGATCTGCCCGTCTTGGCCTCTCAAAGTGTTGGGATTATAGGCAAGAGCCACTGCACCCAGCCATAAAATATATTTTAACAGTGCTGAGTACTGATTCCTGCCCCAGTCTCCTCTGGAGTTTGTGGTTTGCTTATTTATTTGTCTGGTGACCTCAATAGACCATTTCAGTGAGGTTTATTTTTTACACAGTGTGAAGCCTCTGATGTTGCTTCTCAACAGGCTCAGCCTTGGGCATATGTACAGTTACCTTGAGATGATGGGCTGACATGGCTCTCTTTGACTGTCTCTTTCCTTGGTCTTTCTGTTAGCTCTCTACCTGTTTTGGTATCACACTCAGTTCCAGTCCATTGTTGACTGATTATTGTTTTCATCAATGTCCTGGAGCATAAATTGCTCTGCAGTCCAATCCATTTAAACCTGGGCACCTCTACAGGGCTATGTTTGAGGCCAGTACTTGAGGAGCATTCTGACACCAAGAGAGTCCTTCCTAGCTGTCTCCTTGCTTGATTCTCTCTAACACACAAGCTGGCTTATTCATGGGAATTACTGGCCTCTTCTTAGTTGCTTACCACAAAAATCTCCATTGCCTTTAGGAGAGCCCTTAAAAGTTTGAGTCTCTTACTCTGTCCTGAATAAAAGCAATTCCTCTGGGGAGAGCTTTTGAATTTCCTGTTCTGTTGGCCTTCCTCTCCCCTGGACAAAATCTTTGAGTCACTACTCCAGAGCTGATAGTTGGGGCACTGGCCTGCTTCTTTTGGAGACACCCCAGCTTTGTGAGCCAGCTCTGGGTAAAGGCAATTGTTTCTGGTCTTCTTGACTTGCCTCTCCACCTTGTGAAATGGAGCAATGGAAATTGATACTACAGTATTCTCAGCTTGATGCACAAGGAGTGGGTCCTCTACCTTATGAGTGGGGACTGGGTGAAGGAAGGGAGTCCCCAACCTTACATTCCCCATCATGTGGAGCTGCAGGAAAGTAGAAATGCTGGTTTGCTGCACCTCCAAGAGGTTCCCGATTGGGAACTGGGGGGAAGAGGGAGATTCATTTTCTTGGTCACACTCACCCAGAGTGGAGCTTCCATCATGCTGAGCTGATGAGCGTGGAGGGAGCAGGTCGTGTTTTTGCACATAGAATTATTTTTTGTGTGTGCGTTTTGATCAGTTCTGGAAACATTTTCCCTTATTTGAAGTATTTGATTCATTTATATTAAAATGTAAGTACTGATAAGGTTGGTGGTAAGTCTGACACCTTGTTAATTACTTCCTCTTGGTTTCATTTATATATTTTCTTTGTTCCTTCATGTTTTCTTTTAAATTTATCATGTTTTAAAAATAGTTAATAATCACTTTGGTTGTATATTAGATTTATTGTAATAATTTTTTAGTAATTATCTTTAAAATTACAAAATGTTCCAGTTTACCTTATATCAGTATTTTACTGCTTCATAAAATATATAAGAATATCTTACTAGTTTGGCTCCATTGTCCTCTCTCACAGTTTTTTGTTGTTATTGTCAAAAGTTTTACTTTTGCATGTTATATATCCCATAAAACAGTGATTTTATTGTTGCTTAAAGCAACTGATAATCTTTATTATTATTATTATTATTATTATTTTGAGACAGAGTCTCACTCTATCGCCCAGGTTGGAGTGCAGTGGCACAATCTCAGCTCACTGCAACCTCTGACTCCTGGGTTCGAGTGATCCTCCTGCCTCATCCTTCCAAGTAGCTGGGATTACAGGCATCCACTACCGCACTTGGATGATTTTTGTATTTTTAGTAGAGACAGGGTTTTGCCATGTTGGCCAGGCTGGTCTCAAACTCTTGAGCTCAAGTGACCACCTGCCTTGGCCTCCCAAAGTTCTGGGATTACAGGCATGAGCCACTGGGCCCGGCCTAAGTAACATAATCTTTTACATTAACCCACATGTTTATACTCTCTTGAGTTGTTCATTTCTTTTTGCATTGCTGTGCTGCCAGAGGGATTCACTTTTGTTAATTTTGAAAACTTCCTTTAATATTTCTTGTTGTTCAGGTTTTCTGGCTCCAAATATTTCAACTTTTGTTTTTCTAAAAACTTTTTTTAAATTCAAGTTTTTATTTGTAGGTAATTAGAGATTCACATGCAGTTGTAAGACATAAGACACAGAAATCCCATGTATTCTTTTCCCAGTTTCCATTAAGGTCACATTTTGCAAAACTAAAGTGTAAACTCACAACCGGGATATTGATATTGATACAGTCGAGATATAGAATATTTACCTTGTCTTAATGAGAATATTTTAATTTTGCCTTCATTTTTGAAACTGTTTTACTGGTTGCATGCCCCCACCTCCCTATACATGCTTTAGAAATGTTAGTCCATGTCTTTGGACTTTCATAGTTTCTGTTGTAAAATTAGCCCTAATTAGCCCAAATTCTTATTGTTTTTTCCCTGATGGGCTGATGGCAATGCCTAGGTCTCTCTCTCTCATTCTCTCTTTTTTTTTTTTTTTCTCTCTCTCTCTCTCTCAATCTCCTTTTGGGTGTGTGTGTGTTGTACAGTGTGTGCCTGTGTGTGTGTGTGTATAAGTTAAGCATCCCTAATAAAAAAATCCAAATCTGAAATGAAATGCTCCAAAATATAAAATTTTTTGAACACCAACATGTAGAAAATGTCACAGTTTAGTCAAAATACAAGTGCACAACACAATTTATTCAGAATGCCTTTTCATTCCTAGAGGACCCACTTCCTGATCCCTCAGCTGCTTCTGATGTTTCTTTTCCCTAAAAAAATAAAATACAGTAGCCTTTTAATGAAAACACAACATCAAAGGTAGAGACTGCTAGCCTGCTGTAGTCTGTTGCTTAACAGCTGTTGCAGGTGCTCTGGTGATGCCACTGTCACCCTGAACACAGGATCTTTTTCACCGTATTAATGGTCATACCTTTTACTGTTAAGCACCTACATGTGAATAAGTGTGATAAAATGATTGATTATTGCTACTGTACAAATTCAGAGTCAGGAGTGATGGCGATACCGAACAAGCCTGGATTATCCACATGAGTGGCTGTGATAGTGACACCTTTGCTTTCAGATGGTTCAGTGTATACAAACCATGATGCACAAAGTTATTTAAAATACTGGATACAATTACATTCAGGCTCTGTGTATAAAGTGTATATGAAACACAAATAAGTGTGTTTCGACTGAGTCGCATCCCCCAAGATATCGTACGTGTATGCGAATATTCTAAAATTCAAAAAAATTCAAAATCCAAAACACTTTCAGTCCCGAGCATATCGAATAAGGAATACTCCATCTGTATGTATCTATATAGTCTCCCGCTGTGTTTTGATGTCTTTTCAAATATTGTTTCTGTCCTATTCTCTCTCCTCTTTTTTTCTTCTAGGACTTTCATCACATTAATTGATTTTGGCTGTGCCTCGTGTATTTCTTATGACTTGTTCTGTTTTCTTATTGCCTCTTTTTTCCCCTCTGGTGTTTCAGGGCAAACAGTTTCTATTGGCCTGCCTTTAAGTTTACAAATGTTATATTCTTCCCAATCCAATCTACTGTTAAATCACTCTAATGAGATCTTAATTTCAGAAATTACATTTTTCAGTTCTAGAATGTCCATTTAATTTCGTAGTTTCATATTATCTATTAAATATTCCATCATTTAATCTATTCTGTCCACCTTTTTTCTATTATTTTTAATATATTATTTTTGCTAATGTGCTTACATGCCAGCTCCAATAACTGGATCTTTTTTTCTTTTCTTTTTTTTGAGACAGTTTCACTTTGCTGCCCAGGCTGGAGTGCAGTTCCATAATCTCGGCTCACTGCAACCTCTACCTCCTAAGTTCAAGCAATTGTCTTGACTCATCCTCCTAAGTAGCTGGGATTACAGGTATCTGCCACCATGCCAACATGCCCGGCTGATTATTTGTATTTTAGTAGAGACAGGTTTCACCATGTTGCCCAGGCTGGTCTCGAACTCCTGAGCTCAGGCAATCTGCCTGTCTTGGCCTCCCAAAATTTTAGGATTAGAGGCGTGAGCCACCATGCCCGGCCTGGATCATTTCTTTGTACACTTCCATTAATAATATTATCATCTGATTATCAATAATTTTTCTTGTCTCTGCATATGTGTATTATTTTTCAATTATATGTTAGACATTATGCATGACATGTTGTAGAGCTTCTGAATTATGTTACCTTCTTCTAAAAAATGTTGATTTTTTTTTTTGTCAGACAGGCAGTTCGGTTAGCGGCAGACTACTTTGCTCTTGTCAGACCTTTGTTGTAGGCTTTTGTGGAGTAGGATTACCTCGATGACTCCCTTTGTACCAGGATGTAGTTCCTATTCTTAGCATGTAATCATTACCGCTGGGGCATTGCCTTGTTTTCTGTTGTCATTGGTCACATTCCAGTGCTTATCTTGTTGCCAAAGATAGGGTTTGGCTGGGCCCCAACCCCAGCACCTCTCCAGAGCTGTGTGATCTTAAAATCTCCATTCAGGACTCAGCCTCCCAGGAGCTCCTGTCTTCTAGGCCTCCTGGAACCTTGTTCTGTAGAAGTTTTCTAAGGACCAGAGGTCCATTTTGTGGAGAATATTTTTGGATCCTTCTCTGTGACTTACTTTTCTCTTTTAATCCAGCTCCAAAATCTCTGATACATTATTATTCCAAAGGTTTTATCTCTGTTTCTACCACCAAACTACTGTGCTCTGTCAGGCTCTATTTCCCCACATAGCTATTTGGAAAATGCTACAGAGAAAGGAGAAGTGAATACAGTGCTCACCTCATTTAATCTCTTCTCTCAAGAAGCGTGGCTTAACATGACTGCTGTTCAGTGTTTACTAACTGTTGTTTTATGTATTTTGCTCAGATGTTTTTCTTGTGTATAGTGGAGAGATAAATCTGATACCAGGTATTCTGTCAAGGCTCTACAATTGATGTTTAAAGACATAGGGTTGGAGATTCCCAACAGAGTTAGTTGAAATAAAGAGTAGAAGAAAATTGAGGACCAAGCCTTGGGCCATTGCCATTAAAGAGTTCAAGGATTGGAGCAGGACATATCCAAAGAGATTGAGAAGACATAATCAGAGGAATCAAAGATAAACAGAGTGATGTTCTGCGAGCCAAGTGAAGAAAGTCTGTCAAGGAGAGGATGCGATCTATTATTCCAAGTGCTGCTGCTAGGTCAGGAAACAATGAGAACTGAGCATTAACAATTTGATGTACCAACTAAACCTATGTCCTTACACATCAGCTTCTGATTCCAAGATAATAAGCAGTAAACCACATTCTTTTCATTCCTTGTCCTGTTCAGTTTGAAGTGTAGAAAGACGGCCAAATGCTAGAAAATGCCCATAGATGACTACATGGATTTGAGGTGCAGAGTTACTAGAATAGATTGGGGATTCAGGTACCCACTGTCTAATTTGGAGATTAGTGTGGACAACCTTTTCTTTCCCTTTTCTCTACAGTTCATCTCAAAGAAAACCTGTGACAAGCATGGGTTATTTGGGGAGACAGTTTTTTATTAGACTCCATGAAAGCTATTTTGACTTTTCCCTGTTTTGTTCACTGGTATATCTCCGTCATCTAAAAGAGCACCTGGCCATAGAAGACACTCAACAAGTGTTAACTGAAATTTGTTATTATAATTGCATTGTTATTACTGTTGGGCTCTTTTCCAAGTAGGCCAATGTAGCTAGACTGTTGAATCCATCAGTTGGGTTACTAGTGATCCGTCTTTGCTGTTGCCTCAAGATTAACAAGCCACATAATCCTGGGGACTTAGATCTGAGTTAGATCTTTACCACCAAAGAATGCTGGCTAGCACAAATGGAAGAAGAAATAGTACCCATTTTGTCCTTTAATACCATGAGCAATTTTACTTCTTGTCTTCAAAAATTAAATTATTTTCTGTATGAGACAATACATTATTGCTATCTGTCAGGCAGGTGAGCAAAAATATCAGCTATAATTATGTTCATAGCTTCAGCTTTGGCATTCTAGTTAATCTGAAAAACACTCATTTTCCTAGGCGATGTTATGTAACCAGGACTTAGAGTCTGCCATGGTTCACTGTCAGGTTTTGTCCTACTTAAATTTCAGCAAGGAGTGTTACGTGACAACTGTGAACATATTGCTTTGCCCTGTGTCTGCAAGAGGGAGGCTTTAAAGAGTCTAACATTTGTCAGATGAAGCTATTATCAGAGGAAACTATTTTTAGCTTCCTGTTCATAACTCCATATTTCAGTTTTCAGGTGGTGGTGTTAATATTATGCTCTCTGTTTCAACAGAGAAGAGTTTAAGGATTGTCTCTCCAAACTGAGAAAATCAACATGACCCAGGCTGGAGTGCAGTGGTGCAATCCCGGCTCACTACAACCTCTACCTCCTGGGTTCAAGCAATTCTCTTGCCTCAGACTCCCGAGTAGCTGGAATTACAGGTATGTGCCACCAGTGATATGGAGAAAATGAACCACAACGTGGTCATTCATTCATTTAACAACTTTTAATTGAATCTTTAACACAAGAAGACCCACATGCTAGGAAATGGGGATACAGTGGTTTGCAAAATCTAGACGTGACAAGTTCCCTGATGCACACAATAGTCTAGTGGACAAAACAGACATTAATAAATTAAAAGAACACACAAAATAGTTAATCTTTCTGGAAACATATAAACTATGAGAGTTAAATGATTTGAAGCTTCAAGATTTTTAAGCTCCATCTGTATCTTCTGTAATAGTGTAAAATGATTTCAAATTACCACTCGTTTGCTGTTTCTAAATTATAGAATTATATTACGTTGCATCTGGTGATATATGTAATATATGTACCAAATGCGTGGCATTTAGGAGGTGAGCAACAGATGTCAGTTTTCTTACTAGTCTCTCTCCTTTGCCCCAGGAAAAAAAAGCAAACAAATAAAAAGTTGATGTTCTATCTAAGAGACTGCAAATCTCCGGCTGCTTGTAAAATTTTGGGTAATGTCCAACTTTTACAGTTGACTGTTTTAGCTTTGTCATGAAGAGGCCACTGCATAGTTTATGTTACTCACAGGGTTGAAAATGCCTATAGCCTGTTTGCTTCATTGTAATGGAATTGAGACACAGGTCTTCTTTTTTTATGCCTTAAAAAAAAAAATTTCCTGTTGAGTGTTCCTCAGACCAGAATTGACTTCTGAAGGTCAATGGAGATATTTTGTGTGAAGTCAGAATTATTTACAAGAGTTTAAAAATCGATGTTGATATTTTATCTATCTATTGTCTGTCTATGTATATGTGTACATATGTGAATGTCTTTATCTGCTTGTATACCTGTCTGTCTTTATATCCTGGATCATTCAGGGAACCAGGATTTGAGTTTGTAGTCACACTAATGCCAAAAGATCAATTAAATGGCACCACTTTAACCTGTAAAATGCATTTTCTCAACCCAAGATCTATGCTCTTTTGTCTTATATATACACATATATATCCATCTATCCATATACATATATGTATACATATACATATACATATATAACATAAATGACACATATAACATTTATATATTATATATGTTATATATAATATGTATGTTGTATATCCATATACATATAGGTATACATATATCCATATATCCATATACATATATGTACCATAGGTATATGCACATGTGTACATATACATATACACATATGTACCATAGGTATATGTACATACGTATATATACATATGTGTACCATAGGTATATGTACATATGTATATACACACATATATGTGCATATGTATATATACATATGCACATATATGTATATACATATGTACATATACATATGTGTATATGTACCATATGCATATGTAAATATGTATATATACATATACACACATATATGTACCATATGTATATGTACATATGTATATATACATACACACATATGTATATATGTACCATATATGTGTACATATGTATATATACACATACACACATATGTATATATGTACCATATATGTGTACATATGTATATATACACATACACACATATGTATATATGTACCATATGTATATGTACATGTATATATACGGTACATATGTATATATGTACCATATGTATATGTACATAAGTATATATACATATACATGCTCGTATGTATATATGTACATATGGATATATATGTATACATATATGGATATATAACATATATAATATATAAATGTTATATGTGTCATTTATATGTGTTATATATAACACATATATGTTATAACATATATCATATATATATAAACTTTATATGTGTGTGTGTGTATATATATGTAACAATTTTCTTTATCCACTTGTTGATTGATGGGCATTTGGGCTGCTTTCGTATTTTTTCAATTGCAAATTGTGCTGCTACAAACGTGTGTTCATCTATCTTTTGCGTGTAATGACTTCTTTTCTTCTGAATAGATACCCAGGAGTGGGATTGCTGTATCAAATGAGAGGTCTACTTTTAGTTCTTTAAGGAATCTCCATGCTATTTTTCATAGTGGTCGTACTAGTTTACATTCCCACCAACAGTGTATAAGTGTTCCCTTTTCACCACATCCACACCAACATCTTTTTTTATTAATTTTTTTTATTATGGCCATTCCTGTAGGACTAAGGTGGTATTGCATTGTGGTTTTGATTTGCATTTCTCTGATAAATAGTGATGTTGAGCATTTTTTCATGTTCGTTGGCCATTTGTATATCTTTTTTTGAGAATTATCTATTTATGTCTATAGCCCACTTTTTAATAGGGTTGTTTGCATTTTTCTTGCTGATTTGTTTGAGTTCCTTGTAGATTCTGGATATTAGTCCTTTTTCTGATATATAGATTGTGAAGATTTTCTCCCACTGTGTGGGTTGTCTGTTTACTCTGCTGATTATTTCTTTTGCTGTGAAGAAGCTTTTTAGTTTCAGTAAGTCCCATGTATGTATCTGTGTTTTTGTTGTGTTTGCTTTAGGGTTCTTGGTCATGAAGTCTTTGACTAAGCCAATGTCTAGAAGGGTTTTTCCAATCTTATCTTCTAGAACCTTTATGATTTCAGGTCTTAGATTTAAGTCTTTGATTCACCTTGAGTTGATTTTTGTATAAAGTGAGAGATGAGGATTCGGTTTCATTTTTCTACATGTGGCTTGCCAATGATCTCAGCACCATTTGTTGAATAGGGTGTCCTTTCCCCACTTTATGTTTTTGTCTGCTTTGTCGAAGATCAGTTAACTATAAGTATTTCGCTTTATTTCTGGGTTCTCTATTCTGTTCCATTGGTCTATATGCCTGTTTTTATATCCATATCATGGTGTTTTAGTGCCTGTGGCCTTATAGTATAGTTTGAAGTCAGGTAATGTAATGCCTCCAGATTTGTTCTTTTTGCTTAGTCTTGCTTTGGTTATGTGGGCTCTTTTTTGGTTCCATATGAATTTGGGGATTGTTTTTTCTAGTTCTGTGAAGAATGATGGCAAGTATTTTGATGGGAATTGCATTGAATTTGTAGATTGATTTTGGCAGTATGATCATTTTTACAATATTGATTCTACCCATCCATGAGCATGGGCTGTGTTTCCATTTATTTGTGTTGTCTATGATTTCTTCCAGCAGTGTTTCATAGTTTTCCCTGTAAAGGTCTTTCACCTCCTTGGTTAAGTATATTCCTAAGTGTGTTACGTTATTTTTCTGCAGCAATTGTGAAAAGGTTAGAGTTCTTGATTTGATTCTCAGCTTGGTCATTTTTGATGTACAGCCATGTTACTGATTTGTGTACATTGATTTTACATCCAGAAACTTTGCTGAATTAATTTACCAGTTCTAGGAGCTTTTTGAGTGAGTCTTTAGGGCTTTCTAGGTATACAATCATGTCATCAGCAAACAGCAACAGTTTGATTTCCTCTTTACCAATTTGGATGCCCTTTATTTCTTTCTCTTGTCTGATTGCTCTGGCTAGTGATATGGACAGGAGGCAGGGAAATACTGGGTAGAAGAGGGTGAGGACCACACCCTCAATCCGGGACCCACAGCCCAAAGTAAGAACATGCATTTTTCCACTCAAACGTTGCCTTTTCCAAAATCACCCTGGCCTGCCCTGGCTCCCATCCTGTACCCATTAAAAACCCTAGACCCCACTGGAAGAGAGGCAGAGCAGCAGGGAAGAAGAGAAGAGAAGAAGCAGTCAGACATTGGAGAGAAGCAGCCTGGCTTCAGAGGGATGGCTTAATGGTGGGACCCTGGAGAAGAGTTTGGCTGGGGTTGTCAGAACTCCAGGGGAAGATCACCTTTCCACCCCATCTGCTTGCCAGCTCCCCATCCCACTAAGTGGTACTTCTACCACTCAATAAAATCCTCCACATTCGCCACCCTTCAACTTGTTTGTGTGACCTGCTTCTTCCCGGACGCTGGACAAGGACCAAGGTGTAGATGCAAGAGGCTGTCACACTGACCCTCCACTGAGCTGTTTAACACTTAACACAGCAAAGATAAAAGAACAAACCGTAACACATGCCCTTTGTGGCTCCAGGGGTCACAGGCAACCTCTAGATACTGCTGCGGCCCTGCACAAAGTTCTTTTCCTGCTGGTTTTCTAGAAGTGCTCATCCCAGCCTCTGCACCAGCTCACCCGTGTGCTCCCCTCCCAAAAGCAGTTGAGAGCTGCAAACTGAGTAAATGAGCCAACGCCTTTGCAAGTTCCACAAAGGAGTCAAGGGAACTATCCCATTTCATCTGGGTGTTTGTCCAGGATCCCTCAGAAGGGTAAGTATAAACACAGAACTGTTGGATCCGTCTCTTTTGCAAGGCACTGCCACCTCTCTCTCTTCTGGGTGAAAGGAATGTTGGCTCAGTTTCCCTTCACAGAGCTGTAGCTGTCATGTGGGACCACGACAATGTCCTTGGGAACTGAAGGCATCGGCCAAACCCCCAGATTTTCCTATGTATCTTTCCTTCCTTCTTTCACAGTTTGAAATGGCTCCTATGTCTCCTTTTATAATGTTAAGGGTTTTGCTACAAACTACAGACGTGTTAAGTAGAATGAGCATTTGGCCCAGTAATCAGATATGCAATTCAGAAACAGTGTGACTTTCATCTGTTCTTAGAGGTGCCATCCCCACCCCAACAGCCACAGGTGTGTGTGGCACACAGCAGTTTCCCTCCTCACCCCCTCTGCTACCAGTGGAGGTGCCTGGTGTGTCTGCCACACATGTAAACTGCGCCCAGTGGCCCAGCAGGGCAGGAGTAAGCTGTGCATGCCACCAGGGGCCCTAGGCAATTGTGTAGGCCAGGGCCCCCAGACAGGGGGCTGTGTCTACCGTTCGCTGTCCCCTCCAGCCTGCTGTCCCCTCCAGCTCACTGTCCTCTCCTGCCACACTCTCAAAGAGACTTTCCATTCATGGTTGAGGAGTTCAACTCGGTCTGAGCCGGCAGGAAGGATACAATGATTAAAGAGACCCATTTGCACAGAGCAAGAGGTTTTCCTCCCAGGCCCCCACTTCTTTTTGGTTTTCTCTCTTTCACTTTAAGCTGTTTTTCCCCCCTTTTCTATGTGAGAGGGTTGTTTTTTCCTACCCCAGCACTCTGCTTATGATGGGAAAACAACAGAGGAGCGACCCCCATTGACTAATAACTGCAAATTTGGCACGGCCGGTTTGGGACTTAATCTAAACGAATCCATACAGCCCCTCAGACACCTTTTGTACCAAACTCAAATTCTTTTTTTTTTTTTTTTTTTGAGACGGGGTCTTTGCTCTGTCGCCCAGGCTGGAGTGCAGTGGCGCCAACTCGGCTCACTACAAGCTCCGCCTCCTGGGTTCACGCCATTCTCCTGCCTCAGCCTCCCGAGTAGCTGGGACTACAGGCGCCCGCCACCTCGCCCGGCTGGTTTTTTGTACTTTTAGTAGAGACGGGGTTTCACCGTGTCAGCCAGGATGGTCTCGATCTCCTGACCTTGTGATCCGCCCGTCTCGGCCTCCCAAAGTGCTGGGATTACAGGCGTGAGCCACCGCGCCCGGCCAACCAAACTCAAATTCTAATCTTTGGGTTGCAGTCCTAGAAAGGAAAACCAGATCCAAAGGGTCCAAAGCCAGGGAACATGCACAGTGTGAATGGACAGGACTACTTCCTGCCAATTAAGCCCCCGCTTCATGGAAGGGGGACATGCTTCATGGTATAGATAAGGCCCAGGGAACTCAAAGGGTGTCAACAGCAGAGGAGGTGGAGGAATAGGTAAGTGTGTATAATTCCTGTTCTCTAGACCCTCCCTGCTTCATGGGTGCCAGCCACATTGGCACACATGGGTGGCAGCTGCCAAGGTCGCAGGGACTCTGGGATAAAAAGATGGAAGAGAAAGTGGGGACACCCACTTTCTCTCTCCTCACACCCCGAGTTTTCACTGAAAGAAAGAAGGGAAATGAGGGACACCTATTTCCCTGTCTTTGCAAATGGAAAACCAGTTATTTTCACACACTCAATTTACACTCCTCTGAGTGTATCCTGAATCGCTGGGACTGCTTTGACCCTCAGACTCTGGAGCAAAAACACTTTACAGCCCTTTGCACAAAGGTTTGGCCAAATTATGGAGTACTGGCTTGGCCTCAGGAAGGAACCATTCATTTAATGCCATCTGGTAATTGGCCCTTTTCTACAAACGTAAGGTCAAATGGTCTGAGGCCCCATATGTGCAGGCTTTCTTTACCTTTCAGGGGAATCCAGACCTTTGCCAACAGTGTAGAATTGATCCAACCCTGCTATTTGAAATCCCAGGAGACGCTGCAAGGGGCAATCCCAGGGAACTAAAGAAATGAATCCTAAAGGCACCTCTGAGCAGGGGAGCCAGCTCCCTCCAGTTCTGCTCTTCCAGATCCACCCCATCCTCCCTCTCCAGCTTCCCTCTTTCACTTGCCCTCTGTTAGAAATCCTCACCCTAGACGAGCCCCATTCTCACCCTTGCCCCTCCAACAGATGCCTGGTGAATTTGGTCCCAGTAAGGTCCAGGTCCCATTTTCCCTGCAGAATTTAAGGCAAATTAAGGGGGATCATGGTAAGTTTTCAGATGACCCAACAGATACATAGAGGCTTTCCAGGATTTAATCCAAGTATTTTAACACTCCTGGAAAGATGTTATCTTACTTTTGAATCAAACCCTGTATAACACTGAGAAGCAGGCTGCTCTACAAGTGCAGAGAGATTTGGGGATGAGCTTTGTATCACATAGAGCATCAGGGAAGAGACCGAACTTTATCCAACTGGAAGAGAAGGAGTACAAGTGGATGACCCTAAATGGAATCCCAGTGATTAGATGGGAAAATAGAAAAGGAGACATTTTCAGGTGTGCATAATAGAGGGCTTATGTAGGACTAGAACTAAGCCTCTCAACTATACCAAGTTATCCATGGTAGACAGGAATTTAATGAATATATGTCTGCCTTATTGGAGAGGCTAAGAGGGGCCACTAGTAAAGCACACCTCTCTATCTCCTGATTCTGTCAAGGGACAACTAATCCTAAAGGATAAATTTATTACTCAGGCACCCCCTGATATCAGGAGGAAGTTGCAGAAATGGGCTCTGGAACAAGATAGTACTTTAGAGAATTCCCTGAAAGTGGCCACCTTGGTCTTTTACAATAGAGATAGGGAGACACAAGAAAGAAGCAGAAGTTTTAATGACCAGCATGCAAGCTCACAAACCCCAGAATTCCCAAGGTGCATCTGTTAACTGCTACAGATGTGGCAAGAACAGTTATCTCTCTTCTAAATTTTAACTGTTGCCATACAAGGCTTAATATCTTTCACCAGGGTGAAACAGCTGGGGTACAATGTAATTAGTATATTTCACTTTCTTATTTCTGAAATCTTTGGCACTAGATTCTTTCCTTGTATAATACATATGTTTGGCCCATGCATGCTTAGCCTTGTAAAACTTTTTTTTTCTCTTTTGCCTAGAGGCCATCAAACTCCAAATGGTCAGGCAACTGGAGCCTTGGACAATGTCTCCCTTTCACCAGGTAGCCCCCGGAGGAATCTGACTGCCATTTTTTCCAAAACAATGCTCCCTATCATCAGGAAATAGCTAAGATTGGTCATCATCCATATTCCAATGGCAGTTAGATGTCTCTCTTCAGAGGGGAGAAATTATACAGACAGGAGGCAGGGAAATACTGCGTAGAAGAGGGCAGTCCCCAGTGAGGGCCACACCCTCAAGCCTGGGCCCACAGTCCAAAGTGAGGATATGTATTCCTGTTTTCCCACCTGAATGTTGCCTTTTCCAAAACCAGCCTGTCCTGCCCCACCCCCTATCCTGTATCCATAAAAACCAGACCCCTTTGCTTTAAATTTATGTGAGTCCTTCTGTGTCAGGCGAGTCTGTTGAAGAGAGCAGTTATTTGGTTGGTGAATTCTTATCCTCCTGCTAATCTGTATCTTTTAAGTGGAGCATTTAGGCCATTTGCATTCAACATTAGTATTGAAATGTGAGATACTATTCTATTCATTGTGCTATTTCTTGCCTGAATCCCTTAGTTTTCTTTCATTGTGGTGTTGTTTTATAGATCATGTGGGATTTATGCTTTAACAAGATTCTGTTTTGGTGCATTTCAAGGATTTGTTTCAAGATTTAGAGCTCCTTTTAGCAGTTCTTGTAGTGCTGGCTTAGTATTGGCGAATTCTCTTGGCATTTGTCTGAAAAAGACTTTATCTTTCCTTCATTTATAAAGCTCAGTTTCACTGTATACAAAATTATTGGCTGATAATTGTTTAAGGAAGCTAAAGATGGGATCCCAACCCCATCTTTTTTACGGCTTCTGCTGAGAAATCTGCAGTTAATTTGATATGTTTTCCTTTATAGGTTACCTGATGCTTTTGCCTCATAGTTCTTAAGATTATTTTCTTCATCTTGACTTTAGATAACCTGATGACTGTGTGCCTAAGTGATGATCTTTTTGTGATGAATTTCACAGGTGTTTGAGCTTCATGTCTTTGGATGTCCAGGGCTCCAACAAGGCCACGGAAGTTTTCTTAGATTATTCCCTCAAATATGTTTTCCAAACTTTTAGGTTTCTCTTGTTCCTCAGGAACACCAATTATTCTTAGATTTGGTCATTTAACATAGTCTCAAACTTTTTGGAGGCTTTTTTCATTTTTTAAATTCTTTTTTCTTCCTCTTTGTTAGATTGGGTTAATTAGAAAGCCTTTACGTTGAGCTCTGAAGTTTTTTATTCTACTTGTTTGATTATACTCCTGAGACTTTCCAGTGCATTTTGCAGTTCTCTAAATGTGTCTTTCATTTCCAGAAGTTATGATTGTTTTTTAAATACGCTATTTCACTAGAGATTTTTCCATGCATATTCTGTATCTTTTTTTTTTTTTAATTTCTTTAAGTAGGATTTCACCTTTCTCTTTTGCCTCCTTGTTTGCCTTAATAGTGGACCTCATGAATTCTTTTTCTGGCAATTCAGAGATTTCATCTTAGTTTTGATCCATTGCTGGTGAGCTAGTGTCATCTTTTGAGTGTGTTAAAAAACCTTGTTTTGTCATATTACCAAAATTGTTCTTCTGGTTCCTCCTTGTTTTGGGAGACTATGTCAGAGGGAAGATCTAGGATCCAAGGGCTGTTGTTCAGATTCTTTTGTCCCACAGGGTTGTCTCTTGATGTGGTGTTCTCCCCCTTCCTCTAGAGTTGGGGCTTCCTTACAGCCAAACTGCAGTGAGTGTCATTTCCCTTCTGGGTCTAGCCACCCAGCAGAGCTACTGGGCTCTGGGCTGCTACTGAGGAGTGCCTGCAAAGAGTCCTGTGATGTGATCCATCTTCAAGTCTCTAAGACATGAATACCAGTACCTGCTCTGGTGGAGGTAGCAGGGAGTGAAGTGGACTCTGTGAATGTCCTTGCTTGTATTTTTGTTAAATGCACTTGCTTTGTGTTGGTTGGCCACAAATTCATGCTGGCCCTTTCCAGAGCCCATCATTTGCAATAGCATAGGGAGAATGAGGTGGTGGGCAGGGCCCTTGAGCTCCCAAGAGATTATGTCCTTTGTTTTCTGCTACCAGGGCCAGTAGAGAAAGACCATCAGGTGGGGGCAGGGCTAGGTGTGTCTGAGCTCAGTCTCTCTTTGGGTGGGGTTTGCTGCGGCTGTTGTAGGGGATGGAAGTGTGGTTCACAGACCAACGGAGTTATGTTTCCAGAGGGATTGTGGCTGCTTCTGCTATGTCATGCAGGTCCAGGGAAGTGGGGGAAAGCAGCAGCCACAGGACTCACCCTGCTCCCACTCAGCCTACAGCCCAAAAGGTTCGTCTCACTCCCACTGTGCTCCCCCAATAGCACCAGATTTATTTCCAGGCAGCCAATGAGCAGGGCTGAAAACTTGCCCCAGGCTACAAGCCTTCCAGCTGAGAAATCAAGCCAATTTGCAGTTCCTCGCTGTCCCACAGAGCCTGCAGCCCAGCAATCCACCTCCTTCAAAGGCTCCATGGAATCTCTTGGCTTTCCTGTTAGGTTCCCGCGGTCGTTCTTGGAGCAAAAGATCACGATGTGGGTCTCCACACACTGCTCTGTCCATCTGAGAGGGAGCCGCGAGTTAGTCCTGCCTCCCGTCTGCCATTCTCCCCTCCTTTGTTGAACAGGTTTTTATTTTTCTTATGTAAATACCCAAATGTGGGATTGTTGGGTCAAATAGAAAGTATGCATGAAACTTTATCAAAACTACCCTACTGTTTTCCAAAGTGGTTGTATCATTTCAAAGTCTTACCAACAATATGTGAGAATTCTAGTTGCTTCATATCCTTGTCAATACTTGGTGTTTTTTGGTATTTTTTTTTTTAAAAACATTTTATTTGAAAATTTATTTATTTTCTAGTAGAGATACAGGGATTCTTTAAATTTGCATTTCCCTGGAAAATTTCAACCTATTTACCAGGCCAGTGAGGACCCCAGATCATGATAATTTCAGTATAAACAAAGGGCTGTTATCATGTTTTATAATTACAGGATGTCAAAATATGTGACCTAATGAAATATATGAAACAATATTTTTTCTCTTAAAAATAAATCTCAACCAGCAATATGGTGTGGAACAGAGACCAAAGTGATCACTCCTTTCCCATCTCTCCTCCTTCCCACCTCACACAGAGTTTAGAAGAAATGGGATCCTTTTTGTCAGGAAACAATAATTGTGCATGTTGTAAGACTGACTTCACTCTTCCGGGCAATGAGATTTTGGCACTGGAGTCACAGAAATTGCTAGTCCTCTTGGTTGTTTCTGTCATGGTGGAGTCATTCTGTGAGACATTTCTTGACTGTGGTTTCCAGGGTACTGATGTGACAGAGATGCAAGTTCTATTACTGCACTCCTTATTAAGCAGCAACTTGATAGCATAGAGAGAGTTGAATGGGTTTCCAGCTCCTTCAACAGAGAAGACATTTCTTGCCAGTATTTTGGGGAGGGGAAGAAACTTCTCAGAGAATTATTAAATAATGCTGACAGTGCTTGGATGCATTATTATTGTTATTATTTTATAGGATTTTAGCTTAAATGAAAACCAGATTCTGTCACCTCATTGTGGCTTTATTTGGGGTAAAATACATCCATACTGGGCTCATCAAATCTTTTTTCTTCCTTTTTTTTAATCCAAGGCTGGTGGGAGCTAAATCCATAGAAAACAATGTTTGGTTTAGCATCACGTGTCTGGCTGGTTTTCATGCACTATGAGAAAACATTGTTGAAAATAAGAATCCTCAGTAAGGATGACTTCATGGGGTTTTGCAAGCCAGTTTAGGTGGAATCAGATTATGCTGTACCTTGTTCTTCTAATCTATACTCATGTGATCTGAGGCTTACCCCTCAATAGGTTTATATAATCACCTTCTGTGGGGTATTGAGAGATGATTGCAGGCAAACAGCATCACTTGCAGTCAGCTTGGTCCCTATCCTAATGAAATCTCACGGTTGAAAAATGAGCTGGCTGTCACTGAAACGGGATCCCCATTCTCCAGCACAGGCTCACATTTCTGCAGCCTAGCTAGGTCAAGGCTGGCAACCTGGGAGATCTAGGGTACAATAGTAGAGATTAGAATGAGTAGGACAAGTGAAAGTGCTGAATGAATAGAACAGAGGCATGAAAAAGCTCCTGAATTTTCCACTGTGTTTTGAATAATCCCTTTGGTTTAAACCCTTGAGAGGCCCAGATCAGAAATAACAACAGAGATCGGGAAACCAGGTAGATTTACAAAGAGGAATCAATACATCTAAGGAGCCACAGGGAAATATTCCCTCACATCTTTTCTGTCACCCTTTCTTCCCAGTCTTGATTTCCAAAGGCACAGCTCCTGTGAAGCCTAAGACCTCAAAACCCTGCTCTGTAAGAGAAAAGGGTGGGATTCGAGATCCTAAGACCTGCAATATGGCACCAATCCATCCCTTATTATCTCTTGAGTCTAAATTCTCTGAACCTTGCTTTCCTCATCAATAAAACAGAGACTGTAATCTTCAGTTGTTATGAAGGTTAAATAAGAATAAATGTAAAAGTACTTTTTAAACCATGGAACAAGGAACAAATATTTGTTGCAGAAAGACACTGGAAATGAGCCTTCACAGACACCTCACGACCTGCTCACCTTACAAAGGAAGAGACTGAAACTCCAGAAATAAAATCATTTATCCATGAAGATTTGTATCCAGCCCTTGTGACTCTGCGTTCTCTTTGTAGTTCTACAGTTTAAGTGACTTATCCCTTCCCATGGTTTGATGTATGGCCGATTTGCTGGTAATGACAGAGTCTACTTTCAACATGTCCTCTCTCCTTCTCCTCTTCCTTGTTAGCAAATATCTTGACAGGATTAACAGAAATGGGTGACAAAGGAGGACTAGCTAGGCAGGAAGCTGCCCAGGTCATAATACCTGCAGCACCCCGGGTACCCACCAGGTACCCCGGTCACTGTAACTCAGAGGCTCTGGCTCTGGAAAGGTCCTTCTGTCTAAATCCTGTGAGTGCTGTGAATGACCACTCACACCTGAGAAGAGGACTCTCAAATTAATGAGCACAGACCCCCTGGAATCTGTAGATGTAAACTCAAGAGATGATGCCTTTCCTTGGAATACACACACACACACACACACACACACACACACATATACACACACACAGACATTTTAATAGTCTTAACAAAACTTTGGCAGTTAGAAAGATAAGAGGTCCTTCTTGACATAATTCTTAGTGAGAAGATATGTTCCTATAATTAGACTGGTTTCATGTGACTGTGAACTCCAGGGGTCCATGAATGTATTCTGCAGGGTCTAGAGAATTTCTTTCCTTTAAAAGGGATCTTTCCATTATTCAAATTTTAGAAACACTGTGACACATCTGGGACAGTTTATTGTAGAGCTTAAAAATACAAACATATCTTGAAATTTGTTTTTTGATTTTAATCTTGCACTCTGGTCCAAGACTGTTTTAGAGCATCAGTTATAGATTATAACCCTCCCCTGTGAAACCTCAGACCACCTCTTCCTATAATGGGTGGTACTTCCTTTGTAAACTGTAAAGTAAGCCCATAAATATTTTCTATGGGCATAAAAATTTAGTTATTGCAGTTATGGGCCTCCACTGCAAATCTAAGGTCTTATTGAATTACAGCAGGAATTAATCTTGATTCATCACATAGGGTGTGCAAGAATATATATATATATATAATATATAGATATATATAGATATATATATATATAATCTAATTAAATCAGACTCCAAGTCTCCATGATAGGAAGATGATGGGCACATGAAACTGAACTTGACTGGACTCCATCCCCGATAGTGCAGAGGTCTCAGGGACCACATGATGCCCATGATTCTGGAAGTCCTCTACGGACTTCATCTCCAGGCACCACTGAGAAGCTCTTGGTCCAAGAGCCCATGACCCTTTCAGCTTGGAAGCATCAACGTATTTGTACCACTTAAGGCACCTGAGTCTTCGCTGAGACCTTGAGCCCCTAGGCCTGGGTCTGACCTGCCTGACCATGCTGAACTGTCCTTTCCTTGGAGGCCTAGCCCCCTGTTCAGGAAGGATGAAGGAGCTGACCATGAGTTCTTTTCACCACTGTGGAACTCAGAGAAAAGCAATGCTTCTGAGCCAACACTGCACATTGTTCCTCTTCCCATTACGTGTTTAGTCCTCAAAGGCCCTCCTCTTTCATCTTCCTTTCTGAGATACCAAGTTGATTCCCCTTAATACATTTAAGTGTGGTGAAATTGAATCTTTGAAATTCCGAGCAGTTATTTTACTGTGTTTACTTTCCTCAAGTTCGTTGTAGCTCTGAGACCCAGTGCTTCTGGATGGAATCTCAGGGATTATGGGGGTTCTTCTTCTTTCTTTGGATTGCACAAAAACAGAGGAAGCTTACATGGAAACCATACAATGTTGGAGGGGCCTCTGATTTGTGGTCCACTATGGTTACCACTAACCACCTGAGGGTCCAAAGCTATGGTTGGGGCTTAGAAACATTTTTCAGGAGAAGAACCCTGATGCCCAGATGCAGCTACCTTCAGCGTACCCTATCCATTCTATCTTGGGACAGAAACTCTACTATTTCTCTGGCTTCTGAAGGCAAAGCCAGCCACAGGGCCCAGTGACTCACAGGATCTTGTATCTACACCCCTTCCAAAATCTGAGAACACTTGCCTCTCTCTCCTGCTGTCTGCAAGAGCTCTCCCTTCTCTTCCTGTTTCTCCAGCCTAATTTCAGGCAATGGAGCACGAAGGCCAGCTCTCTACTTGGAATGGAGTGGGAAAAACATAGAGCACAAACAGTAGCTAATATTTAGGGGAATTCCCCTTCCAGAGAACTCTAAGGAGAAAGCTAGAGAGATCAAAGCGTGTCTTCCTGCTTAGAATGTGGGGGTAACAGTTGAAAATAGATGATCACAAATGCAAATGTATAGTTCAGTAAATAATGCTGCACGCATTCATTCAATCCTTTAACAAAAATGTACTGAATACCTAATATATGCCAGGGACTAGGCTTAAAATAGATAAGCCCAACCTAATTCAGAGACAGGTAAAGAGAACATCATGCTACAGCTTAAGTCATCCAAGCAATGGGAAGAACATGAACCCTGCAGTTGAGGTGTCCTAGGTTAAAACTTTGACTCAGCTGCTAACCATATGAGTGACTTGTGGGAACTTCTTCCCTGAGTCCCAGTTGTCTTTATTCACCCAATTGGGCTGTGGTATCTGTGTCAGATTGCTGACTGGTCTACACGCCTGGTTTTAGGAATCCTCAGTGTATGGAAGCTCTCACCCTCTCCATGTGTTGCAATGGAATTCAAATTTTATCTCCAAGTTTGTGACATATTTTCTTTTTCCTAGAAGAGTATGAATGAATACGTTTTATACTTAGGTTTTATCATTATCATTTTATTATTCTTGTTAAGCAGAGCAGCAGGACTTTGTATTTCTATGTGCTCTTTCTTCAAAGCTGCTTGCAGATACTACTGAGACTCTTCTTAGAAAAGGGAGGAAATATCCAGTTTCTCTGAGTCATACCGTTTGCCCAGTTGTCACTTTAGAAGTTAACTGTGAGTATGCCAGACACTAGCTGCTAAGGCCCCTCTTTTCAGAATATCAGCATCCGCTGAGGCGCTAGTGAGCAATGACACAGGGCGGTCTTCCTCAAGTAAGCTCCCACAGCCAGATTGTCACGGGACTCTAGTGTTCTCTTGTGCACATGTGAGTTCCTGACTGTACAGCATCCTTTGATGCCCGTCCAGGAGTGCTGTCCTGTATCACCCGGGTGAGAATCAGGGAAGACCCAGATACTTGACAGTGGCTGACCCTATGTGTGAGTCTGTGGGGGCGTTTGTGTGTCTGTGTTTAGATCTTGCTTTTTGTTCCACCATGTGCTATGTAGACTATTTATTTTAGAGCATTTTAATACTTATATTTTATTATAAATATCTTATTATTTATTTATTTTAAAATATAAAAGTATATTTTGCCTTGGTAATTACATAACATGTTTTGAGACAATTAGAGATGTCCTAAGAAATTGTTTACTCGGGAGAAAATAATCGTTTTCATAGTGTCAATAGCTACAATGAACTGAGCACATTTTATGTGCTAGGCTCAGCTCTAGACACTTTACAAACCCTTTTTCTAATCCCCACCTCAATCCTAAAGAACCAACTGTGTTACCCCTTCTTTTGCAGGTGAAGGGATTGAGACTCAGGGGAAGAAACTTAATTTGTCCACAACTATGTGGTTCATTAGAGCTTCTACAGTGGAATTCCACCCTGGTTTTGTCTGAACCTAACTTCCAAATTATCTCTGGTTTTCCACCCACGATTCCATGAGAATTGGGAAACAAAAGTGCATCTCAAATTGAAACACATACACAGTTCGTGTCTGTTGTGCCTGGAATATGTGAAATTTTTGAAAAAGTTTGGAAGAACTCCTAACTTTATAGTAAACTCTCTGTAGATTTGCTTATCACATGTGATTCATATTTTTATAAGGTGTTGGAAAAACAGTTCCCAGAGTGCAAGGGTTTGGAAGCGCAGCAGACCAATTCCAGGTGAGTGTGTGCTCCTCTCCCCCCTTACAGCTTCCTATCCCCTTTAGTGCACCATTTTAATTGGTCTTTTCAAGCTTATTTATGCCCCTATTCAACTGTGAGCTACTTAATTGAAGGATTTGTCTCAGTCATCTCTGTATCCTCAACATCTAATACCACTTTCTGACATACATGTTACAAGACACTTGCTGGTACTTAAAAATTTGACTAAATATTACAAAATCTGTACTTTCTAATAGAAATAATTTAGTTTTTAGTATATTTAGAACATATCTGTTATCACTTAGCATTTCTCATGTAGCCAAATCTGTTAAAATCTGTTCTGTTCTCCTACTGACTCAGGGTTTGGGTAATTTTCTGCTTCATCTATTTCATATAATCCCTTTTGAGCAACCCCTGACAAAGCATTCACTGTGAAAAATGTCTTAAAATACACTTTGGTTACAATTAGGCATTCCAGTTGCCTGCTGTAATGTTACTTCAGTTCTTTACCCAGTGGGGTGCCCTTCCCCAGCCACGGTTTTGGATATTATTAGGAAAGAGTTGAAGTTAAGCCTTCAACCTGGGCCTGTTAGTAGCGTCCCAGTGGCCCTGGTGCCCGTCAAGCAGTGGTGCATTCTTCTGTAGACTCTCCTGGCCCAGCACCATCAACCCTCTCAATGCTACGTCTCCCTCCCCTCCTCCACGCACTGATGCCTAGCCACCTCCAACTACCTGTGTCTCATTGGGACAGGCAGTGATGGTTAATACTGAGTGTCAACTTGAATGGATTGAAGAATGCAAAGTATTGTTCCTGGGTGTGTCTGTGAGGATGTTGCCAAAGGAGATCACATTTGAGTCAGTGGACTGGGAGAGGCAGACCCGCCCTCAGTCTGGGTGGGCACCATCTAATCAGCTGCCAGCACGGCCAAAATAAAAACAGGCAAAAGAACGTGGAAGGACTAGACTGATTTAGCCTCCCAGCCTCCAGCTTTCTCCAGTGTTGGATGCTTCCTGCCATGGAACATCAGCTCCGCGTTCTTTAGCTTTGGGAATCGGACTGGCTTCCTTGCTCCTCAGCTTGCAGATGGTCTATTGTGGGAACTCACCTTGTGATCGTGTGAGTCAATACTCCTTAATACACTACCCTTTAAGTGGCAAGGCCCTGAGGTCTGATTTAGAATCTGCCATATTTAAATCAGCCTGGGTGATTTCTCAGCCAAATATCCCTTCTCTAGTATTTAGATGGACCACAATGCT
This sequence comes from Macaca fascicularis, assembly GCF_037993035.2. Taxonomy (NCBI): domain Eukaryota; kingdom Metazoa; phylum Chordata; class Mammalia; order Primates; family Cercopithecidae; genus Macaca; species Macaca fascicularis. The sequence goes on from NC_088387.1 coordinate 115,440,712, forward strand.
TTCCTTCTTTCCACTGCTATTTTTTGTTTGTTTGTTTGTTTGTTTTGAGACAGAGTCTCACTCTGTCGCCCACCTTTGAGTGCAGTGGCGCTATCTCAGCTCCTTGCAACTTCCGCCTCCTGGGTTCAAGCGATTCTCCTGCCTCAGCCTCCCAAGTAGCTGGGACTACAAGTGTGTGACACCTTGCTCGGCTAATTTTTTGTATTTTTGGTAGAGATGGGGTTTCACCGTGTTAGCCAGGATGGTCTTGATCTCCTGACCTCGTGATCTGCCCGCCTCGGCCTCCCAAAGTGCTGGGATTACAGGCGTGAGCCGCTGCACCTGGCCTTCCACTGTCATTCTTATGCTTCTCTGAAATCACATGCATAAACTTCTCTAATTAGAACAAAAGTATCTTTGAAGGAGGTAGCCATGTCCAGTTTGCTCTATCCCTTCTCCTTTTCCTTCTGCTTTCCCTCTTCTTGTACGTTAAAGATGCTTTATGGGTGGTTTTGACAGAATGAAAGAAGAGAGTACCTTGGCTGTCTGTGGGGATACAGTAGAAAGAATATGCTGATGCACTAGCTGCCGATGACCAGCAGCTGAATTCCAGTTCTACCCTTTGCTTTTTTTTTTTTGTTTGTTTGTTTGTTTGTTTTTTTTTTTTTGAGACGGAGTCTCGCTCTGCCGCCCAGGCTGGAGTGCAGTGGCCGGATCTCAGCTCACTGCAAGCTCCGCCTCCCGGGTTTACGCCATTCTCCTGCCTCAGCCTCCCAAGTAGCTGGGACTACAGGCGCCCACCACTTCGCCCGGCTAGTTTTTTGTATTTTTTAGTAGAGACGGGGTTTCACCGTGTTAGCCAGGATGGTCTCGATCTCCTGACCTCGTGATCCGCCCGTCTCAGCCTCCCAAAGTGCTGGGATTATAGGCTTAAGCCACCGCGCCCGGCCTCTACCCTTTGCAAGAAATCGTGGGCACATCGACTTCAGAACGTTCTTTCTTCTTAAAATATGCAGGGGAATTAGCGAGGCTTTTTAGTTAATGAATCTCCACATCCAAGATTCCTGCTCTGAGAAACTCCCTGTGGCCTCTTTCCTTCCCAGGGACTTGGTCCGCTCTCTACTTTCTTCCCCGTAATAGCAACGACATCTTTGACTTTTACTGTTTGTTGAATTTTTCTTTTCCTCCTAACCAGTTACAGTGTTTCTCTTGTTTTTCATACATTTCTTATATCTAGTAAGCTTTCGCAAATATGTATTTGTAGAAAGACTGGTCAAATGGATGAACAAAAACTCTAATATCCTGCTAATTTCTTCCAGTGATGTTTACCAGTCACTAAATCCTGCTAGGTCATAGTAGAAGCGTTTTTCCTATTTTATTTTTCTCCCCAACCTCCCTACAAAATAATGCACACAGATCTCCTCTCTCACTTAGATATCATATCCCTAAGGTGACATTTCCTATAAGTGTTTTTATAGAAGAACACTAGCTTTATAACAGGCTCTAGTGAAAAAAAAAAAAAAAAAGAAAAAGAAAAGATGCAAGGCCACATAAATTACTTGATGATAAATGTATTTTTTTTTTCTGAGTAATATCTATTCATATCAGAATCAATTTGGAAAGCACTCTCCTATGTATTCATTGTTTCTACTACACAAAAGCTCTTTTCATTTGAAGATTTTTAAGCATTCCCTAAAACACTGTAATTTTGCATATGAAAATTCTGGATACAAAAAAGATTCTTAATATCTTTTTTCTTTGACAATCAGAGGACTCCTTGTGCAATGACAAAACCTCAGTGGCATCAGAGATTGGATATTGCTCTCCCTTGAAATTCTAATGCCTGGGTCACTTTCTTCTAGCACCCCTTTAGAATTGCATAAATAAAGCACATCACAGATTTTAAAGCCCTGTAATGGAACTAATAGCTTTTTCAAAGATATTCTTTAAGACGTATTCAAATCTGGCAAGACATAATAAATGAGGGAATGATGAGAAGCATTTATTTCTCAGTGTGTAACTGTAATGTCTCCTCTCTACACTCACAATTTATGAGGAGTAAGGATTTTTTTTGTGAGTGGAATGCATTACGTTAGGAAAAAAATTAATGGCCATCTGTAAATGTAGGGATGGCTGGCAAATCTGTTATGCATGTTGTAATAAAAATGGTTTATTGGGCTATCGAAGTCAGACACAGGAGTCAAAAACTGCAGACTCCATTGGGTTACATGCTTGGACCTAACACTGTCTTCACGTACCCTGGAGTTTTCCTGAAGCACAGTTCTTCTGGCCCATTTGGAAGGAGTTTTATGAAATGGCTTCCTTTTGGGATATTAATCCTCGGACAAGTGGCTTCTGCTTTTGAGCCCTCGTTTCCTAATATGAAAGTGATAGGTTAGATTAGATATATTCTAAGGTCCCATGCACACAACTTTCTAGGATTGAAAATCCTTTCTCGTGGACATAGCCTAAAATAAACCCAGTTAGACTGAAGTCCTCTCTATCTCCTTACTGTGTAAGAACAAAAGAAATGACGTACCCACATGATTTTTCAAAACCTCTTGTGCCAGGAAGTAAGGACTTGCTCAGAGAACAGGGACACACACCATGAAGTACAGGGGTCAGCTTGGAGGGATTGCCACTGGCCGAATCAGAAACGGTTTGAGCATCCAAAAATTAACAAAGAATGGCAGTGATGGCTTACAGAACCAACTGAACAAAGTGAGAATCTGTAAGTTCATACTGATATAAATCAATCAATCAGGAGCATAAAGTGCTTATCCCTCCAGTTCTGCCGATGTTGACTTTGGTCATGTGGTTTGGGTGGTCTCTGCTGGGTTTCTCACTGCAAAGTTACTGCTTTTTTCTTTGTAAAATCTTACTGCTCTGTAGCAAGATACTTTAAGACATGTGAACATCGTGGTTCTCATCAAACTTTCACTACTGGCATCCACCCATGATTCTTTCCTGAATCACATGCTTGCTATGATGGTTACCACATAGTGATTCGCTTAATCATCATGTCTTCCACATTTGTGATTGACTGGCATTCTGTTCTAAAGCTGAGTCCCCCGCCTCTAAAATTTATTATTTGTTTGCTTATTTATATCAGTATGGACTCAGTGACTCTTGATGAAGATTATACAGGTGACACGGTTTGGCTGTGTCCCCACCCAAAATCTCATCTTGAATTGTAATCCCCATAATCCCCACATGTCAAGGGGTCAAGGGAAACACACCAGCTGGAGGAACTTGGATCATGGGAGCGGTTCCCTCATGCTGTTCTCATGAGGGTAGTTGTGTTCTCATGAGATCCGATGGTTTTATACGTGTTTGGTAGTTCCTCCTGAGTTCATTCTGCTTCCTGCTGCCTTGTGAAGAAAGTGCCTTGCTCCCCCTTTCCCTTCTGCCATGATTGTAAGGTTTCTGAGGCTTCCCCAGCCATGCTGAACTGTGAGTCAATTAAACTTCTTTCCTTTATAAATTACCTAGTCTCAGGCAGTTCTTTATAGCAGTGTAAAAACGGATGCCTAATATGAGTCTTACTAGTTTTCTATGTCTAAAATTATTTTAAAATGAAAAGTTTATGAAAACTGTACACATGTGCACCAGCAAACTGGGGAATGAATCCTTGGCTCCCAGTGGTTTCTCAACTCAAATAGCCCTCGGTTGCCTTTGCTTTCCCTATGATAGCCAGTGCCTTCTCAGGACTCACCGAGATACATAACGGAGCAGTATTTCTCTGCCATAGCCACCAGCTGTATCATCGCAAAAATAAAAATAAACAAATAATCAAATAAACACATGTACGTGCACACACACACACACCAGAAATCCTTTGAGGGTCTCTAGCTCAGTAATCAGGCATCCCCATGTGGGCTTCTTATGAGGCCTGCCCTGCCTCTAGCCTATGGAGCAGTGGGGTCCCTCATACCCACCATGTTCTCTAGTGCTGAAATTGAGGTGAATTTGAGTCCTTGCTCACACTGATGGGTTTGTTCTTTGCTCCAAGTGGCATCCACCGGCTTAAAATGGGCCACAGTGTGAAGTCCACTTATGCCTCCCTTATCACCTGAGCATGAAATAAGCCATTTCACACCACTGTGGTGTAAATGCTGGTGTCACCTTCTCCCACCTTTTTCTTTTTAATAACTATTTTTTTAGGTTCAGAGGGCACATGTGCATGTTTGTAACATGGGTAAATTGCATCAGACACATACTCTTGATAGCTTACAAAGATTTTATCACTTAGCTATTCTGCTTCTGTGCCCCTTCTTCCTGGAGCATGAGCAGAGAAGGCCAGGAAGAAGGCTGGGATCCAGAGGATGATCTGAGGGGCCCATACCTCTCATCCCAACAATTACTGGCAACCTTTGGATCAAGCCTATGCACTTAGATTCTTGTTCCCCATAAGTCTCTTCAGTGGTTTGTACTCACAAGTTTCTGAAAACCATACCTCAGATTTGCCCTAGATTGGAGTTCACCTGACTCTGCATTCTGGTTTCCTAGGAAAGAAACAGTTTATGCCTATTGTCCTACTTATACTAATAATGCCTCGTTTCACTCACAAAAATGTTCCTGTTTGGATGACGTGTTTATTATTTAGCCAGTTGATCTAGAGGGGGTAATATAACCATAAACCCTTTTATATTTTGGTTTCCCCAGAAATTTCAGACCAACTGGATAGGAGGGTGAAACTTAGGAAACTTAGGAGGGTGAAACTTAGGACCATTCCTAGGGTGAGTGTTTGTGTCTAGGAACAGGGTCGCAAAGCTCTACCCCCATAATTTTTTTCATGGTTCTGCCTGAAGACAAATTAATCAGGTAAAGTGGAAAAGTGAAGGAAGAAGCCTCAAGAAAAATGTTTATTGATAGGCTAAGGCTTGGGATCTCAGAAAAATTAGAGTGTGATGACTGTGGAGATGGGTGAGCATTTAGCATAAAGCTCCGTGAAGCTTCTCCCGGGACAAGGACACTGTGCAGGCCACAGCAAGTTACCACGGCTGTGCTTAGGGGAAAGGGGAGGGGGATGCTAAGGTGCAAACCCGGACAATTCGGCTTCAGTACAGATTGAGGTATGTGCCGGGGCCTAGGAGCAAACCCAGTCTTGTGTGAGCACTAAGGAAGGAGCAGCCGAAGGAACTGGAGGCATCATCACTTGCGGGCCCCGAGCACAGCAGCAGCTCAGCCTGATGGATGGGAAGGGTGCCACGTGGCAAACAGTTTAGTATGCTTGCCTAGAGTCAGAGCGTGTGAGGCCTTGAAAGTCCAGCCAAGGATAGGGCTCGACAGTTACCGAGTGTGAGCATAAAATGTATAGCACTGTTTGTCACTGGAAGATTGAAAAGTGAATTATGAAAGGGTAGACATGTGCTCCAGGACTTCTCAACAAGGACCCATTTTCATCCTTCCCTTTGAGAAGCCCATTCTGGCTAATGCACTGGGTTTTGAGTATGAACAGGCATGCAGTCACCTGTGGAGGTGGCACCTGGAGCAAATTAGTCCAACAAGGTGGTCACCTCTGCCCCAGGGTTTCCTTCTGTGATGGACGGAGTTGGGGCAAAGAAGCATTTGACTTGGACATTTCTCTTATCTCAGAATAACAAAAAGGCATAACTCAATTTTACCCCAGGTAAACGAATGTATAATCTCTTCCATCTGTGCAGCCCCTGACTGTTCCCGAGGCTGCTCTCCTTCGTTTCTAACTCATGGGCAATGAGCACTGGCATGGGAATCAGCTTTGGGTTCCAGCCTCAATTCAAATGGCTTATTTTGTCACCTTGGAGGTGTCATTTACAGAAAGGGAAACTAATATTTTTGAGAACATACTATGTGTTGTCCAGGCTTTTACATCCATTCCTCACCCCACATGTGTTAATCAACCTCCACTGTATGTCAGACACTGAGCTAAGTACTGGCCACACAGAGGTTAGTTAAACAGAAATTGAGTCCTCAATATTCATTAAACCCCCCTGGGAGTGGTGGTGTTTACCTCCATCAGACAATTAGGAAGACTGAGGCATGACAGGGTATCCAAGTCACACAGGAACATGGTAGTCTAGAGATTTATGAATATACTCATGTCTCGGAGGCAAAGCCTTAAGTTTTCCTCACTTGTAAAAATATGATGATTGGATTGGAGTGCTTGTAATGACCTTCCTATCTCTACAATTCTATGACACATTTTTAAAATTTCCATGCCACAACCTTATGTAATAGCTAGGTCAGTTGGTTATCCTTTTAACACCTGGATTCTCAGAAACTGTAGTTGTATATAAATTGTGCTGTTCTCTTTCTATTATATAATATATCATTGGCAGGCTAAAACATAATGGCATCATACTTTCCATGTGATTAACCTTTTGAAAATAAGTTGAGGACAGATCTCACCCCGTCAAGAAAGAAAAATGGAAGGCTTTTGTTTTTTTATCTTAAAGGATGGTCTTTAGGGATTGAGCAAAGGAATTTAAAAGGTGGGAATCACAGACCTCCTAATATGTAAGTGAAGTAGAATTGTTTCTGTCTTGGGTATAATTTTGAAATGCTGATAAGACCAACTAGGGAAAATGCAGCTAATTAGTGGAAGGTCTTTAAGCAAATCATTGCATATATCCACATGCCATTATGGTGGTTGGCCGAGTAAAATAATGTGAGGCTCTCTGACGGCTTGTGAACCACACCCAATGAGGATCTGGACTGCAGACTTGTTTGGCTTGATTAGAGTCAAAACTAATTATAAACTGCTGAGTACACATGTCTTTAGGAGGAGCATGCACTCTTCTGTGCCCTGTATAGTTTTTCTCCTCCCTTTTGCCATATATCTAGTGGCCTTACCCATGCCCAGACCCTGGAGATTCATCTGTGACTACCACCTCCTCATGTCGTGGGAGATCTCCTGGGTCATGGCGGCTCCATGTTGGGTGCCAAAGAGAGCAGCTGAAGAGTGGGAAGAGAACACAGGGGCTTCACACAAGGCGCTCTGGCTCTCACTGACTCGTCACCTGGTTCCATTGAGTTAATCCTCTGAACCTTGGTTCTATCTGAAAAACTGATCAATAGTCTTGCAGGATTTTGTGAGAATTAGAAATAAGAAATAATGAGAAAAGCCCTAACCTATGACCAACCTATAGCTACTGTTCTTTAAAGGACAGCTGTCATTATGTCTTAGTTCATTGTGGCTGCTATAATAATTTAAAGAGCACCCAGAAACTGGGTAACTTAAACAAAAACGTTTGTTTTTCACAGTCCTGGAGACTGGGAAATCCAAGATGAAAGCAGGTTTGGTGTCTGGTGAGGACTCGCTTCCTCATAGATGGTGCCTTCTTGCTGGGTCCTGCCATGGTGGAGGGGGTAACCAAACTTCCCGAAACTTCTTTTATGAGGATATTAATCCCATTCATGAGGGCCCACCCTCATGACTGAATCACCTCCCAAAGGCACCTCTTCACACCATCACCTTGGGGGTTGGGATTTTAACATATGATTTTGAGGTGGGGCACAAACATTTAGGCCATAGTACATGACCGTGTTCTTCTGTTCATTTTGCATGTCTTGCACAGGTACAAGTACTTACCACTGTGCTTGGTTCAGGAACTACAAAGAAACAAAACTGTTATTTTATTTTCAGGAAGTGATATGGTTTGAGTCTGTGTCCCCAACCACACCTCATCTGGATTTATAATCCTCACATGCTGAGGGAGGGAGGTGATTGGATCATGGGGGAAGTTTCCCATGCTGTTCTCATGATAGTGAGTTCTCATGAGATCTGATGCTTTTATAAGTGTTTGGAAGTTCCTCCTTCACTCTTCTATCTCCTGCTGCCATGTGAGGAAGGTGCCTGCTTCCCCTTGCCTTCTGCCATGATTGTAAGTTTCTTGAGGCCTCCCCAGCCATGTGGAACTGTGAATCAATTAAACCTCTTTCCTTTATAAATTACTCAGTCTTGGGTATTTCTTTGTGGCAGTGTGGAAAAAGACTAATATAGGAAGCATGTCTTTTAGTGGTTCATCTCCTTGTATTGGTAAATGGGAACAGAAGGGGTTGACTACAGGGTATCTCTGATCCTGTCCACATTCTCAGCTCTGTGATTTTTCAAGGGAAGTGCTGCTTCTCCCAGTAATGAAGCGGCATCTTGGTTCACACCCTGTCCCTTGTCTGGACAGCATATGCATAATTAGCTCATTTTCTTCTAAGACTCTTTGTTTAAGAGGGTTTGGTAGATTTGCTAACTCAGTTGCTTGTTTATAACTCTTGTCATACAATCAATTACAGAAGTCTTTGAATGTTACTGAAAATGTGTTTGGCTTAATCAGTTCCGACAGTGGTGGGGACGGATTGAGAATCCATGTGCCCTGTAAAGAAGCTCTCAATGGACTGGGCTCAGGATGGATCTCTTTGCATTATCAGGGTGACTGTGCTGAGCAATTTCACCTCTCCACAAACCACTCTATCACCTCTACCAGCAAGTTAAGCAGAATTGGCATTTAGAAATTTTAGGAGCCCAGAAAACTTCCTCTAAACTTTAACCGCAGCAGCAACCACCATCACCACCACCAAATAATGCAGCCAAGAGCAGAGGATCACAGCAGGTGCTGGAGTCAGATTTCCAGGTTCAAATACCAGTGACACCACCTACTAGGCATGTGACTTGGGCAAATGACTTAACTCCTCTATGCCTCAGTTTCTTTATCTCTAAAACAGCATCAGAGAAAGGATAATAGAACACAGCTCAGGGTGGGGAAGCGCTTACGTGAGAATACATGTGAGGCACTCCTCCAGCACCTGGCACATGGTAAGCATTCAGTGAAGTAGGGGAGTCACATTCACTCCCTTGTACCAGGCACAGAGATCATTTCTCTACAGAGATTAGTGCTAACATGGGAGCTAACAAGTACTGAGAGTTTATGTCATGCCAGGATTTCCTCTAAGTGCTTGTGGAAGTTAATTTTAGGTGTCAACTTGGCTGGGTTAAGGAATGCCTAGAACCCTGGTAATGCGTTGTTTGTAAGTATGTCTGTGAGGTGTTTCCAGAGGAGATTAACTTGTGAGTCTGAGTGGACTAGGTGGGGATCATGGAATCGACTGGGGCCCTGGAGAGAACAAAAACAGAGAAGAGGTGAATGCGTCCATCTAACAGTGGGAGCTGTGATACACATTTCCTTGGGCAACCAATTCAGACTCCCGGTCTTGGGACTCCAGGACTTACATCAGTGGCACACACTGAGAGTAGTCTCACACTGAGAGTTATACCATCAGCTTCTCTGGTCCTGAGCCTTGGTTCTTAGACTGAGCCACAACACCAGCACCCCAAGGTCTCCAGGTTGCAGATAGCCTGCCCTGGGACTTCTCAGCCTTCAAAATTGTGTGAGCCAATTGTCCTAGTAAATCCTCTCTCCTATATCTCTCTATATCCTATTGCTTCTGTCTCTGGAGAATCCTGATTAATACAGTGCTCTACCCATATTAACTCATTTTAATCTTCAGAAAAATTCAATAAATTAAAAACATGTTTTTATTTCATAGAAGAGAAATCTGAGGACTAGCAGAGTCTGGACATGAGCCCCAGGTTTATCTTACTACAAAGTGAATGCCTAAGATCACTGCTTTGAGAGTAGCTACTGCTTGTCATTCTGCCCTGGGCCAGTGACCTCATAAAGGAAGCTTGGCTGTTCTTCCAGAAGCTGGGGTGCTGGAGACTGAGAGAGGAAAAGAACACCTTTGCAATCTTTGACAGCAGAGAGACTAAGGCAGAGTTTTGTGATTCTGTGTAGTATTTTGACAAATGTGTAAGAGGCCCAGAATGTGTAAGCTGCTAATGGACATCCTGGCCCTGGATATGGAGGTGAGAAAGATGTTTTCTCCCCTTCTCCAGCACCAGCACATTCTTTCTGACGTGACCATTCTTCCTCCTTCTCCCCTCCTCCTTCTTCTTATTTTCTCCCTTCTTGTAAATCCACTTCAATGTCTACTCTACCATTTGCCTTTTTCAGGCAGCATGCTTAATAAGAATGCAAATGTTCTAGAACGTCACTGCTCAAAAGTGTAGCTCCACAGGCTGGTAGTGTTGGCCTCCCCTGGTAACTTATCAGAAACATGGAATCTTAGGCCCCTCCCCAGTCCTCTGAATCACAACCTGCATTTTAACAAGATCTCTAGGTAATCTGTGTGCACATTAAAGATGGAAAAGGGATGGGCTAGAAGGAATATGAACTTTGGCATCTGAAAGAAACAGACTTGAATCCTAGCTTCTCCATTTATTATCTGTGTTGCCTTGGAAAAATTACATAACCTTTCTGACATCGTTTTCTAATCTATAAATTGAACTTCATAATATCTTGTAAATTGTTTTAAGAATTGGTGAAAATAAGGTTACTACATTTAATCCTCTGTACCTGGTACAGTGTGAAATGTTTAACATCTATATTCTTTCTCATTTCAACCTCACAACAAAGCAATTAAGTATATGCTGACTGTATCTCTTGATGCAAATGAAAAAGTTCAGTTTACCAGCAGAAAGTACCGTGCTGAGGGTTGCAAGTCGGTGAGTGATGAAATCAGCACTTGTCAGAGCTTTGGTTCCCCAAAGAGTGAAGGGGATTATTATTATACTAATTCCATCCAGAATGGAGAGATGTCTTGGTATTCACTTTTTTATTTCTTTAATCTCCGTGTGTCTTTCCAGTACCATTCAAATTATTTCACATTCGTTATTTCATTCACCTGGTGTCATGCAAGGTACAGAATGTCATTACTTAGTGTCTATAAAGCAATATCCTTTCTAATGAGTGAACCATGCTTTCCCAAAGCCCACTGGGTTGTGAGCAATATGGCTGTCAGAGATCAAATCAGTTGAACATCTGATAGTGGCCTCCAAGGGTGTGGTTCTTCCTCTGGTAAAATTACCTCCCTCCTCTCCTCCAGGGCAATTGGAAGGGAACTTACTTTGCTCCTCTGAGATCTGACCCCTTCCAAACCCGGCTAAAGCCAGGGCTACTCCTTTGCCCAGCCAGGTGTCTGTAAGGTGGCAAGTTGTTTTTTTCTCTTTTAGGGCTGTGTCTGAAAAAGACTGTCTCAAGGGAGTCCTAAATGGAGCCTTCTCCTGGCCACATTACATCTCACTCTGGCCCACTTGGCCCCATTTGAGAAGCTTGTGAGAGAGCATCATGACCATTCCTCTCAGCAGCATCCAAGAGGGATCCTGCTCAGAGGATACTAACTTGGTTTTGTTTGTAATTTTATTACAAGGAGTTTTGTCAATGTTTCTAGACCGAGAATGTTTTAAGAAAGATTAGGATTAATCAGGCTATAAATCCTTGCCAGGAGTCATGAACAGCATCATCTCATAGTCTCTCTTTAAGGAATAAAAGTGACCCAGACAGATGTTCTGCTAAGGCAGTGCTGAGTGTGTTATGCGTATGGAAATTCTTTGGGTCTGCATGGAGCCATTGATGAATTAGGAGCAGTCAGAGGAGGCTTTCGAAAGAACAGGACCTCTGCTGCGAGATCAGAAAGAGGCCTCACTAGATTCTTACAAAAAGAACATAATGAGGCCGGGATGGTGGCTCACAACTGTAATCCCAGCACTTTGGGAGGCTGAGGCTGGTGGATCACGGGTCAGGAGATCGAGACCATCCTGGCTAACACGGTGAAACCCCGTCTCTACTAAAAATACAAAAAAAATTAGCTGGGCATGGTGGCGGGCACCTGTAGTACCAGCTACTCCAGAGACTGAGGCAGGAGAATGGCATGAACCGGGGAGGCGGAGCTTGCAACCAGCGGAGATGGAGCCACTGCACTCCAGCCTGGGAGACAGAGTGAGACTCCATCTCAAAGAAAAAAAAAAAAAAAAAAGAAAGAAAGATAAAAAACATACTGAAATGAGATGTGACCTCACACTTTAATCTTGATTTCCAAAGGGAGCTCATCTCCCCAAGTCCTTCTCCCTGTCTCTGTGAAGTCCTCTGCACAATGGCCACCAGCAGCTGACAAAGATGAACAATACCTGAATGCTTCATCTAGTGTGCTCCTAAGGGATGCAAAAGGAATAGAGGAAGGGGCTGAGGACTGGAGATTGATTTTGACATTGAAATGTGATAGCTGCTATGGGATACATGTGTCCGGCCCTGGGGATAGCCCTCCTATGCAGAGCACCTTGTTTTAACTCACGTATGTTTTTCTGTGCTCTCTCAAACTGGTTCTGCAGTTGAGGCTTTTTTTTTTTTAATTGTTTTTTTCCGAGACGGAGTCTCGCTCTGTCTCCCAGGCACAAACTGCCAGGACAGAGGAGGAAGCAAAACTTTTGTGTCCTCATTCCCATTCTTTGGCAAAAATAGCAGAATTTCTAGAAGGGGAATCAGTTTTTTGCCAGGCCCTGGTCTTCAGCTAATGTCTGTCCCATTGGGTTACAGTAGAATCATACAGGAAATCATTCACGGGGCCTTGCTCATCTGACTGCTCCGGGAAGGTGAAGTCCCAGGGGTCATCCTCAGACAGACCCGTCACACTGGGTCCGGGAGGACTTCGGTCTCCTCTGCTGCTTGTGTACAGGATCCAGAGCTCCCACCAATATAGTGACAAGCCCTGGTCACCTGCCTCAGCCTCCCTTCTCTCATGGTGTGTGATGCTTTGGGGTGTCCATGTTCTTTCCTGCTAGAGACCTTTGTCAGGGTCTCCTCTTCTATCAAATGCTTCTAATAACATCCAACTGGAAAATGGAAAGATCAGAGTCTGTCTCCATCCTTTATATTCTCAGGTTCCTTCACTCACTTGGAATTGCATCGGCTCCTGGGAGGCCAGCTGTGCAGATTCAAGGAGCACTGTGCAGGGAGCATTCCTGTGTGCTGGCGGATTCCTAGTGCCCCACCCCAGGACAAGGCCCATCGGTTCAAATAAAAGCAATTTTCAAGAGATTTTCTGGAATTATGAAGACCCGATAAAGATTACATGCTGTCATCAGAGAGTTTCTTGCAGAAAAAGAAGGACCCATTTTTCAGTCAACAAGCTACATAAACCAATAAAAGTGTTCAATGAATGTTTGTGGAGTGCTTCATCATTTACTTTGCATGCATGGATACTAGACGTGCTCCAGCTGCAGTCTCCTCGCCTTCCCTGTGTTCCATACAAGAGCCTTGTCTTGGCCAGAACAATGAGGCAGGGACCTGCCCCCTGTCCACACCTCCTCTGCCCTGGGCTGGGTGCCCAGCGTTCCTGCAGGCAGCATCTCATGCATCATTAGAATGACCCTGGATTGATTTCCTGGGGCTTCTATCGCGAAACATCACAAGAGTGTGCCTGAAACAACAGAAAGCTCTTGTCTCACAGTTCTGGGGGTTGGAATTCCAAGATCAAGGTGTCAGCAGGGTTGGTTCCCTCTGAGGGCTATGAGTGAAAATTGGTTCCGGGGCTTTCTCCTGGCTTCTCATGGCTTTCTGGAAATCTTTTGTCATTTTTTGACTTGTGGACTCATCTCTTTGATCTCTCCCTTCGTCTTCACATCATGTTCTCCCTGTATGGGTGTCTCTGTCCAGAGTCCCCATTTTTAGAAGGTCACCATCTATATTGAATTAGAGACCTACTCTGTTTCACTATAATCTCATTTTAACTAATTACATCTGCAATGCACTTGTTTCCAAATAATTCACAGTCTGAGGTCTTGGGGGACTTCAACATATGAATAGGATTTCAACATGTGAATTTTGGGGGAAAAGAATTCAGCCTCCACAAACTTTATGCAGCAGACTTTGCTATCTACACTTTAAAAAGGATGACAATGTTGTGAGAAAATTAATAATTTACTTTGGCCACCTCGCTCAGAAGTCTGAATTCAAAACCGAAACTTTGTCTAGTAAACGTTGCTACTTCTGAACAGAGAGCAACCAGACTCCCTGATGTTGATGTTCAAGTCAGCTTTGAGGGTTTGCTGTGGACACAGGCTCACAGGAGCCTGGGGTGAGTACGTTCTGATGTCTGTGGCCCGCCCTTCTCCCTCGGGCTTGTCTCTCCTTCATGTGAACACACTCATTTATTAGCTGTCTTTGCTCCAATAAAGACAAAGCTAAAATGTGTATCCCAGATAGCTGATTTCAGGGGCTTTTTGTTTTCTGCCAAATTCAATTCTGGTGAAATCTCTCCTGCATTTTCTTAGCAGGGAGGTAAGGGGCCCACTTAGATGCTTTTTGTGGGCTGCATTTTTAAATGAATGCAGCTGGTTATTTTGATTAAATGCATATTGAAATCCACTTGTAACTAGTCAACCAAGACAATGAAAGGGCCTCAATGCACCATTAAGATTGTTTTCTAAATTTTTTCAAGTTAAACAATTCAATAGAATATTATTATGCTCTGATATCACCTAGAAATGGGGACTGAACCCCAGGACCAGTGACATGTGCTGGCCCATGGGTGACAGCCCTGCCCAATGTAGGAGGTCTGGGCCAAAAGTCCTGCTTTTTCTAAGATGGGAATAACTGCTGGAAGAGATTTCAGGGCTATGCTTGACGTGTATCAGGTGCTTAGTGAATTATAAATGGAATCATCAACATGGTTTTGCACAATTCAAAGCAGTTCTGGAGCTGGGGCTGAGGCTTCTCCATCAACTCAGCAACAGATGTGAAGTGTCCACATTCTCGAATGTCTGCTCATTTCTGTGGATTCTCAAAGCGATCCTTTTCCTTGAGATCATGTTATTTGGATGCTGTAACAGACATTCCTGGGTGGCACACACAAATCCCCACGTGCCCTGATTGATTCTGGGCTGTGACGTTATGTCAGCTCTAGGGTGGAGAGTGAAAAGTGTCCAGTGTTCACTCAGTTGATGAGCGTATCCACATATCCACCGTCAACTAGGTGCGGAAGTCACAGACATCAAAGGCCTTGCTCACAGTCTGGAGTGGGAGACAGACAGACAAGTGAGTGTAACCCCGCATGAGGACCTCCCTGAGAACTACAGTCCACGGAGGAACATCATGCCCAAATAGGAGACAGGGAAGGTCAGAGAGGAGTTCCTGGGAGAGAACCCTGGAATTGAGAGCTGGAGAAAAGAAAGGGTTAAGCAGGAGAAGGATGCCCAGAGGGCATTGTAAGCACAAAGAATGAGCTATAAAGTCTTCGAGGAGTGAGCACAGAGGGTGCTGTGTTTAGAGAACCACAATGAGCTCCATATGGATAGAGTATATACAAGACAGCAAAGGAGAAGTTTACAAAGCTTTTACAGTCCTGACAGAGAAAATAAAACAAAATGTCTTCAAGCTCAGGGGCTCGTATTCACCTACCCGCAGTCATAAAATCTCATCTTTTCTTGGGGACAACCAGGACGTATGACCAGAGTAGTTAGGCACTTTGGCTTCCAGAAAGATGGAGATTTGTGCCAGAATGATCTCTGGGCTCCCCATCTTCCCTCGAAGGGCTCTTCTTTGTAAATCAGAAAGTGCTCTATGCAGGAAGATGGAAGAATGAGTTACTATTCCTGAAGACTAGTAAAAATATATGTCTAATTTTAGAATTTAAAGTTTTTTACCTTGAGAGTTACCCGATCAGACAACCCATCCAACACATGATTAGCAGAGTCATTTTTTGCCTTTGCAATCCAATGTCACCAAAGGCATTGACTATCTGTCACATGCCAAGCAGTTCCAGAGCTGCCCTGGGGTCCCTGGGTTTTCTGATCCACATTTGATTACCTAGCCATCACATCTAGATTAACCCAACCCCTTTAGGCTGATCACGCTCCCTAATAGCTATTTATTTAAGCTTCCTTATACTTTTTCAGCATTGTATATTTCTTAATATGTCAATTCAAGTGAGATATATCTTCTCGGAAATCATATAAGCTTCAGGAGGTTTGTATACTACTCTCTGCAGTACTTGAGGCCATGCTTGTCTGGGACCTCAAGGGTGCCCCAAAATGAATAAATGAATGAAGTACTCCTGGTATGTTGAGCTTCCTTCTTCAAAACTCTAGAATCTTGCCTGTTTAAAACTAATGAGAGCTTTTATTTATAAAGCAAACGAATGTAGGACACTCTGCTTTAACACTTGACTGATATTATTTTACTTAATGTTTATGAGTATCCAGGCAGGTAGCTTTGTGGTTAACAGCATAACCTCTAGAGTCACAGCGATTGGCTCGAATTCCTGCTCTGCTATTTGATAGCTGTGTGTCCTTGGATTAGAAATCAGAAGTGTTTTCTTGCATTGACATGAGACAAAAAGTGCTTCCTAAAAGGCCACAGTTGTTGCTCTTTAGGAGAATGCAAAACTGATCTATTCTGTTAGACATGCCAGCAATTATTTGAAGAGACCTCTTGTGTTCCCCAAATATTCCAAAGCTAAGGTCCTTTATATTTTCCTCACATAGGATAGTTTTGTAATCTTTCTCTAACCTCTATCAGGGCCTCAGGTGTCTATACTCTCCTGATCAGAGGCAGGCTGTCTGTTTCCTCGCTGTGTTATCATGTGCCTGGAGACTAGACGCTATGCCTTCCTATCTCCGCATGATGTTGGAGTTATCGGAGCTCAGGAGTCTGATTCTCCGACTCAGTTACCTATAAGTGTGTCAATGCTACTAAATAACTGCAGCATTCTGGGTATCATTTCCTCACCTGTAAAAGGAGAAACTGAGGCTGCAGTTCTGAGGTGCAGAGGCTGAGATGCTAGGGTTGCTCACAACCCCCTTCCAGGCGGTCCATTTCCTAGGCCACTTGTAGCGTGGCAGTTGACTTCTTCAAGGTCACCAGGGCTTGTGGTGTTCTACTATAAGGACTACATCTCTGTAGCAGGTGGATGGACACATTCAGCTTCCATTACATGCTGCTGGGCCTATCTCCACTCTGGACTGCACTCTGGAAACTTCAGGAGGCTCGAATCTTTAAGAAAGCCCACAGTGAGTACCTTCTACATGGCCCTGCGTGGGAGGCAACTGGTGTTGACGTGGAACTTTGAAACCCACCCCTCCTTCGTGGGGAGACAGGCACACTGGAAACCTCTTGGATGTTGGGGTTAGGCAAACCCCAAGCTAATTATGTGAACCTGGGGAAATTACCCAGCCTCTCTGAGCCTGAGAATTAAGTGCAGAATAGTTGTTTGTTGAGTGAAGAAATGGCACTGGATTGGTGCCCATGGAGATATCAGGGTGCAGCCTAATGATTCCAGGTACAGGGCAGGTGAACAACAAGCTGTGAAAGTTGGGAATCACAGAATATTGCAAGAAATCATGTTCAGAAGGTCAGGACTGGAGCTTTTGGAATTTCAAATACCAAAATAAAGGATTCTGGCTCTTTTTCTGTAATTCAAAGTTCACAAAAGTATGCTTATTATAACACAAGATCAAAGAAATATTGATAGAACGATGTCAACAAGTTTATAGGAGCAGTTGAAAAACACTGGGTTAAATAACGTCTAATTGTTTGCTTTACTGCATAGTTGCTTAGCATCATCCTACATCTTTAAATATGCATGTTGTAATCTCTAAAGCAAGGAGATATGTTTTGCAACTATCCCAAACCGATTTGACCACTATTTTTTTTTTTTTTTCAGAGAGAATATCCTGGGGCTGGCAACAGGGAACCAATGTTATTTAATGGAAAGACTTTCAAGAACTTTGAGCAAGAGGATGTTTAGCGAAGATATGCTTTCCTGGAAACAATATCTATTGACTCTCCCTCTGTTCTTTAAAACCACAGAGAACTAGCTCACCCTCTTCTCTACTGGGTGATCCGTTAGGTCCCTGAAGACTGCTATTGTCTCTAGCTTCCGTTTTTTTCATCCATGCTAAATGTCTCCTGATCTATAAGCTGTCTCTCAAATGTTAGCCTGGTTGCATTTCCCTTACCATCTGGTGGTCATAACTGGATTTGAATTCTAGGTGCATTTTGGCATAAGCAAGAAAGAATGGACCCAATTTTCTTACATATAAAGTGAGCTGGGCAGGTGGGGTTGGTTTCCTTTTCCTTTAGTCTTAATTATGTCACTTAATTATAAAGACCTTACCTGTCTTCCAAACACGGTCAGTCATGAAATCTGGCCTTTTTTTCCTAGGACAGAAAAAGTACACTGATTTCTTTTCTTGAAAGCTTAACAGCCTGGAATATTTTAGGCACAAGGACATGAAGGGCTGGGGGAGGAAGGCAAATGAGTTTTGTGCTTTATACCAAAGCCAGGCTTTTTCTGGTTTTACTAATGGAAGGTGATCACAGAACATTTTAATGTCAGAAAGGTTTGAAAGCCATTATGCTTCTCCGCAGATCTTAAAACTCTCCTACTTAACAACTAGTGCCTTGGAAAAGCCAGTGTGCATGTTCTCTCTGTCTCTCATACACACACACATACACAAACACACTCTGAATATAAAACTAAGAAGCTGATTCTGCTATTATTTGTCATGCCTACAACAACCCCTCTGTGTTGTCGGAGGCACCGAACACGTGGTGCGTTCTTTAGCAGTACTTAGACACGCTGACATAAAATACAAAGATGATCCAATTACACTTGCTGCAACTGCATCTCATTCTGCTAATGCTTACAAATTAAGGGTGTCTGTCACTGCCTACATGAGCCTGTACAGAGAGCATCTCCAATCTCATGAATTTTCGAGTATGCTCCACAGAAATGCAGAAACCAATTCAACGGCAAGGAGTTGACACACAGCTCATAATCCCTGTCTAGTCAGTATGAAAATCTGTCTGTGCAAGGAATGCAAAACGTAGTCACCCGTGGAGTCATGGGATATCAGCAGTGTTATTTTACCAGATCAGAGGTAGTGCTTTACTGACATGAAGCACTTAAAGCGGAATTGCTTTTCTGGGTTGAAACATGGGTATGTGCTCAGCTAATTTCAATCAGCACCGTTTAGTTGTTGTGCTTTGCTTTTCGAAACTTTCTGAAGCCAATTGCCTTCTCAATTGCTTCCATGATCTCTCTTTTAACAGGCAGGCTTCAGAGAGTCATGGGTTCTGATTTTGGAGACAGGAGTTGGGAGCAGTGTTATAGCTTGTCCGTGAGCTCAGGACCCTGAATTACTCGACTTATACGCCCAGCGTGGGAGCCTCCTCCACCTGCTTGAGTACCGGCTCCTGAGTCCTTCATCGGTTGACTGTCTGGGTTGGAAATGTTTCAGTGATCTGAAAACATCCATTCAGTCTTATCTAATATATCCTTTCTTCTTCGGGCTAAATGTTAACAGATCTTTCGTTCATTCTTCAAATACTGCCCAGTTCCCAGGGCTTTCTTCTGCACAAATGAGTCAAAAGCTCTGCTGCATCCAACAGTGAGAGAGCGGATGTGTCGTCCTCATTCAGAACACCCAGACTCTCTTACTGTGGCTTAAGGGGCTATAACCTTCTGACCCACCCTTCATACCGTAAACTCATGCAGACTGTGAAGCCAGCTAATGCGAACCATCCTTCCCGGTTGTTTTTAAAGCAATTTCTATTAAACCTGTTTGCTCCACCTTTAGGCAGTTGCCTTCTGAATTCAGGTTCATACCGTTACATTTCCTCCTGCTTCAATGTTATTTTCAGCCTGTCTTTCAGGCCTGTCCAGACTTTGGTGGATGCTATTACTGAGTTTCCCTGCACTCAAGGTTCCTCCCACAGATGAGTCATGCCCAAATTTGACAAGTGTGCTTTCTACATCTTCCACTACAATTTCTGAGAAACGAACAGGCTTCTACTGACGTTGGTGAGTGGCATAAGCCTGAATGAAATAGATTATGACTCTTGACTGGCTGAATATGCAATAAAAGCATAGAACACAAAATGCTTTTCCAACATAGATGCTAGAAATGAGACTAAAGCTAAAATTTCCAGCCCTACACCCCATGTGGCCTCCAGAACTCTACATTTAGTTGCCCAGATATCAGCACACATGGCTGTGATGGAGCCAGGAGGTGGGTGCTTCAGTCTGCCCACTTTTTATCTTGTGTCCCACTATCTAACTTGTTTTGGGCAAGTCAGTTTTTTTGAGCCTACCTTTCCTCCTCTATGGTGTGTGGGTAATAATACCAGTCTGACTTACCTGAAAGTTGTGTGAATGAAAAGCATAATCTGTATGTCAACCCTGAAGATAAATGTATGTCAGAAACTATTATAAAGAGATCATCATTAGTTTCCTTTCATCTCATGATGTAGAAACATTTAGATGTTGGGATCCTTCCACATACTTGTCTAAGAACATCTCTGGCCCTTCCTTCCTTCCTTCTTTCCTTCCTTCCTTCCTTCCTTCCTTCCTTCCTTCCTTCCTTCCTTCCTTCCTTCCTTCCTCCTTCCCTCCCTCCCTCCCTTCCTCTCTCTCTCTCCTTCCTTCCTTCCTTCCTTCCTTCCTTCCTTCCTTCCTTCCTTCCTTCCTTCCTTCCTTCCTTCCTTCCCTCCTTCCTTTTAGATGGAGTCTCATTCTTGAAGCCCAGGTTGGAGTTCAATGGCGCCATCTGGGCTCATTGCAAACTCTGCCTCCTGGGTTCAAGCAGTTCTCCTGCCTCAGTCTCCTGAGTATCTGGGATTACAGGCACCCGTCACCACGCCTGGCTAGTTTTTAAAATATTTTTAGTAGAGACAGGGTTTCACCATGTTGTCCAAGCTAGTCTCAAACTCCTGACCTCAGGTGATCTACCCGCCTTGGCCTCACTAAGTGCTGGGATTACAGGCATGGGCCACTGTGCCTGGCCTGGTTTTTCTATTTGTTTATTTTTGTGTTGGTTTTTCTATTTTTGGTGTTTCTGGATCATGGACTTTGAAAAACTTCTTGGCTTAGCAAATTAGTGTCCTTAGATTTCTGCTGTAGGCAATGAGCCAATTGGCCAGAAAATATCCAATTATGCCCTGCAGGTTCAAGGTGGATGGGGACTTCCACTGTTGTTTAGAGAAACCACTGAGTGGGTAAAATCCCAAACAGCAAAATCAAATGGGGATTCTGTACACTCGGGAGTGTCAGCTCTGGACAAATTAGGTTGCACTTGATTGTAAGAAGCCAGGCGTTATTAAAATAGAATATAAACATTGACAGAAATGGACTGCTTCTAATCCCCACTGCCATTGGCCAGGGAGGCCTCTCTTCAGGTTTTCTGAATAGAACAAAATAAGAAGCCCATGTTACCGCGGGAAGGGCACTGTGATTAGGAGTCTTTCATGAGCTTCCATGAACGTCTAGGGCTTGGAAACTTCGTTTTCAAAATAAGGCTGTTGGATTAGATGATTTTCCCAACCCCTAACCCTCTGTGTTAATGAATGGGACTGACTCTATAATCATGTTCCTTGGACATTTCTGTGGAAACACTGAGCCATCATCAGGGAGGCCTTCATTCTGATGAAACAAAGCCAGTTGTGTCCATATGAGAACATTGGCCAGGGTGGGGAGATGGAGGCCGTGTTCAGGCCAGTCCACGCTGGGTCACCCATGTGGCCTGCTGCTTAGCAATTCCTAATCACCATCTTCCCTTCTCAGCCTCTTTTTTCGTGCTAAGAGGTATAAATGAAATGATGATGATAAAAGTTTGAGCTCTTTTCGTGGAATTCTTGTGATACAGATATGTGCTGCATGTTCATTATCTCGTTGGTCTTCACCATGATAACTGGGGGGTAAGAATTATCAGCAGTTCACAGGTTAAGGACTTGAGACTGACAGTTTGGCTTCCCTGTTTCAGGTGGCAAAGCCTATGGGGTATTCACCTACCTGCTGCATGAAGGCAACATGGAGGGACTGTGGTGGATTATCTGCAAAGATGGCCAAAATTCTCTCATCCCTACAGGTATATACAAGGTAAGAACACCTTTGACCAGTGGAATGTGATGAAAATGCTGCCCAAGGCCGGGCGCGGTGGCTCAAGCCTGTAATTCCCAGCACTTTGGGAGGCCGAGACGGGCGGATCACGAGGTCAGGAGATCGAGACCATCCTGGCTAACACGGTGAAACCCCGTTTCTACTAAAAAATACAAAAAACTAGCCGGGCGAGGTGGCGGGCGCCTGTAGTCCCAGCTACTCGGGAGGCTGAGGCAGGAGAATGGCGTAAACCCGGGAGGCGGAGCTTGCAGTGAGCTGAGATCCGGCCACTGCACTCCAGCCTGGGCGGCAGAGCGAGACTCCGTCTCAAAAAAAAAAAAAAAAAAAAGAAAATGCTGCCCAGCCAATTCTAGACAGGGCCTTAAGAGGTCTAGATGATTCCACATTTGCTTTCTTGGGAGCTCTGAGTATCATGTAAGAACCACCAGTCTCCCCCACCTGCACCCTAAGCTCATTACCCACAAGGCTGTGCAAAATAATAAGTCATTGTTGTTAGGACACAAAGTTTGGTAGTGGTTTGTTATGTAGTCATGGATAAGTGAGGAAGGGATCTCAGCATCTTTTCTTCTCCGAACTAATGTTTAAAGTCAGGATGTAACATATTGTCTCCATGTGACTTTGTTGAACTAAATAAAGAATGCTAATACCAGATGCAGACACTGCCACTTCTGTTCTCTAAGACTAGGCATTGCTCTCTGATCAGAAGAGTCAATCCTGGTGAGTTTAATTTGAGCCTCAGAATCCTACTCAACACAAAGTTCCAGAGAGAAGAGATTAGCAATGCCAATACCTTAGAGATGGTACTGGGTGTGGAATCCGTCCTCCCTTGACTAGGTGATCTCTAAGTTCCTTTCCAATTTTGACGTTTTCTGTTCTGATTTATCTTTTGGTATTGTGCAGGTGTCAGGAGAAAAGAATAATGCCAATGTGTCTCTTTAATTCCTTTATCATTAAGTCATACCCTTTCCCAACTCCCAATCCAGTTTTCTTACGGCAATACCTTGGTTTTTGCTTTGTGAAGATGCCAGAGTCAGTCAAAACTAAGCTCACCGTCCTTGCTAATATTCTACCCCAGAGGAGAACTAAAGCTCAGCTATTCACCCCTACAGAAAGCCTGAATTTTGTAAATGTTCTGCTTAGAATGAGGAAGAAAGATGAAGAATGAGGAGGATGAAGGGAAGAATGAGAGAGAGGTAAAGCCAACGAGCAGAGCAGACCTACATTTGCAGCATCTCCAAGTTTCTGCAACAGCTTTATGTTGTTGTTATGTTTTGTTTTAATAAAAGTAAATACCATTTTTTTCTTTACTGTTATATTCTTTTCATAAGAGCTCAGCTAAAGACAGATAATGCTGGAGTCAGCCTTTTCTAAGAATTAGTCTCTTCAAACTGGCCATAGAGATTTGGTAGAAGTCATGGGTTTTAATTGAATTTCTCCTAACGGTCTCCCAGGGATGGAAATATGACTGATACAGGCTGACTTTCCCTCTCCCCTTGGTGAAGCTGTATTGCCTCCCACAGAACAGACTGTTCTTTATGTTCTAACCGGGCTTTTCATAACTCCACTGGAGAGCTGTGCAAACCCTAGACTTGGCAAAGGCTTTTTTGTTTTCTGAAGCCAGACCAATTCTGGACCCAGTTCCTGCTTTCTAGGAAGAAATAGCACATGCATCTAGCCTCTTCCCTGATGAAAAAATACCTCACTCCTTTTTAGACAACTTCTCGTATTGATAATTTTATAGAAATATACTGTCTGAGTGAAAGTCAGCATTTCCATTACACAGCAGCCTGCTAGAGCTGCTTCCAAGGGGCAGAGAGTCCTGTTGGCTGTTTGTCTGAGGTGATCTTCCTCTCTTAATCTGTCAGTCTAGACCTTGACAATGTTCCCCAAATACCGGCTCAAGCCCTTCTTTCTCCCAATAACTTTTCCATGGTCTCTGGACCTCCTTAGTCTGCAGTGCCGCTCCTCCTGAGTTCCTGCACCACCTGCCTTCAACACCTAGTCTGTGTTGTAAGTATGAGTTTTCTTGTGGCTTCTTTTTCTCAAGGCAGGCTGGGTGTGGGGAGCTGTCTCTGCAGCATCTTTTGAATATAGATGCCATTTCTCACTTTTCTTTTCTCTGTACCCGCTGTAGTCCATTACAAATACGGGGCAATTGATAAATTCATGCTAAAAAGGATGACGATCAAGGTAGGGACAAGCTGCGTAGATGAGGGAAGAGGTGCCACCCACACTGGGCACCACAGTCACTTTCCCGCTGTGGATCTAGGTTTCCATCTTGTTTTTTTTTTTTTTTCCTTGTACTTATTTATTTATTGGTCAGATGACTTGATCTTTTTGGGCTGCATGACTCTGTCCTCTCATAGGGTTCAGCCTTGGAAACAGGATGATGTCATTAGAGTCCATCAGCCCACAGCCCTCCTTGGGTGGCGCTCTTTTTGGGGGGCTCTGCTCTCACGTGCTGCCTGTGCTGTGGACACATGTACACTGCCCACTTGCACAGATAGTGTGTCTTTCTGCAACCTCCCTGTTTACATGCTTCCCCAAGACTGGATTCTGGGGCGGGGATGAGCCACGCCCCCCAACTGGCTCTGACCTCCCCTGCGCCAGCTCTGCATGCCAGAGAGTCACGGTTCTGCTGCCAGATGTTTCTCTTCCTTTCTTTAGGTTGCTGCATGGCATACTAAAAATTATGGCTATAGGATACGTGCAACTGTTCAGTGACAAAGACCTGTGCAGCATCGACAGTACCGCCTAATGAAGTATCACATACCATAACTAAGTATCACAACCAGTTTACAGACCAGAAAACTGAGACACAGGAAGGGTTGGTGACTTGAGCAAGGTGCATCAGCTGGTAAGTGCAGAGCTGCGAATTTGCCTGGCTCCCAAGCTCACATGGTTGCTAAGACATATGTCAAGTCTTTTCCCATTGCATTTTTAAACCCCTGGGAAACATAAGACACTATCTCAGATCTGGGTCGGAGAAAGGCGTGGAAGTTCAAGATGTGTACTCGGCTCTTCCAAAAACAACCCGAGAGCTCGATTCTCTTCTTTCCCCATGCAGCTGCTTCCCAGCACAACTGTCCATCTGTGTTCTATTGTTACATGTTTATTTCTTCCTTGTGAGCTTCTACAGTTCCTGCCTTTTATGGGATGTTCTTACTCTGGAAATACAGAATGGATTTACAGGGCTGGCAGAAGTGTGCTGTTGGTCATTTTCCCAGTGTTGTCATTATGAGGTGCATGGGACCAGCCAACAATTGGATTTTATGATCAATTACTACCAGGATGAATTGCTAATAGACATGTCATTAGAAACCAAAGGGAGATATTTCATAACAACTGTTTCTTGTCTTTGCTTTTCTCCTTTTTTGAACTTGACATAGGCCACCTAAGAGTTGGCTTAGGCCAACGTGCTTAGGGGGTCTGTTGTGTACAAAGTGCTTTCTCTGGAGTCTCCCTCTAAGGGTCAGGAGTCAGCAGTGACCACTGGAGGATGCTAGACACTGGATGGTAGATCATGTATACTGCATCTCACCACTGCAGGCACAACACGGGCTTAACAGATACAGTTGGTTCAAATTCTGCATCTACTCTTTACAGATTTTGTGGTGCTAGGCAAGTCTCCTACTTTTCTAAATTCTTAGTTTTCACATCTCTACAATGGAAACAACACTACTAATCTCAAACATTTTGTTGAGAAGATTAAACCAGACAGCATGGTTTCTGCGAGGCAGAAACCAAAGAAAGAACGCCTGGTGTCTGCTGCTCAAACAGATCAAAATGGGGGTGTAGCAAGCCCCTGCTTCACACAGTGAGAGGGAGCACAGCAATCCCCAGAGCACGTTGTGGTCAGCCAGCAGTGGGCAGGTGAAAAGCAGGAAAGGGGAACAGGAGTTCACGTGTTAGCAGCCAGCATTTGGGAAGCCTGGCTGGAAGAGATGGAGTCCCAGAGAGGGGATGGCCATTTAGGAATAGGAGCCTGAGATGAAGCAAAGGGGGATCAGCTTTTTCAACAACAAGAGTCCTGATGAGATGAGGCGCTTAGTCGTGGAATAGGCGGAGCTGCCCAGACGGCTGCCTAGAAAACTCTCTCAACACCTAGGCACATGGCCTATCCCAAAGACTGTAGATTCTCTCTCATTGTTGGGGAAATTCCTTTTGCTGTCCTTGCAGGTGGATGCCAATGAAAGCAGCTGTATTAGTTCGTTCTCACACTGCTAATAAAGACATAATTGAGACTGGGTAATTTATAAATGAAAAAGGTTTGATTGACTCACAGTTCAGCATGGCTGGGGAGGTCTCAGGAAACTTACGGTCATGGTGGACTGCTGGACATGGTGGACATGGTGCACATGGCAGCTGGGAGAAGAAGAATGAGAGCTGAGCAAAGCGGGAAACCCCTTATAAAACCATCATATCTTGTGAGAACTTATCACAAGAACAGGACAGTGGAAACCGCCCCCATGATTCAATTATCTCCACCTGGTCCCTCCTGCCATGTGTGGGGATTGTAGGAACTACAATTCAAGATGAGATCTGAGTGGGAACACAGACAAACCATATCAGCATCCATCTATTGAGAACTTGGTCTAGCCAGACAGGAGGCTGAGCATTCTGCTTGTGTTTCTGTTTTCTGGAATTAACAATCCAGGGGAACCATTATATTGCTGCCTCATTTTGTGGATGAAAAAAACTAAGGTTCAGAGAGGCTACATAAATTACTCAGGCTCCATTAAGGTCAGATCCACACACCCATCCTGGGGACCATTCCATGGCACAAACCCTCGCTGGTGTCCCTGCAGCTAACTCAGGAAACATCGTCGTTCTGGGTTCTAGAGGAAATGTGCTGGAGAGGGTGCCACCCTCCGTCCCCCAGTACCTGAAATGACAGTTCCTATAGCTTCTTCTTCCTTGTTCTTCAGTAAAAACCCCTCCAGAGATGTTAACGTAGGGGCTGAGAGTGAGTCAGACACATCCTACCACAGTCCCCCTTGACCTTGACAGCTCTGTCTCTTTTCCCTGCCTCCTATTGGATCAGGTGAGAGTTCAGTTGTTCTTGTTGTGTTTGAACAAACTATTTTTAGAGAAGTCTTAGGTTCACAGCGTAATTGAGTGGAAAGTATAGGGAGTTCCCATAGGCCCATTGTTCCCAAACACGCACAGCCTCCCTTATTATCAAAGTCCCCCACTACAGTGGTACATTTGTTGCAACTGATGAGCCTACACTGACACATCACCAAAAATCCCTAGTTTACATGAGGATTCACTCTTAGTGTTCTATATTCTGTGAATTTGGACAAATGTATAGTGATGTATATCCATCATTATAGTGTCATACAGAGTAGTTTCACTGCCCTGAAAATGCTTTTGCTCTGCCTATTTATTTTTTCTCCCCCAAACCCTGGGCAACCAATCACATTTTTATTATCTCCATAGTTGTGCCTTTTCTACAATATCATACAATTGGGATCAGTCAGTATGTAGCCTTTTCAGAATGGCATCTTTACTGAGTAATATGCATTTAAGTTTCCTCTGTGTCTTTTCATGGCTTGATAGCTCGATTTTTTTTTCTTTACTGCTGAACAATATTCCTTTTTCTGGATATGCCCTAAATTATTTGTTTATTTATCTACCGAAAGACATTTTGGTTGCTTCTAAGTTTTGGCTATCATGAATAAATCTGCTGTAAACATCTGTGTTTAGGTTACTAAGTGGACATAAATTTTCAACTCTTATGTGTAAATAGCAAAGTGCGTGATTGCTTTGCTGGATCATACGGGAAGAGTACATTTAGTTTTGTCAGGAACTGCTGAACTGGCTTTCAAAATGGCTGTACTTTTTGCATTTCCACCAGCAATAAATGAAAGTTCCTGTTGCTCCACATCTTCACCAGAATCTGGTGGTGTTAGTGTTTTGTGTACTCATAGTGTAGTGCATAGTGGTATCCCGCTGTGGTTTTAATTTGCATCTTCCTGATGACATATGATGTTGAGCAACTTTTTGTATACACACTTTCCATCTGTTGTATTTTCCTTGGTAAGATGTCTCAAGGTCTTTTCAGTTTGTTCATGTTTTATTGTTTAGTTTTAAGAGTTTTTGGTATGTTTTGGATAACAGCTTTTTGTAAGACATGGCTTGTGCAAATGTTTTTTCTGTCTTTGGTTTGTCTTTTCATGGTCTTGACAGTGCCTTTTATGAACATTTTTAATTTAAATAAAATTCAGCTTATTGGCCAGGCCCAGTGGCTCACACCTGTAATCCTAGCACTTTGGGAGGCTGAGGCAGGTGGATCACCTGAGACCAGGTGATCAGGTTAACATGGTGAAACCCTGTCTCTATAAAAAATACAAAAAAATAGCCAGGCGTGGTGGTGGGCACCTGTAGTCCCAGCTACTCTGGAGGCTACAGCAGGAGAATCGCTTGAACCCAGGAGGTGTAGACTGTAGTAAGCTGAGATCGTGCCACTGCACTTTAGCCTGGGCTGCAGAGTAAAACTCTGTCAAAAAAAAAAAAAAAAAAAAAAAAGTTCAGCTTATAAATTATTTCTTTCATGAATTATGCCTTTGGTGTTGTATTTAAAAATTTACTGCCATACCTAAAGTTAGCTAAGTTTTCTCCTACGTTATCTTTTAGGACTTTTATATTTTTGTGCTTTACATCTAGGTTTATGGTCCATTCTGAGTCAGTTTTCTAGAAGAGTATCAGGTCTGTGTCTAGATTCAGTTTTGGCTTTAGGATGTCCAATTGTTCCAGTACTGTTTTTTGAAAATACTGTCTTTGCACCATTGTTTTGCCTTTGCTCCTCTGTCAAAGATTAGTTGACTATATTTATATTAGTCTATTTCTTGGTTGTGTATTCTGTTCAGTTGATCTATTTGTCTTTTTTCCACCAATGCTACACTATTTTGATTGTTCATTGTAGCTTTAGTCTTGAAGTTGATAGTGGCAGTTCTCAGATTTTGCATTTCGAGGTAGCTATTCTGGGTCTTTTTTCTCTCCACATAAACTTTAGAATCATTTTGCCAATATCAAAAAATATGTCGATATTACTGGGATTTTGAATGGGATATTATTGAATCTATAGATCAAGTTGGAAAGAAATTAAAGCTTGAAAATATCAAATCTTTCTATTCCTGAACTTGGAATATCTCTTTGTTAATTTAATTCTTTAATTTATTTGGTTTGAGTTTTAGTTTTTTCATATAAATTGTTATAGACTGAATGTTTGTGCCACTCCTCCCCTCAACATTTATATGTTGAAAGATCCCCACTATGATGGTGTTGGGAGGTGAATCATTCAGCAGGCGATTGGGTCATGAGGGCAAAGCCCTCAAAAATAGGACTAAGGTCTTCATAAAAGAAACTCTTTAAGAGCTCTCTTTCTCTTTCCATCATGTGGGAATACAGAAAGAAGCAGGCACTCATGAGATGGCAAATCTGCCAGCATTTTGATCTCGGACTTCACAGCCTCCAAAATTATGAGAAATAATTTGTTGTCGTTTATAAGCCACCTATTTTATGGTATTCTGTTATAGCAGCCTAAACTGCCTAAGATATAGATATTGTACATATTTTCTTAGGTTTATACCTAAGCATTTTATGTTTCACTTATTCATCATTGGTATATAGGAGAGTTATTGACTTTTGTATATTAACCTTGCATCCTGCAACCTTGCTATAATTGCTTACTAGTTCCAGGAATTGCTTTGTTTAATCTTTCAGATTTTCTACAAAGACAATCATGTAATCTGCAAACAAAGACCGTTTCATTTCTTCCTTCCAAATATGTATATCTTTTTCTTTTCTTTTCTTACCTTATTGAATCAGTTAGGACTTCCAAAACAGTGTTGGAAAGCAGTGGAGAAGAAATATCCTTGCCTTCTTCCTGATTTTAGTGGAGAAGCTTCTTGGTTTTCACCATTAAGTATGATGTTAGGTGTAGGTTTTTTTGTAGATGTTAGAATTCAGTTTGTACCTCTTCTATGCTTGCTCCCTCTTATCAATCTTGTTCCTTTTTAGAAATGTATCTAAGTTTTTCTACTGTTCTAGTCCTCCTCTAGCATTTCATCCACCTGGGCTCGCTCCCAGGTTTTCCCTATGTCGTTAGTACAATGTAGCTTCAGTGTTCACCAAATGGAGCTATTTAGCACTCAAGCCTTGCTGGCTCTGCTGTCACTGAATTGATGAGCCTGAGTTCTGTTCTGAGCCACACTGTGAAGGATGAGACTGTGTTCCATCCAGCCCATGCACAGTGTACTTACTGGTGATGTACATTTTTTAAAAATGGTAATCCATTGTGGATAAATGGGTCCTCACTGCTTACCAGAATATTTAATTAAACCAATCACCCCCTTCCCAATCTATGGGAGATGAATGGAAAGTTTCTGTGCAGTGAAATCAAGTTCTCATTTATATGACCATCTGTCCCTGTGATAGAGTGCCCTGTGAAGTCTATACAACTTTGGTGTCGCTGCTTGTTTTTTTTCAAAGTACCATGAGCAGAAGCCTACGGGAGGAAAAAGTAAGCGGTAAAACCCTTCTGTTCTATTTGGTTTTCCTGTGTGTTAATCACAGAAAAGAAAAATTATTCTTAGGATCTGCATGGGTACCTAGAGAATTGGAGATTATAAAAAAGTTGAAAATAATTTTTTCAGCTTTTTCACAGCTGAGGCTAATATTCCACAGATTGTATCTACTGACATAAATTTACCAACTATACCTACCTTGACTTTAGAGATGTTGGGAACTCTTGGCTGTCTGGAAAAACCTTAAACCAGAGTTGTATCTACTGGATCTCAGTTCTTGAGCACTCTTCTCTTGAGTTTATTTTCTCAATAGTTTTCTTTTCCTTTTCGTTTTATTTATCTCTTTGTTTATTTATTTTTTGGGGGGTGGGCAGTCTCACTCTGTTGCTCAGGCTGGAGGGCAAGTGGCACGATCTCGGCTCACTGCAACCTCCTCCTCCTGGGTTTAAGCAATTCTCCTGCCTCAGCCTCCAGAGTAGCTGGGACTACAGGCGTGTGACACCACACCTGGTTAGTTGTTTTGTATTTTTGGTAAATGTAGACACAGGGTTTCACCATGTTGGCCAAGCTGGTCTAGAACTCCTGACCTCAGATGATGCACCTGCCTCAGCCTCCCAAAGAGCTGGGATTACAGGTGTGAGCCACCACACCCTGCCTTCTTTTTGTTTTAATTCATCATATATAGAGAGTCTATTTCTAAGGATATCTTCTTGCTGCATTAAAGTTTACAAGATGTTGCCATGGTTGCTTTCTCTCCCTTTCTCTCTCTCTCTCTCTTTCTCACACACACACACACGCGTGCACACACACACACACACGGGGTAGTGTAAAAATAATCTCTTAATCGTATGGGTGCTTTTTCTGATATGATGAATGAATTAACCATGTTTTGTATTTCAATCATCCCCAAGAGTACTCAGCTCTTGGGGGCTCTGTGGCCCCAGAATTGGTTTGGTTAATAGCCCAACAATTTTCTTGAATAGCTCCATGAAAAAGCCCTGGAAAAGGTCAAAAATTTTTTCCCTATTAACACTTCAAAAAAGCCAATTAATTGACTCAAAGTGCCTCAGGGAGGAGAATCTTGTTCTCAATTATAACAAGCTCTGTTTTGAATAGAAATTTAAATCCTCTTTCTATAGAAGCTTGAAGGTGAGGTAGCTCTCACAGATTCTTTTTTTCACAAGGCTGAAAATATAGATGAACTCAATGAGATTCATCTGTGCAGGCCAGAGTCTGGTGGCTCACAGAGAGGGCCACGGGAGACTGAACCAGGGACTTGTGAGAAAGAAAGTGGGAGAAGGGAAGAGAGAAAGTGAGAAGGGAGGAAGAGAAAAGAGAGAGAGAAACCAACCACCATCTGACAGTCAACCTTCTCCCAGCACCTTGCATACTATGATCTGCTTAACCATAAGCTGATCCCTGTGACACAAAGATTTAAGGCCCTTTGAAATGCATTCAGTGAACAGGAGAGGAGGATGTCTCTTGCATGTTATTGTACATCTTCCTGTTGGCAAGAGTGACCAGGCAACTCATTTGTGGCTTTATCGGCTTTTGTGCACCCAATAAATAGTATCCTACTTGAGACAACAAAAAACATTGATGAATCCCTACTTAATAAGGCCAGCTACTTGGGGAGAGGAGAAAAAGCCTAGCATTTAGCATTTATTTTTTCAAAAGGAGATTTTGCTTTCTCTTCTCATTGTTTTTGTGTTGAAAAACAGAGAAAAGCCACACAGCGAGTGCCCCACCCCCACTCCTTTCGTTCTGGGCTTTTGTGTTTGGGGATTGGTTGGGGAGAGACTTAAAGTGAGAAGATCACAGTTTGTCTTGGGGCAGGGAGGGGGTGCTGGAGGTTGGCGTTAACCCCGTGAATGCCAGACAACTGACGGTTAAGCTCAAGACAGGGATCCTTTCTTTAGGATAGAGCTAACGTAGAGAGAGAGTTGTGAAGAGAACCCACATGTTCTGTCCATAGTAATTTTTAAAAGTAAAAATAGTGGCATTTCTGTTTCTAAAGTCAATATTTTATGACTATATAAAACTCAGGGAAGAAAACAGAAACAAATTACGTAACAGAAAAAAAAAAAACAATTCCAGGATCAATGGCAAGTGTTAATTATGGTTGTTAGTGTAATTATCATGGATTATTTTTGGTAATATAACTTAGTGAACACTGTGCTAGGTGCTTTACCTAGTTAACCTACACTTCCTAAAACTGCCCTAGAATATAGGTATTATTTTCTCCATTTGACTGATGAAAAAATATTTTATATATGTAATCCTAATTTCCTTTTTGTGTGACTACTTAAGTACTTAGGTTATGTTTATGTGATCTTATTTTTATTCCACTTAACAAAGTGAGAAACTCCATAATTTCTCACACTACGTTTTTAAATGACTGCATAATCCTATATGTTATATGGTCATTTACATCTAAATGATGCCCTACCTGAGATGAATCTCATGCTTTATGTAGCCATTTCTTTGTGTTTAGATGTTTATGTAATGCAAAAGTTTTCTTTTGTAAATGAGATGGTATTTTGGATCTCTTTTGTGCATTGCTAATTATTCCTTTAAGCCAGGTTTCCAGAAGTTCCCCAGTCGTTGAGTGTTTCTGAGACTCTTGATGCATATGCCAAGTAGTTATGGAGAAAGACATAGCAGCTTACCTCTGTAGGCATCCTTGTGTGAAAAGAAGACCCAGGCACTCTCACCATCTTTGAACAGAAGCCTTTTGCTAAGGTGGTAGCTACATGTCCAAGCCTATTACATGGCATGCATTTTGCCTTCTGCAGCCCACTAAAGGTACATAAATACCATTAGCCAATTTGAAAAAAACAAAAACAAAAACATTGATGTCTAACTAGTTATTATTTCCTAGCAAGTGTTCTGCAAGTTGGGTATGTTGTTTCTGTAGTTTCACATTTTTTAAGTATTGTAATTTTTTTTTAAAAAAATTATATCCTTTAAGGTGAGCAGTAAATGTGTTTGCTATTTCCCCAAAAGGAAATTGAGGTATACACAATGCTTATTTGGTTTACTCAGTATCATCCTAAATGTATGCACTGATGTTTAGGAGTCTGCAGTTCACCTGCAAACCTCAGCGATCCAAGCTCCCCTGGATGACCATCACTGACCTAAAAAGAACAATGGCAGGTACATTTCCAAAATTATCTTCCTTGTTAAACAATCCACGTACGAACATGATGCTTCCGCAGGTCTGGAGTGATCTAGAAATCATGGGTGGAGTGAAAATATGCTTGTCCATGTTGGTAACATCAGGAAGCTTTTGGGAAGCCATGGTGGATCTTGGGAAGCCACTAAGGGGCTCTTTTCTATAGAATACAGCTTCCAGAAGAAGGAGTTGATATTTTTGTAAATAGGGTCTTAGAAGGCAAATGAAGGGAAAGACAAGGAAAACGGGCTTCCTCAGTAGCAGCTAGGTTGTCAGAAAAGATACCTTATGGCTGGTGTTTTAGTCTGACCTGGTTTGTATGCCTCACAAAACATCTGGGTATGTTGTTTTCTAGGACCTGTTTTGCTAATCCGGGACTGTTCTCCAGTACTAACTCTAAATAATCCCTTCTGTTAGAGTCCACTTTCTGGAACTTGTTGTGAGTATTGTGAATTGTTCTCCAACCTCTATTCTAGTTGTCTCATTTCCACTGAGACTAGTGCGGCAGCAAAAGCACTTGCTTGAGATTCTGTGTTCCAGTTTCAACTTTAGCAACTCATTTTTCCTTTTGGCCTCAGTTTTCAATGTTTCCCAAACTTGGTCAGTTGTGTGAGTTGGTTGTTAAAAGTTCCAGGTACCCTTCCTTGTTCTCAAGGCCTGTTTTCCAGGAAAATCTGAGTCATGATGCTGGGGAGGACACTTAAGTACATCAGTCAATCAGATGATTATTAAATTTAGGAAATAGGAGATCAACTAGATTAACTGGATTAAAATGCAGAATCCCAGGCCCAGTCCAGACCTACTGAACCCACATCTGCTCTTTAACAAGAGCCCCATGTGATGTGTAGACAGAAAACTTTGTGAAGCGCAGGGCTAGACCATCTCTAAGGTCATCTGCAGGTGAGAAACACAGCAATTCTGAGGTTTCCTTCAATTTTCTAATGTTATTTCCAGCTCTTTCTCCTCTCTTCATTCCTTGATATGCTGAGGAAAACTTTTTCTGTGATAGGCAGAGTAGGTGTCTTGTTCTGTGAATTTCTAATGTCTCTGCAAGGGCTTCATATGTTGAAAGAAGTTGGAACTGAGGGGGTTAAATGCAAAACACATTACCATAGGACAGCTGCCACAGCATCACATTCTAAAATCTGATAAATGAAAAATGGGCATGGTATCAAATTTAATCACATTTGTATTCAGATGTTGTTGAGAGCAGACACTGATTTATGAACTAGCAACAGACACCAGATTTCCTGCCTATGTTATATACATATGAATGGGTGGACGGATGGATAGATAAACAGACAGTGAAATTATGTTGCAAATTACATGGCACCAGACCTGTTTATAACCTAGATCTCATCAAACCAATATTAAAAACTACTACAGATATATATTTTTTTCCTGGGCAGTAGCTGGTTGTCTTACTTTTACCCTGAAAAACAGACTTCTTTCAAAGGATTCTCTTTCTTAATTTGTGCAGCATTGAAAATGCTTCCGCTTTGCTCGGTAAATAGGATTATCATATTTGTATACAGAAAAATGTTCTTTATGGGATGGAAAAGGATAAAGGGATGTTCAAATCATTGCTGCATTCTGTTGCACACCCTCCCACTCCCTCACAACTCCGTTATAATATCAACAGTGCAAGGGGCCGCTATACATATCAGGCACTCCACACCAAGATCTAGGCTTTTAGAGGAGCTGTGAGGGGCTGAGGTGGAAGAGAAGAACATTAACACGGATTAATAATAAAAAAGATAAGCAACTTTACTCTCAGTTAAGCAAAGCAGGGAGACCTAGGTTCAGCATTTCTTGATATTTACAGTTTTGAAGGCAAATCACTTGGCTGATGAGGCTCTCTATTTTGGGACAGATATTGCTTAATATCACTGGAGACATCTAGCCATCTTTGCATCTTTACCACGCCTTTTTCTTGTAGAGACTTCTTGTATTTGGCAAATTTAATCAAATTTTATTTATCTTTCAAAGTCACATAGGTACATTCACTCAATTTCAACCAATATTTCTCAAGACTGTGTTATGCTGTTCACAAGAGACACAGAAATAGATGAACCATGATTTCTCTTCTTTTTTTTCCTTTAACAAAAAAAAAGAAGAAGAAGCTTTATCTGTGGACAAGTCAGATAGACATAGATGATTTCAGTATAATTAGGAGGAATCCCTGAGCTCAGCCCACGGAGCTGGACTAGCTCAGAGGAGGAGTACCTGATTCACACTGGGAAGGTGTCGGCACAGGGTTCCTGGAAGGGGAAACACTGAATGGAATTCTGAAGGATGCGATACCTCTTACGTGTCTTTTAAGATACAGGATGGTGAGGCCGGGCGCGGTGGCTCACGCCTGTAATCCCAGCACTTTGGGAGGCCGAGGCGGGCGGATCACAAGGTCAGGAGATCGAGACCATGGTGAAACCCCGTCTCTACTAAAAATACAAAAAAAATTAGCCGGGCGCGGTTGTGGGCGCCTGTAGTCCCAGCTACTCGGGAGGCTGAGGCAGGAGAATGGCGTGAACCCGGGAGGCGGAGCTTGCAGTGAGCCGAGATCGCGCCACTGCACTCCAGCCTGGGCGACAGAGCGAGACTCCGTCTCAAAAAAAAAAAAAAAAAAAAAAAAAAAAAAAAAAAAAAAGATACAGGATGGTGGGTGTTCTTAACGGAGAAATAGGAGAAAAGGGCTTCCTGGTGTGAGAAACCATGGAGATTAGAAAGAGTGTGATAATCAGAGGACAGTTCACAGCTGTGGTATGACTGGGATAAAACCGTCCATCCTCCAGATGCCAAGAGGCAGGCACAACAGTCATTGTCCGGTAGGCTTCATTGCTTGGGGAAAAGACCACAATGGTCATCACCTGAACAAATGGACTGGGGAGACGTGGAAGTAAAAGAAAGGGAATGATGAAGAAGAAATATCAGAGACCCAGTAGCAATGGAACCTCAATTGGCACAGTGGATTTCAGAAGAAGGACCCAGATTTGAGTATTTTCAGCTCTAGGTGCTGAAGATGTTCATGATCAAATAGACATGGTAGTTGAGGGAAAGAGGGTTTTGGGAAGCCCTTCTCCTTGGAATTCTAGGTAAGTGATGATGCTATTTACTAAGAGAAGACATGCAGAAGAAGGAGCTTGTATTTTCTTTATTTTGATTTTATTTTGGTGGAATTGAGAAGACAATGTTTTATTACTGTGGAGGTGGAAATAATGTCAACTTAAACCTCCCCTCCCCTAGGGAGCTCTTCCTAACAATCTGGGCTGGAAAGAGTGTGCTCCTTTAGGAAACAGAGCATGTGGTCCTTTAGGAAACAGAGCTTGTATTACCCATTGAGAATCCATTATTACTTTGAATTTTTAGTTTTGTTTTCATGTGTTGCTTTATCTTCTTAATTAAATTATCTCTTCCAGGGAGAGGACGTCTTAT
This sequence comes from Macaca fascicularis, assembly GCF_037993035.2. NCBI lineage: Eukaryota > Metazoa > Chordata > Mammalia > Primates > Cercopithecidae > Macaca > Macaca fascicularis. The sequence goes on from NC_088387.1 coordinate 115,477,597, forward strand.
TCTTGTTGGATCATGCACAGTGCCTGAAGCATTCTGTTGAGTGTAGAAAGTATTGGTGAATGTTTGTTAACTGATGTGTTGAATTTTTTTTTTCACCGAACACATTCCCAAGAAACAGCCAAACCCAGAGTTAGGAAACCATCTGGCAAGAACTGTTCACGAGAATGCTTCTTAGCCTCCACATCTTAAAGGTCTTAAAATAGCTAACATTTATCGTACATTTTACTATATGCCAGGTATTATGCTAAGCCCATTATATATGTTACCTCATGTAATTAATCTTCAAAACAATCTCGTGTCATAAACGCTACAAATACTTTGATTTTAAAACTGAGGAAAATGAGATTCAGGGAGATTGTCATTTTATTTGCAGTCAGTAAGTTGCAGATGTAAGATTCAAAACCAGACTTCACATCTACCGACTTCAATGACCCTGAAATTTGTTCACAGAGAACATTTAACATAACTGTCTTCATCATCTCCTTCTCTACCATTAAAATCTGTGGGTAAGTCTCTTGCTTTTCCAATCTTCATTGCTTTTCTAGTCTTTGAAATATTATACAAAGTCAAGAAATGCAAGAGACTTACTCATAGCTATCCGTCCAGAGCTAGAGTCAGAATTAGCATCTAGATCTTGAGATAGGGAACTTCTTACTCTACCGTGTTGGTTTTAAGACAAATCTGTTGAGGCAAACTTTTTGCTGGGCACTGCAGAAAGAAAGAAACCGAGGGTCTGCTATTTGTCTCCAGAGGCCTTACAAACTGGTAGAAGATGCATAACAGAAGAGCTTATGAAGTTAAAGATGACAGCATAGCAGCCCTGGTGAGATCCTTTTAGACATAACATGGTAGGAAGGACTGTTTGACAAAGTGAATGGCTGTCTTTCAGAAAATACAGGGAGGTGTGATGTACCCATCATCACAAGCAGATGGAATCCTTAGAGAGTCGGATTTCATCTATATATCACCTATTATATGTAGTTATTGATGGATAAATACTTCAACAACTAAAGGCACAAAGAGAGCAGGTGGGCATAGGAGTTGGTCAACATCTCACTGCTATTGTTTTTTCAAGCTGAAGCTAGAGAAGAAGATTCCTAAGATCCAGGAGGAAATGATCATAGTGAGTAAGAGGGTGCAAATTTGGAAGGTTGGACTTGATGACCTCTCCAGCGTTAAGTGTGAATGATTCTTTCCAGGGATTTGGCTTGTTGCCAGAGACCTTGGCCACCTACTATTTTGTTGCTTTGCTGATTAGCAAATTTTCTCGGAAACATTTCTCACATTCATGAGCCCCCTTCCTGGGGTAGGTGGACCCAGAAAATGTTTTCTCCCATTTTAGTTGGCCATGTGTTTGAAACTCAGATGGACCTAAGTCTTTCAGCATCATTGTCACTACTGTGTGTCTATCCATAAAAAGAAGGTGTAGGCTCACGCCTGTAATCCCAGAACTTTGGGAGGCCGAGGTGGGTGGATCACGAGGTCAGGAGTTCGAGACCAGCCTGGCCAACATGGCGAAATCCCGTATCTACTAAAAATATAAAAATTAGCCAGGAGTAGTGGTGCACGCCTGTAATCCCAGCTACTCGGGAGGCTGAGGCAGGAGAATCACTTGAACCTGGGATGCAGACGTTGCAGTGAGCCGAGATCACTGCACTCTAGTCTGGGTGACAGAGCAAGACTCCATCTCAAAAAATAAAAAAAAAGAAGGCTTAAGGCTCTCTGTAGTATCATGAAATTAGCCATTTGGGATTGCAAAAAGTTTCCTCTTTCAATTGGAGAGAAATAGTTTAGATTAGATGGTGGAGCCCCTACCACATCTCCCAAAATTTAAATTATAACATGAACAGTAATTTAGGTTTGATTTTAATATTTTGTCATTCTTAAACCGAATAAAAGCCACATCTTTCTAAAGACCCTCCTAATTTTTATTATGGACAGTTCACAAAGACATTATTGGTGATTCCATGTTGAGTCATGAAAAATCAACCTTGAGCCAAGCAGAGTGGAGAGTCATACTGGCCATTCCTGGGACCATCAAAAATGACAGGACTCACACAAAAGGCAAAACCTTTAAGAGGTGTTTTAAACATCATATGGGCCAAAGAGAAGCTGGATTTCCTACTGGAGTCAGCTGTAACACACGTGTGACAAAATTGGGCTGTGAGGACAAGGCAGTGAGCAGAGAGGACAGCAATCCTTATGGGATCAAGCTCTAAGGTGAGGTTGCAGGATCTGAAGGCCAGCTCCCCTGCTTAATCACTATGTGGCTTTCGGCAAGTCATTTCACTTCTGAATGATTCATATTGGAAGTAAAATATATGACTGGTTAAAATAGTTTCTAACTTTATTATGGGGATTAAATGGACCAATATACTCAAAGCTTTTCAGAAAGAGTCTGGTGCAAAGTAAGCACTTAGAAAAATGTTAGCTTTTATTATAATAGAAACTATTAATATAATAATTATTCCTGGGTGTAAAATTAGGGAAAATCATTAGAATAGAAAGGCAGAAAGAAACAAGAATCAGAAGAGGAACAAGAGAGATTTCAAGGAAGGGGAAAGGATGTTTGGGAGATACTACTTTTTCCCTAGATTGGTATCCAAGCTAGATTTTAAAATCTTGAGATAGGGCCTTGTCTTTTATGATGGGCAGGATTTCTTTGCTCTCAGCATTGATAAAATGAGGCATGATCAGTGGCTGGTTGAATGATGTATAGCTCCAGCTGAAATCAAGATCATTGTGTGCTGACCTCTGAACTTGGTAAGATTGCAATGATTACTCTTATTCCACGCAGAGGCTCCTTAGTGTCAAGCCATGGTTGTCCCTGTTTTGATGAGTATTCACCACCTGGTTGTGTGTGACCTGGCTTCTGGTTATAACCATACCAGCCTGCTTGACTTCCTATAGCATATTGCCATCAGACACTGCTCTCCCATATTCTGCAACATGAGAGAAGTTTTCACAATTGGGGCATGAGGGGCAGTGCTAGTGGCTACAACATTTTATCTCAAATCAGGGGTTCTGCAAACTGCCCCTGGTTAATTTACTCCAGAGTCTAATGTAAGAAGGTATCTGAGTAGCACACAGTTGCATATATAATTGCTTTCCAGCATTCTTTTATAATTTTCCTCAATATCATCCAGGTATCCTAGATACATTTGGAGAATTCACCTGAGCTACAGGATGTGGTAGGATTTGGTGAGCAGGTGGTGATTCTTACAGAACCCCTCACACGTTCATGCACAGAACTTCCCCAGCACACTCCCAGGTAGGACCACCTCCCTCTTCATTGTGCAAAGATTCACCACTGGTTCCAGCCTTCTCTGTGCACTTTGAAGATATGCATCAAGTTTTATTCATCTCTGATTTTCTAGCCTCTGCAGACTACCTGGTGTGCAAGAGGCTTCGTAAGTAATAAATAAAGAGAAAACATTAAAGCAACATTAAAGGAAGAGGGTTAACCAGACTACAGATTTGAGACCTCCATCTCACAGGGCCAACAGTCATGTTGATGTTTTCATGCTTTCTTGGATATAAAAGTCACATTACACTTTGCCTCTCAGTGACCGTGTACAAAGGTTCATTTATAATTAATAGACTAAGTCTTTAATAAAGCAAACCAAATGTCATCTTTCCTTTTTTCTGCAATATGAAGTCATTATTTCCACTGGATGAAAGCACTTTTGACCTATAAAGATAAAAAAAGTGAGATGTTAGGTGACTTCAGTGTATAAAAATACTGTTTCTTGTTACCAATAATATATACTCAACCATCATCTTCATCTTTATCATGGTCTCTGGGGGCAAACTGAATCTGAGTTAGCAGGGTTTAATGAAAGTTGTTCTGAACATCTGGGTCATTGTAGAGACACATATTGAAAATTGAGACACTTCATATGTCAACAGATATTCTAGAAGAAACCTATTTTCTCTCATTCATTTATGAGTCCAAGGAGAGGAACAGTTCTTTGTTCGTCTCTCCATCCATGATATCATGGTCCATGCCTGAACCTCACCTAATGCCTACTGTATGTTTTACCAATGTTGAAGGAGTACCAAGAAGCATTAACATCATGAGTCCCAAAACTCATATAATGCCCCCACCTGGCCTCTTTTTTTTTGAGTCCTGGGCTCCTTGGCCACTAGCTACAATATACTCTTCTCCAAGTCACTCCCCTTTGGAAGTCGTTGTTATTTCTAACAGTGGAGACTTTCACTAGATGGGAATTGAGGTCCTCTCAGCTTCATCTATAATGCTATGAATGCTATGAGTCTATCTGGACTGGTATATTAGGAATTTTGTGGTCTTCTGGGCAATGCACTTAATAGAGTTACTGTTAGACAAAAATTTCCCAATATGGTAAAATTTGATGGTCACAAAGATTTGAATACTGCTACGTATTTTCTTAAAGGAAGGTAGAAATAAAACCTACTTGTGAATCTATTGAAAAACTTAAAGTTCCTTGAACTATTTTGTTGTGCGAAAGCTTATCTATAAGTTCTAAGGAAGAAAGAAATTCAATTGAAATAAGACTTGTGTTTGGGGGAAAAAAGGAAAATTTTAGTTTTTTTCTTCTTCTGAACTTATACTAGAGATAACACAGGTGCAAAGAATGTTTTGTAGAATAAGAGACTCCTTGAGCTTACAGGATCTTTGAATATAACTCTCAACATTTTTTACTGTCTTGAGCTTTTTGAAGTGGATGAAGCCAAAATCCTTACTATGCATACATATCTCCCAGAACATTTTTTTCAGGATGTTAGGATCTTCCTGGACCTCTCAAATTAGTGATATTAATACTTATAGTCAAGATCCTGCATCTAGCTTTGCCAGTGACTGTAGTCACAGACAAATTACTTTCTCTGTTTGGTTTTTTTCATTTATAAAGCAAAATTATTGTATGAGATGATTCATTCACCCTCTCTAGGTAAAGTTTTCCATTTTTCTATTATTTAAGCTGAATATGCCGTGATTAGAGAATTCCCCTGCAGGATAATTGAACAAGAGAGCACAGAAAGCACATTGATGCTTCCCTACCATGCCCACCTCAACCGACTCTCCATTTCACTCAGTTACATTGCAGTTTATCATGGCTCAGTAACATGAGGAAAATATGGGGTAGTAAGATTTTATTAAAGTTATTATGAAGATTTGCCTCATTGGAGGCTTCAAGAAGTACCAGTAGGAATTAGAATGATACAAAGTAGAAAATGACTTGCTTAACTGTATGTATTTCTGAGAACTGGATGTAATAAATTTTGCATCTTCCTAGGAGACAGGAAAAATGTCTAATTCTGTGAAATTCAGGGTGTGGACCAGAAGGATAATTTGTTTTATGCATCCTGTGAGCACAAGTGATGTTGGAACTCAGCTAGAAATAAGAGTCTTTAGGGAATGGGGAAGTCCTATATGCATAAGTTTTGAAATTCAGATGGAAGAGTCTTATTTTAAAAAGACTTTGCATGAGCCAAATGTATAAAGTTGCAACTTTATTCAACTCAACCGGAGATCCTCTGAGATGAAGCCAGCAAACCCCATCCATGTGACCTTGGCTGGCTTTGAATGGCCCCATGCGGTCCATTGACCTTCTTCAGGAAAAGGAGCCACTGGAGACAGGAAAAGGAAGAGAATATTCCTCCAAACAATGAATACTTACATTTTCTCAGCTTTCTAGAGTAGGGTGGGATTCGAGGGGTAGAATTTCTCTGCTCATTTTTAAGGGCATTTTTTGGTTTGTTTTTAAGGAATCATTTTTTTCCCTTCTCCAATTTGAAAATAAATTAAAGCAAAACAAGGGAGGAGAGATGACAAGATTCTCATTCATTTGTTTACCCTTTATTCCCTCTATCAACTACTTTTTGACTATTTAGTGGGAAGCAAGAGAAATATAGTAGTAAATACAAAGCAGTGAGGAAAACTTATAATAACCTTATCCACTTGGATATCATGTAAGCCTGTAATCATTTAAATTAGCCAGTAGGGGAGAAACTTCTGAAAGAAGTGAGCTGTTCTTAGATTTGATGTAGAAGTAGGTGTCAGCTGCTGGATGAAGGAGAAGAAAGGGCATTCTAGTTGTGTAAATGGCCTGTATAAAGGCCAATGAGCAAGGAACAGCAAATATTGAAACAAAACTGGAGAGAATGGTGCATGGAGGTGATGAGACCAGAGTAGAGTCTGTCCACAAAGCCATGCGCTAGGATGGAGAGTATGCACGGGACACTCAAGCTAGGGTGTATGAGAGGAGACAGAAGAAGAAGAGGTCTCTGGTGAATTTACATCAGGGCTGAAACACGATTAGGTATGCTGTTTAGAAAGATCATTTATGCAACGGTTTCTCGGATATATTTGGCGATATGAGACTCAGAGGGAGGGGGCAAGCTAGAAGGCTGTGGCTGATAATGTGTGAGCCATATGACTAGGGCCTGGACTTGGGCGGTGGCAGTGACATTGTTGCAATAAATAGAGAAAGCAAGTCTCAGGGGATTTTAGGTAGTAGGAGGTAGGGCATAATAATGAAACATAATGGTGAAAGAAGAGTAGGCAGTGGCAGGCAATGCTCAGAAGTATTGATGGATACATGGCAAGTTCAGAAAAAATTCAATTGATGCTGACAGTGATAGATGCCTAACAGGAAGATGCATTAACATGGAGACAGAGAAACCTTAGTCTTCATCTATCACCACTTTAGGAGACATGAACCGTGTCCTGTATGTACGACTGCATTTCACTGTGGGAAGGCAAACACAACTGCTTTCCATGATGGGCATCTGGTCCTGGAGTCCTAGATTGAACAAAGGTTAGTTTTAGCTCCTAGACTATTGGCTTGGCCACCACACATTGAATCTCGTAAGTACAGTTATTATGTCTTGTTCATCCCTTTACATTCATGCTGGTCATGTTCTTGATATATCAGATCTATTCAATAAATGTTTACTTAATGAATACATTAAGTATGCTCTTAGACCTGCCGTGCTGAACCAGGGACCTATTGACTCCATTATTGCACTAGAGTATGGTTTGTCTATAAAACTTGAGATGTGTTTCAAAGTTATCTTTGAAAACTTGGTGACTCACCCTTATCTTCATGACTCATCTTCATCATCCCTGTCAGACCTTCATACAAATGAATAAAATTTGCTTTGAGAGCCAGCACTTTCTCTCCTATGCTCATGTTATCTTTTCCCATATCCCAAGTTTTATTCCTTCTTGAAGGCTCTATTATAGTAGTTTCTCCTGCTATACTTCATCCAGAGTCTTTGTCCTTCATTGCCATCTGTAGAGATGAATGATTGACCACATTTAAAAATGATACATTTTACTGACAACGTTGGGATTTTCACCAATGTCTATGCCCAAAATAGAAGACATGTCTTTCTCCTCTAGGCATCCACGACACTTAATACTATAGCCTCTGCTCCTTCCAAATGTTGAACTTCTCCAGGGCTGGAACTGAATCATGTTTATCACTTTAATCTTAAGGACTGGATAAATACATTCTTGCTGAATGAATAATTGAATTACAACCTGCAGCCAGCAGTTTGAGAGGTCGTGTTTTGAGATCTGTGACCTCCCCTGGTCTCCTAGAGTCATATTACCTTGTCTCTGTCTTCATCATTTCTATCATCTCTGTTTCTCTTTCTCATATAGATCTCTGAATATATATTTAAATTTTTATTATATTATTTAGTCAATTTATACTTATAAAATTTGGCCTAATGCGTATTTTCTCAACTATCTTCCTACACATCCGCCCTTGGATCATCTAAAAATAACGAATGTCCCTTTAACTTACGATGTGAAGAGGAGGGAGCACAGGGCCCAGAGTCAGGGGCCTGCATGGTTGTCCTGGCCTGGAATGTCTCAGCTGTGTGGCCTTGGGCAAGTCATTTGGATGACCGGTTATGGCAGTGGTGGTTGTGAAGGCAGTCGTGATGATGGGACTTAAATTTCTGTCTGACTCCCAAGATAATTTCCGGGATTTGATAGGGGAATAATTCCTGAATGAGAAAAGATATTTCTTGAACACTTCGGTGTCCCAGGACTTCCCCACCATGAGTTTATCTTAGCCCTGGGGCAACACCACGCCCAGATGTGAAATGCAAGCAAGTCTGGCACTGGGAGACGTCCAAATACTCTCGACTTCCGAGAATGTGGGTGTTTGGTGGCAGTAGAGTTTGTCTTTGGAACATGAGATTCTTTTAGGTCTCCTCCTGTCCTGACCCCTGTGAATCTGAAAGACTGTGGAGTTTATTTTCAGTCCTGGGGCTTCTAAGTCCTGCCGTCCTGGTCAGGCTCAAATTCCACAGAACAATGAATCCATTTTGCAGCGTAGGAAAAGACCCACATACCCGGCCTTCATTTCACTACGTGTGTTTCTGTTGGGATTGACCACAATCAGAATGTGCTGGACAAAGGGAGCCGGAGTCTTCCTGGCCTTTTATAAATGGTAGCGCAGCAGCTGCTCTTGGAAGGATCAACAACTTAACAATATCCAGCATGATAACTTTCAAAACCTCACGTGTGTGAGGAGCAGCGATGAGCGGGGAGGCAACAGATGTTAGTAGCCACAGCAGGAAGACCAGGTTGCAAGGGACAGGGGAATATGGTGGTGGTTGTGGAAGCCAGGACACCCTCACCCCTGGCTGCACAGCATCTCCATAGTGTGGGTGAAACCTGCAGAGGCGGGGCTCCTCTGCCGCAACAGCCCCAAGTCCTTCCCCTCTGTTCCTCCACATTCAGCCAAAGGATTTCTTGGGAAAAAATTCCACAGAGATAACCAGAGCAAAGTGTTAGTGGCAGAGGAATGCAATCAAGCTGTTCCTGTTCTCCTTCATTAAACAGTGCCTTACACTTGTTGGGACAATCCTCCAATAACAGACCTTTTGTAGCTAAAGCAATGAGAGAGATGAATGTATCTAGAGGCTCAAAGCGCCATTCATGGACGAAATGGAGCTTCCTTGCCTGGAAAGACCTGGTGTCCTTTTCATGTTTTCTTTAAGCTTCGCTGTGTGCATCTTAGCACCAATCTAACTTATTTAGCACCAGATCAGTCATGACATACCAATGCTGGGTGAAAATATACAAGATACTTAATATGTTATTTCCAAAGGAAAGGAGTTCACCAATATCTTTTGCTCCTTGCCCTCTGAACAAATATTTTATTGTTTTGTTTTTGCTTTCCTTTGTGTGGAGACTGGGGTCTTGCTATGTTGCCCAGGCTAGTCTCTAACTCCTGGGCTCAAGCTATCCTCCTGCTTCTGCCTCCTTAAGTGCTGGGATTATAGTCGTGAGCCACCCTGCACAGCCTGAACAAATATTTTCATTGAAGTCACGCACATTTCTGCAGATCTGATATATTTCCAGGATATCACTTAGTCATTTTTGGACTCAAAGCCAGAACCGCAAATTCAGTCGGAAGGAGCCCTGGATTCCCGGTCAGAATGCCAGAATTCTAGCTGTGTTTCTAATTTAGCCAGCAGTGTGACTTAGAGCAAAACATGTAACCTCTGGCAGATTTTAAGAACTAGATAATAGACTAGATAGTGTAAATGTCTTTTCAACTTTTAGAGTTTGTATGGCCCCATTAAAATTTGTGAAGTTTTATTGTTTGTCTATTTATTTGTTTTGTTTTTTAGAAAAGTTGCTAAAACTGCTGCGAGATTCTGGCTAAGAAAGTTTCATGAGTTTTACAGAAAAATGTGAATGGAAGACAGAACTAGATACAAATTTGAATGGTAATCTAAATAAAAGGCATTTTTCATTTTAATGCTTTATTAGTGTCATGGAGGGAATACAGGAAGAGAAAGCAAGCATTTAAATATATATAAAATTCAGATTTTTCAAAAATATGAACTATATTACTAATAGCAATCCTTGGAATTTTGGTGTGCTTATATTCATCATCCACGTCTAAAATAATCCCTATTCAATCAATAAAACTCCAAATTACCAATTTTAGTGTGAGTGAGTTTATTTTTATATAACTTTTTAAAAACCTGGGGATTTTTATCCTATGCACAACTGGTACAAATGGTGACTTGAAAATGTTTGTAGATGTTTTCATTATTTTGAAAAGGAAAAACAAAACAAAACAAAAAAACTGAGAGCTGAATTTAGTAAAGGAAGATGAAAATTTTCTCCCAAGAACTATAATCAGAGAAGAGATTTTGAACCAGTAGTTTTGGAAGAAATGAGGTGAAGAAGGCCAGAATCTGTGCACTTCTTTCTGGTTTTTGAGAAATGTGCCCATGGAAGTAATGTGATTTGGTACAAAGATATCACAGGCAGAAGAAGGCCATATCCCAGGAATAGGGTGGAAGTTTGAGAAATAACCCCCCAAGCTATGAAAAGTTTAAATCCTCACTTTGTAAGATCATTCTTACCATTTACAGCTGATTCTCTGCGTCTGTGGGATTATGGTAACAACTGGCATGTGTGATGAAGACATTAGAGAAATAGTTTTAAAACTATTGGTATTAGCTGGAGAACCAGTCAGATAACATATGAGTTAAAAACTATGTAAGTAGAGATATTGTTTACATCACCTCAAAACAAGGGGCAAAATGGGAATTGTGAAGAGAACTATTCTAAATAATTTTAATAAGCAAGACTATAAATGGAAATTAATAACATAATGCTCATCAATAATATTTTATTTAATTAGGTAATTAAATATAAATAAATAAATAAATATATATATTTTTTGTGTATATATATATATATATATATATATTTTTTTTTTTTTTTGAGACAGTCTTGCTCTGTCACCCAGGCCTGGAGTGCAGTGGAGCAATCTCAGCTCACTGCAGCCTCCGCCTCCTGGGTTCAAGTGATTCTCATGCCTCAGACTCCCGAGTAGCTGGGATTACAGGTGCGTGCCACCACACCTGGCTAATTTTTGTATTTTTAGTAGAGGTGAGATTTAGCCATTTTGGCCAGACTGCTCTTGAACTCCTGACCTCAGTTGATTGACCTGCCTTGGCCTCCCAAAGTGCTGGGATTACAGATGTGAGCCACAGTGCCAGGCTTATTTATTTTAGAGACAGGGTCTTGCCCCATCATCCAGGCTGCAGTGCAGTGGTGCAATCATAGCTCTCTGCAATCTCCAAATTCTGGGCTCAAGCAATCCCATCTGCTTCAGCCTCTCCAGCAGTTAGGACAATAGGCATGCACTACTAGGCAAAGCTAATTTTTTTTTCAATAGATACGGGATCTCACTATGTTGTTCAGGCTAATGTCAAACTCCTGGCCTCCCAAAGTGTTGAGCTAACAGATGTGCAAGCCACCACGCCCAGCCAATATTATTTTAAAAGTAATACAACTCCTCTGCTTTTATCTTTGTTTAGTACTACATCTTTATTGTTTCTGTAAACATAATAAAACATAATGGACTTATATAAGGTCACTCATACATTCTCCAACACTATTTTACAAAGAAAGTCTGCAAATTAATTTACTATGGAAATTTTGGCTAGACTAAATGAGGGACTGTTTCCATTCTGTCACCCTAAGGAGCATGGTTACTAACTGTAAGACCAGTAGATCTGCTATCTGACCAAGAGTCTCAAGAACAGTCATGATTTTATTTACGTATGTACTTAATTAGCTTGATTTCACCCTATTTTATTTTAACCAGTGTCATTAGGGAAAATGAGGTTAAAATTAAAGGCAATTTTTCTCTGAATACTTTTCTCTGAATAATTTTTGTATACAACTTTAATTGAATTATTTTTTTGCTGAAAATGGAATTAAAGTGTGTGACTTTTTATCATGAAAATGTCAAAAAGATTAAAGAATTCAGCATATATATTACTGGAGATTAGATAAAACTGTACAGGGAAACTTTTGTAAATAGCCTGAGTGAGAGAAGCAAAGGTGGCTCTTACAAACATCTGAAAGTAATAACTCAGACTCAAATATAAAAGTAAACAATAATACAGCCCTAGTGAGCCCCACCTCCCACTTTGGCTTGGAAATTGGTCCTCTAGGCTCTGTGCTTTATGAACCATTATCCTAAAACATATACTGTAAAAAGTAGTATCAGATTTAAATTCGCTACTATTAAAGCTATTGCCTGTTGTTAAAATGCTCCCAGCAGAAATTGGTAATATCCCTTTAAACTTGATTCAGTGAATACTGAGATTGCTGTGCTGATCTTCACTCAACAGTTTTCTAGCATTAAAACAAGTGTTTTGATAAACCTCTTAACAAATTATTACTTTCTAATCGATGCATGTTAAAATGGTGGAAATTCCTTTTTTGATCAATGAACGAAAGAATGACAATATGAGATCTTTTTAAAATTGACATTTTGTATGAATCTGTTCAGTCATTCAATGAGTTTTCTAATGGAAAAGTGCATTGGAAAGCCAATCACTGAAGTTAAGGAATTTGCGAACCCTGTGATAGGTGCCATGTAAAACACAAAGATGAATATGAATCTAAAGAGCTTACCACCTACCGGGAAAAATCAAATGCCAGTCAAACATCAAGGCCCTATAAAATTTTAAATTACATAATTTAATTGAGGTTGGACTTCTGGCTATTGCAGAGTAATAAGATAGGCAAACCCTCTCCCCCAAAAGCAAGTGGGAACTAAATCAATTGTCAAAAACAATCATTTCAGAGCTCTGGAAATTTTCTAAATCAAAGTAACACATTCAGAAATGTTTATTTATGAAAAACTGCTGTAACTTTGGGTAAGATAAACCATATGATGTTCTACAAAAAAATTATAAATAAATTTGAAAGAATTGGAATCATGCAAAGTATGTTCTCTAAACAAAACGGAATACATTTGAAATCAACAAGAGAAAAAAAATTGGGGAATTTCCAAAGTTTTGGAAATAACACAACTCATTTCTAAGTAAGAAAAAGATAAATGAAGATACCAAAGAGACAATTAGAAATGAATTTTAACTGAATGAAACTAAAACAACATAAAATTATGGTTTGTAGCTGAAGCAATGTTCAGAAGAATATTTATAGCTTTACACACACACACACACATACACACACAAAGAAAGGTCTCAGATAAATAATCTAAGCTCTATATTAAGAAACTAGAAATGGAAGAACAAATTATATCCAAACATTGTATCAAGAATATTTAATAAAGGAACAGAGTGAAAATAAAATAGAACACAAAATAGAGAAAATTAATAAAACCAAGCATTGACTTTGAAAAATATTTTTTAAAATGATAAAACTTTAGCTAGACTGACTATGCAAAAAAGGAATATTTTAGTCAGTTTAAACTGCTACAACATGGTACTATAGACTGGTTGGCTTTAAAACAGGAGCATATTTCTCACAGTTGTGGAGGCTGCAAGTCCACTATCAGAGTCCCAGCAGGTGCTGTGAGAACTCTCTTCTGGGTTGAAGACGGCCAACTTCTCCCCATATTCGCTGGTGAAATGAGAGCTACACACTTCTCTGCCCTCTTCTTATAAGGGCACTTACTCCATTTATGAGGGCTCTACCCTCATGGCCTAATTATCTTTCAAAGATCCTACTTCTAAATACCATCGCGCTGAGGATGAGATTTCAACAAGGGAACTTTAGGGGAACACCGACATTCAGTCGATAACAGAGAGGATATCAACTTACCACCTTCAGGGATGAAAGAAAGGTCATCATTACACATACCGTAAAATATGTGAAGAAAATGTTGAGACACCTTTTTGACAAAAATATGACAACATATATTAAATGGAAAAAAATTCCTAGAAAACCATCAAGTACTGAAACTGACTCAAGAACTGATTTATAGAAAATATGAATAGACCTATCGGAAGTAAATATATTGACTCTTTAATGTAAAAATCTCTTTGGAAAGAGAAGACCGGGTGTAAATGGCTTTACTGGTGAATTCTACCAAATATTTAAAGAGTAAATATAAATACCAATCATACTCAAACTATTCCAGAAAATAGAGAAGGAGAAAACATTTCCAACTCACTTTGTAAGGTCAGTATAACTCTGATACAAAATCCCCACAAAGACACTAAAAAAAATAAAAAATAATATACATCGATATCCCTCCTGAACATAAATGTAAAAATCCTCAAAAAATTAGCAATCTAATTTCAGCAGTATGTAAAAATGATTATAATTGAAGACCAAGTGAGATTTACCTCAGAAATACAAAGTTAGTTTAACATATAAAAGCTAATCAATGTAATACAAGTATTGATAGAATAAAGGGGGGGCACAATACATAATTATCTCAATAGATTCAGAAAACATTTGACAAAAGGTAGCACTTATTTATGATAAAACCTTTTTTTTAAATGTGGAATAGAAGCTAATGTTCTCTAAGTGGTACAGGGATATGGGAAAAACCTCTAGCTAATATCTCTCTTTACAGTGAAAGATTGAGTGCTTTCCACATAACATAAGGAATGCAGTGAATATTTCTTTTTTCACTACTCCTATTCAAGTTTTTACTAAGTTTCTAATAAAGGCACAAATTAAAGGAATCCAAATTGGAAAGGAAGAAAATTGGTTTTGCTTACAGACATGATAATACATGCAGAAAATCTTAAAGAATATACATTTTTAAAAGCTACCAGAACAAATAAATCATTTACTAATTTCATATGATACAAAATCAATATACTGTATTTATTTGTGGATGACTTGATAATGTTTGTAGAAAATTCTAAAGAATATCTTAGGCCGGGCGCGGTGGCTCATGCCTGTAATCACAGCACTTTGGGAGGCCGAGGTGGGCAGATCACAAGGTCAGGAGATCGAGACCATCCTGGCTAACAGGGTGAAACCCCATCTCTACTAAAAATACACACACACACACACACACACACACACACACACAAATTAGCTGGGCGTGGTGGCGGGCGCCTGTAGTCCCAGCTACTCGGGAGGCTGAGGCAGGAGAATGGCGTGAACCCGAGAGGCAGAGCCTGCAGTGAGCTGAGATCGCGCCACTGCACTCCAGCCTGGGCAACAGAGAGCGAGCGAGACTCTGTCTCAAAACAAACAAACGAACAAACAAACAAACAAAATCTTAAAAACCCTACTAGAACAAATAGATGAGTTCAGAAATTTCACAGGATGCAAAATCAACAACAACAAAAAATATTATTTCTACATACTAACAACAAATAAAGAAATGAATTCTACTTAAACAATAACACAAATAATAAAATACTAAGAATTAATTTAATAAAATAAGAGTTTTGCTGAAAACTACAAAATATTGCTAAGAAAAATCGAGAAGATGTAAATAAGGACTCAATAATTTTAGGATAGAAAATTTCCTTTAATTGATCTATAGATTCAAGGCAATCCCTGGCACAATCCTAGCAGGCTTTTTATGTCACCCACACTAAAGTGCAGTGTTTATTCACAGGTGCAATTATAGTGCACCACAGCTTTGAATTTCTGTGCTCAACTGATCCTACTGCTTCAACCTTCCCAGTAGCTGAGACTACAGGTATATCTGGCCTAGCAGAATTTTTATGGAAAAACTGACAGAGTAATGTTATAATTTATGTAAAAATGCAAATTAGTATGAATTAAAAATTTGAAAAAAAATTAGGGAAGTTGCACTCCCAAATTTTTAAATTTAATATCAAGCTACAGCATCAAGAAACACTGTGGTACTGGTTTAAGGATAGACATATATCCAAGGAATACAATAGGGAGGCTGGAAATAAGGTATCAAGGAAATCTAATTTGAAAAAGAATCATGCTTTCAACATATGATGCTGGACAATGAGATGTCTTAATAAAAAATATAATCTTAGATCCTTAACTCACACCATATACAAGTATTATCTCAAAATGTGTCATATTTCTAAATGCTAAAACTAAAAATATAGAGTGTCTAGAAGAAAATAAAGAATGAAATCTTTGCAATTTTGGATAAAACAAACATGTCTTAGATATGATATTAAAACCAGCATTCATTAAACAAAAACTTGGTAAACGAATTTGATAAAAGTTTTGCAACTAACATGACCTTAAAATAAAAATTCATGGCACAGACAAGGAGAAAATATTTGCAAACCAAATATCTGATAAAAGACTTATATTCAGAATGTAACTCAACAATATGAAGTCAAGCAACTGAAGTAAAAAATAGGAAAGATTTTAATAAATATTTCATATCCCCTCTATATACATACTTATACATATTTAATATATACTTATGTATATAAACATGTATATATAAATATACACATATGATTACTAAGCACATGAAAATGCATTAGACTGCACTGTCATTAAAGAAGTGCTAATGAAAATCACGATGGTCTTTATTAGAGACCTACTAGAATGCTATACTAAAAAACCGGATACTAACAGTTGAAGTGAATATAGAACAGTAGAATACTAAAAAATGCTAGACAGAAGGTAAAAGGGTCCAGAAACTTTGGTAAATTATTTATATATTAATATTTCTTAAAAAGTTAAACACATAATATATGACTCAGTAATTACAGTCCTAAATATCTGCCCAAGAGAAATAAATACAGGTGCACAGAATGACATAGAAGCATTATTCTTCCTAACTCCAAACTAGAAATAATGCAATTGTCTGTCAACTGATGAATGGATAAACACATGTGACCTGTATGTACATGAAATACAGAATACAGTCCAGGAATAAACATAAATGAACTACTCATATCTACTGCAACACAAATAGACCTCAAAAATATTATACTAAGTGAATGAAGTCAGATTTAAAAGACTACATAATGTGATCTCATTATATGAAATTTCTAAAAAAGCAACTCTAAAAGCAGAAAGCAGATCAGTGATTTGGTAATGTAGGTGGGAGCTGACAGTACGAGGCAATTTTGGAGAGTATTGGAAATGTTCTAAAAATGCCCAGTGGTGATGGCTGCAGAAACCCATTAAATTATTAAAAATCAGTAAAAATTAAATATGTAGTTTCATATAATCATGCTTTGACACATTTTATACAGAAACATCCTTCTACTCACCTGTGTTTCCCTCATTAACTCTTATTCACCCTTCAGAATGAATCTCAATTTTTACATAATTTTCTAAGGTTTCCCAGACATTTCAGAGTTACTTGGTAATATCTATCTTTCTGTACCATGTTCATTTTATATACATATTTGACTCCCTCATTAGACGAGGGGCTATTGAGGAAAGATTCCTGGATATCTTATTTATCACAGCATTCTTGGTGTCTGACATATTGTTGGCATTTAAAGATATACTACATAAATCAGACTATGATAGCTACAGAAATTCAGGTTAAATTAAAAACGAACTGAACATCCATGAGTCATGTATTAAAATCAGGACTTTTAGACACATTTACTTATATAATTCTCACAAAAACCCCTTGAAGTAAGGATTTCCATCCTCGTTTTGTAGATGGGAACACTGAAGATCGGAAAGATACGTAATGTATCTGTTGGCAAATTACTATTATGGATTGTTAAGGGCACAGTTGAGCTTCTGGAGGCAGAGACCAGGGTCTGCAAATTGCTTCCCTGCATATTAGTTACAGATTGGTCAAGGCATGTGAACTTCTCCTAGCCTCAGTTTCTTCATTTTTAAAATAATTGTCATATTACCATATAAAAGATGCATGTTATATATAACATCTTACAATGTTGTATATTCTATTTAAAATAGTCACTGCTTGCCAACAGTGTTGTTCAACAGCAGTTAGCTATTCCTGTCATCACTGCAGTCATTTCTTGTGTGCTTACTTACAGGTCTCTCTCTCCCCAGCACCTCCCTTAGTTTTGAGAAGAATGCAAAGAAGAAAGGAAGTGTGAGCCTCTCTTTTCCCATCGTTACCCTCCATTGTCCTCTTGACACCCTGCTTTTGCAGACCGAGAGTTTGAGATCCTCTCCCAGGAGCCAAGGAGAGGGGAACAGCCGGCTTCACATCATCTTTCTATTCAGCAAGATACAAAAAGCTGAAGCCAGAATGATAGAAAAGCAACAAAAAAAACACGGTCCTTACTCATTTCCCTTCCCACTTCAGAGCAAATGTGAGAAAAGATTTCATGCAATGCTTTAGAGAGGGGATGCCTCAGACAATTGGTCACCAGTGAGGAAGAACTGAAGCAAAACCTGCTGAGCTGTGAAGCTGACTTGCTTCTCAGGCAAAGCTGGGATGATGTATTGTCCTTCCTGACTTCTGACAAAAAGAAATATTTGGTGCTGGGGTTGAGCTAGGGATATGATAGATATCTTTAATTACATAATAATCAGAGATGAGCTAATTAGATATCACTTGATAACTAATCAGTTGCAACATTCATGTAACTGTTTCTCATTTCCTCCTCACATCAATTTAACAGATGGTGCCTGGTG
Source organism: Macaca fascicularis (assembly GCF_037993035.2). Classification (NCBI taxonomy): domain Eukaryota; kingdom Metazoa; phylum Chordata; class Mammalia; order Primates; family Cercopithecidae; genus Macaca; species Macaca fascicularis. The sequence goes on from NC_088387.1 coordinate 115,495,934, forward strand.
TTCGAAGGGAGAACTTGTGGGCAGAGCAGGAAGCATAAGTATGGTTGAAAGATCAAATATTTGATTCAGGCATCAGGAGAAAGACTGTGATGCTGGGAAACACAAGTGATGTACTGTTGGATTTAATCTACTTGGAAAAAACCTAGGAAAACCAAAATATCGTCAACTAACACCTGAAATGTGTCAGCACCATCTGTCTCCAACATTAAACAAAACCCAGGAGATTCTGGGAGAAAGAAAATAGGAAATTTAATGATGAACTTAACCTGAGTAACTTGATAAGTGTTACCTTTGTGGTTAGCCATTCACCAGCAAGTCCCTAAAATGATCTGAAACCTAAAGAGTGTTTCACCCATGAAAGTGTTTGCTCTCTCTGGGCATGGCTACCCAGCACATATGTTAGTCAACTTTCTTTCCCTTGCAGAGCCCCTTGGAAAACTAGTTTTAATCATTAACTCAGCTCCACTTCTTCCCTTTCCTGAGGGTCATCTTTTCTTTGCACAATTAAAACTTGTAAGACAACAAAATTTAGCTGTGAATATGCACTTAACAATATTGAAACTCTCTTTCACATTCACTGACCCGCTGCAATTTACCACACACCCAGGCACTGGGTATAAAAAATAAGCCATACTATAATATGCCATTGTGGTATTTCTTTAGAAATGCTACAATTTTATAAATTAGTAAGGCCAAATAAATGCTTTGTGGAACATAATTGTAAATTGGCATAAGGTGCCTCCAGATTTCACAGCTGTGAAAATGTGAAAAATGTGCAGTGAAATAGAGTCAATGTCATTTATGTAGATTTGTGATAGCTGCATTTGCTTTGTGGTATGACCATTTCATTTTATTTAGTGAAAACCAAGCTTTTTGAAGAGAAAAAAGAAAACATGTCATCATGGGGAATTTAAGTGTCCATTTTCATCAATGGCTTTTCAAGTTTGGTCAATTCTATTTCTTACTAACAAGTCTGTTTGGTAGTTCAAAAAAATTGGCACAAGTAGCCTCTGATGACTGTGTATCAATTTTATTTTTCTAGAATGAACCAGCCTTTGAATTAGCTGAATAAACTCAAAATAATTAAAATAATTATAGAAGAGAAACCAATTTCTGTCACCTCTACCTCCTTGTTTCATCGCAAGGGTTTTTTTTCTTTTTTTTTTTTGACATATAAAGTTATTTGGAAACAAACAAGCATGCATTCTCTAATTGTATAAATATGGATGAAATCTTTCCTATTTCTAATATTTATAACATAATGATATCTGAGCATAGAAGAATTGATGCTTTTTTTTTAGAAAAAGAATTTACTAAGTATTTCCAGAAGTACTGGGTACATGTAAACAGAGATAACCTCAAAATGTCATAAGAGCTTTGATTCATGGATTGATAAGAAGCATTTAAATGTTTCTCATATCAAAGAAGTTGTATTATTGAAGTTTATTCTTAAAAAAAAATTACACTAAGTTTCATCACTGAGAGTATTGCTAGATACAGCCCAACGTAGAAAACGCTCCCTAACCGCAGTAGAGAGTCACAGCAATTAGAATTTTAGAGAAACTATTTGATCTATGTAGGCCTCAGTCTCCTCATTTAGAGCACAAAAAATTAGAATTTATGCTAAATAACTTATAAAGATATGAAATAGAATAATTTCATAATCCTATGGTCTATGTTGGAATTTTTGGTGATAATAAAGCATAACATTTTGTTTTAAATAAATATAAATGTAATAATATTTTGGGGTAAATGACTTTTCAATTAAGTACTTACTAATTTATTTAAAATCTTAAAAAATTTCAAAACCTTTTAGGCATGAAACCAGGAACTTATGATGAAATGAGGCAACGAATATGAAGGTGGGGAGAATATTTCAGGAGCTGGGCGCCCTTTCCATTTAAACCATATGTACTCATCTGCATGCATATATCTGGCATCCAAAAAAGGGAAATTTGACGTTTTCGATCCTATCTGCTGAAAATCCTTGCCCTCTCTCCACTTTTTCTTCTAAAACTCTTATTCTCTTTCTAGGTGTATCCATTTTCTTATTTCATCTTATTTTCCTGCATGTGTGCTCATGATTTGGACCTGAGAAGAGATTTTGCTTCTCCCATTTTTGCCTCGATATTACCCCTTACCCCTTGGACACAGTATTATCATGGTCCTCTGGCTCCAACCACTCTGTAGATTTCCCATGCAAATCCCCCATCATGCCCTGATTCCCAGGACCAAACCCCTGCCCACAACACATTAAGAAGAAGATTATGCATCATGACCAAGTGGGATTTATCCCAGGGATGCAGGGATGGTTTAACATATGCATATCAATCAATGTGATACATCATATAAACAGAATAAAGGAATAAAAACATATGATTATTTCAATTGATGCTGAAAAACCATTTGATAAAATTCAACATCCCTTCATGATAAAAATCCTCAAAAAATTGGGCATAGAAGGAGCATACCTCAGCACAACAAAAGCCATATATGACAAACCACAGCTAGTATCATAATGCAAGAGGAGGACCTGAAATCATTTTCTCTAAACTCTGCAACAGGACAAGGATGCCCACTTTCACCACTGCTATTCAATGTAGTCCTAGCTAAAGCAATCAGAGAAGAGAAAGAAATAAATGGTATCCACATTGAAAAAGAAGAAGTCAAATCCTCTTTTTGGTGGAGTCTTTATTTTTTTTTCAAATGTAAGATGAAATGTTATGATCTTACATTTGGAAAAACAAACAAAAAAGACCCCACCAAAAAACTATTAAAATCGATAAATTCAGTAGAGTTGCAGGATAATGAACATACAAACATCAGCAGCATTTCTAGATGCCAACAGCAAACAATCTGAAAAATAAATCAAGAAAGTAACCCCATTTACAAAAGCTACAAATAAAATAAGATACCTAGGAATAAACTTAGCCAGAAGTGAAAGATCTCTATGATAAAAACTACAAAATATTGATGCAAGAGATTCAACAGGATACAACAAAGTGGATAGAATTTCATGCTCTTTGATTGAAAGAAACAAAATTGTTAAAATGTCTATACTACTCAAAGCATTCTACAGATTCAACACAATATCTATCAAAACACCAATGAAATTCTTTGTAAAAATAAGAAAAAATCCAAAATTTTACATGGAACCACAAAATAAAACAAAACAACAACAACAAAAAAAACATAAAAGCCAAAGCTATCCCGAACAAAAAGAAAAAAAAAAAACTAAAGAAATTACATTACTTGACTTCAAATTATACTACAGAGTTATAGTAATCAAAACAACATAATACTGGCATAAAATAGACGTATAGACCAATGGAACAGAATGGAGAATCCAGAATTAAATTCATACATCCACAGTGAACTCGTTTTTGACAAAGATTTCAAGAACATAAATTGGGGAAAGGAAATTCTCTTTAGTAAATGGTGTTGGGAAAACTGGATATCCATATGCAGAACAATGAAACTAGACTCATTTCTGTTGTCACGTACAAAAATCAAATCAAAACGAATTAAAGACTTAACTCTAAGACTATAAGACTACTGAAACAAAACACTGGAGAATCTCTCCAGGACATTTTTTTGGGTAAAGATTTCTTGAGTAATACCCGCAAAGCACCACCAAAGCAACAATGGACAAAGGGGATCACACCAAGTTAAAAAGTTTCTGCACAGTAAAGGAAACTATCAAAAAAGTGAAGAGACAACCCACAAAATGGGAGACAGTATTTGTAAACTATCCATCTGGCAAGGAATTAATAATCAGAATATATAAAAACTTAAACAATTCAATAAGAGAAAAATCTAATAATCTGATTAAATCAGTCAACAATATTTATTGTACATATAAAAGTAACTAAAAGAGTGTATTTGGAGTGTTTGTAACATGAAGAAAGAATAATTTTTGAGGGAATGGATACCTCATTTACCCTGGTGTGATTTATGCATTATACACATGTATCAAAATATTTCAGGAACCCCATAAATATATACACCTACTATGTACTCATAAAAATTAAGAAACAATTTAAAGTAGAAATAATTGCAGTCTTACACAATGCCTTTCAGAAAATAAAGAGGAAGAGAAATCTCACTCCGGTTCATTTTATGAAGGCAGTATAAATCTGACACAAACATTTTGAAAATGACTTTTCAAGAAAAGATATTTAATGACCAATATCTACTGAAAACATATATAAAAAACCCTTAATTAAATATTAGCAAACAGATAAGTGCAGTCTATTCCACAAATGCAAGAAGGTAAAACATTCAAAAATCAATAATTGCAATTTACTACTTCATTTGAGAAAATCAAAATATTATCATTTTAATAAGTACAGAAAATGTATGTGAAAATAATTCTACTACTATTCGTGGTAAAACCTTTCAGCCTACTAGGAACTCCCTCCACCTGACAAAAGACATCTACCACAAATATAAAGCTAACATTATACTTAACGGTGAAACGTTAAATGTGTTTTCCCTTCTGCTGTGATTAAGTTTCCTGAGGCCTCTCCAGCCATGCTGAACTGTAAGTCAATTAAACCTCTTTCTTTTATAAATTACCCACTCTCAGGTATGTCTATTAGCAGCATGAGAATGGAATAATACAATGGGGTTTTGCCATGTAGGGCAGGCAGGTCTCAGGCTCCTGGCCTCAAGAGATCTGCCCACCTTGGCTTCCCAAAGTGCTGGGATTACAAGTGTGAGCCCCCTATCTTCTTTTCTAAACCACCACACTTACTCACTTACTTTTTGTTTTTTTTTTTTTTTTCTATACCATACAATTGACTTTTAAATATTATGTATCTTACTCATTGTCCATCTCCCCCTTGCCTCCCACTGTCAGAATACAATTTCCATGAGGCTGGGTGCTGCTTTGATTGTCTGGTTCAGTGATACATCCCCAAAGCCCGGAATAGTGTCTGGAACACAGTAGTCTCTCAATGTTTTTTTTGATTGAATGCATTTTTGAATGACTGGGTTAGACTTGAGCAGTAACACATCCCCTCCCTACCTCATGAAGAGGCAAAATCACTATAGCTTTGTTCAAAAGGAAGTTGAAATGCCCACTTTTGATTATAGCCTATGATGAAATATACAAGTTTGATTACAGCCTTACAATAGATTTGCACTGACCCAGATTGGGAAGCCTGAGTTGATTAAACACTTGGGGAAAATAGATCCATAGGAAGACCTGTCCGTATTCTCTGCTATTCTGTCCTTGGCTTCCATTTGCCAATTCAGTTTGATGAGAGGGAGAAGAATCGTATCATTGGAGAGTATCTTGGGACCTGGAGTTGCAGCCTGTGTTTTCACTCAGCAGAATTTTTAATCCACCACTTCTAGGAGCAGTAGAGACCCCGCTGAGCTGCAGGAACCTAACAGGCATAAACAAGCCCTGATATAAAGATATTCATGAGGTGATTGGCTCCAGCACCCAGCAGCGTACCACATTTCTCCTTAGGCGTGCAAAAGCTTGAAAGCCTGGGCCACCATCGAGAATACCAAAGGGCCAGCCAGCTACTTTGTCCCAGAAAGGCAGCCCGTAGGAACAAAGGGACCTTTCAAGCTGTCCTGGTTTTGGAGGTAGGGAGATTTTTTTCATGAACAAGGCTGGCAAGACTGAGAAGGTGACTGTGAAGCTGGGCACCTGTCTTGAACCGTAGCATCAGTGACTTCATGAGGACTTTGGGTTAGGGGTGGGCTCTGTGGGTAATTAACACACTGGGCCCCTGGCAGTCAGACACCAGCTCATTAACTCTTGGAGCTACACTTTCCGAAGGCTGCAGTGGCACTCTTTTATATTCATATATTCTTTCTCCTGCTGTTCTGAGAATACCCAAGCTGCAAGCTCTTGCAAAGGACGCTTGTATTAAAGCATTATTTTTGTTCCTACTCCCTGGAGCTTCCTTTATGATTTAGGGTATGGAGCTTTTGTCATTGCTGCTCAAAAGGAGTTGTGTTCAGAGAAAAGACCCCAGAAGCATCTTCAGTCTGACATGACAATGCTGAGTTGCTATCTAAAGGCCTGTTCCTATGTATGCTGCCAAATATGACACGGATAAAAAAAATATGGATTGTTCAGGCAGGTGCAGGATTAATTCACAGACCTCTGGGACCTGGACACAGAATTTCCCATGCAGCCTGGGGAATACAAAGCAGCAGAAGCATCAAGAAACTAGACTGGAGGGATGAAACCGAACTCTGCCTGATGGGACTAGGCTGAACTCATTATTTGACAACTGCTTCCTGGGTGTACTTCCACTTCAGGGCCTGGGCTGGGTGCTGGGGACAAATGGATATTGCCTCCTGAAGATTAATGGTTGCATTTTGTGCATTCCCTACCACCCAGTTTGATCCTATTCTCTGTGACTTCCCACAGTGAGTCATATGCCCTTGCCTCAATCCCACAGCAGAAAGGTCTGGTACGTCTTATTATTCATGAGAGGTACAAGATGGTAGAGGTTAATGTCGTGGATACTGGGATTGGACCTGTCCTAGTTCTAGTTTGACTGTCTGACCTTGGATATATTGCTTATCTTACTTATACCACAGTTTTCTCATCTGTAAAATGGAAACAATAACTGTCATCTACAGTTGTTGTACTATTTAACCTAATCTTCGTACAAGGTACTTCAGACTTTGTGTCATACGATAACCACTAAATAATGTCAACTAACATGTTCTGTTTTAACTACACACTTATTGCTATTGGAACATAGAAAACTATAGCAGATTGATTAAAAGATTCAGCAGAAAGAGGAAAATTATCTTCTGTAACAAAAAATAAAAGAAAAATATATCTGGCCATACCTCCACATACTCAGGTCTATAGACACAGCCTGGCAGTTAACATTGACAGGAGGAAGTGATGCCCTCCCTCTCTGGAGACACGTTCTCTTTTTATAATGCTGTTGGAGGTAGATCCTAGAAAATTATTGGGATAAACGACATGACATCCTCATTCAGGCTGGGTACAGCTGGAAGGATGAGCCCTAGGTTGAAAAGAAAGCTAGGAAAACACTAAGAAAAAGATAATGGAGAAATTGATGCCCCAAATTATGTAGCCATTTGGAAAGAAGATAAAACAGATCTGTATTTCACACCGTATATTTTGAAATTAGCTGGACCCAGCTCTACATCTTATGAGCCAGTTATAAGTGTAGTTGCTTTAACAGTAAAAATGGTAAAATATACTCATCAGGTAAGGCAGTGAAAATTGCAGATAATAAATACCCAATGTTTAACCAAGTATACTGCTGCTGCAGAGCTTATGGTCTGAGATGCACACAAAAAACAGTCACATGCATCTTAAGTGTTTGAAGGAAGAGGAGCCCTTTTTTGAGGTAGCATATTTACAAAAGAACTAGCCCAAATGAAGAGTCAGTTTGCCTGACTGATAGCTGAGCAAACTCACTTTCAGAATGGGGCATACCTGGCACCTACTATTTTGTTCCCTATTCTAGAGGCTGCAACCCTACCTAAAAAGAGAGTTTCAATTTATTCTACTGTTACATAGATCAACACCTTAATGAACACTTCAGCATATATAAATCCCATCATGTACTTCTGAATATTTTCTTAGACTCCATTCCTAGAAAAGCAATTTTCTGTGCAAGGAGGAATACACTGCTCATGTTACTTTACTGAGCTCCTATGCTATTTTATCCCCAGTAGCAGGTCATAGGAGTCATGTGTAAAGAAAAATTTATAGTTTTTTTTAATAAGGCAATTGAGAACAAAAGCAACTGGAAAGACTTGCCCATATATCACATCCAGCAAGAGTTAATATTGCATTTTCCTATTTTAAAATATTTTAAAATTTATTCTTTGCTTAGATGAACATCAAGCAGCAATGATATGTATCAGAATTATTAGTTATATTTTCAATAACGTATTCATCATAATAAGTTTACTTGGGCATACAATGGTTGGTAAGTAGAAGTGTGACTCATCATTGTCTTTTATGAACATTTACCTTTGGTCTCTCTGTGCAAAATATTTTAAATTTCTTTCAATGATGAACAAACAAATGAATAAAGACAAACAAGGAACCTCAGTCAATCAGCATTGATCCCAACTTATGTTAGACAATTGTGTGGATTTCTGTGGTGTATCATTGCTTTCTCTTGATCTCAGACAGGTTATATGTTTGTTTAGTTTTCCAAGGGAAGCACACAAAGGCTTTTGAATCACTTAAAAACACACTTGGAATACACCACGATAGTGTACTATTAAGAACTATGGGATATTACTGTGCCTTTCCATTAATAATTTTTAGTATTTTACAACAATATATTAACAAAATAACATTTTCTCATGAAATTTTGGCAGCATTATCCAATTTATCTCTAAGGTATGTTACTTCATAAAACCTCTGGATTTAATAATCAATTGTAGCAATTAAATATTTTTCTCTTGCTAGTAAATTTAATAATAGGATGTCAAATAACTAACAGGGATAATTTGCCATTTTCTATTTTTTGAAACTATATTTATTTCATTTTTGGGCAAAAATATAAAAGGGGATTCGGATTCTCTGAAGATGAACATAGACATAATCTTTTCCCTATTCCCCCTGCTTGGTAGAACTAAAATCTGTGGACATTATACGCAAAGCAAACGTAAGAAAACTGAAATGTGGAGAAAAGAATGGATACAAGATAGAGACCTCAGGACCCAAGAAACGACACAGTTGCGAGGTCCCTGGTTTTTTTTTTTTTTGTTATTCATTTTGTTTTGTTTTTGTCTCATGTCCTACATTTAGAGCTGAAAAAGCCAGCAGGCTAGAAATACAAGGCACAGGTAGAAAAAGCTTCAACAAAAACTCACTCTCTAGCCAAAGGAAAAAAACAAGGACAACATGGCAACATGGAAAACGTTTAAACAATAAGTGTTCTACTTTAGCAAACACCAGAAACACTGTGACCACACGTTCAGCCATACCAGCAAAAGCTGAGTGGGGAGCCTAGACTTCCGTATTCACCGGGCTCTATGATCCCCAGTCACTGCCTCCAGGATGGTGTCAGAAAAAGCCAAATAGGGAGTGGGGACGCTCAGCCACCAGTAAGTAACTAAGTCCTCATCCTTCATCAGATGTCAGTCAAGATTTCCGTGCCCACTCATTGGCAATGACGTACCCTTCCCCAACTACTAGAATGATGTCATCGGAAGCCTAGTGGCCAGTCACCAGCTTAATAAAGTCATACCCTTCCCACTCACATAAGCAAAGGTCATGTGGGAAGCCGTAACAGGGCAGTCCTAGCCTTCGTAGCCATGGAGGCATCAGCAAAGGTACAGTGAGGAGCCATGATTTCCATTTGAAGCCAGCAGTAATGATGAGCCCGTCACCCTTTGCGTGTTGATGGAGGCAGAGTGTGGCTCTCAAGTGGCAATAATGATCCCATTGTTCCCTTCCCTCTGGGCCAAGGTGGTCTCAGAGTAAGCCAGCTAAAAGAAAAATTTTAAATAAGATCCAGAGTCTCATTATATATATCCAAAATGTCTAGATTTTGATAATGATTTTTAAAAATTCATCACACCAGGACCTAGAATACTTTAAATATAATGAAACAGGAAAAATAATAAATGTCAACATAAAGATGGCAGAGAAATTAGGATTGTCTGGTGAGTATTTTAAAGCCACTGTAATAAAAGTGTTGCGAATAGTAATTATGAATATGTTTGGAAGAAACTTAAAATTAGAAAATCTCAACAAGGGAATAGTAGATATAAAAAATGAAAAATTTAAAAGTAAAAATGCAATAATAATAGTAAAAAATATTTCAGTGCATAGGCTCAACAGCAGAATGGTTCAAAAAAAGAATCAGTAAACTTGAATATAGAACAAGAGAGATCACCCAATCTAATCAGCAAAAGGAATATAAACTAAGAAAAAAATTAAAAAGTAAACCGAAGAGCTAATATTTATGTTATCAGAGATAGGAGAGATGGTGAGGTTGAAAATATATTTGAAGAAATAGTGGCTGAAAATTTCCTTAAACTTGACAAAAGATGAAAACTCATAAATGCAAGCAAGATGCTGAGTAAACCTCAAAGAGAAATCCACACCAAGACAAATTGTAATCAAATTCCTGAAAACAGAAATGGAGAAAAAGATATTGAATAAGATGAGAGAGAAATGACATATTACCTATAGGGAGAAATCAGTGTGAATGACAGCAGATTTCTCATCAGGAAACATGGAGGCTGAAAGGAAACGGCACACTATTTTTCAAGTGCCGAAATTAAAGACGGTCAGGACAGAATTCTGTATTCGGCGAAGATATTCTTCAGTTAAATAGGAGAAATAAAGACATTTCAGATGAAGAATACTGAGAGGTATTCGTTCTTAGCTAAAGGAAGCTTTGTAAATGGAGACGCATTTATAAATGAAATCATTTCAGAACCCTAAAAAAGAAAGAAAAACAACAAAAAAGAGTAAAAAATAGGAATAACTACATTTTTCCCCGTCTGCTTTAGTTTTCCAACTTTTGTTTGATGTTTGTGACAAAGAAGACAACACTACCAAGGTTTTAAATATGTGGAGAGGATGATTACAGTTTTATAATTCGAAATCAGGAAGTAAAATGTCACCAACTTCGTTCTTTCTCCAGATTGTTTCAGCTATTTGAGGTCTTCCGTGTTTCCATACACATTGTAGAATTGCTTTTTCTGTGTTTGTCAACAATGCTATTGGGATTTTGGTAGGGACTGTGTTGAATCCACCTTGTGGGTAGTATGGTCATTTTAATCATGTTAATTTTTCCAATCCATAACTATGAATATCTCTCCATTCATTTGTGTTTTCTTCAATTGTTTTCATCAATGTTTGATAGTTTTCAGTGTAGAGAATTTTTGCCCCTTGATTAAATTTATACCTAAATATTTTATTCTTTTTGATACTATTATAAATGGAATTATTTTCTCGATTTCCTTTTCAGATACAATAAATCCTGACCACTTAACACCATTGCTAGGTTTTTGGAAACTATAACTTCAAGCAAAAACATATACAGTAAGTTCTTAAATTAACACTGATTCCTTCAACATCACTTAGTTATAACACTGGTAACCAAAAAAGTGCTTAACTATGAATCGTTTTGCTCAAAGTTGCAGTTTCCGGTAACCTATTGACAATACTGAGGATTGACTGTAGTTTATTGTTAGTGCACAAAAATCTATTGACTTTTGTGCAGTTTCCGGTAACCTATTGACAATACTGAGGATTGACTATAGTTTATTGTTAATGCACAAAAATCTATTGACTTTTGTATGTTGATTTTTTTATCCTGCAACTTTACTGAATTTGTTGTAAGTTTTTTGTAGCACCTTTAGAGTATTTTACATATAAGATCATGTCATTTGTAAACAGATAATTTTGCTTTTTTTATATGACTTTTATTTCTTTTCTTGCCTAATTTATCTGGCTACTACTTTCAGTGCTATGTTGAAAAGAAGTAGCAAGAGTGGCTATTCATGTCTTGTACCAGATCTTAGAGTAAAAAGCTTTCAGTTGTTCCCTATTGATTATGATGTTAGTTGTGGAACTTTCATAAATGGCCCTTATTGTGTGGAGAAAGCTTTCTTCTATATTTTTATTATCAAAGGTGTTGACTTTTGTCGAATAATTTTATTTTGCATGTATTATGGTCATGTGATCCTTATATTTCATTCTTTGGATGCAGTGTATCACACTGATTGATTGGGTATGTCAAGCCAATCTTGTATCCCACAAATAAATCTCGCTTGGTCATAATGTATAATCTGTGAATTGAATTTACTTTGCAAGCATTTTATTAAGCATTTTTGCATCTATGTTCATGAGAGATATTAGCCTGTGGTTTCCTTTTATCCTGGTGTTTTTGTGTGGCTTTTGTATCAGGCTGATGTCGGCCTCATAACATGAGTTTGGAAGCATTCCCTCTATTTCTGTTTTATGGAGAAGTTTCAGAAAGATTAATATTAATTTTTCTTTGAATGTTTGGTAGAATTCAGCAGCAAGCTATCAAATCTTGGGCTTTCTTTGTAACAAGGTTTTTTATTACTACTTCAATTTCTCTATTATTGGTCTGTTCAGGTTTTTTTTTAAATTCTTTTTGGTTCAGTGTTAGTAGGTTGTTTGTTTCAAAAAATGTATCAATTCCTTCTAGGTTGTCCAATTTGCTAACATGTAATTGTTCATCATAGTCCTTTATGCACGTTTTTATTTCTGAGGCATCTGTTGTAATGTCTCCTCTTTTATTTCTGATTTTGAGTCCTGTCTTTCTTTTCCTTTGGTAGTATTACTAAGGGCTTGTCAATTAAAAAAAAACTTCTTAGTTTTGTTTATTTTTCTATAATTTTTCTATTCTCCAATGCTTAGGGAAATTAATGTAACTGAGGTTATCTTGTTGGTAAGAGAAGAGCTAGCATTCCACATGCTACTTCCAAATATCCTGCTTTTGTCCTGTTTTCTCCTCTTACTGCAATGTGACATTGACAACTATAAGGAAAAATGGTGCCAACACATGTAAAAACATAGGAGGGTAGAGAGGCAAATAGGATATTGCAGAAGTAAAAAGATTTTCTTCAATTTATTTAATACTAGGTAGTATCTGGGAACACAGAGTCACACAGGAATTTCACTTTCCCCAAACACACATACTCATAAACACCCACACAGATGCAGCAATGGACAAAGGGACACGTTTTGTGTTTCTTTAGTAATAAAATAGAGCTCTTGTGTCCTTTCTTCCTTCTTTCGTTTTCTTGTTCTTTCCTTCTCATATTTTTGCTGTTATTTTTCTTCAAAGAGTCACTGAGACATAAAAACAGTACATTTGGTTAGCATTTTCTAAAGCACAGATTAGTAGATGAATACCTCATGCCTGCAAGCAACTGCTGAAGTTACAATTAGCCACAGGTGGGGTTTATGCTGTTGGCTGTTTAATACTAGAGACACTGGGGTGAGCAGCCTACTTCCACATGGCACCACAGCTTCTGGTCCCAGCACGACCATCATCAAACGTCTTTATTTTTTACCTGGGGCTGGGTGGCCGGGAAACATGTTCTCCTTGTCTTGTCCTTGAGAGCTCATGCGATCACCAGGTGGCCCTGGGATGGCAGGGCGCCAGAATTTTGACATCATTTTTGGCACAAAATTAATGACAAAGGAATTTCTCTAAATCTTAAAGGTTTCAAAATGTAAGACTAAAATAATGTCACACCATTTATTGGAAAGCATGCTCTTCCTTTTGTCTCAATTGATTTTTTCGTAATTGTGTGAGAATTATGAATTCTTTCCTCTTTAGTTTTGTATGTTCTCCCTCAATTATAACAATACACAGCAAAATTTTATTATGTGAATTGTTGTTATAAAGTATACTTCAAATACATATTTTTGTCCAGAAATAGTGCAGTCTCTTCTCCAAAAACTCTGAAAGGCCTGCTCTGACCATATTTAACCAAAAAGTAATTCAGATTGAAAAGCTGGACAGTTGATTGAATTCCAGGGAGGGCAGAGACTATTAAAATCTATTTGAACAGAAATAAAACAACAATTAAAAAGTTAATTTATTTTGCCCCTAACATTTTTAAAAGAGACCAAAAGACTATGGTAGCAGCATTACCTAATAATTAAATCTGTTTTGACATAATTTCTAAGTTTAATCTTTAAAATTCGAGTTCTCTTGACATTTATGGTTGAAGAGTTAGGGTAAGGGCATAGAAGGGAGAACAAACCAGCATAAATAGCTGCTGGCTTTATCAGCAGTTTTTGATAGAGAACCAAAAAAGTCTACCATGCAGGTTGTGCCAATGTAGCCATATAAGGTTGCTTGAAAGAGATTGCAAGGAGATTTGGTGCTCTAGTCATTACAATATGCTCAGCATGCTAAGTTTCAGCTAGCAGATTTAACACCAAAATTTCCCGATTTAGATTCCTTTTATTCTCAGTTGATTATTTGGTGGGCATACACAAGCCAATGTCAATCTAATGAGAGTCCTCTGAACCTTCCACCAGCAAGACCTGTGCTCATTTTCCCCAAAGGTTTCCTCTTTGAAATATTTTTTTCTATTCAACTGCATCTTAGAATAATAAGACTTTTATTATCTTATGTTTTATTCATCAATAACTGTATAACTGTCAATCAAGGCTTCTGATCAACACAAGATTCTCAATGCTACCAATATAAGGTTGTACAGCAATAAGGCATGAACTGGAGCTTTTCTTATGTGGTTTGATATATTGGGGTTTAAATGCCAGTCACTATCTTTGTGCGGTTTGCAATTTATTTAAATGCTCCTCTCTCTTTCACATTTGTAAGATGTAAACACTGATATGTTGACCTTGCAAGATCGTTACAGGGGTTACAGAGGAAACCACTGTAGTCCGTAGGTTCTTTGAAATGGAATAAACAGTTACGAGAAGAGGGAAAACCCGAGAATGGACTGTCAGTGGGTAGAACAGCTCATCGACACCACACTCTCCTAGTTGTCCTGAAGTTAATATTCCACATGGTTTTTGGTAATAAACTGCCTCAGGGATGTGGAGGCTGCACCTGGGATGCCGCATGCCAAGTGGTCACAGCACCAAGATGAAAGCATAGGGAATTAACTTCCTCCTAGGGTATTAGATGCTGTGCGGGGCCATCTAGTGACCCTTACACCCCATTTGTTGATTTCAGAGTTAGGCTGAGGATCACATACAGCCTATGGTGACATAACCTGAATGTAGTCCTAGACTTGAAGACAAAAGTTCTTGTCGCAGACATATACCATTATTAATACAAAGAAATAAGTGAAGAAGCCTATTGTAGCATATCTATTTGTGACGTTAAGCTAGGAAAGTCACAGCCACTATTTATTATACCCCTGTTACGTTCCAGGTCTTCTTCTAAGTGCTTTATGTACATTATCTAATTAGATACATTAGGCTCACAAAAATTTTACTTTCAAGTGGGAAATGGGGGCTCACTAAGATTAAGTGATTATTTTCCCAAATATGCATAGTCAGAAGTGGCCAAGTTGGGAATTAACACTAGGTGTTTTGATGATATAGCTTCCAATCTTCCAGAAGATTGTGTAATAAATGACATGGGGTAAACCTCCCTTATACTAAAAAAAAAATTTGTATTTGGTGCTGACCAGAGCTTCACAGAAAACATTTGATCTTGGAGCACTCGTACAGAGCTACTGTGTCTCAGGCCAGTGTGCAGGTGGAAGGGAATGGAGTTTGAGTTACTCCTTTCCATCTGCTGCCTCTCATTGCCCACGCAACTTTAACTTTCTTGTGCTTCTCAGTTGTGGTGTCTTACTTGTCTGGCAACCTACTGAGACATCAGAGCACCCATGGGTCTCAGGAAAGGGATATGGCAGAGACAGGCAGGTCCACATGTTCATCAACTTGCATCTACTAGTCCTGCTGGTCTCCAAGAAAAGTCCCATTTCCCAGTCTCATGGGGAAGTAACTCCTCCCTTATGTTTTCATGGCACACCAATTACACATAAATTCTCACATCTATGATCTATTATCTCCTTTTCACTGTGAAGCACTAAGAACTCCAAAATTAAATGATGTAGTCAAATGGCTCTTAAGAAGGGAAAAAGGGAGGGACTTGAACCCAAGCTCTCTGAGGCCAGATGATATGTGATTTTTCTCTATATGACATGGCTGCCAAAGAAACAGTTATCCCTTCAGACTTGGGTGGGGACTGGAAGTGTTTATATAATTGGTAAGAAAAAGTTTCACAGGCCAGGTGTAGTGGCTCATGTCTGTAGTTCCAGCTCCTCAGGAAGTTGAGGCAGGAGGATCTCTGGAGCCCAGGAGATCAAGACTGCAGTGAGCTACGATAACACCACCATACTGTAGCCTGGGCAATAGAGCGAGACCCCGACTCTAAAAAAAATAAGAAGGAAAACGTTTCACAGAGAGGACGGGTTCGAATTGTCCCAGAAGGTACATGTGGGATTTTATTAGCAAAGAAATAGCAAGGGAAGATATATAAGGAAGGGGCTTCCAATACAAAACTTCCTTTGAACCAAATATTCTATATGGAAATAACTCTTTTGTATTGATGTCGTGAAAATGCCCACACCTGATATTTTTATAATGAGGTTCTTTCAATATTTAAGCAATACGGTGTTTTGGATAGTTTTCAAAATGGCCGTGATTTGCATGATGAAGCGAAGGGTCTAACACAATGAGTGTGCCTCAGGTAAGAGTTTCCCCACGCTCCTTCTGACACGGAGAGCCACGCTGCCGACGTGTTTCCACGGACGAGCCTCCAGGCAGGGAAAAGTGAATTTTAATCCTGACCAGCATGAGTGTCAGCAGAGGATTCTGTGCAACAACAGAGTGAATGAAAATTGTCAGATTCAAAATGTTTGAGTACTTATATTTTATCATGTTCAATTACAGATTTGCATATCCTTTTATATTCTCACGTTTTCTTTAACATAAAAATATATTTCTAATGATCATAGATTAAAGTAGTCGCTGTGTCTCTCTGCCCACACCGTGGGAATGTATACAGGAAGTGACCCCCCATTCCAGTTGGAGAAGCCCTGTTGTGTCCACTGTTACTGTCCTGTCCTCATTATCTGACACGTCCGCCCCAGAGCACGACCCTGTGGGAGGGTGACTTATCACTCTTTGGATAGAACATAAAATTTGTGTGTTTTTCTGGCAGATGAGAAATTTCAGCAGAAAAAATGAAAAAGCCAAATGGCATTGTAATGATACAGTTCTGGTGTGCATTTTAATAAACAGTAGAAACAATCCAACATACAGCTGCCAAGACCTTTCCATTGGTAACTGTTACAGAACTTCTGAGAATCAAGTTAATTTCTAGTCCATCACACCAAATCTCTTCAAAAGCTCTACCTCTTTCCAGCTGGTGGCTAAGACACATTTTTAGGACTTGAAGCTAATCCCAATTTTCAAGGGCCTTCATTTTGAAAGGCTTCCTTGAAAGGAAGCTATCCACAGTTCTCTTTGTTGGCCTGGAGGCTGCCTGGCTTCCATGAGTGTGAAGAGAGGACACTGAGCATGCCTAGAGAATCCCCTGAGACTCCCAGGTGGGGCCACACTCTCTAGATGATGGAAAACCTGTGTGAAGGATACTTGGCGAACACGGAGCCCTCTGTCTCTGCCCTCCAACACCTCCATTGCAGGCTGAAATCCCAGCTGTGTGTCCCAAGAAACTAGTATGTCTCAAGAAGAGCATTTGATTAGTGACTTTTGTTTTCAACTCTCATGTCTATCAGGTGGTATGCTCTCCGAGGAATACTGAAGGTCGTATTTATCAATTGTGTCAGTGAATTTTGTTCAACAACCTTGAGGTGCAGCAAATGAACAGAAGGTAATTGCCCTCTGCAAAAAATGAAGTCTTGATGTTTGGAAAACATGCATTAGGAATGCAACAACAACAATGCAACTGACAGCAGGAGAGCTAGATGGGTGTAGAGTATATTGGTGGAGCATCTGAGCATCTAGAACTTTGGACATGACTCTTCAGAGAAAGAATGGGAGCTGCCCCTCTACACCTAATGCCAGGCGGCAGCAGGGACCAGCACATGGCCGGCTCACTCGCCTTGCTTTGTAGTGAGTTTCATTAGATCCTTGTCCTTATCCAAAGTGAGGTTTGGGAGATAAATTCTTTGTCTTCGTTGTCAATGTTCTTCTGCACGGTTTGATTTAGGAAAGAAGTCTAGGGTAAACATGCAGACCAAGATAACGGAGATGAAATTAAATGCACCTGCCCCAACAGAAACCATGAGTTCGAGCAAAAGCCATAAATTCCCTTAGAGAGAACATGCCCTTTGTAAATAGAGGCATGGAGCTGTCCAGGGCTGGGGTGTTTGAGAAGGTTGACCACTTTAACAAAGAATGTCAACATTTCTTTGGTTTAAGACAATGAGGTCATTTCCCACAACACCTCTCAATTCGAGTTGTCAGGAGAACTGTACCTTACACAGTCAGAAATACTATTCCCAGCTCTTCTTATCTTGTGACTTTGCCTCTTCAAAGCTCTGACATGGTTAGATCACGTTCATTAACATTTTATTGCCAGCACTGCCAAGTGTGGCTGAAGCTAACTGTGACAGAGACTGGGAAATGGGACTTTTCCGGGAGACCAGCAGGACTGGTAGATTCAAGATGATGAACACGTGGACCTGCCTGTCTCTGCCATATCCCTTTCCTGAGACCCATGGGTGCTCTGGTGTCCCAGTAGGTTGCCAGACAAGTAAGACACCACAACTGAGAAGCACAAGAAAGTTAAAGTTGCATGGGCAATGAGAGACAGCAGATGGAAAGGAGTAACTCAAACTCCATTCCCTTCCTCCCGCACACCGGCCTGAGACACAGTAGCTCTGTATGAGTGCTCCAAGATCAAATGTTTTCTGCAAAGCTCTGTTGAGCACCAAGTAGAAATTTATTTTTTTAGTATAAGACACTCCATATTGGACCAGAGAAACTCTCCTCTGTCTTGTCATTTGCGGGTTTCTCACACTGTTGCTCCACACTGTTACATGTTGAGTTTGTTTTGTTCCAGTGCAGATTAGAAGAATCCAGGGGTCCAGGTGGATTCCATGGAAGATATTAAGGGATCCAACTTGCAAGAGCAAATGTCCCTTTTACCCACAGTTTATTGGCCAGACTTAGTACTAGTCACAGACTACTGCACACAAGAGTGAAGGACAGGAAATCTACCTGTGCACACAGGAGGCTCCGTGCACATAGAAGGCTACCAGTACTGGAGACTGTTAGACGCAGAGCCATCTCTTCTACTCATACCCAGCTCAGCATTGCCACACTTCCTCATGGAACTATATGGTCTTTATTTTGCTGAATATTATCAGGGATACTTTATTCTTAAAATAATTTTGAATAAATATCAGAGTACATCGTGGAGCTACATTTCTGATGATCTATTTGCATCAGATATTTTATTGTCAACAACATGACCACAGTCTATATAATATTTCAATACTTAACAAGATGACAAAAAAATAATTATTATAATTTTTGAGGCCACAACGAAGCAGTTATACAAACAGAATTCATAAGAAAGGTATTTTGATAAAACTGGATACACACTTCAAGAATTAATTGAGTCATGAAATCCGCCTCGGTAAGTCAGACAACTGCAATGTAGCTTAATTGTACTGGCAACAATGGTCAGTGCTTACTGAACCTATGCTACATGGTAGGCATGTGTAAAACACTCATTTATTCCTCAAGATAATGCTGGATTCTATTGTTATTTCAGCTTTATAGATGAAATTGAATTTGAGACAGGTGAAATTTCTGGCCCAAATTCTGACTGCCAGCTTGTGCTATTCAAAACTGCTCCACGTTCTCCCTGTTGTTAAAGAAAGACACTAGACCTTTCTATTATTTGGGCTAATTCAGTGTAAGGTCAACCTAGACAAACATAAAGATATGCACATGTTTTTCTCAGACTTGGTGATATTGGAAGTAAAGGAGATTCTTAATGACTTCATTTTCCAATATATCCTACAACCTGGAAAAGTTCCTGCAAGCATGTGAATTCAGATTCATGCTGTTAAATCCTTTCTGGTTCTTGGTTCAATTCTTTGTCTATTCAGTGTTTAGTAAGCCTTTAAAACATAGGAGTTGCTCGTCATCTTGTAAATGCTCTGTCCTTCAGTCAGGTCATACATTGACTGCAATTTCTTATAATATTTCCTCCTCAAACTGCTGGGCTTCACCTCAGCTCTAGGACGGTGCGAAAATACTTTCCCTAGTCTTGGTCTTGGTCTTAGCTTCTGTGAAATCCAGAAAATTTTGCTATAGAGTTTTTGAAATGCCCCTTAGATGTGGAAATCTCTAAAGTGCAGGGCTTAGCATACACACACACACACACACACACACACACACACACATATATATCATATATATAATAAATACATATATACATATACACAGAAACACAAACATAGATGGATGGATAGGTAGATGGATGGATGGATAGATAATAGATAGATAGATAGACAGATAGATAAATAGATATTGATAGCTGCCATGGAAAGTCATGGCAAAAACTTCAATTACTTCTGCACCAACATGACAGCTAGATAGATGACAGACAAATCCTGGTCATAGCCTCTCTCCACTTACTGCTTTGGAAATGCTTACTTTTTAGAGTTACAGTGAGAGTGAAAACAAGCAATTCCTGTGTGTGGTCTAAGGCAGATGCTTTCCAAATGTGATTTATTTATTTCCCTCTCTTTGACTTCTCTTCCCTTCCTAAAGAGCTTTTTATATCACAGTTCATCCACATGTTTTGGTATTCAAAGCTCTTCTTGGTAGCAAAGAGTTATGCTAAGTACTATTATTTCATTGTCCTGGAACAAACCCCTTTCCCTTCAGGTAGTCATTTGAGTATACATCTTCTTTAAAACAAATTATATTTTCATTTTGGGAAAAGACACAGTTAAAAGTCATGCTATTAGAAATATCTCAAGATACTTTGAGGTGATGAAATAGCCGATTAGTAAATCCGTGCTCTAGTTCTTACAGTTAAGAATGAACGGCCTCTTAATACACTAATGGGGCAAGAAAATACGTCCTATTCTTCCCATGCCTCCAGCTCCCTCACCCCCAGGTCCCTCGCCTTCTCTCATGCATGACTTTCTTCCCATGGGGCAAAAACATGAGATAAGACACTGTTCCTCCTGATATTCACTAGAGGAAGGTGGGAATGGCGAGCTGACAAATGGCCCCAGGAGCATGCCTATGCCAGGGTGCCTCCACCCCACCCCATCTTTTTAGGGAAAGGCAAAAAGGCATTTTTACAAAAGAATTGGTGAGACCTTGATGTGCCTCCTTTCGAATTCTGCAGTAAAGCTAGTTCAAGATACCTCCTCAGGTCACTGGTGTCCTTGGTGGGGAGAGGAAGAGTAATACACATGCACTTCTCTTGTAGCTATGGTAATTACTTGAAAGCAGAATGGACACTGAGTCTGAAATTCCAAGACACTAAACAGGCTTCCTCATCAGAACTGATTAACCTGCTGTCAACCCCCTGGTAAGGAGCAATTCTTCACCTTGTCCTACAGTTAATGGCATTTGAATTTTCCATAATTATAAAGACACATTTATTTATTCAGTGAATAACTTGCAGTGGGTCTGATATTTTAACACAGGAGCCCAGGAACACAGGAACACTTCCCCTGCTAGGCAGTCTCTTTATGTTAAATAATAATTCAGAGTTTCTCTTTCTTTTTTGTGATCAAACATACCTATTAAGTCGTAATTCCTGAATAGGATATGTTCACAAACCATGTCAAATAGATATTCTCTAGTAAAGAATATGAAATAAAGCAAACCAACAAAATGCTGTTTATTTATTTGTTTCATGTAAGCATTTTTGAGTCATATTCAAATGGCTTTTGGAAATAGTGGAAATAGGTCTCTTGTTTTTGCAACTGTTCCACGTTGAAACTCAGGTTGTCTACTTTCAAGAAGAATTGAGATCCTCCTAGAAAAAGGTCATCTTCAAGATTTAAGGAAAAAAGAAGGCCTGGGATGGGCGTTTATTGCTCTGCTTTGCTACCTGTACCTGAAGCTTTCCCATGTTTGTGAATTTGCCACCTTATGCATCTTGATGAAAAGCAGAGCTGATCCTGCTAATAATGACACAGAAAATGCCAGGCCAGGCCTCCTTGCCCAGGACCCCTTGAGGCAGGGACACTGGCCTGGATTGAGACTCTGGGCGTGAGATGCACCCACAAAGGAGCGTTGTGTGTGGGTGTGGGACCCAAGACGCTGGGACCACGGACAGTTCTCTTTGGGGCAGTTTTAGCAAAATCGCATTCTAGATGCAACTGTGGAGCTGTAAAGAGTACACTTACAGCTTGCTGGTGGGCTTCCTCTGTTTCCTCAGCAGTCTAGTTTCTGCATTGGAATTTTGACATGATGGCCATTGTATAAATATTCAACAGAGTAAGAACCAGACTTACCCAGAGCCTAATTCTCTTGCTCACCCAGTGCCTTCTACTAAATTCCTCTGACTAAATCATTCAGAGTAGGCTTTTGCTGTTTGCAGCAAAGATCTGTGACTAAGCACATAACCCAAGTCAGGACAATGGGACTGGCCTAAGAAGAAAAATATTCTGTGCTTATAACGTGGTCTTTAGCCCCATGTCCTTCTGGCTTAGCCATTTCAACTGGTGACTAAGTCTAAAAGAAAGGTTTTAGTTAAATCCTGAGTAAATATTAGTTTTCTCCCTGTGGAATCTGGTGGTTGGATGATGTTAAATTCTTCTATATCTTTGTTGATTTTCAGTCTAGTTGTTCCATCAATTGCTTACAGAGGAGTGTTAAAGATTGCAACTATTGTTGTGGATTTTTTTTTCTCCTTTTAGCTCTATCATTTTTTGGTTCATATCTTTTGCAGCCTTGTTGTTTGATGCATAGACATTTGGGACCACTGCCTTTTCAGTAGATTGATCCTTTTATCATTATATAATGTACTTTTTGTCTCTGGTAATTTTCCTTGCTTTGAAATCTACTGCATCTGATATTAATGTAGCCACATCTGCATTTTTTGACTAATGTTTGCATGATTTTTAAAATCTGTTTAAGTTTTACCTGCCTATATCATTATATTTAAAGTGAGTTTACTATAAACGTCATGCGTTAGGATCATTTTAAAATCCTGTTTGTCAATCTCTTTATTTTTACTGGTGCATTTAGACCATTTACATTAAATGGAATTAGTGATATGTTATGGCTTAGCCTACCATTGTTTTATTTTATATACAGACACATGCATGTATACACACACACACACATATACACACACACATATATAGACACACACACATACACACAACTTGCGTATACACATATATACATGCTGTGTGAGAACACAGTATAACACAGTGTATGGCAAGAACTCTGACTTGAAGCCTTCTAGCTTTCACACTAATTATTTCCATGATTTTGGCAAATTTACTTACAGTTAACTCTGGCAAATTTACTATATATTTGATGAATGATTATTAACATTTCTACAACAATTAAGAGTAGGCTCATATAAATTAAATTACTTATTACTCAAACAGTCCTATAAGACAAGAAAGGATAGTTGGTAAAAGTGCAGCTTCTCTGGTGTGATTCCAAGGCCACTGAATTTGAATGCCTGAGGTTGGAACTCTGATATTTCTGTCTGTCACAGTCATCCCAGAGGATGACTATGAATCTGAAAAAACATCCCAGAGGATGACTGTGCTCAGTTAAGTTGTAGGTCTGACACAGCTGCTCTTCAGTAGTTTATGGGATATCCTCATGGTTTTCACAGCAGCCCTTAGGGAGCCACAGCTTTCTTTGTCTGTCTGTGTGGTCTAGAAATGTGTCACTCTTCTCCAGTCTGGGCATATTTGAGCTCCTGGATCCAGCTATATTTGAAGTCTATGTACCCTTAGATTTTCTATGAGTACACAGATTACCCTATAATTCTATGAGTGATCAAATTAACATTTTTGCTTAATTGAGTTAGTGTCTAAGGCAGCTTAAAGAATCTGGCTATTACAAGACAAAATGTGCTCCAGTACTGGGAGGCCCGTCACGTCCTGTGTCTACCGGAAATCCATAAAAGCATATAAAGTTATTTCTCTCTTCATTTGGAGAACTTTCTTCCGATCCTTTGTGGTTCTGCTGCCTTGACCTGTGCATACACATGCAATCCATCTCCTGTGTGACAGCCCATTAGGTATCTGAACACCTTGTCATGCCTTCTCTAACTTTTCTTTTTTCCAGGCTAAAAATTCAAAGGAGTTCAGAAAAGAACATTAATATGTGTTTATGTGTTTAATGTTGAAATCTACCTCTGAATGTATCTTACATGTTGAATTACCAATAAGAGAAACGGATTTATTCTTATTAATCTCTTTCAGGTACTTAGATATTTCAGTCCTCTTTTTGGCTTCTCTTGCCTGAGACAAAAAAATATATAAAACTTGTGCTTGGCACAGTGGCTCACACCTGTAATCCCAGCACTTTGGGAGGCCAAGGCAGGCAGGTCACTTGAGTCCAGGGCTCTAGACTAGCCTGTGAATCGTAGGGAGACTCTATCTCTATAAAAAATACAAAAATTAGCCTGGTGTGGTGGTGCATGCCGGTAGTCCCAGATACTCAGGAGGCTGAGGTGGGAGAATAGCTTGAACCTGGAGTTGGAAGCTGCAGTGAGTGAGCCGTGTTTGCACCACTGCACTCCAGCATGGGCAGCAGAGTGATACCTTGTCTAAAAAAATGTATATAACTTAGGAAAGTTACAGAGAGAGAAATCATATATCCGTCACAGAAATCTGGGGTGTAGCAAAGTTTTGACTCTACAAAAAGTCATTGGTCCTTTTTGGCACATATGCTCATTAAGAAATAGAGGTATCCAATTCCCCAACAAAATAAAAATGCATTTTATTCTTTGTTTCCTCAAGGAGAAAGCACATGTTCCATTTTATTTTGAGATTTCTACTGAAGACGGTTAGTGGACTGCCAGGGCTACATTATAATGAACTTCTCCATTTAAATCTGTCAGTTACCTTCCTTGGGTTATTAGATGGTTTTACCAACTTGGGGAAATACGTCATTTATAATGTACAGTGCCTTGGTCAGAGTCTTTTGCAGTTAATGTGTATTTTTATAGGGTATCTCTGCATTCTTATTCAGACATAAAACTAGTAACAAGGAAAATGATTACAACAATGCAAGAAAATTAAGTCTTACAACGACAAGGACTCACCATGTAGTGGGAAACATGCCAAGCACATTGGATACATCATTTGATTTAGAAAATTTAATAACCCTGTGGGTAGCTGTTATTATCCTCAATACACAGATGAGGGCACAGAGGATTCCAGAGCTAGAGTCAAGTGGCAAAAACAGTCCTTAAGCAGGCAGATGGAAGAGCCAGCGTTCAAATCCAAGTTTTCTCACACCCACACTCCCACGTCCCACTCTGCATTTCTCCCATTGTGGGGTTATTGAACAGTTTTTCAATTTTTTCATTCTGACTTCAGCATACAGGGTGGAAAATCTCCCCCACTCAATTTTTATCCTACTTCTATCCTCTTTACATCTGGTTTTAAAAATTAACAGTAATTTGGGATCACTGTCTCCTATTTTCACCTCACATCCAAGCTCAACTCACTTTCATCTGTCAGTCTAAAGCGTCAGTGTCCATAGAGGTCATCAACAACTCCCTGAAGGTCTCAATTCAAGCTCTTTTCCTGGGCCTCGTTTTCCATCTCTTGGCCTGAACTTAAAAAAAAATGAAGCTCTTCAAGGGCTCCTTGGTATATTATGAAGTTTCCTGTGGCCACTGTAACACATTTCCTCAAACTTCGTGGCTGAAAACAAGATAAATTTATATCTCAGGGTTCTGGAGATGAGAAGTCCAAAGTTAAAGTGCTAAGGGGGCTGCACTCCCTCTGGTGGTTCTGAGGAAGAATCTGTTTCCTTCCTCTTCAAACTTCTGCAGGGGTCGGCATTCCCTGGCTCATGGTGGCATCTTGCTTGGCTCTGTCTCTGTGCATCTGTCTCAACACTTCCTCTGCCTGTCTCTTATAGGACACGTGAAATGACATTTAGGGCCTACCTTGGTAATGTAGGATGAATGAAGTCCTCCTTTCAAGACCCTAAGTCAAATCATATCATTTGCCTATAAGGTAACATTCACAGGTTTTGGGGACCAGGACATGTATGCAATTGGGGGTGGTGGGTGTTGCACCATGTAGCCCCTTACACCTGGTTTCTGTTCTTAGTCATATCTTCCTATCTCCCTACTCTTTGTAATTATTCTAGTTATTTCACCCATATCCAAAGCCTCAGCTATTCCCTATGTCTTGAACATTCTCAAATTTATACTTTAGCAGAACTCTTCTGAGCTTACAACAATTCTTTTGCATATACACACATAATTATAGGTTTACAATGAAAAAAAGTCTCTGATCTTTTTTCTCAGCAGAATCATAGTTCTACTCTTATTTTCTAACTTCCTATTATAGAACTTAGGAGTTTTGTATCCTCACCCCCATTTCCCCTTTCATTAGCCTAATATGCCACATTTTAAAAAAATCAGTAATTTGTATGCTACTTTACTATTTAAACATTATTTACAGGTTGGACATTAAGTGTATTAAAATATTATTTTCTTTCTTATACAATATATTTTTTGTTACTGGAAGCCAGTGATCATCTTGTTTATTTAGTTAGATTTTTGTCTAGGTGTTTTTGTTGTTGTTGTTAGCTATTATTTAATTTAACTACAAATTCAGTGCCAGAACTATAAATCTTCTCTTACTATGCTCAAATGCATCAAATGTGCCACTGACCTCATGTTAGCCTTAAGACAGCTTCCCGTAGGTCTGCTGAACTGCTGTGGTCTATGGACTTGTCTCCACTGTCGACTACAGTTTGCATCTTTGTTCTCCTAAAACTCATGTTGAAATTTGATTCCCAGTGTTTGAGGAGTGTCATGGGAGGTGTTTCGGTCATGGGGCAGCTTCTTTATAGCACTGGCTGTCTTCGCTGTAATGAGTGGGTTCTCACTCTGTTGCTTCCCATAAAGTTGATTGTTCAAAAGAGCCTGCTCCTCCCCTCTGCTCCCTCGCTCCTCTTTAGCTGAGTAGCGTCTACATACACCAGCTCCCCTTCGCTTTCTGCTGTGAGTGGAAGCAGCCTGAGGCCCGCCTCATCAGAGGCAGATATCCAGTCTTCCAGTCTGCAGAACCCCAAGTCAAATAAATCTCTTTTCTTGATAAATTGCCTAGTCTGTCATTCCTTTATGGCAACATTAAATGGAATAGAACACTAGCAACTTGGGGTTCTATCTTCTTTTCTAGGCAATATCTGTATTTTGTGCTATATTATCTAATTTATCTCATGTGTCTCTTGGGTATATTTTCTCATTTTGGTGGAGTGTATCTTCTTTCAGCATGAAACATACAATTCTTGAAAGGCTATGAATCTGAAAAAACATTCTTAATTTTCATATTTCATTAATATTTTGAATGGGATAAAAATGTAGATTGAAAATCATTATTTCTCATGCTTTTTGAAAGCAATACCTAACTTTTAGTGGTGGTGTTGTGGAAGCCTGAAGCTATTCTCATCCAAAATCCTCTCTCTGCTGTTTTCCTTTACTATCAGGGAGAATTTAAGATCTGTTACATTTTCCCCTGGGGTTCTGAAATTTCATGGTGACGTCCCTTCCTTGGCTATGTGATCCTTTCCTTCAACTGTGCTGAAAAATAAGGGGGAGCTGTCAATCTGAAAATTTTTGCTCTTCATTTTTGTAAAATTTTATTTTTATTTTTCTCTTATTTATTCCCTTTCATATTTCTGTTATCTTCTTCTCTCTCATCCTTTGAATACCCTGAACTAATGTTTTAATTTTATTATATTATTTTTTCTATTGCTTATAATGATATGCTTTCTAGGAGATGTTATCAATTTTATCATCCATTCTTTCTACTGATATTTTATTTCACCATTTAATTTTTAATATCTGAGAGGTATTTTCTGTTATCTATAGGGAAAAAAGCTCTCAGCTCTTTTTACATGGATGCAGTAACTACTTTTATATTTCTAAGTGTGTGTACACACATACATACACATCCACACCCATAGTCAGAGCAGCTGCCATCCAGTGGATAGCTGAGACAGGACCATAAGGTCTGGAGCCCTTGTCTTATCATAGGACAAATTCTGCAGGGCCATCTTAACTCCAGTGCTTCCTGTAGGACATTTTTGGAAGGCCACCATCACATTTTTGGAAGATCCATTCCTACTTTCGTCACTCCCTCCTCTGCTGCTGTGGATCCCAAGTGCACCCACGGTAAGCTTCTTGCATGCACAAGTCTGTCTCAGAGTTGGCTTCCCTGGGAAGGGACCTGTGCACTGAAGAGCAGCAACTCCCTGCAGCTGCAAACTCTGAGACCAGGTGCAATGTTTCCCGTTTTCTCACCCCAGCTGGTCCACACATTCTAACGTCAAATGACCCTCTTCCTTCTGTCAGATGACCTCCTGCTGCTCATTTCTCATAGCCAAATCTTAATCTCCATGGATTGTTGCAATAAATTGCTTCCCTGCCTTAGTTTCTTCCTTCTATGGTTTATCTCCCTTCTATGGGTAGTCACTTTTGTTGTTAGGTAAACATGTATGATGCCATTAGGTAAACATGTATGATACTGTGATTTATCTGCTCAGGTGCCCTGGGGCTTTGCACTGCTTTGTTTGATATAATCTCAGCAATTTAAATAACGTCAAGAACTATCACAATCTAGTTTATACCCTTTTGCCTTTTACAAGGCCATCTGGGGACACATCCTCATTTGTTCTACATTTTCTACATATTTAATATTTCTTAAAATATTGTAAATCTATCATTGCCACTTTCAGTTATTTGGCTTCACTCAGATGCTGTTCTCTCCCCTTCTCTCTACTGGAAAAAGTCGTGTCCTTCCTTCAACTTTCTGCTTCAACACCACCTTTACCCTGGAGTGTTCCCTCCCTTCTTCTGATCCAGTGAGTGGTCACATCTTTGGTGTATCTGTGGCCTTTTCTAGGTACATACCCCTCTCAGAGTGATTTTCTAGGTACACATCAGTCTTATATGCCAGTCTGAATTACTAGTTATTTATATTTATCT
Organism: Macaca fascicularis; assembly: GCF_037993035.2. NCBI lineage: Eukaryota > Metazoa > Chordata > Mammalia > Primates > Cercopithecidae > Macaca > Macaca fascicularis. The sequence goes on from NC_088387.1 coordinate 115,524,610, forward strand.
GGCTTCTCTACTTGACTAAGATATTTGCAATGGTTGACACTGTTTTTTCTTAAATAAGTCCCTCACTAATAAGATGCCTGGTACAGATTTGGTGACCAATGAATGTTGACATGATAAGGAAATAAGTGAATCAGTGTTGTGATTCCAAGTTCATTTGTTGTTAACTTGAATACATGTATACAGCATTTAATAAAATAGTAATTAAGATACCATTTTTAGAATTATTTACACATTTAATAAAAAAAACTTTTAGAGATTTCAGGCTCTGGTTAATATGGCTGAATATGAAAGCGAGGAAAGGCCCTGCTTCTAAGAACAGGCACACATTTAATTATTATCTTGCTAGATGAATATGAGCAGTTAAATTGCATGATCTATCTACTCCCTCCTTTCTTTTCTTTTCTTTTTCTGTTATTCTCGGATAAACCTTTGATATTTGTCCTGCTCATGTACCTCTTCAGCTAGACTGAATCTAGTCATTTTCATACTATCTCTTATTTCCATGACTGAAATCAAAATTCCTAGAGAAATGTTCTCTTAAGTGGGGTACTTTGACCCATCGTCATGTGGAGGAAAATAACTTTCATTTTTATGCATTCACTTACTAATTTTTTCATTTCATAAAAATATATACTATTGAATAGTTGAAGGCTTCAAAGAAATATGTGTCGCATGGCTGGGCACGGTGGCTCACACCTGTAATCCCAGCACTTTGGGGGGCCGAGGAGGATGGATCACAAGGTCAGGAGATAGAGACCATCCTGGCTAACATGGTGAAACCCTGTCTCTACTAAAAATACAAAAAATTAGCCATGCATGGTGGCGGTCGCCTGTAGTCCCAGCTACTCGGGAGGCTGAGGCAGGAGAATGGTGTGAACCCGGGAGGCGGAGCTTGCAGTGAGCTAAGATTGTGCCACTGCACACTAGCCTGGGTGACAGAGTGAGACTCCATCAAAAAAAAAAAAAAGAAATTTGTGTAGCATATATCTATAATTTAATGTGCATTAATAAGATGAATACTCCTGACCTTACCAAGCCAGCTAAGACCTAGCAGACTGCCAGTAGCACCAAGGGGGCCTCTTCCATCTGTTTCCTCGCCCACTTTCTCCTGCAAAACTCGACTAGCCTCAATTTTATGTTAATCATTCCTTTGTCTTATAAAAATAGTTGTGCTACATATTCATATTCATTCATATTTTATTAAATAATACCTTGCTCCTTTTTACTTGTTTTCGAACATTAAAAAGTGTTATGATGCTATATGGACTATTCTACAATTCGTTTTTTCCCACCCAATATGAGGATTCTAAGATTCAATATTTTTGCTACATATGGCTGTAATTCATTATTTTCACCTTTGTATAATACTTAATTTTGTAAATATATTATAATTTATTTATTACTTCTCTTTTTATTAGACATGTAGTTGATGTTCAATTTTTTTACTAGAAACATTGCTTCTATGAACATAAGAATCAACACATCTAAGAAGGGTAATTATCTTTCAATTCAATAAATCTTTGAATTTTAATACATTCTTACATTTTCTCCATAAGTTTACTACATAGATTTTGTTAGAATTATTTTCAGGTTTCATGTATATTGCTATTACAAATGCCATTTTTAATCTTTAAATTTATTTTTCTGTCTGTTTCTTATAAGTAGAAATTCAGTTGAGTGTGTAAATTGTGTTTAATATTGTCCACTGATGCTCATATTCATCCCAAACATTCTAGGTTATTACAGAGACTGGAAAGCTAGATGCCCTGCCTCCCAGGATGCCTTGCTGCCTTGCCAGCTCACTGGCTTAGACTCTGTGCCTGAGTGAGTCATCTGAGTCTAAGGGAAGCAATGCATTACTTGCTTCCACGGAAGCCACAGGCAGTGCAGTCTTTATCTGTCAGCAGATGTGGGCATCTGGGTATCTACCAGAAATTCACTGGCTTTGTTGCTTCATGTGACCAAGATTATCAGCATCATTTTCTCGGTTCCATAAACTACAATGACTTCTCTATTCTCTGTTCCCTGGCCCTTGAAAGACTTCAGAAGCCTCTGTTGTTGGCTAAACTATGTATCCAAAAAAGATATATTGAAGTCCTAATCCCTGATACCTGTGAATGAAACCTTCTTTGGACATAGGGTCTTTTCTGATACACTTAGTTATGAATAGGTCATGCTGAAGCATGGGGGTGCCCAGATCCACTATGACTGCTGTCCTTCTGAGAAGAAGAGAATAAGTACAGTGACAGAGACACAGGAAAGAAGGCCTTGTGAGGACAGAGGTGGAGGGTGGAGTGATGCAGTTACCTTCTGAGAAGAAGAGAAGAAATATAGTGATGGACAGAGTCACACAGTAAACAAGACCTTGTGAAGACAGAGCTGAAGGGCAGAGGGATGCAACTACCTTCTGAGAAGAGAAGAAATATAGTATAGGACAGAGATACATAGGAAAGAAGTTCTTGCGAAGACAGAGGTGAAGGGTGGAGTGATGCAGCCACAAGCCTTTGAATTCCAGGGTTGGCCGGTAACCACTGGATGCTGGAGTAGGCATGATGGGATTCTCTCATAGGCCTTGAGAGAGACTGTGGCCCTGCTGACACCTTGATTGTGGACATATAGCCTCCAAACTGCAAGAGAATAAATATTAACTGTATTAAGCCACTTAGTTTGTCACAATTTTTTATAGCAACAGCTGAACACTAACACAGCCTCCAATTTCCTGAATTAAACCATTTTCTGTTTTAAATACCAGAGCAGATTCTCTTTCCCTGATTGAATCCTATCTAACATATATTGAATTTGTGGCTTCCAATGTACTAAAGCATTTTATTAAATTTAATAATTTGTCTGTGGTATCATTTTGGTTTTCTCTTTCAGAATAATATTATCTTCCGTATATTTTGACTTACTATTTTCTTGACTTACTGCATTGGTGAGAACCACCAGTGCGGTGTTAAATGGAAGCATGGTAATACACACACTTGCTTTGTTCCTGCTTTTGAGGTTAATTATTCTAATATTTCAGGATGAATAACAATGTCTATTATAGATTGTTGGTATCTACATTTTGCCAAGTTAATGATGTTGTCTTTATTCTTGATTTGCAAAGAATTAAAGTGAACTTAAATGGGTGTCTAAATTTACCAAGTTTTTGTTATTGAAATAATCAAATTTCTTTATTTTAATCATATCATATGAATGACTTTCATGGATACTTGAATGATAAGCCATCTTTATTGTCTGATATGGTTTGATTGTGTCCTTACCCAAATCTCATGTCAAATAGTAATCCTCACATATCAGGGGTGGGACCTAGTGGAAAGTGATTGGATCATGGGGGTAGATTTCCCCTATGCTATACTCATGATAGTGAGTGACAGTTATCATCAGGCCTGAAGGTTTAAAACTGTGGCACATTCCCCCTCATGCTATCTGTCCTGCAACCATGTAAGATGAGCCTTCCTTCCCCTTTACCTTCTGTCACAATTGTAAGTTTCCTGAGGCCTCCCCAGATATGTGGAACTATCAGTCAATTAAATCTCTTTTCTTTATAAATTACCCAGTCTCAGGTAGTTCTTTATTGCAGTGTGAAAATGGATTAATACAGAAAATTGGTACCAGGAAACTGGGGTATTTCTACAAAAATACCTGAAAATGTGGAAACTACTTTGGAACTGGGTAACAGGCAGAGGTTGGAAGAGTTCAGAGGGCTCAGAAGAAGACAGGAAGGTGTGGGAAAATTTGGTGCTTCCTAGAGACTTAGAGAAATTTCTAACCAGCGAAACATTCAAGAATCAGCCTGGTTGCTTCTAACAGTGTATGCATTCACAAAGCAATGGTTTAAAATTAGAACTTTTGTTTAAAAGGAAAGCAGAGCATAAAAGTTCAGAACATTTGCAGCCTGACCATGTGGTAGAAAAGGAAAACCCATTTTCTGGGGAGAAATTCAAACCTCTGTAGAAATTTGCATAAGTGAAGAGAAGTGAAATGTTAATAGCCAAGGCAATGGGGAAGATGTATCCAGGGCATGTCAGAGACCTTCACAGCAAATCCTCCCATCACAGGCCTGGAGGCCTAGGAGTAAAAAAAGGCTTCATGGGCCAGACTCAGGGCCTCATTGCTCTGTACAGACTCAGGACATGGTACCCTGTATCCTAGCTTCTCCAGTTCCAGCCATGGCCAAAAGGGACCAAGGTACAGCTCCAGGCCATGGCTTCAGAAGGTGCAAACCCCAGGCTTTGGCAGCTTCCATGTAGTATTGGGTCTGTGGGTATGCAGAAGTCAATAATTGAGGTTTGGGAACCTCCATCTAGATTTCAGAGGATGCATGGAAACCCCTGGATATCCAGGCAGAAGTTTGCTGGAGGGGTGGAGCCCTCATGAAGAACCTCTACTAGGGCATTGCAGAGGGAAATCTGAGGTTGGAGACCCCACACAGAGTCCCCAGCTGGGACACTGCCTAGTGAAGCTATGAGAAGAGAGCCACCATCCTCCAGACCCCAAAATGTTAGATTCACCAACAGCTAGTACCATGTGGCTAGAAAAGCTGCAGGCACTCAATATCAGCCCATGAAAGCAGGTGGAGGGGCTATATCCTGCAGACTCACAGGGGCAGAACTGCCCAAGGCCTTGAGAGCCCACCTCTTGCATCAGTGTGCCCTGGATGTGAGACGTGGAGTCAAAGAAGATAATTTTGGAACTTTACATTTTAATGACTGCCTTGCTGGGTTTTGGACTTGCATGGGGCTTGGTTTTGGTCAACTGGCCCTTGATTTTGGCTAATTTCTCCCTTTTGCAATGGGAGCATTTACCCAATGCCTATACCCCCATTGTATCTTGGAAGTGACTAATATGTTTTTGATTTTACAAGCTCATAGGTGGAAGAGACTTGTCTCAGATGAGACTTTGAACTTGGACTTTTGAGTTAATTAGGGAATGAGTTAAGTCTTTGGGGGACTGTTGGGAAGACATGATTAGTTTTGAAATTTGAGAAGGACATGAGATATGGGAGGTTCCAGGGATGGAATGAAATGGCTTCACTTTGTGCTCCCACCCTAATCTCATGTCAAATTGTAATCCTCATGTCAAGGGAGGGACTTGGTGGGAAGTAATTGGATAATGGAGGCAGATTACCCCATGCTGTTCTCATTATAATGAGTGTGTTCTCAAGAGATCTGATGGCTTCAAAGTGTTGTACTTCCCCCGCTTGCCCTTTCTCTCTCCTGCCACCATGTAAGACTTGCCTTGCTTTCCGTTTGCCTTCTGCCATGATGGTAAGTTTTCTGAGGCTTCCCCAATCATGTGGGACTGTGAGTTACTTAAACCTCTTTTCTTTATAAATTACCCAGTCCCGGGTACTTCTTTTACAGCAGTGTGAAAATGGACAAATATGGTAACTATATAACACAGACATGTTTATACCCATATGTGTCTTGAGACACCTTCTTCTTCACCATATTTTTCCTTTCTAGTGAGCCTCAGGTCAAGACTGTGAGTTCTACAGCCACATTCAAAGGTTCCATTCCTCGGTTTGCCACATACTAGCTTGTGCCTTAGCTTTTTAATCTGTAAAATGATAATAATAGTCAGACTGTTCTAGGATTATTGTGAGAATTAAATTAGTTTATATATTTTAAGTCTTTGAAGAAGTTCTTGACTCTGGATAAGTATGCCTTGAAAATTCTCTCTCTTCTCAGTAGTTGATGCTATTGAATGTGGCCCCAGGCTGATGACAAATGCAAAGTGACCCTGGGAACAAAAGTGCAGTGATGGCACGTTGATACATTCTGATTTTTGAGATGATCCCAAAAATATTTTTATTATTTTTGAGAGTACTATTAAAATAAAAACATGAAATTAAGAAGTATATTTTCTTGAGATTCATTAAATCACTGAGACTTATGCTTGGCCTTCTCAGACCAGAGACACCATTCAGGACAGTATTTGTCTTGAGGGCAGGAACCACACAGAGGTATCTACCCAGCACCCAGTACCGTGCCTTCATAGACAATAGCATGTGTGGAAAGAGTCCTTGCAATTGACCTATGTTGTACTCAAAGTGTGTTCTAGTAGACCAGAAATTAGTAGCTCTTCAGCTCCTCTGAATCCCTTGAATGCTTTCTGCTAATTTTATAAAACTGTTGGCTGATTTTGTTGATCTAGATAGAAAGATAACATGTTAAATAAATTTGTAATTTGGCACAATGAAATAAAGGCACCTGATAAATTTTCAAAGTTGATCTTTCATCTGAGAACACTAAGTGTGGTCACTAGTTAACAACCCCACACACTGTTAAATATCTGCATTTTGTCCTCTTCACAAATGAGACTCTTGAGGGCCAGCTTCCTTTCTCTCTGATTTTTCACACCCATGGTTCACTGAAAGATGCTTGGCTAACAGTAAGCCCTTAGAAAACTCTTTTGAGTAAGTCAATAAATGATGAAATGTCTTATTTGTACAACACTGCCCAATTTGGGATGTCAATAGATCCAAATGCAGTTTTACTACCTGGGAAGTAAATAAACATTAGATCCACTCTATCATTTCAATCTTGGATGTATTCATTCCTGTTCAAACGTGTGCTTGCTACACAACTTATCTGAGCCTCAGTTTCTCCTTCAGACTGGTTAGAGGAAATTAAGTGAGGTAACACATGAAAAATCATTAGCATTGTATTACTTTATTTGCCTACTGAATGATGTAATCTCTCTCTCTCTCTCTATCTATACATACATATATATGTGTGTGTGTGTGTGTGTGTATTTATAAATTTTTGTCCTATTCCCTTTTTTGAGTATCAAGAATGAAACAATCTCTTGCTCTCTTTCTTTCTCTCTACTGAAGCAAATTTTTTGTCTTCTAGCGTGTTAACAGAGCCCATGCTCTAAGCTCTTTAAATATTCAGGTTCAGATTGTGTATTCCAAATTATTTGATATATTCCAAATAGGTTAATATACTAATGCATTTGAAATATATCATGATGAGTGTAAAGAAAACATATTGACTAGCCCAGACTGCACAGCATTATACAAGCAAGACATTTTATCTTCACTGATTTAGCATTTTCTAGAGAATTACTGTTTGCCAAGCATCATTCAGTGCACCATGGGCATGCAGAACTAGGAAGAAAGAAAGTTGGCCTTCAAAATCCTAAATTTGCAAAGAGGACAAAGTATACAGATATGAACCAACTTGTGAGTACTTTACTGAGTATACTCAGGTGAAATATCAGTGAAAATTTTGCAAGCTCCTAAATTTGTGTTGAATTGAATAATTGTTCCAAGTAACTAACAAATTACGATTCCTAGGAATCAGCAGCTCTTTTGTCAGGTAGGTGAGGTGGTAGTGACAAAACTGTGCAATCAATTCACCAAGAAACCCAAAAGTGTCCCATTAGTAAAGGTCAGAGATGAATATTTGACCTACATTTCTACACCAAACAGACCCGAGACTCAGCAAACAGAACGTTTTCCTGCAGAAACACCATAACAATGCATAATGCTTCGAGGCACTCCACAGACAGGCTCCCAATGCTGCCAGACACAGTACCCAGTGCTGCACATGTGTTTATTTGCATGTGAGAAGATTAGTCACATGTTTCCCAAATCACAGGTTTTAGTTTCCGAAGTGCGCTTAGTAGATTATATCCCTAAATTAGTATGGAAAGCAATGCTCTGTGAACACACCAGATGAGAGATTCAGAAATTCATAACTCTTTCATTCCCACTCAATTATCTCTGTGGTTTCTATACACTGTGCATGCCTCATGGATGGCTGTTCATCTTGTCAGGGATTCTTAAAATAATTTATAAGAATGTCACGCCAATGAAAGAAAACACTTGTGTGTTATTTTTAGTGGTTGAAATCCATTGTTTTACACTTGATTGACTGCAAATAGCTAAAAAGAATTTCTCCAGTCTGGAAAAATAAATTTACTTAAAAAAAGGTATGGAGTATATAATTTCAACAATAAAGTGAATTCACTAAGGGAAAAGGATAAAATCATAAAGAGGAGCACTTAGCAGTAGCAAAAATTGCTAGCTCAGCAGCAGGACTGAGTGCGTTTGCTCACAAAGTCACCTGGTATGGCAGGGATCAGTTGAGAAGAAAGAGGCAGCTGCATTGAAGGGTTTCGGGAGGTATGTGCACTGGGACCAAAGCACTGGGAGCTTAAGACTGAGATCTGTATTCACATGAGAATAAAATAGACAGGATCAGAGGTATGAAGAGGTCACGGGAGTTAAGTTTACATATTCAAACAATTTATTATTTGATTTTGTTTGCCTGGGTTTTAGTGACCTTGACACAGACCATATGTGGAAAGACGGACAGCGAATTCATCTAGGTTTTTCGACTGGACCAAGCATTAACTAAGGTGAGGCCTTGAGCTAAGAGAGGCCAGTTCTCACTAACAGGTATTTCAGCAATAGGAAATTGAGTAACAAGGAGTCTGGAATTATAGAACAATTATTGTTAAGTGCAGGTTAGGGGAAGGGCTTGGTCAAGGAACACAAACAAAAAACTTGCTTCGAAGACTAGAAGCAGCCACCAACCAAAGAGATTTGGCAGCACCCCAGCTCTAAGATTTGGAAAAGAACATAAAGTTTTTCTAGATCAACTGCTCCTACCAAGTGCGTAAACCTTCTCCATAGCATCCCTGGTAAATGGTCAGCTAAAACCTGCATGAGCACCTGGGTAAACATTTCACCAGGGAGCCCACTCTCCTTTGGCTCCTTTGTGATTAGAAATTGCCTTCCTCATACTGGGCAGGATGCAGTGTTCTCCATCAGGCATCCTTGCTCCCTTCTCTGAGGTCCAGAGTTGGATTTAGGCTCTGGAATAGGATAATTATTACAAATGTGAATTACACAGTCTGAAGGAGAAGTTTGGAGCTACTAAGCGGCAATGAACCAGGAAAACTTTTGTAAATGGCCTCATTTTTATAGAAGAAGGAAATGCAGATCCGAAAGGATAAAAGAATGTGTGTGAGTTTATAGAGTATGAACTAGGACTAAAATTAAGATTTTCTCTAGCTTTCTGATTTTTTTCTATCATCACACACCCCCAGAATCATCACAGGAGGGTGTTGGGTCTTAGGAACCATAAAACCTTGCTCTTACATCATTCCAGACTGATGAAAAGAAACCCTAGGTAATAAATCCTAGGTAAAGCCTTCCTAAGAAGACATTCTATCAGCCAGTTCCAATCACCCATCCCAAGTGTGATAAACAGTTGACAGAGATATTTTGCTTATTCCTCATGCTTATTCCTTATACTGTTCATTCTCTGGAATATGACTCATGACCGTTCTGCAGATGAAGGCATCAGATATTAGATCTAAGTTAACTGAGTCATTTCCTCTTTAAATGAAATGATGCTCCCTCAAAAATCTTGCTTGGCAAACCTCTCTGGGACACTCTTATATCCCCACAAAGTTCATTTTATTGCTCTCTCTTTTTCTTTTCAGTCTGGTAATAATGCTCAATAGGCTTGTAAAGTATGTCTATCTTTCCTTAAGTTGAATGACTCTTTAGTTGGTCTTACCTTCTAGACACAAGTTTATAAATATTCTCATATCCTTTTAAATAAAGTGTTTTGTTTCTCTCTTTCATCCACCCTCCCTTTTTATTTTTTTAAGAAAGATGTATCTCTGTGAGGATTATAATATCTTTTAGCTAGTAATAGAGCCTTGGAAAAATTGGAATTCTTGGCTTTTTTTTTTTTTTTGCATTCTTATTTAAGCTTTTTGCCCTTAATTGATTGTTGGATAAGAGGAGTGGTCAGTAGGGATAGGCTTTACCACTTGCAAGAGTATGAGCAATCTAGAGTACACACATAATGTAATCCATAGAAATTTTGCTATTAAGCATTAGTACTAAATATTACTATGTAATTATCAGCACAATTAAAAGAAAAGGTACATCTATTTTTTATAAATTATAAAACATCTTTCCCACCCCTTCCCTGTCCCATCCTATCCCTTTTTCACCCTAATATCATAATATCATTATCTCCAACACATACTCATTAGTTAGAACTACACAGATAGAGGGAGGTGTGCAGTGACAAACACGCAAAAGAAAAAGAAGGGCTTAGTGTTTCTAAATACGTGGTTGTGCAAAGACATGACATCTTTTACATTTTGTTTAGGCGGAAGAGTCACATGGGTCTCCCTTGCATTGTCAGGTGACATTTTGTTCAAGCAAAAAAGCAGTGTGAATACTGGACAAATACGTGTTAAATACAGTTGGTCAATTAAGTTTGAATTTCAGATAAGCAATAAATTAATTGTATACAATTATTTCTAAATATGACATGGGAAATACTTATACTGAAAAATTACTCAATTATTGTACCGGAAATTCAAATTTACCTGAGCATTTTGTATTTTTTTCTTTTTTTGTGGTGAACAAAGTTTCACTATATTGCCCAGGCAGGTCTTGAACTCCTGAGCTCAAACTATCCTCCTGCCTCTGCCTCCCTGAGAGCTGGGATTACAGGCATGAACCACCACACCCAGCCTGTATTTTTTTTTTTTTTTTTTTTTTTTTTTTTGAGACGGAGTCTCGCTCTGTCACCCGGGCTGGAGTGCAGTGGCGGGATCTCAGCTCACTGCAAGCTCTGCCTCCCGGGTTCACGCCATTCTCCTGCCTCAGCCTCCCGAGTAGCTGGGACTACAGGTGCCGCCACCTCGCCCGGCTAGTTTTTTGTATTTTTTAGTAGAGACGGGGTTTCACCGTGTTAGCCAGGATGGTCTCGATTTCCTGACCTCGTGATCCGCCCGTCTCGGCCTCCCAAAGTGCTGGGATTACAGGCTTGAGCCACCGCGCCCAGCCCAGCCTATATTTTTATTTGCTAAATCATCTAACAATCTTAAAAATGAGCCAGCTGATACTAGAAAGTAAAAAAAAAAAAGTGTCAGTGTCCCTGGAGCAAAAACATGTCCTTATGTACATCTGGTATTATCATCAGAATTTGATATTATAACCTCGATCTCGAAAGTTCTCAAAAAGCTTTTATAAACATTATCTATAAACAAGATAAATTAACTATTCCCATTTTGCACATGACGAGGCTGATACTTACGGTGGTCCGGAGATTGGCCCAATGTAAAAATGATCCTAAAAGATGGGACTGAAACTAGTATCATGGTCTTTTGATTCCCACTCCATATTTCCAGGTAGACATCAAAATAATTAATTGGGTTATAAATAATCCAATCCATCTAGTCATATTAGTCACAATCACCAGCCCTGGGCAGTAATTATATGTCTTGGCAATGGCCACTCTGCTTGGAATTGATAAAATGATCAGGGGAGCGTCCAAATCCAACTATGTCCAGGAAGCAATGTGAACTGCATTGGAAGCCCTGCGTTAATCTGCATAAACACAGTCTAGCTGCCGGTTGGTGATGTTGTCCCACTATTTCTTGAAAAATCTACAAATTTTAATACAGTTCATATATTTCCATTTTTCTATACAAGTGGCAATATAATTTGGTGTCAAGGAACTACATGGTTGTTAAGAATAATTCATAGACTATTGGTTTTTTAGCCATGGAAGGATGAAAGTAATGTCATGACACTTCCATTCACAGATCTGAAGAGTAACTGAACAGGATTTTTTATTTGACTGCATTTGCGAGGCTGGCACCCACAGAGACATAGACTTTTCATTTAAAATTCAGCCCTTCTGTGAGATGCTGAGTGATGTTCTTGGAACCAGACAAAATTGACCGGAATTTGTGAAAAGGTAATCAACTATTCCTTGCCTACTGAAACCAGTGAATATATGTACACACTGCTTTGAGAATCTGTTCTTTTTGTTACAGAACAGATGTCTGGGAGGTTTTTGGCAGGCCCCACTCTGTCAAACAGTCCGGTTTTGACAGCTACTTGCTTGAGGGATGGCTGAAATGCAAAGTATTTCTGATCAGAATATTATATTCATCTGGATGTTAATTACTGTGTCTGCCTTGGTATAAATAATTAATTATGCAAAACCCACACAGCTGCTGCTGGACAGAGTTAAGTGACTTGCTGTCAAAGTCTCACAGTTCTGGAAGGAAAGGAGGATTTAGTAAAACATGCGCTGTAACAGAGAATATGGTATGAGGATCTTCTTGTCAGGATCCTTCTTTCATTGAATAAAAGACCGTTATACCTCAGCGTGGCATGTGTGTGTGTGTGTGTGTTTTAAATAAAGAAATAGCTCCTAATTTACTTTAAGTTGGCCCTGAAAACAACTCTCTTTTCTAGTTATTAAGTAGTTTTCTAGGAATTCACATACCACATTGTTAGAGAACTTATGAATGTGATGAAAACAGGAAACATTTAGGAGTTCAACTGGTAACTCCTAAATCAGTTGAACTCCTAAATCTCTCCTATTTTCATCACATGCATAAGTCTCAACAGTTCAGAATATCCCACGGAATTGGACGTGTAGGTCACACTGAAGTAGGTGAGCTTTTTGTTTGCTTGCTTCAGAAAAGACACTGACAGACCCAGCTCATTTTATTCACTTCCAGATTTATATGAGTATTACTGATATGGTCACTCGTGAATATGTGAATGCCTAGACTGCTGAGAAATGATACTGCATCCATTAAAAAAGTTAATCTCTACATTAATTAATCCAAGTGCAAATGACTTTTTTTAAATGTCTAAATGCATCTAGAAGTTCAATTGATGTAGGGTAGGTGCTAGTTCCATGTGACACTTTTTGGCAAAACAGCATTGCGTGTAGCAGCAGCGATAGGAAAAGGGGAAAAAAGCTGCCTCTCAAACCAAGGCATTGGTAGATTTATCAGATGGTTTTGTTTTGTGCAAATATTGCTATTACTGCAATGAAGCAAAGTGCTAGAGATTATAAATAATTTTGGTAGAGACAAGGAACAAAATGTCTTTTAGAGGAGGCAGCTGCAGCGCAGTGGAGGGAGTGTGGTTTGTGAGAACGCAGGCCCAGGGTTCCAGGCTCTGTCATCTGTTGGCTGGTTGACCTAGGATCAATCACAGAATGTTTCTGAGCCTTTCCTCTGCACTTATCCAGGGCTGCTGACAGCATCCAATGATGATAATGGACATGGAAACACTTTACCAACTGAAATATTATTTAAAAACCTAAAATATCATTCCACATTCAGCAACTCATTGTTGAGTACGTTAGTGCTTCTACGGAAATGTCTACTGTGACAATTCTTCCTTTTCAATCTACCTCTTATTTATTCACCCAGCCAGCTTCTCTTCTTTCCCATCATCGCACCAGACACTGATTTAGGTGTAGGGAATTGCTGGGAATGAAACAACAGAAGTAGTCCCGACCATCCTGGAGCTCATAGCCCAGCGAGAATAAACACATAAATGTATGTCAATAAAATAATTACAAATGCTGCTAAGCAGCAAACAAATTGAGATGGTGAAGTGAAGGAATGAATGTGTAATTTTAGAGGGGCGATTGGGAAAAGCCTCTTTGGGGAAACACGCTTAATTCTTGCACAGATAGCTAAATGAAAAGATGAACCCAAACGTGGTAAAATCTGGGGGAAATATCCTCAAATTGGTACATCCTCTGCTTATTGAAGGGCTGAGGGAATATCAGTGGTTCATGAGGAGACAGGGACAGAGATGCAGTTCAGCTCCCTCACCTTGCAAGATCACCAAACTGAACCCAGCACACAGCAACTCTCTGATGTTCATTCACAGAAGACACACCATGTGGCTGTAATCCATTTGATTTTCTTGACAGAACAATTATATTGTCTTAGCTTGAAGAAAATTAGGGTTATACAGAAAAGTAAAAATGAAACAAAAATCTCAGCACATGTGCCTTTAAGGAAATGCAAGTCTGCCATATTTTTAGTTTTCTTCCCTGTTGAACTTTGACTTAATGAATACTAAAGCTTTGTCACACATTATAGAACAACCCATCAAAGACACATGACAAGTAAAGAAAATTAGGATGCATTCTTTAAATCCATATACATAACACCTTTAATAAGATATCAAACAAAATGTCTTATTTCCCTACACTCTAGTACCCTCTTTGCATGACATTAACTGGATAATTGTTTTCTGCTTTCCTGTGTGTTGATGGAGATGTTGCATACTTGCCCAGATGCGTGAACTCTGCGTAGACAACAGGGTGCAGACCTCAGGATCAGGGGAGCCTCAGCACACTTTCCATTCCTTCCAACCTGCTCAGCATGAGTTATTCATTACGTCACAGCCAGTCACCCATGGGTGTACTCAGGTGGACCCCCACCATTTATTCCACCATAGTTAATGCAGAGATTTTCCCTTGTATTTAGAACAATCCCCTTTGGTTACAAGGGGCTACTGTAGCCTGAAAAGTGGCTCAATATCGTAAATACATCAGTGTCAACAGCATCTAGTAGAAGCAATTAATAAGCTAAGGATGACAGATAAATAACGAAAGAGTAGAGTCTAGAGCAAAATAATGGAACTTAGAGCCCATTTCCTATATTTTTATTTCCTTTATTTTTTCATGTTTTAAAGCTAAAAATATAAAAAAGTGTTAAATTCAATAGTAAATAACGCATAAATTCTTGTAATGAAAAGCGACAATTCTCTACTCTGTCACTTCCAAATCTCACACTCTTCATATTTTATTTTAGTTCTGGTTATCTTTACAGAGTTAAATAATATCCTTTTAATATTATTTTAGATGATGACTATTAAATTCCAGCCATGAAAGATGGAACTTTAGCTCATTTCACTTATTCATTCAATTCTTCAACACTGAATACCTCATATATTATTCAAAGTTCTGTGAATATAAAAGTGAAAAATAAATATCATGGCTCTGCCCCTAAGGGAGTAGACAAAAAATACACAAATAGACATACAATATAATTTTACATAGTGATTAGCTCTGTGAAGAATATTAAAGAAGGGCAAAGAAACAAAAAATTGAAGGAGGTTTCTACTTTAGATACGATGGTCAGGCAAAGCCTTTCTGATAACGTAACATTCGCAACCTGAATGAGGAAGCAATTTGGGAGAAGTGCCTTCTTGAAAGAGAATTCTAAGGAGGGAGTTGCTTGCTTTGGATGTCCAAGGAGAAGCAAGGCATTTGGGGTTGGAGTAGGGATGCAGGCAGTTTGGTCACTGCCTGGTATGTCAGCAATATGGCTCTAGGTTGTATGAACTGAGACCTGCCAGGAGAGGCAATGAGGTCAATGGTTACCTGTTCAAAGTTATTCACAGTTTGAGAGGAAATATCAGGGAATTGAGAGCAGAAGAGAGAAATAATTTGCCTTATTTACAAAACTAAAACAAATGTACAAAACTGAGTATATGTCATAAGACTGTAGCTCTGTGGGTTTGCATGAAGTGAATAATACCCAGATTGAGAAATCTAAAATTAATAGAAATATGAATCCCCTCTTGAGCTTTCTCCAAGTCAGTACTCACCATCTTCACAAAGATAAGCACAACTATGAATTCTGTCAACATAGATTAGTTTTGCCTAACTTTGAACTTTTTGTAAAAGCAATCATTAATATGCACATATTTGTGTCTGACTATATTTATTCAATATTATATTTCTATTGAAATATAATGTCTAGAGATATGTGGTAAAATTTTCAGTGTTGAGTGTGGATTTCTTATTATGTCCTTTTAATTTTATCAACTGTTACTTTATGTATTTTGAAGCTGGGTTAGTAAGTGCATTTAGAGCCATTGTATCTTTCTATTGATTTCTATTATTATTTTGAAATGCCTTTCATATTTTCTAGTAGTTTTTTTTTTTTTTTGCTATAAAATCTACTTTGTTTTAAATTATGGTAGATATACCAGCTTTCTTTTGGTTTTCCTTTTCCTTTCTTCAGTTTTTACGTTTATCTCTGCTTATATTTAAATGCTCATCTTTTAAGCGCATCTATTTTCTAATATTTTATTTTTAATTGGATTATTCACTATGTTTTCATTAAATTTTATTACTATTTTGGGAGAGTTAAACCGCTATCTGTCTCATTTGGGGGTGTAAGTTAAAAGAGCATTTAGTTCACCATCATGAACCAGACATTCCTCCATTGGAATTTTTTTATAAATATTAACTAGCCTATGTGACATAAAACATATCGCAAGCATATATACTTCATAGTTTCCTTATCTGCACAGGAAGGTAGGTAATACGACCTGTACACAAATTATTAAATATTTCCATATTTATCAAATTAGGGAATACATTTAGTGTAAAGCATGTGGCAAATATTAGTTATTATATGCTAATTTGAAGTAAAAATATTTGGTGTGCATTTATCATGACTTCTATTAGATTTGTCTAATTGCATTTTCTTCACATGACATATCATTGATTCATGGCATTAACAGATTTTTTAAATTACAAAACACAGTTGATCTCACTATCTCTGGGGGAAAAAAAGTCAGTGCAAAATGCACATACTGTGAAAACAAAGCACTCTTTCCCAAAGAGTGGAAAGTCCTATCGCTGCCATGCTCTTGAGTGCAAAAATGGGAGTTAGCTGTGTAGGAGCTGTGCACCCACTGGCAATTCTCTTGTAAGGCAATTAAAGAGTTTGGGGATATATTCACTTGGAGTCTTAAACTGAACAAAAATATGGTTTTTAACCAGCCACTTCTGAGTTGTGATCAAAGAGAATATAAAAGAGCCAGGATCAAGAAAGCTATTTGTTGGCCAAAACAATATAAGCCAAATACAATGTAATTAAACTGGACTAGATATTATGACCTGCATGTTAAACCAAGAAAACCAATTACAGAAATGGAGAACAAAGAATAGTTTCTTAGCATTAGATCATGCAAACAGATTTTAGGAGTTTTAGATGATCACGTAAAAAATACCTATGTTTAAACCATAGATTCAAAAAAAAAAAAAAAAAAAAAAAACCAATGTGATCTGAAGCTGAATTACTCTGAGCCTCATTTGTAGAAGAAGGGCATGGATGAACTGCTGGGTGTGCAGCTTCCCAGAGAAAATGTCACCCTGTGTCTCTCAGTGACATTCACAGAAGAATGCTCAGCACCATGGAAGAATTAAAATCACTTCATGAAAGAAATGGGTAAAGAAGTGTCTTCTCTATCTCGGAGCTGAGTGAACAAAAGCTAAAGCAGTAGATGTCTTAGAGGAACCAGTGACTTTCTAGGATCAGCTGGGTGGGATGAGATAAAAAGAATGAATTACAAACTTCTCATCTTTCTTTTCAGTTGATGATGAGAGCCAATAGCTCAGAACAACGTTCAAATGTTAACTTCCGTTAAGACTTTGTCAACTATCTGGTTTCCAGAAAACAGCACTCAAACCCAGTGTTTAAGAGATGTGGGTTTACACCCTGTTTCTGTCTTACAACTTGATTGTTTTGTTACTTTATGATTTATTTTCTCTGAACCTCAGTCTCCTCATCTGGAAAAATAAGGAGAATATTTCTCACACGGCAAGGTTTTGGTAAGAAATATTGAGCTAAGGCATGTACAATGGAGATTATATTTCTGAAAGAATTGCTTTCCATTTAAAGCTCAGCTATGGGGCAGGAGTGGGTCCAATGGAGGATGGGAGAGAGGGAAACTGTCAGGTAAATAAGGAAGGACAGGAGTGGAAGGTGATGAAAGCAGATTTTATTCAGCCTATAGCAGTAGGGGAGAGAGTCCTGGAAACCAAGCTCCTCTTAGGTTTTTGCAGGAGTGACTGATTATTTTAAAGGGAGAACTAGGGAGTAGGAAGGGAACTAGCCAGGACAGAAGCAGAGGCAGGGAGGTGGAAATTGACAAAAAGCAGGAAAGTGGAGATGTTGGCTGGTCAATGTGATTAGTTTTTTCTTAGGGAAGATAGGTCCCTGTCCTCCCACAGAGACTGGGAGACACGGTCCTGTCTTCAGGTATTGGCTGGATGAACGGCAAGTTTTTTGGGGAGCGTTGGGGTTTCCCAGGCAGGAATTTAAGAGGGGACTAGAGTTGTGGTCCTAGAGACATGGCTTTGAGCTGTTAGACACTATGCTAGTGCTTTCAAGTCTCTTCACGTGTTGGCAGGTGAGAGGAGTGGACAAAAACATTTGTGTTGAGAGTCTGTAGTTCTTACAGGCTAAGTTTGAGGCTTGTTGAGAAGAGGGCTCAGAGGAGGCTGCATTTGGTCAAAACTTACCCTGTTCTAGTGCCACAGAATGGAAGAAAAGGTAAATTGTGATAGTAAATATAGATTTTTGTACCGCAAATTAGGCATAAAATTAAATTAGAAAGTGAATTCTGAGAAAAATAAATAAGATTGCCCATTGTTCACACTTTAGCTGAAAAAGTATAGACTTTGGAAATAGATTGACCTGGACTTAATTTTCTTCTCTTCTACCCTTTTTTAAATTTGTGCAATATTCCACAGAACACATTTTCTGATACTAAATTTCCTAATTTGAAAGAAGGAATATCAATATGAGCAAATAAAGTAAACCTATCAAGATACAGTTCATATATAATGGAATTGGAGGTTGGCTTGGACCCTCCACCTAGCTTCCCTGCTCTCAGACAGTGGTGGGTGGAATTGTTTGACAACCTGGGAGAGAGAACAAGATGAGAGTGGTGGTGAGAGTAAGTTCTTGAGAAAATAACAGTCTCCTCTAGGGAGAAGGGGAGGTGGAGAACTTACTGCTGCATCCTACTATTAGGTTGCTGCAAAAGTAATTATGGTTTTGCTATTAAAGGTAGTGGCAAAACATTAGTATTCTAATGTTTTAGAATTAAAACATTAGAATAATATTTTGCACCAACCTAATAACAAAGTATTAGGTTGGTGTAAAAGTAATTACGGTTTTTGCCATTACCTTTACTTTTGCACCAACACTAATAATCACCTGATTTTGCAGAGGTGACTGCCAAATTTACCTCTCACCCATTGCAATAGGCTGAAGTATTAGCCATTCACAGGACCAAGAATCATTTGCATCTAGGCAATTTTTGCCTCACTCCAAGGCTGCATCCACATCCTCTTCTCTTGGATATTTCTATCACTCCTAGCCTAGAGGCTTCCTCATCTCATAACATCATTTTTGATACACCTCTTGCTGGTCTCCAGACTGGCTTATCTTCACTCTAGTCTTATTTTCCAGATGTCAGTTTCTCAGGGCTCCTCTTCCCTCCTCCATGTGGGTCCTGGAGGAGTTCTCTAATGACATGTCATGTGACATCTAAATTCCTCAGCCTCCAGTGAAGTCCCTTGATAACTATAATGTCTGGGTCTCCAACTTTATCTCTAGACCCCACTAATTGTCTCCCCTTCTACATCATGAGTTGGCGAACTTTTTCTAAAAAGGTCTTGATAATAAATATTTTCAGCTCTAGAAGCCATATGTTGGGACTGCTCAACTCTGCCATTGTAATGCAAGTCAGCCACAGACAATGTAGAAACTGATGGGCCCCCTATGTTCCAATAAGACTTTATATAAATCAGATGGTGGATTGGATTTGGTCATCAGCCTGTCTTTGCCAATCCTTGTTCTTGTTAACCCCTCTAGGGTGGTTAGTTCTTGCTTTCTTACTTCACATCCACAAAGACAGACACTTGAGGACATAAATGCTTCCACCTCTGACCCTTTGAAATGGCCTCTTCCATCCTATGCTGTGGCTTGCCCCTTCCTTGAGACAAATTCACTTCATGATGCAGGGGTGTGTCTTTCCTTATCACGAGTGCCAATCAAGTACATAACTTGGTGATTAAGAAGCTAGATTCTAGAGCTAACTGCTTAGATTTGTTTCCTGGCTCTGCCACTTACAAATTATCTGGCATCAGTTGCCTTATCTGAGAAATAGGGGTTGTGTCTGTGAGCAGGTAGGCCCCTCAGCATTCCTGATGGTCTGAGGAGGCCTCTTTTGCTGTGTCTGAGGTCTCAGATGGACGATGGTTTGGCAAGGATGGCTCAAGCTCTCTCCAGGTGTTCTTTCTTTGCTCTGGAGGCAAGTCTAGGCTCTTTCACACGATGTTGGAGGGGTCCCAGAGGTAAAAACAGACAAGCCCTGACCTCCAAGGACTTTTCAAGCTTCTGCTTATATCACTTTTCCTATTGTCTCATTGACCAAAGGCAACCTCAGAGGCAGTCTGAGGAAGCAAATGTAGGGTGTGCATACCATGGAGGGGATTACAATGCCCATGTTGCAAACGTATTACCAATGAGATATTAATGGGCACCTAATGGGATTATTTTGAGGATTAAATAAATTAATATGAGTAAAGCACTTAAAGCAGTATCTTGAGTACTGTTAGTCATAGACAAGGGTTTGCCATTGTTATCAAGTCCTGAGGTCTTTCAGTTCTAAGATCTGTGACAGTCATGATTTTATCCCAGAGTGCTCGTCCTCTCTGTCTTATTTCAGTTCTACCATAAATTAGTGGAATGATTTTGAGCATGCAAGTAACTTCTTCTGTTGGCTATAGCTTCCTTAAAAAAACCTGTATACATTTTTAGTTATGCAGTAATATGTGAATACATGGTTATTATGGCAAAATGAAAAATGTAAAGGAATATAGAATAAAAAAGTACAACATCTATCCCCATAACCTGCTCTTTCCTCATTCCCCATCTCTATTAAAAGTTTATTGTTTAACTTTCCCTAAAGTTACATATGTGTATGCATATTTACCCACATATATAACACATATACAAATCTATTTCATATGTATGTAAAATATGCATGATGTGTAGATGTAAATTTCACATACAAATTTTTGGGTTACCTAATTTATAAATTGCATTGCACAACTCATTTTACCTAAATAAAGTCATATTCCATCTAGTATACAGTGAATTGGTTTTCTCAATTAATATATATTGCAGGCCTTGTAATATATAATCTGAGACATATTAAAAAACAACTCTATGCTGTTTTGTAGTATGAATACACCTTACTTTATTCAAATATTCCCTATTACTAAGTATTCAGGTTATTTCTATTTTTTCTTAATTATAAACAGTACTCCACATATCTTTGCCCACATTATAAGGAGGTAGATAGATATATTTCTAAGCAGATAACTTGCCAGGTTGAAGTTATGCATGTCTTAAATTTCAAGAGATTCTGCCAAATTTTCCTTCTCAAAAGCTATGTCAACTGTTCACAGTGGGCTTATCTATCAAGTGGAAGTTTTGGAGTACATAATTTCTAAATTCTTTATCGGGTTTGTAACTCCTAGATTCTAGTAGAGACCTTGGCACCAGAAATACTATGACATTAAACACCCTGTATTTACCATCATAGATTCCACCAGTAATTTGAGGTCAGACTCAGAAACCTCAGTGAGTTGCTAGGCACAAATAGCAGAGAGCTCATTTCCTCTGTGCTTCAGTTTTTTTTATTTTATAACATCTTCATCTTCTGGATTGCATGGGCAGTAACTTCCCCAAGCTGCAGGAATCCCAGGTTTGTCACTGTCCCTCTGTGTGCTTGTGTAGGGTCACACGTGGATGCACATCCAGATGTTGCATGACCACGCACTTGTCCCTGAGTGCCAACAAGGAAACCTCACCTGTCCTGCTCCATTGGTGTCCTCCCAGGAGCCTAAGCTAAGTCATTTGGGTAGTTTTCATTAGGTGGTATGTGAGAAAGCATGACTGACAGAAATAATAAGTTAACATTTATGAGAGAATTCTCAGTCCTGGAGCAGCAGTAGGCAGACAGCCAACAGAAATTGTATTGAGGATGAAATATTTCCTAAAAATAGTTCTCCCAGCTCAGCCTAATGCAATTAAAGTTAGTGATGTACATAATATGAAAACTGGGAGCTCTTCCTGCTAATAACCACTGTGGAACCAAGGCAATCCATTTCATTAATTTAATATACACTTTCATAGTCCCCTGGTAATAGAAGTATAATTAAAATGATATGCTTTGATAGGTTTTTCTTTCTGAAATGAAATTTTGCAAGTGTAGGTTTTGAAACATATGAAATATATATATATATATACACACACACACAAACACACTGTAATTATTACTCATTGTATGTTTATTTTGTATTCTTCGTCTTTCACCTTCTTTCTCTAAAATATTTCCTTAAAATTGAATCCTCCTTAAATGCTATAGATACATTTTCTGATACAAGAATCTGGGAAAAGGAGAGCTATAGATAACATAAGAATTAATAGCTGAAAGCAGAAAGTGAAAAAGGTTTTAGATTGATTTTGAATTTATTTAAGATTTCTCCTCTACCTACTTACAGATAGACTCAGTTCAGCTTATCAATTTAAAAAACACAAGACTTTAAAATCAAAAGGAGGATTGTTTTGAATTTAAGATTTAAACTCTATCTCCTTATAGATAGACTCAGTTCAGCTTATCAATTTAAAAAATGAAAGACTTTAAAATCAAAAGGATCAAAAATAATTACAATAGGGAGACTGTAAGGAAATGAACTTCAATTTAGTGAACAATTGGATAAGTTACCCTTTCCTGTAATTTTCTATGTGACTTTTCAGAAATTTGTTAGACTTGATGTCATATAGATTATTTCAATAAAAAGTAACTGCTCTGTTTGGAATTTATTGGGAAATAAATTAAGGGTTATTACTTCTTTAACTCTATTTTAAGGTACATGAAGTTAGTCTTTCTATGTCCCCATGAATATGAATGATTTTTAATCAACTCATAAAAAGAAACCCAGAAATTATGTCCCTTTTTTTTTTTCAAAAGTGCTAACAAAAAAGACATTTTCAAAGAGAAAGAATACCGGTGTGTTTTTAAGTTTGAACTAAGGTATATAATCTGATGGGAGGTCAGAATATTGATATAGAACAGTGCTGAGCATAATTTCCTCTATCAGTATCAGCAGCAGTGCTGGGGATGGACAATTTCTACTCCACTGTAGCTCCCATGAGAGATAATTCGGCTTTCCTCAGAGTTCTTACCATTGGTGGGACAGTCTGGTCAAAATTGAGTGGTGATGCAAAGTGAATGCTGGCCTCACTGTCAGTGGAACGGTTTCCTGGGAAAAGCAGAGAGGGACAGGACTCCTTTCCCATCCTCCAGTCTCTCCTTACTTCGTTCTAGGTACTAAAGAGATTTGATAGATCTCTGCTTTGAAGAAAGCATCCCTGCAGGTGGAAAGATTTGAGCACTGTTAGATTAATGAGGAAGCATATCCGTGAGAAGGTTCTGGTTTACAAACATTGAATTCTTCCAAACCTGTTGGTGTCGGCTGAGTCATTGTGACTTCGGAGATGTTTGCCTACTTGGGGTGAAAAGGAGGGTGTTTACACAGAGAAACAGCCCTGGCTTTAACCCTATCATGTCTTCATGCCTATGTATCAGTCAACCCTGTGCTCACTCTTCCGTGGGCTCTGTGTGGAGGTGACAGGGCACAATGCCTGCTTTTGAAGAAAGGATCTGAATGTAGGTCTATATGTTTAAAAAAAATCTATGTTTTTAATCACTGTGCTTAGTAGTCAGAATCCTAAAGTCATAATCCACGATTGTAGAAGGAAACAGATCTTAGAGATTGTAGAATTTAATGGTTTTCAAATTGTTCTCTCTGCAGGTGTTTCCTCACTGCTTCCTCAAATAATGCAGAATTTGACAACTAAATTCCACCAAGAATGAGGAGCTACATTGCCCCAGAAGCTGTTTTCTTTTCTTTGCATTTTTTACACTCTGATGATCCCATGTATATTTTTTAGAAGAGTATTAAAATGATCGATTTGGTCCGGTCCTTCCTTTCTTAAATAAAGTGAGAAGGTCTAGTGATTAGCTGGTGGTCCCCAAGCTAGCTGGCAGCTCAGTTAGGGCTGACAGTTACTGTCACATCCTCTGGCCCAGTGGTTTTCTGTTGGTGAAGAAGCTCATACTACAAACGTACACATTTGTTTTATCTCTGTGTCTCTACTCGATACAAACCTCTATTAGTCAGGGTTTTCCAGAAAACAAAACAAAACAAAACGGAGATTTAGTACAAGGAATTGGTTCATGCAATTATGGAGCTTGGGAAACCCCACAATTTGCTGTCTTCAAACTAGAGACCAAGGAAAGATGGTGTCAATCCTAGAATCTGAGTTGGAGTCTCGGTCTGAGTCTAAAGGCCTGAAAGCACGGAGCACTGTTAATGTAAATCCTAGTCAGAGCCCAGAAGACTGATGCCACACTTCAGCAGTCAGGCAGAAGAGGAGGCAAATCCTCCTTTTACTTGCCATTCGCCGCACTCAGGCACTCCATGGATTAGATGAGGCTCAGCTATACTGCAGAAGGCAATCAGTATTCCTGAGTCTACTACTTCAAACGCTAATCTCATTTGGAAACACACCTCATAGACATACCCAGAAATAATGTTTAGCCAAATATCTGGGCACCCCATAATCCAGTCAAGTTGACACATAAAATTATCCATCACGGAATCGGACTGCTAATATCTGCATGCTGCCCTCTGGAATGGCCCCAAAGTGAATCAATGGCACTCTTTTTTAGCAATACAAAATGTGGTATATAAGTGAAGTTAATCACATTGTGATATATCCCTTCATGATTCATAAAGTCAAAATGTGGTTCTTAGGATATAAATGTGAACAATACAACAAAAGAAGAAATTTTGTCAAAAGAATGATTACAACTGAAAAAATCTGTAAAAGGTTGACAAGAAGAAAACAGATAAACAGCAACTCTTTTTTTGTTTTCTTTTTTTAGTGTTGAACTTCTTAAATGTTTAAATTGATTTCTTTTAAGGTTATCACAATGTTATTTGTACAACAATATATGGGAAATAAAATACGGTTTCACAAGTTATAGATCTACAGATGCCTGCGTAACAGCAGATATACTCAATACCACTCCTAAAGAAATGCACATTGTAATACAGAATTGTTTTTAAAAATTCAAAAATGTTTTCAACTTTTAAGTTCAGGAGTACATGTATGAGTTTGTTACACAGGTAAACCTGTGTGATGGGGGTTTGTTGTACAGATTATTTCATCACCCAGGTATGAAGCCTAGTACTTAGGGCTCCAGTAACCACAACAACATGGTATTGGTACATTCAAAATTTAAATAAATCCTATAGTGTTTAAAGATCTACTCTCATGACTTTAAATATTATCAATTCTGCTGAAAATGCACACATTTCTGTCTCCTGTTTAATTTCACCCTTTGCATTGCAGATTATGCCTACTTGAGCCCTGTCCTGGGCTGCTTCTCACATTTCTGAGAGTTAACATGTTCAAAGTTTGAATTCTCCGCTCCCACCCCCAGCCTCACATCCCTGAGTCTTCCTCATCTCAGCAAATGGCTACTCCACACTTTCAGATACTCAGGACCTAAAACTTGAGGTTACACTCTTTATAATCCTCTGTTGTATCCTTTGAGCAAATCACCAGCAAAGCCTGTTAATATACATATTTTCAAAATACATTAGGGTTTTGAGACCTTCCCACTCCATTTACTACTAAACCTTCATCAAAACAGCCATCATTTTCTGGCTTGATTATTACACTAACGTCTCAATAAATGCCAGCTTCCTCTCTTCCCTTCATGTACAGTGTGGTTCCACAGAGAAAATACTCACATTTTGGCCACTTTATATTAAAAAAACACACCAATTACTCCCCTTCTCACTTAGAGCAAATGTTCTAAGTGACAGCCCTTACGTCAGGGCTCTTAGCCCTGATGGCCATTGTCCCTCTGCCTCTACTACCCCATCCCCATTCTGCTAATCCAAGCTTCCTCCAGCTCTGCTTGCAAAGATCCCACTATGCTGGGATCCAATTATGCTGCTTCCCTTGTGACCGCACAATAAATGCTCTCCCTGATAACTCAATGGCCTATTCCAACCACTTCTTTCTGTCTCCACTCGAATTTTGTTTCATGAAAACTACCAATAAGATGTACCCTAAAAAATTAACAACTGCACCACCTCACTCTGCATTCCCCTTATCCTGCTTTGTTTATAACCCTTAGTAAACCTGACATACTATTTATTTATCTATTTATTTAACTATCTCCCTTCATGCAAATCCATGCTCCCCAAGAAAAGGACATTTTTTCCTATTATATTCCTAATACCTAGAATAATGCTTAGCATATAGTAGGTACTAAAAAAATACTAGCTGTAAACAATAATTCTTTTTTTCTTCATTTCAGTATTGTTTGACAGTGAGATCTAGTGATTTGCAGATATCCGAAATGTCACATTTCATACTAAAAAACCTGAAATCCAGTTGACATAAATTTAAGATATATTATCTCCACAATTTCATGAATTTATCATTAAACTTAAGGATTAATTATGTTTTGGACTACAGATCCTTTACATTAGATTTTTTGTTAAAAATTTCAAATAAAATTTGCTGATTATATCTGCCAAATTCAATAAACTTAGTCATCATGGACATGATACAGTATATAATTTCTCTCTATATATATATATCAAATAAACTTACTTTTTAAAGCGTGGTTTAAAAGATGATGAATATAAATTGACATAGAATTTAGCCTTGTGCTGATTATATCTTTCATTTGAATACTAATGTTAAATTAGCATGGATCTATTTTCTGATTGGTAATTTAGAAAAGCTTTATCAATGTAGAAGTGTGTTTTCTCTTGATTGAAAACAATTCCAGACTTTTGAAATAATTTGTGAAATGCCATCTACAGTATTAGAATGTTAAATATACATTTGTCCCATGTGACAAATGAGTAGGTCGCATAGTTGTATTTCCTGTATATACAACACATCTAACGAATAACAGGATTAATAAGGAAACTTGAAAAATTATATCTTGCAGCTATCTGGCCGGTAGAAATGCTGCAGGAGAGAGCCATGTAAATCAATGTAAATCAATCCATGTGGAAATGACGTGTTCTGAGTCAGAGGTCTAAAATTTTTACTAGGAATTAATTAACCTTTATTAAGCTATTGCCACATTATAGTTTTGTGAAATAATACTCCTGTTGTTTCTTAACTTTTCATATACTTGTTTTATTTTGCTAATTTGAATATAAGTTTCTCGATCATTGGAACCATATCATACCTCCTTTATGCATTTCTAGATAGTCCAACACAGTATTTTACACAGGGTATTTTACACAGTATTTTACAACCACAAAATTATTTGGTGGTCCATTAATTGGCCCTACAAAAGAAATATAAATTTATTTGCAAATAGACTAAAATCCGCTTTAGGCTCAAGAGTCCAAGGACTATGTCTACTTATATTGAACCCAGTACTTAGAAAAATTCTTGGCACATAGCAGGTATTCAACAATGTGTGCTCATCTGTACCGTGGAACTAGCACAGATTATTTATTCTCTGAGTACCACAAAATAAAATAATCCTTACTGAACAAATATTGATATTCACATAATTATTACAATAAAAACTTTTGCTTTCACTGTAATAATTTTGCTATTACAATAAAAACTCATTGCAGCAAAGTCACATTACATCTGAATCCTCATTTTTGGGTTAATAATATCATTTATTTACATTATTGTCTGTGAGAGTAACCCATACTTTGTGGAAAAATCAAATACTTTGCACAATTTTTGGCAAATCCTATATAGTTTTTATCATTGTTGACAATTCATTACCATTACATAACAATGTCTATTTTAACGATTACAGTTACTAATATTGTAGCACTTCTATTTTTCTGCTCCTTGAGTCCTTTTGTGTAGTCCGTGTAGCTATATAATATTTCTCTGGAATTTCCATGTTTAAAGAGACTCAGTCCTTTCACAGTGTCATTAGAATTGTTACACTGGGAATGCTATTGTCAAACATCTACTCCCCAACACATACCCCTTGAAGTAGTTTCACGCAGAAGAAAGCAAGATCCAGAACTGTGAACATTTTCCCCAAACAGGTTCAGAATCAAATTCTAATTGAGTTAGCTAATAGTCACTAGATGTGAGCATTATATTTACTATCCCCACAATTTTATTGCTTATTTTATTTTTTTTATTATTAAATACAGGTAGGGTCTCCTCTCTGTTGATCAGACTGGAGTGGAGTGGCGTGATCATAGCCAACTGCAGCCTCAACTTCCTGGCCTCAAGTGATCCTCCCACCTCGGCCTCCTGAGTAACTGAAACTACAGACACAAGCCACCAAACCTGGTGAATTTTCGTTTCTGCAATTTTAGAAGGGACTCTACCCAGGCCCACTGCACGCTGCTGCATAGGCCACACACTGTACACTGCAGGGAAGGCCATTTAGATTGTCATATTTTTTAGTGGCACCTCCCCCCCGCCCCCCCACTGTATGCAGAATGCAACTGTACATCACTCAAAGAGATCCTAAATCTGTTCCACGTTTGCTTCTTGGGTTAACATGCTCTATTCACAAAACTCAAGTATTCTCACTTGAGTTTCTCATCTACAGTTGAAAGGGCCAACAGGTGAGCACCCTACCCTAGGGCTACTGATTAACTAGAGTAACCAGAATGTTCTCTTGGAAACTGAGAGAAGAATGCAGTTATTAGTGGTAGTAGAAATAGGAGAGAAAAGTATGCTGAGAAATGTCATCATGTAGAAGACGCAGGGAATCTCAAATGAACCCTATGCAAGCAAAGGATCAGAAACAATGAGTCAACAGAGGAAGCAGATTGTTCAGTAGAGAAGACTGGAAAATATCACAAAGAAAAGAAGATATCATGATGGCCCTGGTAGAGAAAACTGGGCAGTAACTCCTTTAGCAAAAGTCTTGAACAGGTGGGTTCATACTGTTTGGCTGGCTCTCTGTTTGTCTGAAGCATTTAATTTTCATGCTTTTGGGTAAGGCTGGCATTTGCCAGTGCATCACAGCCTCATGCTCTTCTATTACCTGACACCTTGGCACTTCAAACAATTGCATTACCTACCTGACTCTTGAGGGATTCCAATTTATGCTCAAGGTCGGCTTTCATTCCAGAGCAAAACTCTGGCTTCATCTTCCATCCAGTCCAGCTGTGTTGCAGGTCTTGTTCAGTTCTTGTGTGATCCCAACATCTTTACCATGACACTTGTTTTCCCCAAGCTATTTTGAGTGAACTTCTCCTCAGTACAACATCAGCAGTCCTGAGTAGAGCATCAGATCTTCTCACAATAAGTTCATAGCTCATTTTGCAACACAATAGGCCGACTCAGCTGCTGAGCTATTTACTTGAAAATTCTCTTGTACTTTACCACTCACTACACGTATATTAAATTTTAACCTGCCTGGCAGCCTTAATAGTTTGAAAACTAATATTGACTAGTTGTAGATTAGAAGAAAGGAAGGAGGGAAATATGTAAATTAATAAATAAATAAATAAATAAATAAGGGAGCGAGAGAGGGAAAACAGGAAACAGGAAAAATAGGATCATGACTCATAGCATTGAGATTTCTGTTCCATCTAATGAGGGCATGGTGTATTAAAAACTTCAAGGAGCTGGGCATGGTGACTCACGCTAGTAATCTGAACACTTTGGGAGGCTGAGGTGGGAGGATCACTTGAGCTCAAAAGTACAAGACCAACCTGAGTAACACAGCAAGACCTCATATCTACTAAAAAAAAATAAGTAAAATAAATCGCTAAGCCTGTAGTCCCAGCTATTTTGAAAGCTGAGGCAAGAGGATCACTTGAGCCCAGGAGAGCAAGGTTGCAGTGAGCTATATGATTGCAGTACTGCACACCAACCTGGGAGAAAGAGTAAGACCCAGTCTCAGAAATGAATACATAAATAAATAAATACATAAAACTTCAAGGAGTTGGGCTTCTCCATTTTGTTTATTCTTTTTTAAATAGATGACAATGTTTTATTGGATTTGTTTTTTTCTATTCAAATGTTCTCCAAGCATATTCATAATAAAGTGGAGACCTTGGGCACTCAGGGGTTCTCACACTTCCAGGTTTCTCTTAGAGAAACTGCCTTAAAAATTCAGAACCTTCAGGAAGACATCCATACAAAGGGGAAAGGTGAGCTTATGTCCTTTTTGTTTCTTCATATCTGGGATAAGATGTTTTGGCCAATGTTAGTGGCAGACATTCTGTGATTCAACATCACTAAACATAAGAGAAATGAAAATTAAAACCACAGCAAGATATTGTCTTATACCAATCAGAATAACTGTTATTAAAAAGTCAAAAATTAACAGATTTTGGTGAGGATGTGAAGAAAAGGGAAAGCTTATACGCTGTTCAAGGGAATGTAAACGAGTACAACCTCCATGGAGAACAGCACAGAGATTTCTCAAATAACTGAAAATAGAACTATCATTCAATCCTGTAATCTCACTACTATCTACCCAAAGGAAAATAAATTATTCTATCAAAAAGACACCTACACTAGTATGTTTATCACAGATGTGGAATCAACCCTATGTGTCCACCGAGGGAAGAATAAAGAAATTTTGGTATAAATACATAATGGAATACTCTTCAGCCATAAAAAGGATGAAATCATGGTTTTTTTTTGTTTTTTTTTTTTAATAATGGAACTGAAGGCCAAAATCTTAAGTGAAACAACTCAGAAACAGAAAGTCAAATACTGCATGTTCTCACTTATCAGTGGGAGCTAAGCAAGGTATATGCATGGACATAGAGTGTGTAATAAGAGGCACTGGAAACTTGGAAGGGTGGGAAGGCTAGAGGGGGTGGTTGATGTGAAATTATTTAATGGGTACAATGTTCATTATTCAGTGGATAGATATACTACAAGTTCAGACTTCACCACTTCACAATATATCTATGTAACAAAATTGCACTTGTATCCCTTAAATGTACACATACTGCTGGGCGCGGTGGCTCACGCCTGTAATCCCAGCACTTTGGGAGGCCGGGGTGGGCGGATCACAAGGTCAGGAGATCGAGACCATCCTGGCTAACACGGTGAAACCCTGTCTGTACTAAAAATACAAAAAAATTAGCCAGGCGTGGTGGCGGGCACCTATAGTCCCAGCTACTCAGGAGGCTGAGGTAGGAGAATGGCGTGAACCCGGGAGGCGGAGCTTGCAGTGAGCCGAGACCCCGCCACTCACTCCAGCCTGGGTGACTGAGCAAGACTCTGTCTCAAAAAAAAAAAAAAAAAAAAGTACACACACACACACACACGTGTGTGCCTGTAGTGTTCTGGGAATAAAGAATAGGCAGAAAAAGAATGTCTGAAATAGCAAAGAAACACCAGATGACAGATGTTGGAGGTTGCTTCAAATGTGCTTTGACATTTTACAAGTTTTATTTGGTCCTCAGTGGCAACTGTGTAAAGATGGTATTATTTCCATTTTGTATGTGAGAAAATTAAGATTAACTTTGTGTATTTCAGAAGGCTCCCAGCCAGATTTCATGATTGTAAGTCTAGTGGTCTTTCCACTACATGCAACCGGCTTTTCAGTATGTCAGGGCTGTACAGAAGATAAGACAGATACAACTGGTTGGCATCGCTGCTTCTCCTTCATTGGATTTTGTTGTGGATGGTATAGCACTCATTCAGCCTGAACTACTGCCTCAGTTACTATCAATTTGCTTTTTGTCTTCTCAGCACATTTTTTTCCCTCACTAACCACTGGATTTAATGTTTTTCAGAAAAGAAGATATAAATAATATCCAGAAACTGTTTAAGAAACTTTAAAGAACTTACAGTTGCTAGTAGAAGAAAGGAATAATCTGAATTTAAAATGCCAATTATTGACAAATTGACTTAGAGGTGAGACAAACCAAAGAGAGTGAACCAAAACATCTGCCTGTTAGAATATCGTCAAAAGCACTCTACTACAACTCTCTAGAAATATTTTGCTAACAGTCGCCCATAGCATCAACTGCATGGCTGTCACACTTGGATGGCAATGTGTTTGATGGAACGAAGCCAGCAGATACAGTGAGAGGGTGTGATGTTTCTTTAATGGCAAGGGATGTTGAAACTTCGTAATATAATTACAGGAGTCAGGAGACGATGCAGCGTGCTCTCAGACAGTTGGCTACCAAGATTTCTCGATGTTCTCTATGGAAAGCTAAAAATGATACCGCCCACAAGAAGCAAGAATTTTTTCAGGGAAAATCACTTTTGTCATTCTTAAAGCACTCTCATGTACTCCTGATTGTTCTCTAAGGACTCTGTTGCCATGGAGGATTTGCATAGAACTCATGCTGAACAACCTCAACAAATCATGGGTGTTTTACACATTGAGCAATATTAGGAAAATTAGAGGTCAGCTCCTGGGGCTCCTTTCTTAACAGCCCCAGCCAATGGCTCCATCAGAGGGTCACTTTGAAAGCGACATGGTAGAATCTTTTCAGGTGGCTCTCTACCTAGGGCTAGATCAATTTCCGCAGCAATTTACTGCTGTAATGGTGCAGTCGGAGGTTTGAAATTTTGATAATCTCCAAGAGTTTTGTTAAATAAGAAGGAAAAAGCTAAAGAAATGGAAAATTATTATTGTATGGACAGGACAATTTGCCCTATGAATCTCCTTTGTTGCTATTAAAATATGTTAGAAAAAGGAAATGTTTTAATTTGGCTTCATGGCAAATGCTATGATAACTCGAATCTGAAATAAAAGGTTGATTATTGTTGATCATCGGTAGCACTGGGTTTTGTGCTTAGGATGCAGAAGGTTGGACTGAACTCTGTACTGCTGATCAGAGGCATTGCTGGGAAGCAGTCTTTCTGACTGAGACCGGTGAATCCTGTGACTGACAGAGAGGTGGGGTCATTCTGTACTCTTCCAATAGTACAGCAGTACTCCATTCTAGACTTTTGTCTCTCAGCACTATATTACTAGCTGTAGATCCATAAGACTTGGAAAGGTGTGGGCTCAGAGGTGAAAAAATGATTATATAATTTAACTTGGTTCGAGTGAGGAGGAGGGATCCAGTGACTTCTCAGGGTTTTTCCAGTTTTAAGATCTAAATTTCTCTAAATGTTGATTTTAGTAAGTTTGGGGCAGAACTTAAATTCATCTTTGGTTTAAAAATGTGATTTTGTAATGATATATGTAAGCTATCATTATTATAGCATTCTCCCACCCCCTACAACACATGCCACAGATTTATTTGAAGGAATTAGTTTGCATGATTTTGAGGACTGGCACGTCCAAATATTGTATGGCAGCCCAGAAGGCTGCAAAGTTAGGCAGAAGTTAATGATGTAGGCCTGATGCAGAATTTCTTCTTCTCTAGGAAATCCATTTTTACTCTTAAGTCCTTTCAGCTGGTTGGATGAAGGCCACCTACAGCATAGATGATGTCTTAGTTCATTTTGTACTCCTATAAATACTATCACAGACTGGGTAATTTATAAAGAACAGAAATGTATTTCTCACAGTTCTAGAGACTATGAAGTCCAAGATCAAGGTATCCAGCATCTGATGCGGGCCGTCTTATTGTGTCCACATATAAAAGGGTGAGAGAGGATGGAACTCTGTGTCCTCATGTGAAAGAAGAGCAGAAAAGAGCAACCTCACTCCTACAAGTCCTTTCAACAGTGACACTACTCCATTCATCAGCTAAACACCTCTCATTATGCCTCACCTCCCAACACTATTGCATTAGGAATTAAGCTTCAAACACACGAATTTGGGGGGACACATTCAGACCATAGCATTTTGCTCCTGGCCCCAAACATTCATGTTGTTCTCACATGCAAAATACATTCCTTCCATCCTAATGGATTCAAAAGTCTCAATTTGTTCCAGGATCAACTTTAAATTCTAAATCCAAAGTCTCATCTAAACATTGTATGGGCGAGACTAAAGTTGTGATTCATCCTAAGGCAAACTGATCTTTAGCTATGAGCCTATGAAATCAAACAAGTTATGCATTTTCAAATTACCTTAGTGGGACAGGCCCAGGATAAACATTTCTGCTTGAAAAAGGAGCAATAAGAAAAAAGGAAGGCATAACAGATCTGATATACTCTGGCTCAGTGTCTCCACCCAAATCTAATCTCGAATTGTAATCTCCGTGTGTTAAGGGAGGTACCTGGTGGGAGGTGTTAAGGGAGGTACCTGGTGGGAGGAACTCACTGTTTTTGTGATAGTGAGTTCTCATGAGATCTGATGATTTAAAAGTGTGGGACTTCCTCTTTGCTCTGTCTCCTCTTCTGCCTTGTGAAAAAGGTGCCTGCTTCCGCTTCACCTTCTGCCATGATTGTAGGTTTCCTGAGGCCTCCCAGCCACACAGAACTGTGAGCCAATTAAACCTGTTTTCTTTATGAATTACCCAGTCTCAGACAGTTCTTTATAACAATGTAAAAATGGACTAATACAAGGTCCCAAGCAAGTCTCAAACCTAGTAGGACAGACAGCATTGAATCTCAAGAATGAAGAATAATTTCCTTTGGACTCCATGTCTTGCCTTCCAGACAAACGGGGTGTGAATTGGGCCTCCAAGGCCTTGGGTAGACCCTCCCCCACAGCTTTGCTGGGGAGAGCACAGGCTTCTCCTCTCAGTCACTGAAATCATACTCCTGTGGCTTTCGTAGGCTCGCCTTGCATGCTGGTGTCTCTATAATTCTGGAATCTTCAGGGCACCACCTCTCCCATGGTTCCACTATGCATTGTCTTAGTGGGAACGCTCTATAGCATCCCTGACCCCACAGTTCTACCTTACATTGTCCTAGAAGGGCTCTCTGTGCCTTACTTTAAATTCTGTATGAAAGCAGAGATGCCTCTACAGCTCTTGCACTTTGCAGAATTAGCACCACATGGATGCTATCAAGGTTCACTGCTAGTGCCTTTTGAAGTGACAGCCTGGGCCAAAACTTGGCCTGCTTGAGCCAGAGCTGGGGTAGAGGAGTGCTGTACCAGAATATAGGGAGTAAAGACCCAACGTGACCACAGGCATCCTAGGCTCCTTCTTTTAAATTGCTCTGCCTTCAAAACCTTAGCACTCTGGGCCTGTGATTATAGGGGCAGCCTTGAAAATCTCTGAAATGCCTTCATTGTCATTCTTCCATCGTCCTGATGAACAGCCTCTGACTTTCTTCTGTTCCTACTCATATCCTTATCAAATTGTCTCTTGAAAACACCTGTGGTTTGCTCTCCTAAACAAGCTTTTTAAAACTTCTTTCAATAGTCAACCTGAGAAATTTCCACATCTTAACATTCTGCTTCCATTTTCAATAAAAAATATGCTTTTAAATTGTTTCTGTCTTTCCACATTTTACTGTAAGTAGTTAAGAGAGGCCCCACAGCAGCATCCTGAATGCTTTGCTGTTTAGAGGTTTCTTCTGCAAAATATCCCAGTTCATCACTCTTAAGTTCCGCCTTCCATAGAGTCCTAGGATATGACCAACTCGTCAAAGTTCTTTGCTACTTTGTAACAAGGATGACATTACCTCTATTTTCCAACACCTCATTACTCATCTCTAAGACCTCATCAGAATGGCCTTTATTGTCCATATTTCTACAAAAACTTTGTTCATAGAAATTCAGGCTTTTTTTTTTTTCCAATCTTCACTAGCAAACTGCTTCAGTCTTTACTTATTACCTAGTTTCAAAGCTTCTTTCACATTTTTAGATATGTGTTATAGTAACACCCCACTCATGGTACCAATTTCTGTCCTGGTCTGTTTTATGCTGTTTTAATAAAATATCACAGACTTGGTAATTTATAAAGAACATGAATTTATTTCTTACAGTCCTGAAGGTTGTAAAGTCCAAGATCAAGTCACCAGCATCTGATGATGACTTTCTCGTTGCATCCTCACAAGGCAGAAGGCCAAAAGACAAGAAAGGGACAGATTCTGTTCTTACATGGTAGAAAAGCAAAAGAGATTGACCTCACTCCAACAAGCACTTTTTGTAGCATTATTAATTTGTTCCTGAGGGCAGGGTCTTCATAACCTAAGCACTTTCCATTAGTCCTTGAGTCTCAGCACCATTGCATTAAAGATTAAGCTGACAACACATGCATTTTGGAGAACATGTTCAGACCATCGCAGAGGGTAATCTGCTTTACTCAATGTTTACTGATTTAATTGTTCACCACATCTCAAAGAAATACTTTTCCAGCAACATCAGGACTAGCGTTTGGCCAAACAACCGAGCCCAATAACCCGGCCAAGTTGACACATAAAAGTAACCATTGTAGGGTGAAAACAAACCAACAAAAAACCTTGGAAATTATTTTAATGCACTTTTAAAATAAATCAATCTTTACCATGGTGGTAATCGATTTTCTTATACTTCACTAATGTATATTGTCCAGTTATGGTCTGTTGTCTTTGTGCTAGTGAGAGACAGCGGTTTTTAAATCTTTGATCACATGAGATATGCTTTTATAAAATCACTAATGTGGCTATTTTGAAATCTGCGAAAAACTCTGAGGCAATCTCTGCTGAGGAGTTTATTGGAAAAGAACCTCTACCTCCAATTTTGTTTTTTCCATTCACAGTGGACAGTGTGCTCTTGAATGTAGGTTTAGGTTAAAATCTAGTTATTATAATGCCTAGAGGTTATCTCTTATCCTTGATCTTATCTCTTAGAACACAGAGAGCTCAGAGGATGGGCCTAAGACAACTCTAGGCAAGATTTTGCATGAGTTTTCCGATTATTGTCTTGCTTCATTTAATGGTAAGTCAGGAATTAGGAGGCAGATTGTAGTAGAAACAGCAAGAATTTGTGGTATAAAACCTGCAATACCTCTTTCCTTTTTTTCCTTTCTTTCTTCCTTACAAAATCATTTCTCAGGCAACTCTGAACTCAGAATTTCCCATTCTATTCAGTGTTAAATTTGCAGCTGTGAAGGAGAGAATTTCTTCCCTCAGGGAACACATTTTGGATTACTATTATCCGCATTTCACTTTTTGAGAATTGGTTTTTCTCCCTAGAAATGGGAATAATAATTACCACCTGGTAGGGTTGCTAGTTGTTACAAGGATAAGAAAGTGGATGTCTATAGTATGAAATAAATGCCTTGAAAGGAAAGGAAAAAGGAAGGAAGAAAGGAAAGAAAGAAGGAGAGAAAAGAAGGAAGAATGTAAGGAAGGAGAAGAAAGAAGAAGAAAGAGAGGGAGGAAGGAAGGGAAAGAGAAAGAG
The DNA here is from genome assembly GCF_037993035.2 of Macaca fascicularis. Classification (NCBI taxonomy): domain Eukaryota; kingdom Metazoa; phylum Chordata; class Mammalia; order Primates; family Cercopithecidae; genus Macaca; species Macaca fascicularis. Next base: position 115,561,568 of record NC_088387.1, read on the forward strand.
AATAAAAAGGAGAAGTAAAGGAAGAAAGAAGGAAGATAAAGAAAACCTTGCAGAGACCATCTGAAGGTTAGCTCAAGTTCTTTGGTGCCTCCCTGCATCATGTCTGGATAAGGAGTATGGGCCCTCTGCAAATGGCAAGACTTTGACTTCAAGGCAATCCTTTCTTCAGAAAGCTGAGGCTGTTAGGAGTGTGGATCTCCTAGTCAAAGCAAATAAATAATTTCAAGTCACTAGACCTTCAGTGACCTTCGGTACTGTTTAGTGTTATGCATTTCTAAGAACTATATTTATTTTCAGAAATTGAGGCTGGGTGCAGTGTCTCGTGCCTGTAACCCCAGCACTTTGCGAGGCCGAGGAGGGTGGATCACCTGAGATCGGGAATTCAAGACCAGCCTGGCCAATGTGGAGAAACCCTGACTTAACTAAAAATACAGAAATTAGCCAGGCATGGTGGTGGGTGCCGGTAATCCCAGCTGCTTGGGAGGCCAAGGCAGGAGAATAGCTTGAACCTGGAAGGTAGAGCTTGCAGTGAGCCAAGATGATGCCACTGTACTCCAGCCTGGGCAACAGAGTGAGACTCAGTCTCAGAAAACAACAACAACAACAACAACAATAACAAAACAAAAACAAGAGGAAGAAATTGGGTGAGATCTCAAATTAATGCCTACTAATGATGTAATCAAAAGAGTAAATATTCATCCACTAATATTCTTGGGTGACTGGACCCTAAGGAACATGTCCATATTTCAAAATGTGTTTATCAACCCAATTTGGTGAAGAATAGATTCTTTCAACTAAAGGCAGGGTGGGAGAGTGGTGGAGTTTTGTGCTGGATGAGATTTGGGACAAATTCAAATTGCTTTGCATGTGGAAGGGTGTGGCAGTAGTGAGAATTCCAGGGATTCTCCAATCCTAGGGAGCTTAATGGATCAAGGGCCCAACTATAAATCTATCCCTGCATTTATGTGGAGGCCACACTTTACACGACTTCTCTCAGGCAATGACTGAGCTCAGGAAAAATGCTCTAAGGCAGGGCTCCTGACTTGGAGACTCATGACAGACACAAGCCCTGCTTTGGCTAACATTGACAAGAGGCCTCCCACAGCCTTGCAGAATTTTCCTAAAATCCTCAGCGGACCAGGCTGCTCCCATTCAAGCCCCCTTTTTCCTTCTTTCTTTCCAGGTCACACTTGCATCATGGTCTGTGACTCTCCCAACTTCTTCCAGGTTCCAGTCCAATTTATTTTATTTTATTTTTGCACAGGTGTTTTGCCTAATATTCTCATTTATCTATTCCTGTTTTAACATCTGCCTCTCAGAGAACTGTTTTGGTGACCAGCTACCCCAGTTTGCCTTGGACTTTCCTGGTTTTAGCACCAAAATTTCCACATCTTGGAAAATCTAATTCTCATGCAAATCAGAACAACTGACTACCTTCAGATCATGTCCAATCCAGGGGAGAGGACACTGTAGGATTCCTTGGAGCATGTGTAACTGGGAGAAGCAAGACACTGTATAACTCTGTTACAGAAGTAGAAGAGGCTTAGAGAAATGGAAAAGGGAAATTTTAGGCTTTTTGGGTGGGGGAAAGATTTTCAATCTATACCTCTCCTACTATCACCCCTATAGTATCTTCTAAAAAGTCCTCATTGATGATTAAATTTAATATGTTGATTTTTTTTTAAAGAAAAGTTGAAGAAGCTAAGTTCTATACCTAGGTTGGTGCAGCATGAAAACAAACTGATATCTCTAATGTGTGCAACTGAAGATGGCAGGACAAGAGACACCTGGGTTACAGTTGAACTTCAGATATAGGGAGCCACACAGAGGTGCTTATCAGGTGGGTGACCCATATACCAAAGATGAATCCTTCAGTCTTTGGGATGTTTCTCCCTGCTATGAACATTCATGAAGTACGTTCTGTGTGCCAAGCATGTGGTCAGAGCTGTGGGATAAAAAGACACGGTTCTGGTTCTTCGGGTGCTTAGCAGTTCGATAGCATCAGATACAATACTGTGGTTGTTCTAATGAAGGTTTATATGAGCACTGTAGTTAAAGAAGGACTTTTAGAATATTATTATTATTGCTATTATTAGTAGTGTTAGTATTATCTTTCAGCCCAGAAAAATTCATGAATTCTTAAGGAACTTGAGCTGAGGCTTGAAAGGAGAGTAGAAGTTTGTTACTTATCAAGTAGATAAATAAACATTTCCAGGTGGTGGAAGAATACATAGTGGCCCAAAATCATGAGCATGTCTGGGTCATTAAATAAACCACTAATAGCTACATATATTTGATCAATAAAGAAGGAAAGGAAAAGGGTAGGAAATCAAGCTAGAGAGATCTATGAAGTCTATTCTTTAAAGACCTTGGATGATGCTGTGGTCAGAATGTTTGTGTTCCTCCAAAATTCATATGTTGAACTCCCAACTCATGAGGGCTGGAGCCCTCATGAATGGAATTAGTGCCCTTATGAAACAGAATCTCCGGAGTCTTCTACTAAATGAGGACACAGCCAGAAGGGTCTGCAACTGAGAAGAGGAACCTCTTATGCTGTCTCAGTCCATTGGGCTGCTACGACAAAACACCACAGGCTGAGAGGCTTATAAGCAACAGAAATTTATTCTTCACATTTCTGGAGACTGTGAAGTTCAAGGTCAAGGCAGATTTGGTGTCTCTTGAGGGCCTGCTTTCTGTTTTATAGATGGTGCCTCTCCCTGTGTCCTTACAAGGTGAAAGAGGCAAGGCAGCTCCCTTGGGCTTCTTTTATAAGGGCATTAATCCCATAAATGAAGGCTCCATCCTCATGACCTCCTCACCTCCCAAAGCTCCCACCTCCTAAAACCATCACTTTAGGGGTAGGATTTTAATATGTGAATTTTGGGGGACCACAAATGTTCAGACCACAGCAGATGCCACTTAATATCCTGTAGGTGACTGAGTACAAGTGAAGGCTATGGAAAAAGGGAGTGGTAATATTAGAAACACCTTTGAATAGAACAGCTCAGAGCTGGGCAAGGTCAGAAACATGGCCATAGAGAAGTAATGGCAATAATACAGGTAGATGGGAAAGGTGGATTCACAGAAGACATATGGAGGAGAAAAGGAAGAGCATCTGTTGTATTTGGTAGGGAGAAATCATGAAAATTCAAAAGGTTTTTATTTATTTTATAAAACATGTCTAATAAGCACACAATGGCATACCTCTATTGATATATTTATTGCTGATTATTTTAAACCAATTCTCATTTTCTGCTGTTGCTTTTTTTCAATGGATAAAGACCAATTGCCAACTGAATTTTATGTGGCTTAGGAGAAATTTAAAAATAAACCCTTATTTGTTTGTCTGTTTATTTAAATAGAGTCTTACCCTATCCATCCCTCAAGAATGTGCAAACGCTGTCTAAGAAATATGTATTAATGTGTATTCTGATTTCAGTAAAATTGCAAAAATCCTTTTAGTAATACGCACCAGGCAACTAACTACTGCACCCAAAAACGCACAGCTGGTGGAACACGCACACGGTGCTGAGCAGGCCCAGTCTTGCTGCGTTTTCCACCAGGGAAGCTAAGCAAAAGATTCTTTTCTTGATGCTTCAGAGAGCAGGAAGCAGATTTCCCAATTAAAAGAAATCATGGTATCTTTATATTATTAGAAATGCATGCAATATTCTCATCAGTATATTTAGGATTCCATTTAAGAGGTTTTCTTGAAATTTTAGGTTCCCATATGAATGCTAACACCTTACAAGATGTACCCTACCTGTATTTCTTTGGTTTCATTAGCTCTTCCCAAAGTTGAGAAGTTATTATTTCCCCCATTTGATAGTTTCAAAACTGAGGCCCGGAAACAAACAGAAAGATTTGTTCCAGGTCATGGAGAGATAGAACAACAGACTCCAAATCAAATTAAACTGAAACCTAAGCTTTCTTCTACTTACTCTAAACTTTTCCCAAGACCAGTTTTTCCAGTTTTCTAGAGTTTGCTAAAATAAGGAAGTTAAATGATTAATGAGGAATGTCTATGCCTTCAATCAACAAGTGTTTGGTTGTTTCTGGAAAGTCAGGAAATAATAATTTTCCAAAGTGAAATTGAACAAAGAAACCATGTAATGTTTCCTTCTGAACATAAAGGAAAGATGCATTGACAGTCCCTGTATAGCTATGTGATTAATTTGGGACAATGGAATGTTAGCCACTTCTGGCCACATTGTTTTATCCTCTATTCTTTCTTCATCTTGTTTTTCAGTTCAGATTATGGGTCAGTGGAGCCATAAATCCATAAATGGAAGGGATTTCATCCTTGAATCATCAAATGGAAACTGACTGACTAACCTTTAATTGCACTGATGTGAGTGAGCACAAAGTCCTTATTTTAGTAGTCCAATAAATATTTTGGAATTATTTGTTACAGCATCTGAGTATTACATACCCTTGCTCTATAGATTATATCTTTCAGCCACTGTCTAGTTCTTGCTATCATAATCTATCATTTGAAATACTGAAGTACCCCAAAACTGATCTTTTTATTTATACTCTCTTGATCTCTTCCAAGCTTTCTTTAATTTTTCCAGGCATATTTTTAAGACAAAAGTTAGACCATTGGGTATTATTGCTTAAAAACTTTTAACTACATTTCCAAAGTTCTCAGGGTAAAACTTCTACGTAGGATCTGGTTCCCACCCATGTCGTAGTCCTTATTCTTTGCCTTTCTCTCTCTCTGTTTATTTCACAATTTTAATCTATTTTTTTTGTTCTCTCACACTGTGATTTCTCCCACCCAGCGGTATTCTGATAAGTGTTTAATGATTAAGTCTCTAGGAACAAAAAGTATATATACATATATGTATATAAATTTGTTTTAAAATTTATAATGTTCAAATGATAAAATATGTAATACCTTTTTATAAATTCCATTTTGCCAATTAATCTTCCCAAGATGCTTTCATTGATTTTTGCCAAACATTTGTATTCATCACCAGCCTTATCCCCAACCTATAGTTGTAATTAAAGCAAAATTTGACAAAATTAGACCAGGAATAAATAAACATCTGATTACTATCTGATTCTACAAAGGAGTTTCTCACAGCATTGACAAATAAATATAGTTGCAGTGTAATGTTGATGGTATTTTTATTTAGCAAATAAGACAAAAGTAAAATAACAAAGATGTATACCGGAACTTCACTAATCTGTCAAGGATATCAGTGACTTATTTGCTGAACCAGATAAGAGTTCTCAATTATTGGAAGAATACTTGCTCCATTTTTTTGTATTACTCACAAAGTAACAGCTATAGACAAACACACTTTTAAGTATGGTCAGCCTTATTAAGATTTTTTAATCATTTGCTTTAATCTAGAGAATCAACAGAACTATAAATCAAGCCCTGCTTTGTAATATTTGCCTATTTTCATGGTGTGAATATTCCCAACATGACTTATTTCAGACTGCCAATGTGACACCACTGAATGCTGAATTGAGAAGAGAAACAAAGTAAAAGTAAGAAGCGCATTGTATAGTATTTCTACCGTACAAACACAATAGGCATTCCTAATCTAAAGAGCATAGATAATGGTAAAAGAAGTGGGAAATGAGTCTTGATTATTCATTGACTTTATTTTAATATAATTTATTTAACTGTAATGACAGGTGTTATTATAATAAATACATTACAGATGTGTTTAATTAGTTTTAACAATGACTGTGTTTCAGACCGGGCGTGGTGGTTCATGCCTGTAATCTCAGCACTTTGCGAGGCCGAGGCAGGCGGATTGTCTGAGCCCAGGAATTCGAGACCAGCTTAGGCAACATGGCGAAACCCCATCTCTACTAAAAAACAACAACAACAACAACACACACACACACACACACACACACACACAAATAGCCGGGCGTGGTGGTGTGGGCCTGGAATCCCAGCTACTTGGGAGTGTGAGGCATGAGAATTGCTTAGACCTGGAAAGCAGAGGTTACAACGAGCCGAGGTTACGCCATAACCCTCCAGCCTGGGTGACAGAGTGAGATACTGTCAAAAAAAAAAAAAAAAAATGCTGTGTTTAACAACCGGGCTTACAAAATTCCTGAAAATGTAACTATTGGCTCTCGTAAGCCAATTGCAGTTGACATCAGCACATCATATCTCCTACCCAGGAGTTTTCCATGTGCCTAGAATTTCTTCTCACCTTTTTCGGTCTGAGACCTATCCTTAATATTTTACTTCAAAGTCCACTTCATCAGGGAAACCTTCCCTTATTCCTTGGACTGTATCATTTGGCCAATCTTTTTCTGTATAACTGTGTTTTTACAGATGATTAAACAAATTTTGATTTGAGACACTTCAGCATTTATAAAGAACTTTCACATGTATTTTCACATTTGTTTTTCAGTTCTATGTGTTAGAATATATAAATGTGTGTGTACATATATATATATAAAATATCTCTTCTTTTTAGATGACAAACTGAAGTTTCGAAAATGTATTAATTTATTAAAGTTCTCTGCACAGACGGGAATGAGAAAGATGATACCTGAATTGAGAGTTTTCAGGTTTCAAACACAGTGCTTTTTAATTTTAACTTTAACACATAGACTATGGTACCTTTGAGAGATCATTCTATGACTGAGAAAAAAATTTGTTTTGAAGCATGTATTATGATTTAAAAACTAACAGCTATTATTAAGTCAACAATTTGTGAAAAATACACAAAAATTGGCAAATTGCCATAAACTTCTATTTTCTTAATAAAATAAGAAATCACCCTAAGTATACAAAACAAGAGAGGGAATTACCTGTGTGTGGGATTAAGGGCTGGGAAACCTTCCAGGTTTTAGTCCGCCCAGGGCTTTCCTGCTGTCTTTGGATTTGACCTTCTCGTGTCATCTTTTCTGAGCAACTTGGGTGCATCATTTGCCTTTTGCCATGAGTTGGCAAATTCCTTCTGTGTTCTCCAGTACATATTGTTATAGGCGGATGGGCATGAGGGGGGCACGAGAGGACTCTCTCTTTACCCATTAGATATGTTGGGTGATGGTTTGGCAATTAACGCATTGACTCTCTAAAAGTGATCAATTGGCAGCCAGTGCCAGAGAGAGGCCGTTTTCTGATGGTCCACACCAGTTAACATTAAATGTTAATTAAAAGGAGGCCCAGGGAGAAGCAACTTCCTGGCCATGCACAATTAAGAGACAAAAATGACGAAGTATGATCTTGTGGATATACTCCATGGGAAAACAAGAAGAAAGCCTCAGATGGGCATGCATATAACTCCCTAAACACACTGTACATGCTCAGTTATCAAGGGTAAGGAGAGCACGGCGCTTGTGGAAAGACCACCCTAAGGGAGGAATCCTGGGAAAGAGGCAAGCCTATAAAGTCCCAGGATCAAGGTTAAAGGTTTTTCTTTTTTCCTCTTTTGGACCTCGGTCCCTAGTTGGGTCTCTTCTAAGTGAACTTCCTTTTCTTTCCTGTTCTAAGGCCTCTTGAATAAAATTCCACTCCTGCTCTGAAACTTGCCTAGGTTTCTTTTTCTACTTTATGCCCCTTGAATTATTTCTTCTTAGGAGGCAAGAATTGCAGTTGCTGCAGGCTCATATGGATTTGCTGCCCGTAACTACAACTAATTCAAATCTTTGCCACTGGTGGCAATATTGCAGTAAGTTTTTATCTGTTTGCCTTTACTAATTACTGTAAGACCTGGTGGGCAGTGGCCTTCATGTTGGACACTGCGTGGGTCCCCTGCTGGCCTGCAGCTAGGCTGCCCATGGGTTGGACCTTTCCACTGTGGTCTAATCCGCAGTGGAGTCTTTGAAAGAATAGCCTGATGCTGCTGACAAGGAGGCTGTGCTTCAGTGGCCAGGTTTTGGAGATAACTGATGCGCATGAACAGTGTGGGCTACAGTCTGTACCATCTCACTCAGAGCTGTGAGTTCGTATAACAGCAACCTAAATTTTTTGCCCCCCAAAAAACTGAATATAATTTTCATATCTATTTTTCACCTGCTACAGAAACCTTGTACAAATGACTTACTTTTTTGCATTTTGGTTTTCCTGATGAAAAAAACAGGGAGACATTCAAAATATCTGTCTTACGGAACTGTGATAATTAAATGCAATGACATAGGCAAATCTCCTGACTCAGAATCTGACATATAGTAGGTTTTCATAGTAGGTGTCATTTCCTTCCTATAGAAGAAATTCTCATTGGAAGAATACACTTTACGTAGCTAAAGAGGCTTTTATACCAGGTACTAAAAATAAATAAATAATGAATAAGCAAACCAACAAACAAGTAATTTAACAGCAAACACAACTTTTATTTCATAAAGATGAGGTACATCAAGGCTTTCTCCATGTGATACGTGAAGGCAATATCTGACCATTACCACAGACCACTTTAGGGGGATGGCAGAACAGGCTAACTAAGAGTTTGGACTTTGGAAGCTGACTCCTTGGTTTGAATTCTGGCTCAGTTATTTATTTGCTGCATGATTTTGCACAAGTTATTTGGCCTCTTGGACGTCAGTTTTCTCATCTGAAAATGGGGATATAAATAGTGTCTACTTCACAGGGTTACTGGAAATATAAAATGTTAAAATAGATAAAACACTTAGAACAGTGCCTGGCAACATCGCATTCAGTATGTAATTGCTCCTCCATGCAGACTGTTCAAATGAGTTCAAATTGTGATGTCTGCCAGCAGTGGCATAATATCGTCATCATCATCACTGCACATTTCTGGAACATCCCTAGGTATATGGCACAAAATGAAGCCCTGTATTAGTCCATTCTCACGTTACTATAAAGAAGTGCCTGAGACTGGGTAATTTATAGAGGAAAGAGGTTTAATTGACCCACAGTTCTGCAGGACTGGAAAGGCCTCAGGAAACTTACAATCATGGCGGAAGGGGAAGGAAACACATCCTTCTTCATATAGTGGCAGGAAGGAGAAGTATGATAGCCGAACCAAGGGGGAAGCCCTTTATAAAACCATCAGGTCCTGTGCGAACTTATTCACTATCACGAGAACAGGATGGGGAAAACTACCCCCATGATTCAAGTATCTCTACCTGGTCCCTCCTACAACACACGGGGATTATGAGAACTACAACTCAAGATGATATTTGGGTGGGGACACAGCCAAACCATATCAAGTCCTTTCAAGAGTTTTCTTAAAGCTCCTAACAATGAGATTAATGTGGGTCATTCCAGGACTTTAGTAGGTCCTACAGAATTGAATGGTGGCAGCTCTTTGTGACACCCTGGACCCCATCTACAGGGTCCCTATATGCAAGGATAACTGTCTATGTCTCCTTGGCTGAGTGCATCCCAGATAGACCAGTCAAGCAGGATAGGAAGGCATATGGTATCACAGGCTCTAGTGGTCCTTAGGGACATATCCATGAGAGCTGCTCTTTTGTCCTGACTCCCAGACCCCACATGAAATGATGGCAGCTACTTTAAGGGGACAGCAAGTCTGCTCAGCATTCAATAATATTATTTTGTGATTCATCCTCTCTTGATTGGAGTAGCATGCCAACTGTGGGCAGTGACAGCAGGCATTAGGGCAATACCAGCCTTGTTTACAGAACACTTAAATCAGGAATAAAATGTCAGTCTTCTTTTCACTATCAACATATGCTGGCAATTCTAAACAACATCAGCGATAACATACACCTTTCTGAAAAGTAATATTTGATTGGTCTAAGTTCTAAAATATTGCTCTGCTTATTGTCGAGTTCTGATAATATAGGTAAAATTTAAATTAGCACATTTTGTAGCTTATATTTTTAATTCAAATTTTATTTTAGATACAGTGGGAACATGTGCAGATCGTTACTTTCTAGGCATGCACTGCTCCCTTCCTCCACCCTCTAGTAGTCTGCAGTGTCTGTTGTTCCTATGTTTATATCCATGTGTGCTCAATGTTTAGGTCCCACTGGTAAGTGAGAACAGAGTGGTATTTGGTTTTTTATTCCTGCATTAATTCACTTAGGGTTGGCCTCCAGCTCCATGTTGCTGCAAAGGATAAGATTTCATTCTTGCGTATGGCTGTTTAGTATTCCATGGTATATATGTACTATATTTTCTTTACCCGATCCACCATTAATGTGCACCTAAGTTGAGTCCAGGTCTTTGCTATTGTGAATAATGAGGTGATGAACATAAATGCATGTGTCTTTTTGATAGAATGATCTATTTTCCTTTGGGTATAATACCCAGTAGTGGTATTGCTGAGTCAGATGGTAGCTCTGTTTTAAGTTATTTGGGAAATCTCCAAACTGCTTTTCCAGTGGCTGAACTAATTTGCATCCCCACCAACAGTGTATAAGCATTCTCTTTTCTCCACAGCTTTTCCAGCACCTGTTGTTTTTTGACTTTTTAAGAATAGCCATCTGACTGGTGTAAGATGCTATCTTATTGTGGTTTTGATTTACTTTGCTCTGATGATTCATGATGATGAACATTTTGTCATATGTTTGTTGGCCACTTAAATGTCTTCTTTTGAGAAGTTTCCATTCATGCCATTTGCACCTTTTTTAATAACATCATTTGTCTTTTGCTTGCTGATTTATTTACGTTATTTATTTATTCTGTTGATGTTGATGCTATTCCTTTCTGTTTATTAGTTTTCCTTCTAACAGTAAAGCCCTTCTGCTGCAGGTCTGCTGGAGTTTGGTGGAAGTCCACTCCAGGCCCTGTTTTCCTGGCTATCACCAGTAGAGGCTGCAGAACAGCAAAGATTGCTACCTGTTCCTTCCTCTGGAAGCTTCATCCCAGAGGGGTACCTGCCAGATGCCTGCCAGAGTTCTCCTGTATGAGGTGTCTATCAACCCCTGCTGGAAGGTGTCTCCCAGTCAGGAGGCACGGGGGTCAGGGACCCACTTGAGGAGGCAATCTGTCCCTTAGCAGAGCTTGACCGCTGTGTTAGGAGATCTGCTGCTCCCTTCAGAGGTGGCAAGCAGGAATGTTTAAGTCTGCTAAGCTGTGCCCACAGCCGCACCTTCCCCCAGGTCCTCTGTCCTAGGGAGATGGGAGTTTTATCTATAGGCCCCTGACTGGGGCTGCTGCCTTTCTTTCAGATATGTCCTGCCCAGAGAGGAGGGAATCTAGAGAGGAAGACTGGCTACAGCAGCTTTGCCAAGCTGCAGTAAGGTATGCCCAGTTAGAACTTCCCAGCGGCTTTGTTTATACTGTGAGGGGAAAACTGCCTACTCAAGCCTTGGTCATGGTGGACGCCTCTCCCCCCACCGAGCTCGAGCATCCCAAGTTGACTTCAGACTGCTATGCTGGCAGCAATAATTTCAAGCCAGTGGATCTGAGCTTGCTGGGCTCTGTGGGGGTGGGATCTGCTGAGCTAGACCACTTGGCATTGCAGGGACCACTGGGATATGAAAAAAACTCTTGCAGCTAGCTGAGTGTCTGCCCAAAAGGCCACCCAGTTTTGTGCTTGAAACCCAGGGCCCTGGTGGTGAAGGCACCTGAGGGAATCTCCTGGTCTTATCTGCGGGTTGCGAAGACTGTGGGAAAAGCGTAGTATCTGGGTCAGAATGCACTGCTCCTCATGCACGGTCCCTCAGGGCTTCCCTTGGCTAGGGGAGGGAGTTCTGTGACCCCTTGTGCTTCCGGGGTGAGGCGATGCCCCACCCTGTTTTGGCTCGCCCTCCGTGGGCTGCACCCACTGTCTAACCAGTCCCAGTGAGATGAGCCGGGTACCTCTATTGGAAATGCAGAAATCTCCCGCCATCTGCATTGATCTCACTGGGAGCTGCAGGCCAGAGCTGTTCCTATTCAGCCATCTTGCCAGCCACAAAATGTGTACTTTTAAATAGAAATAAACAAATTCGCCTTTTTGAGTTCCATTTCAATTGTGGAGTGCATATACTCTCCTAATTTACTGAAAAGACCCGAGACTCCTACAGCCTTGTAGAAAGTACACCGAGTGCCTCTGTGAGCTGAGCTTTTCCATTTTAATTATAACTACATCTGATTATACCATTGAAAGAATATGTACGCACACATTACAATTTTACATCTATGTGCCAAATATATGGAAACAAAGCTTATAGTATTTTAATGTGTTTTAATAATTTCCCTTTATATGTTAAAAATATTTTAATGACATTCTTTCTCTGGCAAGGAATTCTGTATGGGTGTGTGTGTGTGTGTGGTGTGTGTGTGCCTGTAAGTGCGGTAGATGTGTGTATAGTTTGTGTGCATGTGTGTGTGGGATTAGGGTGTATATCGGTACTCAGTTTAATCCATTTTATGTAGCCAAGATTTGGAAAGAAATATATGGAATGTGTGATTTCAGAAGCTCACCCATCATAAAAGGGAGTGTGTGCACTGTGGTGGGGTGGGGAGGGAGAAGCTTCCGAGTGCAGACAGGGAGGGAATGACTCAGGCCATTCTCCTCTGTGGCAGGTGCAGCTGCAGGCCCTCTGAAGAGAGCGCCGCAGAATCCTGATCACAAGAGTCAGGATCACACATTTTCTCCTTCTAAAACTTCTAGTCTAAATGCACCTATGTATGGAGAGGAGATGGACCCTTTTATATAGGAAAGTGATAGGTGGACTTTGTAAATGAGTGGAAATGCTAATCTTACCTCCAAGAAGCCAGACTGCATCAATAATGGATCTTCAACAATTACACAGAGATTTTCCACTGCTATAATTTGTTTTATTTTAACATATTTTAGCTCCACAATTTTACAAAGACTGACTATATTTGGAAGACTTTTGTTTAATGTATTTTTAAAAAATATCAAGAGTTCCCAGACTGGTTTCTTAAACATATCAATAAATTTAATTGTTTTAGGGACTAGTAAAAGAAAAAATATATCGATATAAAGTACAGGAAATCATTACATCTCACTTATATTTTACTAATGAAAAATGAATGCACAACACAAACAGGCCAAAGGCAATCCCTTTAATAGTAAAAATAGCAATGTATGGAATCTAGTTCAGCAATGAAACCACATTTGTAAAATGTTTCATTGTGTCACAGATACTGGAAAGATTTAAGAACTGGGAAGTGGGCTGTGTCAAATTCTACCTGGCCAGAGGGTTATTATGATTTGTAATTCAGGAACAATGGCCAGAGTATTTCACTTTTGTCTCTTACAATGCTGTTATTTGTTAAAAGTTGCTGAACATTGCTCAGAACCGGCAGAGGGTTATCAAGAGATAACCAGAGAGGCAGCGACCCCTTACCAGGAATTTTCAATAACTGGGAACACTTAACAGGGCAGCTCACCTTCCCTGCAGCCTCTCTCACATCCCGACATGCATATCAATGGCCGGGAAAAGGGCACTGGTGGGTTGGGAGGCCTGCTCTGCTGCCTGCATTGATCAGAGCAGGAGGATTACTGCACTACTGACTGCTAATCAATAGATATTGAGTGCAATCCCCTGCTGTAAATTCAGCCGGGTTAATAAGTGTCCACATAAAACAATGGGCTGAAATACAATCTCCCCATTCAAGGATCCCAGAGATGTAGGACTGGTTGTTTCAGTAGCTGCCTGTGGGGCAGTGGGAGGCAAGAGCTTGGACCTTTACCCAAAATCGGCCTGAAGCAGTCTGAGTTGGCTTAGTGTGCTGTGCTTTAGAGACAGCCACATTAGATGATGTGTTCCTGTGCCCCCCAAAGTCTTCATTGGCTGCTCTTTCTATCTCTTTCTCAGATAGAAAACTGCTTATGATTTTGTGCTGGAGCCCTGTGGGTCCTGTGCTCCCTGGTATGGAATCCTAGAGTTTCAGACCCTTGCTTGAACATAAAGCATCGTCTGCTTAAAAAGAAAAAGGAAAGAAAGGAAAGGAAAAAAAGAAAGGAAAGGAAAAGGAAAGAAGGAAGGAAGGAAGGAAAAAGAAAGAGAGAGAGAAAAAAAAAGGAAAGAGAGAAAGAATAAAGGAAAGAAAGAGAGAGAGAAAGAGAGAAAAGGAAAAAAGGAAGGGAGGAAAGTAAAGAAGACAGCCTATATGTTTGTGTTATGGAGGAAAATGGCAGCAGGCTAGGGCAAATACCGTTGAATATTTAATTACACAACCTCTAGTAAAAACACTGCTGGTGCAACCATATATTTTCTCTGGCAGGGATGAGATTGGAGCTGAAGAATTACAGAGGCGATTTGCATGTTTCTATATCCTTCTGTCTTGTGCTCAGAAAGCCTGTGGCTCCAATTACCAGTAATTCTGACATGGCATACTTAGCTCAGAGACAAAGGCATAGAAACAGCCTCTGTTTTGAATTTCAATACAGGTAAGGACATGCAATACAAACATGGAAGAGACTTGGAATTTATGTTGTCCATGGTAGGTCTGGATTTTCCTCCTGCAGTCCTGATTTCAAGTACGTATGCTGTGCCATGGAGTGCCCTTCATATTCTTATGCCTGTTACACGGTATAATAATTTTAGTTTTGTGCATCCCCAACACAACAGCCTTTTCAGGCCCTTGTTGAAGGTAAGTTTCTAAGCATAGACTTTACAGGTGTGCGGCTTTGAAATGGAAAAAAATGAGTCTTTAAAAATGAATAATTATATGATAAGAAAGAGAAAGATAGGTTTAAGATATTTAAACAGGCAGGGTTAACTACCTGCCCTCTAATGCTCATTTTTCCAAAATGCAACATGAAAGATAACGGCATCATTTATCAGCTATTAACATTTTCAAATAACAAGTTCAGGCATTTTTAACTTCTAGATTCTTGTCTACATTTGAGTCTTGAATATACCCTCTTCTCATTCCGGTTTGGGATTGCTAGGATAACCAGAATAAAAAGAAAACACACTTTCCTTCCTTTGTTTATGAGTTCCCCTTCTCCTCTAATGGGTGGTACCGCGAGCTTAAGTAGCACGTTTACAGGTCTCTGTTTCTTCCCACGTAAAGCCAGGAGCGTTCTGACCTTTTTCTGCTCTAGGTTTCTGTGGATTAATTTCTTTCTTATTAATATTTTAACATAGGAATAAAAACAATCAAATTTTATATCAAATTTCAATCCTATGATGTACACTTTTACAATCAAATTATTTTGTTACATGAAGATAACAGACTTTAACTAGCTTCATGTTTTAGTTACTTTATAAACTTGCTCAGTGATGACCTCTATCCATGCCTTCTTCAATCTTTTAATTCTGGTGTCTGATTATGTTACCCTGGAGGCTAAGAAGTAAATGGAAGAATAGAGGCAAAGATGCTTTCACAAGTATGGTTTTGATCATTTCTATGCTCAATGTGAGGATAAGGCAATATTTTAAATTCCACAACCCCAAATCAGTATCTCACTTCATTATAGCCTGTTCTATTTGTGTACAGGGTGTACTGTGGTGGATAAAACACTGACAGGCCAACAGAAAGGCTTTCTACTTTCTACTGCTCCTGCAAACGCCCTAAATGAGCAATTTAACTTCCTTCTGCCTGTCTCTTTAACATGAAAATGAAGGTAACAATGTGTCCCTTTCTCTTGATTGGGATGTTTTGTGTTCAAAGATAAAAAAGATCTTCAATTTTTAAAATTATAGTAACCACATATGTATATATTTTATCTAAAATTTGTGTTATGCTCTGGCAATAGAATAAGCGGTTGTAAATCAGGAATATTCTGGAAAATCTTGGTAGAAATACATCTCTAATCTACTGCAAAATGTGCCGTGTAGTTTTCTCTTTCATAAGAAAAATTATTCCTTATACACAAGTCTGATGATTTTTTGAAGTTAGTATTCACAACACGGTCATTATTGAATTTTTAAGTATGCGTGAATTTAACAGATAGCTGGTAGTGCTTTATAGCTTTTGAATAAGGTTATAATTCTAGGGTTGTGATTTTGGGTCATTTTCCTTTTATTTCTCCCAATAAAGGAGGCTTTCATGTCTATAGGGAGCTATCATCTTGACTAATCTACAATGCCAATTCTCCGCTTTTTACTCCAGCAGGAGGCACATGAAATGAGGTTCAGACTCAGTGAAATGGATTCTGAAGTGTAGAGATAGAAAATTGTAATTTTTAAAAAATCTATTTTTTAAGTTTTTAGCTATTCTGGATGCATTGTTTCCCATTAATCTTCTACTTTGTTATCTTTCAATTATAGATAGAGTTGAGGATTTGGAAGTGGAAACAAAGATAATTTGGAATATATTAAAAATAAGGTAGTGAGTGACTATGAATAAGTCATTTAAGTTCTTAGAACTTCAGGTTATAACTTATAAAATAGATGTAATGTTGTCTACTGCAAATAGGCTATTTTCTGAATTAACTGAAATTTTATAAATACCCTACCTGAGAGGCTCTGGTGTATTGTATGTGCTCAAGTTATCATCATCATCATCATCATCATCATCTACAGTATAAAGAGTGACAAGGGCACTGACAATGATCCAAATCAAGAAGAAGATAGGGAAGGAGAGGCCAAACAGTCTGAAGAGTAAAGCTAAATGGCTTGAGGAGTCACGTTATTTATATTCTGTGGTCATCGAGGTCAGCTTATCTGCCTAGAACCACAGTGTCTGAGGAGCAGTGATTTGGAATTCAGGGGAGAGAGGGCATGTTTGAACGTTCTTTTCCTGAGCTAACCATCAATCTACTGGCTGCTCTCTGATGCTAAGGGACAGTATTTTTTGGGGGACGATTTTTTTTTCTACTGTTAAAGGTCCTTTTATCCCAATCTTTGCTAATATAATCTAGAACTAATTCCTTGCATCTAATTCCTTATTCCACAGCCCACACTTGATCTAGTCCCCTTTGCCCAAGGAGTTTAAATAAGATATATTTAGCTAAGGTATTTGGCATGACTCTCATTAAAGAAATTAGATCAATCTGTGGTAAGTGACTCTTCCAGTCCAAACTTGAGGTCCAACAACATAAGGTGAGCTCTGTTCTGTCTGCCACTCATTCTGACTTTTGGAGCAGGATTGAGCAGAATGTGTAAATCCGCAGGCAGACCCTTTAGAAAGGGGATTTGTGAAATCTGCCAGTCTTCAAACTTTCTGCCTTGTTTCATGCAAGAAATGGTGGGAGATAAGTCCTTGAAGATTCGTCAAGGTCTGAGGTACTCCTAGATCAACAGCAGAAGAACTTCTGGGGAAGAGAGAAGTGGCATTAACACTCCCAAGCTGACTGCTTCTTTTCATTTCCATAAATCAGAGACATTAAGCGAGGAATCAAGAACAACTCTTTGAACTAAAAATGTAGTAATTCAGTAGGAGAAATGGAAGACAAATTTTAGGAAATTTCCCAGAAAATTGAACAAAAGACCAAGAGTTAGAGAATATAAAAGTGAATAAAATTAAAGTCTCTGCCTATAAGATGTACCATCCAAATACTAGGGTTCACAGACAAATCAAGTAAAAAGAAGAGAAGATCTTCAGTGCAATGTTTGAAGACCACATTGCAGAAACAAGGGTATAAGTTTTGAAATTGGAAGGTCTCGCCCAATGTCTAGCACAATGGAAGGAAAAAGATTGTACTGAGTTATAGTATCATGACATATCAGACACTAGAGACGATGTCTGTGATTCTAAAGGCTATCTGAGAGAAAAAGCAAGATGTAACTTAGAGAGCCTTTGGATAAAGAATGTCGCTAGACTTTCCAACAGCAACACTAACAGCTAGGAAAGAAAAGGAATCATGCCTTGACAATTCCCAGAAAAATGTATTTCCATTTATATTTGACACTCAGAGAAATAATCAATCAAATATGAGGACAGAATAAAGACGTTTTAGGCATTCAAGGTGCCAACAATTACTACTATCGCATAAGCTAAGCGAGTATACTGAGAAAGGAGAATATGAGTTCCAAAGACTTTGGTGATCCATGTGATGTCAAGGTGAAGATGAGATCTAGGACAACGGTGAAGGGAAATCCCAGACCACTCCTGTGAGAGGACCTGAGTAGGAATCAAGTTCAGATGAGAGTAGGAGGAATAAAAGGGAGCATCCAAATCATTTGAGTGTATCAAGAAATGTTTTATATTTTACAGAGGAGTTTGGAAAGGAGTTAGTGAGAGATAGAAACCAAGCCAGTAGAAAGATGAGAGTTAAGTTCCATGGCAAACAAAAGTTTACATGGAAGGAACTGTAATTCCACCTACACTACTCAGCTAGCATTCATATATAGACAGTAATCTTGTGCAGAATCTTGGTCTATCCAAATTCATGAAGAGACAATATTGGGACAGTGCACATATTTCGTTTTCCTTGATAGTTCCTTCCCAAACATGGAGTTGGCATACCCATTCTTCAATTTTGTCTATAGGCAAAGTAAATTAAAGGTTTTCTATGATCGAATATAGTCTTAAAATCCAGTTAAATCGTTGTGAACAAAACATTGTGAAGACAAGATCACTGGCAGTAGTTTTTGATTTTCAGGGTTTGTTGTTTTATCAATTAAGTTTTTTTTCCTCTTTAGAGCTTGAAGTGGTTGAGTTGTTTGTACAGAAGGCAGAAGGAAGAAGGGGTGGTGAAGGAAGGCTGAAGTTCCAGGCCTTATGAAGGGTTGGAGGCCTGGCCCTATAAATTGTCTTTAATGCAAAGAAACCTGAGAGAGGAAAAAACAAATAAACAAAAAGACTAACTCTGGTGGGGAGTTCACCTTTATACCATTTTCAGTTGTTGTAAAAATCATACCCACAACAAATCTTTAAAAGAGTGAGAGACCATTCCTCCCAGTTTTTGCTGTAATTTTTCATTGAAGAAAATTAATAAATTACAAAAAAAATACAATGAAGTCACCATTGTTACCACATTGGCATGCTTTCTTCTTGTATTTCGCAGATGCGCTTCTTAAATACTGGGCATAGTTTATACCTAAAATTTTACATTCTACTTTGTTTTGCTAAAACTTATGAAATGTTCCCCTGTCATCTAAAATTCCTTTTACAATGTATTTTAATGCTACATAATATTCCAATGTATGCCACTTCATAATTTATTTAACTATGTCTCTGATATTGCTATGAAGGTCTTTCTGAGTCTTCATGATGTTGAGGAGAATATCTTTGTTCAGAAATTCTTGATTACGTTTCTGAGTATTTGATTGAAAGTAGATTTGGAAATACAGAATCATTGGGTCAAATAGCCTTCAGAAAGTTTGTGCCAAATGCCAGAGTTAATATAGAACAAGGTGTTCATTTTTTTTTCCTATCCCATCCCAATCATTGTGTGTGTGTTATTATAAAAATGCTTGCTAATGTAGGAAGAGACTATTAAATATTTTTTGTGTATCATTCTTTTATTAGGAGTGACATTGAATGTGTTTGCACATGCAATCTGCCAATTGTATTTTTGCTTTTGTGAATTGTCAAAGTCTTTCATTCACTAATTGCTTGCGATTTTTATTTTAAATTTGTCTTTAAGTAATTAGACTGTATTCATCTTTCCTGTTGGTTGCAATTACATTGCTTCCCTAATTTGCTGGTTTGCTAAGCCTGGCCTGTATTTTTGTAGCCAAAGTGAGCTTTGATTCCCCTCACTGTACTTCCCACCAGTGCTGTGTTTGCCTGTATTCTGCAGGTCACAGCTTAAGTGAGGAACTGGGGTATCAGTTTTGACTTTATCCTCTTTCTTCCTTTCCATCTTTAAGCATTAGAAAGGCTTGCTGCCAGAACTATGTCTCAAATGCCTCTGCTTATGATTATCTTGACTCCTTCCCCAGTTCATGATCACCATCTTTCATCTGGGCAGGGCAACAGCCTCCTTCCTGGTCTGTCACGTCCTCCCTTCTCTGCTCAACAGAGAAGCTGAACGGAAGCATCCCCATCTGCCTGAAGGCCACCCCAGCACACGCACATGTGCACACAAACAAGCCCTTCACAACAGCTGTCTTCTACATTCTGTTTAGTTCTTAATTTAAATGTTCTCTTCAGTGGGTTGAATTATGCCCCCAAAAGATACGTCTATGTCCTAGCCCTGAGAACATGTATATGGGACCTTGAAAAAAAGTGTTTTCGCAGATATAAATGAGTTAAGAATCTCAAGATGAGGTCATGTTCCATTATCCAGGTGGGCTCTAAAACCAAGGGAAGTCTCTTTATAAGAGAGAGAAGATGCACATGGATGAGGTCACATAAAGATGGCGGTAGAGGTGCACATGGGGCCCCTAGAAGGAACGCTGGCAGCCTGCAGGGCTGAGAGAGCCTGTGGCTGGGTGGTCCTGTAGCGTCTTCAGACAGATCTACTGATGTCTTGATTTTGGACTTCTGACTTCAGAACTGTGAAAGAATAATTTTTTTTTTCTGTTTAAGCCATCAAGGTTGAGGTGATTTGTTATATTGTCCTCAAAATGGATACGCTATCTTCTCTGGAATGAATTTACTGATCATCATGTCCTAAGAGCTGTGACCTCCATCATGATCTCCAAGGCAGTTTCCCTCACTGAAACATCTTTGGTTTCTCTCTTTTTTTTTTTTTTTTTGACTTTTGCTTTAAGTTCAGGGGTCCAAGTGCAAGTTTGTTTCATAGGTAAACTTGTGCCACCGGGCTTTGTTGTACAGATGACTTCATCACTGGGGTGTTAAGCCTAGTACCCTTTAGTTGTTTTTCCCGATCCTCTCCCTCCTCCCACCCTCCAACCTCCAAGCCAGGCCCCAGTGTGTATTGTTCCCTTCTATGAGTCCACATGTTCTCATCATTTAGCTCCCACTTAGAAAGTGAGAACGTGTGGTATTCGATGTTCTGTTTCTGCTTTATGTTAATTTGCTGAGAATCATGGCCACTAGTTCCATCCACGTCCCTGAAAGGACATGATCTCATTCTTTTCTATGGCTGTGTAGTATTCAGTGGTGTATATGTATCACATTTTCTTTATCCAATGCATCATTGATGGGCATTTAGGTTGACTTCAAGTTTGTTTTTTCTTAATAGAATATTTGATATTTTTCTAATTGTAATTAATTTTTTTTCAAAATTGCCAGTAAGCACCATAGAGGCAAGCATCTTGTTTAATTAGTCTTTAATGAATGCCTAGTCCTGTACACATTGTGATCATTTACATATTGTGGAAAGAGAGGATAATAAAAGATAGAAGACAAACATGAAAATGGAGAAGAAGGAAAGAAAACATCAAGTAAGGCTGCTCTTTGATGCATTCTTTTCTTCTCATTAAAATTCTTACTGTGACTTCCAGGTGATAAGGCCTTATAGAGCAGAGTACGTGTCTAACTTTAATTGGTAAGTCTACACATCTCATTAACAAAGCTGGTTTTATTTCCCTTTTTTCTCTTTTTGTTTTTATTACACAAGTAATATTTAAAACGTTCTCCCATAGTTGCATCAGTGCATGTGTATGTCGGGTAAAGCTTAAAAGTCCCCCGACCTTCCATGACCCTCCCATTTAATGCAGATTTTTAACCTATTGTATACATTTACATATACACACATATAAACATATGTGCAAACATATCTCATGGCATTCATAGGAACACACACATAAAGCACAATTTTTCCCTAAAACGTGCTTTTTCACCTAGTAATGTGAATATGCATTTTTTGATCAGCACATACAATATGAATACCTCATTTTTAGTGGCTACATGACTGCATTTGTCCAAGGTAGAGTATTACCATAATTTATTTCGCCCTTGTTGCATTGATGGACATTTATAATTGTGCTTTACTATGATACCAAAAGTTGCAATGATATATTTATGCTTAAAACTTTACATTTTTAACAAGGTTCTTAAAGGCAATTTCCTAGAAGTCTGATTATTAGATAAAATGGAATTTAAATATTTGATGGATACTGACAGTTAGCAGTCAATAAATGTTTTACCAGCTTACACTTTTATCAAAATTATATGAGAATGCTTGTTTTTCATATTATTGTAGTGCTTTATAAACTTTTTTCATCTGTTAGATGAAAAAATAAACAATTGGTTTAATTTGTTTTTATTCGATTGGTAATGATGTTAAGCTTTTCTATGTGTGAATTGGCCATAATATTTCTTCTTCATTTATTGCATGTTCATTTGTTTTGATCCCTTTTCTATTAGTTTGTGAATATTTTTATTGTTGATTTGTAGGCACTCTTTACGTATTTTTCATCATTCCAATGGTGTGTTATATTAATGTATTTCATATGAAACACATACCTTTGCAGGAGATGTTAACTACAGTTGCTCTTTGACTTACAGTAGAGTTACATCCAGATAACCTCATCATATATTGAGAACAGAGTGAGTCAAACATCACAGCTTAGCCTCACCCAACTCAATCATGTTCAGAGCACTCACATAGCCTATAGTTGGGCAAAATCATTTGACACAAAGCCTATCTTATAGTAAAGTGTTGAATACTGTACAAAGATGGGCATTGTGTGGACATTATGGGGTGCAAAATCAGAAAACACAATATCCAGAAGATGCTGGCAACAGAGCCCACTGCGGAGTATTGGTGGTATAGCCTCTTGCAGGCAGGCAGATGGGGAGCTGTGGCTCCCTGCCACTGCCCAGCATGTCTAAGAAGTCTCCTACTGCATGTTGCTATCCCAGAAAGCAGACCAACATTCAAAATTCAAACTGTGGTTTCTACTGAATGCATATCACTTACACAGCATAAAGTTGAAAAATTGTAAATCAAACCATTATGAATCAGGATCATTTGTATATATCTAAAGGTCTGATTTTCTTTCTGTTCTTAGTTAATATTCACCGGTATCAAACTCCTGTGTTTGCAGTGGTTTGTCTTCACTTGAGGATGAAGTGATTGGTGATAATGACGTAGATGTTATTAAACTCTCTGTCAAGTGATCCACCTGTAAAACCAGGTGGACACCTGAATACAGGTTGTAACAGAGTTGAACCAGTTACATGGGACCACAAGGGGGAGGTGTTTGACCTTAACTGTGAGAGAGGAAATTTTATCTCCTGACCCCTAATTGAATGACAAATTGAAGACAAAGCACGCCCACCTGGCTGCTAGCCTGGTTAACATTTTACATTTTTTCTCTCCTTCACTGGAGTCACAGGCCCTAATTTAATGAAATAATTTAACAGACCAAAATGACTGCAGGACATGTTTTAAAATGTAAACCACATCATCTGTTGCCTAGATCAGTGTGACATCTGCTAATCTGAAGGACATGGAAGGTAGATATGGTAGGATATATTTGTGTATATGTTTATTTAATACCTTTTAAGCTGTCGTCTAATTCTTATCTTCTCCAGATACCTGGATAAATGCAAAGAAAACATTCAGCTGAGTCAAAAGTGTAGAATTATTCATCAATCCTTGAAAACCATAGGCTCTTTGGCCCCTTTGGTGGGCTGAATTCTCAAGATTGCAGAAATGAAAAACTGTGGTGATTGGGAGGACATTAGATTCTTGTCTGGCTGACTTTATTTCAACTTCATGTTTATTCTATGTTACCTTCGAGCAAAGACAAAATTGCCTCTGTCAGGTGAGGCTCTCTTAATTGCTAATACCATTCATTAATTAGAAGAGAGAGAACTAGTGTTGGAGGCTCACTGGGGACCCAGCAGGTTTAGGGCTACCTAGTTTAGTATGCTAATGACGACTGCCTCTCCAAATATGCCAGTCAAAAGTGACTTTCTCTAATCTGTCCTGAACTGTGTGACAATCTGAGCATATGGTGACAGCTGCAGAGGCAGAACCCTGTATCCCACGCAGAGGGGCTCGGTGACTCTGGTTGGAGTCCGGGGGTGGGGGGCCTAGGACATGGGAACGTAGGAGCCTGTGAGAGCAGAACCAGGCCAGCTCTCACATTCCGGTCAGAAATGACAAGGTACACATGTCCCTTTAGACTCTCATGAATAGAAAAACCACAATGGCCTGATCTTCCCTTTTGTCTCAGCATCAAATCCTGCAAGAAGACCCACCCAGATTTTAAAGGAAGGTCTGTGGTGAATGACTGAAGACTTGAACTCCCCTTATATTTCACTCAACACTCTGAAAAATGTGTTCCTCCCAGGAGGGACTGCAGTTTGATCCAGTGATGTGTTCCAGAATGTTTCCTAACTTGGACTGCAATCAGATTTACTTCTCTTAAGTGCCTCGCGCTTGAGGGCATGGGCATCTCTGTAGACGATTTAGCTGGGAGCATAAATGGTTCAGGAGAGATCAATTATCTGATTAAAGAACGAAAGCAGATGGTGACCTGGTTATGAGGCATTCTCAACTCACCCTGAGTTTGTTTGTTCATTTGTTTCCCACACCCCACCTTTGAGGAAAATCTTCCCTTGCACCTTTTCATAAAACAGAGCAAATAATTGTGTTTTTTTTTGGTGGGGGGAGTGGGGGATCTGAAAGGGTCACCGCTTTACATGTGTCATTGCAGATGCGAGAAATGCATTAAGCATTTTTAGGAGAATGGACACTGTCGAGGCCCTGACAGTCTGGTGACGATTTGTTTGTGTTGGAGTAACCAGTAAGTCGGCCGTTAGTCTTTGACTAATCGCTCCTGTCAGCTTGTTAAACATTAAAAACAAATGCATGCACTGGAGAAAAGCCATACCTCTTTTTGAGACAGGGAGTCAGCTTTTGGGCTCTTTTCAATACATTTGGTCATTGAGGTTCTGCACTGCTAAATGTTGCCTTCACAACTACCATGAGGAGCCCTTCGTAAGGCAAAGCCAGGATAGAGGTGTTGAACTTCTGACCTGGGAGCCAGGTCCAATCTCCAGCCTGTTCCCCAGGTGTACACATTTCTGGCCACTGATGTTATAGCACAGAAAACAGTTTTCTTTCTGTGAGCTTCTCTGGTCATTCTAGTCATAAAAGTCTCTAAAGGTTAGAGGAATAGAGAGCCATTCAGGATCTGTGAGCAGTGTTTAGTCAGATAATTAACTTCTCAAAGCAGTAGGAACAAGTGGATGCTATTCAGAAGCACACAGTCTAATGAAAACTTACTTTATCCTTTGACTTCTATTCTCTCTCTTTTTTTTTATTCCTCTCCTTTCTTTCTCCATTTCTCCTTCTTTGTCATCTCTTTAAATTCTCTCCTTTCATCAGTTCTACTCTATCATATTTTTTGGTTCCTGTCTGTAAGTTGTGATCTCCTTCCCCCATCTACTTAATGGATTATACAGATATTCTGATTTATAGACATCTGGACATGGCTTCTCTTGCATCTAGGTCTCTCCAGGAGTCTATATCAAAGAGGTGTTTTGCAAGATGACTTGCTCATTCCAAATCAGTAAACATCTATTAATTACATCTGAGGTAATCTCACAATGTTTAATACAATAAAGTTTTAATATGCATTATTAAAACTAACCATGTCTGTTTTCAAAGGAAGTTTTGCGAATGTTTCACCTATCCAAATGTACGCTACCAGGGTAACACCATGTTCTTAAGGGCATTGACTCTGAAAAACAGCTTTCTTCTGTAGTATGACTGCTTCTCTTCAGGCTTCAGTTTATTGAAATTAATCAACTGCTGTCTCCGTGGTGCGTTTATCCTTGTGACGCTGGGTGGAGCCTTTGTTCACATCTCAGGAGGAAAGACTCTGGGTCCGCAGAGATAGCCTTCCCAAGAACGGTGTATAATTCAGGTGGAAACCTTGTGTGTGGCCTCAGGAGTGCCTTCCTCTTGTCTTGGGGAGGGGATTCCCGAGCAGAGCCTGGCCTCTGTGCTCTGAGAAGACACTGTGCTCTCAACCAGGCTGGAGAATTTCAAACCCGCTGCCAGAGCCAGATTCAGGGACAGCCCGCCAGGGCCAACTTCTGGAATTTTACTGAATATACACTTTCTAAAAGCTGTTTTTCTTTGTTGAGATGACTTTTAACCAAAATGTCACTTTTAAAAGCCAGTTTCAATGATCAACCTATCACCAAGTTCCCACTGCAGATTCCAGAATGCCTTTCTAGGCAAACTAAGATAAATACATTCACTCAGAGCTCAGGGCAGGGCTCCAGGAGCAGTCAAATCAAAAGGATAAAGAGTCTCAAAACTGAAACTGTGGAATACATTTCCAGGGCAGATTCACGAATTCTACCAAGAACACGCTCAGGTCCCCATATTTTGGGGGCTATTTAGGGACTTTGAATAAGCTACAAGCGTCATATCCATGCCACGCTGGAAGACCTACAAGAATTGATAAATAAATACAAGAAAAAGTTATTCATGGCATATTTTAAATAAAACACATCTAATTTTACTAATGAAAGTTAAAGTGTCCAAGTAGCCACTAAATCATCACAGAAAGGTGTCAATATACATACGGGATTTTTAAAGTTAGATCTATAAATTGGCTACTATAATATCTTTAAAACAATCAAAAGAGAAAATAAGTCAAAAGACTGGTTTTAGAATAACTGGGTAAATTTAGGTTCTGACATTTGAAAACAAATCTTAACAAAGGAGATATTTAGGTTGACAAATGGAAGGCAGTCCTTTAAGATAAAAATTTTAACAATGCTTCAAATATCTAGTGTTTGTTGTTGTTGTTGTTGTTTTTGAGATGGAGTCTTGCTCTGTTGTCCAGGCTGGAGTACAGTGGCGTGATCTCAGCTCACTGCTGAGCCTGCCGGGTCCAAGCGATTCTCCTGCCTCAGCCTCCCAAGTAGCTGGGATTACAGGCGCCCGCCACCACCCCCGGCTAATTTTTTTGTATTTTTAGTAGAGACGTGGGTTCACCATGTTGGCCAGGCTGGTCTTGAACTCCTGACCTCATGATCCGCCCACCTCGGCCTCCCAAAGCACTGGGATTACCAGCTTGAGCCACCGTGCCTGGCCCAAACATCCAGTGTTTATTCTGTCCAAATTTGTGATCTCTGTACCCATGAGCTATGGATATTAGTGACAGAAAATTTATTTCCTTATTATTATATGCCTTGTATTATTTTCATTATTTTAATTACTAATCTACTTCAGTCATTTTAAAAGGAAATATTGGTGTTAATTGGTGTTATGGACGCATAGATGCCTTCATTAAAAATATGTGGTGTTCCGGGCTATCACCTCATGTTACTTCAAGGAAATCCCTACATGATTTCCTTCTTTTTGCATAAGTGGTGTTTCCAAAATGTTATTTTATTTTATTTTATTTTGAGATGGAGTCTCACTCTGTCTCCCAGGCTTGAGTTCTGTGGTGTGATCTCAGCTCACAGCAACCTGTGCCTCCCAGGTTTAAGCGATTCCCCTGTCTCAGCCTCCTGAGAAGCTGGGATTACAGGTGCATGCCACCATGCCTGGCTAATTTTTGGATTTGTAGTAGAGATGGGGTTTCACCATGTTGGCCAGACTGATCTCGAACTCCCAACCTCGGGTGAGCCACCTGTCTTGGCCTTCCGAGGTGCTGGGATTACAGGCCTGAGCCACCATGCTTGGCCCCAAAATGTATTTTCTAGAGCACTGCTCTCACTAGATTTTTGGCAAAACAAGTATCCATATTCTTTTTCTGTTGCTTGCTACTTACACAGTTTGATACCTGGAAATGAGTAGCTGCAGGTAACAGGGTCTAACATGGGGCAGATTCTAAGTGAAAGAAGTAGGGGAAGTGAGAAATCTCTTTCTCGGAACTGGACTTCGGCAATCTTTCTTATGCCGATGCAATACAGTTGGCCAAACCAGGGTCTGTAATGGTAATGGAAGCTTTAGAATGAAAGGACTTGGATGGAAAAAAGAAAGTCTGCATTTTAAAGTATGTTGACTACTTCTTGCAGTCACCAATAAGAACCTGTGTAAAGAAGTAATCTTAGGAGGAAAATAACTCATGATTTTCCATCTTTGGCTGTGGATGACAATTCAGAATTTTAAATCCGGCTTTTAGAAGTATGAAAACATTTAAAAAATAATAACCATCACAAGGTAAACAGAGACGCTTCTGTCACCTTGCCTTCTCACCCCAGTTCCTACCCCCATTCTCTGCCAATTTAAAGAACTGTGTCTCCATTAAAACAAAAAAAATTTTTTAGGCTGAAAATTGTTTTTAAAAAGCTGAAAAAGCTGAGGCTCATGTTTCATTGTGATGGTGCCCCTGAGATACGGTCTCTGAGTCTCGGTGCAAAGAACATACTTTTCCCCTTGAAGCTGGAGTGTGCAAGTGGCTACAGACAGAGGCCTGGGTAAAATTAGCCAATACCACACTGAGAGCTCAAGGGATGGGCAGTGCACAGAACGGTTGCTAATAGATCGAAATCTTTACCTTTGAAAACTGGATGAGATGTTATATTTGGTTCTTGTACTAAGCCATGGAATTGACTGAAAGCCTTATAGAATGGACGGCTACCAGGTGTTTAAGGGAGATCACTACCGTGGAAACCAGAAGCAGTTATGAAGAGGCTGCAGTGGTGCCACTCCAAGACAAGCTTTAGGCCCACAGAACCAAGCCAGTGGGGAAAGTTTCCCAAAGGGATAGCTTTCATTGCCATCAAAGAGAGGCCGAAGAAGCAATGGGAAGGGGAAATTATACCTGGAAGCTCACCGAGAACTCTCTAACTAGGTTAAATCAACAACACAGATCGCTGACACGGCAGGAAGTTCTTGACAGAATCACCCAATTGTAAGTGACAAATGGATCCGTGGCCTCAGTGGGCTACTTAAAATCCGGGTTTGTTTTTACAGCTATCCTTTTCTTCCCTCACAATCCATTTGGAATGTTTCAGTGATACATAATTTATTGTTAATCAGGAGTCTCCATGCATTTGAACCTGATGGAGATGAAGGCGTATCTCAGAAATGTCCTAGACTTGGAACTAGGCGTAATAGCTAGATATGACTATATTGTCTTCTCGGAAAGAGTTTAGTGCTTTTTTAAATAAGTGTGAGCATATTTGAATGAGAAGGCATAGAGAGTGGTGCATTTGTGAATGCTGGATAACTACTAGACCCTCATAGATAGTGCTGGCTACTGAGGCGGGAACTACCTCCTCCTCCTTTTTTTCCAAACAAAATCTTGATTTGTTTTTAGCATCTCTTCATTTTCCAAAGATCCCATCTGTCCCAAGTAAAGTTGAAAATACTCTGTCAGTTCCAAAAGTCAGCATGATTGATTTAAGAGGAATTCCGCTTCTCTAATTAGGGACAGGAATAAGCATGAGACCCAATTCAGGCCCGTGACATCAGTTAGAGATTTTTCTGGCTGCTTCTGGAGAGGTTTTCTTTACATGGTTAAGAACTCCTGGGAGTAACGCCTTCTTAATTCCTCCTAGTGTTGTCCTATGTGAATACAAGGCTAAAGACGACTTCAGCTCTCCTCTTAGCAGCCTAAAGAGGAAGCTAACATGCTCCGAAGGACCCTCAAGGAAAACCTTAAGCCAGTTGCTTCATCAGGTTAATATTGAAATTCACCTTCCTTCTAGGTTTCATGTATGCCATTTCTTACAGGACAAGCCCATTTGAGTTGGTTTTATTGTTATTTGCCAACAAAAGCCTTGCAAGGGATATGGCTTCAGTGAAAAAATTGTAGAAGCCATAAGTAATGGTAAAAAGAGTGGGGAGAAGAGAAAAGAAAGCATTGCCATGGAGGAAAGAGTATAACAAGCACAGAGAAAAGGAGAATAGGAGAAACATATATTTTGCCTACTTAGAATTAGTCCTTGTTCAGGGAATCACAGAATCTTCGGACAGAAGTGAACTGACATGCGGTTCATAAAGTGGCACTGGTTTAAAATCAGCACTGTTGTATGTTTTTGAAATTCATACATTTCAAATGTCTTTTATTCTGATATTAAGTCCTTTCACTTTTTTGGCATTAAAACTGCATTTTTAATTGAATCGTATAAATGGTTTTATGCTTATATGTATCAAGATACATTACATAGCTCTGCAGTTTACATTATGTAAAGTTTTGCCGGTTTGTGAAACTCCAGAATCCGGATATTACCAAATTAGGTCAATATATTTTACTGATTATAATGGCTAATTTTATGTGTCAAGTTGGCTGAGCTATGGTCCCAGTTGTTTGCTCAGACACCAGTCTAGATATTGCTTTGAAGATATTCTTTTGATATTATTAACACCTAAATCAGTGGACTTTAAGTAAAGCAGATTACCCTCCATAATATATAAATTGAAGGGTAATCTGCTCACCCAAAGTCCACTGACTACCCTCCATAATGTATAAATTGTATGAACTGATTGAACGAGGCCCACTCCATAATGTGGGTGGGCCTTACTCAGTCAACTGAAGGCTTAACAGAAAAGACTGAAGTCTCCCAAGAGGAGGAAAGTCTGCCTCTAGACAGCCTTTGTATTTAGGATGGAAACATCAAATCCTGACAGATTCCTAACCTCTGGGCCTGATCTACAAGTGTCAGAGTTTCTAACCCTACAATTGCATAAGCCAATTCCTTAAATTAAATCTCTCTGTCTCTGTCTATACACATTATATTGGCCTATGCCTCTGAAAGACTGCTAATAAGACACTGATTCCTTAATATTCCTTCTATTAACTACTGCTATTTAGGTCCTGTGATAATTAATTTTGTATGTCAACTTGACTGGGCCACAGGGTGCCCAGATATTTGGTCAAACATTATTCTGGGTATTCCTTTGAGGGTGTTTTTGGATGAAACTGGACTTAAAGCAGTAGACTTGAGTAAATCAGATGACCCTCTCTAATGTGGGCAGGCCTCATCCTATCAGCTGAAGGCTGGAAAAGAGCAAAAATGCTGACCCTGCCTCAGTTCATCCTGCCTGATTGCCTTAGAACTGGTACATCAGCTTTTTCATGCCCTAAGACTCAAACTGAAATATTGGCCCTTCCTGTATCTTCAGACTGAACCTACACCATCCTCTTTCCTGGGTCTCCCGCTTGCTGACTTACCTTACAGACTTGGAGCTTACTACCCTTCATAATCACAGGAGCTATTTCTCTCTCTGAGTGTGCATGTGTGTTTGTATATGCATTATGTATATATGCACACACACACGCACACAGAGTTGGTTCTCTGGAAAACACTGACTAATACAGGTCCTTACCATATGCTGAACACTATTAGGAATAGAGCAATGGTGCACGGTCAAGTAGGAGAATTGAAGGTATCAACACCTGCAATGAAATGTGATAAAAAGGTCAACGAAGGTGAGGACAAAATACTGTCTAATGCAAGACAAAGGGGCCCAGAAAGGGCTCAGAGGAGGTGACTTTGAGCTGGGTTTTGAAGACTGAGAGGAGGTTTATCAGGCAGGAAAAGAAAGTGTTTCCCAAGAATAAACACACGTGTTAAAACTCAGCTGAAATATCTCCCATGTGATAAGATCTCACTATCTGCTGTCATTCCCGTGACAGATTGCTCCAGTTAAGAGAATCTAGCCTTCTGAAACAGCCCCCAGCTTGGTTCTGGTTTTCTTAAGCATTTACTAGACATATGGCTTAGGAGGTCACCTACCTATGCTGAGATTCACTCTCATCATCTATAAATGGGAATAATAATACTTTATAGGGCTATAGCAAATAGCAAATTCGATCTTTTATACAAAATTTCAAGCACATATTAGGCATTTGATTTTTGCCATTTCATGAATGAAATGCAGGGAGATACAGAGAGATACAGCACATCTATTCCAGATCCACAGGAAGGCCTTTCACAAAACGATAGGCCCAT
This sequence comes from Macaca fascicularis, assembly GCF_037993035.2. Lineage (NCBI taxonomy): Eukaryota > Metazoa > Chordata > Mammalia > Primates > Cercopithecidae > Macaca > Macaca fascicularis. Next base: position 115,593,069 of record NC_088387.1, read on the forward strand.
GAATGAATTCAGGAAAATGGGTTGAAACATGATTTAATATATCAATAACTCGCATAAAATATACAATATTATATATATTTGTAGATATACATTTATATATGTAAATGCAAATTAATACATTAATATTAGAAATGAATACAATCAATAGCAACTTTTCAATGTTTATCTTTTTCCTATCTGGACACATTTCTACCCAAGATATGTGCTTGGTGACAGGATGAATTAATATAAAATTACAAAATCACTAAAACAAACAAAAAGGTACCTTTTTTTTTAACCTGTCAGTAAGTTCAATTAACAAAAACTATTGGTAGATAATATATTTTTTACTAAAAACATTTAGAGCTCTTCTTGTTTCATACTGAAGTCTACCTTCTTTGTAATCTAAAATTTTGTAATTGAAAAGGTGTAATTTTTTAATATTACCAATAAATTGTTCTAAAAGTCATAAATTCTTTAAAGTATCTCTAATTTTTATAAGATAAAATTATCATAAGCAGGTAAAAGGCAATAAGAAAATAACAGAATTCTACTTAGTCCAGTGTCTATCTCTGGATGGGACCCTATAGACGGTCATTTTCACTTTACTGAACAGGATGAGGAGTCAGCAAAAAAAAAAAAAAAGAGAGAGTATATAAGGTGGAGATTTTCTTCCCAGCCCTTCAGGCTTCCTGGCTGGCATGTTTTCCTTATGGAGGACCTGTCTCCTGGTTTCACCCAGCTTGCCCTTGCAAAGGTGCTGGCAAATCTTCAAAGTCGAGCTATCTCTAGGGTTCCCCACCTTCGGGATGGCCAGTAGCCTTTAAAACACCGCTCAGCACCCACACCAGAGATGACAATGCATTTGACCTGCAGTGGGGTCCTGCATTGGTGTTTTAAAAACTCCTTAGATGATTTTATTATGCAGCGAAGGTTAAGAGGCACTTTGTTAGTTAATAAGAGAGTAGGAAGAAAAGAAAGGGTTAGTGCAAATGAAAAATGAGAAAAGTTGAATTTTCAGGAAGCAGTATTGAAAATGACAGTTTCTGTGTGTTTGTCTTTTCCATTTATTCGCCATTCATACGTGTAATATCAGCAACATTTTTCATTATACGGTATATTTCTCCAGGAAAGTGTGGTTATATTAGGATTTCCTAGGACCGGGTTTGTGATTTTATAAAGCTCTTGTCTATTTTTTCTAAACCCAGACGGGTGTTTATTCTCCTTTGAATAAAGCCAAGATGGAGAAATAGCGTCTTACCAATATTTCCAATGAGTTAACTCTCCTCACCTGCTCATTAGGGCAGTCCTGGAATATGTGCAACGGAAGGTTCTTTAATACATGTTTTCTGACTCCCTGAGGGAATATTTGAATTTCAGGTGTAAACTCTTTTAATTTCATGCCATGCCCTTGATCAGTTCTTAAAGTTGTCTTAAAATTGAGCCATATTATTTAGCAATTTAAAGAAATACAGGCAAAGAAGAATTTAAATTCTACCTGGCACTCTGTGGATCAATTTTCTGAGTTTAATTTACAGTTCAAGAACAAACACAAATACATGGACATGCACACACACACACACATATATACACATAATACAATAGGTATATATACATGCACACACTACATATATACTATACATATACATATATACACGTATATGTACATGTGTGTATGTGTATAAAATAGCATCTCTAGGAAACCGCAACAAATTGCTGTTCCTTTATGTTTTCAAAATCTAAAACTCATACCAATATCACTTCCAATGTCACCCTAGGGGTTTCTTCTTGTTCTTGCCCTTTACTGAGAAAAAGGAGTGTTTTAAGTGCATCATACAATTAGGGTTTGTATTTGAATTTTTAGGAAGCCATTTTTTAAATGAAGCTGGATTGCAGATTAGCAACACTTCTAGGCGGTGATCACTGGAGATCTGTGTGGTTTTGCATGCTTTCATTAGTTATCAAATCATAAATGTGCACTTTTACATAAGTGACAATTGAAGAAAAGAAATCATGGGGACAGTTGAGACCAATAACATCAGCTGAATATTTTCTCTGTCCTTCATTGTTTCACAGTTCTTAATGTATTATTTTGAAAGAATTCTCTTCTTCATTTGATCTGCAAACTATGTATTTTTTTTAAATTCCAAAATACATATCTGGTCAAACCTTTCACAGTTAAAATTCATGTTTAAAATAGAAACTTTTTATTTGTTGTTTGGATGTGGAATTCTCTTTGCCTTGTAGAGAGAGAGAGAGAAAAAAAAAAAAACTGATTCCAAAATGTCCAAACATTCATTTGGATTTCTTTTCTTTTTTTCTTTTTCTTTTTTTCTTCTTTTTTTTTTTTTTTTTTTTTTTTTTTTGAGACAGAGTCTCATTCTGTTGCCTAGGCAGGAGTGCAGTGGTGCGATCTCGGCTCACTGCAATCTCTACCTTCCAGGTTCAAGCGATTCTTGTGGCTCAGCCTCCCGAGTGGTCAGGACTACAGGCACCTGCCACCACCTGACGGGGTTTCACCATGTTGCCCAGACTGGTCTTGAGCTCCTGAGCTCAGGTGATCCACCCACCTCGGCCTCCCAAAGTGCTGGGATTACAGGAGTGAAGCACCACGCCCAGCTAAGATTTCTTTAGAGAACAGCAGTCGCTGGGCAATAGTCTACTCCTCTGACTGATGACTTCAAGATTATTTCTGACATTTTTTTTCAAACAAAACAGATTACTGCTAATATAGAGAACAGTAACGAATAATGCTTTATTTTATTAGCATATACCATTCCAGGTCCTAACGATTTCTCTGAAATCCTGAGGAGCAGGTATTCTATCTGATTTTTTATTTTTTTATTTTTTGAGACAGAGTCTCACTCTGTTGTCTAGGCTGGAATGCAGTGGCGCAATCTTGGCTCACTGCAACCTCCGCCTCAGGATTCAAGTCTTTCTCGTGCCTCAGCCTCGCAAGTAGCTGGACCTGCAGGCATGTGCCACATACTGATATGGTTTGGATCTGTGTTCCCACCCAAATCTCATGTTGTTGAGTTATAATCCCCGCTGTTGGTGGGGCCTGGTGGGAGGTGATTGGATCACAGGATGATTTCTCATGAATGGGTTAGCAGCACACTTTCAGTACTGTCCTTGTGACAGTGAAGGAATTCTCATGCGATCTGGTTGTTTAAAAGCGTATGGCACAGCCCCCCACCCTCTCTTGCTTCTGCTTTTGCCATGTGATGCACTTGTGCACCCTTTGGCTTCTGCCATGATTGTAAGCTTCCTGGCCTTCCCAGAAGCCAAGCAGATGCCAGCATCATGATTCCTGTACAGCCTGTTGAACTATAAGCCAATTAAATCTCTCTATAAATTACTCAGACCTAGGTATTTATTTATAGCAATATGAGAGCAGACTAATATGCATACATACCTATGATAAATCTAATTTGTATGTTGGGCACAGTAAGAGATTAACTAAAACTGATAATAGAATAGAACAATTATAACAACATACTGTTAAAAAAGTTACATGAATGAAGTATCTATTTATCTCTTTGTCCCTCAAATATTTTGTTGTATTGTACCATGGATAAGCAAACCTATGGAAAGTGAAACCAGAGAAAAGGGAAAACTACTATAATGGATGTTTAAGCCAAATAATAAGACAAGAAAAATTAATGAGAATAAAAGTAATTGAACAGGAAGAGAAAAACAAATTATTGTCTACAGATGATACAATTATTTGTATAGGAAAACTGATCCAATAAATACAAATATTTTTAGGAAGTATAAGTGTGTTTAGCAGTTTTGGCTTACATAAGGTCAGTATACAAAATGCGAAAGCATGTCTCTTTACTGGTAATAATTGACCAGAAAATATAACATCAAACATCAATCCATGTGTAATAGCAGCAAAATGTATAAAACATCTAAAGCTGGCATAGTGGTGCATGCCTGTAATCCTGGCTACTCCAGAGGTAGTGGCAGGAGAATCACTGGAACCTGGGAGGGAGAGGTTGCAGTGAGCTGAGATCGTGCCAATGCACTCCAGCCCGGGAGACAGAGCAAGACTCCTCTCATAAAAGTAAAAAATAATAAGCAAATAAATATTAACAAATAATAAACAAGATCTTCATAGAAAAATTTTTAAAAATATATTAAAGGATAAAAAAAGAGTATAGAAATGCTATTTTCAAGTATAAGATTATATGCTATTTTAAGAATGCAAATTATTCCCAAATTAATAATAATTTTCTTCAAAATCCCATCAAGATATAAAGAAATTTGATGAGAGAATTCTAAATGTCAATAAAAGACCAAGTAGCTTGAAAAAGAAAAGAAAATAGGGGAACCAGCTTACTAATTACTAAGGAATCTACAGAGTTTTAGTTCAATACAAATAAAGGGACAAATAAACAGCAGTGTGATTTTGTGCAAGAAGAGAACAATAGATTACAATATAGCAAACACTGAAATATTCTATATGTGGCACTACAATTAGCTGGCAAAGCAATTGATTATTCAGTAAACTGGTGTTAAAAAACATTGGTTAGCCATATACGAGGAAAAGCAAAGCTGGCTTCCTTCTTCATGTCCTTTATTAACATAAACTCCAAATAGATTAAATGCTTGAATTGAAAGATACAACTGGAAAACAAATAAAAAAAATTGACTGCTGGGCGCGGTGGCTCACGCCTGTAATCACAGCACTTTGGGAAGCCGAGGCGGGCAGATCATGAAGTTAGGAGATCGAGACCATGCTGGCTAACACGGTGAAACCCCGTCTCCACTAAAAAATACAAAAAATTAGCCAGGCGTGGTGGCGGGCGCCTGTGGTCCCAGGTATTCGAGAGGCTGAGGCAGGAGAGTGGTGTGAACCCGGGAGGCGGAGTTTGCAGTGAGCAGAGACCGAGCCACTGTGCTCCAGCCTGGGCGTCAGAGCAAGACTCCATCTAAAAAAAAAAAAAAAAAAAAAAAAAAAAAAATGACTAGACAATTTCTATGATCACAGGGTAAAGAAGGATTACTTAAACTTGACTTGAAATATATTAAACTTTACAGGGACTGTATGGCTATGACCACATTCAAATAATAATTTTTGTTTAATAAAGATAAAGTGAACAGGGAATGAGTATATTTATATTGCCTAAACAAACAGGGAGCTATATCTCAAGTATCGAAGGGACTTTTTCAAAGTACCAAGCCAAGCCCTGAAAACCCCATGGAAACTGAACAAAGTGTATGAATGAGAACACACAGAAGAAGAAAACAAACAGCCCGCAGTCTGCTGAGATCTGCATAAGGTCACTTGCAATCATGGAAATGCAAATTGAAACAACATTTTTACCCCTGGAAGGTTGACAGAATTTTGCCAACTGGATCTCTGCAGGTGTATATGAGAAAATGGAATTCCTCAAAATACAGTGGCTTGCAAGCTGGAAGACATAGAAAACCCAGGACTGAGAGTTTTTCATGGAGATGGCAGGGTGAAAGAGGGAATGATGATGAGGGTAAAACTAGTAGTAATAGAAGAGAGGAAAAAGAAAACAGATTATTGCTGGGTGGTGATATTGTCCTATGAGTCAAGGTTTATGAATAATTGAAGTGTGTACTTGGAGTGTTAAGGCTGTTATCACAACATACTCAGGCTGCTGTAACGGACTACCGCACACTGGGTGGTTTAAACAAGGAACATTGAGTTCTCGCAGTTCGGGAGGCTGGAAGTCCAAGATCAGGGTGTTGAGTGGCCAGGCTGTTAGTGAAGGCTTCCTTCCTGGTTTGCGGACGGCGGCCTTCTTGCTGTATTCACATATGACAAAAAATGGTGAGGAAGATAGTGAGGTCTCTCCGGTCTCTTCTTAAAGGGTACTTATTCCATCATGGGGGCTCTACCCTCACGACCTAATCACCTCCCAAAGGCCCCACCTTCTAAAGCCATTGTATTAGGGCTTAGAGTTTTCAGCATATGAGTTTTGAGAAGATGCAGATGTTTAGTTCACACAGGTATGGAGGTTTTAAAAAGAAGAATGAAACACAAACTTCAGAAGGATTACTCTGTTTCATGGAGATTGCAGTCACCATAGCGCCCAGCCCATGGCAGGTGCTTGTGTTTCCTAAGCTCTCCCTAGGAGGAGTTCACATAAAGAGCAACAAGGGAAGCTTTTGTCGGAATATCTATTGTTATCTGTTTCTGTCTGATGCTTCCAAAACTGACAGAAAATTTAATCTGAACAGGTAATTCAGTTTAACAGCTTAAACATAAGCAACTGATTGTCCCAAATAATTGGAAGTGGAGGGGTAAGATAACTCCAGCAGTTGGCTCAACCCTGGGGGCCCCAGTTCTACTTCTCTGTGACTCTTTTGTGGATTTTCCATGATCCATTATGTGCACATTATCCAGATGGCCTGAAGAATGCTGTCCATGCATAGGTTTAGTCCTGATTCCTGAGACCCTGTCTGAAAAAGGGGGATGAAAATTACCAGGGTCACCTCTCACCAAATATGGCTCTATGCCGGAACTGGACTCATTCCTCACACTACATGGCTGCAACACGTTGGGTGAGGAGAAGCCCACACAATTCCCTACAAAGGGCTCCTGGGGGAAATAAGCACGTCAGTAACCGAGTCGGATTTTTAGAAGGAACCCCAGTTGGAGCTCTGCAGTGGGAAAGCATTAGTGTGCATTTGACAAACAGTAGGAAGGTGGATCTGCAGAGCAAAGAATCCTGCACAAAATTCACATTTAAGGGGTGAGGTGGGAAGAGATGGATAGTCAGATCATTAAGTGAACATTATTCTTAGGAGAGAGAATGCCAAAGGGGAAAAATATTCTGAAATCATGATGTAAAGGCCTGCACCAGAATCACTAGGTATACTTGCAAGAACTCATATTCCTGAGTGTGACATCAGCACTTTGCTGAGTCAAACCCAAGGGAGTTTGAGGTGGACTGAGGAGTAATAATGCCCTCTGTGGAGTACAGCTTTTTCAAGAGGGGCCCTCCATTCCTTGCACCCTGTGAGGTTATGAATGGGGGAATGTGTTTTGCTGATACATCTTTTCTTGTTGCCTTACGAATGTAGCACTGACTCAAGTGTCTTTAGGCCCCAACTTTGTTTAAAATGAGCAAATTGATTTCTTATTCCAGGAAAAGTACACATAAAAAGGGTCATATGGCTTCTTTGACATCAAATAGTTTTTTAACATAACAAACTGTTTTGATAAATTGAGTGCCTCTAAATCAAAGCCATATGGGAGGTACTGGGACTGAGAGGGCAGGAGGAGCAGGGGTAATCGGCCAGCGGTTCAAACACTGAGTGATTCTAGGCAGTAGACAGCCAGATCTGAGGACTGGCTACCTCCTGTCTGTTCTCTTCTGCAGATGCCATGACTCTATTACTGTTAAATATGTTAGCTGCTAATTAGTCAAGAGACTAAAGCAAAATGAGATTAAAAGGAAAATTCTGATGTGTCCTAGAGAAGAAAATTATGTTCATTTAGAGTAAAATATCTAATAGGTCATAAGTAACAAATATATGCATTTAATGTTTTAACAAAAAAGAGGAAAATTCCTCTCCTTTCCAGTATGTGTGTGTGAGCGATGGAGTGCATACAATGAACAGTGAACTAAGAGCTTGTAGAGTCTCAGGGATCAGAGCAAATCAGCCTTTCAGCATCAGCGGACTGGCTGCATAGCCTGTAACCCCGAATTTCAACCTTGTCGCCAAAATTGCACTTTTTAAAAAAGAAAATAAGTCAAAAATGTGCCATATTGATACAAATTCTGGAGTCCACTGCCTCAGTTGCCTTTTACTAATAACATGCATTTTCCTTGGAAACATTACTTGACTCTTTTTACTTTAAATTGCTCATTTAAAAAATGAGGATAACAAAATGTACCTGTATTAGTCTGCTTTCACACTGCTATGAAGAAATACCTGAGACTGGGTAATTTATAAAGAAAAAGAGGTTTAATGCACTCACAGCTCCACATGGCTAGGGAGGCCTCTCAATCATGGTGGAAGATGAAGGAGGAGCAAAGGCACGTCTTACATGGTGGCAGGCAAGAGAGCATTTACAGGGGAACTCTCATTTATGAAACCATCAGATCTCACGAGACTTACTCACTATCATGAGAACAGCATGGGAAACCCTGCCTCCATGATTCAATTACTTCTCACTGGGTTCCTCCCATGACAGGTGGGGATTATAGGAGCTACAATTCAAGATGAGATTTGTGTGGGGACACAGCCAAACCATATCAGTACCTCAAAGGACCAATTTCAGAATTAAGCACATTTCTGCATATACGTCTCTTAGGACAGGGCCTGACATATAGATATATTTTTAGTAAAATAATAAATGTTATATATGTTGGTAAAACATTTTTCATATTAGATATATCTGATGATAATTGGTTGTCTTCAGAATAGACATTATTTTTAAACCTATATTGATATCACTGGGAGTGACATCATCAGATTCACCTATATAGCCAGTTAGAAATGTCATATACTTTTAACCTTACCCAGCTCTATTTTTTTCTCTCACTCTAACCTATAGCAGTCGTTCTCAAACATTCTGATCTTAGGAATCATTTACATTTAGTTTGTGTGGATTACATCAATCAAAATTTAAAATTCAAGAAATTAAAATGGAGATGTTTTGTTTAAAAAGTATTAATTTTATTTAAAAATAATGATACTGAATCCATTACCTTCTACTACGTGACTTTTTATAAAAAAACAAGTTTCTCAAGACAAAATTAGCAAGGAGAGTTACGTTGTTTTATCTACTGCAAATGTCTTACTTCATAGAAGACAGCAAGGTTCTCACACTTGCTTTTGCATTCAATCTGTTGCAATATGCTGCTTCGATTAAGGTATACTAAGAAAATTTGCCCTAATGCAGATAGGTTGCTGGAGAAAAGGAAAGTAATTTAATAATCTTTGCAGGCAGTTGTGGAAATTTTAACTTCACACAAATGTTCATACTATTGTACATTAAAATCCATTGGTCTATCTTACAGTTTGAATGTGTATGTTACCTATGCAATGTTTTGTAACATTATGCATTGGTCATTTGAAAAATTCTTGACTCATTTGCATTATACAGCTCTTGTAAATGTTAACACATTTTATTATATAAAAAAATTGCATTTACTAATATCAGTATCAATTTCATCAGCAAAGTGTTAATTTATTGGGAAGCTGTCTGGATCACAGTGGCAGATTTGAATTTTTCAAAATTCTAATTTTCTCTTGCAAGCTTTAATTTTGTAATTGGCAACAAAAATTTCCAATCAGTTTTCTTAAAGTGACAGGCTGATGCTGTTCATTTTTAGAAATATGTCTGCCATACAAGTCTGAGTGATCAAAGATTGTCGTCCAAGGATCTTTCAACTAAATGTGGTGTTCCACGAAATAATTAGCTAGTTCAGCTTGCAACTCAATCACACAAATGATTTCCTTGAGGAACCATTGTATCTCAATCTGTAGCAGAAGTGCTTTGTAAGTCCTTATTTCATCATACAGAATATTTAGAAGATATGAAATCAATGATTTAATTGAACACAATTAATAATTTTACCGAGTAAAGTACATTCTTAAATGAAATTGATGTGTTTTTTCCTGCTACTATTTTCAATTGACAGTTTGTTTCAAATGCCTTGATTGGTCCTAACGTGCCAATAGTTTTGGCCACCATTGCTTTGAAACCACTGTTGCAAACGTCAGTAATGTGAAAAAGACATGACATATTAAGATATTATGAAAATAATTTTAACATGTCTCAGGGTTGCCAAAGGGTCTTCAAACATCACCTTGAGAACCCCTGTCCTACAGAAGTGTCCCTTGGCCAGCGTGGTTTCATCTTTTTCTTCCCAGTCAAGCTCACTTGCACCATCTTAATCTTCTTAGTATCTCCGCTCTCCCTGACCTCCCCGAGCTACTGCACGAAGCTGCCGGCATCTCAAGAGCAGGCTACATTCTGCATGTGTTTCTTCTGAGCACCCAGCATAGGGCCTAATGTTGTCAAGTGAAAGAGTGAATGGGCCAGTGAGCAAATGAAGAGATGAAGGAACAACAAATGAATGCGTGGATAAATGCAGTTCTGGCTGCACTGTATTTTTTTCCATCTCTCAAACACGTACAGATTGCTCCTACATAGGGTATTTTGCTTCCACTTGTCACTGTCAGGAGTATTCCTTCTGAAATTTCAGTGTCTGGCTCTTCCTATACAATCTCAGCTAAAACGTCACAGGCATTCCCTGGTTCCTCGAATTAAAATAGTCACTCACTTCTCCCTTTACCTCCCATTGTGCTATTTTTCTGCAATGCACATCACCCTCAAGTTATATTTATTTCAGCATCCAGCACATGGCAGCCATTTAGTAAATATATTTCAATGAATGAATGAGTGAATACAGCAGACCATTCAACAGATATTTATTAAGCATCTACTATGCACAAGGCACTATGGATTTGATGGCTTGGCTCTAAATAAGCTTAGGGTAAGCGTGGTTGGTGGTGAGGCAGAGAGTGAAGGAACAAACAGCAGAGAAATCCATGTGAATTAACAAGCCTGTTATTTGTTTAAGGAACAGTACACATTAAGTGTATTAGGTGGGATAAGACATTGCCAGGGTCTTTTGATGTTTCCCCAAGGAGATGCTGATTGAGCTAGAACCACAAAGATGAGTAGGTATTAAATACCGAGGGCAGGCAGGGGGGCGGGCGGGACGCCTTGTACCTTAGACATATTTTACTGTTGTTAACGTTGCATAAGTTATTTTTCTGGACACATGATACGTCTTTCCTATCTCCCATAAGTTACAGGGCTGGGCACAGAGAAGGAACTCAGCAAACAAGAACTGGTGAGGAGACCAGGGCCAGAAGCCAGGGTTAGCACAGCTGTACCTATGCTTGTTGGGTGTGTCAGCATCCCAGTTCCTGGCCGTATATCCACACCCTCGAGATGTGATGACTGTTTGCATAATAACAGATCGCTTTTCATTTCCTTCTCTTCGCTTCAGTCCTGTGTGCATTTTCAGATGAAGCTTTTGTCAGGATCCACAGTCTCCCTCCCCGCTTTCTCTCCATTGCCCTACAACTCTCCAAACGTCCTCTAGAGCAAATCAATCTTTATTTCTTTGCCATTATCAGCCCTTCCATAAATCAGTCTTGCCCACTCAGTAGCTGGTGTGGCAGGGCCTGCAGCTGTCCACTGCCTGCAAATGGTGCCTTTTTTTCTTAGCTCATCATCGCCAGCTGTTCCCGGAGCACTGTAGGCTCTGCATTTTCGACAAGTGTCTCATCTGTAAAATTATTTCTCTATTTTTTCCCCTTTCCTCCTTCTTGTTCCTGGCAGCCGCCCACAGAGCTGCACCCCAGGCATTTATCCCAGCGCACCCAGCACATGTCTGTGGCTGGCTTTTAGGTAATAAAAGCCGGCTTTCAGTAAATCATAGGAGTAAGGAGATCCATAAATCTTCTTCTTGCCTTGCACACATCAATTCTCACTGTCATGAATACCGCAGGCATGAGTCACTTAGCCTGCACACTAATTTTGGACCCAGTCACTGCCCGGAGGTAATCGAGTGGGGAGGATGTCCTGGAGGAGATTGTGTTCCTGCAAATCGGTGTCTTCTGGACTGAACGGAGAATTAGGCCCAATTCAGGCAAATGGCAATGAACTCAGCAGAGCCTTCTCATCACCCAAGAGTTATGTCATGCAGTGTGTGCGAGGATATGTGAAGTCTGGAGGAAAGAAAGGATTATTCCAGAAGCCACCTTCATTGTTTCGTAGCATTTAGAACTTCATTGTTAGCTCCCATCATGTGCATGTCCTGACAGAAAAGACACTATCAGGAGGGTATGCTCAGAATCCCAGCGCTGGCACATCCCAAAGGCCCAGCTTTTGCATCTGTGCAGTGACTATTAGGAACGTGCTTTGTAGTGTTATCCCAAGGGCCAAATATGCTAAGACATGTTAGCACATCTTTGTTATGTGACTTTAAGTTCAGAAATGGGGTAGCACCTTTAGTGGATGGATAAAAGACCTGCTGTACCCCCACGTGGCGTTTGCTAGGATCATAGCAGGTGGAAGAGCAGGCACAGGGGATTGGAGAGTTTTATGCTACATTTGCCATATTGCTCAGTCCTTCCATTATTCACCCTTACCAAAGATGGGGCAGTAGCTGACGGTAGAGATTAGAAGCAGCTGAACTTGAACTAATGGGGTGACCCTGAAAATAACATATATTTTTTTGCATGCAAAAATGTCATATTGATAGTGGTTCTGTCCTTATGTGCCAGGTAGCTGGCATGAGACCTGGGATTAAGAGTCTCCACCCACTGGGGTGGGGTGGAGGAGGGAAGAGGGCATTGGAAATGGAGCTTGTTTCCTCAGGGGGGAACTCAGTTGGCTTGTCTCTCCTGTGCCCAGTGACCTCCACCCTCCAGCCCCTGGGCAGGAGCATTGCCACCGACAAGAGGGCTATGGACAAGGTCTCCTCTTTCTTTTCCTCAGTGTCTGCTTTAAATATGGCAGAGGTAAGAGAAATGGGTTACGCTGACATTCCATGTCTTTCAAGGACACAGACACAAAAAATAAGAAAAAAAAATTACAATAAGTACTAGAGGACCTGGTCTGTCACAATATTTATTTTAATTTTATTATTTTTAGAGATGGGGCCTGGCTATGTTGTCCAGGCTGGACTTGGGTTCAAGAAGTCCTCCTGCCTCAGCTTCCCAAGCAGCTGGGACTACAGTTCCATGCCACTGCACCTGGTTATACACACCTTTTGTTTTTGTTCCCCTTCATCTTGTACTTTCTTCTACTTCTCTCTTTCACTGCTTCAGCACTGTGGAGGCCAGGAGGCATGGCTACAAGACAGAGGAGGGGCATCTGCCCTACTTTGGACTTAGCATGAGCAACAAAAAACTTCTATTATGTTCCCACATTAAGATCTGTGGGGTTATTTGTTACCACAGCATAGATTACATAATCCTGACTAATACAGCACTGTAAGAAGTAAAAAGCACCAAATAATCCTGACTAATACAGCACTGTAAGAAAGAATTTGTTTATGTTCTATGAAATAGAGTTGCAGCCACCTATGGGGATGGGAAGTATCAAATAAAAATATTAAAGTTTACTAAGGGCTTAAGACTGTTCCACCTAGAAATATAGACTGTTAAATATTAATCAACAATCCAAGTGCTCAGTGTGAAAACTGAAGGACTTCCAAGTGCCAGATGATGTAATAAATCCATGAGTGTGTTGGTCCTTCACTTATTACCTTTGTTTTCATTCCTTAAATTTTCCCAGTTTCTGTTATGAGCCATGGCAGATTCAAGACTATCTATCTTCTCCAAAATGATATCTTCTTTCCAGTGACAGTATTCATCCAATTTAAATTTATATTATTCTGTGATCCTTTGATGTACATACTATACTTAACGAATGTAGTGGATTGATTGCAAAAGCAGCCACAATTGTTGAGTCCTCTGAGGGTATCCATTCCTGGTACAATGTGACTTTGCAGGTCTTGCCATCACGAAGTGGCTTCTCCTTCTCATGTTTCCAATCTGGGCTGCCTCATGACTAGCATTGACCAAGACCATGCAGCCGAGGGGACACTGTGTCGCTCCTGCACCTGGCCTCAAGACACCTTTCATGCTTCTGCTCACTGTGTTGAAAAATCACTATCAGCATGAAACCAAGCCTGGGACTTCCTGTTGGTGGATGACACACACTGTGGGGCAGACTGGTTCCTCCAGCTGAGACCAGGGAGCACTGCCCAGCAAGCCCAGCTTCCATGTGGTGAGCTGCCTGGATCACATTGGGAGCTGCAGGTTCATGGGTGAACCCAGCTGAGAGCAGAAAAATGGCTCGGCCTCCCTCAGACTATGTTCGGATTAAGTAAATACTTATTTTCTTAAGTCAGTAAGGAGTTTGTGACTGTGTTTTGTCCCAGATGACTGTGGCAATGGATAACACACACAATGGTCGTCACAATTGAAAATCCCTGTTTGTCCAAAGGAATTTCCCATTTAGACAACCTTTACCTACGCGATTTATTTAATTTTTGCAATACTTTTATTCAGTATATATTTATTCAACCTTTTTTCCTAAATACATTGTTTCAGAGAAGTCACACATTAGTAAATTCTCAAACCTGACATTCGGATTCTGGGAGGACTTCTGCAAGTGTGGTCTTCACTAGAAGAGTATCAGCTCCTAGATGGGCTGTCTGGTTCCTTTCCTAAGTTTTCTACCATAAAAATCCCACAGAATTTAAGCTTCGAGAAGAATCACTCAGGAATTTCCCCTGCATGGATAAGAAAAGAAAGCCTCTACTTTCAGGGTTTATTGGCTGCTTTTCTCTTTTGCAGTTGATAAATATAGGAGACCTAGGTAATAATTTCAGCATGTGGGGTGAGGGCTTGTTTTTAAGAAGTCATTTGTCCTCAACACCTTAAACCTTAGGCAATTAAGGCTGGAAACAACATGCTGATTTGTATGGGGGTGTGTGTGTGTGTGTGTGTGTGTATGTGTTTCCTAATATGAAATAGGAAGGCCTTGAAACTTCCTAGATGATCAACGTTTATGACACACACTTTTTAAGAAAATAAACTTTATTATATATACTTAAGTTATGCAACATGATGCTATGGAATATGTATAAATAGTAAAAAAAAAAAAAGTAGACTACAGTGAAACTGATGAACATATCTGTCATCTCTCCTAGTTATCCATTTTTTTTCTTTGTGTGGCAAGAGCAGCTAAAATCTAGCCATTCAGCATGAATCCCAAATACACCTTGAGTTTATTACTTATAGTGGCATGTTGGGCTATAGGTTTCTAGCCTTGTTCAACCTTCATATTTACTACTTTCTATCCCCTGACCTACCTCGCCAGTTTCCTGGTCCCACTCCCAAACACCATCATCTCTGGTAACCACTGCTTTGTTCTCTATCTCTGTACATTTGATTTTTTTTTTGACTCCACATATAAGTGAGATCTTGCAATACGTATTTTTTCTGTACCATGGCATATATTTTTAATTCATGCACGTAAAGTACTTGGCAATGATCATTGCTGAAGATGCCTAATTCCACTTCTCATCAGGTATGAGCCTAACCTTCTGAGGATGCAGTGCTTGAGGCGGTATGATGTCTGTGAGAGAAAGATGACATGTGTAGAGAGTTCATTCTTGGAGCAGAATTCGTTTCCAGTGGCATCCTTCTTATAAACACAGTTGTAGCTTCAGATTGTAAAAAACTAAATGGATCCTGCATATTTCTATTTATGGTAAAAAAGCATAAACACTGATGATTTTAACACCACTTTCTGAATCAACAAATAGTATCTGCCTTTAGGTTCAGGTAATCAGATATAAATTTTTTCTTTGAAACAGGTTTTTGTTTCTGGTTGAAACAACTTGAGACTAGGTCAGGGGCAGAAGGCACTATTTAAATGTAGCGAAATTTGTGAGACTTTCAGGAATCTCATTGCCAAGAGATCAATATGATAAACCGTAGTGGAAAAAACGTAAACAGCAAACTTGAGTTCTTCCTTCTCATTTCAACCTGCTCCTTTTGAGGGATTACTTCACTATTCTCTTATTTGATTATTCCATATTTCAATGGCCATTGATTTCTATCATAATTCAATCCTGTACTTTAAGGACACCTACATTAAGGACACCTACAGGGAGTTAAACACCAGTGAATTTGTAATGGTTGACAGTGCTGCAATGCACTTGAATAGACGCCATCATGTATGTGGAAGCTTGAAAATTTTTCTTTTCTGACATAAAAACCCAGAAATTCTTCCAAGAGTCAAATAATCTAACCCCAGAAAAGGATAAATAACTAACCACATAGACCACTAAGAGCTCATTCTACTCATATTTTTGCTATTTCAAAAAATCTACTTCATGACATGGATTTACACACAGGGGAGTATAAGCATGGCTAATGACAGCCAAGTGACATTTGACAAAATAAAAGTTCCTTTTCCTACATTGTTGCTAGGTTTCAGCAGGCTTTACTTTGCAGGTCTGGGAAAATTATACCAAGCCTATTTTACTTAATTGAAATTAGCAACAGTCATGTGTAAAAAAAAAAAAAAAAAAAAAAAAAGGCCCACCATTTGCGCTCCTAGTTCTGACTCAAGATACATATGTGCTTATAGGAATTTTAGTGAAAGTATAGGTAGATTCTGGACATGTTGAATTTAGCCATCTGATATGGAAGAAATGGATTGTGTTGCATCGTAGCTTTAGAATATGATGTGGTTAAGTGCCTCCTATATTTGCAGTATATATGATATAAATATAGAAAAACATTGGACAAACTAAAGGTATGTATGTGTTAATTGAAGATTTCATAAGGGCACTTCTTGTAGAAAACAGGTTTGACAGAGAATGTGGAAGTTTGTGTTTTTATGGTTATAATAGATCAAGCAAAACTTTTTCAGTTTTGTTTAAATTCCACTAAAATTTTTCTCCCCATCTTTCATCCACAAGTGACTAATAGTGACAAAGCCAGGGACCTAATGCGTATGGAGAAAGAAGTGAAGGTATATTAGGAATTGAGTGCCTATCATGTACACTTTTTCTTAGACCATATAGTTTGGTTTTCACAATCATATGATGAGTTCTTGTGTTTGTTAGTTTCGTGTCAATTTGGCTAGGCCGTGGTGCCCAGATGTTTGGTCAAACACCAGTATAGATGTTTCTGTGAAGGTATTTTTCAGATGAGATTAATATTTAAATCAGTGGACTTTGAATAAAGTAGATTATTGTCTGTAACTTGAGTGGGCCTCTTTGAGTCACTTGACCTTAGAGAAAAAGACGAAGGTCTTCTGAGGAAGAGGGAATTCTGTCTCTAGACTGTCTTCGGATTTGAGTTGTAACAACGCCTCCTCCCAGAATCTCCAGCCTGCTGGCCTGCTCTGCAGATTTCAAACTTGCTGCCTCCAAAACCACGTAAGCCAGTTCTTTAAGATAAATTTCTGTGTGCCTACGTGTATGTATATGTCTATGTGTATGAATATGTGCATGTGTATGTGAATATACAAGTGCATTTATATGTATTTATATGTATGTATGTGTATATGTGTATGTATATGTGTATATATAGGTATAAGTGTACTTATATGTGTATGTATAGGTATAAGTGTATGTATGTGTGTATATGTATGTATGTATACATGCATATTTATATGTGTATAGGTATATGCATGTATATGTGCATGTGCATGCATACATATATGTGCATGTATATGTATATGTGCATTTTATGTATATTTGCACGTATTTGTGTATGTGTACATATGTGTCTGTATATGTGTATGTGGAGGTATATGCACATATGTAGTATGTATATGTGAATGTGGATGTACATGTGTGTATGGGTGTGTACGTGCATGTGTATGTGCATATATATTTGTAAGTGCATGCATATATGTATGTGTATGTATATGTGCATATGCATGTATAAGTGTATGTATATGTATATGTGCATGCGTGTATATATGTATTTGTGTATGTGTATGCATCTGTGTGTATGTATATATGCGTGTGTATATATGTATTTGTGTATGTGTATGCATCTGTGCATGTGTATGTATATGTGTACGTGCATGTATATATGTATTTTTTGCACGTGTATGTGTGTATGTGTATGTGCATGTATATGTGTATGTGTTTGTGTATGTGCATGCATATGTATATGTATATGTCTATATGTATACACACATACACATCCCATTGGTTCTGTTTCTCTGGAGAACAATAGCAGATAAGAGTTATCTGTTATTATCTCTGATGTCCAGTTGAGGAAACTGAGGTTCAGAGAGATGAAGAGACTTTTCCAAGATCAAAGAAGTGGAATAGATATTTAAATGAGAACTCCAAACCCAGTTCTCTTTCCACTGGAGCCTGGATATCAGAGGCGTCCTGCTATAATTTGTGGGAAGAGGTCCAAGCTGGGCAGCTGTTGGGGTGTGGGAATTTTGTCTACAGGAAGCGAGGATCATGTAAGATAACTGGATCTGAGGGGAATGTCTACTCACTAAGAGCAATAGAGGACTGCGGCGTTCACACTGACAGTTCAGTGAGGCATAGAGGCAAGATGGGAGGTGTCACAGGAAAATTGGAGTGCAGAGGGAATTTCTGAGGGAATTCATGGAAATGGAGCAAGGGTGCCATGTGTCGGGAACCGTGTGTGATTAGATGAAATTGGCAGTGACTTGGAAGTCAAGTTAAGCAATGTACACATGATTTATTTCATTGTAAAGTATATATTGAGCACTCAGCCACACCATGAAACTCCTTCAATAAAAGGATGGGCAAGGATGTGGAGCTCATATTCTAGTGGGGAATATAAACATCGAAGAAATAATTATGCACAGAATTATGTTATTGCAGGTGTGATAAGTACTATGAAGAGAAAGCTGTGTGTATCAGGAAGAGCAGCCTCGTCTATAAGGAAAGCCTTCTTGGATGAAGCGGTGTTTTATGGGGCAGGGCAATGGTTCTTAGCCTTGCTCCCAGCATGAGCTACACAGAGGTGTCTACAGCTTACATGAAGTAGCTGTGATTTCTTCTTCCAACTGGCAGAAATAAATTTAATGGATGGAGAAAATGTTCTCACTTCTAGTTTTCCTCTCATCATATATTTTTAATCATGGCACCTGCTACTACTTCTCTGTGCTAGCACATGACAAATGAATGAACAAGTTGCAAATGAATACTAATGAAAACCTGGAAATAATGTATCATATTTATTTCAACAGTTTTTTTGTTGTCATTACTGTTTTATTTTGTGAAGCCATGTAGTTTTTTTATGCAAACATACTAACATTACCCCAAGTTGAGATGATGGAATTTAACATGCCAGTGTCATGATGCTCCACAAAATGCACCAAGAGCCAATCCGAGGAATGCCGTGGGGCAGCAGGAGGCTGTGCTAATTTTGTACATAGGGAGGAAAGAGGATATGAAATTCTTCATTTGCCAACCTCTTCGTATGTGCCAGGACTTGTATGTGTATGATCTCACTGATCCTTTACAACGATACAGTGCGATGGGTGTCAGCAGTATTCCTATTTTAAGATGAGAAAGTGAGGCTTAGAGAAATCCATTGGCTTGCCCAATCATAGCATTCACATATGGCAAATGGTTTAGAATCAGGCATCCCAATTCAAGATGTCGGCGTTACTCAGTGGTCACCAGAAAATAGTGTACGTGTGTATGTACGTGTGTGTGTGTGTGTGTGTGTATCTATCTATCTATCTATCTATCTATCTATCTATCTATCTATCTAGATATATATATATATATATATATATATATGAAGAGAGACAGAGGGACAGAGAAACAGACACAAAGAGATTTTCAGGAATTGGCTCACCCAACTGTGGGACTGGCAAGCCTGAAATGTATAGGGCAGGCTGGCAGGCTGGAGATTTGGGCAAGAGTTGATGTTGCAGCTCAAATCTAAAGACTTGAAACTGTGGTACGGGTTTTACTTTATAGCCTTAAGATGAATTTCTTCTTCTCTGAGAAACCTCGTCCTTTCCTCTTAAGGTCCTCAACTGATTGAATGAGGCCCATTTGCATTATGGAAGGTGATCTGCTTTACTCAACGTCTACTCATTTCAGTGTTAATTGCATCTAAGAAATACCAGCACAGTAATAGCTGGATCAGCGTTTGGCCAAACAAGGAGACACCATTGCCTAGGCAAGCTGACATGGAAATTAGCCATCACGACATCTTCCCTTAAATTGTTGGGTTGTACCTTCTAAGCTGCGGGTTGACATTGCCCAGGCTAAGGCTGAACTGGAAGTATGATTTCAGATGCTGGCACAGATGGTGGGCTCGTGTCTCTGTCTCTGTGAAGGGCTGACTCCTCGGAAAGCACCTTTCCACCTGCCTCCCCACTCTGCTGTTCATCATGAACTGGTTCCGTCTAACTACTTTCCCAGTTACACGTTGTGTTTTTGGTTCCTAGTTTTGCCTCTTGCTCTACCGTCTTTCAGTAAACCGTCTCCATGCTGGCTTTTCCAGCCTCACCCTTGCCCCTGGAGTGCTCATGTGAGGGATCCTTTGGGCGACCTTCTGGGATTCTGAAGCCTCTCCCAGCCCAGATTTCAGAATCACCGATCGGCCTCTTCTTCAAGGGAAATTAGGACAGACCTTCCTTCAGGTCGTTTCTCCCTTGCAGATTTCTGCATTCCGGGGTGTATGCTTGGAGGACTTTCCAGGGAATATGGATGGTGGTGTAAGGGAATTAATTTCTAAAACTTCAGCTTCCGTGTTACTATTTCCTAAAGTTGATGGGCCCAAAAATGGACCCGAGAGGGAAACTTTACCTTTGAACTTCCCTTTTCATAATCACCTCTTCACATTTGAGAAGAGCATGAGTCTCATGCATAGCAAATCTGATCCCTGAGGAGATAAACCCCGACAAGAACCTAACAAAGTATGATTTATTAGTTCCTTTAATCAAGGCACCATAATTGTCCCCTAACCCCATATTATCTCAATAAGAGATAACTTTGCAAGGAAAGTTAGTTATTTATGCTTAATAATTACTTATAAAAATGTAATACATTTATGCCTTACTGATTACTTGTATACCATTAATGATTTTAATCATAGTCATTCATCCAAGCGATGAATTCCCATCTAAGTGATGGGAATATGTTCTGAGAAATAAGGTCTTAGGCACTTTTGTCCTTCTACAAACATAGAGTGTCCTGGCGTAGACCTGGATGGTAGAGCTGACTACACATCTGGGATATATGGTATCGCCTATTGCTCTAAGCTATAAACCTGTAGCATGTGTTACTGTAATAGGTACTTTAGGCAATTGAAACACAATGGTAAATATTTGTATATCTAATCATAGAAAAGGTACAATAAAATATAGTATAAAGTATTTTTGGAAGGGTATACCTGTATAGAGCACTTAACTATGAATGGAGCTTGCAGGACTGGAAGTTGCTCTAGGTGAGTGAGTGAGTGGTGAGTGAATGTGAAGGCCAAGGACATTAGTGTACACTCCTGTAGACTTTATAAACACTCCACATTCAAGCTACATTAAATTTATGAAATGTTTTTCTTTCTTCAATTGTAAATTAACCTTAGCTTACTGTAACATTTTTACTTGATAAACTTAAATTTTTTTTGACTCTTTCTAAACATAGAAAGGATATTTTAAGTAATACCCTCACTCACTCACCCAGAGCCACTTCCACCTGCAGTCCCCACTCAACCCCAGCACCCTGCTGGCTGAAGTCTGCCTGGAGCAGCGTACCCTCATGGACTCCAAGATGAAGCCGCTGTGGATCTTGTACAGCAACCAGGAGGCAGGCAGTGGTGGCAGGGTGAGCATCATCCTTAAGAACGATGATGACCTCCGGCAGGACATGCTCACCCTGCAGACGATCCAGCTCATGGACGTCCTGTGGAAGTAGTGGAGGTTGAACCTGAGGATGACCCCTGAGGTTGCCTCCCCACCAGAGAACACACAGCCTTCATTGAGGTGCCGCTCCACCCAGCCTCCAGCGCCAACATCCAACCCAACAAGAGCAACATGGCAGCCACAGCCGCCTGCAGCAAGGACGCCCTGCTCAACTGGCTGAAGAACCTGGGGGAGGCCTTGGATGGAGCCATCCAGGAGTTCACTCTCGCCTGTGCTGGCTGCTGTGTGGCCAAGTACGTGCTGGGCATCGGTGACTGGCACAGCAACAACATCATGATCCGAGCGAGTGGGCCACTGTTCCACATTGATTTTGGCCACTTTCTGGGGAATTCCAAGACGAAGTTTGGAATCAACCGCGAGCGTGTCCCGTTCATCCTCACCTGTGACTTTGTCCATGTGGTTGAGCAGGGGAAGACTAACAATAGTGAGAAATTTGAAAGGTTCCGGGGCTACTGTGAAAGGGCCTACACCATCCTGGGGCTTCTCTGTCTCCACCTCTTTGCCCTCATGTGAGCGGCAGGCCTGCCTGAGCTCAGCTGCTCTGAAGACATCCGGTATCTCAAGGACTCCCTGGCACCGGGGAAAACAGAGGAGGAGGCGCTGAAGCACTCTTGTTGCGCGGGAGAGTTCACCGGGGGGTGGGGGATAGCTGGTAGGAAAAGACCTCATGCCCCAACCCAGTTCCCATGCGGTTGGCGAGGCGGGTCTCACTCCCGCAGTGCCACACTAACAGCACCTGGGTTAGATCCAGGCAGCCTGCATGCAGAGCTCTGGCTTGCCCCAGGCCATAAGCTTCCTTACTGAGAAAGCAAGCACTGCTTTTAGGCCGTGCCTCTCCCCATCTGGCTGCAGGATGGTGGGTGCCCCATGCCTGCACTCATATCTGCTGCAGTTCTTATTCACCCCCGATTCTGTTCAAGTGGGGGTCATGCCCACTTGAAATTATCACAAAATTCAGTTGGGAGCTTCTTTCACCCTGTTACCCCTTCTTAATTCCGCTGGCTGCCATCCCTGAGGGCCCCTATGAGATATCAACAGGGACGGCTTCCCTGGGCTTGAGTTGGAGACTGGGAATGTCCACAAGGTTTTATCTGCTGCCGCTTCTACTTCATATTTTGCTCGGCTCCGTAAATTTGTTCCAGCTCTAGGTTAGGTTAAATCCTTCTCCCGGGATCTGGTTTTTCAGATTTCCCAGGGGGATGTGTGTTTGGAGGTAGGTTTACCCCCTCTCCTACTCTGGGAGCTCGCAGTTTTTCACCTGTCTCACGGCATCCAAATGTGACAACCAATGAAATCACACATTCTCACTTTCTGTTATCATTGTTCTTTAGACGTTTACATCCATGTTCACAAAGAGGTGAACAAAAGCTCTCCTTGGGTGGGGCTTGCTGGGGTCACTATCAGGGAGGGAGTGTGGTTCTCAGGCCAATGGCTCTATGTTCCAGGATACCACACTGTCCTGACCACAGTGATCTCAATGTATTTTTAAGAGTCGTGGCATTCTGCTTCTTTCAAAGGATCCGTGAATTCTTTCAGTTCTCCTGGTATGTTCCTGTGGTGGTTCGTGGAACAAAAGTTCACAGTGTGACTCTCCACATACCGTTCAGTGCTTTTGAGTGAGAGAGGCATGCTAGCCCTGCCTCCTACCTGCCATATTGGGGGGAAAAAAGAGGATTTGTAAACTTTTACTTAAATTTGCTTACTGACTGTTTTGAAATTTTCCTATGTTAAAAAATATGAAATGATTGTTATAAAAAATATATCCAAGAAGAAGGGAGTGAAATTTTTGTGTGGCATATATGTGTTTCTGACAAGTTAGGTAACATTGTTTATTTCCTGGGCTTAGAGTGAATGACTTAAGAAAAATATAGTCAAACATAGTCAAAGATGGAAGGTCTATTTCTTGAAAGGTCTTCAGGAAAAGTGACTATTGATTTTTTTAAATGTATGCAGATCCTTTGCCCTTCCTCCCACTGAAGGATGGGCTGATATTTCCAACCCCTTGAATCTGATTGACACTACGTGAAAGATGGCATATAAGAACAGCCCAGCCAAGTCCTTGCTAAAACTGTGAGTAAAATAAAGTGTTGATCATAAGCACTAATTTTTGGTGGAGCTCCATGATGGGGTGATAGCAACTCAAACGGTGACCACAGGTTTTGAGCTTTAGCAGTAGGTCTAAGTTTAAAACAGTTTCGGTTCACGTCTTTGCGAATCTGAACATAAACATGTAAAGCACAATTATAATGGAAAGTGAGAATGTGTAATTTCATTGGTTGTCACATGTAGATGCCTCTTATCCTAGCATTTCTGCTAGTTTTCTACAAAAAGCTAATGTCCTGAAATTCTTTTCAGTATACCTAAGGAGCAGAAAGCCCTCTTGAATAAAGGAGCAACAGACATTTCTCATTAAATGGGACTATGAATCCGCTACTTTATTTTCTCTGGCCATGAAGAATTGGGGTGACGGGTAGGAAGTATGTTTCTGGCAGGGTCCACCCTGGCATTCAGTGCCAGCATTCTTGCTTCTGGATCCAGGATAGTCAAAGCAAGTCTCGTTGCTGAGTCCTGGAGCAGTGTCATAGCAAGCTCTGGGCTAGCTCTTGCAGGGAAGCATCTTAGATCAGAACATGGGCAATTCCTGGGGCAAAAAAGAATTTCATATACCCTCATGCTGAGCACTGTGCTGTTTTGTGAGTATAAAGAAAAATGGCAAACACACTAATATAAGGACTAATCTTCCTGGAGACACAAATGGGAAGGAGGAGTTCCTAGAAGAGTTCCTCATTCTGGGAAGGCATATGTAAGGAATTATTAAGTCAAATATTCTCTGCTGTCTTTTTGACCGTTCCCATGCAGTATTTCTATTTTACTAAGGTTTGTTTCTCTCTTTTTGTGTCTTTTCCACTTTTTTTCCTCATACAAAAAAATTATTTTCAGAAAAATTTAGGAAGGACAGACATTTTGTTTGTTTCTTTTTTTAAAAAAATGAAATTAGTTTATCTGGATGGTGAGTTAAATGTTCATTTTTAAGATGACTTTGTAGAAGGAGAGTAGAAGAAATCATAAAACCCCATTATTTATCCATCAATTGCTTTCTGGTTTTGCAGAGTTGTTAGGAGAAGAGAAAAGACTACCCAGGACACATTGCAGAATGTTAACATAACAGAGGTGGCCAGTCTAATGGGAAACCAGCTTGTGATTGTCTTAGAAATAATTGGAAAATAAACATTTATTTCTGAGCATGTTCAGTGGTGGTCAATTTTCTGTTGTGCTTCATTTTGAGATAACACCATGCTGTCCTAACCACACGTAAGTGACCTCAATATGTTGTTTAAGTGTTGCGCTTTGCATGGTCTAACCCGAATCACCGACACCAGATCCACGCTCCAGCACAGAAAAAGAAAGAAATTTCTTTTCAGAAAGAGAAGCAGATGTTCCCCACATCACTGCTGCTCGCATTCCATGGGTACAACTTTAATCAGTTGGCTCAGGAGCTTGGAAATCGAGTCTGTAACTGGATGATTGTTGTTCTGCTGAAATGTGTAGAGTTATACTATTTAAGGGAAAAAGGGAGGAATAGATTCTGGAGAATAATTAAGAATCCCTGCTGTGGACATGAAGACTATATCAACATTCTGGAAAACAATGGAGCAATATGAGAAAAAGACCACCAGTCTATGCACATCCATGCGAAGCGGGGTTGCCTGTCGGTTCTGCAACATCTTCTTACCTCTGTGTCTTAGTTTGCTGCAGCTTCCATAACAAAATACCATTTACTAGGGGGTTGAAACATCTGAAATTAATTTTCTCAGAGTTTTGGAGGCTGGTAAGCCCAATATCAAGCTCTGGCAATGTTCAGTTTTCGGTGAGGTCTCTTTTTCTGGCCTTGCAGATGGCTACCTTCTCCCTGTGTCCTCACGTGGTAGAAAGAGAGTTCCAGTCCCTTCCATTTTTTATAAGGACACTAATCCCCTCAAAAGGGGTTCACCCTATGACTTCATCTAAACCTAATCACCTCCCCAAAACCCCACTTCCTAATGTCATCCCTTAAGGGTTAGAGCTTCAACATAGAAATTTTGAGGGAGCACAAACCTGTTCACAAATTTCTGACGTGTTATATGATAGAGAATACATTTTGATTGTGTTGGAGATAACATACGTTTGCATCTACTTGTTACAGCAGCTTAGCCTATTTCTCACATAATACATGCTCAGGTGAGCATACTACTTCTGATATGGTATGCCCTCAGTGTAGGGAAGAATAGGACAATTTTCATTTAGTTCTAGAATGTTATTGTGCTGTTCTATTAATGTTAATATCACATTCCCTTTGTCAAGAAAGTTATATCACACTGTTTATCTCTACTAATTTTACTGTTGACTAAAATCCATAAGTCTGTTCATCAAAAGTTACTAGTACATAAAATTTTCTCTACTACACTGGTATCATATTAGATTTTTGGACCTCTGCAAATTATCATTAGAAGTGTCTCATATCAGTCATATCCAGAATAGTTGGCTATTTGAAAATGTTTAGTCTCTCCTGCTTCTCAGAGAAATGGGAAATCAAATGCTTGGTGTCTTTTACTTCACTGTAAAAAATATGAAAATATTTCTGGACCTATCTGGATACACACACACACACACGTGTGTATACACACAGTCTTACTAACTGATGTGGCTTTGTGTTCCCCTAAAAGATATTTTCAAATCCTAACCTTGGTATCCAAACCTTGGTACCCATGAATGTGACCTATTTGATAATAGGGCCTCTGGAAATGTAATCAAATTAATAAAGTTAAGATAAGGTCATACTTGATTAGGCTGGGCACTAATCCAATGACTGGTGTCAAAAGACTGGAGAAATGGGACTCCTCAGTGAATGCCATGTACTGACAGAGGGAGAGATTGGGGTTATGTGTCTTCAATCCAAGGATCATCAAAGATTGCCAGTAGCACCAGAAGCTAGGAGCAGGCAAGGAAGTGTGCTTCTCTACATGTTACAGAGAGAGCATGGCCCTGCTGACACCCTCATGTGGTACTTTTGGACTCCAGAACTATGAGAGAATGAATTTCCATTGCTTTATTTCATTAAGTTCATGTTAAGTTGTTATGGCAGTCCTAGGAAGCTTATAGGTTAACTATGCAACGTTGACAGGTTAGCTTCCTGAAACCAACTTTAGATCATCCATGAAACGGGAATGAAGATACATGGCATCCATGAAGATCAAGTGAAATAACATATGTAAAGCATCTCACACTATTCTTAACACGTAGAATCCAGTTCAATGAATATTAGTTCTCTCTTTGCAGTCTGCAGACGGTGGGAGTGGAGGGGCCGTGTAGAGAACAACGATATTCCTATGTGTGGGACGAGGTTCCCTTCATGGGTTTGCAACAGCCTACTCACCATCTGTGAGGATAATAGGAATAACAACAACTGCCTCTATTTTTATAAACAAGAACTTGGTAGTAAATATTCTCTCCATTCTGGAATATGTCCGTGTTCTATATTTCCCAGCAGTGCTTTGTAACTGAAACATTCACAACAAGAAGATGTCTTCATTTTTTATCATATTTTGACCCACAATAATTTTTCATTTCTGAAAAATTAAGTGTTATTACAAGAATACTCATCTGACTGAAAATGAAAGTAGTAATATGCACTTTATTAACTAAATACTTGCTATTCAGTCAACTCCATGTTCATTTCAGAAATATTTAATTAATAGCATTAACATAGCTATGCAGGCAGAAGCCACAGAAAAGAACAGAAAGCAGTTACTTAGGAGTAACTCCAACAAGTGTCAGACTTATTCTGTGGAAACAGCTCAATAAAACTCTTATTTAATTATTATTATTTTGGAGGCATAGTGACATTATGGTAATATGTGTCTTTATGGGCAGAAGAATACTACATCTGATACAGAAAACAAAAGGAAACTGCCGTCTCATGAACTCCTCCTATATGACAGGTGCTATTCTAGAAGGTCTGGGTTTTTTTTTTTTTTTTTTTTTTTTGAGAAGGAGTCTCACTCTGTCGCCCAGGCTGGAGTGCAGTGGCTGGATCTCAGCTCACTGCAAGCTCCGCCTCCTGGGTTTACGCCATTCTCCTGCCTCAGCCTCCCGAGTAGCTGGGACTACAGGCACCTGCCACCTCGCCCGGCTAGTTTTTTGTATTTTTTAGTAGAGACGGGGGAAGGTCTGGGTTTTTAATCCTGGATAGGTGAGCCTAATTTCTTCATTTCTATAATGGAAGGAACAATCAAATCCAAGGATTAATTCAACTTCCCAACATGACTCATGTAGTAAGTGGAAAAACTAGAATTCCCCAACTTGTGTCTTTCACAGATCTTTCTACTATATCCTGACATGAAAAGTATCCTTTATGGTACAGTTTATTATTTTGAGTCCTAAAAAGAACTCTAAGGAAAGAGATGCTTTGGCCAGGTGTAGTGGCTCACACATGCAATCCCAGCACTTTGGAGGGCCGGGGCGGGTGGATCATGTGAGGTCAGGAGTTCGAGACCAGCCTGGCCAACATGGTGAAACCCCATCTCTACTAAAAATACAAAAATTAGCCAGGCGTGGTGGCAGGTGCCTGTCGTCCCAGCTACTTGGGAAGCTGAGGTAGGAGAATCGCTTGAACCCAGAAGGTGGAGGTTGCAGTGAGCCAAGATCTTGCCATTGCACTCTAGCCTGGGTAACAAGAGCAAAACTCCATCTCAAAAAAAAGAAAAAAAAAAGAGAGAGAAATGCTTTGCTTTTATCTCTCCATATTGAGACTTATTACAAAGCATTATGAATTAGTATAAGTACTGATACATAGATAAATAAAACAAAATAAAGATATCTACCACAAGACTCTTTCATACAAAGAGTGATGTTTTACAGAGCTGGCATTGAAGGAGAGTGAAGGACGTATAAGGTGTTCAACAGGTACTGCTGGGATAATTGACGATTTATACGCAAAATAATAAATGTTTTCCTACTTTATACCACACATTCAAATCAATTCCAGATGGATGAAAACCTTCAATGTGAAAGACAAAAATGTTGAAAATTTTGGAGTATCTTCATGATATTAACCACTAAAAGAAATAAAAATTATATTTTACTATATTAAATTAAGGACTTTGGTTAATCAAAACATATAATAAACAGAGTAAAAAGAAGAGCTATAACTTGGGAGAAAATGATCATAATCTATATAACCAAAATAATGTATTATAAGAATGTTTATTTACAATTTTTGCAAATTGATTAGTAAAAGAAAAAAGTCTTCAGAAAAACTGTCAAAAGATCCAGTTGTTTCATGAAAAAATAGACACAAACTCTGAAAAATGGTACAAAAAGCATACAATGTCATTAGTTAACATGCATATGCAAATTAAAATTAAAAACGTTTTACTATTTAATATACAAAAGCATGGAGAAAAGTGATGGGTTGACAATATTAAGGGTTGGTGATATATGGAGGAATAGAACCTCTCACCTCTTTTCACTGAAGTATAAATTAGTAGTTCACTGACCAGTTACATAGCAAAGCTGCATATCTAATATGCAGACATTTCACTCCTACTTATACACACTAGAATAACTACCTCGTGAGGATAAAACATATTATTAAAAGAATATTTAAGACAAAAATTTGTAAGTTTAATAGCAAACAAATTGAAAAAACACATAAAATCTAACAAATTGGAATAGCTGAGCAAATCGTGGACTATTTGCACTATGGAATATAATAGAGTGTGATGATCAGCTCCCACATTCATCAAAATAGGTAACTTGAGAATTTTAGTAAAACAACCAAGAAAATAATAATACACATGGTATAATTTCATTTATATAAAGTATAACATCTTTGAAAATTAATAATGTATTTTCTTATTATGTATATGTGTGTATTAATGTTTTAGGAAAAATAAGGGAATGATTAATACAATATAAAGGGTGGTAGTTATTTTAGATTTTGAGTTTTGAAAGGGGACAGAAAATTATTTGAAGCACAGACAGAAAATTGCAAATTTACTAGCAATTTTCTGTTTCTTGAGGTAGTTGGTGGTATTGATTCTCTCATTATTATGTAAACATTAAGTGCATTATCTATATACTTTGCCTGATATGTGTTTTTCAAAAATATCTTAAGATTTTTTAAAGATTCCAGAGGAACACAATCCCTCATGACACCTTTAGGCTTCCGATTTCCAAAAGTTTAAAAGTACATTTTCATTGTTTTATGCCCCTAAAAATTTGGGGTAATTTGTTGCAGCACCCACAGGAAACGAATGCACATCTATATCCTGAGTTTTCCCGGAGCTTCACGGCATGAATATCCAGGTGGGAAAAGATCAGTAACAGTCATTTTAATCCTGTCTCCCTCTCATTTGAAAGTTTTCAGTAGATTCCTACTGGGGGCAGTGGTGTTGGATGCAGTGAGTTTCTCTTCAAAGGTTCCGTTTGTTCAGCTCCCTTGTTCTTTGTCCTCTATTTTCTAAGCCTAACTTCCTTGCCTCCTTGCCCCTAGTTACGGTAAACAGCCTTCCAGCCATTCCCAATCCATAACCCACATTCATTCCCAATCAGTAATCCACACCCATACTCAATCTGTAACTCACATCCATTCCCAATCTGTAACATCCTACATCTGTTCCTTATTTGGTGCCCTTAGTTCTGAAACTGCTCTTCCCGATGCTGTAGCCCCCACCCCCGTGCAGTCCGACTCCAGCCAATGAGGACCAGACACAGTAGCTGGGAATGGGTGTGGGTTACAGATAAAAACCCTTTCCCTCCTTTGATTAGTGTGCTCTGGCAGCGGCCAGAAGAGCGAGCAGCACCCTTCTGGAGAAGTAAATTTGCCTTGCTGAAAAAGCCTTTGAGTGCTCGTTTTCAACTCAGAGCTCTTATTTCCAACAGGGAGATAGGAGGAGGAGGAGACAGACGGAAGGAAGGAGGGGAGGGGAGGAAAGGGAGAAAACCTTTGACCTGAAGGCCCAGAAGGCCTTTCCTGACTCTGGGACTTTACAGGCTTTACCTCTTCTACCTGAGAAGCTCTTCTCTTAACGCTTCACCCTGCACACATCTACTCACGCATCAGGTCTTGACATAAGCCTTTTCTGATTCTCCAATGTTAGTTAGGGTCTCCCAGCCTCTGAATCCTGCCACACATATTTCCTGACTTGCATCCTGTTCCTTTCTGTCCTAGAAGACTTAAGTGATTTGCAACTGTGGCTGTATTTTTACAACTTTGTTTCACATTTATCTCCATCTTGGTAACAGACTACATCAACCCCTTGTCTGTTTGGTTCCCTGCTCTGTAGTCGGTGTATGTATAGTGATATGATCCGACTCTGTATCCCTACCCAAATCTCATGTTGAATTGTAATTCCCAATGTTGGGAGAGAGACCTGGTGGGAGGTGATTGGATTATGGGGGCGGATTTCTCCCTGCCATTCTCATGATAGTGAGTGAGTTCTCACAAGATCTGGTTGTTTGAAAGTGTGTAGCACTTCCCTCTTTGCTCTCTCTCTTTCCTACCTACCATGCGAAGATATGCTTGCTTCTCCTTCACCTTCTGCCATGATTGTAAGTTTCCTGGGGCCTCACAAGCCATGTCTCTGGTACAGCCTGTGGAACTGTGGGTCAATTAAACCTCCTTTCTTTATAAATTACCCAGTCTCAGGTAGTTCTTTATGGTGGTGTGAGAATGGACTCCTACATACAACAACCAGTGCATACTTGGCAAATGAATAAATGAAAGTAACAAAATGAACACATGAGTCTCAATGAATCTACCCTGTGTGCACCTGCAGCATATCCAACGTCCCGTGATCCCCCTCCCCAGTATTTCCTGCAGTCACCAATGGGTGTCCCCTGAGTAGGTGCACACTTGTTCCCATGGCATTGGCGCTGTTCAGCTAGACACAGAGGACTCATCGGGATACAGCTCTTAAGCAAGGCATGTGGGGAAAGCGCCTCTGCACTCTTGCACTGCACTTGCACGGAGGGACTTGCAGTGCTGCTGTATCCCCTCTTTCCTCTGCTCGACATGCAGCGCAATGTGGTAGAGCTTTTATTAAAGCAACTCAGCATGTTTTCTGTAACCTGCGACACCAGGAGGGGCTCTGGCAGTTATAAATTCAAGTGGGAGACACCAGGCTGAACTCAGAATTGCCCTCTCCTTCAGAATAGTTCATGTCTGGCTCCTTCTTCCCTCAGGATTTCTCCCTAGGAGTTCTTAAATCCTCCAGCGAATAAGCCTTAAGGGCCACCCTACCCAGGGCCCTGGCAAGCTTGCCCTTGCCCAACTTCCACTTAGTTCAAAAAAGAAGTTTTGGACACTGCAGTCAGGATACTGAGATGAGGAAATTTAAATTTCCAAAGGGTAAGGTTGGTATCACTATTCAGGCGGGAATGTAGAAAAGCTGCTCTTGCTGACTGGTGAGGGAACCGGCCATCCAGCGAGAGGGAGGATGGCCCCTGAGCCAGAACCTCTGCCTGTGGCTGAGACTCTGTTGGACCTGGCTGGCCACTGATGTCACACCTGGAGCAAGTCATACCTGAGGGGGTTGCAATGTGGCTTCTCCTCCGATCCACAAGCGAAGAGTCATTTGTTTTGTTCACGATAAGCAGTTGGCAGAGAAAAGAGAGTATACATCCCCTGCAGGTGAGCATGTTACTTATTGCTTTAATAAACATTTAACTATTTTTGAGAGAGCAGCACGGATAGGCAGGGCAGTTTCCCCCTCCCTGCCATTTTCTGCAGCTGTGTCATGACTATAAAACTGGAAAAAATAAAAACATCAAAGATGAAAGAGGTGTTGAAGTCAGCCTGAAGGTACTAAATTCCTGAGAGCAGCTTGTAAAGCAGTGGGGAAATTGGTACTGTGGGTGCTGACGATGACTTAGATGTACAGCGAACGAGGCCCTGACGTGAAGAAGCTGTGGGCAGTGGGAAGGGAGCCGTGGGCAGTGGGAGGGGAGCTGTGGGCAGTGAGAGGAAGGCTGCATGCCAGCTCCCCAGGGTCTGTGCCTGTCCAGCAAGGAAAGCACTGAGGGCAGGGCAGGAGCCTCCCATGGGTGTGGACATCAGACAGCCAATGGGCGACCCACAAGACATGCTGTTAGTTTCCTCACCTCTTTTTTTGGGGCACATAAGTTCAGGGAATGAAAAGTGACATATCCAGGGGCTTTTACATTTGTTATAAATAGGAGACATATGGTTGGTTTTCCTAACATCGAACACTTTTCTCCACTTTATGTCACCATTATTAGTAGGACTCTTCTGAGAGATATTTTGACTCTATAATTACCAATTAGTTTTTTAAAAATGAAAAGCAGGGCACATTTATGAAAATATTTTTATATAGTATGCATATAGAATGGAATTTTTGCTCCTCTTAGCTCCCCAATAACATATTTCTTTGCAGTACTTGTCACAGATTATTATAAGTGCATGCTGCGTTTTCTGAGGAGCCTCCAGGTAACTAACCCTCTAGCATCAGCATGACAGGCCTTTCTAGATGTTTTCTAGAAAAGCTGGACCCATAGAAGGGCCTGATTTCCTAAAGATTCCTATCTAAGGCCTACTAAGGTAGCCTGGGTATAAACCGGATCTTACAGGTTTTTGAGTCCAGAGACATGGTATGCTCAGCTGTAACCAGTTCTCATCTCCTTCAGAGAGCAGGGGTGGATGGTACCTTAATATGTCCATACCAGACACCTGGCTCGTTCTGGAGAAGGGAATATACGTGCAAGTGCTGTGCACGCCTTCCGAGTTGAGGACCTTACTGTGCGCTGTTCCCCAGCACAGGAACCAGACCACGGCTTGAGAATGAGGTGACCCAAGCAAGCAGGCTGGACGGCTGATCTCCCACTGGGAAGACAGCTGATCTAGGAGTTACCTGGACAAAAATCAGCTTTTTAAAGCCAGAAATAAAATTAATTTTGGGAAGCCACCTGAGATCATTGGGCTTCTCTATTATTACACAGAAACCAACACGTACTTTCAAGGAAGAGAGACTGAAAAATAAATGAACTGCATTTGACACAGTCAGCCTAGACCAAGCTATTGAGAGCCCATGTGTGATGCTATTGAAGACCAAATAATCCAAACTTTGGGAAATTTTGCAGTAATTGGGACTGAGGGTAACCATGCAGGTGGGCCTTGCAAATCTCCCTCAGGGTCTCAGATCTCCCCTACTGCAGTGAGCAGAGCAGACTGAGGGTCGCTGTCACTGCCCCTGGAAAGCTGATCCCATGTTTTGTGTAGACTGCTCCCGGCCACTGAGCAAGCATGGGAGAGGCAGGATCCCTCTAATAGGCAAATGGTTTGGGACCCCTACACTGGCTTGGTTGAGATTTTCTAAGGAATCCACTGTGCTTGGAGGCTCTTCCTACACAGTCCTTCCTTCTCTCTGTTCCCTTCTGGATCACAGACCCACATCCAGGTCTGAAGCTGTCCTAGCCTGCTCCTTTCCCCTGCCCCTTCACAAGCGTTTCTCTCGATGCATCTCATGCTCGTGTAATTCTGTCTTTCTTAGTGCTTTCTGGAGGACTCACACTGGCACCATGGTCCTACTGGGCCCACAAGGCCAAGCTATACTCTATGTACAGGAATACGTTTCTTCTAGATGTTCCTGTGTCAATTACCATGAAAAAATTCAACCTAGGGCCAGAAATAGAACTTGAGAAGTCAGGCTACCTCTGAGGTGTGTGGGGTGGGCAGAAAGCTGAGAGGAAACCTTCCTCCCTTCAATTTCTGGGGATAAGGAATCAGTTCTATCTGAACTTTGAGGCATGACTGACTGGGGCTTTGTGGTGATGTGTTAAGAGGGGCTTTGTGGTGATGTGTTAAGAGCTACACTTTGCTACATCAGTGAGGCAAGCTGTGAAACCCAGCAGAATCCAGTAAGAAACTCAGAGAAGATTTTGGATCTGTTAAATAAATGCAAATTATATATTTTTTTACTCCTGACTTTATTATGCATATATCTTAATAAAACTTCATTGAAAATTAGGCTTTGCTCTGTCCTGTGAGGAAATAGAGGCAAAGTCATGAGTAAGTGTAAGATGAAACAAGAAAGAGTTTTTGATCCCCTGAAACCAAGTCAAGATGGGGTGACAGAGAATAGCAGGAAGAAGTCTTGATCAGAAGGTGACTATTAGGGAATCAGGGACAGGGGCACAGGAAAGCATGGGGTGGGCGCCTGATGCCTGGAAGAAGGGCTTGGTCTTAACAGGATGCACTGTTGCCTGAATTGAAGGACCTAGGATCAAATGATATAAACAAACCACACAAAGATTTAAGTCAGAATTGGCCTAACATATAATTTCCTCATGCTACTCATCATGGTGAGGACTTGCAAGGAATATCAAATAAATTATAGAGAAACAAAGCAATTGCATTTTTTGACACAACAAGGTTGTTGAGAGTAAGTTTGTAATATTTCTCTATCAGTGCATATACAGGTAGGGTAAAAAGGAAGAGGAATAAAAAAACTGTTTCATTCTAAGAAAAACATACCCCTCTGGCTTCCATAGCTCTGCCTCTTTCTTTCTCTGAGCTCTGATTTTGCTTTTTGTAATAGGCTGCTGTCTACTCGTTACTCTCCCTACCAAGGAAATTCCATTCACTTCTGTCCCACACCAAGGCCATTCTCTGGAGCAGGGGAGACATTCTGAGATCCCTGACCAACAGCCCTCCTCCCTGCTTTCTTTTCCACGGATAGAAACTCTTTCCTGGGACAGAGGTGAACAGACTCCGGGAAAGAAGTCTCCCTTTTCTGGCCACTCTGCAGTGAGAGGTGCCCATGGGACCTGGTTGGGTCGATGATAAAGAAGGAAAACCAACAGGTTACTTCTGCTAAAGATCTTTCTCCTCCGTGAAGAGGACTCTGTCATTGAATGAAATCACGTGGGAGTGTCGAAAGCATCAGAAATGGCCTAATTGGTGGTTAATTTTTTCAAGCAAGAGATAGAAAACATGGACTGACAGCTTAGTGCATACTCACGATGTGGAATCAAGGAAGTTACTACAAGTGGCCGGCGCGGTGGCTCACGCCTGTAATCCCAGCACTTCCGGAGGCCAGGGCAGGTGGATCACTTGAGGTCAGGAGTTCGAGACCAGTCTGGCCAGCATGGTGAAACCCCGTCACTACTAAGAATACAAAAATTAGCCGGGCATGGTGGTGGGCACCTATAATTCCAGCTACTTGGGAGACCAAGGCAGGAGAATTTCACTTGAACCCGGGAGGTGGAGATTACAGTGAGCCAAGATTGCACCATTTCACTCCAGCCTGGGCCACAAGATCGAAATTCCATCTCAAAAAAAAAAAAGAAAGTTACTACAAGCTAGGCTGGTCCCAGAAAAGTTCAGACATTTGTTATTCCCACTGTGTGTCTGCAGGCTCAGATGCTCTCCCGGTGTTGGTGGCTTCAAGCTCAGTTTGTACAATTGGCTTCCATCCATTTCCCTTAACTCCCCGAGCTACAACAGCTCCAAATCCACAAACCATTGAAGTCCCTTTCTCAGTTTTGGCCACATAACACACCTTTGGCTCAGCAAAAAGTACCATCCTTTGGGCTTCCTACCTCTGTAATGGCTTGTGCTTACTATTTTGATTATTCGTGTTCAGCTGCTCCTGGTAAATCTCCCACCAGTTTCACCTGGTCTTGTAAATGAGACCTAGGTCTTTACTTTAGAAAGAAATAATTGGTTAGTAAGCCCTCCACTAAAAGGGTGTGGGGGCTGAAAGGTCCTGAGGATGCATGTGTAGAGTCAGTGATATTGGTACATTGGCCCAAACAAGACTTAGGGGTCAGAGATACACACCCCAAAGCTGTGAGAGTCTTGCATACACCTTAATATCATTTTTTTCAGACATGAGATGAGAATGAAATAATATAATATGGATTTTGGACATTGGTGTCATCTAGCTTATTTGACTTGGTAAAGCTATTAGAAAATGAATTTTAAACAAATAACCAGAATAATACAACACTGCTTACAAATGGTACATACTCTAGATAGTAAATATTAGGAGAATAATTTAAGACAGAAAAAATCAGCCAAATGAACAGTGCTAAGTTTTAGCTGATATCTCTAAAACCAGGTAATAAAATGTATTACTCTTAAATTTATAATTATGGTGTATGGTTTAATGTATAAAACCAGATACTTGATTTGGATTTGTCACTCAGGGTCTTCCTACTTTCTACATTTCATTACACTAAAAAATCTACTAAATTCACACACTATTAACAGGCTATATTGCCAAATAACCTAAAAGTTTAGAATTAAGTAAGTCACCAAATGCTTACATTGGTAAGACTGATACAAAGATATATTTCTTAAAATAAATAGGAGATTTAGAAATTTATTATAATAATGACATATATAAAACAAGATCTGCAACAAAAACTGAATTAATTTGGATAACTTAGAAGAAATTTATGTATGGGCCACAAATGTATTTATTGGCTATTCTTTTCACAAAATTGAATTACATTTCAAAATAATATCTCTATTTTGATGCTTACATAAATATGGAATTTAGTATATTGGTTCCATATTTTCTGAAAATATAAAACTTAAATGGTAAATTTTCATCTAGCCTAAAAAAAGTCAAATTCATCACGCTTATTAAGGACTTATTACTCCCAGCCATTGCACCAGGACAGTTCCTCTCTAGTTGTGTTTATTTAAGCAAAAGTCTTAGCCTCTCACACTTCTTTTCTTATATTTTCTTGTATTTACAATGGGATCGTGATCATGGGCTTGCAGTGTGGTGGGGGCCTCCCATGTGAAAAAGAAGAAATTAATAAATGGCATATCTGCATTTTCAGTGACGGGTGCTCTTTTTGCACATTAGCACATTTCATTTCCTGCAACCATCCTTGGAGATCCCAAAACATTTCAGAGTGGATGCCTGACTCTGCCTACTGGGTAGAAGATTCCCTCTGCAGAATCTCCTCTACTTACCTC
This sequence comes from Macaca fascicularis, assembly GCF_037993035.2. Lineage (NCBI taxonomy): Eukaryota > Metazoa > Chordata > Mammalia > Primates > Cercopithecidae > Macaca > Macaca fascicularis. Next base: position 115,630,523 of record NC_088387.1, read on the forward strand.
CCGGTGCCCCTTTCTTCTTGTCTCCTATTGTACCTGAACCCCACTCCAGGTCTCCCTGACTCCCCAGATTCCTCCCCTGGCTCCATCATCACTCAGGCACTGTGCCAACTGTTCCCAGTCCCTGCCTGTCTTTCTCCTGGGCCACTGGGCTTGGCATCTCCCAGGCCCACCTGGTTCCCCCGGGGAGAGGGCGATTGTCCCCTCTTCTTTCACATCATGTGCCCGGCTTCTTCTTTCACTCTATCCTTGGCACTGTCGTGTGTGGCTCAGTTTCTCTCAGTCTCCTCCTCAGGTGGAGCCATTCTCGTGGCCTGGTCTCGCAGGGTTGTCTGTCTGGAATCTTCAGTCCAGCCTCCCTAAACCTCTTTGAACCGGGCGTCTCACTCATTCTTGAGCAACAAACTCCTCCTCTGGGTGGGACTGACAGAGCCCCTTTCTGATGCTGTGCAGTGGGCGCCTGGCTTCTGCTCTTCTCTGTTCCTTCAGGCCATCCTTCTGCCTGCAAGGCGCGGGGTAGTCTGTCTTGAGCCCGTCAGTCCCACACCTCGCATCCCCCAGCCTTGTCTAGAAAAGCCTTTCTTGCCGAATCCTGTCCTGTGATCCCATTCTGGCTTCTGGCGCTTACACACATGGCTTTAACCCTGTCCCTGGGATTTCAAAGCATTCTCCCCTTGTTGCTTAAAGTTGTAAGTTAGTTCTGCCTGTCCTGACTTCTAGATTTCAGGACCCTATTCATGGGCCACACCCTCATCCTACCTGCTTCCAGGAAGGGAGACTAGGCAGTGAAGCCTGCATTTGATTAGACTCAGAACATCAGCTCATCATGGGCAGACACGTTTGGCCTCTAGTACCCAAAGAAGTATGCCACTCATGGTGACTAAGGCACCCATGCCGTCCAGTGTACCTCGAGTGCCTGGTATGCAGACACTCTGATTCCTCATCAGAGTCCAAATTCAATGACCCTTAGCCTGTCTTTGATCAGTAAACTTAAAATTTGTACTTAATCTCTTCAATATCTGAGCCTCATGTTTCCTGGAAAGTACTTCACTTAGCTGTCACCAGGGTTTTCATTATCCTCCCTGCTTCTCCCGGGTCCTGCTCTAGCCCTGAAACGAGCTACAAGTCCAACCCCCGAGGCTGTGCATCCAGCCCCAGCAAGCTAGCAGGGTGCTGTCAGGCCCTTGCAAAGTGCAGCTCAGGTTTTTGGTGGTGGCAGGTGAGCTAGAGGCTCTCTTAAGAACTCCTAGGACCCCCACGCCCTGGTGGTGCAGGGCTCTTTAAATTCAAACAGAGTCTCAGAGGATATTGCTGCAGCTTTGCAGTCCATCTGGTTTGAACTGATCCTTTCAGTTCTGATTCAACTGGGCAGATGAAATCTCAGTAGTTTCAATATCCCATATTGGCAGGGCTGACCTGACTGTAGGACGGAGCAAACGTCCCCGTATGGTAGGATTTCAGAGACACTGGAAACCACCAAATGCCTTTCCTGGCGTCACCCTCTACCCACATGTCCATTATGATTTTGTATTTTCTAATTTTGCCTGAAGTTTCACCGTAAGAGCTTTAGTCCTTAGGCTGAATGATCAATGGAAGTGTACATGGAGTCATTATCCGTACTTTATACCCTCTTGAGAACGAAGAACCCGTGGGCATTCCATGTCCACGTAATTATACATTCTTCCTTTTCTGCAAAGATTTGATGAAGCTACAAAAAAATTCAGTAAAGGGGCCGGGCGCGGTGGCTCAAGCCTGTAATCCCAGCACTTTGGGAGGCCGAGACGGGCGGATCACGAGGTCAGGAGATCGAGACCATCCTGGCTAACACGGTGAAACCCCGTCTCTACTAAAAAATACAAAAAAAAAATAGCCGGGCGAGGTGGCGGGCACCTGTAGTCCCAGCTACTCGGGAGGCTGAGGCAGGAGAATGGTGTAAATCCGGGAGGCAGAGCTTGCAGTGAGCCGAGATCCGGCCACTGCACTCCAGCCTGGGCGACAGAGCGAGACTCCGTCTCAAAAAAAAAAAAAAAAAAAAAAAAAAAAAAAAAATTCAGTAAAGGGTAAAATAAATACATTCAAAATGTGGAAAATGATGACAAAAGTAGAGAAGATGAATCTAAATGAAGTAGGTTGGCACCAAAAAAGAGAAACTTCTGTATGCCACGGTTTTATGTTTAAGACTTATTTCCAAGATCAGTAGGGTAAGATAATTTAGACATGTCTATACTGTGGATTGGCATAATGATTTTTATTTGACAGAAGAGGAAATTGAGGCTCTTAGAGCTCAGCTGAATTGCCTTGTCATATATTTAGTATATGATACAGCTAATATTGAAACCCAGGTCAGTCTGGCTCCAAAATTGTCTCCTAAACACTATGTCACTTGCTTCAAAACACAGTACTAGAAGTGAAATGTGTTGCCTTTGCAGTTTTGCCTGAGCAAGTCCTGGATATAGATATTAAACAAAGGAGAGGTGTGGGCTAAGTTTGGGAGATATTTCTAGTTTATATTCTTCAAAGGAGATGTAATCTTCCCCACACAGGTAATGCTTAGGATGAATCTTGCTTCACCAAAAGAAACAGGATACCAGTAGGAAGGAACACAGGTACATTACATTCCTTTCAGAGCATGGCTCCAAGTGCTGCAGTGCTCGTTACATTTCTGCTGTCTGACTTTTTTTTTTTTTCCAAATGCCTCATTTAAATGCTGACAGATTGGTTGGCATTGTGAATGTCTTTGATATGTAATCATAAAATGGTACGATGTGTGAAAATGTGGCATGTAAAACTGCTGCTCCTCAGACAAATTTCATGGTAGCATTTGATTGACAATACGGGCTTGTGCAAAAAGCAATATCTGTTGGGGATGGGGGTTTCCATGTGGTATGTTGTTATTTAGATGATATTTAAAATCCTTTTTGCTCATTGCACTCTAAAAACTGAGAAAGCAGCCGGTGGAAAAGGAGAAACAACCTGTATGCTGGCCAAATTCTTCCTTCCTAAGTGGCTTGTGGGCTTCTGTTGATTATTTTTTTTCTCTCAATCTCCAAATTAATTTTCATTTTTTAGCAAAAAAAAACAAAAAACAAAAAACAAAAAAACCCCACAATGCCAGATTTTGTACATCTGGGAAAGAAAATAATATGAATATCTTTTTTTCCCCCAAATAGCACATTTCTTTTGTTTTAATGCTAAAACACTGCAATACACATGATAGCTTGTCTCAGGACACAAGGGAAAACCTATCATGTACTCAGATTTTCTCATTGTCTTTAATTATTCTTAGTAGCTTGAAACCCTTCCAGAGGAATTCCTGGATGGAAATAGGCAAGTGGCAACAATTTCAGCAGAATATATATATTTTTTTCTGCTGGAAGATTCTAGCAAAATGTTTTGTTTCCTGGAGGGCTTTCTTGGAGAACAGGAGCCTGGTCTGGCTGTGCATTTGGTGTTCCTGGCTGAACAGGAATCAGTGAGCTGGCCGGTGGCTCAGGTCCTGCATCTGCAGGCAGGGTTCCCTTGCACAACTGCAGGGGTTTAGGAATTGAATGCACTTCTTGCTATCATTTGATAGCTCCCTTGGCTGTTTTCTTGACTTACCTGAAAGCAATTTTCATTCACTCCACTGATGTCTGTATCATTATAACATGCCATCCCCTCAGAAGCAAGAAATGCAAAAGTTCATTTAAAGTAACCAAAAAAAAAAATTATCATTTTTGCAGAAATGTGGAAATGACTCTTGAGTACCCACAAAATTGTCAATTGGGATGTCCCTTTTAAATAAGCTGTTAAACATGTGTTTATCAGTTTGTGTGTGGGTGTTCAAGTGTGTTTGGTATTTTTTCCCTCTCCCTGAAATAATGAGAATTTTAATCACAGCAATGAGATGCATTTTTTTTTACTTCCATTCATTTAATAGAGGAGTCATGAAAATGACAAGCTGCACATCTCTGAAGTTATTTGACAGATAAATAGACCTTGCATCTTTCCACAAAATATCTGGGGACAAGGGTAGAGAAGGTTAAATCTTCTCCTTCCAGGTGAAAGTAGTCATCGTATTCTAGTTACCGTTTATTGGGTACCAATAAGTGCCAGCCATGTTACAGATGGAATGAATCATGATCCTCTTGGTACCCACAGGAGATGCTGTTGTCCTCTTCCTTAGGTAAGAAAGCTGACACTCAGCAAACTTCACTAACCTATCTTAGGTCCACCATCAACAACTGGCAGAGTCTGGATTTAAGACTATGGTTTCCCGGCCACAAAGCTACTAGCTGGTGTGAGCTGCCTCCTCTAGTATCGTGCCAAACGTTGCTTTCCTGTGCATCCGAATCACAGCTGCCTGTCAGCAAGCCCAAAGCCAGCCACTTCACAGAGAGAATTTTTTAATTCATAAGGTAGAGGCTCGTGGTGCCTCCTTGATTTTAATATCTTGATTAAACAAGAGCCATAGTTCAAGTCTGAGGCGATTCTCTGGGAGAATAAGTTTGATTCTGCTTTAAAATGCTTTACCATCTCTATTTGGGCTTAATGCTGAAACCATGTGGATCACAGAATTGCAGGGACGCAGTGGTGCACAAATTGTGCAAGTGAGATACAGCTTATGCTGTTTAAATTACTGCTTCTGCAGCTTTGACAATTATAAATACTGGTGCCTTTTTTTGTAATATTCTACTTTTCTGCAGTAGTTAAAACTAACCTTCCCTGAGCTATAGACAATTACTTAATTGTATTAGTCTACTTTATAAGGTGTTAAGAAGACAACTACAGCCAGATGGCTATACTTATGATCTGATAAAAGTAAATAAATTATGAATAAAGCAATTTATAAAAAATGAGATTGAAGGAGCATACTTTCTATCTAAATGGGAAAAATCACCTTCTGTAATATTGGCTTGAAAATATTTACTTTATGTATAAGAAAAAGGTTTAAAAACAAGAAATATTTTCCAGATAAAATATATAATAATTTGAAGGATTATTTTTAGATTTATACCTAGTATGGTGAAATGGAAAACACCTGGGTATTTGTTCAAAACCTACCGAGCTTCAAAAAGTGGTTTTAGCAAAAATAGCATTAAAACTCCAGAAAAGTTACATAATCTATTCTAGACTCATTGTACCTGATTACAAAAGGGGATGATTAATACCTATTTCAAAATGATTTTAATAAACACTAGATAAAATAATAAAGTGATTAGAAAAGTTACATTCAAGATGACATATAAATTCATATGAAAGTTTCCCCTATCCTACCTAAAACATAAAACAATTTTTAATAAAATATGTTCCTATATGTGGATATGCATTCACACATATATGAAAACAACAATAAAGTAATACACATCTTCCTAACTTGGAAAAGAATGGACACCGACTGATAAGCTAGCTCTGACGTGCTGCAGTTAGGTGGCCCTGGATGTAGAAACAAGAACCAGCCAATGGTGGCCAGGAATTCAACTAAAGCAGATCTGCGGGTCTCTCAGATGAAGTGCACCTGTATTCAGCTCGCTGGTCTAATGAGCAGTGCGTGAGTTTTCTCATTTCTAAACCAAGGCTGGAAATAGTTGTTACCACCAGTGTTGCTGTTGCTGAGCTCTGGGCTTGGCGGGAAGAGCCACATTCACTGCAACGAGGCTAAGCCACACCCTTACTCAGGTGCCTGAACTGAAATACTGTTTGCAGACGGCAGCCCCGAACTGCATATTAATGTAAATCTAAACTGGAAGACAACACAAGCCTTGAGACATCATGGGGAAAGTTGAGATGGGAATGAGAAAGAGAAAGGACTAGTCAATATATTCTTTTAAACAAAAAGTGCACATAGAAAGCTAACAAGAAGAAAAAATACTGCCAAAGGGGAGAATTTACTCTCTGAAAATAGAAATTAAAATGCAATCTGGAAATGGCTATAAAATAAAAATGGTGAAGATCTTCAAAATAATACTGGAGAGACTGGTATCACAATAAACACCCAAAGGCATGAGACAACATGCCACCATGCACAGGAATTTGAAATCATGAGATTAACATAGAGTCATTAGAACAATTCCTGTCTACAATATTATTACTCAATATGCTACTCATCACTATGACTTGTAATATTAGTAATAAATTATTTTTTCTTTCTCTTCCGTTTACTCCTAGTGAAAAGGAAGAGGAAAAAGAAATAGGAATGATACTGCCTGCTTATTTGTTTTAACATATTAAATCATGAAAGACACATGTCAGAAGGACAATTCATTGCATGGCAGCAGGAGAAACTCCCTCTGTGGACCTAAATCCAATGGAATACACATAACTTATACAACTTACTTTTTTAAAAAAGGACTTTAATATCTTGGAAAATTGTCCTAAGGGCATGTAGCAAAGGAAGACACTTCTTTTTCAGCAAAATCTATTAAATCTCAGGGAGAACCATGAAAGTCTCCGGCGTCTGAACCATGCCCCACATCCTACTGCCTCCCTGCACCACCAGCTCAGTGTGACAGAAGCGCTACTTGAGGTGAGTGAGAACACAAAGATCAGACTCCCTCCTTTCCTCTCTCAGGCCAAAGAGGCCAGGCAGCTGATATTCCAAGTCCCAGTCTAATTCCACATTGTGGAGGCTAAATTCCTGGCCTGCGCTGCTGAGAGGTCAGGGCTCTTTTCTCCGCAGCCCCTACTCACAGAGCACATGCCCTACCCTGGCTTGGCTGGCTAGGATTACTGGGATTGCAGCTAAGAAAGGCAAGCAGAGAGGACCAGAGGCAGCAGCCGGCATCCAACATCCTGCTCTTGTAAAGCAGGAGTGCCACTCAGAGAGAAGCAGAATTAAAGGAAGAGGTAGACAATTCAGCAATTATGGTTGGAGACCTCAATAGACCACTTTCAGAAAAGGAAGGTAAAACTAGACATAAGAATAACAGGGATATAAAAGACTTAAACAAATTAACACCTAACACCAAGCATACCTAATAGACGTCTTTAGAACACTCCACCCCAAAACAACAGAATATACATTCTTTCCAGGAGCACATGGAAAGTTCTTGAGGCTACACTATATACTAGCCCACAAAAAAAGCCTCAATATATTTAAAAATATTAAAATAATAAGAGATATAGTCTCCAATTTTAATGAAATAAAATTAGACATTAGTAGAGGAAATTTTGAAAAAAGTCTCAAATATATGGAAATTAGACTTCTAAAACTGTCAAAAAATGAGAAAAATTAGAAAATATTTTGGAATAAAAGACACTGAAAACATAATGTGCCAAAACTCATTGGGTACAACTAAAACATCACTTAAGAGAAAAATGTTTAGCTGTGATATAGTTCAGATATCTGTTCCCCCCAAATCCATGTTGAAATGTGGTCCCCATAGTTCAAGGTGGGTCCTGGTGGGAGATCTTTGCGTCATAAGGGCTGATTCCTTATGAATGGCTTGGTGCCCTCCCTGTGGTTATGAGCTCATCCAGAATCTGGTGATTTAAAAGAATCTGAACCTCTTAATCTCTCTCTCTTGCTCCCTGTTTAACCTGGTGCACCTTCTCCCCCTTCATCTTCTGCTATAATTGTAAGTTCCTTGAGTCTTTCACCAGAACCAGATGCCAACACCATGCTTCCTGTACAGCCTGCAGAACTGTGAGCCAAAATAAACCTCTTTTTTATATATAAATTACCCAGCCTCAGAGATTCCTTTATAACAACACAAATGGACTAAGATAAGATGTAATTACTTATTATAAAAAAGAAGAAAGATCACAAATCAATAATTTAACATTCCACCCTCAGACACTGGAAAAAGAAGAGCAAATTAAACCTAAGACAAGCAGAAAGATGGAAACAATAGAGATTAGAGATGATCTTAATGATATTAAGAATAAACAATTTAAAAATGAACCAGACCAAACATTGATTATTTGAAAACATCAGAAAAATTGGCAAAGTTTTAGCTAGAATGGACCAAGAAAAAAGAGAGATTTCAATTAGTAAAGTCAATCTTCCAGAAAAAAAAAAAAAGAAAATTCTATGAACAACTGTATGCTAACAAATTATGTATCTTAGATAAAATATACAAATTCCTAGAGAGACCAAAATACCAAAACTGACTCAAGAAGAAATAGAAAATCTAAATCGGACTATGTCAAGTAAAGAAGCTGAGTTAGTAATTAAAAATTCCTTACAAAGGAAAACCTAAGGATGACTTTACTTGTGAATTTCATCAAACATTCAAAAAGTCCCCAGATTCTGGAGAGGAGTATTTATGAATTCTGTATCCTGGTTCTCAGGGCTAGTCCAGTTAAAGACACTCAGAATTTTTTTTTTTTTAATTAAGAGAAAAGAACATAAATCACAAAAGTAGAAAGTGGGTCACTCTAGAGAATGCTGTGTTGTTTTTTCCTTCCTGCTTAGATATGCTTTAGGTTTTTGTAATTTACATAAGGGACACTCCCTACACTGGGGCCTTTCTTGGCCTCTGTCCTTTCAAAGAAATTACTCAAAATTTTTTCAAGTCTGTAACACTTTAATTTATTCAATCAATGGAATAAATCTTTATTGGTGACCTTTTGTTTGCCAGCCACTAAGATGAAAAGACAAATTAGATAAGTACCTCAACATAGAAAGCTCACAATTACATGGGAGGCAGACTAATAGTGATCACAATCATGCTACTTTAATAGCAGCTGAAACATATCCAAGGTTCACTGGAGGTGAGGCACTGTGCTCAGTGCTGTATATCCATGGTTTCCTTTAACGTGTTCCACCTATTCTGACTCCTCTTATCCTCCCTGGACATGTGAGGAAACAGAAGCATGCATGCTCCACTGCTGTCTGAAGACCAGACTCCTCCCAGCACACACTTGGTGTCCTGTGTCATTACCATGGTATCCCTTGGAAACTTGAGTGTGTAGATGAGAAGCCATGATAAGTTTGTTTTTAATCTCTTCCATTTCCTGGTTTTATAGTTTTAAAAGTAGGGTTTTGCTCAGAGGAACTCGTCTTTTCCTTTGGACTTCACTCCGTCCTTAATGATCATAACGTTATTATGATCTGTCACTCATTTTCCAGCATGTGACATGGCTATTCCTCTTATTATATTCAAATATTTATATCCCTATTAATATTTAGAAGTGCCTTGCAAAGCATATAAAAAACAAAAATATTCAAAACCATATGGTTCAAAAGCCTTAAAAGTGTGTTAGTAACTAACTGGAAACTTGCACCATGCTAGCCAGAAAAAAAGAAAGAAAGAAAGAAAGAAAGAAAGAAAGAAAGAAAGAAAGAAAGAAAGAAAGAAAGAAAGAAAGAAAGAAAGAAAGAAATAAATCCCCTTTTCCTTAATCTTTCCACTTGAAAATTCTGACAACTATAAAGCCTAAAATTAATTATTTGTCATTGGTTCTCTGGTAACTGTAGTTTTCAAGGCCACTAGAAACAAGGAACAAGCCAACCTTGCTTCTTGAGTATACTAGTTAAACCCATGAGTACACCCAGGATAATAAATCATTAAGTTTCTCATGACCACATTGATCCAGGGATTTCCAATATATCTCATGATCAGGCTGAGCAGCATCACTAGTGGCATGACAAAAATGTACATTTTAATACTACACGCCAGTTTTTAAATTTAAATCAACAGGAAAGTCCTGACTCTCTATATCCTTTTTCTTACCCTAAAGGTTTCTAAGGAGATGCTGCTACATAGCTCAGGTTGGGCTCCACTGGATAGGGCAAAAATGGTGAGTCTTAACCTCTAGGTGGGTCTTTCTAGAGGACAGATCCAACTCATACCTGGTTAGATCAATTTTTCACCTATCAGTACATCAGCTGACTCCAGAATCTTTGTTTCTGATACTCCTTACACAAAAAGTTCTCAAAATGTTGTCCACAGACAAGTAGGGAAACCAAGACACCTGCAGGAGATTCATCAGATCAAAATTAATTTCAAAATACCACTAAGTAATTACTTTTCTTTTTCTCTATGGTGATATTTACACTGGTTGTACAAAAACAATAGTGGGCAAATTGCTAGTGGCTTTGCACAGTAAGAATAAACTATACTAATGTTATTGAATTCTACACTACTACACATTCACAGAAAAAAAAGAACCAGTTTTATCAAGAATGTCTTTGATGAAAAGTTGTAATTATTTATCTTAATAAATATTGACCCTATGACCATGTATTTTTAACATTCTGTGTGATGGAATGGAAAGTATACATAAAGCTCTTCTGCTGCATACTAAAATATGATAGTTGTCTCAAGGAAAAATATTTGGGCAATGATTTGAGTTACAAGCTAAACTATCTATATTTTATATGGAACACAATTTTTACTTTAGAAAACAACTGACAATAGAAAAGTATGGATTATTAAAACAGAAATTAAAACAGAAGCAGTATCCTGGTTCCTCCAACACTAATTGAAATAATAATAATAATAAACCAGAAGCATTTGGGAGACATTTTCCCAAAAATAAATTGAGTGAAACTGTCATTTCAAGGACAACAAATTGCAAATTGCAATATTCATCACAGATAATAGAATTTGAGCTCTAAAGTAGAAATTAGGATTTTGCATTATGGCTTGAATCTGCCACCATGAGTTTGACAGCTTCCCGATATTTAAAGACTTCTGATGAAATTGATGGTGCGGTTAATGCATGTGCTCCTCCACATTGCACAATAATCTAAGCTAACACTTGGAAGATCTGTATAAACCAGTATTTTCCAAATACCTAGTACATGAGACCACAAAATCAAACATGGGCATAGATCTATTCAAACTTCACAATATGCAAATAAATCTTAATTTAACAAAGTATGAAAAGTTTATTAATATGGTTTCAGATTCTACATTGCAAATAACCATTAAGGAACTATTCTTTGTAAAATATAGGTGTATAAAATTTGGGTGTGGTTTTAGAGAACAAAATCTATCTATATCTGAAAATACAATTAAAATGCTTCTTCCTTTGTACATGTATGAGCCTGAATTTCCTTTATACTTCAGCCAAAATATCCCATGACAAGAAAATAAATGCATATTTGAGAATCCGACACTATTTTATAAAGCTAGACATTACAGATACCTGTAAAATGATAAAAATGCCAATCTTTTCACCATATTTTAATATTTGAAAGATACTTATTTTTAATTAAATATATTATTTATATTTATCAGTAATAGGTATATTATTGATTTTTTAAGTTAATAAACATTTTTAAAAGTTCTGTAATATGTTTTAATTCATAATATGATAAATATTGACAGACATTACCCACATAAACAAAATCGCCTTGAGGGTCCCTGATAACATTTTTAGACTACAAAGGGCTCCTGATACCAAATAAACTTGAGAATCATTCTATGATATTTATTTGTCCTTTGTGTTTTCATCATTGTAAAAAGGGAGAATGGTTCTTTGCCTATCCTAAGATAAATTGAAACTCGTTTTGTGTTTACAGGCGTGTTGGATACTGCTCTGAAAACATAAGGCTTAGATTTCCTGGGATGATATTGCTTTCATTGCCTTTAAAGATGCATTATTAATACACTCTCAGAGATGTTCTTGTTCCAGCTCCTCTCATAGAAAGGAGAAAGGGATGAAATAGGAGGAAATTGGAAGGGAAAAATTTCGCTCAGGTCTATCAAAGTTACTACTTACTGCCAGAATATGTGACTGTCATTCTTCTTTACATATTTTCATGCTATGTGCTCTGCTTGGACTCTTCTCTGCTTGCATCTCCACTTGAATAATTCCTCTCATTTTTTAAAGACCAAGTTAAAGAAATTTTCCCTGATGGTGTTGCCTTCTCCTCCCTTTTATGCTGCTTTAACAACACATACATTCTTATTTAATAGCATTGATTCCAGGATATTGTCATTGGAATTATGAGTTTAGTGGTTACAGAGTTCTCAAGTACCAAGGCCAATTTGCAAAAAAATTAGCTATAACTAAACTGAATGTACGTCACAATAGACATCTTACTCAATTGCCTAGAATTTAATAAGCATCTCCAGGTAATTTCAATCAATTCAGAGTTTTCCTGTTCAATTCTGGATTTTCTATCTTTCTTTTGTGCCCTCTGGTTTGGAGTAAAGCCTGTGATCAGGATGTGGCAGGGACCTTTTAGGGAAGTGGTTTGACGATCCGGGACTTCCAGCTAGGTTCTGCTAAACCGTGCAACACGGATGCCATGGTTTAATAACAATGGCAAGTTTGTTGCAGTGCTGCAGGTCAGAACTGTTATAGAAATTGGCTACAAAATAAGTAGGGTACATAAAAGTAGAAAGTAATATAGTATAGAGATACAAGAAGGTGTATTTTAGAGTTTAGTTTTGATGAATGAGAGACTAGCTACAAATTTGGGTTTGTAAACTTAAAATTAAAGAAAACCCCAATTTTGAGATCATGTCAGCTGCCTAGAGAAAAGCAAACTGTAGTTCTAGTGGTGATTATTTCAGACTCCGCATCTTAGTAATTGCAACTCTGCAAGTATACGGTGTATGAACTTACTGCAATCCACAGAAAATGATTCATTCCGCAGCCTCTATGTAATAAAAGGGATAGAATTGACTTTGAAGTGGCGAATCTTGTTATAAATTGAATTCTTCTGATCAAGTAGCTTTTGGTCATTTAGAATTCACTTTGACTGTGTCCTACGTATTCTCATAAAACACAGAAACCTGGATGTCACTGTAACCTTAGGGAAAAAATTGTGCACTGAATAAAATTGTGATTTAACAATTTTTCTTATTGTTTCACAATCACAGCCACATTCTGTAGAGAAAGGCAGTGAATGTCAGACTCACCCGTCTCCTTTCAGCTCTTCAATCAGGTAGGCATTTTGGAAAACATCAGTTTTCTAGGAGGGCCCTCCGATAACTCATTCTGTTCTGAAGACACATTCCCAGCTGATATTCACTCAATGTGTTCATGAAACAAAATTGACTGAAGATACAAGTGGAAAGAAGAGAGGATAGAAAAGATAGTGAAAATCACAGAAAGACTTGGCTATTTAGGAAAATCCTTTTAGTTATAAAGGACTGTCAGAATCCAGTGGTTTTCTATTGACCTACCAAACCCAATCTTATTTGCAAATGTAGAATATCTTCAAAATTAGTGTCAACAATAATAAATGCAAAGTGTACAAAATTCCTGTGTAGTTGACACATGATCTATAATCTTCTCTCTTTCCTGGTTAACTTTTGCTATAGGACAGCAAAACTTTAGCCATCCTAGAACCAAGTGGCAGAAGATCACCTCATGTAATAATATTGCTGGGGATTTAGTGCATTGGCTGGAAGACGGCTGATTTGGGACAAACGTGACTGGGCACCTCTGCCAAGGTAATGCTCTTCCAGGGAATTTTAATCATGCTTCTGGGATAAGCAGACCAGAGCGTGTGTTCATCTCCTAGTAATGGCAGAAGTGTGAGAGGTCAAGTGGAAACACATAAGCCTTCTCAAAATCTCAGCTTGGAAATGACTCCCTATCATTTTCTTCTCATTCTGCTGATCAAAGTAAGTCATTAGACAAAGCCCAAATCAAAGGGTGGGGGAACATTCTCCATTCTCATGGGAGGAAAGCAACATTACACATCAATAGACATAGATACAGGAAGGTGTGAGAAACTACTGCCAGTAACGGAATCTAGAATGTTTGTACATGCCAAAATGTACATGATTATCCCAAAAGACCACCACTAATAAACACTTTCCACTGAGGGAAATGTGTCCCAATACTTTGGAAAACCACAGTACAATTCAATTCCAAATTGACAGAGAAGCTGGTGAGTGTGCCAATACAGACAAGATGGAATACTCTGAAACAGCCCCAAGAGTTTTGGAGAAAAGGACAACAAAAACAAAGCAAAAACCAATAGCGTTATGACACTTGGGACTGATCCAAGTAAAGATCTTATATTTACTTTGGGACACAGCCAGGTAGACAAAGGAGAGCAGAGGGGACATGGGCCAGAGAGAGCAGCTTCAGAGGGACGCTCACCTTAAATGACAGAAGGAAGCTAGGGAATTCAGCAGTGGAGGTAGAGAAGACAGGACAGACCAAGTTTCACATCAGATTGTCAAAAGAGGGCATGGGCTTTCTAGCAGGTGGGTGTTAGCATTGCAAAAAGAAATGAAAGGCCATGCACAGGTGGGATAAGTGTTTATTTAGCTTTATTGAGCAGCTACAATATGCCAACAGCTTTAAAAACACTTTCAGGTAGATGTTTTGATTCCAAGCCCCTTATGGTAAAGTAATTTAGAATCACAAAACTGTTAGTTTATAAAGCAAAGTATCAGTTCCTATGTGTTGGATTCCAAAGCTCACGGGTTGCATGTAGTGTCAGAGTCCTAGACACAAATCAAGAGTGGCCATCACGAGGATCATCCTTGCCCAAATCTGGGCCTAGAGCAGCAACTGAATAAGAGACATCTGGAAATCCACGTGTGAACCTAGGATTGGTTTCAACAACACACTCTAGTTAATGAAGTTGATTTTCTATGTTCAAGTCTGATCAGCAACTGTTGGGTCTTGATCCTCAGAGTTCTGAGCTGGAGTTTCTATCCCCTGTAGAGGGCAGATGGGCAGAACCTTGTAGGGTGTGGGGAGATTAGGTCTAGAGAAGGTAATCCTGTTGCTCTAAATGTGGACAGAAGGATGGTGGGGGCAAAAGTCTAGAAAGATTATTTTATTTCAAAAAGGCAGTCAGAGTAAACTGCAAAGAGAGTTAGTTGGCCTTCAGGTCTTAAGCTAACTAATTCCGGACCTCGTGTCTTGGCTACTGTCTATGTGTCTGTGCTTGTTAGCCACATTTCATCTAAAGATAGAGTTAGTAATGGGCATGAGTGTGCAAAGAAATGCTATTGCTATCTCTACATTCTTTTCTCTTTCTCATTAGTCTTCTTGAACATTCATCTCCATAGCCATAATGCACTGTCTCTGTTATTGACTTAAATTTATAAAGCATCTAATTCTTTTAAATTTTAAACCCAATTATTTAGATATGTTTATCTCTCATTACTTGTCTGATCAATTTGTGAAGAGCATATATTAAATTTTAAATAAAACTTTAGATGTATTTACTTCTCAATGAATTTCTGTCAGTTGTCACCCTACAAAATTTAAGTCAGCATTGTTAGAAGCAAGAACCTTTTTAAGCTATAACTTCTTTTTCTTTTAGCCAATATATAATGCCCCTAGTTGTCACTGATACATTTTCTACCTTGAACTGTATTTCATAAACTTTGATTTTGCTATTTCTGCTTAGCTTTGATTTATCTTTTCCTGTACATCATTTAATATGCATTTTGTTAAACTTTCTAAATCATTTTAAGTGGGTTTTTTTAAAGAAAATATATCACTGGATCCTTTAATTTTTATAAAATCTAAAAATAAATCAGCTTTTAGTTGACAGATTCAAGCTATTATATTGTAATTAGTTATACTACTACTTATTACTGACACTTTATTTACTAATTTTTTGCACTTTTAAATTCTTTTTCTTTCCCTACTTTCTTTTGAATCATAAAATCTTATGATTCTAGTTTAAATATTATATATTCAGTTTACTTTCACTGATGTTCCTAATACCCTAAGACACAATATCCCTTGTGTATACAATTTTGTTTATGTCATCCTGCTCACAGCATGCCCTTACCACTGTCTTACCTTCCTAATATTAATGTGGTCTAAAATTTCTGTTTTGGAAAGTTCTAGGCTTTTTAAATTTGTTTCTTTCTTCCTTTTATATACAACTGTAATCTCTACTAAGTTATTTGAGCACCCTTTTTTATACATGTGGTTTCATCTTCCTAGGTTTATTTCTCTTCTTATTGGGCTACTTCTTCAAAAGTGTTGTCAAAATGTGTCTTTGTGTTGTTAATCTTAAAAGAATTATATGGAAGTTTGATGGTCTTAACACTTTGAAATCGTTACTCTATTGTGGAGTGTGGACTTAAGAGTCATTTGTCAACAGAAATATACAAAGGGCCCATTATATTCATTTATCTTGAGAACATCATCATGGAAGTAAGGAAGGTACCATCAAATCACATCCTGGCATAAGACCTCAACCAAGTAACAACTATCATTGTTCAATCCTTTAATGAATAAACGACTTTCAACTCAGGAAGACAGGTTTAAACAAAGATAATGAAGTAAATCAAATGCACAGTGAATATAATTAATTTTTGAGTGTAAGTACTTACGTTTAACAGGATGTCATGATTTCAAGATCTACAAGAAAAATATATTTACAATATTTTATAGATTCCGTTTTTTATATTATGTGTCTTGTTTGTTTGCTTTTAAAATTTGATGTATAGGAGTTGCTGAAATGCTTGGAAGACTTTGTTTGAGGTTTTACATCTACTCTACTAGGCACTTTAAGTGCTAAGAGAAAAAAATTATATATGCTATGTTTATGAGTGCTGTTTTCAGATTGAAGATGGGTTTAGATTAATTTATTAAAGAAACTGATTGTTTAAAGGAATGCAATCTGTCCAACTTCTGTTAACAAAACATTGATTCAAAACAAGGAAAAGAAAATTGATTAATTTTAAACAAAATTACTAATTCTACAAATAGAATTATGATAGATTTTGTGCCAAACTTACGAGCTTGAAAAAAGTTTTCAATTTTGTAATATTAATAGATTGAATATAATTTAAAACACAAGTAACTATAAATAAACCCATCATCAGACAATAAAGGTAACAAACTGACATAAAATATTTGCTAAATGGTTCTATAATATTTGCAAGAGATCATGAACACATACATACAATTATGTACATAGCCACAATATCATGGATAATCTCTCTAAATTTGTGAGCTTTCTTTCAAAAAAGCAAGAAAATAAACACTAATCCAGGGACTATTGTAGACTGTAGGTTATCTCATTCCTTCTGTAACTAGCTTGATATTTCTTCAAAATGCAATTTGCTTATGAAGGAGACTAGCAGTTGAATGATGTCTTGAATTGAATCCCCAGAATCTACAAGGAGGAGTGTTATAAAAATTTCAATGCACTTTTTAAGTCATTCAAACCTTAGGTCTTAAGAAGGAAGCAATGAACAAAGACAGACTTAGTTGCATCTTTATGTTCTTGGATACCACATTATTTTGTAAATCAGGATCTAAATGTCTTTGTTTAGGATGTCGTTTAGAGAATTTTCTAAATATTTGGGGTATATTTAGTTTAAAAGTCTCTTACTTGATACAGAAAGCATCCCCAAATTTATAAATGGAGTCAATGGAGTAGGCAAATGCCTATTTCTCCCACTAAGAACAAATAAAAACTCTGGACATTATATATATACAGTCATCCCTTCAGATCTGGGGGTTTTACGTACATGAATTTAACCAACTGTATATAGAAAATGCTCGGGGGAAAAAAAAGAGAATAGGTTGAAGGGAGTTGCCAATATGGCTGATTAGAAGCAGCTAGTGTGCCACTCTCACTGAGAGAAGAAAACGTGGCGAGTAAATACTAGATCTTCTGCTGGAAGATCCAGGTGGACGCTCTGGGATTTATTAAGGAAACAATTGAACCCGCAGAGAACGGAGAGGAGCGAGACAGGATGACCACCCAGGAGTGGCCCGGAGCCAGGGGAGGCTCCTCTACCCCTGGTGAATGAGAGTGAGAGAGAGTCCTCGGGGACCCACGTGTGTGCCATGGACCCTTGCAACCCTAGGCTCAGGAGATCCCCTGTGAGCCCGTCCCACCAGGACCTTCAGAGGTGCAGAGCTCCGAGGAGCATGGGCAGAGCCGCCACTCAGGCACGTGTGCCGTCCTGGGAGCCTTGGTTTCCTGGGGGTCCCGGCACTAGTGGCTGCAGCAGGGAAGGTTATGCTCCCTTGCACACCCCCAGGAAAGGGGCCGAATCTACGGGGCTGAGCAACCACTGACCACCAGCCTTGCCTCCACTGCACCTCACAGGATAAGGCTCAACGGCCTGAGGCTCCAACCACTCCCTACCCGGGCTCTCGGCTGGCAGCAGCTCTGTACCTCCCTGGGACGGCGCTCGCCGAGGGAGAGAGAGGCAGGCCACTATTTTGGCTGTCCTCCAGCCCTCGCCAGTCTTGCCCTCAGGCTCTGGAGGGTGCACGGTGACTCGTGACTGGCATGGACCCCAGAGCAGCGCAGCTGCCCCACGGAAAAGCGACCAGACTGTTCTCGACGTGGATCCCAGGTCCCCGTGTTCCTCAGGCAGAGGCGGCTCTGCCTTTCTCCGGAGGAAATCCCAGAAACAGCCCACATCCCCTCTGCCATGCCAGCAGCAGTGGTTCGGCCCCAACCACGCTCAGGCTGGGGAAGAACAAAGGGCCTGGTCACCGGGCTGGCACCTCCAGCACACCCCAGCCCAATACAGAGAAGAGCCTAGGCTCTTTCCCTGTGAGCCCCCACACCCTGCCATTCTTCAGCAGGCGGGCCCCCCACCTCAGGACTGCAGATGAGCCGCCCGACCCCCGGCTGAGCACACCCACTGGAGCGGTTCTGAGTGTCCCTGGAGAAGGGCTCCCGGAGGCAACTGATGTTTCCTCTGCCACAGCCACAGTAGAGGTCCTGTTGCTGCTGCCCTTGGTCTGGGGCAGAAACGGAGGGCCCAAGGGTTCTCCTCCAGCACGCCACCGTCACCACAGGGAAAACCCATTCTCTGCTCCCGGTGAGCCCTCCACCCCTGCTCTTCAAGCGGAGCCCCCAGCTAGGGCCAGCGGACCGTGGTCCCAGCCCCTGGCTGAGCATTCCCGGTAGCAGAGGCTCTGTGTTTCTCTGAGGCCATTGAAAGGCCCTCTGCCACTGTAGCAGTGTTGCACTTGCTGCCCTTGGGCTAGGGAAGGAGCCAAGACTCTGAGGGCATTAACCACGCCTCCAGCAAGCTGCAGTTTCCCTGAGGAGAAGAGGCCGGTCTGTCTTCCCCTTGACCCTCCTGCCCCCCTGTTTCTCACCAGGCGGGGCCCCTGGTTTGGGGCTACCACACAGCCACCCTATCCTGCAAAGGCTGCACTGATTCATGGTGGCTTCACATCTCCTGTTTGAAGACTTTTTAAATGACCATTAAGAGCCGGGCACGGTGGCTCAAGCCTGTAATCCCAGCACTTTGGGAGGCTGAGACGGGCGGATCACAAGGTCAGGAGATCGAGACCATCCTGGCTAACCCGGTGAAACCCCGTCTCTACTAAAAAATACAAAAAACTAGCCGGGCGAGGTGGCGGGCGCCTGTGGTCCCAGCTACTCCGGAGGCTGAGGCAGGAGAATGGCGTAAACCCGGGAGGCGGAGCTTGCAGTGAGCTGAGATCCGGCCACTGCACTCCAGCCTGGGCGACAGAGCGAGACTCCGTCTCAAAAAAAAAAAAAAAAAAAAAAAAAAAAAAAAAAAAATATTACCATTAAGTTGTGGTTTGCTCAACTTCTTAAATCTGTAGGTTTATGTCTCTTGTTCTCCGGCTCTTTCCTCTTTCTCTTCTCCTTTTGGACACTAGTATTAGATCTTTTGTTCCATAATCTCTGATGGGTGTGGTTTGGATCGTGTTCCCTCCCAAATCTCATGTCAAATGGTAATCCCCAACGTTGGAGGTGGCGCCTGGTGGGAGATGATCAGATGATGGGGGCAGTTTCACACGAGTGGTTTAACACCATCCCCTTTGGTGCTATTCTCGGTTATTGAAAAGTGTGTAGCACCTACCTGCCCGCCTTGTTCTTGTTCCAGTCGTGTAAGATATGCCTACTTCCCTTTCACCTTCCACCATGATTGAAAGTTCCCTAAGGCCTCCCCGGAAGCTGTCATACTTCCTGTGCAGCCTGCAGAACTGTGAGCCTGTGAAACCTCTTTTCTTTATAAATTATCTAGTCTTGGGTTTTTTAGGCAGTACGAGGCTGATGCTCTGTTTCTTTACTCTGTCTACTTTTTCTCTGCTTTTCAGGTTGGTTGGGTTATTTTTATTGTTCTGTCTTCCAGTTCATTGCTTATTTTCTCTGTCTCCATTCCACTGTTGAGACAATTCACTGATTCTTTTAATCTCAATTATTGTATTGAAAATTGAAAAGTAAAAACTTTTAAAATTTTCATTTGGTTCTTCTTTATGTCTTCAATTTCTTCAATTTATTTGCTGAGACTTTCTCTTTCTTACTGAGACTTTCTCTTTCTTACTGAGACTAAATTATTTTTTCATTTATGTCAAGCATGTTTGTAAATAGTTCACTATTTTCATGATGGCTGCATTAAAATCTTTGTCAGATAATTTTAAAATTATTGCCACTTGCCACGTTGGGTTTTTTGTTGTTGTTGTTGTTCTTTTTTAATCTATGATTTTTTTTTTTTTTTCCCTCAGTGTGTTGGAGAACTTCCAAGTACTTGGTAGGACCTGTGATTCTTCAACTGAAACCTTGACCTGCTAGGTGTTACGTTGTTGAGAGGCTGGCTCTTATTTAGTCCTTCTGCTTAACTGGCTTCCCCTGAAGTCACTGCAGGATAAAGGTCTGTACCACCTCAGTGCTGCCAGGTAGGATGGAGACCCAGATTCTTCTCTTGCCTCTGTTGACACAGGGAAGGGAGAGTACTCCTTGTTACTGCTGGTGGGTGGTGGGAATGCCGGCTTTCCTCTAGATTTCCACTGATACCTCCCTGTCTTGGAAGGGAAGAAGCACCTTATTACTACTCCCCACATGACCTACACTTTCTTCACAAGAGTGATGGCCTCATTACCCATGGGCAGTCCTGAACGTCCTGGCTTTGCACTTGGCTTCTGATGACACTACCCAGGGAGGAGAGGAAGGAATGCCTCATTACTGCAGAGTGAGCAGGCAAGGGAGTCCATGCTCCTCCCCTGCTATCCACAGACACCTTGGTGATGGTTGGGTGAGAAGCGGCCTGGGGCCTTGTAATTGTCCAGTAGAGTTAAAAGTCCCAGCTCTTTTGGGGTCTTCTTTGTTATCCCCCCATCACTCTCCTGGTGTAGGGTTCAGGCACTTTGATGGAGCCTGGCAAGAATGGAAGTATCAGTTTTCATTTAGACTTTGCTGGATTGAGTGGCCATGGGACTGCAATTTTCTGAACACTGTGATGTTCAGCTGGAGAAGAGTGGTTATTTTCAGAAAGTATTCTGTCTTACTAGGTTGTTTCTTTTGAGTGCAAAACAGGGGTTATCTTTGGCAACATTGAAGTCCGGGGATCTTACCACCATATTGTTCTTTGAGTCTCAGGGTCACTGGCTGGTATGCCTTCTCCTCTATACCTTTTGGAGTCTTCTTTTTCTTCTTCTGCTTAAATAATGTATATGATATTCAGGGCTTTAATTGTTCTTCACAGTGGGAATGGGATAAAATACATCTATTCCATCCATTATGGCAGTAGCATATCCTGTAGCAATATTCCTGGTATGTGATGGGTTGCTTTTCTTTTGATATTTTCAAGATTACTTCTTTGCCATTGGCTTTTGACAGTTTGATATGCTGTGTCTAAGTGTGTATCTCTAAGTTTATCCCACTTGGAATTTGTTGAGCTTGTTAGATGTGTAGAGTAGTGGTTTTCATCAGATTTTGGAAGTTTTTGGCTGTTATTTCTTGGAAAACTTTTTCTGCTCTTTTCTTTCTCTCTTCTTCTGGAACTACCAGTAGGCTTATATTGATATGATTGATGGTGTCCCACATTTCTATAGGTGCTCATTTTTCTTCATTATGTGTTTTTCTGTTCCGCAAACCAAATAATCTCAATGAACCTATCTTGAAGTTTGCTGATTCTTTCTTCTATTAATTCAAATATACCATTAAACTACTCTAGTGAATTTTTTATTTTAGTTATTGTACTTTTTAATTACAGAATTACTGATTTGTAAATAATTTTTTTCTATTGAAAATTGCTTTGGTGAGACATAATTCTCAACATTTTATTTAATTCGTTAACATGGTTTCTGCTAGCTCTTTGAACATATTTAGAATATCTGATTTAAAGTCTTTGTCTAGTAAATCCAACATCTGCACTGCTTCAGAAACAGTTTCTATTGACTGCTCTTTCTTTTGAAATTTATTTATTTACTTATTTATTTATTTGTGACAGGGTCTCACTCTGTTGCACAGACTGGAGTGCAGTGGCGCAATCTCAGTTCACTGCAACCTCTGCCTCACGGATTCAAGTGATTCTCCCATCTTAGCCTCCTAAGTACCTGGGACTACAGGCATGGGCCTCCATGTTTGGCTAATTTTAGTATTTTCAGTAGAGATTGGGGTTTCACCCCACGTTGGCCAGACTGGTCTCAAATTTGTGATCTCAGGTGATCCACCTGCCTCGGCCTCCCAAAATGCTGGGAGTACAGGCATGAACTGCTGTGCCTGGCTTGTTCTTTCTTTTTATTTTCTTTATTTTTTGTGTGTGAGGGGTCATATTTTCTTGTTTCTTTGCGTGTATTATAATTTTGTGATAAAACCTGGACATTTTAAATGATACTGTGTGACAACTCTGGAAACAAGATTCTCTCCCTTTTTCTAAGATTCTTGTTTTCATTGTTGTTGCTACTTTTTGTTTGTGTAATGATTTTCCTAGACTAACTCTATAAAGTCTGTATTTCTTTTCATGAGTGGCCACTGAAGTTGTTTTTGGTTATCTTAGTGGACACATGATTATTAGACAGAGATTTTCTTAAAAGTTTTGGATGTTGAAATCTTCCAGTCATTGCCAAAAGGCTTTTATGTATGATGGGCACACCTTCAACACGGTGGCAGATTGTAGCCCTGCTTAGTCTTCATATCCTGCTTCTGCAAAGCCTCAAGGGCATCCAGAGATAAGACATGGTCTCCTCAGGCCTTTTTCTGGGCATGTGCACAACCCAGAACATGTGCCTAATCTTCTAGATCCCCAGGGATATGCTGGAGCTTTTTAAAGCTCCCTATGGACATGTCTTTTCCTAAGTATTCATTTTAAGATTTCTGGCCAGAGTCTTACTTGCTCCAACTAATACCACAGCTAAAGCAGCTGATACGTTCAACAATCCCTGCTGATCGTTTTAAAAAATGCATTGGTGATAGGACTTTTCTTACTGACAAAACACCAAGTCAGGTTAAATAATAGTAAGAACTGATAATGGGGGTTTTCCAGGGAGCTGCCGGAGAGATCACATAATGAAAATACTTTTTGGGTGAGATATTTTGAAGTGCACCAAACCTAGTATGTTTTCTCTCTTGACTCCTAGGTCACTGGTATTCATAGTTACCGTGGTTTCAAGGTTGCTGGTTTTCAGGGCTACTATAGACCTGGAAAGAATAAAGAGAAGGAAGACAGTTAAAATGCTACAACGTTCACTGCCATTACTGAGATTCAGCATTTTTCTTAAATGAACTCTTCTTGAATTGTTGCAAGTGTTTGGTTATTGTCAGAGTTATGAAAGAGTTGACATTACTAATTTTTCCTATTTTTATTGTGGCTTTTCTGGAGAAATAGATTTTTGGTAGTCATTATTCCATAATTCCATAAATACCACTCTCTCAATAAAATATTTTTAAACCAGAATCTTTAATTTTGTGATGTAGCTTTACAGAAAATTTGAAAGGCTTTCTAATATTATAAGAATGTAATTTTCTCTTCTATAATTTACTTACTTTCTTCTCATCTACAATTTGTAAAACTTTTTTTTACCCTCTTGTAAATAGCATGAGACAATTATGCATTTAAGCATATATTAAAGTGGCTATAGCGTTTTGGTTTCTGATGATGATGATCAGCATAGACTGCTAATACTTCATTCTCTGAAATTAACCTCGGAGAAACAACAGTAACAACAACAGAAAACAGAGAGAAGGCAAGGGAGGCTTTTTTACCTGGCAAACTTGTAGAGGCATCTCAGACACCAAGAGTGAGTGAGTGCGTTTATTTATTTATTTACTTTAGACAGAGTCTCACTCTGTCGCCCAGATTGGAGTGCAGTGGCACCATCTAGGCTTACTGCAACCTCTGCCTCCTGGGTTCAAGCAATTCTCCTGCCTGAGCCTCCCAAGTATCTGGGACTACAGGCACACGACACCACACCCGGGTCATTTTTGTATTTTTTTAGTAGAGATGAGATTTCACTATGTTTGTCAGGCTGGTCTCGAGCTCCTCACCTCAGGTGATCCACCTGCCTCAGCCTCCCAAAATGCTGGGATTACAGGCGTGAGCCACTGCGCCTGGCCAACATCAAGAATTTAGTGATAAGAACAGAAGGTAGACTGGGAGACCTTAAATTCTGGTCTCGTTCCTCATTGTGTTATATTGGGAAGTTCATTGACAACCTTTTTCCCACTGACAGGAGAAACCCCTTCCTTCCTTCCTTCCTTCCTTCCTTCCTTCCTTCCTTCCTTCCTTCCTTCTTCTTTTCCTTTCCTTTCCTTTCCTTTCCTTTCCTTTCTTTTCCTTTCCTTTCCTTTCTTTCAGACAAGGTCTCACCCTGTCACCCAGGTTAGAGTACAGTGGTGCAATCGTAGCTCATTGCAGCCTTGAACTCCTAGTCTCAAGATCCTCCTGCCTCAGCCTCTCGAGTAGCTGGGACGGCAGATATGCTCCACCCACTGGCTAATTTTTGTATTTTTTTGTAGAGACAGAGTTTCACGGTTTCCAGGCTGGTCTCAAACTCCTGGCCTCAAGCAATCCTTCTTTCATGGCCTCCCAAACTGCTGGTATTACAGGCATGAGCCACTGCTCCGGACAAAGACTTACCGTACCTTTCCTTCCTTCTTTTCTTTTCTTAATTTCATTTCATGTATTTATTTATTTATTTCCTTTCTTTGTTCTTTCATTCTTTCTTCCCATCTTTCTGTCTTTCTTTTTTGCCTGTCTTTCTTGGATTTGAAATTGCAACCTCATTAATTTATTCAAAACTTTTTTTTTTTTTACTTTAACTAATTCTGTCTGGATCAAAAGAATTCTACTACCCCAAAACAAGTTGCAAACAACTTTTCTCAACCAATCTCTTGACTGTCGTATAAAATGCTTCATTATTTTTCCACTTTTGTGATATGTATTAGCAACCACTCTGCCAATATTACAATGTCTTTTCTTCCTGAATTCTTCTCACTGAATGTAGCACATGTTTTGTCCGATGACTTTCCTGTATATTTGAGAAGTCACATGGTTAATCCTCTGTTAATTTATAATTAGTTAAATATTTAATTAATTTAATATAATAATTTAATATTTAATAATTTTATTTAATTATTTTTTGTGTTGAAGTGACAATTTGTTGCATACTTGTTACATTTCTGGTAGAGTTTTAGGCACTGAAAATACAAAATTGAGCAAGATAGACATGTTCCTTGCTCAAATACACTTCAGCCTGGTAGGGAAGACTGATGACCAAATGATTCTATAAATTATAATGAGGAATCTAATAAAACTTGCTTCAAAGGGAGAAGGAAGAGAGTGTGAGATTCAGCACATGTTCTAGGCTCTTGGTATATTATATAACTCTCTTTGTCCTCCTATTTATCCTAAAATAGCATCTTATGCCTACTTTTCCTTCTTGTAACCTTTTTTTCTTTTCCTTTCAACCCATGGAAAAAATGTATAGGCTCAGAATTTAGAATTGGAAAGGCACTCAGAAACCAGATGTCTTCATTTTAGAGTAGAAAAATACAAAAACAAAAACAAGAGTGAGGTGACTTGCTCAAGATCCCACAGCTAACCAAGAACAGAACTGTCTTCTAGGTTCTTCCACTCATCAGACTCCAGCCGTGTGTTCTTGTCCTCTGTTGTCTGAGCACTAGCGTAGCATAATGTGGACTTACAATTTATTTGATGTGTACCATTCTTCCTCCTCATCGTTAGTTTTTCATCATGTGTACATCCTTCAGTTGAACTAGAAGCTTCCTGAGCACAGGAACATACTTTTTTTTTTTCCTTCTTTTTAACATACCAATCTACAGGAGAGTTTCTTCCTCCCCTCTGGGGTTTTGCCAGTTTTCAGGAAGATTTAGATTTGCTCCTAGGCTTAATACTTACTTGGGAAAACTATTTACCCTCTTCAGTTCCAATTTCCTCATCTCTAAAGCAGGGATAATAAAAAAAACTTAACATAGTATTTTTTGTTTTTATTTTTGTAAATGAGATCATACATGTGAAGTTTGTTGTTTAATGCCTGATGTTCGGTAAGTGATCAATGATTATCAATGAAATCTGTTGCTGTCATTTAATGAATCCTTTGCTCATTAAAGGTTTATCTTATGTAATGGGAACCAGTTCTTTATGTCATTTTGCGATTAAATTCCAACTTATTCTTCTTTCCAGTCCTCCCAGTTGCAATTAATTATGTGTTTCCTATTAGTTACCAAGATTTTTCTTGAATTTATATTAATTCATATACTTCATTTTATCTATGTTGGATTTCCAGATTAAACTATAAGCAATTCAAGGTCAGAAATTATAAATTATTCATCTCAGCATTGTCTCAATATCTACCTAATATTTTTTACAGATGGGTGCTAAATAAATGCTTCCATAATAAGAGCATGTTATAATTCATTTGTTTAGTCATCCATGAAATATTCATCAAGCACCAATATTGTACCACTCTTTGTACTACTATTTATTACAGAATTATTAAAATAAAGAATACTGATGAATTATTTTAAATACATCAATGGACAAATTAATAATAAAGTCTAATTCTGTAGACTCAATGTAATAGCTAAATATCAAACTCAGTTCTACGTCTAAAAGGTGGCAGTGATTTGAGATCAGAAGGTGTCTGAATTTGACTTCCCATCTCCGCTATCTGCAGAGCTGGCAATGACTGAAGAACATAGAAAACATGCCACACCTCTCTGGAATGAGAAGTGAAACACTCATGGAAGATGAAGGCCCTCCAGAGCTAGTTCAAGTCATTGCAATAATCAGGGAAACAAGCTAGCTATCACCTTTGCAATGTCATCTAGTCTTGCCTACTGTGGTAGAGAACCTCCTTGCCTGCCTAGTGTATTCAAAGCTTTTTATAAACATTAAATTGGTCTCTCTCTGTAAAAACTAAATCCTCCTGGCTGGAGAGAAAATCCATAAATCACAAAAACAAACTAGGAAAATAGATGAAAAAGAGAAAAAACCCTTCTTTAAATGTCTTAAAACACCTTCTTGTATTTCACCTCTGTGGCTGTTTCTATTTTGTGTTCATCTCTGGTTATTGGCCCGTGAGGTATCGGTTTTACAATTTTTGCTAAGGCCATGTGTCAGCCTTTCCAGTGTCGGCTTAGAAATCTTAGAAATGATTTAAGAGAAGAATTATCTTGGGAAGCATATCTTCAATTTAGACCCGAAAATAAACAAGAACGGGGTGGGGGCAGCCTTATCAAAAGCAAATCGCTCTTAACTGCCTAGCAAGCCTACGCAGAAAAGGCTTTTTTGTACATCTCCCGTACAGACTCTTTTTCTCTGTTTATCTTACTTCCATTTTTTGTTACATGACTTTCTCACAGCTTTTTATGATGGGCATATGTGTATATTTAAAATGTGCTAACGCATACTTAAACACCCCAATGTGTTACATTGTGATATGCATTCAGAGCGTCATTAAAATAGCGACAACAAAAGGCTAACTACTAAAAAAGTCCCAAATTTCAGAATTAGCTAGGTTTTTTTGAACTGGTGTTCTCTTCTGGCAGTAAGTAAGAAACACACCAGGAAAATATTAATGCTTGCAGGATCTTCTCCTGTCAGATGAATGTGCCTTTCTTGTTGTCCTATTGATTTACAGGTGCTGAAAAAGGGGGACACATTTCAAGGCGTACAAGTAACAATAGCTCCCGTGAAGAAGCTTAGTTTCAGAAAGCCTTTCTGGATGAAGTCTAGGTCAAATTCTTCCCCTTGTGTGTATCCATTGGGCTTCCTCAGACAGCGGTGACAGGCACATTGTCAAGCTGACCTTGGCCTTCTTTTGTCTTTGGGTCCTTGTCATTCAACTAAGACTTCATTCCCAATTGCAGAGATGAGGTCTAGGCAGCAGCAGGGAAGAGAATGGCAAGCCTGAGAGGAAGCCCTTTTGTCCCCTTTTGTTAGGAACAGGCAGGGAAGAAATTAACTTCCTCACTTGTAGAGTGCAAATGGTAATGATGACTTCCATCAGAGTGTTGTTATAAAGAATACTAGGAAGGGATTGTAAATTCAATGAGAAATGTTTATTAATTAAATGATAACAAAGGTTGCTTAGAAACTGGCAGTGTTTTCTTGGTTGGCAGGACAATGGGGTCATTTTTTCCTTCTCTTGGTTTTGTAAGATTCACTGTTAGCAAGGAAATATTTGACTCTTCCTTTTGTCAATTTATTTTTCTAGCCCTATGGAATGCAACTCTCAATGGTAGGGGCCAATGACATAGTCTGACTTATCATATATGAAAGGAGCACCTTCAATGCCAAGGACAAACACACAGAGCTCCCTGGAGACCCAGAGGCCACCCGAGGGCAGGGGCCCTGCCTCCGTGATGACTGGAGATGGCTTTCATTGCAGGGCCATCTGCTGAGAGTAGTTCACCGGCAAAGCACCACCCTCTGCTTCCTGGGGACCGGGAAATGGAAGACCACAGCATAGAAGGTTTCATCGTAATAGAGTAGATCATGCCCCATTAGTCAGATGTTAAGGTACAGGGAGATATTGTTGAAACTGTGAGAATTTTATTTACAAGAAAAATGCAGACCTAGCCAACACCTGAGGTTTAGAGAGTGCCTTACAGCCAGGACACAGCCTCTTCAGGGAAAGGGGAGTCAATGCTTGGCAGAAACTGTTTTAGAAATTTTTGTGTTCATCTCTGGTTATCAATCCGTAAGACATTACTTTCACAATTTTTGCTAAGACCATGTGACAGCCTTTCCGGAGACCCTGCCCATCAAAACTGCTCCCCTGGTTCATCCTTCTGCTCTCTGTAGTGTCACCTTTCCTGTGCCCGCCTCACCGTCCACTTTGTGTAACTCCTAACCAGCTGCTCCTCACCGCAGGCCTCCTATGAACTGGTCCCTGTGCTGGCTTCTTAGAATACTGCAGCCAACATTTGCAGAGTGGGCTAGTTCTCTCCTATTCATGCCAACTATCTGTTTCACCCATGCCCCTCCCCTCACCGCCCCTCCACTACTTCTCCTTTCCCATCTCCTCATTTCTCCTAAGCCTGGGTTGTTTTTTCTGGCTCCTGACCACTGACTCTTGGCTTCCTGAATTTGGCTATTACTTTCTAGTTTGATGTAAACTTGGAGAATATCCTCTCCAGGAGTCCCCTCATGAGCAGTCTGTCAATAGAAAGCAGAATGGAAGGTGGCACAACCAATTCATTGGGCCCCAGGAGGGACTGAGGCTGCTGGCCATTAATTTTCCAGAATATCCAACCCCTTATATTTTCCAAAGAAGGTCATTTTGGATGCCAGAGACTTTCTCCTTGGCTACTTTGTAGCATTAGCTCTTAGTTTTCAGGAACGATGCTTTGCATTATTTACTCTAGGACACATTGGAAAGATCACAGATTGAAGAATTAGACCTATGTTCAAATCTGATAAATTGATGCTATAGCTACCTGAGCCTGATCCTCTTTACCTTAAAGTTAGGGTACTGGCATGAACGCCAGAATTCTATGATATAAAATAAAGTCACACAGTTATGGCATCCAACCCAGTGCAGCTGCTCAGTAAAAACTCAATCCTTTCTTCGTCTTTCACATTCTTGTAAAACCGTGCTCTTCAGAATGTTTGCATGCTGGTAATTTTGTTTTATTCATGCTCTGCTTTGATTATTTGGCCTGAACTTTTAGTTTAAACTTTTTTTTTTTTTTTTGGCCAATCTTTCCTCCTCCAAACAAACACATCATTAAGGAAAAAGAAATGTTCGGTGGTTTTAGTGTGATTATTAATAAAAATAAAATATTCACATGGGGATTAAGAGGAATTAACATGGGCCTAACACTGATCCACACTTGATTACCTATTATGCTTTCACGCCAAAGATAAAGAGGACCTAGGGAAATCCTTCCTCTCCCTGAGAAAGTTTATTAAAATGATAAATGAGGTTTTGGTGGCAGTTAAGCAACTCTGAAGTGCTCTCTCGTGGACAAACTCCAGCCCCCTGCCTGTTAGAGAGCATTCTGATGAGAGGAGCTGGCTTTAACACAAGCACATCAGGCCTGCACTTCTGTATTACCTGGGGTTGTCAAGGTTACTGAGATGCCAGGATTTTTGGACACAGAGTATTCCAAAAACTGCCACTGGATAATCATAAATATTAGACATTCTGATTCCTCCCTCTGCATGGATCATTTTCTTCAGATTCATCTCAGGAGAAACAGTCAATATATTAATTTTCCTAATGGAGCACAACAGTGAC
Organism: Macaca fascicularis; assembly: GCF_037993035.2. NCBI lineage: Eukaryota > Metazoa > Chordata > Mammalia > Primates > Cercopithecidae > Macaca > Macaca fascicularis. The sequence continues at coordinate 115,660,829 of NC_088387.1, forward strand.
AAGGATTAATGAGGAGGCTTCATAATGGCCTCATTTTCCATCTGTCCCACTACACTTCCATCGTATTCACAGGACCAGTCAACACTAGGCAACAACGCTCCTTTCTATCCTTATCATTAGCTTCTCAGAAAGCAGGAAGGTTGCTCAAAATTCACTTTCAAACATATAGCCACAAAGTACATATACGCATTTTGGAGGATCCCTGGGCAGTGAGTTTTGGTATATTTCAAATATACAAGATGCATCCCCTATTTCTACACTCTTCTATAACTCTTTAATCAGAGGTAAATACCTCATCATTTTCTATCTAGTTGCATAAGAATGGTTGGCACGCTTATTGTTCCAACCTATGCCTGCCTTGAAGAAAGTTCACATTTTGTGTGTGACTGTCTCAAGCTTTTATGCCATTAAATAGTATCCCCAAGCATATTTTACATCTAATATAAAACAGCAATAAAACACACTTCCCCAAGTTGTTGGGGAGATAAAAATAAGACAAACTAATTGGAAAGGTGAGCAGCCTTCCAGCATTTTAGTTATAAAATTGTAACAAAAGGGCTTCCTCACTTTCTTGTTTACACAGTTGAATAGAAATAGTTGTTCAGTAGAGTGTGTGCATATTTCAAATGCAGGGGCACTTTTATCCATTCACATGTGAAATATCCCATCATACCAAGAGCTATGATGGTGATGCAAAGTGGGTAGGTACAGTAGGTGAATGGGGAGTTAAAAGAGGAACAAACTGGTGAGAGAAGTTAGACAGCAGTTATAGGACCTCCTGTCAGCTCACCATACCTAGAAATCGTGCTATTGTTTCCAGTGATCAAAGATCTAACCATTTTACTCAAATCTACTTTATATCTACACACCATGCACTAGATTCCTAATAGTGACGTACCTTTGCATTCTTCCTCCTGTATAATATCAATTCCTATAACCACTGCCTAATCTTTTGTTTTTACAATATGCATATTATCCAGAACACTACTCAAATGTTTTCCCATTAACCAGCTGTCCAGATATTCACATCCAGACATCAACTCTCTGTACCGTGAGATGGTCTAACTGCTTGTGTGTGTATGCTTTACATTTAGAGAGTATTTATCCTATGATGCCTAGTAGTGTAATTTACTTGCATAATGTTCTTTAATAGAAAACAGTCCCTTAAATTTGTATCTTCTAAAGACTTGATTATTAGAAAGCCATGATGTCAGGAAAAACACAGAGAGAATTTTGCAAACCAAAAAACTAGATCCCAGTTGGGTAGCCTCATTTGAAAGGCCATAGACCTTGTAAACCGGGGTTTAAATTCCAGCTCCATTTGTAATAAAAAACTATTACGCATTATCTATTTGAGAGTGAATTTCCTCATCTATAATAATGTAATAACACATATCTTGCTGGGTGATTGCAAAGATTATGTAGGGTAATGCATATAAAGCACCTGGCAACTGGCAGACACAATGAAAGGTAGCTGTTATTATTCCACTTACTGAGGCATGGGGCTGGGAATTAGTTCCTGTCAAATTTGTGCTCTCTACTCAGCATTTTACAGGTTAGTTTTCATAGTTATCATGGCAACCTCATTTTACAGATGAGAAAGCTGCATCCCATAAAGGGTAAGTAATATATCCAAAGTCAGTCTGTGCTATGACTTGCCTAAGCTAGAACATCAGCCTAGGTTTGGACCCCACCCCTTCTTCTGTGTCACGTGGCTTTTCTAGAAGTTTCACTTAAGTCAGAAGCAGAGCTATGAAGGACTTTCCCAGGACCCACAGAATATGGCCAGGCAGCCACATTCTGAATCAAGCCTGCTTTCATTCATGTCCACCAGTCACATGCCCGGGAATGCGGCTCATGTGTCCTTACTCCCCATGAAAACAGAGGGCGTCTTGAATGCTGTGAAGCTGACTACCTCTCAATGTTCTGAACTGTGAAGAAATAGCCTAGTGCCTGTGGGCACACTAACATTGTGGAGGCTCAGACAGGGGTACCAAATTGTGATAATTGTCATTGTTTGTATTTAATAAGTTAATCACTTAGTCTAATCACAGAATGTTTGTGACACTACCATTAAAGAATTTTAGAATCAGAGTTCATTATTGTTATAGAGTGAATTTTGTATCCCCCACCACCTGTCACCAAAAGACGATGTATCAGAGTCCTCACCCCCAGCACCTCGGAATGTGACCTTATTTGCTAAAAAGGTCTTTATAAAGATAACCGAGTTAAAGTAAGCTCATTAGGGTAAGCTCTAATCCGATATAATGGTGTTCGTATAAAAAGTGAAAATTTGGAGACAGCAGCACAGAAGGGGCGTGATATGAAGAGACACAGGAAGAAGATGGCCATCTGCAAGCCAAGGGGAGGGCCCTGGAGCAGAAACTCCCTGGCAGCCGCAGAGGAGCCAGCCTGCCGACACCTTGATCTCGGACTTCTGGCCTCCAGACTGTGAGATGAGAAATCCCTGTTGTTTAAGCCACACAGTCTGTGGTACTTATTTTATGACAGCCATAGCAAAACAATGCAACTGGGTACCAGAGGAAGAATAACCCAATCGTGTGACTTAGTGTAAAGTGACATGATGAGTGACTCTACTTCCAATTGTGCCATGCACCTTGTTATTATATTGATAATTTACATTAATCTTAGAGTCTAAATCACAGAATGTTTGGCCAATATTAGGCCATTGAGAATGTGTAGCCTGGTGCATCTAATAGTGACAGGAGGCAGCCAAATATGCCTAGGCAGACGGGATGGGTCCCCGGTGAAACTCACCTTCAAGCTGGAGACTGTTCCAGGTAAATCCCCTGACCAGATTGAGAACCTGCCTTCCCGTTTGGCACACTTTCCTCTGATAGATTCCCATTCTTACCTATTTCACATGTACCTGCCCTTTCCTAATTAGTTTTCTACAGTCATGTCCACCTTTGAGGGGTGTCTTCACTTTAACCTTTTCTGCATAGTCACAAAACAATCAGCATACGCTCCCTATTCTGAGCCCATTAAAATCTCTGGACTCAGCCATATTGGGGACTTTCCTGCCTTTGAATAGGGGGGACCATCCCCACGTCCCCTCTCTGTTGAAAGCTTTTTCATCACTCAGTAAAATTCTTCTCCACCCTCTTCACGCTTCAACGTCCAGCGTCTCCTCATTCTTCTTGGGAATGTTATAAGAGCCCAGGAACCACAGGACACAGGTACAAGCTATAACACAGTTGAGCTGGGGCATGGCAGCGTGTCCACCCCTGGGCAGCAGTGTCACTGGTCAAGGGTCCCCAGCTTGCAAAGTGACCAAAAAGAAAAATCCTGCATCACATCTTCACCTGACAGAATGCTGAGCTATGAGCAGCAATAGCAGACACACTGCCTTCAAGCAAAAGGTACCCTAAAGCCACGCGCAATTGCTGTTTGCATTGAGACTCCACCGGAAGATCTTCAGTGGATAAGTTAAGTTTGCAGGTTGGCCTCTAGTCCATGTTCATTTTTAGGTTCATGGATTATTCAATATGTTGGATCACAATGTAGAGCCGAGTCATGACAGCTGTTTGTATTGAAGGTCAGCTGCAAGGCCCTGGGCGAGTTACCCTTCTCTGCATCTTCGCTTCTTCAGCTCTAGGAAGGCTTACTGCTCCCTGCCCCTTTCTCTTCCCTGGAATTTGTAAAGCTAAATTGGCCATGCAATGTGAAAAGACTGTGTCCTTTGGAAGACAGAGTTCATTTATGCACTTCAGACTTCCGGATCATTGTAAAGCAAGAGTTTTTTTGTGTGTGGAAATTCTTTTCAAAAGAAAAAAAGTCAGTGGGAACCCAAAACATACGAGTTCTAACCTGAGCAGAAGGCCTGGCAGGCGATGTCATCTAAGAACAAAGCAGCCAGCATCCTCTCTCTAGAGACAAAACACATTATTTCTATGACATGCTTAGTCTCCATCTGCTCAGAGAAAAGGAGTGAATCTCCCATATGCCTTACCATTGGGCCATGCCTGACTATGACAGTGGCTCTCCCTACAATGCAGAATTGAACATTAAGTAACTTTAGGCTGCTCTCATGGAAATAGCATATGGGGACTAAATGAGTGAAAATAAATGAATACCTTGATTCTTTTGCTCTATTTTTGTGCTGATAAAAGCGACTGCCACTGATCACTGATCAGTTTCTAATGATTTCAGTAAATCTGTTTTTCATTTTTCTGAAGAATTCTCAAGCAATACCCATCATACTCATTGCTGAAATTATATACTCGTGAAAAAGAATTTAAATACTCCCAATTATGTTATATGGTCATATTTTCCACATAAACATAGGCATTTATTTCCTCTAGTAGTACCCAGAGCCAGCACAATATGTAATTTGCTAGGCGATTTGGCAACTAAGAATGATTAAGACCCTGCTGTTTGCAGTTAATATGGTGTATAACTTGAGTTTGAGGCCAGAAAAGTGAGTAGGGCTGATACTGAACTGTTCCTTTGTTTGTGAATGTGAAAGTTTTATGTGTCATTGCACCTAGTTTGGTAGAACATTGCTACAGAAACAATAAAAGAAAAAAAGAGAAAACAGTCATTTCCTTTAATACTTGTGTATTCTGTTCTTAATATTTGTAGTTGATGGCAAAATCATTATTTTCAGGGGAAACATTAGGCTCAGGTGGCTGGAGGGCGTGTTAGTGAGACAGGACCTGCTGGGACTCCCCCTTGCTGCGCAGTTGCCAGCTAGTGCTGACCACAGACAGCATCCTTCGTTCTGCATAGCCATGTTGCAAAAGCTCCTTCTGGGGAACAGAGGAGATAAGGTGCTCCAGCGTCAGATCAAGACAAACTCATTCCGGAAGATGAACTAGAAGAAAGTGGAAAGTTACAGACAAAACAGAAGAATTTGGGAAGCATTTAAAAATGTTTATAAAATTCATGGATGGATGCCAGTTTTTTTCTGAAAGAGCAGTTCTACAGTCCTTCAAATTGAATTACCAAGGAAAGGGAAAGTTTTGGATGGGATACAGAACAGGACTACAGAGAAAGAATATTTCCCAGGGCTTAGTCTGGAAAGCATTGTTTCCTGGCCCGGAAAACTTTTCAGGGTACAGAGAGGCCACCAGAGTGACCAGAGAGAAGGGGAATGGTCAGGGCAGCTAATCAGATGACTCACCCAAAGCTTTGTAGTCAAGAGGATAAATGACACTATGTGACCATTGAGGTCATGAGCCCTGTGGTCAAGAGTGTAAACCCTTACAAAATCAGAATTTCTGGCCAGGCTCTAGTAGACGCATGAGTTGGAGAAGCTCTGGTGAAGCTGAAGATTGTGTGTTCAGGTACAGTATTCCAAATACAAAATATAATGAATTCAAGATAAATATATTATTTGACTTGTCAGTTAAAAATTTGTCTCATACTCTCCAGGATAACGCAGCAAAACAAACAAAAAATTCATGTACCAGGAAAGACAGAGAAAAAAACATGGATGGTAGTGTACCAGCAGTAGCTAGTAGCACTCACAATTAAGGGAGAGTGAGCTGGACCTAGGAATGAGGACTAAAATAGCACAGATGGACTCTCAGCGATTCCAGAATCCCCACCAACTTTGGGTACTACAGTAAGCATTACTGCTACTAAAACTAAGTCTGATCATTTCAGTATCTGTAGTTAGGAATCAGTGCAACTCATAACTACAGTCCAAAATATGCCCAAGTTTAGTTTCATTTAAAAAGTGTTTGAATCAGGGATAGATTAGCTGTCCATCTGGAAGACACTCAGGAAAGACTGAGGAAGCAGCAACACTGATATTACCATAGCAGTCACCTTTGCAGGTGTCCACTTCAGGTGGAGTCACCGCTTAACCTTTAAATTCTCAGCTCTAATACATCTCTGACCTTCACCCTGGCTCTGTGTTCTACCAGTCAGTGCACTGAACCTGCTACCCTGTCTAGCTTGGTTCATTTAAATTTGACATGCCCCAAAGCATTAAAGGGTAAGCCTCTCTCTTACAGACTATGGGCTATTGGAATGCTAGACGTTTCTTTCCAAACAGCATGTGAAGAGTATTATTAGAAAGTAACTAGTCTCTGACCACATCAATTTATTTGGGACCAGAAATGTCACCTCCTCTGAGGATCTGTGGAAGCAGAGGCAGGTGGCTGCCCGGAAAGCTGTGATATAATGTGTTCTAGTTGCATGGAGAATTGGAGAGCTGTGGTAGAGGTAGACTTTGAGCTCCTTGACAACTCCAGAATTTTATAAACCTATGTTATCTTGAGCAAGAATTTTTTTTTTCTTTTTCCTAGACAGCTCCAGCCAGTTGGTTTTGGCAATGGTTTTAAGAATTCCAAAATACAGCCCTGGATTATTGCCATGACTTGATTGTCTAGGGATGGACCTGCTAAGAACCTGGGATTAAAAATGGATCTTGGATGTAGCTGAATGGGTCGTGGGTTGGTTTGTGGAGCCCGCTGAGGTCAGCTGCAGACTGTGCGTGGTCCAGAAGGCCACTGCGTGGCTGCCTCTGTGGCCCAGTGTCCTTTCACTTCTTCATCCTTGGAACATCACGTGTAGATAAGGATATAACAATGACCCTGTGCTCACTCTTTTCAGATACGTGTGCACTAGGAGGGAGAGTGAGGTGTGCAAGAACCATCAAACAGACCACACATGCAATTCATTTAAATGACCACATGAATGTATTGATATAATAATACTCTGCTCCTTTGGTAACAGAAACCATAGAAATTCAGGATGAAAGATCTTAGGTTATTGGAACAGGTTCTAAAAGGTGAGTCCTTTGGAATTGTTCACACTGGGGGAGATGAGAATTGTAAAGTTCCAGCAAGATCTGATAGACTGTGCTGTCTTCAATATTTCTACCATCAGAATTGTCTCTGTACTTGAGCTTTACCTCTTCAGGTTTGGAAGGGATATTTTACCTATCTGATGAAATCATCTCTTTCTATACAGGTGAATATTCTACCAGATTTTTTTTTTTTCTAAAATGCAACATTTTTAAAGAATTTAAAAACTAAAGAGTAATTTGCACTCTTGGGGGTTTGCACTTTGTGGAAGGCTTAGAGACAGGTCTTGTGTGGCTGGTGCTCACCTAGCCCATGGGAGTTTCCCATGGAACTGGGCATGCGGGACATAATCCCCAACCCAGGAAGCTGCTGTCTGGAGCACATAGAGCCTCCCGCAGGCGGGGCTGTGTCCTTATGGTGTGAGGCTGATGTCGTGGTGGGGTAAAACCACATTTCTCCTGGGTACTGGAAACTACAAGAGGAATCTCTTTCTATGTTCTCTCTAATTTATCGGGGTTTTTAAACATAAGAAACTGACTTCCAGCCAGGCACGGTGGTTCACACACATAATCCCAGCACTTTGGGAGGCCAAGGCAGGCGAATCATGAGGTCAGGAGATCGAGACCATACTGGCTAACATGGTGAAACCCCATCTCTGCTAAAAATCCAAAAATTAGCCGGGCATGGTGGTGCTCGCCTGTAATTCCAGCTACTCAGGAGGCTGAGTCAGGAGAATCACTTGAACCCGGGAGGCGGAGGTTGCAGTGAGCGGAGATCGCGTCCCTGCACTCCAGCCTGGGTGACAGAGCGAGACTTCATCTCAGAATAAATAAATAAGAAATTGACTTCCGCTACATCAATTTAAACACGTCCCTGAATCAATTATATGTCTCACTTTATTTAACTTGAATAAACAATTAGATTAAGACATTGAGAAATAAAACCCCTAATAGTCATATAATTTATCTTCAGCCCTTACTAGTATTTTCTCAATGTAACTCCAGTCTTGAGCTGCTGTTCACAGACAAATCTGAATCTTGAGTCACTGGTAGAAAAGCAGTCTTCCCAGTGGGCAGAGCTCCAATTATCTGCTATCCATGCCTTGGCATAGATTTTGACCTGGGGCAACGGTAAAGTCCCTGCACACAGTGAAGACGAGGCTGGGTGGGGCTCTTCTCAGCACCCTGCTCGTTCTGCCTTGGGTCCTGGAGAAGTGGGGCTGGCAGAGCTGTGAGGCTAATGTTCCTTATCTGAAAAATACCTTCTGATTTTCTTTGACCCCTCATGAAAAACATTTTTCTGTAGTATTTTTTTAAAAAATTATTCTTGCTTGCTTGCACTCTGTCTCTCTTTCTCTGTCTTGTTTTATTTTTAAGTGTTACTTTTCCACACCATTGGCTATTTTCTGAATATTCCAGTAATCCTCAATTGTATTTATTAAACACTCTCCATCATAACACTGTTACTCTACCTGAGGTTCTAATTTATTAGGTTGGTGTCAGAAAGAGCTTGATTATACAAGAAAATTTTTACTTTACTTGGGTAGAATTTTTAGTACAGAAAAAAACCCCACCTCTTTGTGAAAATGACGTAAAACATTACTTTTCTGCATAAGACACAGTGAATACAGATGCCTCTTGGCATACTATGGGGTTATGTCCTGAGGAACCTGCCATACACTGAAAATATCATAAGTTGAAAATGCATTTAGTATCTCTAACTTACTTTTAATACACCTAACAATCATAGCATGGCCTAGTTCACATTAAATGTGCTCAAATCACTTTAATTAGCCTACCATTGAGTGAAATAATCCAACACAAGGACTATTTTATAATAAAGTGTTGAATATCTCATGTTATTTATTGAACACTGTACTGAAAGTAAAAAACGGAATGGTACAAAAACAGAATAGTATAAATTTCTGTATGAGTGCACAAAGAAGGGTTTCTACTGAGTGCATATGGTTTTCATACCATCTAAATGTCAAACCATTGTAAATCCAGGACTCACAGCACTTTTTTTTATTTTATTATTTTGAGTTTTTTTGAGACAGAGTCTCGCTCTGTCTTCAGGCTGGAGTGCAGTGGTACGATCTCGGCTCACTGCAACGTCTGCCCACTGGGTTCCAGCGATTCTCCTGCCTCAGACTCTGGAGTAGCTGAGACTATAGGCATGCACCACCATGCCCAGCTAATTTTTGTATTTTTAGTAGAGACAGGGTTTCACCATGTTGGCCAGGTTGATCTTGATCTCTTGACCTCGTGATCCGCCCTCCTCGGCCCCCCAAAGTGCTGGGATTACAGGCTTGAGCCACCATGTCTGGACAGGATCACAGCACTTTTAAGTTGAAAGACCTATGGACCAACAGTTTCATTTTACAGAGGAGGAGACAGAAGTCAAAATATATTAATTTCTTGAAGACACGGGGATGTCCCCACGTCGTAATGTGCTGGAGGAAATTGCATGGGGTTCCTGAGACCATTTGATTAACCCTTTCTATGTTGAAGTCTTGCTGTCTCAATGGGACTCTACTGAGGCATTGAGGACTGAGGCCTTTCTCTTCGGAGTCCCAGAAACTTCCTGTGGATTCTGTCAGAATTTCACTCTCAGCTTTGCCAATGTTTGTTCTTTCTTCCCACCATGGATTTTATTTTTATTTTTCTGTGTCTCAAGTTCCTTCCCTCCTACTCCCTCTTTCTAGTCCAGGAATAGGCTTATGCAATTCTAAAGCCAATGTTGACTCTCTTAAGTTTTGGTGATTTTACCGTGACTTAATTTTATGGGTTGAGTTGTGTCCCTCAAAGTTCATATGGTGAAATTTTAGCCCCTGGTACTTCAGAACGTGAGCTTATTTCAGAGGGGGCCTTTGTGAATGATCAAGATAACACAAGGTCGTTAGGGGAGGCTCTAATCCAATAGGACTGGTGTCCTCATAAGAGGAGGAAATTTGGAGTAGGATACATATACAGGGGAGATGATGTGAAGACACAGGAAGATGATGGCCATTCATAAGCCAAGGAGTGAGGCCCAGAACAAATCCTTCCTTCACAGCCTCCAGAAGAAACCAACCCTGCTCACACGTTGATTGAAAAGGTTTTGCCAGAATGGTGAGACAATAAATTTCTGTTGTTTAAGCCACATAGTGGTGTGTGGTGCTTTGTCACGGCAGCCCCAGCAAAGTCACATTCAGATTTTACAAAGTCTTTCTGGCATAGTGCGTGTACAGTACACGTGGCATCATGGCTGGAAGACCCTAGTTAATACTGTAGGGTAGCATTTTACCACACATGAGAGGTGTTGCCACTGGAGTGAGGAATCCTGAAACCCGTCCCGTGGCCTCCATTGCAATTCCCTTTGTGTACAGGCTGTCTTGAAGGAGACTTCACAACCTTCAGGATTTTTCACAGCATAATTAAGGGGATTGGGGAGAATAGGAATGCCACTGTGATGAGGACACTGATAACTCCGGAGGCTTCTCATTGTCAATAAAACTTCCCTTTATAAGAAATGTTAGTTTTACACAAAGAGATGTTGTATGTCTACTGGTCTTTCTTTTTTTAAAATTTATTTTATTTTACTTATTTATTTTGAGATGGAGTCTCACTCTGTCGCCCAGGCTGGATGGAGTGCAGTGGTGCGATCTCCGCTCACTGCAAGCTCCACAGTAGCTGGACTGCAGGCACGCGCCACCACGCCCGCCTCATTTTTTGTGTTTTTTAGGAGAGACGGGTTTCACCGTGTTTGCCAGGATGGTCTCCATCTCCTGACCTTGTGATCCACCCACCTCGGCCTCCCAAAGTGCTGGGATTACAGGCGTGAGCCCCGGCGCCCGGCTGATCTTTCTTTTTAAATAACTGCACTTATTGGTAGAAAACAGAGCTGGAGAGATAACCAAGGCACGGTGAGTATAGGAGAGAAAATGTAACTTCATAAAGGTCAGCAAAGGAGTGAAATAATTGATTACCGGAGAGAATTTCAATTTTTAGATCTCTATACGTTATATAAACAGAGATACCAAATGCATTCTAAAATTAATGTAAAAATCAGCAAATATCCTGTCATTCCCAAATTATGACTGCCTAACATCATAAGCACTATAGTAGTCTTTTCCCCCGGTTAGTTTTAAAAATGATAGAAAAATACAGAAAATGTTATGGTAGGTGTGGCCTCAATGCTGATAACAGAACTTTGTGTTCATCACTTTATTTAAATTGTAAAACTAACCTTATGAGGGACATATTTATATTTTCAAAATACAGATGAGAAAACTGAGGCTCAAAGAGGAGCAGAGCCTGGTGGTGTCATTGAATGAGGGAGGGGCTGAGCTGGAACTGAAACTCGGCTCTTAGACCTCAAATTAAGAAGCACTCAATGTCTCCTTGTGGGCAAGCAAGTGGGCTTCACTCTGAACCTGTATACCCCGTGCGGTCCCACAGAACCCCCCACATGCTGAGGTCCGAGGTTTGGTTTAATGAGCTACTGCCACTGTCTTGTAATTCCTAACAATTTTAGAACAAGGTTTCCAGAATGGGACGAGAGAAAGAAACAGTAGACATTATGCTGCTCAATTGTGAGGAGTGAGACGAGGATTGGAAGTCGCCATTGGTCTAGAGTTTCTGCTCTGAAGAAGACAAGGGACAACATCACAACAATGCTTCCCTTGGAAACAGCTGATTGTTTGTTCCTTGAGAGCCCAGCTCTAAATTTGCACATTTTCCTATGTTATCTAACTCTGGAGACCTCACAATTAGAAGAAGCCTGGGACTCTGTACCATTGGGATAATCGTATTTCCATATTCAAGCAGAGAACAGGAGCAGCACAAGTACTCTCTGACAGTGATTAGTATTCATTTAACAAGAAACAAAGAGGTGGCAAAAATCTCAAACTGCCCATGCAGTGTGTTGCTATAAAAATTTTGTGTCATTGCAAACAAGAAAAGGTATCTAACAGATCTTATGAAGCAAGAGGAGTATACCCTAATTTTCCGGAGCCTAAATTCATAGGTCATTTCTATTTTGGAGTTTACATATTCCTAGTAACATACTGAAATGTTGGTTTTCCTAAAGCAAAATTTAACTGAGTTGGTGCTATGCTTTGAGGCGAATGTTGCCATGGCTGGTGCCATATCTGATACTCCAAATGCCATTGTTTGAAAACTCTGGACAACTGACTCAGTGTAGACAGAAATGAATTGCAGGTGTTTGTTAGGTGGCATTGTAAAGATGGAGCAATAACTTGTGAAGTGACAGGTCTATTTGTACCTGCTTCTATCATATTTTTTCTACGTATGTGTTTATAAGGTGTAGCACACTTAGAATTTTTAAAACTTCTCTAAGAAGTTCCATTTCTCTGTTTTTTTTTTTTTTACATGCTGACCACCAGAATTTTGACCATAGGATTTAGACAGAACCCACCAATTCCAGGTATCCATCTAAACTAATATATACAGAGCTCTTTACATTCAGATTTTACAAAATTTGAAAATATTGAATCCAGCCTGTGAAGTGAGAGCTATTTTACAACTGAACTCAATTCTACCTAAATACACGACCATGAGTGCCATGAAGTAGGGCTCCACTGGCGTGCACTGAGCCTCCTCACTGATGGCCGGGGTAGCCAGGAAATAATACTGTCCACTTTCTATGCTAGATTCCTCCTTATGAGAGCTCCATATCCTGTGGATACTCGAAAGTGCGGCCTGCAATGCTCCACAGTGTGTTGTGGTCCCGGCATGAAACCTACTCAACATCTTGTCTTTCATCCTTACAAACAGAACTGCAATTTTATTCCAGTATCCAATATTCACCTCCCCAAACTATGTGATTTTTTAAAAACCAATCTCACCCCCAGTGCCAGAAGTTGACGCAAACACATCTAATTACTCAGTGTACACTTCTAACCATTTCTGATAAAAGCAAGATCGTTGTCCACTGGGTATCTGGTCCAAAGTGATAAAGAAAGTTAAATTATCTTCTTTGTCTCCTATTATACATGAATCAGGAAGCACCCTGTTTGATTGGGTCTGAGAGACATCTGAGTATTGTGAAAGGAATGAGTCTTCATGGTAAACTGAGGCTATGGGTACCCAGTGATGAATGAAAGCAGTCTGTGTTCCTGGCGATACTGTTGAAACCTAACTTAGAAAACCTGGAATCTGCATAATCTTTGTATTTCCCATCAGAGGAGATAAATTAATTCTCAAATTATTCATGCCAATTTGAGTTGAACTTTGTGTTATTTGCAGCAAAAAGTAATTCAACTGCTACATGCTGCAAGTTTCATCTTTGTGGAAGGACCCTAAAACCAAGTGTCTTTTTATGCACGTGCATAAAGTTCATTTTAAACACCAAATTCTTATCAATGGCTTCACTTAAAGATTTTTTTTTACCACAGTTGAAAAAGGTTTTCTCAGGAGGCAGTACCGTGGGCTTCACAGTGCATGCTACTTAACACCATTAAACCTTCTCACTAGCAATCGTAGGTCCAGGTGTTCTCCTTTAACCATTTCATATCCACTGCTACGTGGGCAACATTTCCTCTTTGCAATTTAGCCAAGAATCCACTAACTGAAAAAGCATGTTTTATTAAAATAACTATTAGACATGTGGCAGACCTGGAGCAGATCTTGTCTATAACATTAGGAAAAAACCTATTATGCCAACATAAAAGTGATTTATTATGCAACATGTGCATGGATCTTGTGCTCAGAACTAACTGTAGAATTCCTCAAAATATCAAAATGTAACCAAAACAGAAATAAACTGCCTACAGGGAATCACGAAACTACCCTATTTCAATAATCAGACCATGATAGAATATGTTTCACCCTTAAACCAAAATTTAAGTAAATCTTATGTGATTTGACTCGGAGGCTAATTGCAGAGTTTGTTAAGCAAAGCGTTAACACTCTAAATGCCACTGTCCGTGTCTAGGAGAAAGGTTGGTTGTTGGACAATTCACTGTTATTTAGATCCTGAAGAAAAGACAATTGCAGTCACAGAATATTGATGGAGGCACATTAAGGCTCAGAGATTTTATTCATCTCAGTTAGGCTCTTAATTTTTGTCACTTGTGATATCCTGATGCTTTTCTTCTGGTCTCCTGACTTCAATGTTTCTCTCCCCAAGCCTACAGCTGGGGTATTTCTACAATACAAAATTGATTGCATCATTTCATCACTTAGAATTTCCCATCACAAACCTTCCTATTGAAAATCAAGTTCAAACTCCCCCTCACAGCACCAGGGCCGTGGGTAACCTCACCCCTAATAGGTATCAGCCTCATCTCCCACGCCCCGTGTGATCCAGCATGACTGACGGAGTCCTAGTGTCCTAACACGCGGCGCTTCAGAGCTTTTCCTCACGTGATTCTCTCTGCATATGTTGCCTATTTATTTGTCCTATCTAACAAAATTTTGACCTTTAAAAATATCCTAATCATCACAAACTCCATGATTCTTTCCCTGGGTCCTTGCCATCCCACCCACCCAAGTCAGCAGTGACCAGTCCCCTCTTGCTTAAACATGCTATTTCTACACTTACCCATCTGTTATTCTTTAGTTCTTACCAGTCTATGTTCCTACTGGAGTTGGTGGCTGTCAGGTGTCTCATCCTTTGACTCCCCACACTCTACTATAGTGTGTAACAGACTCATAGGAATTTTGATGAGTGGATGAAATTATACATATATTTTTTGACAGACTCTCACTCTATTGCCCAGGCTGGAGGGGAGTGGTGCAATCTCGGCTCACTGCAACCTCTGCCTCCCTGGTTAAGCGATTCTCCTGCCTCAGCCTCCCGAGTAGCTGGGACCACAGGTGAGCACCACCATGCCTGGCTGATTTTTGTATTTTTAATAGAGACGAGGTTTGAATATGTTGGCCAGGCTGGTCTCAAATTCCTGGTCTCAAGTGATCCACTCACCCTGACCTCCCAAAGTGCTGGGATTACAGGCGTCAGCCACCACACCCAACCCGAAATGGCATTTTAATCAAATTGAACCTTCATATGCACATGATTCTCCAGTAAGCACAAATGCTGGAGGAAAAGATTTATTTCCTTAGTTTATTAGAATTTAATTACTTATTCTGTATGAACATGTCAGGCAATAAACCCATGCATTATGAAAACATCCACACATCTTGAGCATCACTAAGCATGAGAACTTTAGCAGAACCACTAAGGAGTACACAGATTGCAAAAAACAACAACAAACGTGACTCTGCTGACATCTTTTCTAAAAAAAATTGAACAAAACAACAAAAAACAAACAAAACAATTACATACAGAAATGCACGAACACACAATCTTCTAAACAGTGTAACACACACACATATACACACAAACATACAAAAAAATCCCACAAATTCCTTTAGCTTTTCAGTACTGCTATGGCCCTCATGTTTACTCATCCAAAAAATATTATTGGACACTTTGGGCCAGCCTGTGACAGATGTTGTGATATAAACAAGAAGGAAGACTCAATCTCTTTTGTTTACAAAATGGCAATCTACAGGGAAAAATGAATTAAGATGCTCTTCAGTGTAGTGAGATCAGTCAGCAGTACCAAAGGTGTCAGGGAAAGATCTTTTCCACGTCCTGGGAGAAAACCCCTCAGTTTTATTCTATTTTATTATTTACTTATAAATTAATTTAATTTAATTTTTTAAGAGACAGAGTCTCACTCTGACCCAGGTTGAACTGCAGTGGTGAGATCCTAGCTTACTGCAGCCTCGAACTCCTGGACTCAAGTGACTCTTCTGCCTCAGCTTACTCAGTAGTTGGGACTACAGGTGTGAGCCACCATGCCTGGCTAATTTCTTAATTTTTTGTAGAGATGGGGGTCTCATTGTTTTGGCCAGCCTGACCTTGGACTCCTGGCCTCAAGCAATTTTTTTCCCTCTACCTCCCAAAGTGCTGGGATTATGGGCGTGAGATATCATGCCTGGCTCAGCTAATTCTTGAGGGGGAGGAGGGTGTATCCAAGGGGGAAACACCAGAAAGGCTTTTCAAGCTACTCTGGCAAAGAACATGAGGCCTGAGATTCCAGCAAACTTGAGACTTTGTCTAGTCTTCCCACTGCTGCTGAAATATAATACCTTTACTGATACCACGAATGATTCAAAATGTGTAGTAGTGAACAACTTTTCTTATACAAAGTTGTACTTATTGTGTGCATGCACTGATTTAGCATGACTTAATTATTCTTATAACTAAAAATTATTATTAGTTTTTTGAGACGGAGTCTCACTCTGTCGCCCAGGTTGGAGTGCAGTGGCACAATCTTGGCTCACTGCAACCTCCGTCTCCCTGGTTCACGTCATTCTCCTGCCTCAGCCTCCTGAATAGCTGGGATTACAGGCACCCATCACCATGCCCAGCTAATTTCTGTATTTTTAATAGAGACGGGCAGGCTGGTCTTGAGCTCCTGACCTCAGGTGATCCACCTGCCTCGGCCTCCCAAAGTGCTGGAATTACAGGTGTGAGCCACCGCACTCGGTCAAAAATTAATTATTTAATTCTCAAAACGTCCTATAAGTATTCTCCATTTTATAGTTGAGGAGTTTGCATTATAATAAATCTAAGAAATTCACTAAAGGCATTCAGTTAGAAAGTGGCAGGATTTACATGAGCCACTGTCAAAAACTTCCAACTTAAATCAACAAATTTCAGTTGGCTAAAGACTGGGATATAGGTTTGATCACCTGTGTAGTCTCCACTGATCCTAGCTAGATATTTTTCTTATGTTTAGTGGTTCTTAAAATATGTGGAGTGTTTTCATATGATGCATCTGTATTTAGTCCCTGACATGTGTAATAAGCTAAGAAAAAAAAAAAAAAACTCTTTTGAAAAATCTTCTCCTCTAACTTTGATGCATGTAATTAAATTATGTGCTCTAAACAAAATGCAGCCTAGAAATTGCTACCTTTTTTATTTATTCTCATTTTCAGGTAAGATTATTGGACTCTCCTGGAAGATCCCTAAGGGAAACTGCACTTCCCCTTTCCTGACTTCCGTTGGATTCTGCATCCAGCTGTCTGCATCTGGGCGTGTCTATCCTGGTGTCCTTCCGGAAAGTGCTTTGCCCTGTTCCTTCTGCACTAAACCCTCCTCCTGCTGCCTGCTGTCTTGGTGCTGCTGGTCCCTGTGGGGCCCTGCAGAGTTGCAGGCCATGGCTGACTTTTCCTCCCAGGCAGTTTGGGCTGCACCCCGCTTCAGCTGTGGGTAGTACATTCCTGTACTTCTCCATGATCTTGCCACTTCTAGATTTCACTTTTTTTAGTGTTCACAAGCAAGTCACCTTGTTCTTAGTTCCAGAGTGGCTTGAACAGGGCTTGGGCTTTCAGGATCACCCAAATAACAACAGGTCAAGAAAAAAGAGTTTACACTGTTGGTGGGAATGTAAATTAGTACAACCACTATGGAGAATAGTTTGGAGGTCCCTCAGAAAATTTCAAATAGAGCTATGATACTATCCAATAATCCCACTTATCTATCTATCTATCTATCTATCTATCTATGTCTTTATCCATTCATTAGTGTCTATTAACTAATGAATAGATAAAGTAAATGTGATACATATACACAATGGAGTACTATTCAGCCATAAAAAAGCATGAGATCCTGTCATTTGCAACAACATGGATAGAACTGGAGATCATTATGTTAAATGAACTAAGCCAGGCACAGAAATACAAACTTCACATGTTTTCACTTATTTGTGGGAGCTAAAAATTAAAGCAATTGAATTGACCAGGTAGAGAGCAGAAAGATGGTTACCACAGGCTGAGAAGGTTAGTGGGGGAGTGATGCAGGAAGATGTGGGGATGGTTAATGGATACAAAAAACAAACAAACAAACAAAACAGAAAGAAGTAATAAAACCTCGTATTTGATAGCACAACCAGGTTCTTAAAGTTAAAATAATTTAATTGTACACTTTAAAATAACTAAAAGCATAATTTGGCTGTGTGTAACACAAAATATAAATGTGTGAGATGATGGATATCCCATTTACTCTGATGTCGATTATTATACATTGCATGCCGTATCAAAATATCTCATGTACCTCATAAATGTATACATCTACTATGTACCCACAAACATTAAAAAGAAAAAACAGTTTTCCAAAGAAGGATGGTTAGGCTATAGCCCAGCCAAGTCACACCCCTCAGAATAAAGGGACAGTCTGCACCAATAGTGACCTAGAATTTCAACGGAGAAAAGTGAAACTACCTGAACTATTTCAAAAAGTTGATTGTTTTAGCCCCAAAACTATCCTAAGACCTAGTCAACGTAGAGCATTCAGATAAAGACGTCATATTTATCCTCATGACAACCTTGCACTCTGTGGGTCAGGAACGTGAAGCTCAGATTATTTAAATAACTTCCCTGAAATTGCACATTTAAACTGATTTTAGAGTCTCTTTTCCTTTCTCACTTGTGCTGAAAAATTCAGTAGCTCTGCTACTTTCTTTAGGAACCATCAGAAGCTTAACCAAAGGAAAATGGAAATCTCTGGTCTAAAAAATAAATAAATAAATAAATAAATAAATAAATAAATAGAAAACTCCAAAACCAAAGGAAAAAACAAAGAAAGAAAAACGAGCACTGAAAAATGTAAGTGGAAGGACAGGTTAGACAATAGCCCTCTTCCACCCCCAATCCCCCCTCCCACCTTGGCAACTTGAAATTGATGGGGTTTTTCTTTTCTTTGACTTATTTGGTTATTTGTCTACTTACTCTCATTTTCTCTTGGCTTCTTGAAAAGTCCCACATGGAAAAACAAAGCTCAAAAAATTCCTCCTAGCCTCCAGGCTTGCTAAACAACCACAACAAAAACGCTGTTAAAATCGCTTTTAAGAATGGCTGGCAATCTGCTTTAACCTGCTCCCTCACCTTTCAAGAGGCAGGAGATAAGGTCGGGTAGGGTTCCTTTCCTATCAGCTTGGCTGATGCTTGAAGGGAATCTGAGACCTCAATGACTTGGCAGAGCTTTGGGATATAAAGTGAAGACTTGACTCTTGCATGGCCATGGCGTCCCCCCACTGCACTATTCGAGAGTGATGTGTCATCCACTTTAAACATCATGGAGAACTGTGCACTATGGAGGCGTCTATGAAGAGAGATTACTTGTAGCTGTTTTGTGCCTAAAAAAGAAAAAGAAAACACCACGAAGCAGCTTAAGAATCAGAAAGAAAGAGAGAGAGAGACCGAAGAAGGGGAGAACTTGGGTCTAACTCACATTTTGGAAGGTATGTTTGGTGACGTCATGAAGACTGGAATGTTTCGGCTTTCAGGACTGTAAAAATTCATATTTATAGGTGGCCTGTTTATGCTATATCATGTATGGTAGCGTAGGATATCAAAGGAAGCAGGTCTGTAGGACTGCCACCATTTTAAATGAAAAATGGCTCTTCTCCTCATGCGTGGCATTATAATGTGGCACAGATGGAAATGTGTGCTTTTCTGTTTTACTGTTTCTGTACATTACACAGGCAATAAATACTGGCCAAATCTAGGGTTCCATATAACCTATTTTACCAGTATCAGCTGCTGCAGTTTATGGGTCCTCTAGAGAAAGCTGCCCAGGTTCCCAGGTTTTATAGGCCATTTCAAGGAGACCTCACAAATAAAATGGATGGAAAGCACGGCCCATATTTTTCATATCCATACAGTAAATGCTGCATTTGCTTGTTACAGTTTACACTCTTCAATTATGTGTTGGGCAGACCCTGCTGCTCTTCAAACTCATATGCATTAATTTTTATTCTGTTTTGAAACCATTTTTTTTGTTGTCATGAGGCTTTTTCCCATTGTCTAGAGAGTGTACACATTGTGCAAGAGCTGGGAAAGAGAGTGGTTCTACGGTGGAGTGGTTGCTTCACCCGCAGGATTCTGAGAATGCCTTACTGGCTCTGAACACCAGAAAACTGTGCTCCTGTCAGAAAAGCAAAGAGATAGTTTCTAGGCTTTTAATGTAATTCCTAGGAAGGAAAGAAAGAAATAAACGAGTAAAAAGATTAATATCTAACTCAACTCCATCCCAGAGGAATGAACATGTGTTGACTGCCTATCATGAGCAAAGCATTAGAGGTTTTAGAAGCATCATCTATTTAATCACAGAAAACCCACAAATTCAGCCCAGTTATTATCTTCATTTTACAGATAAAAAATTTAATTTTAGAAATAATGATGAACCATAAGTCATACAGCTGGGACTGATGCAGAGCTGGAAGTGGAAATAAAAAAAAGTCAATACCAAATTTATATAAATATGTATTGTCATTCAACATAGCCCAATATATTCTGTTTCTAATAATTGAATAAGTTTCACTGTGGCTACCAAAGGTACATCTTTGTGCATTTAGACATGGCGTATGTCTTCGTTGGTTACGTCATTGCCTCAGTTTGAATAAGGTGCTTTATTTAATATGGTCTTCCTAATGGACTGGTAGGCATCCACCTCTCTTCTGTCCCCAAAATTGAGAGTATTAAAGCCACACTGTGGCATAGGTAGCATTGAGAGGGAAAGCCTTATGGATCGGAGAAGAGTTTCTGTCTTCTTCTAAAAGAGGATGTGGCAGGAGGAAAGCAACCAAGGCAAGTAAAAAGCTCCACAGCCCTTGGTGGACTCAGCTCTGTAAGTTGTGAGTTACTGGATAAATTTTTAACAACCTTTCAAACTGATTCTGCACTATCAATCAACCATTCACATGTGGATATCATTTTAATTTCATTTGTATTGGGATTTCAGAACAATGGCAAAATAGACTCCAACTTTCTTGAAGGAAAGGTTTCTAACTCATTTTTCTTGGGGTTCCCACCTCATGTATAGGAAGGGCTTGACTGCTATTTACAAAATTAATGGTTTCAAATAGATGTGTTATGGACACTGTTTGGTAAATTCTTCCTTTTCTAAATATCACTGCAAAGAAAACCATTTTAAATACATGGAAAGAATTTCCAAAAATATGTTTCTAAAACACAAAATGTTACATTGGCTTCTCTCTTCTCAGATGATAAAATCCAGTCTTTCACTGTGGCATGCACAGCTACTCATAAGCTAGCCTCTGACCTCTTCTCCATCAAAGCTCAGATCTTGCTGCTTGATGAAGACTTTCCTGTTGGCCATACTGCAGTCAGGCTCCTTGAAGCCCTCTTCTCCACTAGGCCTTGACTGTGGCTCCTAAATTGTCTTTGGCCAGCCCAGCTTGGTCTTAGCAAACCACTCTGCTAAGTTATCCCCAACCCTGATGTCTAATCAAGTTCTTTACTCCTCATCTTTGATGTCTAAGTTGTTGGTCTTTCTTTTGCAAGAATCCTGTTAAGTCAGTATAGCAAGAACCTCTCTGCTCTGTCCCTTGGTTGTAAATCTCCAGCTGTTTTGCTGAATTTGGAGCTCAGTTCAATCTCTCTCCCTTATTGCAACAGTCTTGAATAAAGTTTTCCTTATCATTTTAACGTGTCTGAATAATTTTGTCTTTAATGTGTTTCCTCATTAGACTTCCTGTTTTTAATAATAGCAAAATATTTTTTATTTTGTCAATAAGCCATGCTATGCTGTCTGCTACCTCCGTGTTTACATACACATGATTCTTTCTGAAATACTCCTTTCTTTTTCTAAACCAGAGAAGCTTGTGCTTTCCTACTTAAGATTCAGCTCAAATGTTACCACCTTTGAGTACCAGAACATTTTGAATTTACCTTCATTAGGCTACTTATTACACTGTGTTTGAGCCAGCTGCCAGTGCGTCTGTCTCTGATGCTTGCCAGGAAAGTGGTTCTCATTCCTCACTAGTCTTTGTTAGACACGCTTCCCTCCCCTCATGCTATTATGCAGTACAGGCCCTCACATCTAGTAGGACCGCAACAAATGCTGATTGCATGAATGAACGCAGCTTGGCAGAAACACCCATTTCAAAGCAATTGAGCTTGCCTTTTCTTTAAAATAATTCCACAAGATTTTCACTGTACAACTCTTAGTGAGTGTATTAAAAACAAAAGTTTTTTCCTTTTTTCTTAAGAAAAATAATCCAAAGTTAAGACTTATTATACTGACCTTTCTGAATGTTTTCAGTTTGGGTTTTTTTCCTTTGCTTTTGTTTTTGTTTGTTTGTTTGTTTGTTTGTTTTAGACTTTGGGATGTGTCTCTTTGTTCTAACTAGAGAGAGAAATTTTATTTTCTATATGTGCTAATCCTAAGTTACCTACTTCCTCAGGTCTCTAAGAGGCAGAGCCGTATGACTTCATTGCCATTATAACTGTTTTTTTCTCACTTCTGCTTAGCAGCAGAGGAGGTCCTGTATAGATGGTGGAAAATGCTTTGATAGACCCTACTTTTATGTTTTCCTAAAAATATATTTTATGGTCACTCTGTGATGAAGGCTAATGACATTGTGTTCATCTATCATCTGTGTTAACTCCTTAAAATGCATGACTGACTTTTTAAAACACTCTCAGACTTTTTCTTTTGTCTTATTTTGAATTGAAAACAAAATACTAAAGTACCCATTCATTTCAGGTTCACATGGAAAAAAAACCTACTAACAACAATCATTTTAAATTATCTCTTTTTATCAGAAACTTCGTAGTCTCTCAATGGGCTCCAAAACCGCAAGAAGTGTTGTTATTATTATTAATTTCAATTTTCTACTTGAGCAAAATAAGGTAGGTGATTTGTCCTGTACCATGTGTCTAGCAGGTGGCTGTCTGGAGAATCCAAAGCTGTCTGTGCGGCTCCAAGCCTGAGTCTTCCCATAGCACCTGCTGTTTCCTGTACAAGACTGTGGGCTTCTTTTATTCTTTAAAAATTTAGTTCTCCTTTATACCTTGTTCAGCTGATGACACATTTTTAAGCAGTTCACATTGGTTCACAAAGTATAAATATATTTTTGGTTTCATTTAGAACAAATGAAATTGTTCTAAATTGTTCTAAAATTCTGACTGAATAGAAGTAATTGTTTTAACACACGATTAGGTTCCATTTTAAATACCCATTCTGCCACCTCACAGTGAGGCTGCCCTGAAATGCTGGGGAGGGAGGAGCACGCAGGTGTAGCTGAAAGGGAGCCAGAGCAGGAAGCACAGGTCAGGAGAGGAGGGCGTATTCTTGGGTCTAAGTGGAAACTGTGCTGAGGAGCTGTGGGGTCAGGTCAGCGTGGGGCTCTGTGATGCCAGCCCCTCCCTAGGGATTTAGCCTCGGACAAGTTACCTGGGGTCTCCAAGCCCAGCCTCCTCATCTCAGGTGGACAGTGCCTCCCCTGTGGAGTCGTTTTAAAGGAAAGATGTACAGGTCCTAGGATAGCACCAATATTCCATATAGGCATCTTCCTTTTTGCCATTAATTAACTTTATTACCTTTAAGCCAGTTTCTTAACTTCCCTGTGACTGGTTTTCTTCTTGTCAAATAGCAATACTAATACCTGTTTTATCTACACTTGGAGGTTTTTATGAGGGTCAAATGAGATAATAGACTTGAAA
The DNA here is from genome assembly GCF_037993035.2 of Macaca fascicularis. Taxonomy (NCBI): domain Eukaryota; kingdom Metazoa; phylum Chordata; class Mammalia; order Primates; family Cercopithecidae; genus Macaca; species Macaca fascicularis. Next base: position 115,684,092 of record NC_088387.1, read on the forward strand.
GCATTTGGAAAATATCCAAGCGTGAGCCACTATGATTAATGACTCCTGTGGCCATTGCGACTGTTCAGAGAGGGAGCACAGGGAAGAGCAGATGTGCTAATGCTACCCTCTTGGTACTCTAGGAATTATGGTGGTGGTCATGTAGAAAAAAAAAAAAAAGAGAGAAAAAAAGCCCTAATCTTTTAAAAATATTTTTCAATATAAGTATGATATAGGAATCCTCCAGATTTTTTTTTCTAACCTCAGATGGGCTTTTCTGTTTATTAAATAATACACTATTTTTCTCGGGCTTTGTATAAAACTCTGAGAATAAAATTGCACAAGTGTTGCTTTTTGAAACAAATTTATTATTTAATATTATACTGGACATATGTTTATGTTACAAATCGCTCATCCTCTAAGAATGTCAGCACATACGTTCACATCAAACATGAAAAGAAATCTAATTTATGTTTCAGCATGGCTTAGACTTAAATGACACTATTTTTCCTGAATTTATGTTCACATGTACACATCTCTACAAGATTTTCCCAACATCCTATGGCATCCTTATAGAACCAGAAACTAGTAGGACATCCTAACGTTAACGCACAGATGTCTCTGTTAAAATGAGCAGTAGGAATCCTCTGTGGATTTGAAGAACAATTCCCCGAAGAATTTACCCCTATCAGTTGCTGGATCATGATTACAGCAGAAAACCAGAAAGTTGAAAGCAGTGTGTGGGGAGAAAAAGGATCAGAAATACCAAATTATGCAGTTGGCCTAAATGCAGTCAGATGTCAGCGAAGGCACCATGTGTAGCCTCTCTCTTCCTACTCAATGTGTCATTGTTTTTTAATAAAACACACATAAATAAGTAAATAAAAGTTCTGCAAATTACAGTCTAGGAATTTAGAAATATGGCTTTTTTTTCTTAAAGTGATCTTACCATTTCTTAAACTTTCTAAGCAACTCCAACATGTTACAGAGATGCCCTTTAATTCATGGCCTCTGAGTAGATCAAAACCTGACCTCCTTTTTCTCTGGGCCTGGAGAACATGTGTTGCCACGTTGAGAGCCCATCCCAGCCTAGTGGTGTGGCCTTTTCAAATTGAACTTAAACCACTTGGTATGCAAGTTCTTTCGGTCATGGCCAAACATGACTTCCTGTTTCTGAGGAGGAAGGCTTAAAAAGTCTCATAAAAAGACTCAAAGGGCTTCTTGGATATCAAAGGGTCCTTACGAAACATTGTTTGACGAGTTAAATGTATGGAATAAGAAACACACGGAATTCATTTCCTTTAAAATGCACATGGGATTAAGGATTATGGAGAAAAAGGCTTAGAAAAATGCATTTTAGTTTTATCAAACTTAACTTAAAATGTGTAAAACATAGCTTGAATTGCATTAAATATTTAAATCATGGTTAACATTCTGTCTTAAAATGTGCAACTGTTTACACATACATATATTCAGACAGAAGGTGAACTTGTAAAATAGTGTGATCGATTTTTAAAGTTCATAGTAGAACTTTTACATCCAAATAAATATGTTTCAAAATACACACCTTGTAGGCCCTACACGTAACGCAGAGATCCTGCCTCCCAACCCCACTCCACGACAACTCACGCCATGCCTTCTTTGTTTCAAAGCTGTCTTCAGGGTTTGTAAAACACTGTTTTGAATCGTTTCAATCTTCATTTTATGGCTATATTTGGAAAGAAGAAATTTCTTTTAGAGTCAAGCTTTATGTATAAATTAAATGACAAATCTGGGAATTCTAATTTAGGCTTAAGAAAATCAGATGCGATTCTGTAGTGGGTCTCTTAAACTGGCTCTCTGACAGTCATGACAGAGGATATGTAAAAGTGTTTAGAGCAATGGAATCATTCCTAGAAGAAACATTCTGACTCATCAGATGATTATTTCAAAAGATGATACCCATCTACATGGCTATATTTTGTAACATCTGTTCAAAACAAATCTCATTACTATATAATGACTGTGTGTTATGATGTGGGTGTCTCTGTGTGTTAGCATATAAAAGAGAAGAGGAGAAACATCAAAATGTTTGTAGGGGAAATCCCCAAATGGTAAGATTATAGGTGATTTTTACTTTCCTTTTTGTACTTATCAGTTTTTAAATGGCCTATTATGAGCTTATCAGTGTTAATATCATTGTTTAATAACTGACTGTCAAAATCAAAGTCTGATTTGTAGCGTTTGCCCATTTTCATGATGGAAATAATCCTGTTATGGCTTATTTTAAGATACCAACTTGAGGTCAGGGCAGGCATTGTTGGGTAGAGATGCCCTGATATGTCAGACAGTACAGACCATCTTCAGAACACCACTGGGGCCCTTGTTCCTTTTATAGAAAAAGAAAACATTTCACATAAAAAGAAAACGACTATATGAGACTTGTGAATAAATTACGGCCCCCAGATATTTTCAAATGTATTTTTAAAAGGGAAGAATTACACTAACATGTTAAACAGGTTATCTTTGTTTCAGAGTTTGAGAATAAAGAAAGATCTAGAACACATTTCATCGTAGATTGAGGCTACTATTTGGGATAACCATATCATTATCTAAACTGTGACAACTTTAAGGGTGAAAAGGATTACTGTTATTTATTTTGCAGGAAAACAGGCACAAATTGCAACACTCTCTAGAAAACCATAAAGCATGGTCATCCTACTTACTCTGAGCATTTTGAGAAACCTTAGCCTTGCCTGACACCAAATTTGATCCATAGATTGGTGCTTAGAGATGTAGCATGCACTGAACTTTTATCTTGTTATTTTTGGTAATACCAAATGTGCATTAAACGACTAATCTGTGAGAGGCACGGTGCTGGGTGATGGGCATGAAGAAGGACTACATCAGCTGAATGTGGTGTAGTTTGATAAGTACAGGAATAGAGATTTTATAAGGCACTGAGAGTTACAAAGCGCTTGTGACTTCAGAAGAGAAGCTAAGGAATAGTTTCATATTCTCTTGGGGTCTCTGGACAGAGGGACTGTCTCCCATTTCACCTTGAGACATGTGATGAATTCCTCATTATTCAGGAAGAAGAAAGAAAATGCATTGAATTCCAAGCCAGAAAATTCACCCTCATCTCTGTGTTGAATCTGGAAATACAGCACCACCTCCTTTCCACCCTGTGGAAAATCTACGTAGATCCTATGCATCACTCCAGGAGGGAATCAAAGCCATTATGCAAGCCTTCCCTCAGCTCTCATGCCCCTCCTGAAACCTTTACTGATACATGTTGATCAAAACAATCTCTCTAATAGATCACTATAGTACTTTTTGTTGGTGGCTAGTATATACTCTCTTCTAGTCGGTTAATTCCCCAATCTATGTTTTAGCTTCTCCAGTAAGATAAAAATGGAATGTTCTGTGTAAAAAGGGTCTTTAATCTAATAGCTGATCTCTTTCACAAACTGCCAAGGATCGTGTTTTGCTCACAGAAACAGCTAATGAAATCTTCATTTATCAATGGACTGAAAATCACTTTGGCATATGTGTGGTAAGCACTGTATAAGATAGTGAAGACCTGTTAATACTAAAAATGTCTTAATATAAGCAAGACGTTTAATAAATTCTGATCTAATCCTATCACAGCAAAGGACAACTCTGATAAATCAGAGGGAGGTGAGCAATGTAATCTAGCTGAAAGGGAGCAAAGCCTTGGATTCTGCCTTCTAAGACACACACATCAATAAACCCAGAAAAATGCAGTCATGGTCGCATAGCTGTGCTTTGATGTGGGTGCTGTCTTGGCAGTCACTTTTTATATTAAAATTTCCTATTAATGTTGGGCAGTACAATACATTCAGGATAAAGAGTCCAGCGTTCTGGAGTCAGCCCCCGTCTGTCATAATCTACTGTGTGATCTGAGTGTGACTACAGGAAGCCTGTCCTGTGGCTGAGCTTCCTCGGCCCCACAGGATGCTGCACCTGATCCGTGATTCCTAGCTGACCTTTGGTTATGCTATCTGCTTCAGTTCCCCTGGTAACCTGACAAAGGTAAAATTGTCACTTATGTTACTAAGCAACCTTCAGGATAAAAGGACCACTGATTAGTACATGTTCTCTGAACTGGAAGGAGCTAAAAGTGAACTAGGAATACCTGATGGGGATGCTGTGCTTTGGGCTTTCTGGAGTCTGGTGACTCATAACCGTCGTATCCTTACACCCATGAAAAGGTGAATTGAGAGGAGGACACTGACTTCTCTAGGGGCTTTTTTTTTTTTTTTTTTTTTTTTTTTTGAGAGGGAGGATTACTCTTGTTGCCCAGGCTAGAGTGCAATGGCGCGATCTTGGCTCATTGCAACCTCCACCTCCCAGGTTCAAGCGATTCTCCCACCTCAGCCTCCTGAGTATCTGGGATTGTTGGCTAATCTTTTGTATTTTTGAGAGAGATGGGGTTTCGCCCTGTTGGCCAGATTAGAGGTGATATCACCCGCCTCGGCCTCCCAAAGTGCCGAGATTACAGGCATGAGCCACCGTGCCTGGCCTAGGGCCTTAATTTGAATTGAGAAGCTTTTTGTTTTGTTTTTGCTTTTGTTTTTGAGACGGAGTCTTGCTGTGTGGCCCAGGCTGGAGTGCAATGGCGTGATCTTGGCTCATTGCAACCTCTGCCTCCTGGGTTCAAATGATTCTCCTGCCTCAGCCTCCCAAGTAGCTGGGATTATCTATAGTCGCATGCCACCATGCCAGGCTGATTTTTCATATATTTAGTAGAGACGGGGTTTAACTATGTTAGCCAGTATGGTCTTGATCTGACCTCATGATCCGCCCACCTCGGCCTCCCAAAGTGTTGGGATCACACGTGTGAGAGACCACGCCTGGCCCTGAATTCAGAAGCTTTTAAACCAGGGAAGCTCCTGTATTTACTGGACACGGATGTCATTTCATTGCCCACGTGTTGACCAAGTGCCTGTACCTGTGCTGCTGTTAGAACACTCACTGTTGGTGAGGAACGTTTAGCACAGCAACACAGCAAGCTTGGGTTCCCTCCAGGATCCTCCTGAGCAAACTGGAGCCAAGTGTGGTCTTGGGTAGCCTTACAGGTTGGCTACCCCTTGGAGGATACTTTGGTGGGAAAAACACTAGTGCCTAGTATTTTTCCTAGTATTCAAAAATGCATTTTTGAATCAAGGATTCTGTGGTAAGCTAAAAAAAAAATGCCACACATATTTCTACTGCCATAATTTCAAAAGTATCTATAATCTTTAGCTTGAAAAAGTACATTAAAATGCTAAGGAATTTATTCTAGTTGTGGTGTACTGAGCATCTTATTATATAGTGATTATATAAAGTTTGACTTTGAATTGTTTTTGCTGTCAACATTTCTTCTAGATATAACATTTTATAATTTTAATGTTTATGTCTATATTATAATTATTATTAATATCGAATGTGTCCACTAACGTTTTTTACCAGCTAGAAAAACCAACAAATTCACAGCTTTCCATGCAAAAACATTTTCTTCAAATGTCAGCTACGAAAACTGGTTTAAACAAAAGCAGGCTTTAATTGCTTTGGGAAGAAGTGATTTCTTATGAACTAAGAGAAAGTTTTCAAGAGTACATGCATTTATTATATATTAAACATTGTCTATGTTTAGGTAACATATACATATTATGTATAGATGTAAATATTTGCAAATGCTAGCATATAGCATCTCATTCATTATTTTAAAATGTACTCCATTCTTATTTCTCGACTTCTTTCAATAGAGCTAAAGAGATACACTCTGGTTGATCTCAGACCCCATGGAGGCGTATCATGTGATTAAGAAGGTAACTGGATCTCTAAATGCATAGAGTTTTGTTGATGAAAATCTTGTAATTGCACCCAGAAATGTGCTGGAAAGCAGCACTGGCTGGAATAAATCAGAGTAATCAATACCATGTGACAAATTATTCTTAGCTATCTCTTACTAGCATAGACTCTATACCAAGACTGATATAGGTAGTAGAATCAAATGATTCAAATTTTACTCAATCTAGCAAACATTTAATTAAATAGAAATTTGAACAAAGGTGAAGGGACTCACAAGAGATTAGAAAATTCACTGACTTTGAATAACTGAGTTTACTAAACTGTTCAAGACTGAATCCAGGCATTTAACTAACAAAACAGTTAGGATGTGAAGAAATTCATGTCCCCAGAAATCACAGCATAGTTTTCTTCTCATAGAGGGCCTGTTACTTAAAAAAAAAAAAAATCTCAGAGTTTAGCCAAGACATGGGAAGGGAAAATTCCCTCCTTCCCAGTCCTACTTCTGTCAACATTACTTAGAACATGTGTTTGATTTTAAAATCCTACAAAGCATCAGGAAATAGAAAATGAAAAAAAAAGAAGAAGAAGAAAAGGAAACATGGGGAAAAAGGAAGTTGTGGTTATTAGGGTGTGAGACCCCATACAAAGAGGTTTTCTTCTGCCAACGCCCAGTGCCTTTCTTCAGTCTTCCTTTCCACAGCATTTCTTAAGGAGGCAGCTACAAAGGGACTCAGGATTTGTGAGCATCTTGAATAGATCAGAGGAAATTCAGATGAATTGAGAGGAAAAAGTGGCCTCAATTATTCGAAGTTCAGGGCCTAAAGGAAAGCAATGTCAGACATTCATGAAACAACAGCATGACCAAAAAAAAAAAAAAAAAAAAAAAGAAAAGGGAGAGGGGAAGAAAAAAGATAAGAAAGAGGAGGAGTCAGAAAAGACGTGAGGAAAGAAGGGGAGACAAGGAGGTAAGGAAAAAAGGAGTCACAGGGGGAAGGGAAAGAAAAGCTGGTGAAACTGATGAAGAAAACAGAAAAGAATTGTGGATAAAATGAAAGAAGGAAAGAACTAAGCAAAGAGAAGTTTAAGAGAAGGAAGAGAAATAAGAGAGGAAAAAGACCCAGAGGCAATGCACAGTTTAAATGGTAAACTATTAAAAATATGGCAAGACCTTCATTACCAGATTGTTGCAGGACACTTCTCGGGCTGTAAATGTGTTCCATTACAATTAAAGACTCAGCAATGACTATTGTTTCATCAAAGAATTGTGTTTGACAAAATCAGGAATCAGAGATCCATTGTGATATTTTTTGAAAAAAAATTTCTACAAATTCATTAATGCTTTAAAAAACTAGAATTCTGCTTAATTTTTTCCAGTACCTACGTGCTTTCCTTAGCAGGAGCCCAGTCTCAGTAAAACCAACACAGGAGAGCACCTGTAACCACAATCTTTTTATAACGAACCCATTAATCTTCCTCACAGTGAAATTGAACACATGGCCACTGGTCATATATGTGCCAAGTTTTCAGCTTTGAAGCATGTATCTTCCTACATGCAATCGTTAGTCTCAATGGATATAAGATCATTGATATCTTTTCTATTGAAGTGTCCAGGATATGTGTGGAGGAAAAGTTAAATATTAAATTTGAACTCGATTGAACATGGACAAAAACAATGGTCACCAAGTCATGGAACAGGTTGCATGAGTACCTTGAGGCAATCATCCAGCACTGTTTCAGAGAAATCTGTTCCTGTACGTTAGTTATTGAAAAATAACAGACAGTCGCAAAAGCAAGTTGACATTTTTGTGTTCCTTGAGCTCAGTCACAAAAGGCCCTTGTGACTGGGCCTCATGCCAAACAACTTGTTACAAAAGGAACTAGGGTTCCAGACGATGCTGAAGCTTCTTGAGACCTCACCTCGTCTGTGCACGGACGGGTGGCCGACTCTGGAGCCCAGGCTGTTGCTTCCCAGTATGGTGATAAATCCTCCATAGTCTACTGAGTGTAAATATAAATATAAATATATATATGTATACACACACATATGTAGATATAAGTGTAGAGATATATATATGTCTTTTCCCTTCTCCCCTTCCTATTGCAATTTATTATATCATTTGCTTATTATATCTGTATTGCCACATGCTTGGGATAAAGGTTGTTTACCCTTAAAGGTATTGTGTGTGTGTCTTTTCTTCTCCCCTCACGCGTCTCCTGCACAGAATATGTTTTCACAAATGCAATAATCTCAGCCCCTGAGTGCTTGGATTTTCTCCCCTCAAGAGACAAAGAAAGATACATCCACAAACAGGAAAACTCACAAAACCAAAGACCATAAGTTGAGCTCCATGGATGAGACAATGAAGACCACATTCCCACCGCTTTTGAGCTCCTCTAATTTGGTTCCCAAGAATAGCCTGGTGGAAGTGCAGGGGTCTGGAAGGGGTCTGGTTCTCCACCAGTGAGCCAGGGTGCTGTCTTCTAGACAAGTGTGCACATGGGGTACGGGAGGAGGGAAGCTTGTGTATAAGCAACACTGTGGAGAAATTTCATTCATCAGCTTCACAAAACAGCTCTTCAAAATGGCCAATTTTGTGATGTATTATCACAATTCAGCATGTGAAACGGCTTCACCATCTGAAATGTACACATTAGTTTGGAGATAATTATGAGTTCAGACCCCTCTTCAGTCAATCACTCTGCAACCCTCATCCAAGCCATTTTCTAAAGCAATTGAAAATTACCAGTTAAGAATGCTCAGGAATGTGTGTCATAAGATGCTTCCATATGCAGATCCGCATTGAAGATTTGAGAACACATGTCACGTCAAAGCCCCATTGTGTCAAGGATCCATTGCTTTAAAATAGTTCTTACACAGGAATTTAGAATTCAATAGACTATATCAGCTTCAAGGAAGGAGTCAAAGGAGGGTGATTAAATAATACATACTTTCAAAGCTAGCTGTTTATATGACCAAAGTAGTACTATAGTCGATTCTTTAAATACCAATTTCTTAAAACGTGAGGAGGTGCACATGTTAATAGTTTCTTGTGTTGCTGCCAAATAAATTAGGATATCAGAAATGTGGAAAGGTTCTCACTGAGAAATAATCACTCGGTTAATTTCCGTTCTTAGAGAACAGAGGGCAGGTTTTTTGTGATGGTTGCCCAGATGGCAGGTCGGGGAAGAAAGAGAGCTACTGAAGAGTGTGTGGGGCTTGCCACCCTTGTAGGCCTCCCATCCATTCAAGTCTGCTCCATGCCAAATAGAACACTGACTGCAACACCAGCCATGCGTGACTCTCTTCTCTCCCTTGTCCTCCTTCCACCTGGCCCTGGAGTGACCTGACAAATGGGTTACTTGTAGCCCCCACCGCCCCCCAACAAATTATGCCACCAGCTGGCAGAAGAGCTGAGCCCGTAGCAGGTAGGCACAGCCATGGACCTTGGCCAGCCATTGGCCCTTCACTTGATGTCTTTTCTTCCGTTTCCTCTCCTCGCTTCTCACTCCTGTCCTGGACATTCCGAGCCAAATGCAACTGAAATACTAAGTAAGCTAACGTGAGGCTGACAATAATAGTAAAGCCTCCAGAACTTTCTACCTTTTCAAGGCAACTCTAATGCTTTCTGGAGTGTGATCAAACTCTACAATGATGTATCTCCCCCACTAAATTACAGTCTTTGAGGGTGGAGATCTTGCTGAGGAATTTCAACAGTGATTTGTGCATTGTCGTCAGCATGCACCCTGCCTTTGCTCATCCTATTTTCCCAAGCTGGTCCTATAGAAACCTTCCCCTGCCCCTACATTCTCTTATTTAGCCAAACCACTGCATCTCATTGGCAAATCCTTTGCAGGCTGTGGACATCTCTTCTTACTGACATTTTTAGAGTGGACTCTGATAGGACCTGCCAAGTTTTGTGGGGATTTTTTTTCTACCATCTTTGTCTTAGCTTTAGGATTGGATCCTCAGCTACTGGAGAAAGGCTTATGGGCACAGTAGGAAGAGGAATGATTCCTGCCATTTATCCAAATAGAAGGAAAAAGAGCCTGGGATTCCAGAGCACTTAAGTAACAAAAGGCACTTTCTAGCAACTCAACTCCCATAGGCAAGAAGTCTAGCATAATGGGTAATGTCAAATGAGTTCAGCACTTCAGCTCTTTTATTTATCAGTTGTATGGTCTTGGGCAACTTATATGATTCCAAAAGGTCAGTTTCTTTATTTCTAAAATAGGAAAAATAATACCATTTACCTAACAGGGCTTAGTAATTTTTTTTAAATTTGCATCAAGTTCCTAGAATAACATCTGGAACAAAACAAATTCTCAACATATTTTAAATATTATCTTCATTGTTTATTTTTTTATTGTATCAGTATCACACCTATGACCCTATGTCCTCTAGAACTGCTTTGTATTCTTGTAGTCACTCAAAAAATATTTACTGTTTCTTAGTTGCTTTGATTATTTAGTTACTATTTTTGTCTAATGTTTGAAAACACATATTTCCAATGTAAATATTAAAACAACACAAAAAATATGTACTAAATATCAAGTCTTCTACCCTAACCTCCAAAACGTCCCACTAAAGCGATCACCCTTACCACTTATTTATGTATCTTCCAAAAATAAGTTACATGTATGTTAGTATAAGTGTGTCCACTTACATTCCTTTACACAAAGTAGTGTTGAAACTCTCTTCCTGCTCCTGTCCAAGCCCACACTTCTGTCTTCTCACGAGAAGTAAGAAATTCTGCTATGTTGAATTTTATTTCCTTAGTTTATCTTTTTCAATAGTTTTTCCCTACCTAACTTTAAACAATATATTTCTAGTTAAACTTATATTTGAACTTAGAAAAAGTGCTATCAATCACCTCTTCGTTGTGATTAATAACACAACAAAGTACAATGTGTACAAACATACACATTTTTAGCTTTTTGCTTTCTTTTTTAACTATATTTATTGATTTACAAAAGTAGTTGAGTCAATTGATCAAGAAAACTCTCATAATTGTGAATTGATGATATGAGATTATTTTCTAAAAACAATTATGCCACAAATATTATTTTAGTATATCTTCTAAAATTTCCCCCCACCCTTCGGAACCCAATAGCTAAATATTGATAGCACTTCAAAATTATAAAAATGGTGCATAGAAATAAGAGTTTGAATCGAAGCTTACTTTCTCATTAGCAGAATGGGACATGAAAAAGTGTTGGAACTCATTATCTCATCACATCTATTAGAACTCCAAATACATGCATTATTTAGGATAATAATAACTTGCACACAAATATTAATGATGTCACATGATCCTAGGATTAAATCAACAGTTTTGTTTCTAATTTATCTGGTCTTTCACATAATTCTTAAAAATAGGAATAATGTTGATTATATGTGTATATATATATGTATGTATATGTGTATATATGTATATATGTGTATGTGTCTGTATATACATATACACAAAAATACACACAAACTGTTTTATTATGTTAGACCATAATATATTGGCTTTTAAAAAATAACTTTGACACTTTCTATGCAAAACCAATTAGATCAGCAGCAGCATCATAGTTCCAGGAGCACAGATTTTAAATTCATGGGACTCACAATTCAGCATTGAAACAAAGTCCTTCTATGTAAAGGTGTTAGTTACGAATCCTCATGTGATTGAATATAACAGTGGAATGGTAAGTAAGCCATAAGTGCCTTACAGTGAGCATCTAGGCCCCTTTGAAAATTTTAGCTCTGATTCCTAAATGCCTTTGTAGCTGGGGAAAAGCTGGAGACCATGACTGAACCAACTCTACAAACATGTATTTTTATGGTTTGCATGCATTCATTTTACCAAATCGTTTTATATCCAGTATTTAATTTGCTTCTCATTTCTCTGGGAAAAAAAATCTCATTAGTCATCTGGATAAATACAACTAAATCAATAAAATGAGACTTTATGTTGATATCGAAGTGAATCTAAGAGTAGTCTAGTCTCAGTTTGTTTGCTAGTTTGAGTGTTTTGTTTCTTCCTTCTATCTCCCCTTCCCTCCCTTGACCCCTTCCCCTTTCTTTCTTTCCTTCCTTCTTTCCTTCCTTTCTCCCTTCCTTCCTTCCTTCCTTCCTTCTCTCCCTCCTTCCTTCATTTCTTCCTTCCCTCCTTCATTCCTTCCTTCCCTCCTTCATTCTTTCCTTCCCTCCTTCCTTTCTTCCTTTTACATTTGTTAAAAAGCTGCTATATGCCTGGTATTGTGCTATGTTCCAGGGCAACAAATAGGTCACAGTCATTTGAACTGAAAGTTACAAAAACTCAAATAAATGTGGGTCGTGTTGAGTGTGATTACAGCAAGTGGGTGGTTCTGGTGGAGAGGAAGGTGAGTCAGAGACGTGTCGCACTATAGTAAGGCTAGAATTCCATTTGCTCACATACTTGGTCCTTCTGCTGGCTCTATTTTTTTAATAAAACATCTTAAGATATACTAAGAGGCAAATTAAACTGACGGAGATTTCTTTCATGATGAACAAAACAGCTTTGTAGTTTGTATAAAACCTATAAAAATGGGTAGTTAGAGGAAACATAAGCACTGACTCACTTGCAACTAGAGGGAGTATCAGTGTCTCCCATATATACAATATGACTTTAAACAATGTCAGTTTCTCTCATGTTTCTATGGTGATATCCCATGGTACTTACAGACTTAGTGGAATTACACAGGCCAAAGTAGGTCACATGATACTGACGTTGCTAGTAAATACAAACTCTCTCCTTTCAGAGTGACTGGATAGAGGCAAGGAAAAACAAAATCATTTTACAAGAAGAACAAAGTACAAAGCAAGTAACAATGGGATAGAAACATGACCTGTGTTTAATTAGCTAGTCCTATTTTTGGGCTACTTACTAAGCATATTCAATAATAGCCAGTCTCAAAAACATCATGCTAAATTTAAAAAGCCAGTCACAAAGACCATATATTCTATTATTCCACATCCGTGAAATGTCCTAGGCAAATCTACAGGGGCACATAAAATGCATTAGTGGTTATCTGGGACTTGGGAGTGGGGAGCAAGAATGAGGACCTCTGATTTTGAGTAGGGGGTTTTGTTAGGAAGTGACAAAAATGTTTTTCAAATATGTTGTGACTAGTGTTGAACATGACTGTGAATATACTAAAAGCCATTGATGTGTACACTTTAAATGGGTGAGATTCATAGTATATAAATTATATTACAATAAAGCAAAAAATGAAAATGTTGAGTGACTCTAGGATTAGGATATTCTCCAGCCCCCGAATGGCTAGCACATTTTCCCAAGAGTGCACCTAAAGAATCACTCCTCCTGAGAGGCTGGCCTCAGGGTCCTCCCAAGCAGGGACAGCCAGAAGCCTCTCACCAGCCAAAATCAGTGAAAAGGCCAAGCCACAGAAGAGATGGTTACAAGCAAGAGACCTGACCAGTTACCTAATGAATGAACCAGCAGGAGACTGGAGAGAATATTTTCTAGTTGTTTAATTTTAATATCCATGCTCCTTCAACAGGAAGATCTCCTCCAGTTCAGTGGCTTCATTGCTACCTTGGTATCCCTGAGTTTCTCCGTCCATATCAGGGAGTCCCTTCCTTCCTGGCAAAGTGTTGGGGGAACACAAGCAGTCACCTTCAGCTCCTCTTAGAGGAGGGTGAGTGTCTTTTGCACCGACTCTAAAATTCTTTTTTTCCAGCCCCACTTTACCTTTCTTTTTTCTTTTTCTTATTTTTTTTTTGAGACAGAGTTTCACTCTTGTTGCCCAGGCTGGAGTGTAGTCGTGCGATCTCAGTTCACTTCAACTTCCACCTCCCAAGTTCAAGCAATTCTCCTACCTTAGCCTCCCCAGTAGCTGGGATTATAGGTGCAGGCCACCACACCCAGCTAATTTTGTATTTTTAGTAGAGACAGGGTTTCTCCATGTTGTCCAGGCTGGTCTTGAGCTACTGACCTCATGTGATATGGCTGCCTTGGTGTCCCAAAGTGCTGGGATTACAGACATGAGCCACCACGCCCAGTTCCCAACTTGCCGTTTTGGGTTTCTCTTTTTCAGAAAAAAATAGCTCCTGAGTAGGGTGGGGACTTGGAGAACTTTTATGTCTAGCTGGAGGATTGTATATGCACTAATCAGCACTCTGTGTCTAGCTCAGGGATTGTAAATGCACCAATCAGCACTTTGTGTCTAGCTCAAGGTTTGTAAACACACCAATCAGCACTCTGTGTCTAGCTCAAGGTTTGTAAATACATCAATCAGCACTTTGTGTCTAGCTCAAGGTTTATAAATGCAGCAATCAGTGCTCTGTGTCTAGCTAATCTAGTGGGGACTTGGAGAACTTTTATGTCTAGCTAAAGGATTGTAAATGCACCAATCAGCAGTCAGTGTGTAGCTCAAGGTTTGTAAACACACCATTCAGCACCTTGTCAAAAAGGACCAATCAACTCTCTGCAAAATAGGCCAGTCAGTTCTCTGTAAAACGGGCCAATCAGCTCTCTGTAAAATGGACCAATGAGCAGGATGTGGGTGGGGCCAGATATGGGAATAAAAGCAGGGTGCCCAAGCCAGCAGTCGCAACCACAACGCAGTTGGGTCCTGGTTCAGAGTGTGGAAGCTTTGTTCTTTCACTCTGAGCCCACACCACCTTCACTAGCTGTAACACTCAGCGGGAAGGTCTGCAGCTTCACTCCTGAAGCCAGCGAGACCATGACCCAACCAGAAGGAAGAAACTCTGAACACGTCAGAACATTAGAAAGAACAAACTCCAGACACACAATCTTTAAGAACTGTGGTATTCACCATGAGGGTCTGTGGCTTCATTCTTTAAGTCGCTGAACCCAAGAACCCACCAGTTCTAGACACACCATCACCACTGATTTGTGCAAAGCCCTTCTTTGACTGATTTTCATGCTCTTCTGTTCTCATGCTGTATTGCATTTTCCCCTTTTAGCAAACACACGTGGTTCTTGTGTGTGACTTTATCTGTATATACTTATTTAAAATGGGTGAATGTATTTTAAATTATTCGGAGTATTTACTGTAAATGCATTAATGTCATAATTATTTCAGTCACTTGTCTACTTAGTTTCATAAAATGATGTTTGAATATCACCTACCAAGTGATTTGAACGTTTATGCAAAGCAAGTATGTAAAATCAATCAGGCTACTATACCATAAGATCCTTGAGGGAGAGCATAAGTGCCTTCTAAATGTTCCGGGAATGTTGAAAGAAAGAATGAAAGACGAACTAAACAAAGGAAGGAAGGAGAAAAGAAAGAAAATGCCTGAGCTCCTGCATACGTGACCTCTTGAACATTGACCTCTATGAACTCTGCCACTGCTTTGCTTCTCTTCATATTATGGCCATTCTTACTTATGTGATATCCTTCCCTTCTGACCTAAGCATTCAAGCATGTTGTTACATAACAGCAAATGTTTCCCATCACAGCCTATCTTTATTGATACAGTCAGCACTCACAGTATTCAAAAACAGATTGGTCATGCATAAGCCAAGTGTTTGCTGATAGCTCATTAATCCCAGATGCTCAAACTGTTAGGCATTCTACTTGACACTACCTCCCACAGATTTTATACCAAGGCACATTTCGGGTAAACACTAAGCAGTTCAGAGGAACTATGGTGAAGTCATTACCAATGTCACTTGGTTTATTGGAAGCTGACAATAAAAATGACAGCATCCATGGTTCTGCCTAGGACCGAGGCTTTGCCAAAAGGTAACATTCATAGGCTACTGGCTAGGACTTGTCAGCTCCATACTGAAGGAGGCGTTCCAACTGCAAGCCATGAATTTAATTATCCCAGTCTTGCCTGAAGGAGTCAGATACTAAAAGTACCTGACACAAGAAGCTAGAATAGCAATTTCAGAGGAAGATGCAGCATGAGTTTGTTTTGTGTGCATCAGGTTTAGCCCCTCATCGTTCAAGTTCAAATTCATGTTTCACATCCCAGCGGACCCTACCCTGATTCACGAGCCCACAGTGATCTTTCTGTCACGTGAAGTTCACCTCTACTCAACTCCAGTAGGTCTAAGTTTTGCTTATCATCATTCGGTACTTAGGTGGTGCTGATACTCTGTTGTGATATGACACTTCAATATTTGTAAAATTCTGACTTACATTTTGATTTATCTGACTTATATTTCTACAGAAAACTTATTGAAATGGAGATATTTCTGGGTAGAAGATTTTTAAGGATGCACTCAGAAAAATCATCATAAAGGGAGTTAGGGAAGCAGGTGTGAGAGAAGGAGTCATTAAACTGCAATGCAGGCCGGGAGTGGTGGCTCACACATGTTGGTACACGCCTGTAGTGCCAGCTCCTTGGGAGGCTGAGGCATGAGAATTGCTTGAACCCGGGAGGCAGAGATTGAAGTGAGCCAAGGGTCACACCACTGCACTCCAGCCTGGACAACAGAGCAAGACTGGAAAGAAAGAATAAAGAAGGAAAGCAAGCAAGCACGTAAGCAAGAAACCCTGCAATGCAGCTATAACCGAGACTTCAGTTAACCATATAGGCAGCTCTGGAACCAGCATGGTCAGGACAAATCACAGGATTTGTCCTGAATCAAGGCAAAGGACTGGGCATTTGTTCCCCCAAGGGGTCTATCAGACATAGCTTGCTCCTGAGGAGTAGTAATAAACTTCGAGGAGGCAACTCCTTCCAGAAGAAGTCAGTTTGTGAATAGGTACGTGTTAGTGGTGAGTCCCCAGTCCTTCCAGTAGTCAGGGAAAATGAGTGTCTTCTCCCCTGCAGAAGGGAGACCTGCATGGCATACCATACCACATCCCACATATTGTAGCATTTTATCAAAAACAATTAAAGGTGGTAGATACTATTGTTGCAGTTTCCTAAAGGGGAACCTGAGAACCTATGGAAGCTCACATGTGACCGTCACTCCACACTTGGGTCATGCAGCTGTGCAGTGACTGCAGTGACAGAGGCAGGTCTTGAATCCAGGTTCTAATTTTTCGAAAGTGGAATATAGGTAGTTTCACATAAAACTTATGAAGAAAAAAGACAGGAAGACACACAAAGAGCTTAGGAAAGCTAAAGAGATTGGAACTTGTTAAGACAGGTTCCAATAATACCATACTGTCGCGTCTAAAATGAATATCAGTCCAACAATGCAGAAAGTACGGGAAAGCAATTTCCTTGTGCATTTCCAGTAAGTCAAATAGGAAGAGCCACCCCTTCACCTCCTCAATCAAGTCCTGGAGATTCCACAGAAGGGAGGGCATTAATCAATTAAAGTACAACGAACTGAACAAAAACCATAAAAAATCTCTATATAAAGATGGTATGCATGCTGTGACCCTCATGTTTGTGCAAGAGAAATAATAATCATCCTGGGTGCCACAATATGTGAAAGGACAATTTTAACTAGATCCCTTTCTTCTCCTATTTTACCTGTGAAAACCAGAGAACAACTCTGCCCATTGAGTATGTTTAGGCTAGAGAAGAAAGAAGAAAGAGAGAAAGACAGGAAAGAAGGAAGGAAGGAAGGGAAAGAAAGAAAGAGGAAGGAAGGAGAGAAAGAAAGAACAACAGAAGAAAATAAGAGAGAAAGAGAGGAAGATAAAGAATGAAAGAAGAAAGAGTGACAGAAAAAATAGAAAAAGAAGAGGAGAAAACTAAAGAAGTAAGAGAGAGAGAGGAAGAAAGAGAAAGAACAAGAGAAGAAAGAAAGAAAGAGAGAAAGAAAAACTTTTTTGACAACAGGTGTGGGCACATCTGGTATCCTCTGAGCATGTGTTCCTCATTTCCAATAGCTTCCAGCCCTCAAGTGACTCCTGATTGCAAATAATACAATCATCTCTAAAGAGCAGCTCCAGGACCCTGGAGCCAATTTGAGTTCTAAAGTCCCCTGCATTGGGCAGTCACCTGCACTTCTCGTGGCATGGGGCAGAAAGGACGCATGCTTGTGGGACAGAAAGAACTCATGCTTGGACCTGGCACGTCCCTCCCTCCAGTCCTACATCTCGGCCAGGGGATTTAAAACTCTCAGGTGAATATAAACTCCCGGGGATAAATAATGAGAAAGTTAAATAAGTAAATATTACTGAAAAATAGACAACTAATGGAACTCTTTATTCCAGATGTAGCATACTTATGAAAGTAGAGAGATTGGGAATATATTGGATGGGTTTGTAAGAGAGAATTTTTTATATTTCAAGCAGGAATAAGTAGTTATAAAGTAAGGAAATGGAGGCAGTATGCATTGAAAATGCAGTAGATAAAATAAATATATTAATGGAAGAGTTTATTAAAAAGTGTTATGGCCAAAGAGTAAGACAATAAGTTGTGAAATATTTCCTAAGACCATAAAGAAAAGAGTTAAAATATAAAATAACAAAAACAAATTAAAATACAAAAAAAAAAGTTAATATATATGCAGGAGAGAACAGACATGCAAAAAGAAACCTATTTGAGGATGCTCTAGAATGATAGCAAAAACATTAATGGAGAGGAGAAAATAAAATTAAAAGTAATGATCAATATAGTCCAAAAATTAGAGAAAACTGTAAGAACTTATGTTGAGAAAATTCATACAATAGCAAATAGAATAAATGAGAAAAAATTTCAGATAGTATCAACATGATGCAGAGAAGGAGAGGTGGAACACAGTAAGATATTTGATATTTTTTCAAATTTGCACAGATAGATGACAGGTACTCAAGGAACTCAGAGGGGAAATTTGTCATGACTTTAGTAAGTCAGAAATAACTTTTGAAAAAATAAAAACAGTTCACATGGCTTTTTATAAAAAAGTAGACAATTGGACCTCTCTAATGAAAGATTTAAAAATGTATATATAATGAATATTTCAATAAATATACAAATGTATGATATATATTATATATAACCAGTTGGGTCTTAACTCAGATATACAACATTGATTCAAAGTTCCAGCATCAATGTATTTTATCACATTAAAAAACAGAAAAAGTATATATATTATCATCTCTATGAATGCAGAAGCATCTGAAAAAAGTTAAAAAATTTTTTAATTTATTTATGTATAATAAATGGATGCCCCAGTCAATGCAATAAGGAAGAAGAAAAAAAAAACAGAAAAATTAGAGATGAGAAGAAAAAGCTATTCTTATTTGATGATGCCATCATCATGTTTGCTGATATTTTAAGAGCCTACAAATGATAATATCTAGAACCAAAATTCAGTTTTACCAGTATGCGGGATACCAACCAATAGCAAACTAACCCATCACATTTCTACCTGATCGCAATAAACAGTGGCAAAATAAATAGAAAATATAATTTTTAGTAGTAAAAATACATGAAACATTCAGAAATAATTTAACAAAATGTGTATAAAAACTATAAAGTGAAAATTAAAAACAAAAACCAAAAAAAACTGAAACAAGAAAAATCAAATAAAGACTAAATAATTAGAGAGATATACTAAGGTCCTGTTTTGGAAAATTTAATATTGTTAGGATATGAATTATCATAAAACTGATACAGAGATTTAATACACTCTAAATCAAAATCTCAGCAATCTTTTTTGAAGCAATTGACAGATGCTAAAATATATATTATAATGCTAGTCATCTAGACTCACCAAAAGAGTTTTGAAATAGTAAAACAAATTTGGAGGACTTATTGCCTAATCTCAAGAATACTGTAATCAGGACAGCATGACAGACGCTTAGGGTCATTAATATAGATAGATTAAGCAGAATTAAGAATTCAGAAGTAGATACACACATACATGATGAAGACATTTTCAACAAACATTGAAGTGGGAAAAAATGAGTGCTTTTCAACAAATGGTGATGGATAAATTAGATGTATTTATCCAGCACCATTTCCTCATATAATTCATTTCCTCATGTAATTCAAAAATTAACTTTAAATGCATAACACAATTAAAGAACAAAATGATAAACTTCTGCAAGCATACAGACAAGATCATTGTGAATTTAAAGTAACCACACATTTCTTCGGATACAAGAAGCATGAACCATGGGAAGAGATTAATAAAGTTGACAAATTTAAAAAAATTACTTTTGAAAGGCCCTGTTACAAGACTAAAAGTACAGCCGAACATTAAGAGAAAATCTTCACAATACATTTACCTGACAAGTGGATCATATTTAGAATATGTAAGAAACTCTCACAATGAAACAAGAAGGGCTAAAACAGCAAAAATATTTGAATAGATACTTCATTAAAGGAGATACATGGATGAGAAAAACACATGAAAAGATGTTCAGTATCACTGATAATTATAAAAATGCAAATTAAAATTACAACAGCATACTATTGCATACCTAATAGAATGGCAAAAGTTAAAATGACTGAAAATACAAAGGGTAGAAGAAAATGTGAAGCAAATTAAATTCTCATGAACAATGTGAATCAAAAAAATCATATAATCACTCTATGCCAGGCGCTGTGGCTCATGCCTGTAATCCCAGAACTTTGGGAGGCTGAGGCAGGCGGCTCACAAGTTTAGGAGTTCGAGACCAGTCTGGCCAACGTGGTGAAACCCCGTCTCTACTAAAAAAAAAAAAAAAATTAAATACAAAAATTAGCTGAGCATGGTGGCATGCACGTAATCCCAGCTATTCAGGAGGCTGAGGCAGGAGAATTGCTTGAACCCGGGAGGCGGAGATTGTAGTGAGCCAATATTGCACCACTGCACTCCAGCCTAGGCAACAGAGCAAGACTCCCTGTAAAAAAAAAAAAAAAAAAAAAAATCATATAACCACTTTAAAAGTCTTTCAGTTTCCTATAAATACTTGCCATATGAGCACTCCGAAGTCATTATCTGCAAGAAAGAAAAAATTATGTCCTCACAAAAATCTGTATTGGAATGTTTATAGCAGATTTAACCAAAAACCGAAACAATCTTAATGTCCATCAATGGGTAATCTGATAAATGTGGTATATACACATATAGATTCCATGACATCTATAATGGAATACTACTCATCAAATAAAAGGAACAAAGGGATAATACACACAAAACATGAATTTATCTCAAAATTATTACACTCAACAAAATGAGGACAAGCATGAAGAGTGCATACTATGTCAGTCCATTTACATGAAAGTCTACAAAAATTAAGCAAATTCATAATGACAGAAAGTAGATTACTGGATACCTGAAATTGGAGGGGAGACAATTTGCCTGCAAAAAGTGTATGAAGGAAACTTCTGGAAGGACCATAATGCAACTTGATTATTGCTGTGGTTACAAGATGTGTAAATTTTTCAATAATCACTGAATTAATTGTTAAAAATGATTCAATTTATGACATATAATTACATATCAATAAAATTCATATATCTAAAAAGGGGTCAGCTAAATACATTCTTGTCAGTAATGTACTGACATACTTCGTTTCACTTCACTTGGCTTTACTGTGCTTCCCAGATATTGGGTTTTTTATAAATTGAAAGATTTCAGCAACGGTGCGTCGAACAAGTCTATTGGCATCATTTTTTTCCACAAGCATGTGCTCACTTCGCGTCTCTGTGTCACATTTGGGTAATCCTTGCAACTTTTTAAACTTTTTCATTATCATTATATCTGTTATGGTTATTAGTAATTTTTGATATTACTATCGTAATTGTTTGGGATGTAATAAACTGTGCCCATATAAGATGACAAATTTAGCTGATAAATGTTAAGTGTGTTCTGACTGCTCCACCAAATGGCTGTTTCTCATCTCTCTTCCTCCCTATTTTTGGAGAAACAACAATATTGAAATTAAGCCAATTAGTAACCCTACAATGGCCTCTACGGGTTCCAGTGAAAGAAAGAGTCAAACGTGTATCGCTTTCCAAAACTGGAAATGATTAAGCTTAGTGAGTGAGGAAGGCATTTCAAAAGCTGAGGCAGGCTGAAAGCTAGTCCTCTTTTGCTAAACAGTTAGCCAATTTAGGAATGCACGAAAAAGCTCCTGATAGAAATTAAAATTGCCACTTCAGTGAATACACAAATGATAACAAAGCAAAAGAGCCTTATTGCTGACACGGAGAACATTTTAGTAGTCTATATAAACGATCCAACCATGCACACAGTTAACCTAAGCCAAGCCTCATCCAGAGAAAGGCCCTAATTCTTCAATACTGCAAAGCCTTCAAGAGACAAGAAAGCTACAGAAGAAAGGCTTGAAGCTCGCAGATGTATGGTTCATGAGGTTTAAGGAGAAAAGCCATCTCCAGAACATAAAACGCAGGGGCAGCAGCAAGTGCTGATGGAGAAGCTGCAGGAAGTTATCTAGAAGATCCCAGTAAGATCGCTGATGAAGGTGGCTACATTCAACGACAGATTTATACCTATTTACAGTATGATTCACTAAATATTTTTAAGCCCACTGTTGAGACCTACTGTTCAGAAAACAAGTTCTTTAAAAATATTATGTTCATTGAAAATGCACCTAGTGACCCAAGAACTCTGATGGAGACATGCAAGGAGATAAGTGTTGTTTTCATGCCTGCTAACACAACATTCATTTTGCTGCTAATAGATCAAATAGTAATTTAGACTTCCAAGTCTTCTTATTATTTAAGAAATACATTTTGTAAGGCTATCGCTGCCATAATAGTGATTCCTCTACAGATCTAAGCAAAGTAAATTAAAAACCCCCTGGAAAGTATTCACCATACTAGACATTGTTAAAAATATTCATGACTCATAGAAAGAGGTGAAAATATCAACAATAACGAGAGTTTGGGGGACGTTGATTTCAACCTTCATAAATGACTTTGAGGGGTTCAAGACTTCCTTGGAGGAAGTAACCGATGTGGATGAAATAGCAAGAGAACTAGAATTAGAAGTGGAGCCTGAAGATGTCACTGAATTGCTTCAATCTCATGATGAAATTTTAACAGATAAGCGTTGATTTTTGTAGATGAGCAAAGGAAGAGGTTTACTGTGATAAAATTTACTCCTCCTGAAGATGTTGTGAACATTCTTGAAATGACAACAAAGGATTTAGATATTACAATGACTTAGTTGATAAAGCAGCAGCAAGGTTTGAAAAGATTGACTCCAATTTTGAGAGAACTTCTACTGTGTGTAAAATGCTATCCAACAACATTACATGCTACACAAAAATCTTCTGTGAAAGAAAGACTTAATAGGTGTAGTCACCTCAGCCTTCATCAGTCACCATGTTGATCAGTCAACAGCCTTCAACCTGAAGGCAAATCCCCCACCAGCAAAATGATTACAACTCACTGACGTCTCAGCTGCTCTGATGACTGCCAGCATTTTAGATCAATAAAGTATCTTTAATTAAAGACATGTTCTTAGACATAATGCTGTTGTACACTTAATAGATTATAGTGTAGCTTTTATATGCGCAGAGAAACCAAAAAATTTCGTGTGACTTGTTTTGTTGCAAAATCTGCTTTATTGAAGTGGTCTAGACCCAAACCTGCAATATCTCTGAGGTATGCCTGGATTTTCTATCAAAACTCCCCAGAGACAGAGAAAGGTTGAATATTAAGTCAATTAAAAAAAATACAACAATCTTTAATTTAGAAAAAAAAAGTGTGAACATTTTAAAAAGTTTAAGTAGATTTTAATGCAAAACTACACGAATAGAACTGAGTATAAAAATAGAAATGATCCAATACAGTTTATCTCTAAAATAAGACATTTTATCATTAGAAAATTCTATCAATATATTAATAGATTAATAGAATAAATGAGGAAAATTCTAAAAAGATTTTGAGAAGTAGAAGAAAACATTTGATAAAATTGTTTAAAAATATTTAAAATCTTTATATGTGATTTTTTAAAACCTCAATAAACTAGAATGAGAATATGTATGAATATATGTTATAAATACAGAATAAAAATATATAAAATATATACATAAAGAAATACACATGATTTTAGATGTGATGTTAAAAGGATTAAATGTACCTTAAAGAAATCATTATACCAAAAAGACACCTGCACTTACATGTTTATCACAGCACTTCTCACAATAGCAAAGTTATGAACCCAAACTCATTGTCCATCAATTGATGATTAGATTTAAAAATAAGATGTATTTGGCCGGGCGTGGTGGCTCAAGCCTGTAATCCCAGCACTTTGGGAGGCCGAGACGGGCGGATCACGAGGTCAGGAGATCGAGACCATCCTGGCTAACACGGTGAAACCCCGTCTCTACTAAAATACAAAAAAAAAAAAATTAGCCGGGCGAGGTGGCGGGCACCTGTACTCCCAGCTACTTGGGAGGCTGAGGCAGGAGAATGGCGTGAACCTGGGAGGTGGGGCTTGCAGTGAGCTGAGATCCGGCCACTGCACTCCAGCCTGGGCAACAGAGCCAGACTCCGTCTCAAAAAAAAAAAATAAGATGTATACATAATGTGTATACACACACACACACACGCACACATACACACAAACATACACCATGGAATACTAACTTGGTCATAATAAAGAATGAAATCACTTCCTCTGTAGCAGCATGGATGGAATTGGAGGCCAAAAGTGAAATGACTCAGAAACAAAAAGTAAAAATAAACACATGTTCTTATTTATAACTGGGAGCTAATAATGGGAACACATGGACATACAGAGTGGAATATAGACACCGAAGACTCCAAAGGGTTAGGGGGTGGTGAAAGCTGAAAAATTACCTGTGGGTACAATGTACGTTATTTCAGTGATGGGTACACCAACAGCCCAGAGTTCACCAGTGCGTAACGCACTCATGTAATACAGTTGTGCTTTTATTCCTAAATCTATAAAAACAAACAAAATATTAAAAACTAAATAAAAATGATTAAAACTTAAACCTTGATAGCCAGGCACTGTGGCTCATGCCTATAATCCCAACACTTTGGGAGGCCGAGGTTGGTGGATCACCTGAGGTCAGGAGTTTGAGACCAGCCTGGCCAACATGGTGAAACCCTGTCTCTACTAAAAATACAAAAATCAACCAGGCGTGATGGCAGGTGCCTGTAATCCCAGCTACTAGAGAGGCTAAGGCAAGAGAATCGCTTGAACCCAGGAGGCAGAGGTTGCAGTGAGCTGAGATCACGCCATGGCACTTCAGCCTGGGCAAGAGTGAAACTCCCTCTCAACAAAACAAACAAACAAACAAACAAACCTTAAACCTTTATGTGTCATTTTTAAAAACTTAGAAGACTAGAGAGGAATGTATTTATACAAATGTGTATATAAAATAAATATAGAATATTAAATATATAAAAATACGTAAAAATAAGTGTACATATACAAATATAGAATATAAATCTTACAACAAATGATATATACAATGGTGAAACTTTAGATCCATTTCTTTTAAAATATTTACTGCTCAATATAGCATTGTAGGATATAAATATAAGATATTTGCTGCTCAATATAGCATTGTAGCCTGGATATTTTTAAAAATGAAGATAATTTTTTGTTTTAAGCATGCACAGAGTTGAATACTACATTTTTGTGACTCTATCATACACACATACTCTTTTTCTGAGCATTTTGTAAATTTCTTCTAGCAATTTAATGTTTTGGATAACTTTGAAGTCAGTCTAATTTTCTCTTTATAGATAACTTAATATTTTGTTTTCATGTCTAACACAGTTTCTAATTCTAAATTCCAAAATTTTCATGATGCATTGCTATAGAATATTAGGAATCAGTTTTCCCTGGGACACAGTGTAATCTTTCAATATCTAGGTGCAAGCCTCCATGTATTTCAAAATAAAGATGTTTTTCTTTTAAACTTTTATTTCAGGTTCAGGAGTACATGTACAGGTTTGTTAATACAAGTGAACTCCTGTCACGAGGGTTTGATGAACAAACCCTTTCGTCACCCAGGTGCTAAGCATAGTACTCGATAGATTTTTTTTTTTTTTTTTGAGACGGAGTCTGGCTCTGTTGCCCAGACTAGAGTGCAGTGGCACGATCTCAGCTAACTGCAAGCTCTGCCTCCCGGGTTCACGCCATTCTCCTGCTTCAGCCTGAGTAGCTGGGACTACAGGCCCCTGCCAGCGTGCCTGGTTAATATTTGTATTTTTAGTAGAGACGGGGTTTCACCGTGTTAGCCAGGATGGCCTCGATCTCCTGAACTCATGATCTGCCCGCCTTGGCTTCCCAAAGTGCTGGGATTAAAGACGTGAGCCACCGTGTCCGGCCTTTTAACAACGTTTTTAAAAGACCTAACTTAAAGCCCCCCGAATTTAAAATTGTCAGCCTAGATTTTATTCCTTCCAGAACCAGGTGTTCCAATTGTGGGTAAGTGGGCTTCTACGAGTTTATAAAAAATGAATTTTTATGGTGCTGGCAATGCGGTTCCTAATGAATTTGTCTGGAAAAGTCATTTGTTGTTACTTTTTAAATGGGTTTCTGTTCCTGACAGAAAGGTACTTGTTGCTGATCAACCTAGTTGGTGCTGAAATGCTACAAGGGCACTCCATGGACCTCTCCGTGTACCCTGGTCTATCTCCACGTCAGAGTTTTTCCTCACTTGCCCACCTTCCTCCAACATCACACTCTTGCAATTTGCTCATCCAGGAAAAGTTCACTTTATGCAAAAGCAAACAAT
This sequence comes from Macaca fascicularis, assembly GCF_037993035.2. Taxonomy (NCBI): domain Eukaryota; kingdom Metazoa; phylum Chordata; class Mammalia; order Primates; family Cercopithecidae; genus Macaca; species Macaca fascicularis. The sequence goes on from NC_088387.1 coordinate 115,710,441, forward strand.
AATCTAAGAGAATTTTGTCCAGATTCCTTTGAAATTATTGTATGAATACTTAAAGAACAATAGTAAAATGATAGAGGAACGAACACCACTAAAACAAAACAAAACAGAACAAAAAATTTTTTGGAGCAAATAAAGATCTTGTAGCCTTTAACTCAAATGTTTACCTCCATAAAATAGGAGCTAAAAATCAAAGATAAAATAACTCAAAAATTTTTATAGGAGGTAGAAAAATGTGCTTGCAAAAGTCAGAAAAAAAGTGAGACAGAAAAAAAAAACTGTCTCTATGAAGGCCAGATTGGAAGCAGCAAGAAAAGAAATTCTACATGACTGAAAATGTGACAAGGAACATGTTAGGTGGTCTTGAGAAAAATGAGCAATGTATGGTTTAAAAAATTATTTTAAATGAGTTAAAATGATTATTATAGGAGATGAAAATTCCATGTATAAATAAGTATTGTCTCTGAATAAGAAATAAATGAATTGAACCCAACAACAACAACAAAATAACTTAAACAACTTTCAGGCCAGGTGCTGTGGCCCCGTGACCATCCTGGCTAACACGGTGAAACTCTGTCTCTACTGAAAATACAAAAAAGTAGCTGGGCGAGGGGGCGGCGCCTGTAGTCCCAGCTACTCGGGAGGCTGAAGCAGGAGAATGGCGGGAACCCGGGAGGCGGAGCTTGCAGTGAGCCGAGATGGCGCCACTCACTCCAGCCTGGGCGACAGAGCCAGACTCCGTCTCAAAAAAATAATAAATAAATAAATGAATAAATAAAATAATGTTAAAAAAGAAATAAAAGCTTCATAAGAGATACGACACATCTGGCTTCCATGAGAGGAAGACTTTAAGAAGGCGTTGGATGTTATCTTAACACAGATTCATATACAGTAGTCTTAAGGCTCAGTGAATTCCAATTCAATGCCCTTTCCACGGTATATTTCAATAAAAAATTATAGCCTCCCAACAGACACCAAATAAACACTTCCATCTAGAAGAAGAAGGCACACTTCAAATGAGAAGGAGGAGGATGTTGTCATGACAACTATGGACAGTGTCTTATTAGATGGCTGAATTTAATGTTGTCCAGAGCTCCTGGGCTCTGTGGTCTTACTTGAGATTCTGCAAAATTGTATGGTGTCTCTTATCTTTAAAATAATAAAAAATGTGGCCACTACCTTTGCAAAGTGTGACCTAGTGAAACATATACCCTTTTACCTTAATCCTGGTGTGTGTTTCTAAACAGATAAACATCAGCACATAGAGAGAGGTCTCTAGAATGCCACATACTTGTATCACTGTGCTAGATGATTCTAGTCTTTGTAAATCTCTGATCCTATGTTATGTCTCAACAGAGTATGTTTAGTACTGGAAGGCCTGAGCAGACTGGCCCAGGACTTTGCATTTCCACAAGGAGAAGGGGCGAGGTACAGATGTGGATATGTGAAGATCAGAATTTTCTTGGCAGTTTCAGGTAACTTATCTCAAAGATTTCTTTATCATCTTTTGTCCAAATTCTTCTCTTGTATAGTCAGAGTCTGGCATTAAGTTGGTTTTTTAAGCTGTCTCAGAACCACTTGGTCAGAAAGCTTTTTTCCAATGGTTTGGCCAGCCCCACTTGCTATTTGAATTTGTCCCACTTGAATATTTTATTATTGCTTCGAAGGAATGTTAAATTAAAAAATACCTTACATCTTTCTATTTAATTCTCTCCTATATTTAATTAACTTAAAAAATCCTTTAAATCAGCAAATTTGGATTATCCACAAAGATCTTATTTAAAGATAATAGGAAGCATCAGACAGTTGGTATAAACTGTCTCATTTATTTTGCAAACACTTTTTTGAATAATCATGTAGAGCTGTATAATGTATCTCAAGAGCCTAGAACAATACACAGCACCTGGTAGACTCTCAATACATAGTTTTTTAATGAAGGGATAGGATTCTTACTTTAATTGCTTCTGCTATCTGCTACTGAATTGTAGATTTGAACTCAGGTACTCTAATTTCTTTTTCTTTTTTTTCTTTCTTTTTTTTTTTTTTGAGACGGAGTCTTGCTCTGTCGCCCAGGCTGGAGTACAGTGGCGTGATCTCGGCTCACTGCAAGCTCTGCCTCCCGGGTTCACTCCATTCTCCTGCCTCAGCCTCCCGAGTAGCTGGTACTACAGGCACCGGCCACCACACCTGGTTAATTTTTTTGTACTTTTAGTAGAGACAGGGTTTCACCACGTTAGCCAGGATGGTCTTGATCTCCTGACCTCGCGATCTGCCTGCTTCAGCCTCCCAAAGTTCTGGGATTACAGGCGTGAGCCACTGCACCTAGCCAGGTACTCTAATTTCAGTGGTACTTTGATCCATTTTGCTATATGGTCTTCTGAGGGCTCTTATTTAATTATGATTACATTTTGTTTTGCAGTAGAGTAAGTTGTCAACTTCTTTCTCTGCTCTCCTATGCTGAAAACTCTTAGGGGATAGAGGCAGTAACCTGGAAATAATGCTTCTCTTAAAGCATAAAATAAAGTACTTGCCTTCGGTGGTTGGAACCAGGTATGACAGGGAAACCATGGTTTTAGACTTAGACCAGTTTTGAACTTCAGCTAGGTCACTGTCATGGCTTGAACTGTGTCCCCCTTGAATTTGTGTGTTGAAGCCCTAACGCCTAGTACCTCAGAATGTGGCTGTATTTGGACATAGAACCTCTAAGGAGCTGATTAAGTGAAAATGAGTCTGTTAGGTTAGGTCCTAATTCAATCTGACCAAGTCATTATAACAAGAGAAATTTGGACACAGAGATACCAGAGTTGCTCACATACAGAGAAGACACCATGCGAAGATGTAGCAAGACAGTGAGCAACACCTGCTGACATCTCAATCTTGGACTTGCAGCCTCCAGAACAGTAAGAAAACAAATGTCCGCGGTTTAAGCTGCCCAGTCTCAGGTATTTTGTTTTTGCAGCCCTAACAAACACATAAAAATCTCTTACATTGTGCTCGTACACAAATCTTTTGAAACTCTTCTGTGCCAGTTTTTACATCCACAGAATTAGAGATGACAATACACCATAGAACTAGTTGTGAGGGACGTCAGGATTTTTAGAGCTGCCATGTAAGAAGCAGGGGGCATGGTGCCTGACACAGAGTATCTGTTCCAGGATGGCACCTTCTATTATTGCTATTATATTACTGTTATCATGAATAGTGTTGAATTCCACTAGAGAAAGCAGTTAATGGTATCTGATATGGTTTGGCTATGTCCTCACCCAGATCTCACCTTGAATTGTAATAATCCCCCATGTCAAGGGCAGGGCAGGTGGAGATAATGGAATCATGAGGGTGGTTCCCTCATACTGTTCTCATGGTAGTGAATATGTCTCACAAGATCTGATGGTTTTATAAATGGATGTGAGTTCCCCTGCACACACTCTCTTGCCTGCCTCCATGTAAGACGTGACTTTGCTCCTCATTCGCCTTCCATCATGATTGTGAGATCTCCCCAGACATGTGTAACTGTGAGTCAATTAAACCTCTTTCCTTTATAAATTACCCTACCTTGGCTGGGCACGGTGGCTCACGCCTGTAATCCCAGCACTTTACGAGGTCAAGGTGGGTGGATCACCTGAGGTCAGGAGTTCAAGACCAGTCTGGACAACATGGTGAAACCCCGTCTCTACTAAAAATACAAAAATTAGCCAGGCATGATGATGGATACCCGTAGTCCTAGGTACTAGGGAGGTTGAAGCAGGAGAACCACTTGAACCCGGGAGGCAGAGGTTGCAATGAGCCAAGATCACACTATTGCACTCCAGCCTGGGTGACAGAGCAAGACTCCATCTCAAAAGAAAAAAAAATTAATAAATTAAAAATTTTAAAAATTACCCAGTCTTGAGTATGTCTTTATTAGCAGTGTGAGAACAGACTAACACAGGATCACAAGTATGCAAATCACCCCTCTATATGTTGAGGTGAAGGACACACTGCACATTTTCACATGTGGGTAGGACCCATGGCATATCAATATTATAGCTGTGGCTTTACCGTATTTGCGCTTTCTAGGAAGACATGGCAATTAGGGTCATCTCCAGGGGGAGTTTCTGCAACCAACTCACCTGACAAAATAACAAAACTACAACCATGTGACAGGTGGAAGAACAGCTATTCCTGAACTGGAGATAGAGCATATTTTTCACCTTTATGTTGGCCTTTTGAGAACTTGTTCTTCAATTTCAATTGACCACCAGTTTGTTTGCCACATCTTTAAACTGGTATTATTTGGTGCCTCAAAAATTGTTGTAATTCCTATTTTGGAGTGTGTTTTCTGTTGCTGCTATGAAATCCAAGGTATTTTGCTCCTTGAGTAAAAACTGGACAAGGGGTAGTTTCTTTCACTGTTTTCTGTTTTTCCACAAACCTCTTAAATAGGAAGTATTTAATACACATGATTGTTTCTGGGTCATTTCAGTGAACACATATTGTTCAGGCATAATTATTAAAAGCACACTCCCTTTCACTGTCCAAGTTGTGCCAGTTTGGATGATAAATTATATGGCCAGCCCACAGATAGGGCCCTCTCTGTCCTCCCATTCACATCCTCTGTAACTGTATCATCAACTGAGTCAACACACCGCACTAGGAAGGATACCATATTTGAACATAATAGATACTGAAGCCAGTTTTCTTCCTTCACACTTCCCTAGCACAAAGAAGGTGGCAAGATGGGGGAGTGGCAATCTTATCATTGCTGGGTAATTCTACCCAGGGCTTGAGTCTTCTGCCTTTCCTAACTTTCTTTGACCATAGATCCTTCCTAGTTTGTCTCTAAACTACACAAATGTGACCTTCATTCATTGCCTCCAAGTTCCAAGAACTAGGCTCAATAATATTTTGCTGTGATCTGCAAAATCAGAATTCCCTATTGACATTTATGGGAAAGAATTTGGAAAAGAACATTGATTTGGGGGTAAACACAAAATATCATATTGTTTGTTCTCTCACATATAGGGAGCGATAATGTTAGTAGTCTCGTTCTTTAAATTGGGTCCTGGAAAATAAAGGATATTGGGCAAGAGGGAGAAATAAAGGTGACCATTATAAAGGCACATTAATTTTCACAATCTAAGAAGAAGACTGGCAAATTCAGTGTAGAAGACAGGGAGGGAGCTGAGAACATTCCCAGAAAGACACAAAAGCACACTAGACCTAAACAGGATGAAAGCAAGAATAAGGTGGCTTTGAGCAACATTTATAGCTTTCTTTTTCAGGGGCAGCTTGGGACATAATTGATGAGTGGGTATATCAGCCCCTGCAAGGGCAAGAGGTGGAAAAGAACAGAAAGTAGTGGCTTGGGGTTAATGAGAGGAGAAGTGGCCAAATATCTGTCATGTTCACCAACAGGCAAGTAGTTTGGAGCCATGAACTTTGAAGATATACAAATCCACAGTAAATTGGTTTCAGAGACATTGCCTGGACTTTAAACAGGCGAGGTCCATTATACATTGAGAGAGGCCTGATGGTAACGATTTACTCCTGAGATCTGAGGTGACTCAGCCAATGCAATTCTTTTGTCTCACTAATGTGTCCCTCTCTCACACAATCATTTGCTGGTTTCTCCAGGTAGACTCTTCATTTATTATGGCAAGCCCTCTCATTTTACCAGTGTTACATCCCTGTTATCCCACTTTGAAACCCTCCTGCTCCCAAAATCAGAACATCTCTGCCTTTACAATAATGCATTGAGTTTTATTCATTTCAAGGTAATATAGCCCAGGAGAAACTCTTTCTATCACTTAAGTGCTATCTGGCTGTACCACCATAAGAAAGGGAAAAATGGAGGCTTGTTATCTGGTTAGCCTGAAAACGATCCCTTCTGTTTTGACTTGAAAGGCAGCTGGCTTACAGGGATACATTTTCCCAGGAAGAGCTTTTACCCTTTTCTGAAAGTAAAGGCCACATAGATCTTTTAGACGCTGACACTATGATCAAAGACACAATACACTAGTCACTGACTTCAAGGCATGACCAAATTGAGAAGACTCAAAAAATCTAATAAAGTAGCCCTTGTTCAAGCACATATGTGTCCTCCATTTTGTGTTCACTTAGGTTTATTTGAAAATCAGAAAGGTACTGAACTTTCAAACACTCTTATGTTTTTGTATCTTATGGAATTTCTGATTATTAGGACAAAGGTGAGTTGTGCTTTAGGATTAAGGTATTTGATTTTTGTGCCAATTATTAAGCAAAGAAAAAATCCAAAAATAGCTATAACATTTCAGTTCAGGAATACTTCTTTTCATTATAGTTTTTCTCCATGATAGTTTTGCAGACATTTGGAAAACTCCTCATGCCATGATGTCAGCAAGTACTTCAATGTAAAACACTGATACTAAAGAACTTTGAAATTCTAAAAGAGACAAAAGCTTCATGAAGGAAAGTTTTAAAATTTAAAATTTTAAAAGACAAAAGCTTCATTAAGAAAATATTTTTGATAAATATAAGTTCTAGATATAAACAATTGTACATTGATTTATCCTGTATTAGAAACCACGCTAAGAATTGTAGACTTTGTTGTTTTTTGATTGTTTGCTCTTTTTCAGTAATGGATGTCTGACTCTCCACTGCTTAGTTCCACACGGCTTAAAAACATTTTTTATTCTCTATCCCAAGAGACATTTTCCCTTCTTCTTGCCTCCTGTTGTCACTTCCTTTTTAAAATCACCAAATGTCTCCAAACCACAGCCCACACATAGATTGCTGGCTACCTCAGGGTGAATTCCTTGCAGCTCGCTTCCCCGTCATCATCAGGGTTATCCCCTCACATGACTCTGAGGACAGCACTGCATTTTGCATAAATAGTTTTTTGGGAGATAGGCAGCATGCGGGTAGCGTCTGCTTTCTCCCAGACACTGATGAGGGATGAATCGGCTTGTCAAAGAGCTTTTCGTAGTTCTCATTGTCTCTGGGTCATGTTCCTCTCCTTCTTCCTTTAAGTAGTTTTCCTTGGTTTCGGTTGATGATTACCTCATTTCAGTTGTGTCCCCATTCTCACCAGGGATCAAGTCTTTCCAAACACATCTAATGGTTCTTCGTTTATTTACTCAGCTTTTTGTTTGTTTTTCTTTTACAGGAACTATAAGATTTACTATTGGCAAACTCCGACACCATCCTTAGTAATCTGGAATGACTGTCAATATCAGAGTTCTGATTTCTGAAAATTTTCACTGAATATGACATTTTTCCTCTCATACTAACCCCTCCACAGACACACACACACATGCGCGCACGCACACACACGCATGCACACACACTGCACATACATGCATGCGCGCACACACAGACACACGCACACACACCACACACACGCACATGCAAACACACACACGCACACACGTGCACATACTTACAGACACACGCACACACACCACACACACGCACTCACACAAGCGTGGACACACATAGACACACACACGCACACACATGCACACACACCACACACGCATGTGCACACACGCACACACACCACACACACCATGCGCATGCACACACAGACACACGCACACACATGCATGCACACGTGAGCACACACACATGCACGCCCCCCACACACATGTGCATACACCCACAGACACACATGCACACACACCCGCCACACACGTATGCATGTGCGCAAGCACACACACACACCCCACACATGCACACATGTGTGTGCATACACATGCACACACACATGCATGCGCGCACACACACAGACACATGCACACACACACATGCACCACACGCGTATGAGTGCACTCTTTAGTCACAGCTCCCAGACAGTGGTGGCATCATCCTCCCAGTGGCTCTAACTTTAATTTTTGAAGTAACTTTCTCCGTTTATGTCTTCCACATATATAGCCATTTAAAGTCTTTGCAGTGTATCACAGGCCAACCTCTTCCAGTAAAGGACCTTGTTTTCAGTCCGATTTATCTATCTCTAATCTCTCATCCTTTCAATACATTTTAAGTAAATGTTTCATTTTACCAACCAAAAATAAATCTCATATTTTGTTTTAACAAACACTAAGACTGCTTCATGAGAAGGTATACCAAAAAAGAAAAAAAAAATTCCAGCTCTGAAAGTCAAATTCATAACAATGCCCAACTACCACAAACAATTAAAATTGTATACACAAAACATATTAATTATTCTGCTGTGGAAACGTTTTTGCATTTGGATGTAGACTGTGATTCTTAGCTATGAAGAAAGGACAGAGATTAGAATTAGGACAACTCCATTTTTTTGTCTCAACACTTGTATGAGTTTGCCAGAGCTGCCGTAGCAAAATACCAGAGAGTAAGTGGCTTCAACAAGAGCACCTTATTTCTCACAGCTCTGGAGGTTTGGGGTCCAGGATCAAGATGCTGATGAGGGAGAGGTTTTCTTCTAGGGTTTCTTCTCTTGTTTGTAGACAGCATGCCTCTCTGTGCTCACATGACCTCTTCTTTTTTCCTTTTTTCTTTTTTGAGATAGAGTCTCGCTCTGTTGCCCAGGCTGGAGTGCAGTGGCGAGACTGCAGCTGACTGCCACCTCCACCTATCAGGTTCAAGAAATTCTCCTGCCTCAGTCTCCCCAGTAACTGGGATTACAGATGTGCACCACGCACCCGGATAATCTTCATAATTTTTAGTAGAGACGGGGTTTCACCATGTTGGCCAGGCTGGTCTAGACCTCCTGACCTCTGGTGATCCACCTGCCTCGGCCTCCCAAAGTGCTGGGGTTACAGGCGTGGATGACTGCACCCAGCAGTCATGACCTCTTCTTTGTTTGTGTGCAACATGAGAGACTAAGAGCAAGTTCTTGGATGTTTCTTCTTATAAGGGAACCAATCCTATTGGTTTAGGGCCCACACTTACAACCTCATTTAACCTTAATCACTTCCTTAGTGGCCTTGTCTCCAAACACAGCCACACTGGGGATTAGAGCTTCAATATATACATTTTGCCAGGGAACACAAACATTGAGTTCCTAACAACCCTAGTAGCAGAATGTTTGGGTAGTTGATGTAGAAAGTACCTTAGAAGATAGAAGCAAAAAGACCAGTTTATTTCACGGTCACTGTGCTTCTCATGAAAAGGAGATGAAATATCCCTTGGAGGCAGGAAGGGGCATCTGTTGGTGGTGGTAACCCCCATGCACATAGATGGATGTGTATGTGTGAACCAGGGAGCGACCACCAGACACCAGATCTCCCAGAATCTTGATCTCGGACACCACCATCTCTAGAACTGTGAGAGATAAATTTGTGTTATTTATAAAGCACCAAGTCTACGGTGTTCTGTCATAGCAGCCAGAATGGACGAAGACAGGTAGACATCTACCTCTATAAGACAGAATTAAGAATTCAAAAATAAATCCATATATTGATTTTTGACAAAAATGCCAAGGTAATTCATTAGGGAAAGAACAGTGTGTTCAACAGATGGTGCCTGGTCAACTGGATATACACATAAAATCCAAAAACATAAACTTAGACCTTCACGTAAGTCACAACAACTAATTCAAATTGATTATATGATTACTTCTAAGAGCCAAAACAATAGAACTTTTGGAAAAAACAAAAGGAGAAAATCTTTGGGTTAAGCAAAAATCTCTTAGATTCTATACTGAAATCATAGTCTGTAAAAGAAAATAAACGATAAATTAGACTTCTTCAATGTTCAAAAATTTTGTACTGCAAAAGATAATGTTAAGAAAATTAATATACAAACAGCAGACTGAGAAAATATGCCAAACACGTATCTAATAAAGAGCTTGTATTCATATTTTCAAAAGAAATTTATAACTCAATAAAAAATACCCCAGTAAAAAAGTGGGCAAAACATATGAGCTAACATTTCACCCAAGGTATATATAAATAGGTACATGAAAATGACTATCGTTAGTCATTAGGAAAATGTAAACTAAAAAGACCATAGGGTACTATTTTATATCTGCTACAATAACAAAAATAAATAAGATAGAAAATAACAAGCATTAGGAAGGATGTGGAGAAATGGGAACTCTCATACATTGGTGGATGGAGTGTAAGATGGTGCAGACACTTTGGAAAATAGTTTGGCGGTTTCTCAAAAACTTAAATATAGGACTTCCATATGACCCAGCTATTCTGCTCCTAGGAATCTGTCCAAGAGAAATAACAACAGGTCTACGCAGAGAGCCACTCATGAATGTTCTTAGCGGCATCATTTCCTGGAGCCTGAAACTGGACACAACCTAGCTGTGCGTCAGCTAAAAAGTGGATTGAGAAAATGCGATATAGCTGTATGCTGGAATACTATTCAGCCATAAAAAAGCAAACTACCTACATATGCTACATCCTGCGTGAAACTCAAATTCATTATGCTAAGAGAAACCACACACACAAAAACACATATTGTATAAATCCATTTATATGAAATGTTCACAAAGGGCGAAAGTGTAGAGAAAGCAGGTTAGCGGTTAGCTGATGCTTGAAGTAGGACTAGAAGTAAACTCGAAATGGATTTGAGGGATCTTCTTGGAAGAGTGAAAATGTTATAAAAGCAATTTATGGTGACGGTTGCTTTCCATAAATTTTGCTTATTTTGCTCAGTAAAATAAGTAAAAAATAGTCACTTAAATACACTTGAAATTGGTGTATTTTTTTGTCACACCATACATGCCTCAATAAAGCTGTTAAAAAAAGTGACAATTGGGAGACTGAGGCAGGAGGATGGCTTGATTCCAGGAGGCTGAAGCTGTAGTGAGCTATGTGGTACCACTGCACTCTAGCCTAGGTGACAGAGTAAGATCCTATCTCTAAAAAATACAAAATAAATAAACAAACAAAAAATAGTGAAAAGGCACTGCCTATCACTTTCAGACATTGGACCCTGTGTTGTCTTTAACTGCTACCAGAGAAAATCTTGTCCTTTCTTCCAAGTACCCCCATGTAACGATCGAACAAATGACAACACCACATTCTGTATCCCTCATTACCCGTGCATCCAAAATAAGCTAGGTGATCGCCTCATTCTCAAATTTTATGAAAAGGTGGAAGAGAAAGAATGAAAAAAGCATGAGATTGGAAACAAGCATGTCCCATTACTAAGGGGTGTCCATTCTGACCTTGCTCCTGCTCCACCCACCACAAACCTTTCCTACAGGGTTGCAATCTATCAGGAAAGAGTAAGAATTTATGGTTGCTTGAAGAACTACGTTTCCTAATAGATTGCAACCCCACAGGCAAGGACCACCTCACATTTAGAGTTGAATCTTCCATGGTGCTTTTCTTCTACAGGGTATTTAGTAAATGATATGACCATTAGCAGAAGAAAGAAAGGGAATTCCAGAAGTGCCAAAGTGAGGGAAAAAACTGAAACAAGGAGAAAAGTTCAAGTTTAGGTGTCAAACCCAAGGATTTTTATGTGAGAGAAAGGCATCCACGTGGGAAATGAGAATGGAATTGGACGTGGACCAAAGGGGAATGAGTCCAGGGTTCCACACCTGGACCTTGGAGATAGTGTTATTTGCTGGAGTGGAGAGTTAGGGAAAGTAAAAAGCTTCTCAAAGACAATGTTCAATCTTTTCATTTTAATTCAGAAAATCCAAGGTCTAAGTCCTTGAGTAAGAGAGAATAAGGCAATAAATAATACACTACATTGGAAATCAAGCCTGAAGATTTAAACTAGATAATTCTCATAGAAGTTACAAGATTAATTGCCCCAATTTCAGACAGGTTTGTGATATAGTAATAACTTTGATTTTTCCTTGGAGAACCCGTTCTTGAATTTCTAACATCTTACTGGATCCCCTTCATTTATTTCCTCCAAATCATGCCTGATACATGCATGCTCCTATTAGTCAATTGCTTTATACCATATCTGATTACAACTATCGGAACCTATAGGATTTTCTAATGATAATCCGGCAGACATAAAGTCTAGTTGGCATTTATATTTCACCTCTTATAGAAATCCTATGGCGTTATTTAAAGCTCTGCTGTAGCTCTGAGCACAACCTGTTTGATATAATGGTCTGTCTTGCCTGACACACCGCAAGCTTCCAGAATGGAAGTGCTAGAGACTAAACTTTTGTCTACCACCCCAAAAAATGCATCTGTGGAAACCCTAATCTCCAATGTGGTGGCTTTGTGTGGCATTCATATTTAGATGAGGTGCTGGGATTGGGCCCCCATGATGGGATAAATGCATTTATAAAAAGAAGAGACAGGCCATCTCTCTGTTTCCTCACATGCACCACAGAAAACCCATTTGAGGCCATAACCAGGAAGAGGGCTCTCACCAGCGCTCAACCAAACTCGCGTCCTGATCTCAGACTTCCAGCCTCCAGAACCGGGAGAAATCAATGTTTGTTGCTTAAGCCACACAACCTATGGTAATTTGTTACAGCAGCCTGAACTGACTAAGAAAAGAAAGATAGTGTCGGATTCAACTTTCTGTCTCCACAGTGCCTACATCGTTCCTGATCAACAGAACTTTCCCATGTCAGAAAGAGAACTTGCTGGGTATGTAGGAACATAGTGGGTTCATTTGTGGCTTCAAATGTTTTCTGGACTTATGGTTATTTTTGTTTGGCTATTGGGTAGGTTGTAAGAGGTAAAATGCCATTTTTTCAATGGCATTTTTAAATTTCTTATAATTATGACCAGGATTGGGAAATAAATAATCTGTGAGTTTTATCTCAAAAAAAGATGTGACTTACGTAATAAAATAAGTGCTGCAGTTGGATGTTGAGTTGGGGGCAAGGGGTGTGAAATGCTCAAGTAGGTGTATGCAGCTCATAATCAGAGACACAAGCACAGCTTAGAGACTGATCTGGGAGTCAGCAGAGAATTAGAATTCAAAGCCATGTAAAGGGCAGATTGTTGATTGGAGCATGTGTTTTAGGACCCTACGAAGAGGACCAAAGCTGGAAGCCTCTGAGACTGCCCACACTGAAGAAACTGGCAGTGGAAGAGGAGGAGAGAAAAGATGAGATGACATGGGTGATAAGGTACGAGAAGACCCAGGAGGAAGTCCTCTGAGGGAGATCAAGAGAGAGAAAACAATTCCAAGAAAGAGGGACTGATGGTCAGTGTCAAATTCTGCACAAGTTGTCTAGAATGCAGACTGAAAATTCACCTTTATGTTTGAGGAAAAAAAGAGTTCAGAAGGAATGACGTATTGTCTGTGTCTGGATAAAGAGAAAAGACACAGGAGAATGGATGAAGCAGCCTCACAGTGGGCTTGGGTTTTCCGAAGATGTACCACAGCAACAAAACCTCAGTGGAAGGATTTGGGGACTTTGCCAGCCAAGGACCACAATATGAAGAAATGAAATGCAGCATAGTTGAAGAATTGAGGCTGCTGGTAAGGAGGCCTTCATGTGAAGAATGTCTAGGAAGGAAGAGTCCCAGAGAGCTGAAGCCATTCCAGTCACACAGGTCTGTGGGCACCACAACAGTCACCTCCATGGGAGGAGGGACAGCAAGCGTCATGGGATGTGGGCCGGTGAGGCCTGAGGTTGTCCTGACATGTGACATCAGAAGTGCAGAAATCGGGCCATGGACTTAAGAATCAGCTCCATTGTAAAGGGAAAAGATCAAGCCGTCTAAAGCAAGAAAGGAGATACAGCCTGGAAATGATAGCTGAGCTGCAGGAAAACCGTCTCAATGCATAGGCAAAAGAGTGGAGGCTGATAAGAGTTGGCTGTGAAAGGGAAGATTTCTTAATTTTTTTTTTTTTTTGGTATTGTGGTTTTAATTTGAATTATCTCTACCAAAAAAAAAAAAAAAAAAAAGTCCAACAGGGATCTGTTACCTAGACAGAAAGCCACCTGCAATCACTGAAGATGGGAAGAGAAACTAGAACATGTGAGAAAATGGTGAAGGAAGATGTAGAAGCATAAGAATGCAATGTGAACATGTGAGACTGTACACTGCAATATTCTGCAGTGGGCAGGTCTGATAACATACTAAGGAGCTTTAAGCTTTCTAGGAAGTTTCTAGGCTTTGTGCTTGCTATACAGACTTTTCAGTGTGGAAAAGGCACAACCAGAGGCTAGTACAGGATGCTGTGCCTGCCCTCACAGGGGCAGAGCAAGGGTGAGGGCATTTTGTGGGAAAGCTTGGTAGATGACTGGGTTTAAAAGACCACACAGGCAAAATGAGAATAATAGCCTATCATGTCGATGTTGATTTGCTAACAGTAGCTCCTTAATGGGGAGTTAAGGGTGGAGGTGGGAAGTACAGTCTTGCATCACATAAGGGTATTTTAGGTAAGCACAGACCATATATATGTCAGTGGTCCCATGACATTATAATGAAGCTGAAAAATATCTTCCTATTGTCTGGTGACGTTGGAGCCCTCCTGACACTGTAGCACAATGCCTGACTCACCTGTGTGTAGTGATGCTGGTGAAAGCAAATCTACTGTGCTGCCAGTCCTGTAAAAAGTCTAGCCCATTCAATTATGTACAGTACATAATAATAATAAAAATGATTGATTATGCGACTGGTTTCTATATTTGCTGTACTCCACTTTTAATTATTATTTTAGATTGTACTTCTTCTGCTTGTACAAAAAATAGTTAATTGTAGAAGAGCCCCAGGCAGGTCCTTCAGGAGACACCAGAGGAAGGCATTGTTGTCAGGGGGTGACAACTCCGTGTGTCTTACTGCCGGTGAAGACCTTCCAGTGGGACACGATGTGGAGGTGGAAGACAGTGATGCCGATGATCCCGACCCTGAGTAGGTCTAGGGGAATATGTGTATTTGTGTCTTCACTTTTAACAACACAAGTTTAAAAATAAATAAATAATAATTGTAAAACTATTTAAAAAGCATATAGCTAAAGATATAAAGGAAAAATATTTGTGTATAGCTGTACAGTGTGTTTAAGTTATGTTACTATAAAAAAGTCAAAAAGTTAAAATAATTGTAAAAGTTTGTAAATTTAGAAAGTTACAGTAAGCTAAGATTATTTTTAAAAAGTTACAGTAAGCTAAGATTAATTTGTTATTACAGAAATAAAAATGTATTTGCATAGCTAATGCAGCCTAAGTGACACGTGTTTCTAAAGTCAACAGTAGTGTACAGTGATGGCCCAGGACTTCACATTCACGCACCATTCACTTACCAAGAACAACTTCTAGTCCCGAAAGCTCCATTCATGCTAAGTGACACATACAGGTGTACCATTTTTTCACTTGTATGCCATATTTTGACTGTACCTTTTGTGTGTTCAGATATGTTTAGATACACAAATACTGACCATCGTGTGACAATTGCCTGCAGTAGGCAGTTCAGTAACCTGCTGTACAGGTGAGTGGCCTCACAGCAAACAGGCTATCCATATAGCCAAGTGTGCCACCCAGGTGTGAGGAAGTACTTTATGATGTTTGCACCAGAATGCAGTCACTTAATAATACATGTATCAGAATGTTTCTCATCTTTAAGTGAGGCGTGAAAATGATTCTCTTTTTCTAGGTAGTTTCAGTGTCTGCTGTAGAGAAAATGAAATAATAAATATGGAAATCAGGGAAAATCTAAGGAGAGAGGCCGTTCAAAGGACAAGGGCTGAGCTAAATTACAAAAGATTCAATGGTACACTCACTGGCTCCAGCATCCCTGTAGGAAGTAGCTGCAATGGAAGAAAACTGTTGACCAGTGTTGACATGAACAGAGACTCCACAAGTCACTGAGGTTATTTCTGGTTTTCGCCCCCTTAACAGATTGGGCTGGAAAGTCAGGTGAGAGATGTCAGATTTGGCCATCCAGCTGTCATTCACTGTAACATTCAGAAAAACAACCTGGACTTCTGCGTTATTTTTAAAACCTGGGGAACAAATGAATACTCCTTTATATCTGACGCCGAAGACAACTTGATTAATTAGAATGGAAGAGTTTAAACTCAAATTAACTTCTGAAATTTAGATTCTCGTTCAAAATAATGCCAAATGCAATAATGTCAAGGAGACCAGAAACAATGGAATGGGGAGCAAGTTCTGAGAAGGCTATTTTGATATTTGAGAATATTGCTTCTTATCATGAGTATTCACATGACTTGCTTTCTTCAAACAGTTATAATCCTGAGCTCCATCTGAAAGTACCACAAACATTCTAATTATTCTTCGATATTTTCAAAGAACTCAAAGAGGTCAGATTTGATTTGCGGCTGTGTGAAAACTGCCTTGTGTTTTACCTTGCTTTCGTTTGAGAACGTTAATGTGGTAATTCCAACGTTAACAGGAAAAGAAAGTCGTCTTGATTTTCTTGATACATATTTTGCTTACATTATCTCTCACCTCTTGGTTTTCTACTATTTCAATGTCTTCTTACCTCTAATGTATAAGAGTGCACAAAAATAATGGCTCAATGAATTTAGTCTTGTGGATAAGCAGGATACATTTACCTTCATTCTAGAATGAAGCCCGGATAATCATCAAATCCTAGCCTGCCATTCAATCCTCAACCTACCAGTGGAAAGATGACTTCAGCCAGTCCCGAGTAGTTGTGTTGTGTCAATCCTGCATCTCAAATACTAACTGCTGGCTCTGGGCAGTTTGGGTTGGCTAATGTTGTCCCATTAGTATAAAATTTCACACTGGACATACACTTGAGAGGATGCTTTCTCTGTAGAATGAGTCATTCTAAAGATTTTCAATACTGTATCTACAGGAATTCTGAATGGTAATTGTTACCATTGACTCCAGTCCCAGTTGGTTGAGGTCGCCCCAAGTGGCTGTCGCTTCCCCACACTTTCAGGCTGTGCTGGCTTGGAGGCATGCAGGAAAGGCAGTCAGAGAAGGGGAAGAGAAGAAAAACGCCTGGAGTAGAGGCGTGAACACGCGATGATGCTGAATTTCCACAGAACCATTTACTCTACCTGTAGCTGAAGTCAGTGAAACCAAAGGGATATGGTACAAGACATTGGGGTGTGTTTTAGTTTCACTTACTTTTTCTAAAATGTAATGATTCCTTCCTATCTGCTTAAGGGGTTCTCATTTTCTTTTGGAAGCGTTTAATTACGTCTTGGATTTTCATCTCATTTCTTAGTGCTTTGGCTTTTACTTCAAAAATTTTAATTTTTAGATTAAACCTCCAATTTCAATCTTCCATATCAATCATATGTCTTCCTTTCATTTTATCTTTTTTGCTTCATATTTGAGAAAGTGTACCAAGTTTGTCCTCTATATCAATAATTCAATTTTCTCTAATTCTATTCTTAGAGTCTCCAGTGAAGATTTAAATTCTCATATTTTTCTTTTATGTTTTCCTTAATAACCCATCACCCTTTTAACCCATTACATCTTATATATATATAAAAAAAATATATAAATATATATATAAAATATATATATAAAATATATATAAGATGTATATATAATATATATAAGATATATATATATATATATCTTTTTTTTTTTTTTTTTTTTGAAACAGTGTCTTGCTGTTTTGCCCAGGCTGGAGTGCAATGGGGTTATCTCGGCTCACTGCAACCTCTGCCTCCTGTGCTCAAACGATTCTTCTACCTCAGCCTCCCAAGCAGCTGGGATTACAGGTGCCTGCCACCACACCCAACTAATTTTCGTATTTTTAGTAGAGATGTCATTTCACCATGTTGGTCAGCCTGGTCTTGAACTCCTGACCTTGTGATCTGCCCAGCTAGGCCTCACAAAGTGCTGGGGCTACAGGCATGAACCACCGCACCTGGCCCCTACTGACTTTTCTTTCCTTAAGGCCTGATTCTCAATTTCAAAGAGAAGCTCTGTTTTTGCATTATATTGAGAATGACAAACACAAACACATTCTTCTACAAAAGAGGTTGATTCATTTATCAAGGCATGTTTATGTGTATGAACCTCCTCGGGGCCTTAAGGATGATGTTCTTTTTCTATTTTTTTTTCTGACTTTTTTTCAACAAATAAGATCTTTGCAAATTAGATATTTTTTATCGAAACAAAATGTTTGCTGTAGCACTACACAAACTGGCCAGAGATCATCAGCCATAAAATCTAGTGCCACATTATAGAAATACTTCTGTACATTATGCAATTTTAATACAATGAAATAATACATGCATATCCAAAATATAATTATAAAGTCTCTATAAATATGAGACATATTTATGGCATACTGTTAAGTGAAAGTAAAAGGACCAAAAGAGAAAGACCCATGTACTCGGAAATTCCGAAGACAAAAAAGTCTTCTGCTTGCCTGGTGAAGAGTGGGTGTATCAGTGTTATTTCTTTACATTTTTCTATTACATAGTTCATATTATATTTTTAGTATTTTAAAAAATACATGTCTGCATGTCAAATATAAAGTTGCTTCAATGGCACAATCACAATTTTAGATTATTGCTGTGGGAATGATGACTGTGGAGAGGGAGCTTCTAGCTTGGATTCTTCAGACTTGGATTTAGCAATTTTTAATCTATTCTGACTGCAGGGAATTCACACGTGATCATTTGCTGCTTCTCCTTCACAATTTTCCTCCTTACTTGCCAAAAAGAAAAGTAAACTGAACCTCTGGTCTAACGATGACTTTGTCTCAGAGGTGTTCAACTAATTATATAGCTAACAAAATTATTGTGATTTAGAATTTCTCTGGTTTAGAGGAGTAGTAGCAAGATTAAGTACATCCATTCAGATAAAACATAATAAACTCTCCACTGGGTAGCTGTTTCTTCACTTGTTAAAAATACTGGAGTTGTTATTGATCTCCAAGATTCCTACAGTTTTGCCATTCTGTGAATCTAATTACTGAATTTTTTATTACCTGTAACTAAAAATGAATGATAATATAAATATAAGAAGATAGAACTTGATCAAAGTTTCAGAGGTTTGATAAAGTTCAGATAGGTAAATGGTTAAGAAAATACAGTGTATGCTTAAGATATAAATTATCATGTAAATGAAAGATTGTTTCAATAAAGAAAATGCTACCCATATTGTTTATATTTTACATAATCAAAACACTTTTAAAAATCTTCTAAATGTATACATGACAAAACTTGTAATTTCTTCTTTGCATGTTTCTTCTTCCTAGTCTCATCAGTGGAGACAAAAAGGAAAACATATGTTTTATTAACTGAATTTATTATTTAATAATTCATTTTCACGTTGTAAATCACAACATAATAATGTTCACTTCTTTCCATAAATATTGCTTTCTTTCCTAAAAGACACATGCATTTAAAATTTTATAAATGGGATGGTTGAGTAACCCAGAAATGTTAGTGTTTGCAAATTTGAATAGTTAAAAAAAAAAAAAAACTTGACCCGTAGTTGCCATCACTGTTGTTTCAAATGACTGTCTTTTTCTTTCATTTCACCATATTGGGTGAAAACAAAAGGGAATGTAGAATGTATAAATAATTCTGTGAAGAATTCCTATCTCTGTCTTACATTTCCATTATATTGTTACTATCTTAGTTTAGTTATATTTGAAACAAAGTTGAAAGGAATAAGTTTTTCAATTAAAGATAAAATTGTATCTCTTATAAACAGGGCTCCCTTCTTCATATTTCCCTATTATCACTGATTTAGGTTTGGAGAGGCAATGCATGTGCTTCTGTAAATAATTTCCACCCTGTGATATAATTGGAAGCAACTACAGTGTTCAACTACTGAGAGCATAATAGGAAGTAGTGACCTATCTGTTAACTTCGTACAGAAACCTACTCCACTGTCTTCCAAAGAACAAACCTCCAACTGTTAATGCAGGCGAGCTCTCTTGAAGAAATAAATATTATTTATTGGAAGGACCAACTGATAAATTATTTCCTAAACCCTTGTATATTTGCAGGTAACTCTATGAGCAGAAGCATGATGATTTGAGTAACTTTGACAATTAAAGATACATAAAAATAGAATTTTGAAGCATGAAGACTTATTCTTTCCATTTCATATTTTAATAGAAATCTATCTCGTGGTCAGACATTCAAAACAAACTAACAAAAACCTCAAGCTACTTCTGAATTCTTTGTCTTGCTGTTTTTAAAAACCCAGTAATTAGCATAAAATGCATTTGCGATTCATCTACACTGTTGAGTGTCTGAACAGCTCGTTTCTTTTTATTGTTGAATAGTATACTATGGTATGGGTGCTCCACAGTCTGTTCATCAGTTCTTCAGTTGAGGCACATTTGAATCTTTCCAGTTTTGGCAATTATTAATATAATCACTATGCATGTACAGGTTTTTATGTAATGATAGGTTATCATTTCATGTAGGCAAATACTGATGAGTGGGATTACTCAGCCACATAATAAATATATTACACTGAACATTATAAGAAACAGCCAAGCTTTGCCCAAGAGCTAAAAGGTGTTCCTATTAGCAATATATGTGAATTCCAATTACTCCATATCCTTGTCAGTACTTGGAATTGTCCATCATTTTAAAATTTTAATCATTCTATTATGTGTACAGTAGCATCTCACTGTGATTTTAATTTGCATTTCCCTAATGACTAATTGTGTTGAATATCTTTACATGTGCTTTTTTTCATCCATGTATCTTACATTGTGAAGTCTGTTCAAAATTTTTATGCATTTATTAGTTTGTTTTCTCTTTTTAAAAAAATTATTTTCATAGGTTTTTGGGGAACAGATGGTATTTGGTTACATGAGTAAGTTATTTAGTGTTGATTTGTGAGATTTTGGTGCACTCATCACCTGAGCAGAATACATTGAACCCAATTTGTAGTCTTTTAACCCTCACCTCCTTCCTACCCTTTCCCTTAGAGTCCCCAAAGTCCATTGTATCATTCTTATGCCTTTGCATTCTCATAGCTTAGTTCCCACTTATGAGTGAGAACATACAATGTTTGGTTTTCCATTCCTGAGTTACTTCACTTAGAATAATAGTCTCCAATCCCATCCAGGTTGCTGCAAATGCCATTAATTCATTCCTATTAATGCCCGAGTAGTATTTCACTGTATATATACCACAGTTTCTTTATCTACCTGGTGATCGATGGACATTTGTGCTGCTTCCACATTTTTGCAATTGTGAATTGTGCTGCTATAAACATGCATGTGCAAATATCTTTTTCGTATAATGTCTTCTTTTCCTCTGGGTAGATGCACAGTAGTGGGATTGCTGGATCAAATGGTAGTTCTACTTTCAGTTCTTTAAAGAATCTCCACACTGTTTTCCATAGTGGTTGTACTAGTTTACATTCCCATCAGGAGTGTAGAAATGTTCCCTATTCACCAAATCCATGCCAACATCTATTCTTTTTTGATTTTTTGATAATGGCTATTCTTGATTTGTATATCTTCTTTTGAGAATTGTCTATTCATGTCCTTAGCCCACTTTTTGATGGGATTGTTTTCTTTCTAATTTGTTTGAGTTGCTTGTAGATTCTGGATATTATTCCTTTGTGAGATATATAGATTGTGAAGATTTTCTCCCACTCTGTGGGTTGTCTGTTTGTTCTACTGACTGTTTCTTTTGCCATGCAAAATCTCTTTAGTTTAATTAAGTCTCATTTATCTTTGTTTTCATTGCATTTGCTTTCGGGCCCTTGGTCATGAAATCTTTGCCTAAGCCAATGTCTAGAAGGGTTTTTCCGATGTTATCTTCTAGAATTTTTATGGTTTCAGGTCTTGGATTTATGTCCTTGATCCATCTTGAGTTGAGTTTTGTATAAAGTGAGAGATGAGGATCCAGTTTCATTCTCCTACTTGTGGCTTGCTGGTTATTCCAGCATCATTTGTTGAAGATGGTATCCTTTCTCTACTTTATGTTTTTGTTTACTCTGTCAAAGTTCAGTTGGCTGTAAGGGTTTGGGTTTATTTCTGGGTTCTCTATTCTGTTTCATTGCTCTATGTGCCTATTTTTCTACCAGTACCATGCTGTTTTGAGGACTATGGCCTTATAGCATAGTTTACAATCAGGTAATGTGATGCCTCCAGATTTATTCTTTTTGTTTCATCTTGCTTTGGCTATGTGAGCTCTTTTTTGGTTCTTTATGAATTAGAGGATTGTTTTTTCTAATTCTATGAGGCATCATGGTGGTATTTTGATGGAAATTGTGTTGAATGTGTACATTGCTTTTGGCAGTATGTTCACTTTCACAATATTGATTCTACCCATCCATAAGCATGGATGTGTTTTCATTTATTTGTGTTGTCTATAATTTCTTTCAGCAGTGTTTTGTAGTGTTCCTTACAAAGGTCTTTTGCCTCCTTGGTTAGGTGTATTTTTAAGCATATATATATATATATATATATATATATAGCAGCTATTGTAAAAGGGGTTGAGTTCTTGATTTGATTCTCAGCTTGGTCGCTGTTGGTGTGTAAGAGAGCTACTGATTTTTGTTTATTAATTTTGTATCCAGAAGCTTTGCTGAATTATTTTGTCAGTTCTGGGAGCTTTCTGGAGGAGTCATTAGGGTTTTCTAGGTATACAAACTTATCATCAGCAAACAGTAACAGTTTGACTTCCTCTTTACCAATTTGGATGCCCTTTATTTCTTTCCTTTGTCTGATTGCTCTGTCTAGGACTTCCAGTACTATGTTGAATAGAAGTGGTGAGAGTGGGCATCCCTGTATTGTTCCAGTTCTCAGAGGGAGTGCTTTCAACTTTTCCCTGCTCAGTATTATGTTGGCTGTGTATTTATCATAGGGCTTTTACCACATTGAGATATGTTCCTTGTATGCCAATTTTGCTGAGGGTTTTAATCATACAGGGATGCTGGATTTTGTCAAATGCTTTTTCTGTGTCTATTGAGATGATCATGGGATTTTTGTTTTTAATTCTGTTTATGTGGTGTATCACATTTATTGATTTGTGGATGTTAAACCATCCCTTGAATATTCTTTATATATTCTGGATACAGGTCTTTCATACAATGTGTGATTTAAAAATATTTTTTCCAATGTATAGCTGCCCTATTTTTCTTTCAATAGTATATTTTAAAGAGTAGATGTTCTTTCTTTTGATGAGATTCAATTTATCATTTTTAATAGATGATTTTTTAAAAATTATATCTAATCTAAGTTCAAATCATAAGATTTCCTCCTATGTTCTCAACTAGAAATTTTATAATTTTCAGTTTTGTATTTAGGTCTATGATCCTTGTAGAGTTAATTTTTGTGTAGAGTGCAAAATATTGATTGCGGTTCCTTTTATTACATATGGAAATCTGATTGTTCCAGCATCATTTGTAAAGAGACTATCCCATCTCCATTGAATTGCCTTTTGCCTTTACTCCTTAGATAAAAATCAACTGGTCATATATGCTTGATTACATATCTGGATTCTATTTATGTCCATTGATCTATATGTCCTCTCTTTCTGTAATATCAGTCTTGAGTGTTGTAGCTTTACGTTAAATCTGGGCATCATTGTGAGTCCTCCTAACTTTGTTTTCTCTTTTTCAATTTGTATTATGGGTTCTAGTTACTTTACCTTTCTATATAAATTGATTGGAATTGTGTTGAATCTATAGACAAATTGAGAGAGTTGACAGCATTGAATCTTCCATTCTATGACAAAGTATGTATTTCCATTTAATTAGATTGTATATTATTTATTACATCAATATTTAAAACAAAATTTCAGCATACAGATTTTGTATAAATTTTTAAAGTTTTGTAACTATTTCAAGCTTATTGAACTATTGTAAATGATACCATTTTTCAAATCAATTTTCATTTCATTTTTTTTTGTGGCTAACATATTTAGATACCATTAGTTTTTCCATATTGGCATTGTACTCTCTTGCCTTTCCAAACTTAGGATTAATTCTGTTTATAGATTCTTTTTGATTCTCTTTGTAGCCAATTCATGTCATCTACAAAAAAAAAGAAAAAGAAAATGGCTGGGCGCAGTGTCTCACGCCTGTAATGTCAACACTTTGGGAGGCCAAGGCAGGCGGATCCCTCGAGGTCAGGAGTTTGAGACCTGCCTGAGCAACATGGCGAAAATGTGTCCCTACAAAAAATACAAAAATTAGCTGGGCATGATGGTGCAGGCAGCTGTAGTCCCAGCTACTTGGGAGGCTAAAGTGGGAGGATTACTTGAGTCCAGGAAATCAAGGCTGCAGTGAGTAGAGACTGTGCTGCTGCACTCCAGCCTGAACGAGACCTTGTCTCAGAAAAAAAAAGTAATAATAATAATAATAATAATAATGTTTTATTTCTTTATTTTCAATTTTCTTGTCTTTTTTTTCTTTATTGATTTATTGAACTTGCTAAGATCTCTAGTATAATGTTTAATAGTAGTAGGGCAATTTTTTTTGATGATGTCTTATATTTGGTTGAGGAAGTTTATTTCTGTTTCTAATCTACTGACTTTTAAAAGAATCATGAATTTATTTATCAAAGACTATTTCTGCATGTATCAATATAATTTCATGGTTTTTTACATTTTTTAGTTTTTTCATGATGAATTGTACAGATTGATTTTATTTTTAAATATTGAACCAGCCTTGCATTCTGAGAATAATCTCTACTTGATCATGATGCATTCTATTTTGGTGGATTTGGTTTGTTAGTATTTTGTAAGGACATTTGTGTTTATATATCTGATATATATATATATATATATATATATATATATAAGTCATATGTATATCTCACACATATATGTAAGTGATTTTATGCTATGTATCTTTTTTCTTCTGATGTATTTTTCTGGTTTTGATGTTAGTTTAATGCTAACCTCATAAAATAAGTTGGGAAGTGGTCTTTTACTTATATTTTGAAAGAATTTGTATAGAATTACTATAAATTGTTAAGGAAAATTTTTGTAGCATTTGCTAGTGAATATGTTTATGTTTCGACTTTTCCTTTGTGGAAGCTTTTTACTACAAATTCCACTTATTTAGTAGAATTAAGATTATTCAAGTTATCTAATTTTTTATTGAGTAATTTTGGTTTCATTATGTCTTTCAAGGGAATTTTTTAATTTATAATTTCATTTTATAGATTTATATTAAAAGTTCTGAATATGAGTGGCTCTCTGCCTACTCCTTTCACCACCTTCATATCTTAAGTGAATAATGCGTTCTCATCAAGAGGCCTAAAACTAATCACCAGCTGACAGCAGTTCACTTTTTGAGTTACAAAAAACTTTCCCTCTCAGGCCATTTATTTTACTGATAAGCAACCTAACTATATTATAGTTTCTAAAATATTATCTCCAAAGCCCCTAGAAGATGCATACATTTAGTCCAAAAGGTTTAATAATTCCCCAAGCTGATGTTTCCCTTTCTCCTTTGATATTGGCATAATTTGGAGTGTCCATTGTCTGTTTTATTTCATATTGGGACAAGCTGAACAGGGACTAAGGTGAAGGCAGAGAGGCATCCAAGGCAAATCATTTAAGGAGGCACTACAAATACAAGGTCAACACTTGCAGGAACCTAACAAAGAGTGTCTCCTTAAAATTTTTGTCCTAGGTGCCTTATCTAGTTCTGAACTTTTTAATGTGAATTCTTTTCTTTCCTTTTTTTTTTTTTTTTTTTTTTTGAGATGGTCTGGCTCTCAAAGGCTGGAGTGCACTGGCATGATCTCGCCTGACTGCAACCTCTGCCTCCTGGGTTCAAAGGATTCTCTTGCCTCAGCCTCCCAAGTAGCTGGGCTTACAGGCGTGTACCACCACACCTGGCTAAGTTTTGTATTTTTAGTGGAGACAGGATTTCACCATGTTGGCCAGGATGGTCTTGAACTCCTGACCTCAGGTGATCCACCCACCTTAGCCTCCCAAAGTGCTGTGATTACAGGCATCAGCCACTGTGCTGGGCCTGAATTCTTTATGTTCTCTAAAAATTCAAAATTATTTTTTAGTATTTTATCAGAAATACTGGAGGCATCAATTTAAAAGGAATGCACAGAAGATCCTTCATCACTACTTTCAACCAAGCAGTTCTGGGCTGGAGATCCTAGATCAAGCTACTGGCAGATTTGGTGTCTGGTGAGGGCTCTGCTCCTGGTTTGCAGATGGGTGTCCTCTCATTATGCCCTCGCATGGTTGAGAGAAAGATCGTCGTTCTGTTTCTTCTTAGAAGGGCACTAATTGTATTCATGAGCTCCACCCTCATGACCTAATCCCCTCCTAAAGGCCTCACCTCCTAGTATTATTATATTGGGGGTTTGGATTGCAACATATATATTTGGGGGAGTAGGCACAAACATTCAGCTCATAACATCTTGTGAATCACTTTTAATAGCAATGTTGGAACATTGCTTTAAAAATGATGCAGACCCTATTTCCATATATGCATTAGGAAATTCTTGTATTGCTATAAAGAAATATGGGAAATGGGTAATTTAAAATAAAAGAGATTTAATTGGCTCACAGTTCTCCGGGCTTTCCAGGAAGCATGGTGGTGTTGACATCTGCTTGGCATCTGGGGAGGCCTCAGGAAGCTTCCAATCATGGCAAAAGGTGAAGACAGAGTAGGTATGTCACATAGTAAAAGCAGGAATAAACGAGAGAGAGAGAGTAGGGGGGTGGTGCCAAACACTTTTAAATGACACATCTCATATGAATTCAGGGCAAGAGCTCACTTATCACCAAGGGGTTGGCCCAAACCTTTCATGAGGGATCTGCCCCCAAGATCCAAATGCCTCTGCCAGTCTCCAACATTAGGGACTACATTTCAACATGAGATCTGAGTGGGGACAAATATCCAAACTATATTAAGAAGAAACGCAGTAGTTCCCAATTTCGTCCCTCACCACCCTCCCACATACCAAATCATATATGTGAGGAGTACTTTTATATGTACAACTTGCCCTATTTAGAACTGTTCTGGAATAAGTGCATTTCCCATAGTACTATCTAAAACTCCATCCCCTGCACTTTCCTTCAAGAAAGCACATGACAATATCAATAATGCATTGCATTTTAGGAACAAAGTTAAATATCTTCTAATTTATTTTAACCATTAATAAACTGTTTTAACTCTTTTTATAACAATTATTTTTAGATCGATTCACAAGTGATTACAACACACACTACAGCAAGATGGATAATTGCTGTCCTAATGCATACGTTACTCTAAACATTATTACATACAATGATATTGCCAAGGATTTAAAATTTTGATCAGCTGTTTCAGGAAACTAGGAGCTTTTAGCTAAATGAATGAATCATGGAGAAGAGTCCCACCATTTCTCGTTCAAGATTGGTGACTCAGTGTCAGTGGGGCATGAGACTTCTATGATCTGACCTTAGAATGACCCCTTTTTATTGTGGAACAAGGTTTTAAGCTAGGCCATTCCCCTGGAGCCATAAAGGATTGACTAGGGAAGATTGCACTGAGCTTTGCTATGAACAGAGCTGCTGCATTTTTGTGATTTTTCCCCAGTCTGTGGTTTTTCCTGAGCCTGTATCCAGACAGTGGTCATTCCAAGTCCAGCTTGGCTGTCTGTTACAGCTTCTGTTTGACTATGTCTTTATACTCTTGCCTTATTAAGTTATAAAATTGTTTATTGCTTTACTGTCTCAGCTCAAAGGTGAATAACAAAACCCCAAGCACATGTCAGCCTTGGAAATCTAGTATTGACCTTCCTGGGCCCTCAGTGCTTGCTCATTTCCCATACCTAGCATTTATGTTTCCAACGCTTCATCTACACCTTCATTCACTACTACCTATATGTCATTTGCCTTATTATCTATGGTAAGTATACCGAGTTCTAGTAAAATAGTGTTTCAAGCGCAAGTTTACACATTCCTTATATTAACTTTACTTCAATACTTTCCATTTCTTTTTTGCTTCAGAACCAGGAGTTGAAAATATTTACATTTGTCTTTTAAAGAGGTTATAAAGTTGTCACAAGGACATGGGACGTGCTGGCTATTTTTCCCTTTTTACTATTTTATGGCATCCAATTAGGTGGATAATAAAATTCTTATTTTACTAATGAGTAGTCCAAGACTTCAGGAATAAAAGTACCATGCTTAATGTCACACAACTAACAAGAGGCAGAACCAGTATTTAAATATAAATATGTCTTATTTCGAAATTTGTTTGTTTTACCAAATCCTGTAGCTCTTTCCAAGACTCCTAACCTTTACCTTTTCTTTCTACCCCTAAGAATACATACGATTTTCACATATGAAGTCTCTTTTTAACCTTTTGCTAGTTAATTAGTGAAGCAAAATGCAATGAATTTTGCAAAATGTCATGCAAAAAATGAAGCAGAACAGAGAATCAGGAAATGTTAAACCATGGTTAGTAGCATTGCATATCAGCATTGGTTTGATTGTAATTTCATTGTTCTGGACTCTCACTTATTTAGTTGGTGTCCCTGAGGCCTGCAGTCCTTCCCGGTGCTGAGAGTGGAGCTTCCCAGGCTTTCATTCTCTCCAGGACCTCAACCTTCCTTGTTCCATGTACAGACATAATAAGCCCTTTCCACTTATCTTTTGTAAGAAATTGTATTCTTTCCCACAGGTGAGACCTAGAGAAACATTTGAGTCCTCTTTGATCATGTCCTTAGTCATTTCCCACTCCTGATAATGTGTTTGTAAGATTAATATGAGAACTTCAGTAAGACTGCACTTGAAGGGGTGCAGCTACATACACCAAGCTTATGTGTCACTGGTGAGGAATCTATAAAGCACTGACATGAGTGGAGTGATTTCCATTTCTCTTCAGCAGCCATCTCATGTCAAAGACCATCTGGCAATTCAAATCCTGAGTTATTAAGGCTACAGAATTATGGCCATATCTAGTTTCTATGCACAGCCTTTCCCTGAGTAGAAGGCACAATTAATTACCAGATCAAAATTGGGCTGGGATTTGCTTTGTAAACTGCTAAGCAGTTTAACTGGGTTGTAGAGAAAGACTCTATATGACATTAAATGACCTTCCTAAAAGCTTATTTCTCCCCCAACTGCTCATGTTGGAATCAATTTCAGGAGTCATTCACAATGAGTGGTTTATTAGCTTTCTAAATGCATTTACTACATGCCAGATGTCCAGCTCACACCAGCCTGCTGCTTGCCTTTCACTGACCCCTTCGATGAATGCTATGGACTTGGATCCAGCGCCAAGGAAACACGTCACAGAGCAGTGTGTGGTTGGCATACGAAGCTCCACCGAGGAAGAAGATATTACCCAGGTGTGGGCAAAGAGAATGACATTACCAAGCAAGGTCATAATGATGACGAAAAATAGATTTTTCCAGGTTGAATTTAGAAATACATTGTTTTCTCAGAATTCTCAGTGTGTTTCATGCATTTAAAAATTCCTTTGATTAGAACCAAATTGATTAAAACTAAATGTAGAAAAGACCTTCTTGACAGTTCCAGGGCTATTCTATAGCTGGCTTGAATTTGATTTTTTAAAAATATCTCATTAATCCAAAATGTTCTGCATAAGAGATCTGTACATCTGTTTCTTCACTTATATGATTGTATAATTATCATTTATTTTCAGTAGGTCATTCTGAACAAAATGCAAGTTAACCATTAAACGATTTCTGCATTTGAATATGACATATTTTCATAAAAAGACATGGCTTAAATAGTACTTCTCATCAACCAAGTATCTTGATTCTTTAATACGTTTACTAAGAGAACTAACCATTGCCCTGATTTTCATGAAAAGAAAAAAATCAAATTATTGGTTTTCTCCTTCATATTGCCTTTCTATGCACAAATGACAATATAGCCATTGTTCAGATTCTCCTAAAAAGTTTAATTGACAATGGCATCAAAATTATTCAAATATTCTTAAAAAATATGTGTGTGACAGTATAAGCAACGGTGGAACTGGTCAAAATAATTAAGGATTATTAAATATTTACTATGAAATAAATGCAAATGCATTCAAAATACATAGAAAAATATTGGTTAAATATAATTTTGCAATAAAGATGACAAATGCTTTATTTGTACCTTTTATTATGTTATTACTATAATAAGTACAAATGTAAAATATGTATTTATTTTGTAGCAATAGATTATAAAAGGGTAAAGGTAGGCATCAATAAATAGAGGTAAAATGAAACATCCACAGAATGCAAATAAATACAAATGCAACATTTCTAATATCAAACATCACATCTGACTGTTTTCCTGATGTCACAATGAGACATTTTCTTTATATCTGTTGGGTCTAATAAAATGCGATAGTTAATAATCATATTTTTTGGATGGCATGGGGCAAACTGAACTATGTAGTAAACCATAATGAGCATTGTTAGACTGTTTCTAAATTTCACAGGGAAACAAATTACTTTGTTGGTTGCTAACTTGCCATGCCCACACAGGTACTTTGTCAAAACTTCTTAATTGTGATGATAAAAATTTGGAAATTATTCAGATTAATGTGAATATGTTAAAGTTGTTTTTCAACAACAGTAAGTAAAAAACATATATATAAAACAACATATCTAATATATATGTAATATAATTGTAATATATGTAATATACATGTACTGACTCACGCAATTGTGGAGACTGAGAAGTTCCATAGTCTATCTGCAAGCCGGAAAACCATCAAAGCTGGTGGTATAATTTGGTCCCAGTCCGAAGACTTGAGAACTGGGATCTCTGATGCCTGAAGGAAGACACAAGATGGAAGTCCCAGCTCAAAACAGATAGAAAATTCACCCTTCCTTTACATTTTTCTTCTATTCGTGTTCTCAGGGGTTTGGGTGAGGGCCATCCACATTGGTGAGGATAGATATTGTTTACACCGTCTACCAATTCATGTGCCAATTTCTTCCAGAAACACCCTCACAGATATACCCAGAAATAATGTTTTACCAGCTGTCTGGGCATCCCTTAGACTAGTCAAGTTGACACATAAAATTAACCATCACTCCAAGTAAAACTCGTTTTGCCTTCTCTGGAAATATTTAAGGAGAGAAAAGTAACACTGAGCAGAACAGTATAGAGGAAAGAGCCATGCGCATCACAAAAGCCTACGAATCACATTTGTGAGCCATCACTTACTTGTCTGCAAAATGGATGGGATGGCAGGGCTGTGGTGAAGCATAGATACAACATACAGACATGACCTAGCTTTGTGCCATGCATCTAGATCCTTAATGATGACAGTGAGATAAAGATTACTTATATCAAACAGTTCTTGGACTTTTCCCTGACTCTCATCAGTGAAGTGCATCCTAGCTTAACCTCCTAGTCCTGTTTCCCTTCCTTGCTCTCCATGCCAGACAAGGTTCTCATGACCACATGAAACACAACCGCAAGAAAAGGAGAGGTGAAGAAAGGCAGGAGGTAGCAGGCCTAGGAGTGAAGGTGAGGTTGGGCATGTGGGTTCAGGAAAGGCATGAATGTGACTACCATATATGAAGAAAGAAGGGAGAGAGAAGACCTAAGCATGATTGCTGTGGTCTGCTTACATTCTTTATGCTGTTTGTAAAAAGTAAGTGAAGGGTACGTTACTGTAAAATTGCTTTTGGTTCCTGGAACATGGTCTTTGGGATTCATCACTGCTCTGAGACTGAGTTACGTAGATCGTGACTTCACTAGCATTACAATGCATATAGTCATTATTTTCCAGAAGAACTTAAGTGTGCTTCTATCTTCTGCTTTGACATACATGGAGTAGACCTTTCCCATTCATTTTTCTTTTTTTCTTTTTCTTTTTTTGAGACGGAGTCTCACTCTGCCAAACAGGCTGAAGTGCAGTGGTACGATCTTGGCTCACTGCAACCTCTGCCTTCCAGTTTCAAGCTATTCTCCTGCCTCAGCCTCCCAAGTAGCTGGGATTACAGGTGCCCACCACCACGCCTGGCTAATTTTTGGTTTTTTAGTAGAGATGGGGTTTCACCATGTTGAACAGACTGGTCTCAATCTCCTGACCTTGTGATCCACCCGCCTCGGCCTCCCAAAGTGTTGGGATTGCAGGCGTAAGCCACCGCGCCTGGCCTCCCATTCATTTTTCATACCCAGATCCTTCTTATCTCAGAAAGTCCAGCTACCATGCCTTCCACGACGCTCTCCGTCCCGGATTTATCTATGTGATGGAAATATTTTGCACAAACTTCCTTTGTGTTTGATCTCTACCTATGTACAATCAGATTCTTCAGAGAAGAGCCTGAGCTGGAAATTAGGGTGCATGAGATTCATGAAAGGAAGGACTATGAACAGCAGAAAGGGAAGAGACTTAGTATTGGGCAGGGGAGGAGCTAAGGACAGGTGTGTTTTCAGCAGGACTCTGCCTCTGGCCTCCTCACATAGGGTGTTCTGGAACATGAACTGTGTCCTGAGTTGGTCCGCCCAGAGGGCAAGGAAGTCAGGCTCCCTTGTTGGTCCATGGGCTGTGGGCTTTATACAACCTCCTGGGAAATAAAGCGATTCTTCCGTACGGCTGAAAGCGGTTCTCTGGGGAGACAGCACCTACCCAGGAGTAGCCAATGCACACCAACCTAACCCAGAGGGTCCGCACACTGTATTAATAGCATCCATTACTGACTTTTCCTGATGACCCTTCTCACGTTTCACCTTGTGTTATATGAATTCATATTTTTGTCATATTTATACTAAATTGTGAGCTCCTTGAGGACAAATTAAGTGCAATATTTATATTTGAAGTTTTCACAATACCTAGCTTGGCTCCTGGATAACAGAGCACTGGAAATAACTTTGAAATTACTTGCCAGGACTTAATTTATAACTGGATGGGGCTCTAGAATATAATTTCAATTCATTCTATCTTACTGTAGAGCAGACCATTACTATTCACGGGGAAACTTCCTGAAAGTCCAGAAATGGGCAAAATTCCTAACACTGATATAACCAGAGTTACCAAGGTGTATGAGTATCAAAAAGCAAGGGTGGGATAAGAAGGGCATGGGCTAACTAGGCATAGCGACTTGTTCCTACATGTTAGACTTACAGTGTAAAGTTAATATCCAGGCCTCCACAAAATGACACGTTTCTACACATTGTGAACCTTCTGGATTCCTATACAGTCTGATTTGGAAATATTAAATCTGTGAATGCCATGTGTTTGGTAGGCATAATTGTTAAGTTAATAAATGATGCATAAAATGGAATAATGTATTATAAATACATATGTTAAAAACCCTTGAAAAAGCATTGAGTATAAAAATGAAAAGGAAACCTGAGAATAACTGTTTTATTCACACTTCCCATTCCTCGCTGGTTTTATCCAATCTCATTGCTTCATACGCCCTCTGTATTCTGAGGTTTATGTCTCCTTCTATAGTTCATCTATGCTATTAAGTATGCAGACATAACCTCCCCCAAATGAAGCTCTTGATCTTCCCTGCAAACACTGACGTCTTGTGTTTATCATCATCTAAGTCTCTGGCAAATCTAATCCTAGTACCTCGAGTCACAAAAGCTGTGGATTATCCCTGACTCTTGTCTTTTTCTCACACTGAATACTCAATTCCAATACAAGCTGTAGGTGTTACCTACAAAACATGCACAGACTCCAACCACTGTTTCCACTACACTGTCACCTCCACAGTCCAAGCCATCATCATCTCTCTTGGATGACTGCAATAATCTTCCTGCTTTTACCCAGTTTCTGTCTTTGACCTACTTCACAATGTTTTTAATACAGTCCCCAGAATGTTCCTGTTAAAATATAAGTCATAGCATTTCACACCTCTGCAAAAAAAAAAAAAAAAAAAAAAAAAAAAAAAAAAAAAAATTACCTTTTGTGTGAAAATATACTTTCTTTACTTATTTGGTCATTTACTCATATATTCATCTTACATACCTGTATTGATTATCTTCAATGCCAAATACTAAAATCTCAAGGAAGACTAAAACAAAAGTATTCTTTTCCAGAGTCATGCTGTATTATCCAGAATACTTATACGTCTGCAATCCAAAGATTGGCCACCCAAACTTCTTCATTTATGAAGTGTTTCTCAAAGTAGTTGATTGCCTGAAATTGGATGATAGTAGCCTCAAGAAACACTTATAAACATTAGCCAATTACAGAGTATTTTGGTATGTTTGAGGCTTTATAAATCCCTGACCATCCAGGGACTTAAAATCCTGTTGGCAGAGACCATCAATATTAAAACACTTATTTTCACAGACATTTATTAGTTACTAATTTTGTGCTAGGAATTGTGCTAGGTAAAAGGGGATATAATGATAACATAATGCCTTGACTTTGTTGTTAAAAATGTTTTAGTCTAGTTGGGAAGAAGGCAGGTTTACACAATACATTTAGAGCAGTGGTTTTCAACTCTGACTATACATTGAAGAATCCAGTTAAGAGTTTAGGAAATTTCAACATCTGGGTCTTACTATCAAGATCTCCCTCGGTCTGAGATGTGACCCATGCATTAATTTTCTTGAAAGCTTTCTAGAGGATTCTATAGTGATGTAGGATTGAGAGTGGGTAAAGTACCCAGTAATGAATGAATTATTGCTTTGCTTATTCTCATTGCTGTGCACAATATGTCTTCTTGACTTTGTCAGGGAATAAATGACTCATAAAATAACCTGATCCTGATGGACCAGAATGTGGTAAGGTAAATATTCTAATTAAAATAGCACTATCAAGTATCTTACATACAGAATACATAATAATTGTCACATTTTTGGCTTTTAATAAATACTTTCCAAATATATGAAAAGACTCAGGAAACAACTATAATTCTTGAATTTGTAATTTATAATCTGATCTTTTAAAGAGATGAATAAAGTACTTTAGAGTCCTCTGGGTCATTACTACAAGTCTCATATCTCATTTAACAAGTGGAAAAGAAGTGAAAAATTGACCTGAATTATTACAAACTGACCACACACACATGCAAACAATCACACACATGCATGCACACACACACACTCTATATGCTCTTTTAAAGACAGAAAGAGAAAAGAAGTTCTATTTTTCAGAGAGTTCTTTTCATGCCTATCTCTTATTTTGGCTTTCTAACTGTTTTATGAAATAGGCATTCTTATTTGGATTTTGCAGATCAAGAAATTAAAGAAAGCTTAAATAACTCAAGTAGCTTCTCATAACTAGAAAGAGTCAGAACTAAAATTTTAAACTAAATTCTTCATAGATTTTTTTTTACTTTTTCACAGATTTTTCAAATTAAAAATGGTTTGCAGGAAAATGTACAGTGATTTGCATTATTTTAATGATGAGTACACAGTAATTAAAGAAATTTAAGTAGTGTTGTTTTGTTTCGTTTGTTATTAATTTTTTTTTTGAGTCGGAGTCTTGCTACATTGCCCAGGCTAGTCTTGAACTCCTGGCCTCAAGTGATCTCCCACCTCTGCCTCCCAAAGTGCTGGGATTACAGGTATGAGCCACCACACCTGGCCCATTTTGTTTTTTAATCAGGACATCACAAAATACATTGGCCCACTAGTTTGCCAAACGGAGCCTTGCTGGGACCAAAAAGCACTCCTGTCTTCCAAAACAATAAACTCATTCCCAAGGGGAAGCTCAGCCATAGGAAACTGGGAATCAGAAATTCTTCTGATTGTATTCTAGGCAGAGTCGACCTGGAATTAAAAGTCTCAAGCTTCTTTGAATTAGGCACTTCATGTGGGCTTTTGCAAAGCACTCTTAAGATTTTTGAAGCGATGTACTGGTTTCTGGTGGAACCCTCCTTTGTATTGTTGTTTGTTTTAATCATTCATGAGAAAGACATGTCGTTGATAATTGATTAGTTTTTACAAACAGATTATTGGGAGGTAGCATCCTAAATATTGTAAAAGATGAAAACAGCAGGGTATTCGGATCGCCTTTGAAATAGCAGCATCTAATCTTAATTTCTTTCTGTGAAGACTACAAAAAGAGAATATGAACACAATTCATTCAGTAAATTAGTGACAAGAAATATAAAGGTTTATACCCCCAGTGAGAAATTAGTTGTTTCAGGCATCTAAAGGAACTTAAATTGTCAAACACTCATGGCATCCAAAAGGGCCAACTTGTGCTTAAGAGGAAATGAGAAGTAATGTTGTCATCAAAGTCTAGGTTTGAAAAGGAAGCATTGAGAATGTATTAGAGAAATATCCAAATGAAGATAAAAGAGAGTAGTCTGATTCTCTACTTGAGTGTGGGAGAATTATTTGATCCTCTGGCAACCCAAAGAGAAAGGATTGTTTTAAAGAACTTTCAAGATGCTGCACTTCTCTTTATTTGAAGTATTTCAGTCCAAACCATTTATTAAAAGTAAAACTCTATGTGATAGGCCAACATGCAAATATGTCTTATCAGTAGAGACATGCATAAAATTGTAATTTCATTCTTTCAGGTAGCAGTTATTTATGGAATTCTCACTCTATTCCTGGTTCCTACTGGGCACTAGTAATAGAAACGGTAAATAATAGAGACTTTGTTTCTTTCACCAAGAAACACACTATCTATTGAGCAAACCTTTTAAGTTTCAAAGGAAAAAAAGTCGTATGAAGTTTGCAATCATCATGTGAATATAACAAGTAAATGTGGTCTGTGCATTATCCCCATGTGGAGACAAATTCCACACAATATATTTTTCTGGAATAACATTATTTTTTTCTTTCTACCATTTTAGATTATCAACTCTTTCAGAATAGTGGTTTTATAGTCCAGATGTAACTGTCATTTGCATACTGTAAATGTTCAGAAATGCTTGTTAAATGAAATAGAAAGAGTGAGAAAAAGTCATTTTTGTTTATTTGGTTTTTGTTTGGCTTTGTTTTTGAGACAGGGTCTCATTCTGTGGCTCAGACGGGAGTGCAGTGGTGTGTTCATAGCTCACTGCAGCCTTGGCTTCCCAAAGGGTTGGGATTACAGGCATGAGCCCCTGCACCCAGCCGAAAGTTCTTGCCTTCAAGAAGAGTTGCTGTTCAACAGGCATAAAGTTTCAATTATATAAGCTGAATAGGTTTAATAGATCTGCTGAACAATATTGTTCCTATAGCTAACAGTACTTTATTCTGCACTTAAAAACGTATTCAGAGAGGAGAACTCATGTGAAGTGTATGCGATGGTCTGAATGATAGTGTCCCCATGAAATTCATTATGGTGGAACTGAACTCCTCCCGTAAAGTGGAAGCTTTGGGAGGTGATGAGATCGTGAGGGTGGAGCCCTCGTGAATGGCGTTAGTATCCTTATAAAAGAGGACCCAGAGACAGCTGTCTTGCCCCTTCCACCATGTGAGGACCCAGTAAGAAAGCACGGTCTATGAACCTGAAAATGGCCCCTCACCAGACACAGAATCTGCCAGCAGTTTGATCTTGGACTTCCAGCCTCCAGAACCATGAGAAATAAATTCCAGTTGTTTAAAAGCATCCAGTTTATGGTACGTTGTTATATAATCCTGTAGAGACATAAACAGTGTTCTTACAACAACAATAAAAAATGTAATAGATTGCAGAGAACAAATGCACAAATAATGCATTACGAACAGTGAGACTGGAGTTAAGGAAGAATACGTGATGTAGGAACAGGGGCAGGCAAACTGTGTGTGTGTTTGTGTGTGTGTGTGAGAGAGAGAGAGAGAGAAACAAAGACAGAAAGACAGACAGACATACATATACACACACATACAGAGAGAGAGAATTTCATAGAGGAGATAACTTTTGAGCAGATTTATTAACAACGAGAATAAATTTCAGGCAAAGTGAAGAATATACATTGTCCTAAAGGTCAAAATGCTGACACATTTTCCTGAGTCCAGGCAGCTTCTTTTTTTCTTTCTTTCTTTCTTTTTTCTTTTTTTTTCTTTTTTTGAGATGAAGACTCACTCCATTGCCCAAGCTGGAGTCCAATGGTGCAATCTCGGCTCACGGCAGCCTCCACCTCCAGGGTTCAAGTGATTCTCCTTCCTCAGCCTCCCGAGTAGCTGGGACAACAGGCACACACCACCATGCCTGGATAATTTTTGTATTTTTAGTAGAGACGGGGTTTCACTATGTTGGCCAGGCTGGTCTTGAACTCCTGAACTCATGATCCACCTGTCGTGGCCTCGCAAAGTGCTGGGATTCCAGGCGCGAGCCACTGCGCCCGGTCCCTCAGGTAGCTTCTTATGGATGGACATGAAAACATTATCATCTAAATCATCATCATCCTGAGGGCTCTAACATATATTGGT
The DNA here is from genome assembly GCF_037993035.2 of Macaca fascicularis. Lineage (NCBI taxonomy): Eukaryota > Metazoa > Chordata > Mammalia > Primates > Cercopithecidae > Macaca > Macaca fascicularis. The sequence goes on from NC_088387.1 coordinate 115,748,463, forward strand.
TTTTGATTTGTGTTTTATATATTTTTCTATAACTCAGTAGAAATAAAGCCCTACCTGGATTAGTTTGCTGATTTCTCCAGCAGCGTTATTTTCTCTTAAAATTAGGGCTTAGATATGGAAACGTTGCTAATGTAAAAGTTGCTGATATATTACTCTAGTATTTTGTGGGATGGACTTTGGGAGACCATTGAACTCAGTCTTCAGTGGTCAGGACTCTCCATTCTTGAAAGCTAAGTGGAAGCGGATCATACATCTCTGGACACTTTCTGGCACTGCTGATTTGGTGGTGTGCTGATGACGTAACTAGTAGTACATAATAATTATCACTCCAGAAGCAGAAGACTGTTCCTACAGCCTGGTAAAGACACAGGAAGGGGGTTGGATTAGGATGAGGTATAATCATTTTATACCTTCATACAGAAAATAACATTTAAAAAGTGCTTCTCAGAAAGCTGTGACTGAGAATTTTCTGTTTCCTGGAAGCAGTCTGGTGACAATATTTTTTGCTGAATTTCAAAAGGGCACCTATAAGTAAAGCCATTATATTGACCATGCTAAAAATATCCAAGCAAGGCAATCACTGTACACAGGTTGTGTTCTGTAAGCCAGGAAGTGCCGGCATCTCTAAAACCCTTCGGTGGATTTGAGGAGGATTACCTCCTTAATCGTGTCTTAGACAGGAGCTGGTTGAGGTTGGTTTGCGGTCTGGTGAGCTTTCTGCTTTTGTTCTGTCATTGCCTGGCTCCTTCTCACCCTTGACTGCTGCAGATGAGAAGAATGGGAGGAGGACTGTTCTCTGGAGGGTGACGCCGAGCCCCTCTGACAGCTACCTGTGGCTTAGGCAGCTGTGCCTCCCAGGGGCTTGGTTGGCCACGGCCCACTGGATCCTGGAGTCCGCAGTTAGGAAGGTGTCAGAGAGGAACCATGCATTCTTGCTGCCATGGGAGGTGCAGGGAAGAACCACTGCAGGGACCTAGAAAGAGGGATCATCACCTTGCCTTTTCCAGCACCCTACACACACACACTCATACAGACACACACACACACACACACGCACACACACACTTACATAAACCCACACAAAAGGAGGAATCTTTCTGAACCATAATCAGAGATGTGGTATTTTTAGGTTTCGTTTCAAAGGTGTTCCTCCAGGCACAGGCACCCGCTTCTGCTAGGGCTCTCCTGCTTTCGCTCTCCACAGCATTTCCCCTCCCTCAGGCCTCGATCTCTTCCTGCAGATACAGTCAGGCCTCATGCTATGTGCTGGGTGATGGGGAGAAAGGCAGGAGAGCATTAGGGTCACCTGGTGTTTCAATCCCACCTCCCTCCTTTACTTGCTTGGTGACCTTCAGCAAAGCACTCAGTATTTCTGCATCTCAGTTTCTCCAACTGTGTTTTGAGGATGACACCACCTCCCAACCTCAGGGGTGGTCATGAGGGCTGCATGAGTTAATATCTGTGAAGCATCTTGTAAGTGTCCCTGGCATATAGGGCAATCTCATTCCAAGCCCATCTTAGTCATCGGAATAAAGATTAGTATCTCTCCCTCCCTCCTAGGGTCTTAGAACAAAGTCCTCCCCCTGTCCCAGCTCTGGAGATGCATGCACTGCTTCAGCACAGCTGGCAGGGTTTATTTGTCCCCATCCCTGTGATCCAGTGCCCCAAGCGAGAATTTCCAGACCTCTGTGCCATGGAACACTTGCCTGTGCCATTCTAACCATGCCCGGACTCCAGCCAGTTATCAATGGAGGCCTCACCTTGGCACTGTCCCAAAATGTTGATGGCTTGTCCGGGCTCCTTCAAGGAGAAGGAGACATTCTGTTCTGAGTTTCAGCCCCATGGGGGTTTTTCTGTCTTTTCTTGTTTTGGTCAGATTTTCCTCCAAAAGCAGTAATCATATCTCTACTATACTCATTGATCAAGAATTTCCTGTTCGTAGAAAAATCAGAAACGCGCACACACACACACACACACACACGTGCACACACGGTGATCAGTAAATTGTGGCTCAATAAAACAATATGCAAATGATATTAAAATGAGGTTTTCAAACAATGCCTAGTGAAACAGATAAGATGTAAAATTGTATATTTAACACGGTTTTATGCACGCATGATTAGATGAATAGAAAAACGTGGATACTTATTTGGTGGTGAAATCATAGGTCATTTCTATAGTCTTCATAATTTTGTACTTTTTTCTAACATTTTAAAAGTGAACTTATAGTACTTTAATAATGTGAGACAAAAAAAGCAATGAATAGTGCTATTTTTAGGAAATCTGAATAAAAGCCATTTATATAATCCCTCTGGGGACTTAGCATTATCTATATTCCCCATTCATCAGACTGAAAACCTTCTAACTCTGATATCATTGGAGGAATCCTTTGAAGAACTGCAATGCAAATTCGGAGAATTTGTTGTGGTGCCTCTCACAGAGCCAGTCTATAAGATGAGGGTGCCTGAAACTCTTATTCCCACCCCCACCCAGGACTAACTCTTTCTTCATTGACGGGGCTCTCTCCAGCTGCTCATTTTTCATGCTTCCAGTTTATCCCTGAATTCCAAACCTCTTCATCCTTAGAATGGAGGGCAAGGCAGGGCGTCTGCCTGGAGCCCAGAGCGGAAGTGTGCGTCAGCCCTGTGTGGCCAGGGATGTTTGTCTGGTGGCATGAGGTAACACAGCACATCACCGGATGCTAAGATGAAATGCACTGACATCATCAGACTGTGTGACTGACAAAGCCGTATGGTCACACAAAAGGACAGTAGTCTTACCTATTTCTCCTATACTCTAGAATGAGCTTTCCTTTCATTTCCACATCACATAGCCCAGAGATAAAATTATTTTCAAAGGGTCGGGTTGTGTTTTTCTGATATTGCTTACACACACTGCAATAAATGAAATCATCTCTTAGATATTAAACTATAAGGAATGGATAGTTTGAAAAAAGTACACAGAGTGCAAAAAATGCCCAGGAGGAACACGGTTTGCCCTTTGCCTTCTGGGATTCTAGATCGGGGTGAGAGGGAACAGGAACCCCCGGGTTTATCTCCCTCCTCCTGATGAGTTCCTCAGCTCCTATGGAACGCTTCCCGTCTGACTCCTGTGCCAGGCAGTTAGCACTGAGGACGGATTGTCTTGGCATCTTTATTGGTTATACACTCCCTCATATTGTGAACGACATGACATAAAACTTACTGAAGACAGAAACAAAGCATGAAGTGCTCATCACAGTTTCAGCGCTAACCTGGTTGACAGGGCGAATGTGCTGGTGGTATTGACAAGGAAGGAACTGGGTAGCAAAGAGAGAGCCAGGTTGAGCCGGAGTTTACTGTAGCATAGCCACTGTCCAGCAGTCACGCACTGCCCCAGCGCACGTTGGGGGATGTGCCCTTTGACCTGAGCAGCTCTTGCAGTGTGCTATCAGGGCTGCAGTTTCCATCACAAGGGAGGAATCAACAGAAGTCCCTGCTTTGGCTTCATCATGGAGCTTATGTGTGTGTTCCTGAGAGAACCCTGCCTCTTGGATGCATTAGCCTCTCACCTCCTGCCTGTGGCTTCCTTCTTGATGCTGAAATTTTGGCACGCCAAAAATATCCTTGCTTAGCGCAACCCAGAAATGAGGGGTGACAAATACACAACCCGGAAACGGGGGGCTGCAGATATCTCACGGATAAGCTATTCCTTCTTTCTCTTTGCAGAGGGATAGTCCTGGGAAACAATTCCCAGAGCGTCAGTTTTCCCAGGCACCTGGCAACCTGCCTGCACTCAGTGGCTTCCAGCTTCATAGTACACCCTCATCTTCTCGTCTTCTCTTCTGCTGCGCTCTTTTCTTCCCTCAATCTTGCTCCCTAAGGTTGTGCTAAGTCTCCTCAGACTCTAGGAATCTAAGCTAAAAAACTGCTTCCTAGAGGGTGCCTTCTTGCTGTGTCTTCACGTGGTGGAAGATACAAGGCAACTCCCTGCAACCCCTTTTACAAGGGCACTAATTCTATTCATGAGAATAGAGAGTTCTATTCCTGAGAATAGAATTCAGGACCTCATCACCTCCTTAAGCCTTACCCTCTTAGCACCACCAAAGAGCGAATTAGTTTCAATGTGCATTTTGGAGGAGTTCAAGCATTAGAGCACAGCATCAGCGTTTTATAGTTCTCTGCATCCCCTGGACAACCCTATCCTGGCTCCCACATGCAAGCTACTACATTAACTTGTTTGGTTTCTCAGAAATCCCAGCTACTTGAAGGACCCATGGGAACGTGCAAGCATTTTGGCTCAGGAGGAGAAAAGCAGGCTGAAGGGGAATACGTGGTACGGGGCTAAAGAGAAGAGGAAGGACAACTATGACTATCTGAAATTCAGAAGAATAGAGAAGATTGTAATTTTTATAAAATACTTTTATAAATATTATAAAATTTTAGATGTTCTCATAAATGACTTCAAGGCATACAGAAATTAGTGGCTGAAACCTGAAGTCATCGCTGAGTGCCAACACATTTGAGTAGATAACGCCAAGTGCCTGGCCAGGCTCAATGGAAATGGTTTGGGGGATGAGAAGATATTTCAGGGAAACAGCCTGAAAGTCGATGGGGAAGGCGGTGCTCGGGTGAGAAACGGGAGAGGCTGATGATGTGGGCCATACCTGGGCTTGTGTTGGAAAATGACCGCCTGGTCATCCCCATAAAACATTTGAGTTTGCCAAAACAGATTCAGTATCTCTCCCAGATTTCCCTCAGACCTGGTTTAGGGCATGATTTCCCTTAAGCAAATGATGAAGAATGAATGCAGTGGAGAGATTGCTGTGAGAACTATTTTTCTTGCACATGTGCAGCCTGCGTGCGCCTGAAGACACGTGACACCAATTATGCCCCATTATAAATAGGAGCCGCTCTAGATCCAGGAAGGAACACGGGGAACAATGGGATAGCACCAGTGTCTGAATAGGAGGAAAGTGATGGCAGGAAGCAACCGTATTATTTCAAGTTTGAATATACTATATTAAGTACTGGAAAAGTACAAGGAAAAAAAACTGAAAAAGTCATGAACCAAGTTATAACATTTTGAAGCACTTGAGGTTGCAGTACCAGGACAAGTGCCCCTTCTGACCATCAGACTCACTTTTTACTAGAACGGGGCAGCCTGGAGGTCATCCCTTTTTTCTGGGTCATCCAAAGCCCCGTCATTTTTTCCTCCCAAGCAGTGAGAGGCCATCCAACTGTGTGACATGTTTGGTTTGGTACGTTCCACATTCTGAAAAGAGAAATCTGCAACACTGAGTTTGATTTCCTGCCAGCAGATGTCCTTCTCCATCAAATCAAAGGCAAAAGAACCCAGGCCCACTCTTTGTGTTTTCAATTTTCTGAGCCTTGGCTCTGTGGGGGTCTCTGCAGCTCTTGGGGGGTTGGGCTTGCTGCCAGGCGGCTTCCAAGGCTGGCTTTCCCCTGGCTCAGGCACTGCTGAAGTTCTTGACCACCAGCGTTAATGGAGTCCGTCTGACATGGCAGGTCTGGCAGGGGCCCCCAGGGGGATGTACCCTAGGGAGAAGGAGAACCTGCTTTCACTCTCAGAGGCTGGAGCGGGGCTGGAGGAAGGCGGTCTCCTTATTACAACTGGGATTTGAGTGAATATGACTCTGATCGTCCTAAATCATTGAGACTCTATCCTGGTGAAGCCCTTCCCTCCAGTCAGCATGCCGAGGACCAGATGGGGGCAGTTGGCCCAGGGCCACCAGACACCACTGGACGGAGGCCCACACTGGGTAGATGTACCTTCCCACAGGCCCTCAATCAGTTCCTTAGAAGCTTGGAGAGGATCGTTTAGGTGATGAATGGCCAGGAGAGAGAAACACAGGGTAAAATTCCCTCTGTCTTGGCATAGATCTCCAGTGCTGCAGAAGGAAATACTGCAGGCAGACTTCATCGCAAACCTCAGGGAGGATTTATTTGCACCAAGGGAGGTGGGATTGCGTCCTGTGTCGTAATTAACATCAATGAATTTCTCTTTAAGTCAAGAATTTTTGTTTGTTATCAAGCCTTTTGTTAGATTAATCTGAAATCTCCAAAAAGAGGAGATAAAAGAAATTTCCCTATCTTATATTCAGAAAAATATGGCACGTGTAGTTTGTGTGAGAAGCTAGAGTCAAGGAGAATGTGGAGTGGGGTAGGTATAGGATCCCGTTGAGTAAAAATGAGGAAGTAAAGAAAATATTTGTAATCAGCATTTATTATGTAGCTACCTACTATGTGCAGATATTAGAGTAGGGAAATTTACACATCTTTTTTTCTTTAAAGCCCTGTGTTGTTCTTTAAGATTGTAATTATTAACCTTGTTTTAGATATTTGGAAACTGATGCTAACAGGCTAAGTATATTTCTAATATGACAAAGCTAATAGAGGTCTAATATGACAAAGATAATAAGTAGTATTTGAACACATTTGTCTGAATCTACAACATAAAAATAAGGAATACTGTGCCCAACCCCAGGCATAGAACATGTTATCCCTAATTCTTTGATAACTCATCTCTAGCCATCCTTCACACTTCAGCATATACATGGAACTCCTGCAATATTTTTAATGGAACTTCCACAATGTCCCTGAATACTTTCTTCATTTTCCTCACTGCAGTTGGAGATTTTCTACTTAGTTGTGTAAGGGTTTTTTTGTTTAGTATTTGTTGGTGATAATATCTTTTTTTTTTTTTTAGATGGAGTTTTGCTCTTATTGCCCAGGCTGTAGTGCAAAGGTACAATATTGGCTCACTGCAACTTCTGTCTCCTGGACACAAGTAATTCTCCTGCCTCAGCCTCCAGAGCAGCTGGGATTACAGGTGCCCACCACCACGCCCAGCTAATTTTTTGGTATTTTTAGTAGAGACAGGGTTTTATCATGTTTGCCAGGCTGGTCTTGAACTCCTGGCCTCAGGTGATCCGCCCTCCTTGGCCTCCCAAAGTGCTGGGATTACAGGCATGAGCCATCACACCCGGCTGATAATATATTTTTTTGATGATTGTTATATTCTTAATGCCTAGTCTATAACAAATAAGCATGTCCTAAGTGAATGAATGAATGAATGAATGACTACTATGTAGCTTTGATGATCTAGAGTCCATACTTGGCCTTAATAGTGCTTTTGTGCATTTCCAGAACTGGTTATGACTCTCACACAAGTCAGGCTTTGTTTTCTCATCCTGTCCTGGGAAAACAAAATCTAGCACTGATATTGCCTGGACGTCTCCCTCAAAATATCTAATGTACGTTTCATCCATAAAACATTCACTAAGCTAAACTTCTCATTCATCTTCATTCCTCATTGTGCATCAAGTCATATATGCTCAGTTATTAGTAATAAATACCCAAAGTATTAAATATATAGTTGGACAATCTGTTATGTTATTTACATAATAGAATTGTGGTGGGCATAAATGTTAATAAATAACAATGCAGTGTTATTAGTGATCACTTATACTTGCAAAATGATAAATTACTCAGGAGTCTCTTAATTCTTGAATGTAATATTATATTAAATGGAAACTATCAAAGGCACACTTTATTCAAAGCGGACTCCCAACATTTGTACTTCTGACAGGTCCAATCATCTCACTGTGACTTTATGATTAAAGAAGCCTTGGTGGCACAGAAATTCAAGTTAACTCTGTAAATTGCTAAGGACATCACGAGTTTTCCCAGAATGTCCTAACGCCACTGTGTTCACAGAACATTATTTGAAATGTATGGGAAACCAACTTCCCGGGTTTCTCAGAGGTACTTAAAAGGGGCACTCAGTCACAAATGTTAGAAAGAGAATTTGCCAGATGACCACAGCATATGTTCCAGTGATTTCCACAATCTGGAAAATTATTTTCAGGTCACAGAACAATTTTGCATGGTTCTAGTCTCAAAATCAGAGTTGGTGGTTTAGCACCAGAGAATACTTTTCTCACGCTGAAATTTTGATGCGAAGAGATCTAAAGGTTTCTGAACACTCACTACCTGCCATGTATTTTACTTCTTGTTTTCTTTAATCTTTGCGACAACTCTGAGTTACAAGCTTTAATGCACACACTAGCCCTCATCCTAAAGCCGAGTAAACAGTCCTAGAGCCACTGTGTAGCTCTTGCTGAAAGGTCTAGAGAAGTGGCAAAGTAGACACTCAAACCCAGATTTACCTTGGGTCAAAGCTTATGCTCTTTCCACTACATTCCACGCCAAACCAAGGGAACAAATTGTGCCTTTTCCATTATTTTCCTTTGTCAGTATTTTGGGTGCTGTTTTCTTTCCATCACAAATATATACCCAGCTTCTGTTGTATGTCATTGACTGTGTAATATTTGGGGAAACCATGGGAACAATCAAGACTCGGTGTCTTCTTCCATGAACATTTAAATAATTAAAAAACTTAGATCTATTAACTTACTATTTTTCTAAGTGAAGTTAGACTTAACAGATTAGGCTTTGTTTCTTTAACTACAACACTGCACTGGGACTGAGCTTGCTTCTAGCCATGGAGTGATATCCCTATGATTCCACTGAAATTACTTTTCCCAAAGCATCCAAACCCCTAAGGTCCAAGGCTGAAACCTGGCTTTCTGAATTGAAGTCCAGCTTTGTAGAGTGACAGGATTTCTGCTTTACTGTTAGGTTTGCACTCCCTTGAATTTTCAGTAAACTTCTGCTTCCTAAGCCAGAGGTGCTGCCCCAGGGATGCCTGGAGGACTGGATGCAAAGCTCCTCTGCCACCTGGTGACGGGCGTGGGAACTGCTCCATCCTGGAATTCTGGGGCCTGGCACAACGCCTGATAGTGGTGTATTTTATTATTTATTTATTTTAATTTCAATTTAATTTTTTTTTTTTTTTTTTGAGATGGAATCTTGCTCTGTCGCCACACTGGAGTGTAGTGGTGTGATCTCGGCTCACTGCAACCTCCACCTCCCCGGTTCAAAGGATCCTCCTGCCTCAGCTTCCCGAGAAGCTGGGGCTACAGGCCTGCACCACCACGCCCGGCTAATTTTTGCATTTTTAATAGAGACGGGGCTTCACCATGTTGGCCAGGATGGTCTCAATCTCTTGACCTCGATTTCCGCCTGCTTCGGCCTCCCAAAGTGCTGGGATTAGAGGAGTGAGCCACCGCACCTGGCTTATTTTTTATTAAAAAATTTTTTTTTATTGATTTCATTTAATTGCATTTGTCCTCAATGAAGCAGCACTGTCACCCTCGGTCTTATTTTTGGGAAAGTCTCGGTGTCCGGGTTACATTGGCTAAGTCCTTGAGTCCATGAGGAAAGTCAGTGCAAGGGCACTGGCCTCACTTTTTTCACCTCTGACTTTCTCTTTGCTCCTGACAGTTTGCTTTCAGAACGGTCCTTGACGACATAAGAAACTGCAAATTTACCTTTATGACCAAAGTGCATTCTTAAGCTTTGGTTTACAAATGGTACCCTTTGGGAAACGACAAAAGAGAAGTGAAAATTCTCTTAAAGAAATCTCTCAGTCTTCATGTTTAAGATTCCCCTGTCTCAATGAATGGCCGCTCCTGATAGAGCTGTTTCTAGACTACCTCCTCTCCTCCTTTCTCCAGAGCCAGGGAGCTCTCACTTGACTATCTATTGGATGCATAGACTTGGGTAATACTCCTTAGACTTCTCCAAGTCTAATGAGTGGCTAATGTTAAGAACCACTGTGAGTCTAGGCCCAGAATACTAAAAACAAAAGGAAACGGCTATATCAATCACTTGGATGCACTCCTGTTTCAGGGAAGACAACTAATTAGAAAACTTTAGAATAACCAGATTCAAACACGGTAACCCATGTTTGAATTAATTACTATCTGAAGTAATCTAAGATTATTGGCCCTAGTTAATAATCAAATAGGTCTTTAACATATTATACTAACTTTAAACATTTCAAAATCACAGAATTTCGCACTACAGTTTTTGCATTTCTGAAAATTTATATGATAAAATGGAAAATACCTTTAGATCTACCTGAGTTCTCACTGAAACAGGTCTGATGGATTGCAAGTAGAAATAATGAAAGAAGAGGAGGGCAAGTAATCATGGGTGATTAAGGTCTTGAAAGTATCTAGAAGATGTTGCCACCTTTATAAGGTTTCTAGTCTTTGTATACTTAACATATTTTGAGTTCTACAGATATTTGGATTTTCATTTTATTGCATTATTTATATTTCACAGAAACACTTAAAATAGGTATTTTTAATATTTTTTATACTAATAAATAAAACATTGTATTAATAAAAACGTGTCATACTTTCTTTTTCAAGACGTCCAAGGAGTAGAGGGTGCATGTGAACAAAAAAAATTCCACCAAAAATATAAATGACATGTGCGTTTACAGATATTCAGCCATCTTAAAAGAAGCATTTATAGGGATTGTAATGTTAAATGCACACAAGACGAGAAACAAATATCAAAACTGAAGAATTCATATGGAAGTGGCAATTAAACAGATGGTACCGAGCAACCAGGCCCAAAGTTTAGTGGTCAGTATAGGATATATACAAGTTAATGCTAATTTGTCAACCAAAATTAAAATTAAAATTGCCTTCTAAACAATACCTGAACTAAAAAAAAAAAAAAAAAGAGAGAGAGACAGAGAAAAGGTGTGGATTTCCTCAAGATGGCACATTATATCCATGAACTAGTTCTGCTGAGTTTTTGTTTGTTTGTTTGTTTTTGAGGCGGAGGGAGTCTCGCTCTGTCGCCCAGGCTGGAGTGCAGTGGCGTGATCTAGGCTCACTGCAACCTCCATCTCCCGGGTTCACGCCATTCTCCCGTCTCAGCCTCCCGAGTAACTGGGACTACAGGCGCCCGCCACTGCGCCCGGCTAATTTTTTAGTACAGACGGGGTTTCACCGTGTTAGCCAGGATGGTCTCGATCTCCTGACCTCGTGATCCACCCGCCTCGGCCTCCCAAAGTGCTGGGATTACAGGCCTGAGCCACCGCGCCGGGCCCTGCTGAGTTTTTAGTTGGCAACCTCAGCAATTTGGTCATTCCTCCACAGATGGAAGCATTTTGAAAATGAATGGCTAGAATCGCACTGGGCGGGGGGTACAGGAAAAAGATCCCCTCGTCGCCCAGCTCGCTCTGGGTTATTGTGGGTAATATTTGTCCCCAGAGATAAGAAGTTACTGGATACTTCCTTCTTAGTTACCTGTGACTGGAAAAACGTGTTCGTTCTGATTTTTACATTTGTTTTAAATGGGGAAGAAAACAGTAGAAGTAAATTTTAGATCTCATCCATCTCTCTGAAAACAAACAAATAGACCAAAAAATGAAATCCATAAAAAAAAAAAAAAAAAAAAAATCCCGATAACTAAAAGATTCTGAAGGCTAACACACTGGACCTTCTCTGCCCTCAGTTCTAGTGGGAGAGGAAAAGGTAGAGAAAGTGGACAGAAACCAAAATTTATTGAGCGGCTGAAATGTTCCAGACTCTATGCTAAGTTTCTCATGCTCAAGATTTTATTATGGTCTTAAATCAACCTTTTGAAAAAAGTGTTATCTCTGCCTCACAAATCAAGGGACTGAGCCTCAGAGAGGTTAAGCAACTTGCAAAATGCCTCATAGTCAAAATGTACAAATCTTTTATTTGAAACCAGATCGGTTTCACTGAAGTTCTCCATGCTAAGATTGAAGGTGGAAGAAGAAGAGAACAGGACATTAACAAAAGTCCCCATGCTATGTTCCTGTTTGTCTCAGATATTGACGGGTTCCAAGCCCCTCCGTACCGCGTGCATGACTTTTGTTTCCCTGGATCCACATATCATTAAATACATCATAGCTCCTTGGAAGGTGAGATCATTACCATGCCACACATTCATAGATCCTCAGAAGATGGCCTTGCTCCGTGCAGCTCAGCAAGCAATGAGCACAGCTAGTGGGTTGGCTGTGAACTTTCTTTTTCAGGATAGACATATCTTACTGTAAACCTGTCCATGCCATTGTTGTTTGAATTCATGCAAAGCTGGTGCCCCTGGCAAGTGAGCTCAGGAGGAAACACTGACGATGTCTCCTCCTCCCATTCTCCTGCTGCACCAGAGGAGGAGCTGATGGAGAAAAGTATAGACTGTGACCCTCCTGGGGTTGAAACGATGCTGCTGATACCTCTTGTTCTACCTTAGTTTCCACGTGATGTGATCCTCTCTCCTCCAGCATTACACTTAGAGATGAGTTGAACAGAGAGAACCACGTTTTCACCCTTTCTGTTGTCCATTGTTAACAAAAATTAAAATGCAATAAGTATCTGTATATTCCTATAAAAATGTGAAACTTGGATCAAGAAGGAGTTTCAAGGCAGAAAAGAAGACACAATTAAGTTGTGTTGACACAGATCTGAATAAACAATGACTTGCAAGCATACACTCTGAAATAGCAATTGTGACAGCATATGATGGAATCATGGAGTTGCTAGAGTTGCCCTTCTCCTGGCTTTTTCACAAATGTTAAAATTGTACTAACTCTTGGCCGGGCGTGGTGGCTCATGCCTGTAATCCCAGCACTTTGGGAGGCCGAGGCGCGTGGATCACAAGGTCAGGAGATTGAGACCATCCTGGCTAACACGGTGAAACCCCGTCTCTACTAAAAATACAACAAAATTAGCCGGGTGTGGTGGCGGCGCCTGTGCTCCCAGCTATTCGGGAGGCTGAGGCAGGAGAATGGCATGAACCCGGGAGGCGGAGCTTGCAGTGAGCCGAGATCATTCCACTGCACTCCAGCCTGGGCGACAGAGCGAGACTCTGCCTCAGAAAAAAAAAAAAAAAAAAAAAAATTGTACTAACTGTTTTTTAGTTCAGGTTAGTAGCCTCTATCAGAAAGCTTTGCCTTGCACATACCGCTGGATTTAGACGCTCATCAGGGGTGTGACACATCACTCTGTGGTACCTGCAAAAGAACTCACCACACTGCAGAGGAACCATCAGCTTCATCCGTTTCTCCCACAGTCTGAAAGTATTCGTGAGTTTTTCTAGTGCACGGTAAATCTTCTCACCTTGGAAATGTTCAATTAAATGTGTATTGAAGTGAATGTCAAACTAAGGATCAGCTTGGGTTTTACTGGATTTGTCACAATAGATACCAAACTTAAGAGGAGAAATTTTTAAAGATATTTTGGAAACATTTGCCACTTACCCAGGCTTATACTATTGCTTGCTTTCCTATAACACCTAAAATGATATGTATACTATACATATTTTGACCTTCAGTTTTCCATTGACCAAATCTATGAGATTAGAGTTAAGAAACACATTTTGAAAGAAGGTTCTAGGATCATCAAAGCCTGGGGATTAGCCCCCTGGTCTGAATATTCTGCTCCGTGCTAAGGAGAGTGAGGCTGAACAGAGGGACTCAACTGCAGAGGTGTACTCAGGCCAACTACCTTCCTCACAGAGGTTGGGAAGGTAAGCATCTCTGTGATAGACACTTTCTCCAGACTCCTGAATTTGATCCATGTGGGTAAAAAGATGACTAACGAATGAGAGCTGAGCAAAAGGCATCTTACTATTCAAGACTGTGATGAGATTTGGCCACTTTTAAATGAAAAAAAAAAAAAAAAAACACCTCAAATAATTTTGATCAAAAGGAGATTTGTATACCAGATTCATTTAAATTTCGGATTTAAAAAAAATTCTACTGGAATTTGATATAGAGAAAAGTCAGGGATATATAATATTGGCTTAGAGTTAGTAGAGAGTTAACATTCATTTTTTAGCTGCACTATCTGCCTAAACTGCCCTTAACAAGATCATTTTTTATACATGAAATTTTGCACCTCATTACCCCTAATTACATCCTTTTAACGGCATTCTTTGAAAATGCAGACTGAACAATGTATGATAGAAAATACTTGTCTTTCTTCTATTCCTGTTAATTGTTGAGTCTTATTCTTAAATCTGACTTCATCTTTTATCTCTTTCTATCCAAACTAAAGTGTTTCATGCTCATATAAACTTCAGATACTTTTCTTTTTGGGAACAGGGAAAGAAACGTACCATTTTAATGAGGAGGGCAGAAATATTTTCTTTTCCACTCCTGTAGCACTTTCTCTCTACCTTGCTATATCATGATTACACAGTAACCATTTTGGCTTCAAGATTATAAACATATTAAGGACAGAAACAATATTGTATAGATCTTTTGGATGCTTATAATATCTAAATTGGTGTCTTGAGTAGAATGTGCAACTAATAAGTTTTATTGAATAGAATGACAATAAACAGGTTTCATATTTTACAAGACATCTCGTATTATCTTGAATATTTCCAAATATTAGAAATGTTCTCAAATTTTGTGATGACTTCTGCTTTCCTCAGCTGCTATCAGATTGTTTACTCCATAAAGCCCTTCACAGTTTTTCTAACCTTTTTCTCATGTTAGTCTAACAAATATTTGAAGATAATTATATTGTGCTTCTGAGTATTCTTCTCTATACCATTCTTGTTAATGCAAGTTTCTTCATTTTTTTACTTTTAAATTTAATTATTCAGATTGCTCTTCTCTGAACATTCATCTATATCTATATGTGTCTGTGTAAATAGATGGATAGATAAATAGATAGATAATAGATACGAAGATACATGTTACATATATGTTAATAAATAGAATTCAAAATTGGATCTAGTAATCTGAAGCAATCTGTTTAGCTAAAATAAATGGAACTATCATTGCTATTGTTCTTAAATAATTCTTCTAGTGATGCTAGTAATACTACCAACGTATATGTGGCTACTTTTAAAGTCTCATAATTCAGTTAAATCAAAATGATTTTGATTTCAATAAAACCCTAGCTGTCTAAGGCTAGATTGTGACTATCTTATTCTTGTATTTGTTTAGGGGAGACCTAAATACTATAGATGATAGACAGATAGATACATACATACATACATAGAGAATATTTGGGGGGTATTTATTATGCAATATGCACTTGACATATGTGATCTAATTCTCACCACCACTTTGTAATGTGAAGATGATTCTTATTATACAAATGAGGGAACTGAGGCTTAGGAAGATAAGTGTACAAGAGTCAGTGATAGGGCCTGGATTTTGTTCTTAATAAAATTTCCCCTGAATTCTGGGCCCCTAAACACTTCTTCACAGTCATCTCTCTGCCTGATGAGATGTTCTTGGAGTCACATATGTTTGCCTTTCCCCTGCTGTTTCATAAATGTCATGCCAGCAGGAAAATGGCTAGTTGAATCAGATATACAGGAGAATACTTGCAGAGGTCTATACATGTGTTCTGTTGGAAAAACTGAGCCAGTGGGGTGAGAATGGGGGCTTCTCCTTCCATCTCCAGGTAATTCAGAGGGTTCTCTGATGACAATGTTTTCCTAACAGAATCTACTGTAACTCTTAGAATTTTTTTTTCTAAGAGGAAAGTTTTGAGCCAAGTCCTACATTTTGGTGGGAATCTTTGTGGACAAGTGATATCTTGAGTCTTCTCTTAAAACTAATTAGTTGGCTATTGTCCTTTCTGCACAAATGCAGGGAGAGTCCTGTGCTACTGTTACAATGATGTCTCCTTATTGGGCTGAAAGCACTGTACGAACCATCTTGTCAAAACTGCTAATGAGTATATTTATATTTTCAGGGAGTATCACGGGTTCTTCCTTCCCTTGATCTTTTGAACAGAATTAAATAAAACACACCTGGGAAACATACTTATAGAACAAGGTTGAATTATCTCTATTTAGAAATTGATTTGAGAAACAAAAAAGTTTGAGAAAGAAAGAAAAATAAAATCAAGAAGTTGATTTGGATTAGAATGAAGAACGTTGTCGTGAATGTCAGATCACGCGTGTTTGACGATCAGCTCACCTCTGCCCTTTTAATGTTTTGTTCCTAGGATATTAAGATGCATCAGACACCATGTCAACGGCCCCCAGAATTTGAGACTTACATCTCAAAGGTTGTCACATCCCCTGTCTTGCAGATTTCTTGTAGAAAACCATACCTGCCTTATAAGACTGGTTCTGATAAGTCCTTTAAGTTTTGGTGTCCAATCAGTTACTAGTAGATGCCAGTGAGTTTATGTTTTAATTACAGACTTCAGCTCATAGTTTCTCAATTATAACACTAAGAATTGTCCTTTGAATAATAACATTTATATTAAACCTAGAGACTAGACAAGCACAACTTTTCTCTTTTACCATTCTATTCTTATCTTAAAGTATTTTTCTGTGTGTGTGTGTGTGTGAGAGAGAGAGAGAGAGGGGGGGGGGCAAGGTAGAGAGAGAGAGAGAGAGAATGAGAACAAATCTGGACTTGGTAAGGAAAACAAATGTTCTATGACAAAGGAACCATGAGTTGACCAATGGGTACCGATCTCTACTGTACACAAAGGATCAAAGAGAGTACCGAGGGCTAGGCAGAAGAAAGCATCATAGTGACCCTAACCTGGTATTTAAATTTATCCTGTAGAAGTTAACTAGGCTGTAGCCAGAGCAATGCAGTGAGTAATCACCAAGTCATGTTTCTGAACTCACATGACTCCTCTGAAACATGTGGTGAAGATATTTGAGGCATTATCAAACACCTGGAGATTTTCAGTTCCTCATTTCTTGCTCATGTGATTTATTAACAGTTCTGTTAATGCAGATAGAATGCAGCCTCAAATGACAGCAGAGGAGCGGGCTGAATGCCGTGCAGCCTATGCTATTCAGAGTGCAGAATATCTGCAACCTAGTTGATCATTTTTGAATCATCAGCTCCATCTTTATGTTAAATTAACAATTTAACAGCTGCTTTCATCAAAGTTCTTTTGTGTCTACCAACATGATACTCTAATTTTTTTTTTCTGAAATACAATTTCCAAGATCATTTCTGTGTCTTTTCAGTCCCAGATTACTGATTTGCATGTTTGATCAATTTGTATACAAATGTTCAGGCGTTTATATACCATCTAGGGAGCATGAAACACCCTCTAGAGCTCTAGAGAATAATTTGATCCATCTCATCATTCACTTACTTAAATTTATTTTTCATTAAGGACAGGTGATGAATGAAGGCAGTAAAATATGACTGAGCTTAGGCGCACTGTTTCCTGAATAGGAAATATTGTAAACCAAAAGATTTTCAAAAATTCCAGTAAGTGGGAATACGGAAAATTGAGTCAGATTTGTCATAGAAAACACATTTCTTCTCTTTTTACCTTTTGTGTTAGTCAGTTTGGGTCACCATACCAAAATACTATAGACTGGGTGATTTTTTCAACATAAATTTATTTCTCACACTTCCAGAGGCTGGGAAGTTCAAGATTGAGTTGCTAGCCAATTGGTTCTCTGTCAGGGCCCCCTTCTTGTTTTGTAGATGGGCACCTTTTTGTGACATTCTTGGTGCATGCAGGCGCACGCGCACGCGCACACACACACACACACACACACACACAAAGAGAAAGAAAATGTTCGGGTGTCTCTTCCATCAGACCAGAGCCGAGGACCTCATGTAAACCTACTTATTTCCCCAAGGCCCCATCTGCAGACATTGTTGCATCAGGGATTAGGACTTCAAAGGATGCAATTTGTCTGCAACACCTTTTATATCGATTCAGTCTGCAACACTTTTCATATCCCAAACAATATTTCGACTTTAATTTAATTTATTTTAAAATCATTATATTTCTAAGCTATATGCATAATAGTACAGCCTGAATGTCTTGAGCTCAAAAGAAGACCTTTGGAGAACAAGGCACCTAGATTTTCAAGGACAATCTATGCTATGTTTATGGCAGAAGCCACTTGAATTGGCTGCTACAAGTTTCTTTCTTGGCCACTGGATCTCATTAGAACCAGCTTCTCCAGATTGGAATGACCTCCTTGAGGGCCCTGAGTATCATCTTCTGTTTCTAGTTAAATTGAGGAGGAGGCACAACCTACGATGTAGCCTTCGCAATCAGGAACAATCAGTTCCCCTTGAGCATTCCTCAGAACAGGAACTGTTCAAATCCGCCCTGTCTCTGAGCTTGTGGGTCCAGACAGTGCAGGAATAGCTAGACAGGTTGGAGGAAGAAAAGGCCAGGAAAATTTCCAGAAAAGTCCCTGAGGGATTCATTGGAGCCAAGAGTCAAGCTCAAGCAGCAAGGTACCAAATACTAACATCAAGTCCAAAGGGTAAGAGACTGAATTAAGATGAGCTAATCGAATAAGAAGTTCTGGGCAAGTGGAAACAAAGTCAAAATAAGAATAGCCCCAAAGCAAATGAAGAGGTTCAGGTTTATTACCCCAAACAACATTGGGCCAACTGTAGCTTGCCTTATCAGCTACTCCATGTTGGATGAAGACAGCTTTGATCTTCTGGCTGAAAGGATGAGAAGCAGTGTGAGTAGAAACTCAACTGTTTCCCAAAGGATGGAAAAGTGAACGACATGGCTGGCAAAACACGACTCTCAATGCTGTGGCTTAGATATGATACATGCCACATTCATTTACATGCCGTTGGCCAAAGCAAGTCACACAAACAAGCTTGATGTCATCTGGGTGAGGATACATGCTTCTCCAATGGGAGACACTACAAATCTCGTGCATGATGCAACTGCATATAATTTTTTTTACAAGAAAGCAGAGTGAATAGGTAGAAGCAATAATTCAATCTACTACATCTTTTGAAAATAACTTTCCCTTTAGAAAGACTGTCATTTCTCTTGCATACTTATTGTTTCCTTCTGTTTGTTTTTCAAAACACTAATCTTGGTTAGATTCACGTATACTCTTCATGTCTTTATCTGCAAATGTGAACACCACTATAGAACGTTTAGAAAAAGATAAAAGAGTATAATATCATCTTCATACATTCATGATTAATAATTTAAATTCTCACTCAAAAATTCTAAGAAATCCTACAGGTTTTCCTCTAATAAGCTCATTCTCCCACTCTCTGCTCTAATTATTTTAGACCTTTGTTTTTCTATTCAAGCTCATCCCCCATCATTCCCCTCTGCGCCACTCCTGCCACATGCTGTCCACAGATGGCGTTGCCTCTCACTTCATTAGAAAAACAAAAGCCATTGGGTGCCCCTTCACCTCCCCAGCACTGACTCTGTGCACCTGTCTGAGCCTGGACTCATCTTCTTTTCTATTTATGGAGGAATTATTCCGTCTTCTAACAAAGACTCTTTTTGCTACAGGAGCTCTGGATCATGTTTGTTGCTTTTTTTTTTTTTTTTTTTCTTTACAAGTGCTTCATTTCTTTAATTATCCTACTCTCTCGTATCATTAAATTCCCCTCTTTCCCCAATCATTCCCCTTAGATTATACGCTTTCCTTTCCTTATCTTACAAAAGTTAACAAGATACCATGACATCCTTCTGGTAATGCTCACATAACTTGACCTGTGACAGCACGGTCATCTGAGATTTCTCTTTCTTTTCTGGCCGTTCCTTCATAGCCTCCTTTTGTGACTCACCTCCTTTACCCAGCCCTAAAATGCTGGACTTCCTTAGTTCTCTGCCCACTCTAATGAATAATACTCTTCCTAGGTGATTTTATTCATCCCCATGGCTGTTTGTGCCACTTGTTTGTAAATATCCTCAAATTTCTATGTATATATTGGACTTTTCTCCACCCTCTAGATTTATGTATTTGATACCATCACTTGGTATCTTGCAGGTGTCTCTGCTTTATATTTTCTCACCTGAACTCTTGACATTCTTCTTCACCCCAAACTTAAATAATGCCCCTCTTCTGACATTTCTCACACCATGAGATAGCGAAACCATCCAGTTGCTTAAACAAGAAGTCTAAAAATTACTTATTTTTTCACTCTCTCCCTCCTATATGCAACCCAGCAAACAACAAGCCATAATAGATTCCAGCATCAAATGGTGTTGAATCCCCCTAGTTAGTGATTTCTGTCTCTGTAACCACCAGCCCTGCCAAAGCAGTTTCCTCTATTCTCTAGACAACTCTTTTTCTGGTGCCCTTCCTTCTGTGCCCACCCTGTGAATGTGTCTTTTAAAACAGAGGTCCCCGGCTGTGCGCGGTGGCTCACGCCTGTAATCCCAGCACTTTGGGAGGCCGAGGCGGGGGGATCACTAAGTAAGGAGATTGAGACCAGCCTGGTCAACATGGTGAAACCCCGTCTCTACTAAAAAACCAAAAATTAGCCAGGCGTCCTGGTTAACACGGTGAAACCCCGTCTCTACTAAAAATTCAAAAAAACTAGCCGGGCGTGGTGGCGGCGCCTGTAGTCCCAGCTACTCAGGAGGCTGAGGCAGGAGAATGGCGTGAACCCGGGAGGTGGAGATTGCAGTGAGCCGAGATCGCGCCACTGCACTCCAGCCTGGGCGACAGAGTGAGACTCCGTCTCAAAATAAATAAATAAATAAATAAAAAACAGAGGTCCCTAGTGCCCCAGCCTTGGACTGGTACCCGTCCATGGCCTGTTAGGAACTGGGCTACACAACAGGAAGTGAGCAGTGGGGGACGAGCATTACCACCTGAGCTCCATCCCCTGTCAGATCAGCAGTGGCATTAGATTCTCATAAGAGTGCAAAACCCTAATGTGAACTGCGCATGCAAGGGATCTATGTTGCACACTCTTTATGAGAATCTAATGCCTGATGATCTGAGGTGGAACAGTTTCATCCCAAAACCATCCCCCCATCCCCCCATCCCATCGTTGGAAAATTTGTCTTCGGTAAAACCAGTCCTGGTGCCAAAAAGTTTGAGGACCGCTGTTCTAAAACACAGCAGTCAGAAAAAGGCTGAATTTGATCATGCTGCTAAAATCTGTCAGTGTCTTGCTTAATATGACCTTATAATCTTAGCCTGGAAGTCAGGACAGCCCAGGTTCATCCTAGGGCTCACTTCGCTCCCTTACCAGGCTCCAGATCAGGCTTTTGTAAGCCAAGCTCTCCCTTCGTTCCTTCCTTCCCTGCACCGTTTACTGCACTCCTCACCGTGTCTCCTTCTTTAGATCTTAGATTAAATACCACCTCTTCAAAGCTGTCTTCACTGAGTACTCTTAAAGAAGTTACACTGACTGAAGTTTCTCCCTTAATCCCTCTATTTTTTTTCACAGAACTTCTAGGAATATCTAGGTTTTTTTTTTTATTATTATTATTTGTATTGTTTATTATCTGATTCCCCTGCTAGACTATTTTAGTGTCCTGACAGAGAGGGCACACATGTCATGCTCATGACTGCCTTCAGCCCCAGGAATACTGCAGAGCACATAGTAGGCAATCTTTAGATATTTTCTAGTAAATGGAAGAATTAATAAATTAATGAAGATTAATATTAGCTTTTGTTGCCAAATAAGCTCTTTGGCATTATAAAGCATGATTTTATTTAAAATATGAATATGGTTCTTGGTTGCAAATAATAGAGTATGCTCTAGCTAGAAATGCACTCATTTAATAATGTCATATAGCTCAGTATTCTCCCCAAAAGTCAGAGAATCAGGCTTGCAAGTTTCACGGCTATGAACAAACCAGTTGGGGAAAAGCTAGCCAGGAGAAAGTACTCAACAAGCCCAACAGATGCATGCATCACTTTGTCCTCTTCGACGTGAAACTTGAAATACTGGGCCATGCATTGCATTGTTTCATGTGTTTTACACTCCTGATACTTTGATAGGTTTTGCTAACGTGTAATTTTGTTTGATTATTTATTCTCAGTTCCTTCCTGTGCAATGCATTATTAGAGATGCAGGTAGTCAGTAAAAGATGATTTCAATCTTGAAGGAACTTTAAAATCTGGCAGGGGAAAATGAAATGCCTAAAAAAGAGAGTCAACCACTTACACGTCTTTATTGGAAAAACTCGGAAAAATTATTGAACAATTCTTTACTTTCTCCCTGTTTCAAATGAAAACCTCATGTATTCTTCCTTGATATCTGAATTTTCAATTAACTTCACCCTGACTGTCCAAATCCTTGCTTTACTTTTACACCTATCTCAAGTCAATCAGCTCATATCCTAACCCATCCCCCCATGACTTAATAGAAGCTCCCATCATTGCACAACTGGACTTTTGTAAGAACTACCCGATATTCTCGTACCTTCATTCTTGACCTGCTTAGACGCATCTCTCATACAACTGCTAGATAGATCTCTAGAACACAAATCTGGGATTGTCATCCTAGTGACTACAAATTGAACAAAGAAAAAGCACAGACTTCTTCTCATGGCATTCAAGGGCCTCCTCCAGGCCTCCTGCAAACTTCTTAATTTAAATTCCTCTGGGATCTTCCCTGTCTCCTATGGGCAGTCATCATGAATAACTTTCAAATGGTGAGTTTGCTGTGGATGTTTTCTGAAGCACAAATTCTTTGAGTGCACTTTGTTTTTTTTGTTTTATTTTTTAATTGTAAAATTCCAATAAATCCTCTATGAGTCAGATCATGTCTCAATGAAAGCCTTTACTAACTTACCCATGCCTGTGAATCCTCATTATGGCTATGTCTACATGGAATACAATCCTTGATGTGTATTGGTTTAATATGTTTCTCTTGGAGAGTAGCAAGCTTTTTGAAACATGGCTTTGTCTTACTCGTTTCTCTCTAGTCCCCCCGTAGTACATGCTGGTACATAATAAACAGGAAATTTGTGTTAAATGTACTTGTGTATTTTTTGTAAGTCAGATAATGTCTTCACTAAAAGAGGCGGCATTGAAAGTTACTTCCAGTGTATTATATCAAGAGGAAAATGAGGTTTAGGCCCTTTCTTTGGAATAGGGTTGGATTTGATTAGGAAGTAATGGGAGCCTTAGCAACAAGCACTCAATAGAAAGGAGCTCATACAGGGGGTTCCACAAAAAAGGATGCAATGTAAGTGGAGTTGAAGGGAGACCTGTCTCATTTTTTAAAGTTTTGACAAGTTGCGATTGACATTTTTAAAATTTATTTATTTATTTTATTTTATTTTATTTTTTTTAGACGAAGTCTCACTCTGTCACCGAGGCTAGAGTGCAGTGACATGATATCAGCTCAATGCAATCTCTGCCTCTTGGGTTCAAGTGATTCTTCTGCCTCAGCCTCCCGAGTGGCTGGGACTATAGGCACCCAATGCCACACCTGGGTAATTTTTTTGTATTTTTAGTAGAGATGGGGTTTCATCATGTTGTCCACACTGGTCTCGAACTTCTGACCTCAGGTGATCTGCCTGCCTCAGCCTCCCAAAGTTTTGGGGTTACAGGCTTGAGCTACCAAGACTGGCCTCAACTGACATTTTATTACAAATACAGAATTGACCTTTGTCACTGAACACTCTGGGTATAATCAGTTTTGCCAAAGTTTTATGTCAACCTAAAATCACTGGTGATCCTGTCAAGATAACCAGATGAATAAACGACTAACCGAGGGCAAAAGAACATCAAGCATTTTGAAGAGAAATTAATTTCTGAACAATGATGTGGAAATTATTATTTTATATTTTTTAGAGACAAGGTCTTATTCTGTTGCCCAAGCTGGAGTGCAGTGGCATGATGGCAGCTCACTGTAGCCTTGAACTCTTGGGTTCAAGTGATCCCCCTGCTTCAGCCTCTCAAGTAGCTGGGACTACAAGTGTGAGCCATCGTGCCTGGCTCAGGTGGATTTTAAAAAAATTATTATTTAAGTTCTGGGATACGTTTGCAGAACGTGCAGGTTTGTTACATATGTATACATGTGTCATGGTGGTTTGCTGCATCCATCAACCTGTCATTTACATTAGGCATTTCTCCTAATGCTATCCCTCCCCTTACTCCCTACCCCCTGACAGGCCCCAGTGTGTGATGTTCCCCTCCCTAAATTCATGTGTTCTCATAGTTCGACTCCCACTTATGAGTGAGAACATACAGTGTTTGGTTTTCTGTTCTTGTATTAGTTTGCTCAGAATGATGGTTTCCAGCTTCATCCATGTCACTCCAAAGGACAAGAACTCATCCTTTTTTATGGCTGCATAGTATCCCATGGTGTATATGTGCCACATTTTCTTTATCCAGACTAGACTATCATTAATTGGCATTTCAGTTGGTTCCAAGTCTTTGCTATCATGAACAGTGCTGCAATAAACGTGTGTGTGTATTTGTCTTTATAGTAGAATAATTTATAATCTTTTGGGTATATCTATGCCTAGTAATGGGATTGCTGGGTCAAATGGTATTTCTGGTTCTAGATTCCTGAGGAATCACCACACTGTCTCCAAAATGGTTGAACTAATTTACACTCCCACCAACAGTGTAAAAGCGTTCCTACTTCACCATATCCTCTCCAGCATCTGTTGTTTCCTGACTTTTTAATGATCTCAGTTCTAACTGGCATCAGATGGTATCTCATTGTGGTTTTGATTTGCATTTCTCTAATGACCAGTGGGATGAGCTTTTTTTCATATGTTTGTTGGCTGCATAAATGTCTTCTTTTGAGAAGTATCTATTCATATCCTTTGACCACTTTTCAATGAGGTTGTTTTTTTCTTGTAAATGTGTTTATGTTCTTTGTAGATCCTGGATATTAACCCTTTGTCAGATGGGTAGGTTGCAAAAATTTTCTCCCATTCTGTAGGTTGCCTGTTCACTCTGATGATAGTTTCTTTTGCTGTGCAGAAGCTCTTTAGTTTCATTAGATCCTGCTTGTCAATTTTGGCTTTTGTTGCCATTGCTTTTGCTATTTTAGTCATGAAGCCTTTGCCCATACCTATGTCCTGAATGGTACTCATGTGGATTTTTTAAAATGTAATTATTATCTTCTGTTTCAGATTTCCAGAGTTGAATGAACCCAGGCTTCACAGCCTGGCAGCTGCCGTAACAGGACATTTCTCATCACACAGTCAGGTGGGCATTCCGTGTGTTTTCTTTCTGTAAGAGCTGCTAAATCATGATGACTGAATGATGTATAATTGGTACTACGTTTCAGAAATAAGCCTCCTTAGAGGGTCTGATAGTTAAAAGAGGATTCCGGTGATTCCCAAAGTTTGCAATAGCCCATTTCTCTAATCTGTCCATGTTTTAGGCGTCTAAACTCAGCAGTTTGCAAAATGCCAATTGTTGACTATATCAGAATCATGGGATTTCTACCCATGATTCCAACCCTTGTATTTCCAGGATAGGACCTGGAAATATGTATTTTACTGTCTGTCCAAGTGATTTTAATGCATTGCTCACTATAAAGGTACCTATTACACAACCGAAGGTTTCTTTAAAGTTTTAGATCTGTGGCTCTATAACTTTGCCTCATAACAAAATTACCTGGTGAGCTTTTAAGGAGCCTGAGGCCCAAGTTACACTCTGGACCAATTAAATTTTAATCTCAGAGGTTAAGACTAAGAAGTCGCCATTTTCAGACCTTCACAGGTGTTTATGATGTGCAGGAAACCTAAGAACAACTTCTCACTTTCAGGGAAATGTGCGAGGCTAAGGGTGCCTTCGGGCTGCACTCAGAGGAGCGTGGATGGGGAGTGCAATATCACAGCTCCGCATTGAGGAAGCCTCCCCAGGGACGGTTTTGCAACAGAAAATATTGTTCATGCCATTCAAACTGGCAAAAGACCACCTTGTACCAAATGGAAATAATTAATCTATGAAGAAAAATACTGCTGAGGCAGCATAAAATGCTGTGAAGTGTGCCAGACTCGAGGTCAAAAGAGCTGCATCTGTTGTTTGTTACATGGGACAATCCTGGGCAAGGAATTCGATGATTCTGAACTGCAGTTTTTTTACCGGTAAGGCGGATGCTGCAGTACCAGCCTTGCTGTATGGTTGCTATTTTATTTCATTAAAAGAGCTGACAACTGACATATTCAAATGGTCGGAGTGCTTTTCATTGGAATTTGGGGAGCAATTTGGAATTCCTTATTTAAGTCTGGAGTTAAATCTTTCTTAATACTTGTAGTTTTATTATTTGTTTTTCCATTCTTAAACTCTTTTCTAACCTTTTAGAGAGCCGGTTGTGCTAAATATCTAACTCTTTTGTCTTACAATAATTTTACATGCCATTTTCGTAGTTGGCCTGGAGATTCTGTAGTATTGGTGCTTGTTTTCTCTTTTGCTGCTGAATACCAGGAAAAAGCCAAGAGTACCTTTGTTGCCCAGTTATCTGATAAAGTCCAGATGCATCTGGAAAGCATTTGGAGTTCATGGGCAAATGAAGTAGGTCATAAAATATGAAGAACTCAAGAGAAAAAATAAACTACCAAGGTTGAATTATAAGGTAAGGTCTTAGCTCTTATCTTTCTTAATAATGCCTCCTCTGCTTGCCATGGCAACCACATGTGCTGGCAGTTGTTATGGCAAAGGGAGAGGACTGCAAATAGAAGAGAACTGTAGGATTCTACAATGGAAGAAGGTATTTCTGAGAGTAGTAAAAACACAGACCAACATGTATTGTTCTGATCTAAGCCTCGTGTGTACGAATAAGGAGGTATCACAATGAACTAAGATTTCATGAGGCACGTTCATCTTCATTTTTTTTTATTTGTTGCAAAATGAGGTCTCATTGGTGAGTCCTCATACTGATGCCTGTAAAGCTCTTGTCATGGTACTTAGTTCATAGAAGGTACTGTCTATCTGTTAGCTGAATATAAATAACCTGGATGAACAGTATGTGTGTATCAGGCTGTTGGCATATGGGTTTTCTGTAGAAAAATTTTACTTAAAATGTAAACAAGAATCGAAAGTTTGATTAATAGAGAATTGGAACAACTGAAATGAAATCCTTTTTCAAGGACACCGACCAAGTGAACTGATGCATTTTGAAGGGCATCTGATGAGTGGTCATGCCATGGCAGCACATTTTCTGTTTGCCTGTGCTGTGTGGATTTGTACATGATTATAAAACCAAGGGTGACCCATTAGTATAAAGTAGGCGTAAATTTACGTATCTTTTTTTCGAATTAGAAAAGTGTTGAAATTTCAGGATCCAAAGAAACCAAGAGACCTGTTAAAGGGGTTATTTCTTTGACCGTTTATCTTTTGCTTGAAACAATGTAGAGATGCATTGACCTTTTCTCACCTCGATGTCGGCTTTTACATTTGTGTTTCCAGTTCTCTTTGTGCTAGTGAAGTGAATTCTCACAAAACCTAGATAATCTAGATGCTCTGCTTCCTTAATCAGTGGCTAGAATAGTGGGCCTGGGATTTTCCCCAGCATAGCATGGTTTTCATGAAGGGGATGGAGGAAATTTCGAACACATTTGCAATTTCTCTGAGGACAGAAATGATAGAGATCATAATAAGGGAAAATTAGACTGTAGTGAAGCTCAGTATGGTGACCTTATTTTGTGTGTGTTCAATGGGTGGATTCTACTTTTTCTTTACAAATGACATTAAATAGCAACCTGATGTCACAATGGGCAGAGGTCTCTCACAGAAACTTACCAAGCATTGTACACTCTACTTGTTGCAATCTGTGAAAAATAACCTTGTAATCAATACACATCTAGAACTTGATGTAATTCTCTTTTGTACAGTAGGAAAAATGTAATTTGTTATTTCATTGAAAGATAAAATATACCATGAATGTGTATGGTGAACTCAGGAAGCTTTACATCCAGCAGGAGAATGTGATAGTGGTCTTCTCTGCTGGTTTAGAGAAAACATCAGGTTCCACTTCGGGTTGGTGTCCTCCAGGTTCTATCATGTAGGCCAGGGGTGTCCAATCTTTTGGCTTCCCTGGGCCACGTTGGAAGAAGAAGAATTGCCTTGAGCCACACATAAAATACACCACCACTAACAATAGCTGATAAGCTAAAAAAAAAAAAATTGCAAAGATTCTCATAATGTGGCCGGGCATGGTGGCTCACGCCTGTAATCCCAACACTTTGAGAGGCCGAGGTGGGAGCATCACCAAGTCAGGACATCAAGACCATCTTGGCCAACAGGGTGAAACCCTGTCTCTACTAAAATACACACAATTAGCTGGGTATGGTGGCACGTGCCTGTAATCCCAGCTACTGCTGAGGCAGGGGAATTGCTTAAACCCAGGAGACGGAGGTTGCAGTGAGCTGAGATGGTGCCACTGCACTCTAGCCTGGCCACAGAGCAAGACTCTTTCAAAAAAAAAAAAAAGAGAGAGTCTCATAATGTTTTAAGAAAGTTTACAGATTTGTGTTAGGCCACATTCCAAGCTATTCTGGGCTACAGGTTGGACAAGTTCGATCTAGGTCTTCCATTATGAGATTTAGCCCCTGTGTTCCTAGACAGTCCCAATTACAGCGGGAAGTATATTGACAGTTTTGCCCCAGTGAAAGCTGGGCTTAGAAATTAGGCTTATTTTCACAAATATGTTTCTATCTTTGTACTGAGAATAAGCTGGGAGTGTCCATGTGGCACCTCTTTCTGGCTACCATAGTCAAGAAGGCTTGGCTGCAGCTCTGATTTCCTGGCCTTCCGTCTGAGGCTACTAAATCTTCATGACTATTCTTGTTTGTTACTCTGGGGTTCTATATCTAGATTTTATCTTTCTGTGAATTAAGTTAGTTCGGTATTTATGGGCCATTCCTAGATGAATGTGGATATTTCCTTGCCGTGTACCTCTGTTATCCCTCACCAATGGGGTGGATCCGATTAGACCTATAGACACACTGTCTAGATCCCACCCCCAGGGAGGGCCTGCTGCCATGCCTAGTAGTGGGGTCAGCCCAAGGCCCCCAGCTCTCTGCTCCTGTAAGTTCTGCCCCCAGCTGAGGAGAGCCACCTGGCCTGGGGTTACAACTTTCCCAGGGCAACCCGAGGCCAGGAGAACAAGGTTGGGGTAAAGGTCCAGACATTCTGCACAATGGGGACCTTTGCCATGGGCAATATTCCTTTCTGGAGCTCCTGTGGGACTGGCCATGGCTCCTTTCGGCCTGCAAAATGGTGTTGCCTTTTTCCCAGGCCGGTTCTGTTCCTTCCTGCTTCTTCCCACAGGTGTTGATCCCTAATAAATATCTTTATGCCAAACCCTGGCTCAAAGTCGGCTTCCAGAGAACCGGGATATTAGAAACGGAACTCTCATTTCTTCTACAGGGAGAAGCAGCTAAGAAGAATGACTTCTCCAGGTCCTTCTCTTTCAGGTCCTGAGGTTCTGTGATGCCAAGCAGAGGAGTCACAGATGCTCTTATCTGCTTTTGGAAAAGCAGAATTCACATTCCTTCTAAGCCCAGAGCTACAACCCTCCCAGTCAATCACTTCCTGAGACAATGTTCACCTAGTGCGAAGGACTTATATCAACTTTATTTTACTCTTAAGTTCTGTGATAATGGTATACCCTTGCCTTTGGTAAAACTGTACGAAAGAGAAAAGATCTTCTTTTATGTACAAAGAAAATTTCACCTTTTCCCCATTACTAAATTTTGGTTTTCAGGCAGTATTTGTCAACATCTGGCTGGAGTCCTGGATCTGCCACTCATTGCTTGAGTAACATTTTTTGTCTCGATTTCTTCATCTCTAAAATTAAACAGCACATCACTTACTTCCTTAGGTGGCCGATGGGATCAACAATATTTGAAAGTGAATAAAGAAATATGTACAAACATATTTTACATGTCAGAACATCTTATAATTGTGAGGAAGTGTGATGATGATGGTTATAATTTTCTAGTTGTTTTGCAGTCGTTGGTTGGAAACTTTGACACTGTCCACATTTTCTGTTCCAGTTCCATTTGCGACTGGTGCCTGACATTTACAAGATGGTGATGACAGGGTGCAGCTTTTTGCTGGGGGACAAAGTTCTGCCCCAGCCCAGACTTAAGTGGTTCATATGGTGATTGATCCCCTGACCTTGGGCTCATTAACTTTATCCTCTCATGAATGGAAGGAACCAGCTATAAGGATCTCTTTGTGAGTACAGTTTTCTTTGTATTTCTAGAAATCAGAGCCACTACTACCCAACTTGTGTGTGTGTGTCTTCTGAAGTGTCTATCCTTTGCTAGACAGTTTCCAGGTGTACAAAAAGTTCCCTGTTTTAAATAAAGTCACAGCATGAAAGAAAAATGTGAAAAGCATTGTAGTAGTTCTTGATTGATAAGAGCAGGTAATAAAAGTGAGAACTAAGATGCTTGGAAACTTTGAAGGAAGCAAATGATGTGATTTCACATCTAATCCTGTGACAAAGCATGGGGATTACTCCAATCTCAGGGCCTGGAAGAAGATTCTATTGTAAGAACTGAAGATTTCCCTCTTGTTCACCAAGATCAAATTTATCAGCTTCCTTAGTCTAGTTTGGAAACATTATCCTTCTATTTTAGCTGAACCCTTATGCAGTGCAAGGAAATTGAGGTGGGCACATTGAGAGTGGTGGTTTTTCTTGTTTTTACAAAAACACAAGATTCTCTTTAACAAATGTTTGGGGAACACCTACTCTGCCAGTGCCCTAAGGCCACAAATGTAAACTCGTTCATGCATTTTCCCCCAAATGACATCCGGTATCACTCTTCCGGAGGGTAGATGTGTATAGCGGGTGGGAGGGGACTCTGAGAAGGGTAACCTGATCTCCCGGCACATCTGGGTCTTCACTTCACTGTTCCACAGCAAGGGCAGAGAGCAGTTTTACAAAGACATGATTGGACAAGCCAGGAAAAAGAACCCCTTGGTCACTGATGGGCTTTTATTCTGATGGATTTTTCTGAACACGCAGGAGTCACCATTCAGAATTCCTTTTCTCTTTCTCCCAGGTGATCCTGGGAGAAAGCTACCTTCTACTTGTTTCTCCATCCCTCCTTTGCTGGCATTCCCTCTGCAGCAACCCAGGATCTGATCACAAGGACTCACTGCCTCTGTGCCCACAAGGACGCAGCTCTCACACTGTGCTTCTCAGAGAATCTGTGGTGACGAACCAGATGCTTGTATGTTTTAGGTTTTTTTTTGTTTATTATTATTTTTATTTCCAATCTGTATGGAAGTTACTTTTGTAAAATACAATCACAGTAAAATATTAGCAAATTAAAACTTTGAACACCACTGACAAAATACAAGCCCTGTGATCATCATCATCGTTATCATCAACAACGTCGTCACCATCATGCTCATTATACTCAAGAAGCCGAACATTATTCTGCCAATTCTGCTTCTTTACTTACTGCCTTGAGAACTGTCTATAGCCAGCTTGCTGAGGGCCACTGGTCCCCACTCCACACTGCTGGCACTATTAGCGTGTGTCTTCCATACGTAACAGGATCCTTTTCCTTCCCAGCAACCTTGAGCCTTTAAGTGCTTGGCTCAGTGGAGGAGGAGGGAAGATAAGTCAGGTACTGAAGAGAAAATGGCCAGATCAGAGTGTGTGAGGATTAGGTATAGTACAATTAGCAGGGGAGTGGAAGTCAAATATTGTACGATTATCACGGGAGTGGAAGTTCTGGAAGAGGCAGCCACATGTCTGAGAAAAGCATATGGGAGACATTGTGAAAACGCCATGTGTCAGGGTGGCATGCCCTTTGCTCTGAATTTGGAGGTATTTGTGAGTTCAAACATTGTTTTTCCAGCTACAAATCTATTATGTATTATTACAGCCAATGTAGGAAAGCACAGACAAGTGTAAATAAAAACTTCTTTAAAGAACACCATCAAGAGACCTAAAATATTTGGAACATTTTCCTTCAGGTCTTTTATTCCATGATGTTTAAAAATGCTTCATATCTGGGAGGCCGAGGTGGGCAGTTCATCTGAGGTCAGGAGTTTGAGACCAGCCTGACCAACATGGAGAAACCCCGTCTCTACTAAAAATACAAAATTAGCCCGGTGTGGTGGCACATGCCTGTAATCCCAGCTACTCAGGAGGCTGAGGCAGGAGAATCGCTTGAACCCGGGAGGCAGAGGCTGCGGTGAGCTGAGATCGCGCCACTGCACTCCAGCCTGGGCAACATGAGCGAAACTCCAGTTCTAAAAAAAAAAAAAAGAAAAGATGCTTCATATCATACTCAACCCATATCGTTTTTCAGCTTCTTCATTTAAAACTGTAAAATAAATGATTCTCCATGCTATTAGTTTAACTTTAAAATCCTAACTTTAATGGTTAAATATTGCTTCATTCATCCACGAATCAGAAATTATTTAACTATTGCTTTTGTGACATTTAGATGATTTCCAATTCATTTGCCAATATAATAAGCAATAAAATTAATATATCTTTGTGTTTATGGATTTTTATATTTTCATAGATTTAGTGATTATTTGTATTTCTTCTTTATTAATTTTCTACTTGGGTATGTTTATTTTCTACTAATATTTACCTAGTGTTTTCTATATTGATGTGTATACATTTTCTGTATGTTAAAAAAACAGCAAACTCTAGCCAGTCATATGTTGTGATGGTTAATACTGAGTGTTAACTTGATTGGATTGAAGGATGCAAAGTATTGATCCTAAGTGTGTCTGTGAGGGTGCTGGCAAAAGAGATTCACATTTGAGTCAGTGGGCTGGGAAAGGTAGACCCACCCTTAATCTGGGTGGGTACCATCTAATCAGCTGCCAGCACAGCTAGAATACAAAGAAGGCAGAAAAATGTGAAAAGATGAGACTGGCCAACCTCCCAGTTTCCATCTTTCTCCTGTGCTGGATGCCTCCTGCAATCGAGCATTGGATTCCGAGTTCTTCAGTTTTGGAACTTAGCCTGACTCTCCTTGCTCCTCAGCTTGCAGATGGCCTATTGTGGAACCTTGTGATTGTGTGAGTTAATACTTAATAAACTCCCCTTTATTTGTATAATTAGTTCTGTCCCTCTAGAGAACCCTGACTCATACATATGTCTACCTATATTTTATCTCAAAGACCACTATACTTAAATGTTAGCATACACACTTAAATGTTCTTTTAGTAGTTGTTGACTTTTATATTGAGTGGCTCGTTTGTGTAGTGAAAAGAGAATCAATAACAGAAGAAAAACTGAGACCAACCTCGGGGTATGACTCTGCTGGTTGCCCTTGGACAATCTGTTCAACCTCTCTGAGCCACTTGACGTCTTCTCTCCCCTGAAATGTTGCTTTGGAAGAGAATGTTTTATTTTGTGTTGATTTGCCAGTCTCCACACTTGATTTCTATTTCATCCTACAAGCTGACTGAGTCAGCATTTTCCAGCCTATTCGTAGGGCAGTGAACAGTATGGGAAATACATAAAGGAGGGAAGGATCTGGAAGCTCCATATGTTTCTTCTGCTTATGTCTCATTGTCCAGAATTAAGTCACACAGCCATATTGAGCCCTTAAATGGAATCCTTTATTTATTTAGATGGATTTCAGGAAACTACATGAAGTGCCTACCATGCTCTACTCCTTTGGTCACCCAAATGTCTGTACTCACACTTCCACTCAGTACATACCCATTATCTCAGTCACTCAGTTATTTCCTTGACAACCAATTCCAGGATCTCTGGTTGATGGGCAGCCCTTGGCTTCAAATGTGAATGTGACTTCTCACAGCTCAGCAGCTACAAACTAAGCTATAAGTAATAAACTGTTCACACCCTGATCTCCAAGCACATCTGACATGTGAGCAAAGGGACAGCCACTCTATAAAGTATCGTTTACAAAAGAGAAGTTTGAAAAAACACATAATAGGCACTTTTCATAGCAAGGAACCACACCTGCCTTATAAGACTGGTTCTGATAAGTCCTTTAATTTTTGGTGTCCAATCAGTTGTAGACGCCAAACCTTGAGTTTATGGCCACTGATGTGGTTTGGATATTTGTCCCACCCAAATATCATGTTGAGATGTAATTTCCAATGTTTGTGGTGAGGCCTGGTGGGGGGTGTTTGGGTCATGGGATTGGATCCCTCATGGCCTGGTGCAGTCCTTGCCATAGTGAGTGACTTCTTATGAGATCTGGTTGTTAAAAAGTGTGTGGCACCTCTCCCCCTTCTCCCTCTCTCCAGGTGACATTCCTACTCCTCCTTCACCTCCTGCTATGATTGTAGCTTCCCGACACCTCCCCAGAAGCTGAGCAGATGCTGGTGCCAAGCTTCCTGTGCAACCTAAAGAACCATGAGCCAATAAAACCTCCCCTTATTTTTTTTTATAAATTACCCAGTCTCAGGTATTTCTTTAGAGCAACCACAAAAACTGCCTAACACCCTAACCCTTGTAAGACATCCCTGACCACACAGTGCAGGAAGCTCTTCATGGAACTCATCTGCCAGCTGCCAGGACTTCTCTGGAAGGAGCTGACCCACTCTTATCCTCTGTGGCCCCAGCCTTTCCTTTGGGGAAGTTCCTCACTCTCTGTTTTCTTCTGCTTGGAGAGGATGCTCTGTTGAGTGACTGCATGGACTTCCCTGTCCACTGCTGTTACACAAAGGCTTGGAGGTGACATTAGGGCCAAATACTCACAGGCTTTTCAAAATTGGGCTGTAATTTCTTTAACATACGATTTTCTCAAAAACTTAGCAGATGTGTGTGTTTTCTAAAGCTCCTATACCAAACTACCTCCAAATTTCTGGCTTAAAGCAACAGAAATTGATCATCTCACATTTCTGGAGGTCAGAAGTCGAAGACCGGGGTGTCGCCAGGGCTGTGCTCCCTGTGAAGGTGTTGGGGAAGGATGTCTTCTGGGCCTCTCTCCTGGTTTGTGGTAACCTATCCTTGGTTGGTGGTAACCTCTTTCCAATCTTCTCAGGGCAGTCTCCCCCTGTGTGAGTCTGTGATTGGTGTCAAATATCCTCCTTTCATAGGCACCCCTGTCATATTGGATTAGGTGTCTGTTTTACACAGGTATAATCTCATCTTAACTAATTTTATCTGCATAAACCCATTTATGGTCACATTCTGAGATACTGGGGATTAGGACATACACACACACACACACACACACACACACATACACATATACATATGCAATGCATTGTTGAATTGTGCCCTTCCCACCAATTTTATTTATATATATATATATAACCAAAAAATATATATAAATAAAATATTTATTTATATTATTTAATTATATATATAATTAAATAACTATATATATATAAAAATAAAATTGGTGGGATGGGCACAATTGTAAGCTTCTGGAAGTGTCCTTCTGGCAGTTCCAATGTGTAAGTAATTGTAATCAAAACCTATTGCTCTATATAACTGCAATTCTTGAGTCCACAGACTGCTTTGTCTTCTGTGATGGTCTCTGATTCTGCCTACCTCAACTCTTATAACTCAGTGATCATGGTTAGCTTGGGACCATGTGAAACAACAGATTATCATAGAAAACTTTTCAATGTTTTCTCCATTTTTAAAAAATCTCTATGTGTGAAACGTCCCTGTCTGACAGCTCTGAAGAGAGCAGTGGTTCTCCCAGCATGGTGTCTAAGCTCTGAGAACGGACCGACTTCCACCTCAAGTCGGTCCCTGACCCTTGTGTAGCCTAACTTGGAGACACCTCCCAGTAGGGACGGACTGATGCCTCATACAGGCAAGTGTCCCTCTGAGAGGAAGCTTCCAGTGGAAGGAAGGATCAGGCAGCAATATTTACTGTTCTGCAATATTTGCTGTTCTGCAGCCTCTGCTGGTGATACCCAGGCAAACAGGGTCTGAATTGGACCTCCAGTAAACTCCAACCGACCTACAGCTGAGGGACCTGACTGTTAGAAAGAAAACTAACAAACAGAAAGGAATAGCATCAACATCAACAAAAAGGATGTCCACACCAAAACCCCACCTGTAGGTCACCATCATCGAAGACCAAAGGTAGATAAAATCACAAAGATGGGGAGAAACCAGAGCAGAAAAGCTGAAAATTCTAAAAACCAGAGTGCCCTTTCTCCTCCAAAGGAACGCAGTTCCTCACTAGCAATGGAACAAAGCTGGACAGAGAATGACTTTGACGAGTTGACAGAAGTAGGCTTCAGAAAGTCGGTAATAACAAACTTCGAGCTAAAGGAGAATATTTGAACCCATCACAAGGAAGCTAAAAATCTTGAAAAAAGATTAGACAAATGGCTAACTAGAATAAACAGTGTAGAGAAGACTGTAAATGACCTGATGGAGCTGAAAACCATGGCACAAGAACTACATGATATGTGCACAAGCTTCAGTAGCCTATTTGATCAAGTAGAAGAAAGGGTATCAGTGACTGAAGATCAAATTAATGAAATGAAGTGAGAAGAGAAATTTAGAGAAAAAAGAGGAGAAAGAAACAAACACAGCCTCCAATAAATATGGGACTATGTGAAACAACCAAATCTACGTTTGACTGGTGTATCTGAAAGTGACAGAAAGAATGGAATCAAGCTGGAAAATACTCTTCAGAATATTATCCAGGAGAACTTCCCCAACCTAGCCAGGCAGGCTGACGTTCAAATTCAGGAAATACAGAGAACACCACAAAGATACTGCTTGAGGAGAGCAACCCCAAGACACATAATT
Source organism: Macaca fascicularis (assembly GCF_037993035.2). Taxonomy (NCBI): domain Eukaryota; kingdom Metazoa; phylum Chordata; class Mammalia; order Primates; family Cercopithecidae; genus Macaca; species Macaca fascicularis. The sequence continues at coordinate 115,784,718 of NC_088387.1, forward strand.
GTCAGATTCACCAAGGTTGAAACAAAGGAAAAAATGTTAAGGGCAGCCAGAGAGAAAGGTCAGGTTACCCACAAAGGGAAGCCCATCAGACTAACAACAGGTCTCTTAGCAGAAACTCTACAAGCCAGAAGAGAGTGGGGACCAATATTCAACATTCTTAAAGAAAATAATTTTCAACCCAGAATTTCATATCCAGCCAAACTAAACCTCATAAGTGAAGGAGAAATAAAATCTTTTACAGAAAAGCAAATGCTGAGAGATTTTGTCACCACCAGGCCTTCCTTGCCAGAGCTCCTGAAGGAAGCACTAAACATGGAAAGGAACAACTGGTACCAGCCACTGCAAAAACATACCAAATTGTAAAGACCATCAATGCTAGGAAGATACTGCATCAACTAATGGGCAAAATAACCAGCTAACATCATAATGATAGGATCAAATTCACATATAACAATATTAATCTTAAGTGTAAATGGGCTAAATTCCCCAATAAAAGACACAGACTGGCAAATTGGATAAAGAGTCAAGACCCATCAGTGTGCTGTATTCAGGAGACACAGCTCATGTGCAGAGACACACATAGCTTCAAAATAAAGGAATGGAGGAAGATCTACCAAGCAAATGGAAAGCAAAAAAAAAAAAAAAAAAAAAAAAAAGCAGGGGTTGCAATCCTAATCTCTGATAAAACAGACTTTAAACCAACAAAGATCAAAAGAGACAAAGGGCACTATATAATGGTAAAGGGATCAATTCAACAAGAAGAGCTAACTATCCTAAATATATATGCACTCAATACAGGAGCACCCAGATTCATACAGCAAGTCCTTAGAGACCTACAAAGAGACTTAGACTCCCACACAATAATAACAGGAGATGTTAACACCCCACTGTCAATATTAGACAGACAGATGAGACAGAAGGTTAGCAAGGATATCCAGGATTTGAACTCAGCTCTGCACCAAGCAGACCTAATAGACATCTACAGAACTCTTCTCCCCAAATCAACAGAATATACATTCTTCTCAGCACCACATCACACTTATTCAAAAATGGAGCACATAGTTGGAAGTAAAGCACTCCTCAGCAAATGTAAAAGAACAGAAATCACAACAACTGTCTCTCAGACCACAGTGCAATCAAATTAGAACTCAGGATTAAGAAACTCACTCAAAACTGCACTTCATGGAAACTGAATGAACTGCTCCTGAATGACTACTGGGTAAATAACTAAATGAAGGCAGAAATAAAGATGTTCTTTGAAACCAATGAGATCAAAGACGCAACATACCAGAATCTCTGGGACACATTTAAAGCAATGTGTAGAGGGAAATTTATAGCACTAAATGCCCATGAGAGAAAGCAGGAAAGATCTAAAATTGACACCTTAACATCACAATTAAAAGAACTATAGAAGTGAGAGCAAACACATTCAAAAGCTAGCAGAAGGCAAGAAATAACTAAGATCAGAGCAAAACTGAAGGAGATAGATACACAAAAAGCCCTTCAAAAAATCAATGAATCCAGGAGTTGGTTTTTTGAAAAGATTAACAAAATTGATAGACCACTAGCAAGACTAATAAAGAAGAAAAGAGAGAAGAATCAGATAGTCTCAATATAAAATGATAAAGGGAATATCACCACTGATCCCACAGAAATACAAACAAGTATCGGAGAATACTATAAACACCTCTATGCAAATAAAGTAGAAAATCTAGAAGAAATGGATAAATTCCCGGACACATACACCCTTCCAAGATTAAACCAGGATGAAGTTGAACCCCCGAATAGACCAATAACAGGCTCTGAAATTGAGGCAATAATTAATAGCCTGCCAACCAAAAAAAGTCCAGGACCAGATGGATTCACAGCTGAACCCTACCAGAGGTACAAGGAGGAGCTGGTACCATTCCTTCTGAAACTATTCCAATCAATAGGAAAAGAGGGAATCCTCCCTAACTCATTTTATGAGGCCAGCATCATCCTGATACCAAAGCCTGGCAGAGACACAAAAAAAAAAGATAATTTTAGACCACTATCCCTGATGAACATCGATGCGAAAATTCTCAATAAAATACTGGCAAAATGAATCCAGCAGCACATCAAAGAGCTTTTCCACCAAGATCAAGTTGTCTTCATCCCTGGGAAGTAAGGCTGATTCAACATACGCAAATCGATAAATGTAATCCATCACATAAACAGAACCAAAGACAAAAACCACATGATTATCTCAATAAATGCAGAAAAGGTCTTTGACAAAATTCAACAGCCCTTCATACCAAAAACTCTCAATAAACTGGGTATTGATGGAACGTATTTCTAAATAGTAAGAGCTATTTATGACAAATCCACAGCCAGTATCATACTGAACGGGCAAAAACTGGAAGCATTTCCTTTGAAAACTGGCACGAGACAGGGGTACCCTCTCTCACCACTCCTATTAAACATAGTGTTGGCCGGGCGCGGTGGCTCAAGCCTGTAATCCCAGCACTTTGGGAGGCCGAGGCGGGTGGATCACGAGGTCAGGAGATCGAGACTATCCTGGCTAACATGGTGAAACCCCGTCTCTACTAAAAATACAAAAAACTAGCCGGGCGTGGTGGCGGGCGCCTGTAGTCTCAGCTACTTGGGAGGCTGAGGCGGGAGAATGGCGTGAACCCGGGAGGCGGAGCTTGCAGTGAGCCAAGATCACGCCACTGCACTCCAGCCTGGGAGACACAGCGAGATTCCGTCTCAAAAAACAAACAAACAAACAAACAAACAAACAAAAACATAGTGTTGGAAGTTCTGGCCAGGGCAATCAGGCAAGAGAAAGAAATAAAGGGTATTCAATTAGGAAAAGAGGAAGTCGAATTGTCCCTGTTTGCAGATGACATGATTGTATATTTAGAAAACCCCATCGTCTCAGCCCAAAATCTCCTTAAGCTGATAAGCAACTTCAGCAAAGTCTCAGGATACAAAATCAATGTGCAAAAAGCACAAACATTCCTATACACCAATAACAGACAAACAGAGAGCCAAATCATGAGTGAACTCCCATTCACAATTGCTGCAAAGAGAATAAAATACCTAGGAATATAAGGGATGTGAAGGACCTCGTCAAGGAGAATTACAAACCACTGCTCAATGAAATAAAAGAGGACACAAACACATGGAAGAACATTCCATGCTTGTGGATAGGAAGGATGAATCTCGTGAAAATGGCCATACAGCTCAAAGTAATTTATAGATTCAATGCCACCCCCATCAAGCTACCAATGACTTTCTTCACAGAATTGGAAAAAACTACTTTAAAGTTCACATGAAACAAAAAAGGAGCCCGCATTGCCAAGACAATGCTAAGCAAAAGGAACAAAGCTGGAGGCATCATGCTACCTGACTTCAAACTATACTACAAGGCTACAGTAACCAAAATAGCATGGTACTGTTACCAAAACAGAGATATAGACCAATGGAAAAGAACATTGGCCTCAGAAATACCACCACACATCTACAACCATCTGATCTTTGACAAACCTGACAAAAACAAGAAATGGGGAAAGGATTCCCTAGTTGATAAATGGTGCTGGGAAAACTGGCTAGCCATATGTAGAAAGCTGAAACTGGATCCCTTCCTTACACCTTATACAAAAATTAATTCAAGATGGATTAAAGACTTAAATGTTAGACCTAAAACCATAAAAACCCTAGAAGAAAACCTAGGCAACACCATTCAGGACATAGGCATGGGCAAGGACTTCATGACTAAAACAGCAAAAGCAATGTCAACAAAAGCCACAATAGACAAATGGTATCTAATTAAACTAAAGAGCTTCTGCAGAGCAAAAAAAAAAAAAAAAACTACCATCAGAGTGAACAGGCAACCTACAGAATGGGAGAAAATTTTTGCCATTTACCCATCTGATGAAGGGCTAATATCCAGAATCTACAAAGAACTTAAACATATTTACAAGAAAAAAATCAAACAACCCCAACAAAAAGTGGGCAGAGGATACGAACAGACACTTCTCAAAAGAAGACATTTATGCAGCCAACAGACACATGAAAAAATGTTCATCATCACTGGGCGTCAGAGAAATGCAAATCAAAACCGCAATGAGATACCATCTCACACCAGTTAGAATGATGATCATCAAAAAGTCAGGAAACAACAGATGCTAAAGAGGATGTGGAGAAATAGGAACATTTTTATACTGTTCGTGGGAGTGTAAACTAGTTCAACCATTGTGGAAGACAGTGTGGTGATTCCTCAAGAATCTAGAACTAGAAATACCATTTGACCTAGTGATCCCATTACTGGATATATACCCAAAGGACTGTAAATCATGCTACCATAAAGACACATGCACACATATGTTTATTGTGGCACTATTCACAACAGCAAAGACTTAGAACCAACCCAAATGTCCATCAATGATAGACTGGATTAAGAAAATGTGGCACATATACACCATGGAATACTATGCAGCCATGAAAAAGGGTTAGTTCATGTCCTTTGTAGGGACATGCATGAAACTGGAAACCATCATTTTGAGCAAACTATCGCAAGGAAAGAAAACCAAACACTGCATGTTCTCACTCATAGGTGGGAATTGAACAACGAGAACACTTGGACACAGGGCGGGGAACATCACACATGGGGTCCTGTCGTGGAGTGGGGGGATGGGGGAGGGATAGCATTAGGAGAAATACCTAATGTAAATGGCGAGTTAATGGGTGCAGCAAATCAACACGGCACATGTGTATGTATGTAACGAACCTGCACGTCATGCACATGTACCCTAGAACTTAAAGTAAAATAAAATAAAATAAAATAAAATAATCTCTGTATGTATATCCACTAGATTTAACCTGGATTCATCTTTCTCACATACAATTTCGTTAAAATCAGCCAGAATGAGCCAGTTCCCACGAACCGTTCAGATGCCAGTTTTTTCTTTAGTTTTGTTTTTGTTTTTTCCTTTATTCTGTGTTCTCCACACATGTGCCCCAATTTGGATCCGGCCCTTAGCACTAGATCCTCATTCCGGGAAGCAGCCAGAAGGACAAGGGAAAGGGAGAATGCACTTTTTCCCCTTAAGAAAGTGGCCCCAGATTACAATGTTATTTCCTTTCTCATCTCATTGGTCATGATGTAATCACAGGACCACATCTAACAATGAGATGGCTCAGAAGTGATGACCATGTGCCCAGATGAAAATACTCTACCACGTCAGTAGGAGAGAATGGATTTGTGAGTGTAATTAGTAGTCTCTGGTACAAGTACTCACTTTAAATTATGGTTTTAAAACCTCTCTTTAAAAATAAAATCCATTCAAAGGAAAGATGGCTGGATAGAGGGACGGGAAGTCCAGCAAGGACATCTTGGTTCAGTCTAAACTCTCTCTGAAGTGAGTGTGTCACAATCTTGAACAGGTAGTTTCCTTTTCTGGAATGTTTCATCACCGGAAAAATAAAGGCGTGGAGATCGGCATTTCCAAAATAAAGTTCTATAGAATAAAAGATGTAGGCCAGGCGCCGTGGCTCACACCTGTAATCCCAGCACTTTGGGAGGCCAAGGCAGGTGGATAATGAGGTCAAGAGTTCGAGACCAGCCTGGCCAACATGGTGAAACCCCGTCTCTACTAAAAATATGAATTAGCTGGGTGTGGTGGCATGCACCTGTAATGCCAACTACTCGGGAGGCTGAGGCAAGAGAATCGCTTAAACCTAGAAGGCAGAGGTTGCAGTGAGCCGAGAGTGAGCCATTGCACTCCAGCCTGTGTGACAGCACGAGACTCCATCTCAAAAAAAAAAAAAAAATTTTAAAGATAATAATTATTATTTTGTGACAAAGACTCTCTACTCAAAATTAGGAAGTGATTAACACCACATTCACCTTTTAGAGATTCACAACATCATAATAGAGATTCTGAGATACTCTTTCCATAAGTGATTTTTAATTTACGATATGCTGTTTTTTCAGTCATAGAATGGTTTATTACTCAATTATCTCCGAACTTCATGTAAAACTCAACGTGGGGGACACCAAACTAAATGGCCTATAAAGCTCCTTCCTGCTTTCAGGTTCTGTGATGCTGGAGTCCATCATCAAGCTCTTACCACACTTCATCATCTAGTAAATTATTTACAAAGTCTATTTATAGCCTCCTGTTCCTGAAATTGACTTAAGGAATCTCACAACAAAAGGTCTTTAAGTAAGACTAAATATCTACAATAGACATTGACAGAAAAGAAAGACCGACTCATTCCTCCACATTCATTAATCTGTTAGGTGCCTTGTCCAGTCAGCTAGTTACCTAGTTAAACTCTGAAGTAATGGAGACAATTAAGTTTGGAGGAAGAGGCTCACGTCCTATGAGACCTGTCACTGGGGTGGGTGGGAGGAGGGTGGGTGGAGGAGGTTGGCACCAAGATTCCCTGGGCAGGCAGAGCACATGAGCTCCCGCAGGGCACACTGAAAAGAAGCAGGGCGGTGCCAGACAGAGGGCCAGTCGACTTCCAGCCTCCTCAATGATTTTGCTTAAGGCTGGCTTTGTGTGCGTGCAAATCATTCAGATAATTGCTGTAATTCTGTGCTTAGCTTGGCTGCTAAGACCCTTGGTTCATGAATATTCATAAGCTCTATCCACACTCCACTATTACTTAAATTTTCCTAGACAGCTTTCATGCTGAGCGTGCCAGCCTGTTTGTGCTGGAGATGGTGATGGTGATGATTTCTTGTCTGGGTGGAAGCAGGCTCAGCGAGGCCCAGGGACACTTCCCTGTGCCCGCCCACCCATGTATTTGAGCAGAAAAGGCACTCTTGCTAAGACGGCCCTGCTTCTCTGCAGGTTTCCTCTTACACATGGATTCTATTCATTCATCATTTATTGAGCTCTGTGCTAGGCACTGTGCTAGATGCCGGAGCTCCTGCGTAGAAGACAGGTGAGTACTTACCTTCAAATGAATGTGTGGTCCTGCCAGCAAGATAGACTATGGACAGACCACTGGAGAATAAAAATAGTTGTTAAGAGAGGATGAGTTCAGAGAATTGTGAGGAGTTTAGAGAAAATGCACAAAATCAAAATTGGGAGTGGGTGAAATCAAGAAGAGATGGCTTTTCACAGGAATCAAATACCTATATTGAGCCTTAAAATTACATAACATATATAACACACACTCGTTGCAGAAAACACATGTAATAAAATGGAAAGAAAAGTCCTTTTGACATTTCTCACTCAGTTTTACTATATCTATTTTCAGACTTTTCCCTGTGTGTCTAAAAGTCTTTTTAACAACAACTAAAAAATCCATGAAGTATGTAGTTTTATAATCCACTTTTTTCAACTACGCAAATATTTAAACTTGAAGAAAGAGTAAGATGTTCCCGGGTGAAGGTGGTCAAGGAAGAGAGTGTAGGATGAGAAAGTTTGCTCCGAGGTGTCAGGTGTCTCCCAGGTCTTCGTTATGCATGGAGTCCAAGGCTATAGGTGAGGATGACCCTGGACAGGAGGTGAGTAGACAGGACAGTGCTTTTTGTGCCCCTCTAAGGTCTAGGGAGCTTGGGCTTTACCATGAGGGCAAGAGGAAGCTACTGAAAGTTTGTAAGCGGAGACCCAGTAATTTGGAAAATTGTTCTAAGGATAAACAGGAGCAGAAGGGAGCAGTGGAGTAGAATACCTTTAACTGAATCTCCTCAGCAGATTAAAATTCTGACCAAAGCCTGACTGAGTGAGAGCCTGTCACATACAGAGACTAAGCATGTGTCCATTTTGTGGTTGAGGTATGTGGACCCTCTAAAGACAGCTTCTCTGCCACATTCTTTAATAATGAAGACATTAAACAACTTAGCATCTCACAATCCAGCATGGAGAGTTTATTCTGGTTGTGGAACTTAAATCCCAGGGCTGAAGGTAAACCGGATAAAAATTGCTTATTTATCCAAGCCAAAATTGACATGATTCTCAAAAGACAATCTTGATTATAGGACTTCATTTTTGTTGGGTCACTCTGGCGCTATTACTTTCATGTCTGTTGGGAGTGCTACATTCAATTTAAAATATTTTTAGAAAAATCTAGTTAACTCTACAGCTATAGTTGAATTTGTTTCTAGAGTCAATTTACAGAAAAATATATAGTAATAGATATTTGTATTCCACTGAACTTTCATGGAAAAATCATAGCAAACAGCATTCATTTTGAGGAGTCAGAGCGGCTGTAGAGGAAGTTGGAATAATTTATGCATTAGTTTATATATTGCTTACTGTTCAATGATGACCATAATTAAGTTTATAATAAAGTAATCATTAAAAATTTTTTTTGTTCATAAGAGAAGGATTTTGATTAGAAAGATATTTAGGACAAAGAAAATCTATAGGATGTTGCACACAATTGGGGATGGGGAACATGGTAAAGGGAAGTGTGGCATGGGTGACTCCTTGGTTTCTGGTTCCCACGGTGGTGCCATTCGCAGTAAGGAACATAAGAGGACAAGTAAGGTCACCGGAACTGGAATTTGAAATGTCTTCAGATATACAGTTTTAAATTTTAGCTTCAAGGAGTACATGTTCAGGTTTGTTACATGGATATATTGGTGATGCTGAGGTTTGGACTTCAAATGATCCCGTCACCCAATTAGTGAACACTGTACCTGATAACTAGTTTTTCAACCCATGCTTCCATCCCTCTCTCCCAGTTTTGGAGTCCTCAGTATCTATTGTTCTCATCCTTGTGTCTGAGTGTACCCAACGTTTAGCTCCCACTTATATGTGAGAACACGTAGTATTTGGTTTTGGGTTTCTTTGTTGATTCACTTAGGTTAATGGCCTCCCGTTGCATCCACATTACTGCAAAGGACACGGTTTCATTCTTTTCTATGGCTGTGTGGTGTTCCATGGTGTATATGTACCATTTTTTCTTTATCCAATCCACCATTGATGGGCACCGGGGTTTGCTATTACACTTCTTTGCTATTGTGAATAGTGCTGCAGTAAAGATACAAATGCAGGTGTCTTTTTGCTAAAACAATTTATTTTCCTTTTTGTATATGCCCAATAATGGGATTGCTGGGTGGAATGATAATTCTATTTTTAATTCTTTGAGAAATCTCCAGTCTGCTTTCCACAAGGGCTGAACTAATTTGCATTCCCACCAATAGTGTATAAACCTTCACTTTTCTCTGCAGCCTTGCCAGCATCTATTGTTTTTCGACTTTTTAATAATAGTCATTCTGACTGGCGTGAGATGGTATCTCATTGTGGTTTCGATTTGTATCTTTCTGATTAGTGATGTCGAGCATCTTTTTATGTTTGTTGGCTACTTGTATGTGTTCTTTTGTTCATGTTCTTGCTCACCTTTTAAAATTATTACTATTATTATTATTGTTAGAGTTGGGGTTTTGCTCTTGTCATACAGGCCAAGTGCAGTGGTGTGATCATAGCTCATTGCAGCCTTTTGCTTACTTTATAATTGGGTTATTTGTTTTTAATGGGGCTATTTGTTGTTATAGATTCTGGATATTAGTCCTTTGCCAGATACATAGTTTGTAAATATTTTTTTTTCTCATTCTGTAGGTTGTCTGTTTACTCTGTTGATATTTTCTTTTCCTGTGAAGAAGCTCTTTAGTGTGATTAAGTCTCATTTGTCTATTTTTCATTTTGTTGCATTTGCTTTTTGAGAATTCATTATAAATTCTTTCCCTCGGCTAAGGTCTAGAAGGGCAATTCCTAGGTTTTCATCTAGCATTTGTATAGTTTTAGGTCTGACATTTAAGTTTTTCATCCATTTTGAGTTAATTTGTGTATGTGGTGAGAGGTACGTGTCCAGTCTTATTCTTCTGCATATGGTTAACGAGTTTTCCCAGCAGCACTTATTGAATAGTATATTCTTTCCCAATTATTTTTGTTTGCTTTTTGAAGATCAGTTGGATGTATGTGTTCAGCTTTATTTCAGGGGTCTCTATGCTCCCATTGATCTACATGTCTATTTTTGTGACAGTACCATGTTGTTTTGGTTATAGTAGTCTTGTAGCATAGTTTCATGTTGGGTAGTGTGATGTTTTCTCTTTATTCTTTTTCTTAGGTTGCCTTGCCTATTTGGGATATTTTTGGTTCCATATAAATTTTAGAATAGATTTTGCTAATTTTGTGAAAAATAATATTGTTAATTTGTTGGGAATAGTGTTGAATCTGTAGATTGCTTTGGGCAGTATAAACATTTTAACAGTATTGATTCTTACAGCCCATGGAATTGAGATGCTTTTCCATTTGTTTGTGTCATCTATGATTTATTTCAACAGTGTTTAGTATTTCTTATAGAAATGTTTAATTTCCTTGGTTAAACATATTTCTAGGCATTTTTTGTGGCTGTGGTAAACGGGATTGAGTTTTTGATTTGGTTCTCAGCTTGAATGTTATCAGTGTATAAAAATGCTAGTTACTCTTATATGTTGATTTTGTATTCTGAGATTTTGCTGAAGTCATTTATCAGGTCTAGGAGACTTTTTATCAGAATCTTCAGGGTTTTCTATAAAGAGAATTATATTGTCAATGAAGACAAATAATTCGACTTCCCGATTTTCTATTATTTGGATGCCTTTGATTCTTTCTTTTGCCTGATTGCTCCAGCTAAAAATTCTAGTATTCTGTTGAATAGGAGTGATGAGAGTGGACATTCTTGTCTTGTACCAGTTCTTAGAGGGAATGCTTCCGGCCTTTTTCTGTTCAGTGTGATGTTGACTGTTGGTTTGTCATAGATAAATCTTATCATTTTGAGGAGTATTCCTTAGATATCAAGTTTGTTGAGGGTTTCTATTATGAAGGAATGTTGAATTTTATAATAAGCTTTTTCTACATCTATTGAGATGATCATTTTTTTTGTTCTTAATTCTGTTTGTGTGGTGAATCAAATTGACTGATTTGTGTATGTTGAACATTTCTGCATCTCAGAGATAAAGCCCACTTGATAGTAGCAAATTAACTTTTTGGTATGCTGTTGGATTTGGATTGCTAGTATTTTGTGGAGGACTTTTGCATCTGTGTTCATCAGGTAAATTGGCCTGTAGTTTTATTCTTGTTGTTGTGTTTTTGTCAGATTTTGGTATTAGGATTAGACTAGTTCCATAGAATGAATTAGGGTGGAATCCTTCCTCCTTGATTTTTTGAAATAGTTTCAGTAGGATTGGTTTTAGTTCTTCTTTGTACATCTTGTATAATTAGACAGCGAATGTATATGGTCCAGAGCATTGTTTGGTTGGTAGGGTTTTGTTTTGTTTTGTATTTTTATTTTTGGCTACAAATTTAATTTCATTACTTGTTATTGATATGCTAAGAATTTCTGCTTCTTTAATCTTTAGGGGTTGTGTGTTTCCAGGAATGTATTCATTTCCTCTAGATTTTCTAGTTTGAATGCACAAAGATATTCATAATAGTCTCTGAGGATCTTTTGTATTTCTGTGAGATTGGTTGTGATGTCACCTTTGTCATTTCTGATTCTGCTTATTTGGACCTTCTCTATTTTTCTTTGTTAATCTAGCAGGAGGTCTATCAATCATTTTTATCCTTTCAAATAACCAACTTTTTGTTTTATTGATCCTTTGTATGATTTGGGGATGTCTTAATTTCATTTAGTTCTGTTCTGATTTCAGTTACTTCTTTTCCTCTAGTAGCTTTGGGTTTAGTTTGTGTTTCTGTTTTTCTAATTCCTTTAGGTGCAAGCTTAGGTTGTTCATTTGAGATCTCTATCTTTCTGATGTAGGCATTTGGCACTATAAACTTTCCTCATTTTACTTCTTTTGCTGCTTTCCAGAGGTATTGGTATAACGTGTCCCTATTTTTCTTCGTTTCAAAGAATTTTTTGATTTATGCACTAATCTCATTGTTTACCCAAAAGTCATTCAGGAGGAAGTTGTTTAGTTTCCATATATTTGTGTGGTATTGAGAGTACCTCTTGGTATTAATCTATATTTTTATTCCACTGTGGTCCAAGAGGATGCTTGGTATGATTTCTACTTTTCTTTTTTTGAGACAGAGTCTTGCTCTTGTCACCCAGGCTGGAGTGCAGTGGCACAAAATTGGCTCACTGCAACCTCTGCCTCCCGGGTTCAAGGGATTCTCCTGACTCAGCCTCCTGAGAAGCTGGGATTACAGGCACCCGTCACCAAGCCCAGCTAATTGTTTTTTGTACTTTTAGTAGAGACAGGGTTGGTCTCGAACTCCTGACCTCAGGTGATCCGCCCACCTTGGCCTCCAAAAGTGCTGGAATTACAGCTGTGAGCCACTGCACCCGGTCTCTATTATTTTTTTCTCCCTTTATAAAACTTGCTTTATGACCAACCACATGGTCAATCTTAGAGTATGTGCTATGTGCAGATGAACAGAAAGTATATCACGCGACTGTTAGGTGGAGTATTCTGTAGATGTCTATTAGGTCCAACTGGTCAAGTGTTGAATTTAAGTCTAGCATTTTTTTGTTAGTTTTCTGTCTAATGTTGTCAGTATGGTAGTGAAGTCCCCCACTATTAATTGTGTGACTGTTAGTCTTTTCTTAGATATGAAAGTAGTTGTTTTATAAATCTGGGTTCTTCGGTGTGGTATGCATATATATATATACATATATATATTTAAGATACTTAAGTCTTCTTGTTCAATAAACCCTTTATCATTATGTAATTTCCTTCTTTGTTTTTTTAAATACCGTTGTTGATTTAAAGTCTCTTTTATCTAATATGAGAATAGTGATTTCTGTGCTCTTTGTTTTCCATTTGCATGATGCATCTTTATCCTTTCTCTACTTTAAGCCTATGGGTATCATTACATTTAAGTGGAATCTCTTGAAGATAGCAGAAGGATGGCTCTTTTTTCAGTCTAGTTTGCCACTCTATATCTTTTAACTGGAGCATTTACGTCGTTTACATTCAAGGTTAATATTGATATGTGAAGTTCTGTTTCTATCATAATGTTGTTAGCTAGTTGCTTCATAGTCTCCATCTGGGTAATTGCTTTATGGGGTTCAGGAGCTATGTGCTTGTTTTCGCTTTTGTGGTAGCAAGTATGTCATCCTTTCATTTCTGTGTTTAGAACTCCCTTAAGCATCTCTTACAGGACCGGTTTGGTGGTGACAAATTCCCTTAGCAATTTTGTTATCTGGAAACATTTAATTTTCCTTCATTTGTGAAGCTTAATTTGGTGGGATTTGGAAATCTTGGTTGACTTTCTTTTTTTTTTTAAGAATGCCGAGAATGGGCTCCCAATCTCTTCGAGATTTTCAGGTTTCTGCTGAGAAGTCTGCGGTTAGTCTCATGGGTTTCCCTTTATGGGTAACATGACCCTTTCTTTTAGCTGCCTTTAAGACTTTTTTCTTTCACATTGACCCTGAATAGTCTGGTGACTATATGCCTTGGGGATGACCATCTTGTATTCTATGTCAGAGGAGCCTGGATCTCTTGTATCTGCATGTTTACCTCTCTAGCAAGACTGGGAAAATGTTCCTGACTTTCAACCTCAAATGTATGTTCCAAGTTGCTTATTTTGTCCTCTCTCTCATGAATGCCAATAAGTTGTATACTTGGTTGCTTTTATGTAATATTTTATTTCTTGAAGGCTCCATTTCTGGTTTTTTTTTTTTTTTTTTTTTTTTTTGAGACAGAGTTTCACTCTTGTTGCCCAGGCTGGAGTGCAATGGCAGGATCTTGGCTCACTGCAACCTCTGCCTCCCAGGTTCAAGTGATTCTCCTGCCTCAGCCTCCCTAGTAGCTGGGATTATAGGCATGTGCCACCACGCTTGAGTAATTTCATATTTTTAGTAGAGACGGGGTTTCTCCATGTTGGTCAGGCTGGTTTTGAACTCCCAACCTCAGGTGATCCACCCACCTCAGCCTCCCAAAGTGCTGGGATTATAGGTATGAGCGCCCAGCCCATTCCTTTTTATAAGTGCTTTTTATTATTATTATTGTTTTTCTGACTGGGTTGATTTATGGGACCAGTGTTTGAGCTCTAAAACTTTCTTCTTCTTGGTCTAGTCTGTTGCTAAGGCTTACAACTATATTTTGAAATTCCTTAAATGAATTTTTTAATTCCAGAAGTTTCGTTTGGTTATTTCTTAACATAGTGATGTTGTCTTTCAAATCTTGGAGCATTTTCCTGGCTTCGTTGTGTGGATTTCAACTTTATCTTGGATCTTGTTGAGTTTCCTTGCCATCCATATTCTGAAAACTATATGTGCCATTTCAGACATTTCACTCTGGTTAGAATCTTTTGCTTGTGAGCTAGTGGAATCATTTGAAGATGACAAAACGCTCTGGCATTTTGTACCAGCATCCTCATGCTGGTTCCTTATCATCTGAGATAGCTGGAACTTTTCTTATTGTTTTCTTGAATTTGTTATCATTTGAATGCAGATTCTTGATTTTTTAATTATTGTTTTCCTTAGGGATATGACTGTAATATATATTGTGTTACGATCAATTGACCTCATTTCTGGGTGCTTTCAGGGTTCTGAGGCTTTGTATGAGGTTTTGTTGCAGTTACATTTGTCCAGTGGTTTCTCAGATGTTGCTTGTTGCATTGATGTAATGTCATTTGGTGCTGTAATTCAGGCTGCAGTATAGCAGATGGCATTGAAGAATAAGAACCAGCAGGTGGGGTGGGGTGGAGGCAAAGGAGAAGCACTAAAATTGCCCTGCCCCAGCAGGCATTCACCTTTAGTGGGAGTAGAGCTGTTGGAGAAACCCAAGAAGTGAACTTTTTCATCCCATGCTCCCCAAAATCCTGAAGGAAAGAGTTGCTGCCAAGTCCACGATAAGGCACTGTCTTCAGATATTGGAACTGGAGATACTTAAATAGATTTGGGGTCTCTTCATTTGGATTGCAGAGATAAAAATCATGTTGAAAATTTTAATTTAGCAGCCCTCTGACTATATATTCTTATTGAAATCCTGGAGAAGAAAATTATCATGAAAGAGTAGAGACTGAAACACAGAAAGGACATATGCTTAGCCTTGAAAATACCAATATTTAAAGGTCAAATAAAGAACAATTAATTGATTGAATTAAAAAGGCTGAGACCAAAGAGTTACACCTTACACAAGGGGTGTGTTTCTTGAAGGATGAATGGTTGGTTAAGCTGAATGTTGGAATTTTTCCTCATCTGTGGTGAGCACCACATGCCCGCTCGTAGAGGAGCTGAGGAGACTCCCTTCTTACAGAAACAAGGGTAGAGCATGAAGGCTTGGTCTCCACTTGTGCAAGATTAGTCAGAAAAGGAAATGATATAGAAAGGTCTCTAAATAATTTTTGTCTTGGTTCCAAATGTGTTCGTCCAGGTTTGAGTTTTACAAAGAGTGAGCCCCAAAAGTAAAAACTCAAATGGTGTTTTTATTAAGACTGTTGAAATTATCCAGACATAATTCAGAGCTCTGTTAACACCTTTGTGACAAATTATAGGACAGAAATAGAGGCATCCTTCCCACTTTACCTAAGACCATCTTTTAGTTCTTCTGCCTCTGGCACCCTTTAATGTCAATGCATGTGAAAGGAACACTCACATTCAGAGAGGTATAGTCATTCGGCAGGAGTGGCAATTCCCAGTAGAAGTGGACTTGACCAGAAGAGTGAGTCATGTCTTTCTGAAGCAAAGAAATAATTTTTAAAAAATTAGCAGTTGCCAACCACATGGAACCCAGTGGATTTGCATGAGAGCATAAGAGGAGAGGAATTTCTGGGAACCATTTAGTTATAGAATGAATGTATAACTGAAGAGGATCATATGAGAGATACCCCCTCATCCAGAAAAGCCTAGGTAAGGGTGGCTATGAAGGTGACTGTACTCCTGCAGAAAAGTTTGGAGAAATGCTGGTAAAATTGGTAAAGCTAAGCATGCATAACACTGTTTTTAGTATATTCAGGTGATTTAAGTTAAAATACTGATGCTACTTACATATAAAAAAGATTAATTTATAAAGATGTTTACATAGCCTAAGACACTAATGAAAGAAAGGAAAATACCCAGTAAGAAGGTGCTAGTTCTATTCAAGACATGTGTTAATACATCATGTCATTTATTTCTAAGAAAAGATAGAGGAAGGGGCATATGTAAAATCATAAAACTCAAAATTTGCTAAGCCAACAAACAACAATAGCAGCAACAGTCTATAAATTCTTAGGATAGTAATGCTGTATAAATTCAGGGTTTAAAACTCAGCCAGAGTCAATTTGGTCCTCTACTGTTTTTGTAAATAGTAAAACAAAGTATTTCTTGTACAAAGCCACCGTCATTACTCTATGTATTGTCTATGGCTGCTTTCAAAGTACAATTGAGCAGTTGAGATACAAATCATGTGGCCTGCAAAGTCTAAAATATTCACTATCTGGCTCTTTACAGACTTCTTTATGGCAAAGATTAAAAAAAAAAAGTTCTTTATTTTGTTTGTTTGTTAGATGTTTGTTTGCATATTAGCATCCACACTGAGATATAAAGATCAGGCTAACCTCCTAGAGTCCAGAAGCAGCTGCATTGGGGATGCAATGCCTTACATGTGCTCAAATCCATAGTCATCCTATTTCTATGGCACAGCTTTTGCTCATGTAATGAAAAGTGAATTCTGGTTTGTGCTTTCCTCCACCTTCCCTGCTCACATCTGTGTGCTGACAAAGCATGAAAATTCAGTGAGTGGCTCCCAATAGAGCCAGTCACTGCCAAGGTGAATGTCAATGACTCTTTGGGAAACTCTCAGTATAATACATCTGCCCTTGTCCATGATCAATTTCATGTAGTGAGCTTTTCCAAGGCTCATTTCCCTCGCTGTGAATGGACTTCCCCATTGGGCATAAAATTTCAGAGGAAAATCAGTGGAAAAAAAATCAGTACTAGTTAAAAATGCAGATTTCTGTGACCCACCCTGGATCTGTTGAATCCCTGGATTAAGCCAGGAAATCATGGGTGGTGGAGATGTAGGGGACAAAAGTGTAGTGATTCTGATATAGATCTCTAATCCATATTTTGAGAAACACTGATCCATAGAATCATTTTCAGCTACAAAGCTTCACAGCTCTACAACACTTGACTTGCTTTGCATTTTACTTCTCAAATCATTCTCTATGCTTCTATTTCTCTGTCTTTCAAAGCTGGAGAGTATTCAAGCAGTGCGAGATTCAGTGTTGAAATGATTTCTATCAGTTGAAATTTATGTTATTATATTTGTTTCATGCATTTAATTCCTGTTGAGACTCTAAGTATGGGCAGCTGGAACCCTGTTCCAGGTGCTATTCCTCACAAATTGTTGACATCTTTCTTCTCTATTAGATACCAAAGCCCAGCTGCAGCAGAACTAACACATCTACTCCCAACATTTAGCCCTCCACTTGCCTCGGTGACCACCACTGAAGATGGGAAAGGATAACATTGGAAGGGAGTTTGCAGCCCTCCTGATCTCCATGCAAGCATTCTTTGTGGTTTGGCTAACTCAAGTATATGAGTAGTGATTTATTCTGAATTAGACAGACTTAAACTTTGCAAATTGTATCTTAGGTGAGAGAAGAGGCATTACAAAAGTTGAATAACATAAAATTTTCTGTCGGGAAACCATTGAGGTTTTATAGAAGACTCCACCCCTACATGGCTTTGCCTAAGTGGATCTTATACAGTATTTAAAGCCCCGCTCAGTAGCCATTGGCCCCAGGAAATTTTCTGTACTATCTGTCTCACCTAATTAATTGCTTCCAACTTTGAATTCCATTGTTTTAGTGTCTCTAGCATTAACTTAACTGACACTGATTAACTGATTTTCAGCATATAGGATATCAGAGTCAGCAAACAGGGACTTCATAAATTAAGACATGATCGTTGCTTCCCAGGAGTGTATGACTGTAAACAAGCACACAATGAGCAAAGAGCTTATCAGGCTGTGCCCAGTGAGTCAGGGCACACGTTTCAGTCTCCCCATCGCACTGAAGAAAGGAGGTCAGGGAGCTCCTGTATCTTGGTATTTTTGTTTCTATCATGGCCCTTGTCATCTCCCCTTAGACAAGAACAAGTGCCCAGCACATCTTGTATTGAATTGAGCTGAACTCCAATTTAACCTTTTCCTTTTAGAGATCAGGGAACAGTCATAAGCATCTGAGTTTGCTCATCAGAAAATTCTTGTTCATGATTCTTGATGTCAAAAGTATGTTTTTTCACCTTGGAGCTTAAGTTCAGCTCCAGGAAAAAATGAAAAAGGACTTTGGCTAGTTTCTCTCAGCACAGAAAGGTTCACAAGCTTTCCCACTACTCTGCCACCTGGGATTCCTGCATTATGAAGATTCACATTCCACAGTTTCCTACCCTCAGGAATGTTTTCTTCCCTTTCTAACTTCCTGTTTAATAATCACTTGTCCTGTGTCCGATTTTCTCAGAACTCACTCAGCAAATGGTCAAGGAATGTGATAAATTGATAGGAAGATCTAATGAGAAGAATATCACTTTCTTACATGATAGGTTTACATTTTAGTAGAAGCTTTTTTGAAGACAGAGATGTTTAGCAAATGGTGAAAACCTAAAAAGACAAATTTCAGGAATGTAAGAAAGATATGTTCAGATGGTTTGATGTCCATTTTACATGCAGTCTGCCCACTCTTCTTACTTTGATTGCATTAACACTCGCTGTTAAAAGCAAAATTTAGTCAGTCTCTTTTTAAGAAATTAAGTTTATATTTAACAAAAAGCCTATGGATTTTTATCCTGGAGGCCTTCTTTATCCATCATAGTATAGTATTGAATCCTTTAATAAAAATAACGTAGCATTAAAAGAGTTTATATCAAACTCCTATAAGTCAGATTATGTTTTTATATTGTTCTGTTATGTGCTTTTAAGCATGTTTACTCAGAAATAGATCTCACTTCAATATACAATTTTTTTTTTTTTTTTTTTTTTTTAGACGGAGTCTCCCTCTGTCGCCCAGGCTGGAGTGCAGTGGCCGGATCTCGGCTCACTGCAAGCTCCGCCTCCTGGGTTCATGCCATTATCCTGCCTCAGCCTCCGGAGTAGCTGGGACTACAGGCGCCCGCCCCACCCCCTGGCTAGTTTTTTGTATTTTTTAGTAGAGACGGGGTTTCACCGTGTTAGCCAGGATGGTCTCGATCTCCTGACCTCGTGATCCACCCGTCTCGGCCTCCCAAAGTGCTGGGATTACAGGCTTGAGCCACCACGCCCGGCAATATTTTTAAATATAGTAAATATTACATATGACATTAATTGAACAAAAATTATAAAAAATTACATGCAATGAATCTAATGAAAAACATCCCATTCACCTTTTCTTTGACAAGTCAACATTATATCTGATATCATGGATTGTGTCCAATTTTGGAACTGAAAGAGCCTCAGTGAATTTTAAATGGCATTGACTTTTATAGGTGAAGAGCTTACGGATGTGAAAAGACTTTCACAAAGAAGCCCTGGAGTAGAATCCAGGTCTCCCAACTCCTGATCAGTCTTCAATCTCCCTGGCGGACCAGAGATATTTCAAGTTGGCAGAGTCAAGCATGAGCAAGGAGATGGTGTGGGGCAGAGTGTGAAACATAGGTTCCTAGACTCCACGTATGGCTGTCATTTACTAGCTCTGTTACCTTAAAAATGACTTAACCCTATCCACCTTAATTCCTTTGTCTGTGAAATGGGGCTGTTTTACGTTCAAATGCAGATACGTAACATGTGTATAGTTGCTCTTGAAACCACACAGTGCTGTGCAGGGCAAAGCTACTCCTATTATTATTGTCACTAGTATTATGTATTTGATATTAATTTATAGCTACTGGACCAGTAGACATTGTTGCTTCTCCTCTTGGAATAGCAAAAAGCTCTCAGCAGATACCGGTCCCTTCATCCTCACACATCCTTGTAGGAGTAATGGTGGCAAGAGATTATCAATCTCACTTTACAGGTGGAGAAAAAGAGCGGCGCCCTTGCCCTTGGCCATGCTGACTCATCAGCCTTGTTAATGCTTGGTTCGCTGCCTCCTGCTTTAAATCCCATCACAGGGGAGAGCGAGAGAGAGCATCTCCCCAACAGATCAGACCTTTCATTTATCTCCTTTTTTACAACCACCATGGCCTGATGGGTTCGTGGAGATTTTGCAGACATGACACTTCATTCAGTAAGTAGGGAAAAATTTGTATTTCTATATTACATAGCAAATCAAAACTTTTTTTTTTTTTTTTTTTTTGAGACGGAGTCTCGCTGTGTCACCCAGGCTGGAGTGCAGTGGCGTGATCTCGGCTCACTGCAAGCTCCGCCTCCCGGGTTTACGCCATTCTCCTGCCTCAGCCTCCGAGTAGCTGGGACTACAGGCGCCCGCCACCACGCCCGGCTAGTTTTTTGTATTTTTAGTAGAGACGGGTTTTCACCATGTTAGCCAGGATGGTCTCGATCTCCTGACCTCGTGATCCGCCCGTCTCGGCCTCCCAAAGTGCTGGGATTACAGGGTTAAGCCACCGTGCCCGGCCAACAAATCAAAACTTATTTTTGGAGGAATCATACCACAGTAAAGACACAAGGTCCTCTTTAAATAAGAATTCAGTGGACTAGGGAATGAATAATGGCAAATATATATTTTTCTCTAAATAGAGAGGTGATTGGTTCAGACGGTGAGTGAGTCTTTTTGACAGCGAGCTTGCCTTAGCCCAGGTGCAAGTTCAGACCAAATGTTGCGTTTATACAAGTGGACATAACTCTCCATTTTAAATAAAACACAAGATGCCTGTTGTTACTGCTGCTTTCTCAGGTCCCAGTGCATTTGCCTCCATTCTCTCCAAGAGCATTGCATGAGACTGGCGGGGCGGTGAGCATCTTGCTCATTTGTTGAATGAGTGGGGAGGAGGGTGGCCAGGGACTTTCTCCAAGGACATGTGCCTGGTTAGTGCCACAGCCAGACCCTCTGAGCTCCCATTCCTTAATACTTCGCTTTCCCACAATCTCCGCTCCTTTAGCCTCGATCAGCTTCCAGTTGAGGCCCCCAGAAAGGCTCCTGAGTATGCGTGAGGTCTCTGTCCCTTGAAATGCACGCTGTGAGGTGTTGCTCTTGCCTGCCCAGTGTCACTGTGAGCCCATGTCCATGAGATTCCCCACTCCAAGCGCTCATGAGAAAACCAGAGAGATGGGGGTGGCCTCTCACCTTTACAAACTGCATTTTGAACCCTTGATAATCAAGATTTGAATGAGTTGGAGGAGCTTTGGCTGGTCCCCGAGGGGAGGCCTTCCACATCATAAATCCTGAGCAGGTCGTTCATCAGAGCTGGGGCGCCTGTCCACAAGGAATGCCCATAGGAGCCATCCAAGGGGCTGCATAATCGCAGGCTCATTAGTGCAGGTGGTCTCCCCCATCAGAAGGGAGGTGCCTATTAGCCTGCGAGAGGGCCGCCAGTGTTGAACCATTTTATAGCACAGCTGCTCAGGAAAGAACTCGTGGCTTAATTTCAGAGTTTTCCTCATCTCCTCCATTTACACAGACCCCTGCTGCCCAGCTGGGAGTGTGTCACCCACGAGACAACACAAAACTCAACATTCTCTGGGTTCTGGCTCTAAGTCATATTTCTGTAAGATATATGCTGTGTGCCCTATCTTCATTTCTGCTTATTTCCTTATTTCCAAGGAATAATCAGTTTGAGATTCGTCAACACAATAAAACTCAAAGAGACGGCCAGAGGCAGATTCAATGCAGGGGAAATATAGAAAAGGCCGATTATCATGAAAACTCTCAATTTGCATTTTGCTCTCCTTGTAAGTCGTAATACCAGGAAGCTAATGCAATCCCCCGAAAGAAGCTTTTTATATCTAATGACAAGGGTATATGCCTCCAGGGTGGTTAGATAATATATATTTCATCACTTGTCTGAAATGGTCCCTCTCCTTTCTGTGCTTGGCACTCATGAGGAGATGGGACCCGTTTCCCAGGGAGGAGACCTAGTCTCACAATCTGCCCAGCAGAAAGCTACATAATATGCTTCCTGATTTCTTCTGGCAAGAGGCTCACCTAGCCACGTCTTCAGGCTGCTAGCTGGGAATGCGGAGCGCCCTGCTGGGTGTGCACAGAGGATCCTGCAGCCGGGACTGCTCTTCCCAGGGATGCAAGCCCTGTGCACTTAGGCACGTGTGTGCCAAGGCTTCCTGAGTGTGCTCTTTAATCATCTTGCTATTAAAAATGGATTCTGAAGAGCATTTCCAAAGGGAGTGTGCTGGATGCACGGCTCTCCCTGCTTTGAAGAGCGTGCTATCATTACTGCACCCAGTCTCCCCTAACAGCCGAGCAGACAGGAGGGGGGACGGCCACAGTTCTAGACTTGGGCAGACTACCAACAGCTGCACAGTTAATTATGGCTCTCTCCCTCGTTCTCCTTCTCTGCAAAATCTCGGCTTTAGAAATAAAAGATAAGAAATTCTTTAGAGTAATTAGAGACTGCTGAGCACTTGTGGTAATAATGAAGGAAAACATTCTGACTGATTTACAGCAGGAAGAGGCAGTGAGAGTAGCGATGCAGGTTGAAAAAAAAAATAATTAAAATCAGCTTTGCCACTATCTTGACGGAGCTGTCAGTCAGCCTCAGAGAGAAAAGAATTGCTAATGAAATACTAATATGCTGCTTTAGATTTTATATAACTGCCTTTTGTTCCCAGGTACTGTTCCAGTTTGTCAGTCAAAGGGGTCAGGTGTGAAAGGACACAGAACCAGTGTGGTCAAGGGGGAAATGAGAGCTCTGTGGCCCAAAAAGTGCTGGGCTGCAGAAAGGACTCACTGGAGCATTGCAGCAGACAGCCCCACGGGCCTCCCCTGACAGCCACAGCCTCGGCTGCCCCAGCTGGAGAAATCCTAGTGGGGCAAAGCTTTTTTTTCTTTTCTTTCTTTTTTTTTTCCTCCCCCAGGCTGACAGACACTAAATGTCAGCAATCATCATGGTACAATCAGAGCTGGTTTTATAATATCTATAAGTGGTTTCGAAGTCTGCAGATGCCAGACGGTTTGAAAATCTCAGAGAAATTGCATCTCATAGGTAGTCTACAGACAAGACATAGGCCCCAAATATTTTTTGTTTTATCAGATCAATCACTCAGAGCTACAATGCGAAATGGATGACATGGTTTGGAAGCTCTGTGTGTGTGTGTGCTAGTGCATGCTTGTGTGTGCCCATGTGTGTGCATGCACACATGAGAATTTGCGTGTGTACAGGCACACCTGTATGCATGTGGCTGTGTGAGTTGCATGTCTTTGTGAGCATTTTGCATACAAGTGCCTGAAATCACTCAAGTGCTAAAAGTTTCTTAGGTAGCCCACAATACACCCTATATGGAGTGGTTTGGGGACACACCTTGTGTCTTAGAACTCCTGACACGCAAATTCTGGTAATCCAAGTAAACACAGAAGAGATAAAGCAAAGGCACAAGGAAACTGGTCAGGAGGCACCACGAGGAGCCACACACAGAGGACGCACCCAAGGCCAGGGTGACCACACATTATGAATCTCTTTTTGCCTAGACTCCATGCAAGTCTAGAGTCTGAGGAGTGGCCAGGGAACAAAGTGGCCAGGGAACAAAGACCTAAGTGGCCAGGGAACAAAGACCCAGGTGATGAAATCCATGGTCAGGATCTAGGCAGGTGAGATGGGGCAAGGTGGCAGAGGAGAGATATCTGAAGAAGGAGCCCAGGCATCTGGGTTAAGTCCTGACACTGACAAGAGCTCACTGAGTGACTCTGGGCAGGTAATACAAACCCTTTGGCCTTATTTCCTGTAACTGAGATGTGAGAAGGAGCAGAGGTCCTCAAGGTCCTCTTTGGGTCTGTGATCTGTTTAGAAGGCATTTAAAAAGGGACATTGAATAACAGCCATGGCCCTTCTTGCCTAGGACATGGTTTCTGGCTTTCATGAGATAACTCACGTGTTTCCATGATTCAAACTTTAAGAATTGTAGCTGGGGTGAGAAGATTTTTTAACTTAGGAAAATGAAAAAAGGGAAATAGTAATGTATAATAGCTACTTCATTTATCAGGAATTTACTATGTATGAGGAACTTGCACCGTTTTGAAGTATCTTTAATTTTAAATAAAATAAATATGAGCATCCCCTAGTGGCGTATGAAAAAAGGAAGACCTGTGTTTCCACGCTAGTGAAGGGCAAAGAGTTGGCCCTCACCCAGGTCTGTGACTCTGAAGTCTGTGCACTCTCTGTTCGAAGTCAAGACTGATAGTGATAGGTCTGTTCACGTGGTAAATGGCCAAAAACAATTATACATGCTTGTTTAAATTAATCATTATTATTTAACCCTAAGAACAATCTTATGAAGGTCAGGGAGGTTTGGAACTTTCCCAGGTAGCCCACACCTGTGCCCCTCTCACCTAATTCCTCAGTTCATCTAAGATAGAACCTTCCCTGCTCTGGCTCCGTTTAGATGAGGACAGAAACCAGGAGACCTCATGCTGAATTGACAGACAGATTTTAGCTTCAATTCTAGAGCCGAGGGGCCAAATGACTTTGGAGAAATCATATGCTCTCCCTGCCCCTTGGTTTCTGTCTTTAAAAAAGGATACTATTGCATAACTTTGCAGAAATACTGTGGGGTTTAAGTAAAAAAAAAAAAAAGGCACGTAGCATAATTCCTCACTAATCACAGTAAAATAACAGTAAGTAACATTTATTGATTGAACAGATGAAATGCACCAACCATTGTGTTCTGCATTTGGGAAAGATAAGGAATAAAACACAACTGTTTTTCTCTCAAAAGCAATTCTCAGGATTTACGTTTGCGAGTGGCGTAGGCACTCGGCTCCAACCGTGCCCTTTTGCTTTGTTGCCCAAGCTGGTCTTGAACTCCTGGTCTTAAGCAATCCTCCTAACTTGGCCTCCCAAAGCATGGGATCACAGACCTGCAGCATCACGAAGGGCCTCCAACCATTCTTGATTGTTCAACTCAAGTAGTTAGAGAAAAAGAAAAAAATGTACATTCCAAACTGCATTTTTTCATTCTTTTTCTACCTACTCTTTCGTCAATCTGTATGTGAAATGCCAGTAAAGCTCAATTTGTTTTCTAATTTGCTAAATGAAAATAAACAAGCATAGATGTTCTTTGCTTCTCGCCTAGTATTACAGTTGAAGACCTTGCACATTCTATTTTGAAATTTACTCCTTTTGCTAGTAAAAGGAGTAAATCCACCTGACTGTATAGCACGTGTTTATCAACAAAGCTTTTGTTGTTTTCTACTCATTTTCTTCTTTTAATGTGATATAAGAAGTGGTTTCTTTGTGTTAAGTGGCCATCAAAAAACAAAACAAAACAAAACAAAACAAAACTATGCGGCCCGGCATGGTGGCTCACGCCTGTAATCCAGCACTTTGGGAGGCCGAGGTGGGTGGATTATGAGGTCAGGAATTCGAGACCAGCCTGGTCAAGATGGTGAAACCCTGTCTCTACTAAAAATACAAAACTTAGCCAGTGTTGGTGGTATGTGCCTGTAATCCCAGCTACTCAGGAGGTTGAGGCAGGAGAATCGCTTGAACCTCGGAGGTGGAGGTTGAAGTGAGCCAAAATTGGCCACTGCACTCTAGCCTGGGCGACAGAGCAAGACTCCATCTCAAAGAAAAAAAACAAAAAACACCAAAAAACTATGCATCAACTATGCTGCTGGGGAGAAAAAGATAATGAGGGAAAAGGGAAAGAAGAGATTTTGAAAGGTAATAACTTGCAACTCCACCTCAAAAATGAACTATTTAAGTTGATCCCATGTCTTTGCTATTGTGAATAGTGCTGCAATAAACGTATGCATGCAGGTGTCTTTATGTTCAAACGATTGATATTCCTTTGGATATATACCCAGTAATGGGTTTGCCAGGTCGAATGGTAATTCTGTTATTAGCTCTTTGAGGAATCGCCACGCTGCTATCCACCATGGGTGAATTCATTTACACTCCCACCAATAGTCTGTAAGTGTTTCTTTTTTTCCACAACCTCTTCAGCATCTGTTTTGTTTGTTTTTTTTTTTTTTTTGGACTTTTTAATAGTAGCCATTCTGACTGGTGTGAGATGATATCTCATTGTGGCTTTGATTTGCATTTCTCCAATAATCAGGGATATAGAGCTTTTTTCCATTGCTTGCTGGCCCCATGTACGTCTTCTTTTGAAAAGTGTATGTTTATGTCCTTTGCCCACTTTGTAATGGGGTTGAGTTTTTTGGTAATTTTGTTTAAATTCCTTACCTAAATGCTTATCAGTTTTAGACTGGATAAGAAAACGTGGTACATATGCATCATGGAATATTATGCAGCCATAAAAAAGAACAAGATCATTTTCTTTGCAGGAATATGGATTGAACGGAGGCCATTATCTTTAGTGAACTAACACAGGAACAAAAAAACAAATATTGTATGTTCTTACTTATAATTAGGGGCTAAATGATGAGAACACATGGATACATAGAGGGAAACAACAGACACTGAGGCCAACCTGAGGGTGGGAGGGGAGAGTGGATCAGAAAAATAACTAATGAGTATTAGGCTTAATACTTATGTGACAAAATAATTTGTACAACAAACTCCTGTGACACAAGCTTACCTATGTAGCAAACCTGCACATGTTCCCCTGAACTTAAAATAAAAGTTGAAAAAAATAATTATTGCTAATCTAACACTTATTGAGTGT
The DNA here is from genome assembly GCF_037993035.2 of Macaca fascicularis. NCBI lineage: Eukaryota > Metazoa > Chordata > Mammalia > Primates > Cercopithecidae > Macaca > Macaca fascicularis. The sequence continues at coordinate 115,811,353 of NC_088387.1, forward strand.
TTTCAGCCAATCATAGAATGAATGCTTAGGGCAAATACTTATTACATGTTCATACCATTCTGGGAACTGTGCTAAGTTCCTTCCATATGGTTATTCATTTGATCCTCACACTATATGATATTGAAACAATTACCCTGTGCAGTAGGTATAATAAGCCTCATTTTACAGATGAGAACACTGAGACAGAGAAACATTAAGTATATGCCTGCTAAGCAAGTAGGTATAAGGAATAGTTCTGGATAAATAATATTGCACGTGCCAAAGAAATGGATCAATGGCAAATGAACTCCCCCTAAATCCTTCAAAAAGCCAAAGATGAACACTTTGTAACTAAGTCCTCTAAGTACTCCAGGTTGTAACTGACCTCACAACTTGTGTGCCTGAATTTTGGTGATAAGCCAGAGAAGGAAGCAGTCTTGGTTGGCTGTAGGGTGAAGTTAGCAGGTTACCCGACTTCTCAGCGTTCAAGTCTTGTGTATGTGGAAACAGAGATAATAGCTCTTCTTATTTTATGCAGCACAAACACTTGACTTTTAAAATCTAATGCCTTAAGGATAGTTAAAGTCCTCTTCACATCCAAAAGAAAGCCCTTTAAAATCCTGAGTGTCCACATTATTAATAATTATTTTTTGAGTACTAGACCATGGCTAGCAATGAGGGCAGGGGCAGAATTCAGGAAAAATATACAATCACGTGTGTACCTGCTTAAACCCATTATCTCGTTGAGGGGAAAATATTTAAAGGTCTGTAATAAGTAGAGAGTGAGTGCCTTTGCCAACCTCCAAAATCAGTGTCCTGGGCAGAAATCCCTGCGGGAGCCCATCGTGTAGCTCTCTCCTTTCCCTAGCCAAGCACAGGTGGCTCTGAACCTCATCTCTGCCCCTTACTCTGTGTTATGCTCGGGGACTTAGGTCACCTCTTGGAGTCTCTGTTTTCTCATCTCTAAAATAACATTATAGTTATGGTTCCATTGAAGGAATGTTATAAAGACTCAAGAAGAAATACCAAGGAGACCATGAGGCTTGCTTTCCTTCTTTTTTCTAGGCTGAGCAAAATCTACCAGTAAAGTCAGAAACTAGGGCTTGTAGAGGCTGAAGTCTTAACTGCAGTTGGCTCTGCAGAATTCACAGGACTCCTGAAAGGAAGGGAGGCAGGAATGAGGCACAGGAGTGGAGCCATGTTTCAGGTGGCTGAGAGAATATTGAGCCAGACAGGAAGTGAAGCAGGTGCTACTGTGCCCTCCCAACACATTATGGCTTATTACAGTGGGGTGTCCCTAGCACCATCGCCGTAAAGTGCTCACCAGGTCTCGAAAAGGCTGTTCAGGAGCAGCCAACTTGGTGACAGCAAAACCCATGGGAAGCTCAGAGGAAGCCCTCAAGGAGACTAATCAATGTCACAATATTAGAATTAAATGCAAAGGAGCTCAAAGGTCATGGAGTCCAAGTCTCTGGGTGATGAATCTGTAGCTGGTATTTGGAATCCACAGCTGTGTGCCTTCCCTGAGAGCCCATCTATCATCCACCCTTGCCCCTCAAAGTACACAAGTACCCAGGAGCACTATATTGGGGCTGTAGTCTCCCTACCACTCCCTCATTATGGGCTAAAGTCGGTGCCCTCAAAATTCATATATTGAAACCCTAAGCCCCGGGGACTTCAGAATGTTGACAGCTTTTGGAGATGGGGCTTTTAAATAGGTGATAAAGTTAAAATCAGGCCATCAGGGTGGGTTCTAATCCAATGGGACTAGAAGAAATTTGGATACAGACATACACAGAGGGAAGACCCATGGGGGTATCATGAGAGGCTGGTGATCAGCAACCCGGGAAAGAGAGCTTGGGGGAAATCAGCCCTGCCGACACCTTGATCTTAACCTTCCAGCTTCCAGAACTGTGAGAGAACAAACATTTGCTGTGTAAGCCCCCATCCTTGGTGTTTTGTTGTGGCACCCTAGCCGACTTATACACTGTCTGCCTTTCTGTCTTTCTGTGCCTGCCTCTGTCTCTTCATGGCCTCCACCATGGCTCCTTGCCCATGTCCCCGCAGTAGCTCCCTCTTGCCTTGGAGACACACATTCTCTCTCCACTCCGCAACCACTGCAGTCTGTCCTCCAATCTCCACGGGGTGATGGGTGATTCTAGCTGGAGCCATGGCTTTGTTTGTCTAAACTCCAAGGTCACTTTTACTCCACAGCATACATGATGCCTGGTGTTAATGCAGCACAGAGTCCCTCTCCTGGTTAAGTTTGTGGTCAGAATCAAGCATTTAGGGCCTTGGATGGACTCGGGATAAAGATGGCCACCCTGTCCCATGGAGTCCCTAGCACTGCTGGGGATCCTGAGTCTTCTTTGACTCAAGGTTGTCAGAATCAATGTGGTGGAGAAACCTCTCAAATACAGAGTACAGGTAATAGAATTTTTTTTTTTCCAAAAGAATGAAAGTTGAATGGGAACTAATCTGAGGTCTAGTTCATTTCTCTCTCAGTGCAGTATGTGGGGGAGTCATCTAGCTGGGGTTAGACTTGATTTCTTATCTGGTTTCTACAGTGTGAGAATAATAGTATCTTCTCTGCAGAGTGATGAAGGCTAAATGAGACAACATACGTCAAGCATCTTGCACTGCCTGCCACACAGAGGTACCACGGATACTGAAAGATCAGCTGATAGGTGCCTTCAAGGCTAAAATGAATGGAGATATCAACAGTGATGAGAAGAAATGGTCTAAAATGAAGAAGCAGCATGTGCAAAAGTGAAGATGATGATGCTATGTCAGTTACCTTCAAACTGAGTTGCCTTCCAAGGGACCCACAATGTCCTTATTTTAGTGGAGTACTCCAGAGGACTCCACAGTATGACTCTTATGGCATAAGGGTCATACAGTGGGTTACGAAAGGAAGGTTACCTTGCTGTATTTCCTTTATATCAAATTCAACCTGACTATGAGCCTGTACCCTACTTGGTAGCTGGAACAGTCATGTTGCATTATTTGGGGGCTCCCTGTCTCTCATAAGGCCTCATCAGAACATGGACAGCTTACACAGCCCCCAGAATGTCAGGAAGCCTCCCTTCTCACTCTTTAAGCTCACTGCTCACATCCTCATCATCTAAGCTTCACTGGTCCTTGAAGGCCAGTGGTTCACCTGATCTGTCAGGTCCAGGCCAGACTTTTGCTCAGTCTGGGAGTCCCTCTCTTGGAATATGCTGGCATACAACCTCTCCAAGAGCACCACCTGGATACCTCATGGAGGTCCTTCATCTCCCCGCAGAGCTGTCATGGAGTGAGGTTGGGGCCTCTTCCTTGGGCTGCTGACCTCTCCCCTGTCTTAGGAGATGGCCTTTCACGGCCTGTTTCTGCTATTTTCCTCTCTGACACTTCCTCTCCTTTTCTCCTCCAGGACCCAATTGTGGCCACTTCAGCTGGCCCAGGCTTTCCCGAAATGTGAGGACAGCGATCTCCCTACTCTTCCTCCTGCAGGCTGGTGGCAAAAACACAAAGTCCACTTGAGACCACAAAGTCCAAGGATCCTTGCTTATTCCTGGAATATACTAGGAAAAATACAGGTAGAAACATCACAAAGAAATGTCACAATAAATTAAATTGCCTCAGGTACTGTGTTTTGAGAAACACTATTTATTTCTTCAGTATAAGCCTAATGATACCAGACAAGCTTACGACAAAATGTTAGTAACAGATCTTCTCTTTTTTTCCCCCAAAGAGTAAAACCAATGTGTTTTCTTTTTCTGATTTATACAATTCCTCTTTAAAATTAAAAAAAAAAAAACCAGGCTTCAAATCAGGATGTTGTGATAATAATCTTGCAGATTGTTAACTATAAATAAAGTTACTATACTGTATAGATTAGAGATCATAAAAAGAGCTGGAAAAATTTTGGAGCTAATAAATATATTGTTATTGCACAGAGAGAGAAATTGAGGCTTGAAAAAGGAATGTGAGATATCAAAGTTTCCAGAGCTAAGTTTAGAAAACTTCAGTAGTTCTCAACGTGAAAGTGCTCAATGAAATGTGTTAGGTGAATTAGTAAGAATGCCTGTATCGATTTGGATTATTTGTTAATGCCTGCATGTGTCTGCTTCATTCCAGGCACCGTGCAGCAGGTGCTATGTGCTAGCTGCTCTGTTAACTGCCAGTTATCTCATTTGATTCCGATGACAACCCTTGGGTAGGTATTGTGGTGACCCCCATTCTATCTCTGGAAGAACTAAGAATGGAAGTTAAGTAACTTTCCTGAGGCTCCTCAGCTAAGGCTCTAGAACTGGAACGGAGCCAGGCAGTCTGACTCCAGAGCCCCACTGACTGTTCCTCCATAGAGGATACAGCTTCTGCACCTCTGCAGGGAGAGGCCCCAACCACAGGGTTGACATGGGGAAAAGTGGCCTTATTTGGCTTTTAATGAATCACTCTACCTCCCTTAATTTCAAAATAAAGGAGAAGGCTTAGATCTTGAGAATCCTTTCGGATTCAGTGTCAGAATAACCATACTTTCTATCGTGGCTGGGCTGCTTACCAGGTTCAAGACAAAAAGAAACAACGATGAATCCAACAAATAAACAAAGCAAAAGTCCAACAACAACAAAACGAACAAGAAAAAGAAAGAGAAGGGCAAACTGGTTTGAGTTTGAGTTCATGATCATCTCTGAGGGAGCTTGGGCTGCCTTTTAGCTGCACTGTGTCTTGGTTTCCTTATGAGTGAAACGGGTATGTTCATACCTTCTGCGGTCAATTGCACAGTCCAAGAAGGCTGCACTTCCCTTCCCACATGTGCTTCTTCTGCTGTGAAACTTACACTGCTCCATGGAGCAGATACCCAAAGATGTGGGAGTGAGTGAACCTCCCAGTGATTCTATGCCCAGCCTTTAAGCTGGCCCAGATGACACCAAATGGAACAAGGCTGACTTGCCATTTCTCATCCAAAAGCACATCATAAATGTGTGAGCAAAATATCAGGTGCAGTGACTCACAACTGTAATACCAGTGCTTTGGGAGGCTAAAGTGGGAAGATTGCTTAAGCTCAAGGGTTTAAGGCCAGTCTGGGCAACGTGGTGAGACCCCATCTATATTAGTCTGTTTCACACTGCTGATAAAGACATACCTGAGACTGGACAATTTACAAAAGAAAGAGGTTTAATTGGACTTACAGTTCCACGTGGCTGGGGAAGCCTCACAATCATGGTGAGGAGCAAGGAGGAGCAAGTCACATCTTACATGGATGGCAGCAGACAAAGAGAGAGTGAGAGCCAAGCCAAGGGGGTTTCTTCCCATAAAACCATCAGACCTTGTGAGACCTATTCACTATCATGAGAACAGCATGGAGGAAACCACCACCATGATTCAACTATCTCCCACCAGGTCCCTCCCACAACAATGGGAATTATGGGAGATACAACTCAAGATAAGATCTGGGTGGGGACACAGCCAAACCACATCACCATCTCTATAAAAAATACAAGAAATTTAGCTGGGCATGATGGCACTTGCCTGTGGTCCCAGGCACTCTGAAGGCTGAGATGGGAGGATTGCTTAAGCCCAAAAGGTCAAGACTGCCAGTGCACACCAGCCTGGGTGACAGGAGTAAGACCCTGTCTCAGAAATACATAAATAAAGCCATTATTTAAGCTACTAAGTTTTATGTGAATTTCTTGCACTTACCTACTTCTCAGAATTGGGAATATTGAATGAGACAAAGTGAAAGATATTTGTAAGTGATGGGGTGCTACACTGAATATATTGTCAGTCTGCAGCACCTTGAGGGTGAGGTAAAGTGAACCATACAAGCCCTGCATGTAGGACCTGTGACTGTGACCCATGTTAGTAATGCTCTGTCCGGAGGAGGGAGAGACCACTAGGAGTAGTGGTGACCTAGACAGTCCCGGGCAACATTAAAGCTCAAAACACAAACACATTGTACAGCTGCACAAAAATATTTTTCTCTTTATATTCTTACTCCATAAGCATTTTTTTTCTATTTTTAAATTGTTTATTTATTTATTTATTTTTAACAATTTTGTGTTAAAAACGAAGGGACAAACACACACATTAACCTAGGTCTTCTCAGGGTCAGGGTCATCAATGTCACTCTCTTCCACCTCCACATCTTGTCCCACCAGAAGGTCTTCAGGGGCAATAACGTGCATGGATCTGTCATCTCTGCTGATAGCAATGCCTTCTTCTAGACTACCTCCTGAAGGACCTACCTGAGACTGTTTTTCTGTTACATATATATGTATGTATGTGTGTATATATATGTAGAAAGAGTATGTATGTATATGTGTGTGTGTATATATATATATATAGAGAGAGAGAGAGTACACTCTAAAATAACAATAAAAATGTATAGGATAACAAGTACATAAGCCAGTAACATAGTCATTTATTGTGACTATCAGGTGCTGAAGCATGTTTTCATCTGCTTTGGGAAACTACTCTCCTATCTTACAAAATACAATCTCTCCAAATCAGATATTTGCTGAACGCTCATTTCTTCTTGGTGCATTTCCAAGAAGATCTGAAGTTCCTTCTGGAGTGGTTGCTTTTCCTTTTTTAACTGATTTTCTTCCAACTGCAGAGATGCTTTTTCAGCTGAGAGGATTTTTATGTGATCTTTAAGTGCATCGGCTATTTCATCTTCCTGAGTTAACTTAGCATATGTTTGGTCTCCCCTTCAAAAGTTTTAAAATAAATATTTAATTCAGCCACATCAATCAGTTTCTTTGAAATTCCTTTGAGTCATCTTCTAGGAGGTCTTCATTTTCATGGCATTCAAAATATGTATTTCGAAGTTCCTACTATCCACATTGTTTTTTCCAATAACACTAGCAAAAACTCTTCTTTGTTGCAATTGTCCATCCAGAGGCTTAACCTACCTCTCTTTATAGTTTTAGAACATTTTTATTGTAATAACTTTACTCACTCTCCATTTCTATCCTTCCACTTCCACTTTAGCCTTCTTGGAACATTAGACTTCGAAGCATCTTTCAGTGCTGTCTGAAGTTGTTCTTCATTCATCAGATGGATTTTGAAGGACGTTTTTATTGCAGGTACTTCAAATTGGATATATCCTGATGCATCTTGTACAGAGTGAAACTTCCTTGCAATGTCAACCATCGGTCAACTTGCTCTCGATATTGTGTTTCATCTACCTTCTTTTACTTCTTTTCAAAGGTGTCTATGTAAACATCAAGTGAAGAGTTGGAGACTTCTAGTTCTTTATTGGTGTTTCATGCGTTTTTAATCATTTGTTTTCTGATCTGGTTTGCACTAAAGTGGGCTCAAGACCTCTAAATATGAATTTTTTAAATTAATGCACTTTATTTTGTGGAGCTGTTTTGAAGCAAAATTGAACAGAAAGTACAGAGAGTTCTCATATACTCCCTCTTCCCTCATTCACAGTTTCTCCTATTATTAACATTTTGCAATGGTACAATACCTTAGGTATAGCCAATATTCGTACATTATTACTAAAGTTCATAGTTTATTAGGATTTGCGTCTTGGTGTGAATTCCATAGGTTTTGTCAGATGCATTCACGTGTCTTCCATTATAGTATCACAGAGTCGTTTCATTGCCCCACACATCTTTGGTGATTACCCTTTTTATTCCTTCCTCCCCCAACACCCCTTGGAACCACTGATTATTTTACTGTCTCCATAGTTTTACCTTTTCCAGGATGTCATATAGTTGAAATCACCCAGTATGCAGCCTTTCTCAGTTTGTCTTTGCCCACTTAACAAAGTGCACTTAAAGTTCCTCCATGTCTTTCTGCAACTTGATAGCTCATTTCTTCTTAACGATGAATCATACTCCATTGTTTGGATGCCGCACAGTTCATTTATCCACTCACCTACTGAAGGACATCTTGATTGCTCCCAAGTATTGGCAATTATGAATAAAGCTGCTTTAAACATCCCTATGCAGGTTTTTTGCATGAACATACATTCTCAGATCACTTTGGGCACCAAATATGTTTTTAATCCACATTGTGCTTCTCAGAATTGTGTTGTCTTTCTTCCAGGAGGAGAGAAAATAGTGACTCGCTTGCCTCTACTTGAATAAAGTAGTTTCTTAATAATTAAAAATATGACCATAATGATAAACAGTACCATCCCCATAACAATTTGTATGACATGGGCCTTGATGAGAGTCCCCTGGCAGCACTGACCCGACCCAACCCAGCAGCCCCTGGAAAGCTGCAACACACACCCTCAGGATACCAGCAGACCCTCCACAGCCTCCAGGCAATTGCTGAGGTTGCCAGGATCCTGCTGCCCACAGAAGACTCTAAGGAACACAGGATTGTTCCACCCAGAACCAAACCTGTGCCTGGCAGCCTGTGCAGCAGACCTCAGTGGGGGCAGCCGGAGGGCATGTGCAGTCAGCCTTGCCTGACACACTTTCTTTTTGTAAGTAAACTTACTTCTCATTTGGGGCCTGCCAGCCCTTATTTTGCCGACAAAGGCCACAGAACACTCTGATTCTCAGCCTCCTCTGTCATTTGGGTCTGGTGACCTGAATTGTGTCGGGGGAGCAATGCAAAAGGATTATGGAAGCCCCTACAAAGGGCTCCAACTTAATTCACTAGCTTCACCATTAAACAGTAAGGAAGGACAACTGGGAAGAGCTTCCAACGGCCCAAGCTGGAACAATTTTGGCAACAAAACCAAGGAATTGGATTATAAATATGTGTATAAAATATGTAATAGGTTCATACTGGTATAAATAAATGATTGAATAAATGGAGGAAGAACACACAAATCTTCACTGAAAAATTGAAGATATCACATGAAAGTCAAGGCCAGCTCCACGGGCAGTCACCCAGAGTCTGCAAGCTCAGAAGGGCCCTGAGCTTGATTGAAGGCTCTGCTATGGCCATCCTAAAATTGTTAATCAAGCTGAGCAAAGGGCAGCTCCCCATTTTCATCTGTGCTGGGTCTGACAAGTTTTGGAACCTTCCTGGGAAGTCTATACAAACATCAATTTCTGGGCCCATCCCCAGGACCCTGTTTCTCTAGGCCTAGGGTGGGGATTGAATACCTGAGTCTCTTACAAGCTCCCAGACGGTGTTGGTGCTGTGAGCCCAGGAGGCACAACTCTACCCTTCCCAAGAAGGGAAAATGCTCCAGAAAGAATGTCTGAGGTCTAGAAAGAGATGGGAAGCAACGCAATGCGGGGCAGGGTGTTGTATAATACAAGATAAAACAAAATTTATATGACAAAAACAGTATGTGTTTTTTGTTTATAAAAGGATAAAAATTCATAACAATAATAAATGTTAGCCAAGAAGAAAGAAGTAAAAATCCGACTGCTCTAAGTTTGTTTTTAGTGTATTAAGTAAATTTGCGTAATGTTAAGTGACGTATAAAAATTAGATTTTGAAGAGTAACCGCTAGAAATATAGAGGCAGGAATATCAAACTATTTTGAGAGAAAATGGAATAATGAAGATAACAGAAAGAAAACAAGGTAACAACAAAAATATCTTTTTAGAAAGCAAGGTAAAATAATGAAAAAACTGGGAGCAATAGAAAGAAGTGAAGAGTATAGAAACAAATTTAAATATGCCAATATTGATAGTCTTTCCAATAAGTGTAAATTGACTAAACTTGCTAGTTAAAATATATTTTTATATTTCAAATTTTAAAAGGAAGCCTGTTGTAGGCTCTTTATAAGAAAAATAATGTAGAATGTTTGCAAGAAAAATAATGAAAAGGTTACATCAGAGAAAAAGGTTATATCAGACGAAGTTCATATCAGACAAAAACAAAGCTTGAGTAACTACTAAAATCAGACTAAATTGGCCTTAGGACAAAAACTTATATTAAGTGTGTAACAAGGGACTATATAATAATAGAATTTGAGGCTAGGCACGGTGGTTCACACCTGTAATCCCAGAACTTTGGGAGACCAAGGCAGGCAGATCACTTGAGGTCGGGAATTGAAGACCAGCCTCTCCAACACGGGGAAAACCTGTCTCTACTAAATATATAAAAATTAGCCAGGTGTGGTGGTACACACTTGTAGTCCCAGCTAACCAGGATGCTGAGGTGGGAAGATCGCTTGAGCCCGAAAGGCAGAGGTTGCAGTGAGCTGTGATTGCACAACTGCACTCCAGACTGGGCGACAGCTGAGACCCTGTCTCCAAACAAACAAATTTAAAAAAAACCTAAATTATAGAATTTGGAAGGTGTAATAATTCTAAACTTCAATATACTTCAAAACAGCCTCAAATATTTTTTTAAACATTAATATTGATAGAATTACAAAAATATTACAATCACATTTAGAGATTTGCATGCCTAGTTTAATTTATCTCTAAGTCAAATAGAAAAGTACTAGTAACATTGTATATGATATGAAACAATGAAGTTATCAAATATAATTGAATGGGCATCTCAGAATAGTACGTATGGGACAAATATTCCTTTGGAGTCCACATATGCATGCACAAAAATATTTTAAAACTCTAAGAATGAAGATGCAAAAGCAGGACATGGGTTCCCCTTGGAGTAAGGTAGGACAAGTGAAGTGGAGGTATGTGCACAAAAGGATACATGGATGGGCATTTTCCTAGTTTCTAGGTTTTAGGCTCTATTTTAGAATGCTCATTTTGTTATATTTCCTAATTTATAGTGCTACACACCTCGTTTTGGATGTGTTACATATTCTAAAAAAGAAGAAAAATATGGTTACTTCATAAAGCTATTGCTAAGAAATAATGCTTGGCAAAGATGCAGCTACTATCTGGTACATAATAAGTATTTCAAAAATGTCAGCTCCATATATTTACCTACCGGAGTCCAAAGATTACCAGTAAAATGTTGTTTTACAAACTCTCAGACAGTTAAGGAAAGTGAATCAGAAAGCAATTCTGTAACAAGTCTCTCAATCTGATTTCTCAGGACCCTGGATTCTTTTCACAATCAAAGGGAGCCTTTGCAAGAATTTTAAAAAGAAAATGATAGGCTTAAGTTTGATTTTTGGAAACCTAACTGCCAACAAAATAGAGAATGGATTTGGAAGGGTCGAATACAGAGGGTAAGGAATAAAGAGTGGGACTAATTGCATGGATTCCAAGAGAGATGGGGCTGAAAATGTGGGAGGAACATGTGAGGGCCAGCAGGAGAAAATGTGTAAGATGTTCAAGAATGGAGTCCCGACAGGCTTGGTGTCTCCAGTGAAAGGCCTACATGTCTCAGAAGATTGGCCTGTAGAGGCTGAGCCCAGCTGGGAATGGAGGTGGGGCTGTGTGGGAAGCCCTCCCTAGCACGGGGTAGAGCCAAAGAGTCCTGGGCCTGCAGGGACAGAAGAAGCCACCTAAGGAAGGCATAGGAGACAACGTTGTTTCTTTCCAAATCTGGGAGATGCCAATGAAAACTAACAGAGAATGTGTGGTGGGGAGAAATGAACCAAGAACACAGTGTGGCCATTTCTAAGCCAGAGCTGTCCCTCTCAATTATCCAGCCCATCACCCCCAGGCCCTACTCTCATACAGGTAGATTTTTTAAAACAGCCTTGTCTGGTATTTATACAGGCTGCATTTCTTATTAAATGAACACATTTTAAATATTTTTTGAGTCTCAGTTTAATATTTCCAAAACTGCATCCTACTTGTATTAGCCTGTTTTCACACTGTTGATAAAGACATACCTCAGGCAATTTACAAAAGAAAGACATTTAGTGAACTCAGAGTTCCACATGGCCAGGGAGACCTCACAATCATGGAGGAAGGTGCAAGGCACATCTCACATGGTGGCAGACAAAAGAAAGTGCATGTGAAGGGAAACTCCCCTTTTTAAAATCATCAGATCTCATGAGACTCATTCACTGTCACAAGAACAGTGCAGGAAATATCTGCCCTCCTAATTCAATAACCTGCCACTGTGTTCCTCCCATGACACCTGGGAATTGTGGGAGTTACAACTCAAGATGAGATTTGGGTGGGGACACAGCCAAACCATATCATTCTGCCCCTGGCCCCTCCCAAATCTCATGTCCTCACATGTCAAAACTGATCATGCCTTCCTAACAGTCACCCAAAGTCTTAACTCATTTCAGAATGAACTTAGAAGTCCACAGTCCAATGTCTCATCTGTGACATGGCAAGTGCCTTCTGCTTATGAGCCTGTAAAATCAAAAGCAAGTTAATTACTTCCTAGATACAATGGGGGTACAGGCATTGGATAAATACAGCCATTCTAAATGGGAGAAATTGGCCAAAACAAAGGGGCTACAGGCCCCATGCAAGTCCAACATCCATCAAGGCTGTCAAATCTTAATGCTCCAAAATGATCTCCTTTGACTCCAGGTCTCAGATCCAGGTTACGCTGATGCAAGAGGTGGGTTCCCATGGTCTTGGGCAGCTCCACCCCTGTGACTTTGCAGGGTACAGCCTCCCATCCAGCTCTTCCACGGCCTGGAGTTGAGTGTTTGTGGCTTTTCCAGGTGCATGGTGCAAGCTGTCCACGGATCTATTATTCTGGGTCTGGAGGATGGTGGCCCTCTTCTCAAAGCTCCACTAGGCAGTGCCCCAGTAGAAACTCTGAGTGGGCTGCCACTACACATTTCTCTTCTGCATTGCCCTAGCAGAGGTTCTCCATGAGGACCCCACCCCGACAACAAACTTCTGCCTGGGCATCCAGCCATTTCCATTCATCTTCTGAAATCTAGGCAGAAGTTCCCAAACCTCAATTCTTGACTTTTGTGCACTCACCGGCTCAACATCATGTGGAAGCTGCAAGGCTTGGAGCTTGCCTTTCTGAAGCCATGGCCCAAGCTCTACTTTGGCCCCTTTTATTCATGGCTGGAGTGACTGGGATGCAGGGCACCAAGTCCCCAGACGGCACACAGCACAGGGACCCTGGGCTCGGACCAGGAAACCATTTTCTCCTAGGCCTCCAGGCCTGTGATGGGGGCTGCTGTGACGACTTCTGACATGCCCTGGAAACATTTTCCCCATTGTCTTGGGGATTAACATTTGGCTCCTTGTTACTTATGCAAATTTCTGCAGCCAGCTTGTATTTCTCCTCAGAAAATGGGATTTTTATCACATTGTTAGGCTGCACATTTTCCAAACTTTTATGCTGTGTTTTCCTTTTAAAACGGAATGCTTTTAACAGCCCTGAAGTCACCTCTTGAATGCTTTGCTGCTTAGAAATTTCTTTCTGCCAGATACTCTAAATCATCTCTTTCAAGTTCAAAGCTCCCCAAATCTCTAGGGCAGGGGCAAAAAGTCGCCAGTCTCTTTGCTAAAACATAACAAGAGTCGCCTTTGCTCCAGTTCCCAACAAGTTCTTCATCTTCATCTGAGATCACCTCAGCCTGTATTTCATTGGCCACATCATTATCAGCATTTTGGTAAAAACCGTTCAACAAGTCCCTAAGGAGTTACAAACTTACCCACATTTTCCTGTCTTCTTCTGAGCCCCCCAAACTGTTCCAACCTCTGCCTGGTTCCCAGTTCCAAAGCTGCTTCCACATTTTCAGGTACCTTTTCAGTAGCACCCCACTCTGCTTGTACCAATTTATTGTATTAGTTCGTTTTCACACGGCTGATAAAGTCATACCCAAGACTGGTCAATTTACAACAGAAAGAGATTTAATGAATTTACAGTTCCACGTGGCTGGGGAGACCTCACAATAATGGCAGAAGGTGAAAGGCACATCTCACATGGTGGCAGACAAGAGAAGAGAGCTTGTGCAGGAAAACTCTTCTTTATAAAACCATCAGGTCTCGTGAGACTCATTCACTATCACAAGAAGAGCACAGGAAAGATCTGCCCCTGCAATTCAAACACCTCCCACTGGGCTCCTCCCATTACATGTGGGAACTGTGGGAGTTTCTATTCAAGAGGAGATTTGGGTGGGGACACAGCCAAGCCATATCACTAGTCATTAAAAAAAATTTTTTTTAAAGAAAGAGAAAAAAATAGGGGAAGATTCCCCATTTCAGAGCAGCTTCCTGTTTGGAAATGAAAATTCTCTTCATGCTTACTGTGTGATTTGTGTTCATAAAATTTGAAACAGGTAAACAAAGGATCCAGGCCACAGTAATATCAAAGTACATCACGTCAAACTGAACAAAGAAGAAAGCAAAGGAATCGTTGAACCAAAGGAGGAGGACTGGCATAAAAATGGAGTGAATCAAGGAGACAGTGGTGACTGCAATCAACGCCTGAAGATAAAAGTCACAGCACTCAAATAACAATCCTCATTAGGGTGACAAACAGACTGCAGCTCAGGGAAGTCTAAGGTTTTAATTCTCAGAAACAACCCCTTCCTGCTTTTACATCATGGAAAACCATGCCATATTTGATTGCTCAGTAAACATCCTGAAGACTGGAAAAAGTTATGAAAAAGAAAAGAACGTCCTCTCAGTGGAGAGTGAGAGGTGAGCTTAATCAGAGAGCAAGGCTGACTTCCACTCACCAATGAGGCAGGTAAAGGCTGAATGTGTAAGACTGTGCCACAAATGTTTGAAGTGCACTCCATTCAGTTGTCACAGTGTCTTGGATAGGTCGTTGCTACCTGTTTTATAAAAAGAAAATGGAGGTTTAGGGAAGGTAAGCGGGGAACAAAAGAGCAAAGGGAAAATGCAGCCTGAAATCAAGTGGATCTCTGAGTCAGATCCCTCTGTAGGATAAAGACTGTGAAATGAGATCATTATGGATGCATTGGGACAGGGTGTCTGGGAAGTGCTCTGCTCATGCTAAATTGTCAGAGAACACAGGATCAGAGCTGTTTTTAGAAAACGAATTCCATTTTTTGCTCTAGTTTTCAGTGCAGAGACTGAAGACTTCCAGCCTCTATGTCTCCTGGCACATGGCCAAGAGTCAGGCTCTCTCTGGGCTCTGCGGTGTGGCCAGTGCTGTACTCAGACTCAAGGGCTGTAGGTCGCCATGCTCCAGGAGCTAGGCGTGTCTTCCGCTTGTGATTCCCCACACCCAAAGCTCCTCTACCGAATCTGCAATGAAAATTTCATGCCTCCAGGTGCTGCATGGATTATTCATGAAAGCTTCAGAGCTGTCGCCATGGGAGCCAATTGACTTCGGCGTTGTTAGCATATTAATGACCTACCCTGATTTAGAGCTGGGCGGGCGGGGACACCACCTGGATTGTCAGTCACTGGGCCTGGATCAGCTTTTCCATTTGCAGAATATGTTGTTTGTTATTTCTTTCCAGACAGGCCCAGGAGTAATATTTACCTAATTGACTAATCCAAGTAAGCAGGAGGCCCCCTTACAGCCTCAAAGGGGGTTGGTCTCAGGTCATAGCCTCCTCCCTTCCTCTCTCCACCCCACAGGCTGGGCTGCTGGGCTGCTGGGCTAGGCGCCCCAACAGGGGAGACATTACATCAGAACGACCGTGTAACCAAGACCAGATCCCGCGTCAGGCCTGGGCTGCCGAAGCAGCCTCTGACACGGCAGTCGGAGGCTGGTAGATACTGTGCAGATGTCAGGTCTATAGCTGACAGAGATCCCTAAAAAGCTTTTAGCTACACCCCCCACAAGGAGCATGGAAAACTAGTACTAATGTGTATCAATGATCATTAAGAAATGCATGAGAACTTGCAGAGCCCAGCACAGCCCAGTGCCCAGCCCAGTGGGGGAAGGGTATCTGGGAAGGGCCCAGCTAATCCCTGTGCAAAAGCCACTGCATGGGGCAACCAGGAGCCAGAAGAGCACCCAGGAGGAAGCCGTGTCTACATGGAGGGGCCAAGGAGGCTGATACAGCATTTGTAGGAGAAGGATTTAGATAATTCCAGAAAGAAGAAAGTGGGCATTCTTAGCCAAACAAAAAGCAGTGAAGAGCCCTCTAGTCGGTGCTCGGTGCAGGGGAGTGGTGAGGTGTGGCCAAGTCACAGAACAAAGTGAGAAGGGGCAGCGGAGGGTGGAGAAAAGCAGGATTAATCATTTCCTTTTCTTTTTTTGAAACAGAGTCTCTCTTTGTAGCCCATGCTGGAGCGTAGTAGTGCAACCATAGCTCACTGCAGCCTCAAACTCCTGGTCTCAAGTGATCCTCCTTCCTCAGCCTCCTGAGTAACTGTGACTACAGGCATGAGCCGCCACACCTGGCTAACATTTCAAAACAATTTCGTAGAGACAGAGTTTTGTTATGTTACTTAGACTGGTCTTGAACTCCTGACCTCAAGTGATCCTCCCACCTTGGCCTCCCAAAGTGTTGGGATTACAAGAGTGAGCCACTGTGCTTGGCCGGGATTGGGGCTTTTTGTAAGGCTTTGAGTAACATGTCACAGAGTTGGCCAGGCGCGGTGGCTCACGCCTGTAATCCTAGCACTTTGGGAGGCCGAGGTGGGCGAATTGCCTGAGCTCAGGAGCTGGAGACCAGCCTGGACAACATGGTGAAACCCTGTCTCTACTAAAATACAAAAATTAGCCAGGTGGGATGGTGTGCGCTTGTAATCCCAGCCACTAAGGAGGCTGAGACAGGAGAATCATTTGAACTCGGGAGGCAGAGGCTGCAGTGAGCCAAGATGTCACCACTGCACTCCAGCCTGGGTGACAGAGCGAGACTCTGTCTCAAAAAGAAAAAAAAAACAACTACATGTCACAGAGTCTAGTATTTTTTTCAGTGTGTCATAAGTAAGTGTCTCTCTTCTGAGTTGGAAGTGTGGAAGTGACACTCACTCTTCTGAGCCCACTTCGGCAAAAGTTCTCCCTCCAGTTAGCAGCAGTATCATGGCTGGCACTCTATCCACCAAACCAAAACACTGGGGCCTTTCTAGAAGCATTGCAGAGAAAGGAGATGCAGGAAGGTAGCTTGGCTTCTCTGCTATTCTACAGTGCACAAAGATACCCAGGGTGCCAGATAACAGGCATGACCATTGTTCATTAGCTGGGTTCACAGTACCTCTACATGCCAAAAGGAGAACACAAACTGGGCAATTCAAGAAAAAACATGAAGCCTCCTCCACTTGCTGGGGACATACCAAGCCAGCTCACGTTAAGCTTGCATGTGCTTGGCACTGGCAATGGCCTCTGTGAGAGGCAGCAATGTTGTGATGGAGGCTTTTGTCAGGGAGGAAAGGGGAGCCCCTTGCTTCTCAAAGGGCTGCTGAAATTGCTGATCACCTTGCAAATCCAATGGGAACACGTAGTGGAGGAAGCGGAAAGTGGAATAACATTGGCCTGGCAATGGTTAAACCAGCCTGTCAGTTTTTAATATTTTATAGCAAATATGTGGATACACATAAGCGAGCTGAAGTTACTGTCATTCTTTTGATTCTATTTAAAATAGAAGTCTTTTGGACGCTTTGGGTCACACAGAAAACTAAGTGTGGGGCCAGAGGGCTCAACATACATGACCTTGGCCTTGAGAGATTTGCAAGTCTTTGCCTTTTGCATGATATCCCTCCATGCGCTTTTCATGTGTTAGGCTGATTGTCCCTTGGGCAGCTCAGAGAACTTTACAGGAAGGACTATAGGATTTGTCAGGGCTCTGCACTGACTCAGTACTCTTGCAGATGAATATGCTCTGGACAATTATTGCACAGGATACAAATTTAAATTTTGAGAGCAAAGAATGGTTTCCAAATCCAGTCTATCAAACTATATGTGTTACCTATAAACACATTGAAATACATACATGGTGTAATTGTGTTTATAAATAGATGACTTCAGGCTAGACTGGAGAGATCAATGAATGTTAGATCATTAATGCCCCTAATAGATAACTTTTTCAAAACCATCATGTATTCCAAAAAGTAGACAGACAGACAACATCCAGAGAGGCAATGTGACTTGCTAGAATCCTACTAGGAGACAGTGGCAAGAGGGCCAGTGGGCCTGCAATTCACTCCCACTGTAACCATGGGTATGACCACTGACACCACACGTGCCTGTCATTCTTGTTTCCTCCTCAATGGGACTTTAATCAAAAGGAAGTAAGGTGGCTGAAGCCTGGAAAGGGTAGAAGCAAGAAAACCATTGCTCATTTTCTTGATCCTAAGTCCTTTTAGGCACTCGTCCACCATCCAGTCTCCGAAATCCAATTCAAGCCAATAGCCTTAGGTCTTCCTTAAACCTCACAATCTGTCAGGTCTATAACTTATCCAAAAATAGGAGGAAAAAAAAATACAGATAGACCATCTTTCACACAGCTGAAGATTGTTCCTGAAGTAAAGCTTTTAAGCCAATGGAAAAAAAAAAATAATGAAATGTCCAAAATTGCAAGTGCCTTGGCTCCACCATCTGCCACCACAGCCGTGTGTGTGCCACATGCCTCCAAAGCCAGCTCGTGGGGCTGTTCCCAGCCTCCCCGCTCCAAGCTTGCAGGACTCATCATGGCTGACTCAATATTATATCTCCACTTCAGGTAGAGTGAGCTTTTGCCACTATTTTAATGAGCAATTTGGAGTAGATATAGGCACAAAAGTAGTATCTATATGGTAAATATACACATATGTAATTAGATGGCTGTAAAATTATATAGGAGGGTGCTTAAAGAAGCAAAGAGTTCAAAATTGAAATGGAAGCCTGGTAAATAACCCATTATGCCCAAAGAAATCCTGATTGCCTATTCATAGCTGAAATTTACATGAACCCTTGTTCATTAAAGAATGAATAGCTGCTAATTTGCAGCCTTACCAAAGCAAAGTTCAGATGACAGAATTTTTAAAAAATATCCTCTCAAATCAGAAATCTACCAGCTGTCCCACATAAATTAAATGCCATTGCAACTTCCTTAATATACTGGAGACCCTATTTTTAAATTCTACTATCTAATTAAAATACCAAGTAGAAAAAAAGATGCAGATTGCAGAAATCAAAATTTAATAATAAAAAAAGAAAATGGCAGGGAGAAAACCATTCTAGAATGGCAGGGAGAAAACCAGTCCATTTGTTAAAGCAACGTGTTCAGTTGCTTCCTTTTGAGCAATTTTTGTTTGTTTGTTTTTGTTTCTTGTTTGTGTGTATGTGTGTGTGTTTTGTAAGGAGCTACCTGAGCATTATTCAGGGATTCGGCAAGGCCTCCTATTTAGATATCTGTGTTGAAAGTTTAAAGCAGGGAATGGGAGGGTGAGCTCGATGTTTAAGGCAGGACTTTTGCCAGTATGAAGCCAGTATCCAGCAAGGGAAGTGGATTCAGCAGGGAGGTGGCTGGTGAGGATTTAGTGTGCGAAATGTCCAGCTCTGAATATGTGCCACCCTCTGCACAAGGCCCAGAACCTCTGTAGGTGGGAAGCACCCAGGTGAAAGACCCTGTAAGAGTGAGAGAGATAACGACTTCTTTCTACTGATGGAACACTGAGGACCAGTGAGATGTTGTGGTTTGTCCAAGGTTATACAGCTATAGTCAAGACTGGAACCTGATTCGTAGCTTAGGATTCTTAGATGCTTGCATTTTATCTATAGACAGTGAACAGCAAGCAATTTATCATTCAAAGGTTAAAGGGCAAAGAATGCACGTCTGCCTCTCTCCCACAACACAGACAACTTCACTTTAATGTAGCGAGCTTCCACAAATCAATACAACCCACGCAAACACCAGGAGAAAAAATGTGTAATCATTAAAAAGCACTAACTAACTACAACAACAAAACTAAATAAACGAACTAAAAAGGCTATCAAATAATGAAACAGGTTTAATTTATTAGTTCATAAGCAAATGTAAATTGGAATTCAAATTGAGAACCATTTGTCACAAAGTTCACAGAAGTCAATCAACATAACCAACGCTAGGGAAGCTGAGCAGAAAACCCACACTCCTCAGTCTTCTTGGTAGGAAGGTAAATCTCCCCTGCTTTTCCATGGGTGAGAATGGGAATATGAAAAACCTTAAAAAATACTCATTTACGCAGCCAACTCCATTCCTTATAAATTTTCTGAAGAAAACAGATATGTGCACAAAAATATTTGTAATTCTAAAAATTGGAAATGACCTACTTGTCCAAAAATAAAGACCAGTTAATTGAATTTTAGAAATATACAATCTATGGATTCTAGATTATGTTACTACAGTACTGTATCTTGTGGTTAACAGAGTGAGCTGGAGCTTTTGAGAATGCAAGACCTGGCTCTGTAATTTGCTAGGTAGGTTGTCCTCAATCAATCACTTAGCATTTCTTTTTCTTGGTGCTCCCATTTGTACAATGGGGAAATCATATTACCCACTTCAGAAAATTCTCATGAGGATTGAATTTGTCAATGCTTCTTTAAGTTAAATCACTTAGGTTATATTCTGCTACATTATATGTCCAAATTATTATTATTTTAACTATTCTCACTATTATCATAAAGCCTCAAAGAATGATATTAGCAGAGTGTATTTTATTTTTAACAGAGCTCCAAGTAAAGAAAAAAATCTAAGGATATATTCCAAGATATCAAAAATGATTATTTTTTATGCTTATCTGTGTCTTCTATTTATATATAGTTTGTATTATCAGTATAATAAAGTACTTTTAACAACCTTGCGTATGTTTTCATTAGAATGCTATCCAAGAAAAGAAGACGACAACATTCATGGTACAGCAGGCTGTGTATTCTGGTCGTTAAAAGCTTGCATTGTAGCCTTGGGCACGGTGAGTATCTATGCTCTGCCGCGCACCTACTTGGGCAGGTTACTTAACCGTACTCACTGTACAGCTTTGGTTTTTGTTCTTAATTTAATGCTGGAAAAAAGTAAAAAAAGAAAAAAAGACATAAAATACATACATTGCACTCATTGTCAAATCTGGACATCTGAGTCAATCTTTCTATGACCGGAGGCACAGCTGTGGGCTCCAAGCTTGGGCATACACATTAGTATGCTGCCGATGCACTGCTTCCCTCAATGGTGGACAGTGGTGAGAAGCTCTGGCTTTATGAACATCGCTTATTCCCAAAACAGATCCTCCTAGTCAATCTGAAAGACAAATAAAATGGAACAGGCTTGGATTTTAATTCAAAACATAAAACCATTGTTTTAGGGACTTTATTTTGTTCCCTGCCACGCAGTAGACTTGCATTTACCTTTCAATGGACCTTTGAAAATAACATTCTTTCCTGCCTTTGCAGTTTTAATATTTCAAGGTGGAATCAGTCCTGGTCCTTGCTGCCAGGCCTGCTACTGCTCATCGGAGCCCGACTGTCTCCTAGTGGCCTGGCTTGCAGGAGGGCATCGTCCTTCAGAGAGTCTGGAGGGATACATGGTGAGCAGGGTGGAAGCCTTCTTAGGCCAGGGTTGGCCAGCAGTCCTTTAGGAACCTTAGCTTTCTCAGTATCCTTCTTCAAACACACACACATGCACACACACACATACACACACATGCACACACACACACGCACGCACGCACTCGCTCCATAATTGTTTTAATTATGCCAGCTCTGATCTTGGCTGAACACCATTGCGGGTTTGTTAAGAAGCGATGGCCAAACCACAATTTAGTAATTTAGTATCACTGTGCTAATGTAGAAAAGACTCGAGTATGAGTTTTCAAAAATAAAGTGTTCACTCGTCTGGAAAAGCAAATGAGACCAGAGGGCCCACATTGCCCATGCTCAGCTGCCCTCCTCTCCTGTGGTGTTGGAACCAACGTCAAGAGATGGCGTGTGGTTGTTCCATGCGCAGAACATGGACAGGGTTGCTGAGTGACTCATTGCTTGAATGGGATGGGTGTCATGTGTACATAAAGAAAAATCAAATGTCCATTTGCATCAAACAGAAACAGGAGAGGAAACATTAAGGTAAAATGCCCTCTTCTCCACCCTCAAAATAGATGCCTTATCTTGAAAACATAGCTGTTCAATATAAATAACATTTTATTAAGTGACACAGAATATCATTGAAAATGTCACTATTTCAAGAATACGGCTTTTGATTTTTTTTTCATAATAAATGGGATATGCGTAGGGAAGATTAGGACAAGAAAACTGTACTTCATGCTGGGAAATGGGTTAATGATTATGAAAAATAAGCAGTTACTAAGTAAATGGATAAACCAGCAAACGGTAAAGATGATACAGATTTGCAAAGGATACAAGCTAATGGCATTAGGTTCTGCTGAAACCTGAAACCCTGGGGGGAAACAAAGGAAAGTGGAGCCTCCTTCTTCAGGACGCAGCCATTGCTGTGTGGCCTTGCCTGTCTCCTCTCCACCATCATCGTGCACAGCGACCCAGCCTCCAACATCATCCCCTTGCAATGCTGTCATGTTCACCCAAGACCCTGAAGGATGGATGCGCCCCTATTCAAAAGGTAGTTGAGTGATCAGAGAGAGAGGAGCCTAGGACAAGGTGCCCTGGCTCTGCTTCAGACAAGGGTTGGTTGAGAAAAACACATCAGTTATTTGGAGAGATCATTTAATATAAAAAATAGAGAACTATAAAGGGAAAAGGATCAAGGAGAGAATACCAATGAGACAGAAAGTGCAGGAAGCCACTTGGCGTTTAGGACTAGGGCACAAAAGGAGATGTTGGAGGTTATCAGAAACTAGGAACTTCCAGAGTGCCCCGTAGAGCAGAGAGTCGGGCTCTTGAGGGACGGGCACTCTCTGGTAATTTCTGCTAGTGTGTAGAAATTCTGGAACCTGGAGCCCACTGCTATTGGAACAAATTGCCGCTTTAGCAGTGAGGGACTTTAGCATGAGCACTGTTGACGGGAAGAAATCCACAAGAAGAGGCCAATCTCCCCTCCCACTACCTGCTCTCCAGGAGCCCTGTCTGAGGCTCCACAGTGACACGGCCCAGCAGGAAGCAAACTGCAAAATTTGAAATAGTATTTTCAGAATTCCTGTCCCAGCCTCACAGGACAGAATATTAGAAATGGGGGATCAAAGCTGAGAGGCCTTAGCTCTGAAGACTTCTACTGACTTGAGAACATCATTTATCCACATTTAAGATGCCAGTATAAGTCACTCGGCTATAGCTGGGTTCAAAGGGTGGAGGAAGCAGATGTTGGAGAAGCCTAACAGAGCCTGCTGCACCAATGGAGAGCGCGTCCTGTACCTCAACTTAGAGCATCAGCATCAATCAGCTGATTTCCCCTGATAAACCATTGTCATTCAGTCATCCTACCTATCTAAGCCACATGCTGGTGGTTTATATTTTCCATTTAGACAACATTTGGGAATGAAATATTCTAGTCATTTATCAATGTTTTTGAAAATATAGCAGTTTATCAGGCTGTGTACTGTGAATGTAGAGATGGGGAAGGGGTGGAGTCCCTGCCCCTTTGGAGCTTATACAATAAGGAGCAGAGTTTTAAGCAATGATAATGCAACTTCCTAACAAGCTAGCATCGAGTGAATGGTCTGAATGAAGGGCTAAGTGAAGACAGGCAAATTAAAATAATAACTTATGTGCATTTTTTTTCTTTCTGGGTGAGCCCTTAACACTGGGGAATGTATTGTTTTTGGCTTTTTTTTGCATAAGTGTTTTGAATAGAATTACATTGATGAGAAAAATATTAATAAATGATAATTCTACCCTTCAATCTTTTTCTTCATCTATTTTTTTTCCCAATTATTCACTTGTGTTTATAATTATTTTTTCCAAGGGCCTATGGGTTATAGTTCCAAACCAAGTTATAAATTCTTGAAAGGTATGAAAAAAATTATATACTGAGTTATTAGATTTTACCAGCAGAGAAGATTCACACACAAAAATTAAATGCCTAAATTGACCAGGTAGGTGATGTAAATAAATAAAGTTAATCAGGTATGAATAATAAAGAGTGGACTTTGACAAATAGGAACTTTTTTCTTATTATTTACCTGCTACACAAATCAAACACCTTCCAGATGAGGAAAAATTTTTAGCCTACCTGCTTGCTGTCCGTAGATTATCACAGATTCTAATACAAATTCTCATTTTATAGCTGAATAAATGGGCCTAGGGAGATTAATTGATTTCTTTTTCATAAAACAAATTAATAACATAGGTCAGGACAAAAGTTACCAACTCCCAGGCAAGATCTCTGCACCATGTATTTCAAATGAATGGGTGTGACGGTGGCCTCCTCACCGCCGACACTATTGGTATTTCACATTGCTGCTCTGCAATCCCTGATAAACATAAATGTATTTGCAAATGCAGCTTATTCTTTGTGTCTCCACCCCTAACCTAATAAATGCTTACTGCTGTGTACTGGATCCAATGAGACCCTTTGTATTTTCAGTTTTTTATTTTTTTGATAAGGAAAGTAACTTAAGCTTCTGTTTCCCATTTTAACTACTGAAATCTCTAACAATGACACAACTGTCATGTATACATGACAGCAAATGTATATAATAATTCATTCATTCATTCAGACCTCTTGGAATCCACACATTTAGCAATCTGAGATGATGGAAAATATAGTGTGATTCAACAATGGTTCTTTTTGTCATTTTACACAGACATCATGTTAATATTAGACCAAGGCACCAAACTTGTAGTGCATAAATCCAGTTTCTTTTAAGATTTAGCTTTTTATTTTAGTCTCTTATCTTAGTTTGGACCACTTGTACCCAGTACTCTACCTACTATAGACTATTTAACTTACGTAACAAAATCAAATGGGGTTTCTGACCAGATTTATAGAGGACGTAACTGTTTATATTATCAAAGTGTTTGCATAACCAAAAGTACAATAATAAAGATGAAATGCCTCCTTTTTTTCAGAAAATAATATTTCATAAGCTTGCTGCATCTTTGATGTTTTTACTACTACTGCATGACAATGAATGTGTGATAGAAAAAAAGAAATCTATGCTTGAATTATGATAGCTCATCATCACAGTTTAATCTAAAAATGAAATTTCTACAGAAATAGGAACTATTTTAACAAAGAAAAAAAATCCCTCATCCAAACTTCTTTGTAGCGGTAACGGCTGCAAATTTGCAGCATTTAGAAAACTACACTATCAACAAGTGTTGCTTCATGAAGTGAGATGTACAAAATCTGGAAAGCAGATGAAATTGAATTATTTCTTCAAAAATTTAGTAAAACTTCTGATAATCAGAATTCAAAAAAAATACGGCACATAACAACTCAAGCAGAAATCAAGATGGAGAGCACGGAGAGTTTGATTTTTAAAATTTTCCAAAATGCTATCATTGCAACATACAGGATTTCTCCCCTATTTTAACTTTACTAGTTTCAAAGGAAAGAAAAGGGAGTGGCTTACATATAGACAGCACATGAGTGAGTGCACACACACACACAGGGTGCCAGGGAGACTGCCTAATTCCCTCTTCCCACCACCCAAGTCTCACTTTACTTATTAAAACAAAACTGCAGGCCCGGTGCGGTGGCTCATGCCTGTAATCCCAGCATTTTGGGAGGCCGAGGCAGGCAGATCACAAGGTCAAGACATCAAGACCATCCTGGCCAACATGGTGAAACCCCGCCTCTACTAAAAATACAAAAATTAGCTGGGCTTGGTGGGACGTGCCTGTAGTTCCAGCTACTCGGGAGGCTGAGGCAAGAGAATCGCTTGAACCCAGGAGGTGGAGGCTGCAGTGAGCCGAGATCTCACCATTGCACTCCAGACTGGGCGACAGAGCGAGACACCGTCTCAAAAAAAAAAAAGGAAGAAAGAAAGAAAACTGCAGAACTTCTCATTGGTTTTCCTTTATGTCATGATTTCTGTTACTTTAATTGCTGCTGCCGTCATTGTTATTTCTTGCATTTCAACATAACCAAATTCAAAAGCGGCTTATTCTGCAACAGGTATCTAAACACCTGTTTAACAGCAGGGATATCTAGGTAATAATAACTGCCAATTCAGTGATCAAACTTTTGAGTTCCACAGTAAGATATTATGTGAGGCTCAGAATCATGTTTCAGACCATTGAAATTACTCGTTAAAATACAAATAGCCGAAGACATGATGTAAAAGATTAAATACCTGGTTCTGTAACATATTTATCAGTTAAAGTCACAAAATATTCCTCATTATTATTCATGCAGGCAATAGAGAAAAAGACAGTGCAGCAATCAACTTTAAATAAAAAAATTCCTCCCCTTCCTCCCACTCCCCTATACTCTACAAAATATTTTCCCTGGGACGAGCCCTCGAAAAGGCCACTACAAATTCGTGTGGCATGCACTACCGTCTGCAATTTAAAAAGCTAACTTTGTGGTGACTGTAGTTGCGTTATTAAAATATTCACGTGCAGAAATCTAAAAAAGGTTGAAAATCCACAATAAATTTGCAATATATTGTTTACATTTGACCACTGATTTCACAGATTTAGTAAAGCATTGTAACAGTTTAGGGAGGCATTTAAGTCTTTAAATTCTGGACAAATGTTATGTTTTAATCTACAAAATTGCATGAAGGCTAACTTGAGAGACTTCCTATCATTTTATAATTCCTCAAGCTGAAGAAATCATTTTTAGGACACTTTCTTATAAATATTCCCCTCTGAAAGCACTTCCAATGCCATTTGTTCCACATATTATGATCTTACCTTACACAGGGCTGCTCTCAATTACTCATGGAATATCAAACATGATAGGAAACACAAACCTGAGAGAAATGTTACAATACAACAGCAAACTTGCTCAATTCTTGTTTTTTTTTGAGACGGAGTCTCGCTCTGTGGCTCAGGCTGAAGCGAGTGGCGCGATCTCGGCTCACTGCAAGCTCCGCCTCCCGGGTTCCCGCCATTCTCCTGCCTCAGCCTCCGGAGGAGCTGGGACTACAGGCGCCGCCATCACGCCCGGCTACTTTTTTGTATTTTTAGTGGAGACAGAGTTTCACCGTGTTAGCCAGGATGGTCTCCGTCTCCTGACCTCGTGACCCACCCACCTCGGCCTCCCAAAGTGCTGGGATTACAACTGTGAGTCACCGCGCCCGGCTAAATTTGCTCAATTGTTGTTTATCAGCACTCTATGCAAAAAAGCTTCCTAAGCCTTTCTCCTCTTAATTTTAGCATTGAATTGTGGAAAATTTGCAACTTTATCTTGACATGAAAATATTTCAATGTGTGGTGATCTTACCTGATGAGTTTTAGTGTTTTCTGCATAATTGTTACCGGAACTCTTACATGATTCTCTTCCATTCTGTTGTAAAGGCCAGGAAAAAGCAGCTAAATAAGCGGGAAAGAACTTACCACGAGAGTCATGTCTGAAGGCTTTCAGAGTAGGTTGGCATTTCCCTCCTTCTGGTTGTCTCCATTTTCCTCTTCTAGCTCACAAAATGTAGGGATTTGCTGTTGTGAACAGTTGGTGTCTGTAGGATTTTTTTTCCTCTAGATTAAAGTCCTGTCTCTCCTTAGTGTATTTCTCTCTGCAGTATTTGACTTGCTCAGTTCCTACCTGATTGCATCAGTGAGCTCTTGCTGCTGGAAGTTGTTTCACAAAAAATTTTTAAAGTAAAAAGGAAGAAAACATAAAAATCAACTTTATTAAACATTTTAATAAGAATTTAAAGAGAGCAAACTCAAAAATTTTATTTTTTATTTAATTTTTTTTAAATTTTACTTTAAGTTCTGGGATATATGTGCAGAACGTACAGATTTGTTGCATAGGAATATGTGTGCCATGGTGGTTTGCTGCACCTATTGACCCATCCTCTAAATTCCCTCCCCCTGCCCTCCCTCACCCCTCAACAGGCACTGGTGTGTGGTGTTCCCCTCCCTGTATCCATGTGTTCTCATTGTTCAACTCCCAATTATGAGTGAGATCACGCAGTGTTTGGTTTTCTGTTCCTGTTAGTTTGCTGAGGATAATGGCTTCCAGTGTCATCCATGTCACTGCAAAGGATGTGATCACATTCTTTTTATGGCTGCATAGTATTCTATTGTGTGTTTGTACCACATTTTCTTTATCCATTCGATCGTTGATGGGCATTTGGATTGCTTACATGACTTTGCTATCTGATCTTTGACAAACCTGACAAAAACAAGTAATGGGGAAAGGAAATCCTATTCAATAAATGGTGCTGGGAAAACTGGTTAGCCATATGCAGAAAATTGAAACTGGACCCCTTCGTTACTTACGCCTTATACAAAAATTAACTCAAGGTAGATTAAAGACTTACATGTATAACACAAAACCATAACAACCCTAGAAGAAAACCTAGGCAATACTATTCAGACATAGGTATGGGCAAAGACTTCATGACAAAATTGCCAAAAGCAATTGCTTAAAAGCCAAAATTGACAAATGGGATTTAATTAAACTAAAGAGCTTCTGCCTAGCAAAATAATCTATCATCAGAGTGAACAGGCAACCTACAGAATGGGAGAAAATTTTTGCAATCTACCCATCTGATGAAGGTCTAATATCTAGAATTTACAAGGAACTTAAACAAATTTACAAGAAAAAAACAAATAGCCCCATCAAATAGTGAGCAAATGATATGAACAGACACTTCCCAAAAGAAGACATTTATGTGACCAACAAACATATGAAAACAAGCTCAACATCACAGATCGTTGGAGAAATGCAAATCAAAACCACAATGAGATACCATCTCACGCCAGATAGAATGGCGATTATTAAAAAGTCAAGAAACAATAGATGCTGGCAAGACTATGGAGAAGTAGGAACACTTTTACATTGTTGATGGGAATGTAAATTAGTTTAACCAGTGTAGAAGACAGGATGGCACTTCTTCAAGGATGTAGAACCAGAAATACCATTTGACCCATCAATCCCATTACTGGATATATACCCAAAGGGATATAAATCATTCTACTGTAAAGACATATGCACACTTATGTTTACTGTGGTTTTAAATACACATAAACACACACACACACACACACACACACACACACACACAGAAAAACATAGTCAACCCTTCATATCCATGGGTTCCACATAACAGAGTCAACCAGATACAGATATTTGAGAGAAAAAAATAATAGCAATAGAAAATCATACAAATAAAAAATACAATATATAGCTATTTACATAGCACTTACTCTGTATTAGGCATTATAAGTAATCTAGAATGTTTTAAAGTATATGGAAGGATGTGCATAAGTTACATGCAAATACTGCACCATTTTACCTGAGGGACTTGAGCATTTGTAAATGCTGGTATCTGAAGGGATCCTGCAACCAATCCCCCATGGATATGGAAGAGCAATTCTACACGTGTATATGTGCCCCCATTGATGAATAATGTGTTGTAATTTCTAAGAAGAAAAAAGAGCAAAATATTTGACATAGAAAAAATAAGAACACTAAGATTTTACAGCTTATTTTAGATTTATAAAATGACCTAAAGGACCCAAACAGTAATTTTAAGACAGAAAAGATTTCACTCCAATGGAAAAAAAAAAGTGAATTTTCTTTGTATCCTGAGAAAAAATAAAAATTATGAAATATTAATTCTTACAAAGTGGAGCTGATATTCATAAAAGAAACAACCCTAAAATGAGGCCGAATGGGTTCTAATAGCATACCAAGGGTTAAAAATTATACTTTGTTCTTAAGATTAATGTATATAATTAGTTAACATACTTTCATTACAAAAATGAAAACAAGCTTCTGCCAAAAGCAAACTGATGTTAAGAGGTATATACAGTTTCAATCAATAACAAAGCTTCCAGGTATTAGGTAGAAAAGTCCTGCTAGTAATTTATTCTTGCAGTATTTCATTTTCTGCCTTCAGGTGGGACCTGAAAGAAGACAAATATGGATGCCATTTAAAAGATACTGGTTCTGAAGGAGGAAAAAAAAAATAGTGCAAATTGATCTCACCCTGCAGGAAATCTAAGATCATGCAGAATACTTTAGGGCAATGGTTTTGCATAATTCATCACTAGTGTGAGTATGAACTGGAATACAAACAAAAATTCAGAACACTTTATAATAATACTATATGGGATTCTATCATAATTTGATTTCCATGCATACAGGGTAGATTATTCGGTCAAATAGTCTGTTTTTAAAAATCAACGGTTTCTTAGAAAGGAAAACCTTAGAACTAATTTTCAGATGTGTATTAAAATATTTGTGCCCTGTATGTTTAGAGATCTGTTACTGAGGTAGATAACTAGCAGCCTCTTCTACCAGTAATATACAAAGTCTAATGGTTAATTTCATGCCCAAAGTTTCCATCAGTGCAGATCTGTAATACATAATGAAATGGACAAACATTTGCTTAATTAGGTATCAGATCTTTTAGATGTTTTGTTCTGTTGTATTTGTAAGAGACATTTTCAAGTCCTTTTGAGGCAATGCTGTTCAAATGACAATCCATTTAGATAATTTTAAAATTGATATTGAAACTTTTTTCAGCAAAAGTTCTGATATTTGTTAAATATGCTAGTTCTTATTGTTAAAGACAATGCTATCATATTATATTTCTATATATACATTGATATTATAGATACACATTAATGTGTGGTACATTCAAAAAATATTTGAGGTAACTTATGTTAAAAGACAGATGTTCTGTAACAGAATGTTTTAAAAAGTTAAATTTTACTTGAGAGAATTTTAAGTAAATAAAAATGACCAAAAATTACATAATTAGCCCCACTGCTTTCAAAACCCCATTAAAATGCCGGTAAGCATATTTTAAAGGCACAGATTCACAAAGGCAAAAAGTCCAAGAAAGGAGACAACAATGACAGAATTCTGGAAGCTGTGAGAGATGAATGTGCGATAATCGACTTAGTCCATCTGTACATAAACATGCTCTTGGAAATTAAAATCATAGTAAAATAAATATAACAACTCAATAGAATAATTAAAAGATAAAGTTAACAAACTCTCCCAGAATGAGAAAGACAAATAAATAAAAGCCAGAGAAAGAACACAAGAATTACAGAACAAAGCCAGTGGGTTAGTATCTAAATGAAAAGTTTTAGAATAAAGAAAGTAGAAAAAATAATAAAAGAATCAAAGAAATAATAAAGACAATTTTCTAGAATGGAAAGAGTTTCTACATTTAAGACACCAACATCATCATATATAGAGTAAAATAAATGAGAATAGGCTTAGCCAAGTTATATCTTTGAAAAATGTGTAAACACTGAACATTAAAAGAATATATAAATTACTAAAGGGAAAAGTTTGCTTTTAAAGAATTAGTTTAATTTTAGTCATCTCTCCAGAAATAGGAAAGCTAAAACACTAGAAGGGTTTTAGAACAAAGTTTTAAAAATTCCTTGAAAACAGAAAGTATTTTGATGATTTCTTTTGTAAAGAAAAAGTTAATATAATATCTGATATGATACAGATTTGGATGATGGGAGAAGGTGTGACTTTGAATTTGTCATAAATACACAGAAAATTAAGCAAACAAAGAAGAAGATAATAACTATTACCAGGGACAATTTTTAAACAGGTGTACAGCCAATAAAAAGCAGGCAGAGAATACCACACGACTCAGCTGTGACGAGCATTTATACTGTCCCAGTAATGTAAAGACCGAAGACTGATGTAAAACCACAATGTTGTTATTATATTGGTAGGATGGGGAGACGGGAAGGGTGCCTGTGCATGATGACAGGGGGGAAGGAGGTAAATGATGTTTAATTCCTCATCTTTTAATACTAACTGTATTATGTTAAAGTAGAGTACTAACTGATTATGTTAAAAACTGAAAAGTTAAGAAATAGCAACAGAATCATCTTATTTAGGGATGTAGAATTAAAATACAGCAGAATCACCTCAAGTATTTGACACAGTTCTGCACAAGAATAAGTTGGTTCAGCCACTCAGCGTGGTGCTATGTACTTTTAGAGAATTTTGTGTATTGTGTAGTAACTTTACTAATCATTCCTGAGGTTTTCCAATTTTCAACATAATGAGCCTATATTCTTTATAGTTGGTTGGTTGTATTTTGGGATATATGCTGGTTTTCCTCCTCAGGAAAGATTCTTTTTCCTATTTGTCAACCTTTTAGTTGATTTCTTTGGACTGCAAGGAGAATGGAGTAGAAACCATTATTCTAGCTTCCTAAATTGGAAGCGTTTTTATAATGGCTGTTTTCTCTCTGGGTCCATGATGACGATGAAGGCTATCGTCATCAACAGTGGGCCTAGGTAATGATAGTCCACAGCGCTTCCCTTCTACTTCCATATTTTTTTCTGCTTCTTGTTTGCTATGGATTGGAAAACAACTAAAATCATCTGAAAAAAGCAATAGACTCTGAGTAAGATGTGAAGGAATATTCTATGAATACATGTTTCTGCTGTGGAAAATGGACTTTGTGATCATTATTTTGACTGCTCTGAAGCCACTGCTGCTTGGTTCTGCTCCTTGCCTATGTTTTCTTTGTTTTTGTTTTTTGTTTGTTTGTTAGTTTGTTTTGAGATAGAGTTTCGCTCTTGCTGCCCAGACTGGAGTGCAATGGCATGATCTCGGTTCACTGCAACCTCTGCCTCCCGGGTACAAGTGATTCTCCTGACTCAGCCTCCCGGGTAGCTGGGATTATAGGCGCACACC
This sequence comes from Macaca fascicularis, assembly GCF_037993035.2. NCBI lineage: Eukaryota > Metazoa > Chordata > Mammalia > Primates > Cercopithecidae > Macaca > Macaca fascicularis. The sequence continues at coordinate 115,843,703 of NC_088387.1, forward strand.
ACCATGCATGGCTAACCTTGTATATTTAATAGAGATGGGGTTTCTCCATGTTGGCCAGGCTGGTCTCCAACTCCTGACCTCAGGTGATCCGCCTGCCTTGGCCTCCCAAAGTGCTGGGATTACAGGCGCGAGCCACCGCGCCCGGCCCCCTTGCCTATGTTTTATGTGGCATGAAAATTTGGATAAGAATTCTGCAGACATATACATTGAGAGTGCATGTGTTTTCACATTTTCTGGCATCTGTGAATGGAGAATGAATATCCATTGCTTGGTGTTAGTATGAATTATGTAAACATACAGGGCTCCTGAAAGTTAAAGCTGTATTTTAGTCATTGAATTGTTCTTAAAACAATAATCTTTTAAGTGAAAAATGTTTGATGAGAAAGGTATACAATCCATGTCTTAATCCTGTATCTGAAATTGATGAAAAATGGTATGCTAGCTAAGATAAAATATAGGTGTGGTTCATACCTTGAGAGTTTTGATGGAACATTTGCTAACAAATTGTAAATAATTAGGAAGATATCCAAGCATTATTTTAATTAAGAATGGCAAATATATTTCATACTGTATCTTGATAGTGAATGATTCCTAGTGAACACCAGGCGTAGTGGTTAAAAGCATATTTAAGCTGTATGTGAGCTCATAATCAGTTAGTGATGTCTGCCATGGCCACAGGATGAAAAATAGTCATGTTGTCACCAATCCTGGCCAAATTTCTGTAACATCTTTGATAATAAGTCCTGGCTAAAACCAAATATTGACAGACGCATAAAATAATATGCTTTAGTATTTATAGTGCTATAACGTAGGAAAAAATAATGTATACTTTGTTACAACGTTATTTTGGTCTTATTTGCTGTTTTAGATTTATTGTATGATGCAACTTTAAAAGCACAGTGGTATTTCATGTGGAAAATAGTACACACCCAATTGAGATATTTTAAACAAATTGTTCTTGCAGACTTGTATGTAGATTATATATTGTAGGGATTTTGAAATTATATTTTGAAATAATCAAGCACAGATAGATTTTCTTTTATATAAAATGTATTATATTTTCAACCCAATAAAATAATACACACTCAATATTTTTAAAAATAAAAAAATAGGAAAAGTAGGAACCTGGAAGTAACCACAGTTAATTAAATATTTAGCAGATTGCTTTTAATTTTAATAGTATTATTCTATCATTAAATTTATTTTTTAAAATATTTGTAATTAATGCAAGCTATTTTTGTGCGCTTATATTAGTATTTAGTGCATATTTTATTCAGTTTCTTTTCATTGGGTTTTAGACTATTTCCCAATTATAACAGATAATTATTTAGTAACAATGTATAATATATTTAATTATCAAATTGGATATTCCTTCTAAATATAATTGCAGGTCAAAATGCTGCTAAAGGGATAAGTATAATTTAATATATTATTGAATTCAATTTGACAGTATCTTGTGGGAGAATTTTGGCATTAATGTTTATGAGAAATAATAGTCTGTTGTTTTTTTCTTGTAATGTCTCTGTAGTATCTGGCTTCAGCATCGGGGAATGCTGGTCTCATAAAAGGATTTAGGGAATGTTCTCTCCCATCAATTTTGTAAAAATGTTTGTGTAGAATTTGTAATTTTTTACTTCTTTCTTTAATGCTTGATAAAATCCAGTGAAGACTAAATTTTCTTTTGTTGGAAAGTATTTAATTACAAATCCAACTTTTAGTAGACATAGAACTCTTCAGGTTATGCATTTCCTCCTGAACATATTTGGCAGTTCGTGTATTTTATGGAGGTTTGTCTTTCATCTAAGCTGGTAAATTTATAGGCCTAAAGTTATTTGTAATATACTTTTATTATTGGTAGGGATGTTCCCTCTTTCATTCCGTGTATTTCTAATGTGTAGCTTTTTTCTTTCTTTTTTTTGGAGGTGTGGGGGGATAAGTTAGAGGTAAATCAATTTTACTGACTTGTATTCAAAGAACAAATGTTTGTGTTGACTCATTATCTGTACTGTTTTTTCTTCTCAATTAAACTGAATTCTATTCTTCATTATTCCTTCCACCTGATTAATACGGGATTGGTTTGCCTTTATTTTTCTAGTTTAATAAGGTAGAAGCTTAGATCATTGTTTTGGGCTGTTTCTTCTTTTCTAATATATACATTTAATGCTATAAATTTCCCTCTATATGCTCTTTTAGATGCATTCCACAAAATTTTATATGTTGTCTTTACATTTCCATTGGACTCATAATATTTTTAAATTTCTTTTGTGACTTTACCTATGGGGTTTTTTCTTAGTGATTTAGTTACCTATGGTTTATTTTCAGTGTGGTATTTAATTTCCAAATATTTGGGCATTTATATATGTATATTTCTGTTATTAATTTCTAGTTTAATTCTGTTATATTGAGTGACTGTATTTTCTATTATTCTGATTTTCTCATCTGTTAATGTTTGTTTTATCACCCAGAATATGGTTCATTTTAGTGGATATTCCCTGTGCCTTTGAGAACAATGGATATTCTGTTGATGTTCATAGAGTGTTTGTAAGTTTCAATTTGATCAAGTTCATTGATGGTGTTTGTTGTTCAGCTCTTCCAGATGATTAGTGATTTTCTTCTATTTGACCTGTCAACTATAGAAAAAGATATATTTTCATATCCAACTAAAATCATCTATTTGTCAATTTTTACATTCAGCTACATATATTGTGCTGAATGTGTTTTGAAGCTCGTTGTTACATAAATATGCATTTAGGATTGTTACATTTTCTTAATTATTGTTCAGATTTCTTCTCTATTCCTAACAATATGCAGTGCAACAAAGTCTAATTTTTAAATAAACTTTTAACATTTTATAATGGTTTTTAGGTATACAGAAAAAATGTCATAGTACAGAGATTCTTTATACCCCACACCTAGTTTTACCTATCATTAACATCTTACAGTAATATGGAGATGAGCCATTTTTGATACATTATTATTAATTAAAGTATATATTTTATTCAGATTTCCTTTGTCTTTACCTAACATTGTTTTACTGTTGCAGGCTTTCTTCCAGAACCCATCTAGTCAGGTCTCCTAACTTAGGCTCTTCCTGGCCATGACAATTTCTCAGACTTGTTTTTTTTTGATCAACTTGACAGTTTTGAGAAGTACTAATCAGGTATTTTGCAGAATGCCACTGAGAATTTAACTTATTTCATTATTAGATTGGAGTGATGGGCTTTGGGGAGTAAGACTGCCATTCCCATCACTTTCTATTAAGGAAACATAGTATCAACATCACTTATCACCATTTTATCCATAGAACATACTTTTTAATATTTCAGTTCTTTTCTCTGCCTATGGTCATTGGAAAAATGTCACTATGAGCAACTCACACTTAAGGAGTGAGTAGTATTGTCCTACCTTCTTGAGAGAGGAGTAAGAGGAGTGTCTACTTTAAGTATTTAACATTTTTCTGCATAGGAGATTTGTCTACTCTCCAAAATTTGTTTTAGTCATTCATCTCTTATTTCTTAGAGTGTGGACTGATAGATATCTATTTTATACATAGGTTTATAATCTAATACTCTTTTATTTATTTAGTTGCTCAACTTTTTTTAGGATACGACCATTGCAAACACTTTCAGCAGGCTTTCGTATTCCTTTAACCAGCAGTCCCCAACTTTCTTGGCACTGTCTTCCACCAGTTTTGTGGAAAACAACTTTTTCCATAGACTGGTGAGGTTTGGGGAGTGGTTTTGGGATGATTTGAGCACATTACAGTCATTGTGCCCTTTATTTCTATTATTATTATATTGTAATGTGCAATGAAATAATAATACAGCTCATGATAATGTAGAATCTGTGGGAGCCTGAGCATGTTGTCCTGCAACTAGATGGTCCCATCTGGAGGTGATGGGAGATGGTGACAGATCATCAGGCATTAGATTCTCATATGGAGTGCGCAACCTAGATCTCCTGCATGTGCGGTTCACAATAGGGTTCGTGGTCCTACGGGAATCTGATGCCACTACTGATCTGACAGAAGGCAGAGCTCAGGCAATAATGTGTGCTATGGGGATAGGCTATAAATACAGATAAATCATTGCTCACTCATCTGCCAATCACCTGCTGTGCGGCCCGGTTCCTAATAGACCACAGACTGTTACCGGGGTTGGGGACCCCTCCCTTTAACATACACCCATCAGTGTTTGTGTGTGTGTGTGTGTGTGCATGCACACATACTACTTTCTGGTACTACAAATAGTCTAGGGTCATCTTGTATATGTCCTATCCTAGAATCAGTCATTTCTTCAAGGAGCTCTAGTTCCTTTTATTGGAGAAAGATATTAAAAACCAAGATCTGGGTCTTAGGTGTGCTCATTGCTACTGGGATGTTGTTACTTCTAGGGCATCTCAGCAGAGCAAGATAATATATGCATGCATACTAACCCATGAATACCATGTATACACATAATCTAGAAATATTTTTATATACAGAAGTCTACTTTTAATAAAGCCATTATGTAAAGCCTCCTGAGCTTTGTTTCATTAGTTTTTTTATGAAATATTTTCCATTTTACTTTTAATTCTTCATGTTCTGATATTTAAAACTGGTGTCTTGCTTGACTTATTTAGATTTCACATAAAGTAAAGTGATACAATATTTGTCTTTGAGTGTTTGGCTTATTTTTCTTAGCATAGTGTCCTCCAGCTTCATTCCTGCTGTTGAAAATGGCAGAATTTTCATTCTTTTTAGGCTGAATAATATGCATGCTATTATCCATTCATCTGTAGAAAGAAATGTGATTTCTTTATCTTGGCTATTGTGAATAATGCTACAATGTACATGGGAGTGCAGATTTATCTTTGAGAAAGTAATTTTATTTCCTTGGAATATATACCTAGAAGTGGTAATCATTTCACAATGTGTATGTATATCAAAACATATTGTACAACTTTAATATATATAATACTTGTATTTTGTGTTTTGTCAGTGTTCCTAAATAAAATAGTAAATTGATTTCTTATAAATAGCATAGAGTTTGCATCTCTTTTCCACTCAAATGACAACTGTCATTTACATTGTTGCAATTGTTTTTATAATTAGATTAAATTCTACTATTTTTCTAGCTATATTAAATTTGTTACATTCAGTTTTTATTTCTGTCCTATTTTTCTGCCTTTTTTGAAAGGAGGATTTTTTTATTATTTCATTTTATTGCCACTCCTAGCTTATTATTAACTTTAAAAAATAACTGGCTGTCCTGGGGTCTATTATCTACTTTTTAATTAATTGCATGTATTCTGCTTTGTGTTCTCTGAGCTTCTTGGACTTGTTTTGTAATTGTCTTTTTTAATTTTTGGAAAATTCTTAGGCATTATCTCTTCATACATTTCATTTCCTCCTGAAATTCCAATTCCACCCATCCTAGATTATTTGATACCGTCTCACCGCTCTTGGATACATTGTTTGTTTGTTTGTTTTTTCTCTCTCTTCATACTCTATTTTCTTTGAGTTTCAGCTCGGGTGATTTTTTCTTATTAATCTTCAAGTTTGTTGATTCTTTCCTCATACGTGTCACGTCCAGTGGTGAGCACATCAAAATCATTCTGTTACAGTGGTTAAATTGTCAACATTTTCATTTGTCTTTTATAATTTTAATTTCTTTGACAAGATTACCAATATTATCAGTCATGTTTTCTGGTTCTTATTCTAGAGGATTTCACATATCAGTCATATTTATTTTATATTTTCTCTGTGATAAGTTCAACATTACCATCATAATAGTTTGATTATATTAATTGTTGGTTCTTTGACAGTATACTACTTTTACTTGCTTTTGTGTGTGTCTGTTGTAATTTTTGTTAAAGACAGATTTCTTGTATAGCACAGCATAGATTGAAGCAAATAATTTCTGTGCCTAGAAATTGACATCTCGTTTTCTCCAGGCCTTTGACATAAAGTTGAGCCAGTCTAGTGAGGACTTCAGTTGCTTTTCCTTTTGGTTATTGCTGTGGTTACTCTCAGTGTACTATAGGCCTCCACTTCCTCTGGGATTACCCTGTGCTCAGCATAGAGCCACTTCTGCCAGGAGGTTTTTCTCAAAACCTGCTCCACCCTCGGTTTTAGGTCTTTGCACCTGCAGCTCCAAGATGGTCTCCTCATGCTCCTGGCCCTCCACCAGTAGCAGCAGGAGTCCGCTGTTAGTGCTCCACACTCCACAGTGTGGTCAGTAAGGGCTGTTCTGTATTTTCCTGTCTCACTTTCACTCTTATGCCAGAGCCGTGTACCCAACTCATGGTTTTGCCTTGCTGTATCCTGTTTTTCTCACATCCAGAAGACTTCTCCTGGGTTAGGAACAGGATATCTTCCTACTTCTCTTCCAGGGGTTGAGTATTTTCATCTGTTCTCATCATATATGTCTCCATAATTTTTCTACACATGATTTTAAATATCTTTTGAAAGCTCGAAAATAGGCATAGAGGTAAAATAGGAAAAAAAAAAAAAAACCTTAGAAATAACATTTGTTCACTTCAAAGATTTTACTGATCACTAATATTTAGGATTTTGAGGCTAAAAAATTAAACAATACCCTCTATAGTGTTTTCAGTTGGGACTCTATTCATACACTTATTTCAAATTAACAAGCCTATGATGCAGAATATCACAAAACACCAGTGAGCTATAGTGAGCACAGTAACTATTTCTCCTAACAGTTGAACTTGCTAGCTGAGTACCACAGATAGAAAGATACTAAGACCTCCTTCCATTCCAAATGACTTGTATGAATTGTCCACGTAATCTCTCAGAGTATCTCTCATACTTGAGTACTTCATGAGGAGTATTGCATCAAATAAATTTTGCATCAAATAAATTTAATGCACTTTTATACATTTTTAATTCTGGGACTGAAAATAAAACATTGACAAAATGATATGATCTCTCAGAACTGGACAGCTGTTGAACTAGTGCCTTATAGAGGATGGCCATTTGATTATTCTGTCATCAGCTTTTATTATTTCCAATAGTAGCAGAACTATCTTGTGTTCTCTCATTCTGTGGCTGTTGTGGAAATAACATTGAAAAGATGAGAATTATTATGTGGAATCAGTTTGGTAGAATTGTAATATGCCCTAAATAACTCTATCTACCTGAAATATTCAATATCAAACTGCTATATGTAATAAAGCATCTTGAACCATAGTCTTCTCCCCAAAGACCCACAATCAAACAATTTCTCAATACACCAGAACCTAAACAATCATTCAGCAGACCACGTTCTCACAGTTCCTCGCCTCTCCAAGGCTCCATTCCTTCATTACCCAGCTTCGATTCTAAGATTCATCATCACAATCTCCTCCTTTCACTGTTCTTCCTGCTCATCCTTTTAGAACCCCAGCCTCAGGTAGGTCCCAGTCTCTGTGCACCCTCTGCCGTCCTCATGAGCCTGAGTGATTGAGAGAAGCATGGCTGAGAAGTCTGGCCCGACTGTATTTGCCTCTAATTTAAGTGAATCATTAGGGCCACCATCAGTTGTCACAAAATTTTTCTAAAGCATTATCTTTCCCTCTCTCCTAGCTATCTAAGTCAAAGCTTTCCCTTTCTTCTCAAATATTCAACATCATGCTCTCATTCTCAGGCTCAGTTGATGACTTTGTCTCCCACAGCCCTGGGAAAATAGAGCTAAGCAGGAGGGCAGCCCCACATGGGCAGCCCCACACAGTCAGCCCATAGTCCCTGGCACCTCGCACTCTTCTGAGCACTTTCCTTCTCTCCTGTCCCTGTGGATGTGTTGCCTCCAGGGCCATCTCTTGCATTTGCCTGTTAGATCCCATTCTTCTCTCCTACTCAATGTTGTCATTTCAGCAATTCTGCTTTTTTACCTTTGTCAACTTTTCTCTCCAGAGCATGCAAACATGCATTTATAATTCACATCCAAACAAACCAAAGCAAGAACAAAGGCAGCCTCTTCCACACTCTTTTATCTCCTTAGCAGCCAGATTCCATGATTGAGTTTTCTCTGGTCAGTCTTCCGTCCTCTCCTCTCCTTTGCTCGAATCTGTTCCAGTTGTGGTTTCCTCCCAGCCATCCCATCACAACAGCTCTCTTCAAGACACATCTAAATTCCTGGCTGCTCTTTTTTCATTTACTTTTATGGTTTGTCTCATATTCCCAACAATGCAATGCTAGACTAGCTTGTGTTTTAATTTTTTCCTCATTTTTATTTAGACTAACTCTCATGGAGATCCTAATTCATCTCTTTGAATATCCATAGGCTGACAAAACATAAATTAACATCTGCATTCCAGACACCTCCCCTGAATTCCAGACTCATGCCTTCTGAACAATCTACTTGGATGTCTGATATATGTTGGATGTTGCAGAATTTAATGTTGTATGTATTTATTTTCTTTCCACTAATAAACAATAACAACTACCCTCCCCTTAAAAAACAACAACAGAAAACCAACCAACAACCAACCAACCAAAGAAGAGATACGTTGCTTCCATAGCTCAGTAATTGGTGCCATTCTCTTGCAGCTGCTCAGCGTGCGAGTCCTGAAGTTGTAGCCAGTTCATTTGTGTCTGTCACCTCCCACATTTAGTCTATCAGCAGATGCCATTTGTCTGTCCTCAAACTTTTCACGGTTTCTGCTGTATCTACTACTCACCTCTCAGATGCATCTCGGTTCCGGATTTAACTCTTCACTGGTCTCTCTGGGCTTCTGCCCTGTTCCTATAAACTCTGCCATCAACACTACACACAGAGAGATCCCTTTAAAATGAGTATCAGAGCCAGGTGCAGTGGCTCATGCCTGTAATTCCAGTATTTTGGAAGGCCGAGGCGGGTGGATCCCGAGGTCAGGAGTTAGAGACCAGGCTAGACAACGTGGTGAAACCCCATTTCTACTAAAAATGCAAAAAAAAAAAAAAAAAGAAAAGAAAAGAAAAGAAAAAGATTAGCCAGGCATGATGGTGTGCCTGTAATAGTTTAATCCCAGCTACTCTGGAGGCTGAGGCAGGAGAATTGCTTAAACCCAGGAGACAGACGTTGCAGGGAGCCAAGATCGCGCCACTGCACTCCAGACTGGGCGACAGAGCAAGACTCCATCTTGGGGGTCAAAAAACGCACATTGGATCACGTCAGCTCTGTGCAGGGCCGTCCTATGGCTTCGCTCACTCACAGTAAAAGCAAAAGGCCTGATGAGGGCTGCAAGTCTCCATTCTATGTGCCCATCGGAAACGCGTGCTCCGCCCCTTCTCACCTCTCCTCTGTCGCTTTGTTATCGTCCTGCTGTACCTCAGCCGTGCGCCTTCTTTGCAGGTCCTTACAAATCTCAAGCTCACTCCCAGCTGAGGCTTTTTCATTTGTTGTCCCCTCTGTCTAAAACGACCCTCTCCTGCACATCTTGCTTGCTTCTTTTCAGATGACTTTAAACTGCTGCATTATTTGAGACCCCTTTTCTTACCCTCCTTCATAGAGTAACACTGCACTGGCACTGCGGTACTCTACATTCCCCCGCTTTATTTTCTAGAAATTTCCTTTTTTCTTGTCCATCTTCCACTAAGTAGCAAGCTCTGTAAAGTCAGGTACTTTATCTGTTCCGTTCACTAGTCCCCTATGTCTTGAAAAGTGCCTGGTACATAGTAGAAAAGCCACAAATATTAATAAACAAAAAACTCTTTAGTGTTTTTTAATTTAAATATGCAGCTTTGCTGTAATCTTAATAAACCTATGATTGAACAGTCTATCAAAATCTATTCAATTAGCGGTGTTGAGTCTATGTTCATTTTTTTTGGAACTGGTAATTAAATTGTCTTTCAAAGGGCTAATCATTTTCACATTTTAATATCCAAAGGTGACTGGTTATTCTTCAAATACATATTAAAATAGTGTTTACCATCTCAGGTGGACCAATATATTCAAACACATTCAGCTGAATAGAAAAGCACTTTTAATTATATGCTAGTATATTATCTTTATTAACTTGATCAATTGACCTTAGAACTTTTCTCATTTATTTCTTTAGAAGTCATATGAGGGTCTTTCATGTGCTAAGCACTGCTCTAACACTGGAAGAAGTTGCCGGAAACAGTGTAAAACATTACTTCCTTGAGGAGTTCAGAGCCTGAGTAAAGAAGGAACTTGTGAATATGACTATATATTACTCTCTGTGATACGTAGAACAGTGGAGGGGGAGGAAATGCTGAAGCGTGAGAAGGTATCTTAGAAATAAAGGAAGGCTTCACTGCCAGGTGCTGCCCAGAAACTGGGTTCAAAAAAGGCAGCACCTTTGCTAGCAGAGAGTACATGGAAGGATGCTTAGAAGGTGGGAACAGCATGTGCAAAGTGCGTGGAGTGAGTAGTTTGGTGTGAATGTAGGTCAGGCTGAGAAGGGTGAGGTGTAAAGTAAACTCAAACAGCTTGAAGAAAATAAATGGCATAAACTTAGGGACTGGGTTTGCTTTTTCCTCCCTTAGAATTTAGTATGCACGTAATAAATAATTGTTAACTAAATCAATAACTGGCAGAGGTTTTCACCTCTATCTGAATACATGTAGAGTGAAGGATATAGTCACATAAAAGATGAATGAGTGTCAAGAAGTTGTGTGAGTTGAAGTCCTTGGGTGGGAGAGGTAAATACAAGAAATAAATTTATGATTTTTATTTTTTAATAGAAAAATAAAATTTAAAGATAACATATAGGAACAAAATTTAAATAAAAAGCAGATTATTTCTTAAATCAAAATTAGAAGTATAAATATTGTAAAAATGAAGACCATAAATTGAAAATGTGTATATTTCAGTGGTGAGACTGATTTTCATATATTGTAGAAAAGCCATTGTCATACTATACAAGGAAAATAATAGATCTCCCAAAAGAGACCTGGAAAGGGGGTGTGTTTGGTTTTTGTGTAACAAAGCAAAGCCACGCTGTGTGAAACTGACAAATTATGAAAGGGAAGAATCAACTCATACTTAATTGTTGAAGGCGCAATTTATCACTAGAAATTATTGAATAAACTATTTTGTTTGTACAATCCCCCAAGTCTAGTTAGATCAGGAGTGTTGCCTGCTGTAACACTCAGTCAAGTCTGCCTTTTTTCATGGTCCTGCATTTTATTCCTTCCAACTCCCAAGACCAATACACATTTGTGCATTACCTTTTTATTTCCTTCTTTCTGTATCTTGATCTATCTTTTTATATCTTGATCATATCACAATCCATCCCCCAATTTTGTATTTTCTCTTTGTTTTCCTCTCATCTGTGATTTCACTCCCAAAGCTCCTCAAATGTATTCCCTTCCTCCACTGCTTGTACCCATGATGCCCATCTGAACCCTTATTCTATTCTAGCATCAACCCAAGTCACTGCCTTCCTGCCAAACAGAAGCACAACTTTCCTGTCTGTCACTTGGACTTCAAAGCTCTGTGTTATGCTTATTCTTCACTTTTATTCACCCCATCTAAACGGTTATTATAACTTGGAGGCTGAGGCGGGAAGATCGCTTGAGTCCAGGAGCTCGAGACAAGTCTGGGCAATATGGTGAAACCCCTATCTCTACAAAAAACAAATGAAAAAAAGGGCTGGACATGGTGTCATGTGCCTGTAGTCCCAGCTAGTTGGGTGGCTAATGTGGGAGGATCACCTGAGCCCAGGAGGTCAAGGCTGCAGTGAGCTGTGAATATACCACTGCACTCCAGCCTGAGTGACAGAGTGAAGGCTTGTCTCGAATAAACCAGCAAACAAACAAACAGTGCTAAATTTGCTTACTCTTGCTGCAAACATCTCCTTAATATATGATCTCATTACGTCCAATATTTCACAATTGACCAGTGGGCATGCCCTCTACACAGAAGTCCCCAACCATCCTCCCAGTGTGAATCTGCTCTAACAAGCTGCACCTGATGACATAAAGTTACCCTAGTGAAGTCTAGATTCAATTAACAGCACAGCATTCATAACAAGGCTAACATTTAGTGAACACCTGCTCCACTTGTAGACACCCAACAAGACTTGCTCGAGTTGTGTCTTGCTCAAGTTCACACTTTCTAAATGTGAGAGCAGGCCCCTAACCAAGCTTCAGATACCTTTGCAACACAGCCTAAGTGGTGATCACCAAACACATTCAGTGATCCTTGGATGTGGCTCTGACTGTTTTATTCTCTCCCCTATGCATCTATTTCTGTCAAGTTCTCATCAGGTTGCTACCTCTTTTGTGTTCTTTCTATGGATCCTAAAACTGAAATTGTGTTCCCTCATTTAGAGTCACATAGAAATTTGCATTTCTGTGATAAAATTCAGCATGCTCTATGATGTACTGGGGTTATTTAAATACATACTTTTTGCATTTAAAAAACACTTATCGCAATATTTTGCAGACTTTGAGAGGACAGTATTTGGTTAAAGCATCTGCCCTAAGGCAGATGTCCTGGCCTTCAATATTTGCTCTGCCACTTACTGTATCAATTTCCTTAAATAAATTACTTAACCTCTCTGTGTTTTATTTTTCTCAGTCATGAAATGAAAATGATAATAAGACATAGCTCCTAGGATTACGTGGCTACAACAAGCGAATACACATATATTTGAAATAGTGCTGGAAACCCAGTTAGCCCACAGTACATTGAACTATTCTATTTGAGGTTCATGTCTAGAGTGTAGCATATTGCCCTTCATAGAGGTCATCTCAGTATTTGTTGGATGAGTGTGGGTGAAAATTGAAAAGCAGATTCTCACCATCACTTTCAATGTATCAAAGCAGAATTTGTAACTGCATGTTATATTGAAGAAATACTCTTTTCTGCATTTATGTATTTACTTATTCCACAGGCATCATTTATCTGTTGGAAAATTCAAGATTCCAAGATGAAAGTCACCCTGCCCTCCAGGAGCTTACAGTCTAGCAGGGGATGGGAGATAGACCAGCAATTACAGTGCAGTGTGCTGAGGACTGAGACAACAATAATGGCTACAAGGATCACAACCAGCTCTGTCACTTGCCCTGTCGGTTCATCATTTGCAGCTGTGCCCAGTGCTTCCAGCTCAGGCCTCTGCATCTGCCAGGCTAGGGGGTTATAATCTTTTTAATTCATGGAACAATGTTAGGTCTGGTAAGATTGTATACTCCCTTCCAAGAATTCTGCTTCAATACGAAGTTTAGAAATAAGTCTGCCAAAAAAAAAAAAAAAAAAGCAGATCTTTCCCTAACACAGAAATCAGAAGTTTAACCTAAGAAAACAGTTATGAGAAATCATAATTCTCCTAATAATGTATATACCACTCTTGAGGCATGCAGTTTACTGATTTAGAACAGGTGCCTGGAACAGACTAGAAGAACTTGTAATGAGACAGTCTTGATTAAACCCTGAAAGTGTGCCTGGATTTCTTAGACACAAAGAAGGCATCAGGGCACTATTTCTATGTCTGGGGAGAACAAAAGTGGCCTATTTTTCACTAGTGTTCACTGAATGTTCACTATAGTGCTTAGTAAGTACTAGGTACATCATACTAAGTCCATCAGTTCCGTAAATATGAACGAATACATTGTCTAAGTTAATACTTGCAATCTCAGCAATATTAAGTGATTATAGTTCTCATTTTTCAACAGAAAAAAATGAGTTGAGAGGTTTAAAAACAGCTAGCAAATGATGGAACTGGCTTTTAATCACCAGAATGATTCTAATTCTCTGCTCTTAACAGTTGTTCTGACCTGCCTTTGTTGGAAGTATAAGTTCACAGAGACCCCTCAGCGGGGCAGGGGTGGTGAAGCAGAACAAATCTTCCAGGCCTGGGATGCAGGTGGGCTGGGGAAGCCTTCTCTGCAGAGGTGACTATGAATCCCTGAGCCCTGAGGATACAGGGGAGTGGGATCTGGTGGAGGTTTTGTTGCACCTGGTAGTAGAACTGGAGGTGTGTACATGCATAGGCTTTTCTGAAAAATGAAAAATTAATGAAACGGTGAAAACTAATGCAACAGTGAAAAATTAATGAAACAAGGGCACTTGTGGATGAGGCACATTGATATGAAATCCTATTCATTGCCCATGTGTGTACATGCACAGCCTTTTCTGAAAGTGCCAGTGTTCAGAAGGCAGGGGTGTGTGAGTGTGTGTGTGTGTGTGTGTGCGCGCACGTACAAGTATGAGTGTGTAGGGTATCTGTGTGTGCACCCAAGATCAGGCAGCATGATGAGTGATGAGGCTAAAGAGACAGTTCAGGGCCACAGACTTAGCTCATTTTTGAGGCAAGAAGTATGGATCTTATTTTGAATTCTACAGAGAGCCAGTAAAGTAATTGAGAAAGGGAAGGGACATCGTTTATGTGTTAGAAAATTAGCTCTGATTTCTTTGTGAATGATGGGGTAAAACAGACATGCTGTAGGCTGTTCCAGTGTGAAATGTAATTCCTAGTGTTCTTAGTTCTGTAAACTGAAATATTTGTATTTAAAAGTGTTGATTAAGCTTGGCTTCTCAAAACTGAAAACAAAACATACCAAAATCAAACCTGCTTGCACTGCACTAGTTTTTTTAGATGAATAAGAATTGTGTGACTTTCCTGGGGCTGCAATAACAGATGACCACAAACTGGGAGTCTGAAAACAACAAAAGTTTATTCTTCCACGGTTTGGAATCCAAGCGTTGATGAGACTCTGCTCCCACTGAAGGCCCTGGAGAAGAATCCTTCTGGCTTTGTCCTCCTTCTGGTGGTTTAATAACCCTTGCTGTGCTTAGGCTAGTAGGTACATTGCTCCAATTTCTGCCTCGGTAGTTACATGGTGTTCTTCCCTTTTTGTGTGTCTGGCTCCATATGGCTTTCTTGAAGGGCTCCAGTCATTGAAGTTAAGGCTCAACCTAATCCAGTATGACCTCATCTCAACTAATTACATCTGCAAAGACTCTGTTTCCAAATAAGATTACATTCTGAGGTTCTGGTGGACATGAATTTTGGTGTAGATATTAACCTACTCCAAATATTAAATCTCGTTCATAAAACCGAGGTGAAAAATATTGAGTCAAATAAATGAATGCTTTAAGTAGACAGTAAAAAGCAAAAATAATCAAATTAATAATAGTCTGGGAATTTTTCATCCTTGGGATATTTCACTCCAAGTTGTTGTTGTTGGTGGTGGTGGGTGGAGGAAGGGGATTGTGTGTGTGTGTGTGTGTGTGTGTGTATGTGTGCACATTTCCTTTCAACATCCAAGTATGTTTCTGATTCCAGAGTTGTGGTTTATGGCATAATATGTTGTTGTATGTTGCTATAATTCACAGAGTAGATATTCACAGCCAAATTTTCTCAGGTTTGTGAACACAATTTTTCACAGCTACATTTTATGTCTTTTTCATCATAACCTCATAAAGTGCAGCTGCAATTACCAAGTGAATTTTTATGGAAGGCACATTTGAGTATGCAATGTGTATGTGATCTTATATCATCTTGTCTGGAAAACACAGGAGAAATAGTTGTGCAAAAAGGATATGACCAACACGAGAGTCTAAAACTTGAAAAAAAAAAAAAAGAGCCTCACAGGATAGATGATGAATGTTCAGGAAACTGTAACTGTCAGTTAGGGAGTCGTTTCACTTTTAAGAGGCAACAGTGAAAAATTAATGAAACAAGGGCTCTCGTGAATGAAGCGCATTGATATGAAAACCGATTCATTGCCCAAGCATTGAGTAACAGATATAATAGGATTTGGGTAGGCTCCGGGGTACAGTGAGGAAGGAAGCGTGTGCTGAGCTGTGGTGTCCAGCCCATTACGACCATCTCTCCAGACTTCTCTAAACAGCAGGTTAACGTTTCTCTTTGCATCCCATGTTTGTTAGTGCCTAGAATTGATGCAAAAGTCCTGCTTGCTTCCCACTCTGCCTTTTAATCACTTTTTCTTCCTGCTTCAAAAGCTCTTCCTCCCTTGAAGCTAGTGTTCTTTGGGTGACACCAGCCATGCAGGGGCTCCCCAGTCTCTGGCTGTCTCCCTTTCTCACTGATTAGCTCTGCTTTCCTTGCGAAATCTTTCCTTTCTCTTTGGACACCGCAGTGCGTAGCCAACAGCGTGTCTTTCTGACTGGACTTCTGTCATGTTTCCAGGTGGTTTCATGAGCTGTGTGGATGACACAGTCCATGTCTCAGTCCCTGTATCCTCCAAACTCCTCTTCTCCAGTGACCATAGTCTATTCGTGTGTACACCTCGTCACCCACTACATCTTGCCACTCTCCAATCAACCACCATCAAAATCTAACATCACCTCCCGTCCTTTCAGCTCATGGTTCTCATACTGTTACTTGCACAACACACAAAGAGCTTTATCTAAGATTTATTTATCTTAGTGAAATACTTGAAAGGGTTCAGTAAATCATGACATATCCATTTGGAACATTAAAATCTGTTATGTGAAATGTGTAGTGATACAAAGGTGTGAAGAGCAACACAATGTTACACTGTAAAATGATAGAAATCAGAATTGTATGCTGATGATGATTAATGAGTTTGCAGAAGAAAATCATGAAAAGGAAGCGCTGCAAAATATTGACAGTGTTTTTTTTTTTTTTTTCCTTTTTTTGAGATGAAGTCTTGCTCTGTCACCCAGGCTGGAGTGCAGTAGCACAATCTCGGCTTGTGTTGTATCTGATTTTTGGAGTACTTTATTCTGGTGAATTGGAGTAATTATATAGTAGAATAAATAAAAATATTTGAATTCAACAACTATTTACTTCAGGACTACTACGTCTGTGCTCTCTGCGACTGCTGGAGTTATAGACATGACTAAGAGTCACTTTTCTATGAAGCTCTCAGATAGAAAGATGGAAATATTATGTAAGTTAAAATTATTTTATAAGACAAATTCAATTTCTCCTTGTTTTAAAGCGTTAGCTCTGTTTAAGAAAGAGTAACTTTTGGAAGGCTAACATACACACCCACCTGTGTGTGCATGCATATCACATGTATGCATATATATATGTATGCATGCAGTGCATCTGGATATATGTATGCATGTCTGTCTGTGTGTATTTTTCTCCATAATCAAAATTTGATTATTTAGTGAATAAAGTGGAATGGCTTAAACTCTCTTTCAAAATGCATGGAAGTGATGTGGAATTGGGTACATGCCTCGAAGCTGAGACTGGCCACCTGATCTGGGCCCAATTTATTTGTGAAGAGCATTCATTGTAAATAGTGCCATTAACAAAGAAAATGCTCAGCAGATGTTTCCTGTTTGTGTAGCTGTTCCCTGACGATTACATGTCCAAATCCATTAAGCATCATACACAGCATCTGTAAGTGGGGGAGTAGGGGCTGACTTAGATTCTTCCCGGAGCCGGTAGAATCAGTTTTCTCAACTGTGGGGGGAAATTTGGAGGGGGGCTCAGAATGCCTTACCTGTGTTCATTCCATAGGTCAAAAGCAAGCAAAATATTCTCACTTTAGGAACACTTCATAATGTTTATTGTGTGTTTATATTCATGCCCAAATAATAACCAGTCCTTTGAGGGAAGTTCCCTATATTTTTGAACATTCTTGTCAATAAATTGTGTAAGTATGTCTATTAAGATAGTGATTTGGGGTATGATGTAAATAGTAGCCACAGTAAGAAAGTGAAGACAGACAAAAAGGTATGGAAATGAGAATCTATGAGAAAAAAAATAGAACCAAGAGAAGTCTGAAATTCATAATTTATTCTTTTCTAACCAGAAATATTAGTTACCTAGTTCCAATTAATTTGCATTTATTGTAAATATCTAAGTGTATCCTGGGGGGGGGGGTGGTGTGTGTATTGTCCATTCATTTATTCCATATACATTCATGGAACACCTTCTCTGCAAGGTTCACTTTTTAGCTGCTAAAGAGGCACAGATTAAGGCAAGGCCTGGCTGCTTCTATTTTGTGGAAAGTGAGGAAGCTGGCAGGAGAGAGAGGTCATGCAAATACACCTGCCACATGGCGTCTAGGTGCAATAGAGGACAGCAGCGCGCGCGCACACACACACTCACATACATAGACACACAATCTAATAAAAAGAAATAAAGGAAAAGAATAATGGTGACTGCTAGATGAACTGCTTAAAAATGCCCTCCCCAGTATGGAGATTCCTTAAAGAACTAAAAGTAAATGTACCATTCGATCCAGCAATCCCACTACTCAGTATCCACACAAAGGAAAAGAAGTCATTATATGAAAAAGACACAGGCATATGCGTGTTTATAGCAGCAGAATTCACAATTGCAAAAATATGGAACCAACCTAAGTGCCCATCAACCAACAAGTAGATAAAGAAAACGTGGCATATATACACCATGGAATACTACTTGGTCATTAAACGGAATGAAATAATGGCCTTTACAGCAGCTTGGATGCAGCTAGAGGCCATTATTCTAAGTGAAATAACTCAGAAATGGAAAAATCTAGTATCGTATGTCTCACTTGTAAGTGGGAGCTAAGCTGTGAGGATGCAAAAACATAAGAATGATATGATGGACTTTGGGGACTCACGGGAACGAGATGGAGGGAGGTGAGGGATAAAACACGACATATTGGGTACAGGGTATACTGCTCAGGTGAAAAGTGCACTAAAATCTCAGAAATCGTCACCAGAAGAATTTACCAGTGCAACCCAAAACCACCTGGACCCCAACAACTATGGAAAGAAAATAAAAATTTAAATAAGTGGTTTCCTAAGAGAAAGAAAATAAATTCAGTGTTGAGATAAAGTGGAGTCCTCAAAGGAGAGAAAGGCGTTGCTGGAGGAAGGACAGCACTGCCCAGGTGGAGAGTCACAGGGGGCGGTGGACCGCTTGGGGAAACGCAGACTTCCCCGGGAGGGGGACGCTGAGGCTGAGAGGCCCTCGGGTGCACTGGCCCAGAGTGTAGATCCTAGGACCAGGCTGGCTGGGAGGGTGTCTTAGTTCTACAATAATTCCTGTGAGCTGGGGCAATTGACTAAATTTTCCATAGGCAAGATTGCTTTCCTAACAAAAATAGTTATAATAACATTCACCTCAAAGGCTTGTTGCGAGTTAGCTGAATTTAACACATGAAAAACATGAAATCACGCTTGATGCAGTTTAGTTTCCTTTACTGGGACAGAGAACAATGAGAGATGAGAATTCAGGAGGAAGAATGGAGAGAACGAAGCCATGAAAGACCTAGAATGCCATCCTAATTGCTACGAATGTTCCCCTTTAAGTCATGGGCAATTGTGGATGGATATTAGGAAGAGGAACGATTTTATGGTTTTGAAAGATAACTGCATTATATTACTTAGGCTTGATACAACCTTGATCAGGTGTGTTCTTTTGGTTTTCAGCAAACAGCACAGCATTTAAAAGTTGACGAGGTTTTGATTGCCATGACTCGATCTGTGATTGCCTGTGTTAGCTTTCTTGGCGTTGTGCTAGATGATCTCTGAGTTCTCCACATTTAAAGATTCTGTAAGCAGGAGTAATGCAATTTGGAGAACAAAACAGCAATAGGATTTCCTCATTGGCGTGTCACTCAGTTTCATAATTTTCCTGATGCTTTACATTTTCTGTTTGTTATTCTGCTTTGTGGTAGGTGTGACTGGCCTCCTTTTTATAATGGTGGCCTCAGGGAAGTGTGATATTTAAGCACGTGGATAGGAAGCTAGACTGTGTGCAAATCTAGCTCCACCAACCAGAAGCTGTGTGATTGTGGGCAGGTTCCCAAGCCTCTTGGTGCCCCCTGTCCCCATCTGTGATGTGAGGGTCATAACCATGCCTGTGCCATCTGTGACTGTGAGCATTTCTTGACTTAACATGCAGTTAGCATGGTGTCTGCGCACAGAGCACCATATCATCGTCAGCCCTGAATAGCATTACTGTGTGGCAACTGTGGCTCAGGGGGTTGAGAACATTGTGATGTTCACTCAGCCGTATGTGCTCATTCTAGAACTTGAATTCAGACCCAATTCCAAAGCCCATGCTTCTTCTATCTTTCTGCACTCAAATATGTGGAACGTAGTCATGAAGGCAATTGAAACCCACTGCTTTTCTGCTTCCCAATGACTTGATCAAATAAAAGAGTTAAATGGTGACATGAGGGAGAATTACGTAAAGTGTGAAGGCGAACTATGTAATTGTAGAAATGGTTGTATTCTGCAATGGGATGCTGCACGTTATTTTTACCCTGGTGGTTTGTAAGAGTAAGATAAATATCTGCTTGTGGTTGTTTTAAGAGGAGAGTAAGAAAAATCTAATCTCCTACATTGGGTGGGATGGGTGTAATAGAAGACAATATCAGATTGATACGTTTGATAGCTGATGACTATAATTTTCCAGCACAATAAGCTGAAGTAGCCCAGATTTAAAAAAAATATATATATATATATATTTCTCTACTGTATATATATATAATATATATAGTAGAGAAACAAACAGTATTTTCTACTGATGTAGAGGGAAAACTTATTAGATCCCCAAAGCATAATAATACATTTTTTCTGAGGTGGAGTCTTGCTGTGTTGGCCAGGCTGGAGTGCAGTGGTGCGATCTTGGCTCACTTCAACCTCCACCTCCTGGGTTCAAGCAATTCTCTTGCCTCAGCCTCCCAAGTAGCTGGGATTAAAGGCGCATGCCACCACGCCCAGCTAACTGTTTTGTATTTTTAGTAGAGACTGGGTTTCACCATGTGAGCCAGGCTGGTTTTGAACGCCTGACAAGTGATCCGCCTGCCTCGGTCTCTTAAAGTGCTGAGATTACAGGTGTGAGCCACCACACCTCGCCAATAATACATGATTTTAAGGTGACAGAGCAAGACCCTGACTCTAAGAAAAAAAAGTGAATAAATAAAAAAAAATTTCATTAGAGTAATAATCGAAATGATTGAAAGAAAATCTTAAATATCAAAGTATAAAACCAACAATCTTTACTTAGCTTTGTTTTTTCTTGCTCACTTCTTCCACTTCCAGCCCAACACACACACTCACACATACGACATATGCACACACACTCACACATGCATACACACAAGCATATATATGCATGCATACACACACATTCACACACTCACATATGCATACACACAAGCATATATATGCATGCATGCACACACATTCACACACTCACACATGCATGCACACAAGCATATATATGCATGCATGCACACACATTCACACACTCACACATGCATGCACACAAGCATATATATGCATGCATACACACATACACACAGTCATACACACACTTACTGGTCTCGGGAACATGAACAATTGATAAAGAACTCTTAGACTCAAGCCAATAATTATCACCAGTAAGCTAATTTTTTTTCCCCTAATTAAAGGCTTGAAGCTCAGGAGGACCAAAACAAATGCAACAAATGTGCTGGGAAGACTAAATGCTCATCAGTGCTTTGCATGTCAAAGGCTCTGAATCTGGCTAAATGAACTTCAGGTTTTTATGAGACAGAGGCAGATGAAGCCGCACATTTGCCACAAAGTGAATGTCTTCATTTTGAAAGCTTCAAAGGGGGAATATTAGGTGCTTTAAAAACTTCTTTGTTCTCTTCTAAGAAAATAATTATGGCACAATTTATCCTAATTCAGATTTTAAGCCTTGATTAGAGATGTACAATCTTACCTTCAAATAAAATCTGTAATTTTCTGCAGTGCCTGCATTCATTCACTCATTCTTCTTTTTAAATTACAGCAAATTGCTCCAATTTTAGTTTCTTGTTGTGTGCATTTAGGCCACTCAGAAGGCAGCCTGCGCCTTCACCTATGCACACCGCACAGTCACTGACAGACAATGTCATTTTAATTTAGAGTGGGGAATTCTGTCATTCGGCATGGATGTTTGTCACAAGAATGCCATGTTGCCCTAAAGAAGGAGATGGAAAAGTAGTTGTCTCACATAAGCTTCCAGCTGTCAGTTCTAGATTCTCAGGATTTGCCCGTGGCTTTCTAGAGATCTTCCTTGTTCTACTCTGCTTTGTATCAGCTTCTTATTCAACAATACTTTCTTTCATTTGATTTCAAGTCAATACATGTTTGAGTGCCTATGAAGAGTAGGTGCTGTTTTTTGGTGCTTGGAAAGGAGACAGGTTATGGTGGACAGACGGACAGAGATGATGCTACCTGCTCTCATCATGGAATGTCCAGGAGAGAGTTGGCGTGTTGAGAGGACATCTCCTCCTGGCCGTGGAATGAGGGTGCTCACCTATTTGTCATAAGTAATTCTTGGGCTATAACACTCTCCTTATTGTGCCCATGAGGAAGTGGGCTTGGTAGTTGTTGATGAGTGGCAGACCTGGAATCTGAACTCAGAACTTTGAATTCAGAATCCCTGTATATCATCACCGACTTCACTGAAGGAAAGCTAATTTCGGAAAGTATTAAAATAGTAATTAGTAGTGGAGGTGAAACTAGACCTAGGCTTTTCTCATTTAAAACTGTACTGAGTTTCTGGTTGTGTTACTTTTCTGCAACAGGCTCAGACGGATTGTCAAAAGTCATTATTTCTTTGTTATTGTAGTTGTCTATATACAGATGAAAGAATTTATGTATTTTAGAGATGAAAACCTTGCTCAGTTTTACAAGCAGGATGGTCCAATAGATACTTTTTGACCTCACAAGGTTGATTACTTTATATATTACATATATATATAATTTATTATATATATTATTGATAGGTTGATGTGGTTCAAAATTCCTAAAATGTAAAATTGTAGATGATAAAGATTCTCTCTCCTTCCATATTTGTCTCCTGTGGGCACTCAATTTTCCTTCTTCCCCAAAGACCTCTATTTCCAACATGTCTTGGGTACCCCCTGAGATATATGCATATTTGAAGAAATAAGCACATATGATTTGCCCACTTTTAATCAAAGAGTGGAATCATATACACATTGTTTTGAGCTAAGCTTATTTCACTTAGGAATAGACCTTGGCCATCATTTAATATAAGGAAAGAAATAGCTTCCTCAGCCTTTCTTTTGTTGCCTCATAGTTTTCCATTGTGTAGATTTACCATAATATACTCAATGAGCACATACTGCAGGTATCTAACTCATTTAATGATCTTTTGCTGTCAGGAAAATGATGCAATAAATGGCATTTCACATATTTCATTTCATCTGTGTGCAAATATATACCTAGGAGAAGTTTCCAAAAGTGCAATTGATGGGGTTAATTGTATTTTCATATTGATATAAATTACTAAATTACTCTCTACAGAGGTTATGCCAAGCTGCCTCCCATGAGCCCAGTGTGGCATTGCAAAGCTCTTGCACACCTTAAGAAACACATTCCATTAAGCTGCATGTTCTTTAGCAATTTAAGAGACAGAAATGCCATTTCAGTAGTTTCAATATGATTTTCTTTTATTATGAGAGTTGAAACAACCCTTTGTATAGTAAAAGCCATTTGGTTTTTCTTTTTGAACTGTTATGTTTTTGTCCATATTTCTATAATTTGTTGACATTTTTCTCATTAGTTTTTAAAAGTTCCATACATATTAAAGACATTCACTTTTTGGAACTATTCTCCTACTTCTTTTGCAGTTTTGTTGTTTTCCTTTGGCTTTAATTACTTACTTAGTAATTGTTCTTTATGAAATTAACAGTCTTTCATGGCTTCTAAATTTTGTGTCACACTTAGAAAGACTTGCTAAACCATGCTATTATGCCGAAATCCTGCCATGGATTCTTCTAAATATATTTGTAGTTTGAATCTTTTGCCTTTAAATGTTGGATTCATTTGAAATTTAATAAGTTGGGGGACAGGAATTTAGTTCCTTTATTTTTTCCTAGATTGCTACTTTATTGACTTGAAACTTTTATTCTTTCTTAAACAACCTTTCTTAAATAATTCTTTCTTAAATACTTTTTTTAAAAGGTATATTTGAAATTTATATAATTTTCCCCAATGATTTGCTATGACACCCTTGTCATATACTAAATTCTTTTGCCTGAATTTATTTCTGAAATTTCTACCTTTTTATATTGATTTTGCCAATTCAAATGCCACTAAAACAGTGATTTATTTATCATAGCTTTATGACATGTTTGATAGCAGATAGCACTATGTCTTAATCTGATCAAACTGTTACAACAAAATACCATAGAGTAGGTGGCTTAAATAACAGACATTTTTTTGTTATAGTTTTGGAGTTTGGGAGTCCAAGATCAAGGTGCTGGCTGATTTGAATTCTGGTGAGAGCTCTCCTTCTGGCTTAGAGATGGCCGTCTTCTCACCTTCCTGCTATATATGTCCTCATGTGGTAGAGACAGAGAGACAGAGAGAGAGAGAGAGAGAGAGAGAGAGAGAGAGAGAGAGAGAGAGAGAGATAGAGAAAGAATGAGCACACTCCAGTCTCTTCCTTTTTTTTGTTTTAATAAGATCACTCATCTCATAACAGGGGCTCTGCTCTTGTGTCTTCATCTAAACCTCATCACCTCCTCCCAAAGTTCTCACTTCCTAATACTATCCCTCTGTGTGGTTAGGGCTTCAACATATGAACTTTGGAGGATATGAACATTCAATTCATAACAGAATACTTTTAATATGTTTTAAAAGCTTTACTAATTTCTTTCTTTCTTTTTCTTTTTTTTTTATATGGAGTCTCTCTCTGTCACCCAGGCTGGAGTGCAGTGGTGCGATCTCAGCTCACAGCAACCTCCACCTCCTGGGTTCAAGTGATTCCCCTGCCTCTGCCTCCCCAGCAGCTGGGATTACGTGGGCCTGCCGCCATGCCTGGATTTTTTTTTTTTTTTTAAGTAGAGATGGAGTTCTGCCATGTTGGCCAGGCTATTCTCGAACTTCTGATGTCAGATGATTCACCTGCCTTGGCCTCCCAAAGTGCTGGTATTACAGGCATGAGCCACCAAGCCCAGTCAGCTTCACTGCTTTCTGTTTTATTATTATTATTATTATTATTATTATTTATTCAGCATTACTTTTGTCTTTGCTAATTCCTTTCGTGTGTATTAGCCTACATCTTGAATTGGATGTATATTGAATTAATTTATATTGCTTGTAATTTTATAAATGTTTGCTTTTAAGGCTATACATTTTCCATGGGGCATAGTTTTATCTGTCTCCCAGATGTATTAAAATATACAGTGTTTAGTATTATTACATTTCAGCTATGCTTACAAATGCAATGGGAATTTCTTTCTGACTTAGGAGTATTTCTCCACACCCAGAGTCAAGTACATTGTTGGTTCTTGTACTTGTCATTAACTATTGGTTTTAATGCATGGTAATCAGAGCATTTGAGACAGAAACACATTTTAACTCTTTGGCATGTAGTAGGATGTATACATGTGCTGTCTTTGTGGCTATATTTGTGTCCATTTTTGTGAATGGTGTATGTTACTTTAAATAAACATTTTATCTGTTTTAGGGTACAGGTTTTGATATATCTGTTGGGTTTAACTTTTATTTGGATCTTCCACACTTTTATTGACCAAAAGAATGTGATATAAATAGAAATCTCTATCTTCTAGTGTGTTTCCAGTTCTCTTTTTATCTCCTGTATTTTTGCAAAATAAATATTAATTTTAAATGTATTGTTGCATGAACACTCATAGTATTATAACTCTATTGGGAACTGTAACCTTCACTTAATAAAGAAAATATCTATTCTTTTTTTTTTTTTTGACATGGAGTCTCACTCTGTCGTCCAGGCTGGAGTGCAGTGGCGCGATCTCGGCTCACTGCAAACTCCGCCTCCCGGGTTCACACCATTTTCCTGCCTCAGCCTCCTGAGTAGCTGGGACTACAGGTGCCCGACACCACGCCCAGCTAATTTTTTGTGTTTTTTAGTAGAGACGGGGTTTCACCGTGTTAGCCAGGATGGTCTCGATCTGCTGACCTCGTGATCTGCCCGTCTCAGCCTCCCAAAGTGCTGGGATTACAGGTATGAGCCACCGCGCCTCACCGGAAAATATTTATTCTTATTTACAATTTACATATTATATATTTTGGGTCTGCATTGAAAGCTATTTGACAGTAACATAATCTGCTTCATTTTATTTGAGTTTTCCTTATGTTTCCCTATTTTTTACACTTTCAAATATTTATAATTACTTGCTTTTGTAGTATTTAATAAATGGAGAAAATAGTGCAGTTTTGCTTAGTGATATGATCTGGAGGTTTTTTTTTTTTTGTATTTTGTTATAGATGCATTTAGCCTATTAATACTTATTACTCTGGCTGAACATAAAAGGTTTTAATTCTGTCGTTATTTTATATTGTACTTTCTGCCTTTAAAGATTTAAATAATTTTTTCTCACCTTTGACATTGTCAAGGAATATAAATTGTTCTCTGGTATGTAACAATAATGTCTATAATTTATTTTATTCTTATTCCTACAGTTAAATATTCAATATTCAGAGCCATTTTTAACACTTTATTAGTTGAAATCTGTTCTCTAATGGTCCTTGAGAAGAACTAATGGTAACAATAACTCTGTTCTTAAATATTTAAAGTAGTTTGTCACCACTTAATTGAACAAGAGTAAAACTGAGTAAAAGTTCTGGGACCACACATTATTTTCTTAAGAAATCCTTTCTTGTTTCTACATCATCTTCCAGCATTAAAAATTGTAGATAATACAATCTGATGTAAGTTTTCCTTTATAAGTGACTTGCTATTTTTCCAGACTACTTAAAGTAATTTTAATTGTCAACAACTTTATTAGCTTATATTTCAGGATAGGCTGGTTTTGTTCTCTATAACAGTGGTCTCCAAACTTCTTGGTACCAAAGGCTGGTTTTGTGGAAGACAATTTCTCCATGACCCAGGAGACAGTGGAGGGGGTTGGTTTCAGGAGGACTCAAGGTCATTAAATGCATTGTGTGCTTTATTTCTATTATTATTATACTGTAATTAATATGTAACTAAATAGTTATACAACTCAGTATAATGTAGAATCAGTAGGAGCCTTGAGCTTGTTTTCTTTCTTTTTTTTTTTTTTTTTTGAGACGGAGTCTTGCTCTGTAGCCCAGGCTGGAGTGCAGTGGCCGGATCTCAGCTCACTGCAAGCTCCGCCTCCCGGGTTCACGCCATTCTCCGGCCTCAGCCTCCCGAGTAGCTGGGACTACAGGCGCCCGCCACCTCGCCCGGCTAGTTTTTTTGTATTTCTTTAGTAGAGACGCGGTTTCACCGTGTTCGCCAGGATGGTCTCGATCTCCTGACCTCGTGATCCGCCCGTCTCGGCCTCCCAAAGTGCTGGGATTACAGGCTTGAGCCACCGCGCCCGGCGAGCTTGTTTTCTTGCAATTAGACTATGCTATCTAGGAATGATGGGAGACAGTGACAGATCATCAGGCATTAGATTCTCATAAGGAGCATGCAACCTAGATCCCTCACATGAGCAGTTCACAATAGGGTTTGTGCGCCTATGAGAATCTAATATCACTGCTGATCTGACAGGAGGTGAAGCTCAGGCATTAATGCGAGCAATGGGGAGAAGCTGTAAATACAGATGAATCTTCACTTGCTCACCCTGCATTCACCTCTTGCTGCGCATGCAGCCCGGTTCCTAACAGGCGATGGACTAGTATCAGTCCATGGCATGGGGGCTGGGGATCCCTGCTGTATAAAAAACATAACATTGAGTCTTTTAATATCAAGAAGGTTAATTCCTTAACCACTTACTGCTTCAGAGACTAGAGTCATGCATGTCTTCTAAAACTTTTTTATTTTCTCTCTAATCTCACACTGAACAAACATAGTTGCAACAGATCGCATAGAGCTATTGAAATTTACTATTAAATTAATTAAAATTAAATTCTCTATTGAAATAGCCACTTTCCTTTTTCACTGCATATATTTAAGGTGCACAGTGTGATATTTTGATATACATATTAAAAAGGCTACTATAGTCAAGTAAGTTAACATATCCATTAACTAACATAGTTACACTTTGTGTGTGAGCTTCAAGCACCTAAAATCTACTTCTTAGCAAATTTTCAGAATGCAACACAATATTATAACTATTATATAATGTACAGGTTATACACGGGATTGCTAGACCTAGTCATCCTAAACAGCTGCAACTCTGTGCCCTTTGACCCACATCTTTCCATGTTCCCCCCTTCACTGACTATGGTAGCCACAATTTCATTTTCTGTTTTTACATAATCTGCTTTCTTTTTTAGCTTCCACATATAAATGAGATCACATGGTATTGTTTTTGTTCCATGACTGGCTAACTTTATTTAGCATAATAAAAATTCGTCCATGTTGTTGCAAATGGTAGGATTTCGATGATTTGTAAGGTTGATCAATACTGATTTTGTGATCAGTAGCTCCATGTGGCTGGAGGGTACCATGTTGGACAGTGGAGCCATGGAACGTTCCATCATCACTGTGCACTCTTTGGAGATTACTGACAATTCTTTTCAAAGCTTTTTTTTTTTTTTAATATATATTCACACTGCATTTCTTCTTGCTTTATTGTGTCTACTCTCCACGTCTATTGTTATATTTTCAACAGAGTGAATTACATATCAGAAGATTTGAACACTTAAGTAAAAAATATTTACTTGAGAATGAGAATAAAATAATTCAAAGTAGTTGCAGAGAAAATAACTGTTTAGGGGCTCTTGAAGGAAAATGTATGTCTGTGATAATGTCTTATTTTTATCTCTCAGATTTCTGTCTTTTGTAGAAAGACATGCCCAAGGTTGTCTCAAAGAAAATTATGAAGTGATTTATGTTTGTCCCCGGGGTCCCCAGCTGTTCCTTTTTGTGTGTCTTTCTTCAAATTACACATGGCTTGCTGTTTCCCTGTGGCTTCTCTCCCTCTCTTATTTCCTCTTAGTATTAGGTTAAGATTTTATATCAGTCATCTACATCTTAGTGTGAGTGAGTGGGAACAATTTTTATTCCAAATTTGTTCTACACATGGAAAATAAATGGCTTTGCTTATTGAGAAATGAGTAAGCGAGGAGGAGGGCGAATATCATTCATGAGGCCAAAGAACCTTCTCACTATGCAGCATCAAACATATTAAAACCTCGGTAACAAAACACAGTGGGAGATGGTAGTAATAACTTAGAATCTGAGCATTCACTCAAGAGTTGAAGAAGAAAAAGCAATCAGTCAAAGCAAGCTTTACTTGGCCTCTACTTGTTACATATTCATTATGGGCCAGACCCTGAGTAGAGGTGAAAAGACGACTAAGTTTGTCTCTGTGTTTAAAGAACTCACAGTCCTTTGGAAACCTAACCGTTGACGTAAGAATCTGTTCCCTAAGGTTTTTCTTAAGTTTTGATCAGGTTTCAGAAAAGTAGTGCTTAAGCATCTCTTCATGACCATGAAGCTTGAATTCTGGAAGTTTAGAAGGAATCCACAGCCTTTCAGTTTTGGCATAGACATCCTGAGAACCTTTCCCATCTTGTTCTAAGCCACCTGAGAGTTGTGAAATTGTAGCATCTTTCTTCTATGATATAGTTTATATATTAAAACCAATTATTCATATGAGACTCTCATTTCTTGGAAAATTTATAACTGAATTTCAAGGAGTTACAAGATTTCTTGGAGATGGCAAGCTGTCTTGTGTTCCTGGGAAATAATCAGAGTGTTTAAATCAGGTTCAAAGAGAAATCATCCTCTCAGTGCTGGTTTTTATAACTCGGCGTGTTCTCCAGCATGGCAGGGAGATGGACGATCTTCAGAATATGGAGGTGAATTATGTATTTCTCCTTGAGTGACTAAATGTCGTGCTTATTGTGTTAATGATAACAGCTTATATTTATAGGAAGCAAATGATAAATGTTTATGACTCATTTTATATCTACAGTTGTCTCTTGGTGTCCGTGGTGGCTTGCTTTCAGGAACCTCCCCCTTAAATACCAAAGTGTGTGGAAGCTCAGGTCCTTTATATAAAATGGCCCCATGTTTGCATGTAATACACACACATATTCCTGTATACTTTAAGTCGATTGTTTATAATACCTAATAGAATGTAAATGTTATGCACAGTTGTTATACTATATTGTTTTTATTTGTACTTTTTTGTTGTGTTTTTAAATATTTTTGATCTGTGATTGGTTGAATCTGTGGAAGAAGAAACTGTGGATATGGGGAGTCAATTCTATTTTCCACCATACTACAATATATATTGTCTAACTGGTATGGTCTGAATGTTCGTGTCCCCCAAAACTCCTATGTTGAAATCCTAACTTCCAAGATGATGGTATTAAACTTTGGGAAGGTGCTTAGGTCATGAGGGTGGAGCCCTCACGAATGAGATTAGTGACCCAGTAGAAGAGGTCCGAGATGGCTCTCTTGCCCCGTCAGCCATGTAAGATTAGAGACAGAAGACAGCCATCAGTGAACCAGGAAGAGAGTCCTCAATAGAATTCCTTGTTCTTGGACTTCCAGAATTGTGAGGAATAGCTGTCTGCTGTTTGTAAGCCACCCAGCCTGAATAGACTGACTCTAACATTATTTAATAGACAAACTGATGCTCAAGGAAATCAAATGACTTATCTAAGGTGACTCAATTTTGATGTAAACCACCTCTCTGGATCCCCAATTCATATCCTTGTATTCATACTCTATAATCTTTGATGTTTCGTTGGAGGCTTTCGGGCCGCAAACTTTTCCTGAGTGTTGTTTCTTCAAAAAGAGTCGACACCAGGATAGTAAAATCGCCTCCCACTTCCCCTTCCAGTACATTGTCCGTGGTCAAAGATGTTGTGAAAAGCATATTAAAATGAAGTCCAATCCCACCCCTGCTGTTCTCTGTGTGAACCTGTGTGCATGACTTCGCTTCCTGGAGCATCTGCCTGCATGTGTTCAGTGAGGGCGTTGGTGCCCTGTGCTCTGAGCACTCTGTGTCAGTAACACTGTGTTACTCCATTCTACAAGGCCATGTTCTATGAGATGGGATCATCTGTATAAAAGGCTTGTCCCTGTGGGAAGAAGTTCCCAGGCACTAGGAGGAGCTTTCAATGACCTGGGTAGCTAGAATCTAAGAGGCCAAGAAGAGAATTGTTTCAGGGCATGGCTTCATTTGGGTACTTCTCTATTCATACCATAAGCTCCCCAAAGTGACTTCCGCTCCAAATTCTGTGATATTTATATCATAATTTTTCATTTGCGTTATGTCCCGTGCTAGCATTATTTGAGTGATAGTTTTTAAATAAATACAAACATACACCTTTGTTTCCCCAGCATCTGTCATACCTATGTGAGTTCAGCAACGTAAGTCTGATTTAGTGGAAGCATCAATGCCAACATTCCAAATGCTGATAGAACTTAAGGTGTCTGATTGTATCAGTATAGTACTTACCCTTAAAGACATTGTAGTATGATGGCAGAGACAAACATTGATACAATTTACCATGACACAGGTAGTAAGCGAAATATTAGCAACAGGCACCAAGTGTTTAGGGCACATAAGGGACACATTGCTGAGCCCATCCCATGTCCCAGAGTGTAGCATTATTTGGAAGGTTGTCTTTAAGCTCCATTTTTCACATCCACATTCTGCATATCTTTTTGTTTTCTCTGACCTATTGTCATTGCTTCATGCCCCGTTGCCTTCTCTGTGCTCTGCACTGAGCACAATGCGCCGCCTCCTGCTGCTGTCTGTGCTCGTTAGCCATGACACCCAGATGTGACTCCAGAGCCTCCCCCTCCCAAGTCTGCACCAACGCTCTGGAGCCCCCACTCCCCTGAGAGAGGAAGCTACTTCGAAAATAGGGCTTGAAACACTGTCTCTAGAACCAGCGTCTCTGGCATCCCCACTTACCAGCTCCGCAACAAAGAGCAAGATAATTATCTATGGCTCAGTTTCTTCATCTGTGCTAATGATGCTTACTTCTTAGAATTAATATGCAGATCAGATGTACTATATGTGTGAAGAGTCAGAGCAACACCTCGCACTAAGTGACTACTGTATACGTGTATAGCTCTACGCTATCTTTTCTATTGAGAGAAAAGACCAGAAGAAAATATTGGACCCTGAGGAATGCCAATATGTAAAGAAGAGCAGTGACAAAGAACCCAAAAGATGGCCCAAACAGAGAGGGAATCGTTGAAAGAGAGAAGAGAATGACACATTTTGGGGAGAAGGAAGAAAATGTTTTTACAAAGCTAGCACATGCTGCAAAGAGATCATTAAGGCAAAGACTGAAAATAGATCATTGGTGAAGGGGTAAAGAAGACATCGGTGGTCACGGCAAGAAGAGCTCAGGCCACGTGCTGGAAGGAGAAATCACGTTGCTTTCATTTGTGGAGAACCTGAGGTGTGGATTTATCATGTGTGCCTGAAGTTTGAATTGGAAAGGATGGAGAGAAGATGGTTAAGAGTGAAAAGGGAATACATATCAGGACAGGGATGTTGATGATTAGAGACTGAAGAGAATGAACATGTGGTGTAGCGAGTTTGGAGAGACAGTAGTGTAAAGTATTAGTCTAGTCTTTATTTTGCCTGCTTCTTAAACTGGTCATGATGAAAAGTGCCTGGCTTGGAGTAAAAATCTGCACATGGGAAGTCTAAATCCACACATTCTTAGCAGTCAGATCTAGCACCCATCAGTTCATTTATCCATATCCTTATTTAAAAAATATTTCTGAGTGCCTACTCTGTGATAGACGTTCCACGTAGTAGAGATACATCAGTAAACAAAAACTTACCTTCAGAGTTTCTTTTTGTTTGTGCATTTAAAAAAATTTCTGAGCGCCTACTCTGTGACATACATTGTTCCATGTAGCAGAGATACATCAGTAAACAAAAAGCAAAGCAAAGAAAACTTCCCTGGCTATCCCAGGGGTTAGTGATATCAAACCAAGCAAAGTTCCCAAACTAATAGAATAATCAGACCCATTTTGGAAAGTTTTGTTTCAGTATGGGAAGTGCTTTGATTATGTAAGTACCAGGTGCTTCATTAGACATTTTGTTACCAGAAAAGAAAAGAAGAAGAAAAGAAAATAGAGGTATTTACTTGCCTACTTCCCTCCCAGGGTGGTTATAAAGGTCACTAAAAAGGGATTTCTTTATAAATGATAAAAGACTAAGTAATGGTAGAAAGTTTTGTTTTGTGGTAACAACAACCGTCATGAGAAGAGGGTCATACTCCAATACCAGTTGCTTATTATGCAAAGTAGTATAGTGGAAAGAGGACTGAATTAGAAACTGGAATTACATTTTCAGAATGAGCTCTTCCCATGGAAGCTGCGTGGACTTGGTTTTACTGGGTATTTGTCATTGCCTTGACATCCAGCATCAGAAACTTCTCCTTGTGTTTAAGGGAGTCCCTTCTGCATGGTTGACAATGAGAGACAGACACTTAGAGAAGAAGGTCACAGGTTCTTCCCTTTCCTCTGCCCTGAGATGGCGTGCAGTGTCACGGTTCACTGTAGCGGTGGAGGTAGCAATTGCCTTGAGGTCATGGTCCTGCTACATACACTCCAGGGGTGCCCTCTGTGGGGCAGGAGGTGGGCATCTGCTTCCCGTAGTCATCTGGCTTGGGGTGTGGTTAGGGGTTTGATTCTTAATGCATAACCTTGAGACTGCTGGTTTGGGCCACCTGACAGTTCTGTGATAGACTGATGTCCTTTCAGTCAACTTATTCTCTGCTTAAACCAGCCATAGTCAGTGTCTATTGCAGGATTTTTTGTTTGTTTGTTTTTAAGAAAGAAAGCAAAATTCACCTTGACTGAAACAGTTGGATAAATTATCGTCCTCTCTGAGCCACATCTTGTAAACTGGGGATCATAAAAGTAACGTCTTTGTCTTGTCGTAGGGCTCAAAAGATGTCATTTGATGAATGAGCTTTTAATATTCTAAGTTGCTGTGTTAATGCAAGGGAGGTTTTGGGGTTTAGTTTTGTTGGTTTGTTTTCCGGGGATGTTGCTGTTGCTTGTGTGTTGTGTGAACTCTGTCTTTTCCTTTGTCCTGTCGCTCTTTCCAGTGAGGCTCTCAATCGCGGCTGATGCAGCGCGTGGGATGACGACGAGGTCCCGTGAAATGAGGCCTCTGCTCAGCAGCTGCATCACGTTGCTGAAGTTTCCCAGGAGAAATTCTACATTTGGCTGCTCATCCAAATCTTGTCTCAATACTCTAAGCTGGGAAAGAAATTAGAAACCTTTGTTGTGGGAGTCCCTTGGGGGGGCTGGAGGACAGAGGCACAGAAGGGTGTGTGAGAAAGATAAGAGAAAGAGGACAGGAGCCACTGTCCCGTTTACTGAGCACTTACTATATTCCAGGCACTGAGGTGGACATTTCCTACACGTGATTTTATTTAATGCTCCACTGGACTGAAAGATCCCAGGAGAAGGGGCTTGACCTTTTGCCCATTGTCTCAATCCTAGCAGCTAGCCCAAGGTTTGTCAGAGAATCAGACCTCAAGTACTTGAATGAGCAAATAATCAACCGAATAAATAAATAAGCAGCATTTTGTGGTTGGGTTTCCAGTCTCCAAGCTGCAGAGGATTGAAAGACAAAGTAACTCTTCCAAGACCACAAGATAAAAAGGACTGAGCTGGATTGGAACCAAGGCTGGCCTAACCAGGAAAGTCTGCATCTTTTTGCACTACTCCTGCGGTATCAATCCAA
The DNA here is from genome assembly GCF_037993035.2 of Macaca fascicularis. Lineage (NCBI taxonomy): Eukaryota > Metazoa > Chordata > Mammalia > Primates > Cercopithecidae > Macaca > Macaca fascicularis. The sequence continues at coordinate 115,878,225 of NC_088387.1, forward strand.
AGAGATACAGGAGGAAAAGCTCAATGTAAAAGACAAGGAGGAAATAAAGAAGTATCAACTTAAGACACAAAATAAATGTGCAGATTGAAGGACGTGACTGCAGACAGGGCTCTCCTCCGGACCTGAGGTGCTAAGTGGAGGGTGAGACATGAGTGACACACCAGGGGCCTCCCCCCCGACCCAGTTCTCTTCCATCATGGTCCAGCACCACCTGATTTGATTTCTGTGCTGCTGTTCTGCCTCCTTCGGGGACATTTCACGCATTTGTGCTTCTCTGTGAAAAACTTTCTCCCAGCATTTGTGGTATGAGTTTATTTTTCTTCCTTTCTAATAATTCCTTCTTGATTCTTTTATCTCATCTGGGTAGAGGCAAGATGATTGAATACATATTTAGAGCACTTAATAATTTGCATAATTCAATTAGATGCCCTTGAGCTGCTTCAGGACTGTTTACTTTTGCTGTAACTTAGTTTACGCATTCCGGGAGAGTGTACTTCTGACCTGTGTCTCAGATGCAGCCCTAGGGGCACCATCATCCAGCAGAACAAATCCCAGACCCCAGAGAGCCCTCACAGTCAGGGTCTCTCAGATCTGGTGACTGTGAGGACATGTCAAGGACGCTTCGGTGAGGATAACACAATTTGCAAAGGTGTGACATTGTGCAAAAGCCACTGCTGTTCAGAAAAGATCAGGAATCCGGGTGGCTGATGTATATGACAGGAGATGAATATTCATTGGTAAGATTGAGAACTAAGAAAACCCATGATTCTGGAGTAGTAGTTAGGGTCACATGGAGAGGGGTCGTAAAGATAAACGAATATGCTTTAGAGGAAAGAAACTTTGTTTCAAAAGCATAAAGGAAGGATGAAGAAAACTGAAGGTAGGAAAAGTAGAAAGAATGCTGTGGCAAAAGTGTCTGTAAGCCAATCAGATGCTAGGAAAAGCAAATCAAGATCTGATTGGAAATGAGTACATACCACTGTTGATGTTATTGTATGTTTATTAGGATTGTTATTAATGGCTGTTTTTGTTGAACATCTACATGGAAGTGACACACTTTACTTCTACTCAAAGCCCATTGGCTGAATCTGGACACAGAGACCACCTGCCTTCAGGGGAGTGCGGAGGCTGTGGATGGCACATGGGTCTGTGGTGACGGATAAAGAACTCCGCAGCAGAGGAAGTGTTCATGTGCATCCCAACAGATGAACACATGGACTCACAGAGGCCAGGAATGCATTCTTAATAAAAGACATTTAGACAGTTCTGAAAGATATTAACTGTATTGAGGTATTATATGAGATTGTTTCACAAAATACCATCTGTTTTTAAAGTGATGCCTATTGAAAAATACTGTTATGCACAGGCAGAGCATTTGGCTAATATATAGTTTACTCCTGCTAAACAGAGGGGCTGGTGCAGCTCCATAGTAACATTTATGTCATTAATTCCTTGTAGTTTACAATTCCAAGGAGAACCCTATGAATATCACATTTATTTGTCTAGTTTACATAAATACCTTTAGCCGTCATGATTTTAGATGAATATGTCATTGATAAAAATTACAGAAATTGTATACTGGGCATATGCATGGGTCATACTGTCAAAAATAAATATCGGTTCAAAAATGTGTGGAATACAAGAACTATGAAAATTTTAGTACTGAAACTTTAGTTCATAGGAAAGAGAATTTGTTTCATTATTTTCGTAAGGCGTCGTGTTGTAGTGAAATTAGCATGGGATTTGAAATTATAGAGTCCTGGGTTTACATCTAAGCTTTTTCTGCTAACATAAAATATGAACAATTTGAATTAATCTCTTTGAAATTCAGTTTTTTTTGACTCATAAATTGAGATAATAGTCTCTGCCTTATTCTCCTACCTTTAGATTAAATCTGACTTCATCCAGACCTGAGCAGGACAGTCACTGGCGTGTACAGGGGGTCCCCGTTGTGTGAAATTCATCATGCTAGGCACTTCTTATGAGCTCCTTGGGATAATGTATGCACACCCCTGCAACTTAGTAGCATCTCTTCACACTTGAGGAAGCAAAGACTCTAGGAGTTTGAACTCTTGATGAAGGTCACGGTTTATAACTGGCAAAGTTGGAAACTGAATCCATAGCCCTCTATTCCAAAGCCTCTCTTCTTCCAGCTGCACCGAATCACTCCCGATTTGGATCCACAGGAGGCAGTGTTGTCTCTCCTGAAATAATGTATGGTTCATATTTTGGGATGCTAATTAGGTTAGCATTAATTAGTTATTTCTGTATTTAAAAAAATTGATATCACTTCAAGAATAATGTAAAGCTCTCTTGCTTTCCTTACCTTCGAAGCAAATATTAACCATCTAGACATAGACATCTGGAAGACTCAAGATCATTTTTTTTTTTCGTTTTAAGAAAGTTTTCACTTTTTCACCATAATTAATCAATGCTCTGAGAGGATCCACTTCTCTACCAGAGTTAAATGAAAGATCCACGAGGCAAGCTGGACAATAAAAGTAGGTGAGGTCATTGTGACCACAGTCTCACACCAATTTTCTGAGCCCTTTTGGGAAATGTTCTCAGTCAACTGAGAGACAGTAATGCCCCCTTTACTGAGAATTACCCAGACATATGGCACAATGTGGAAACATGGAGAGACAGAACAGTTAGCAGTTGCTGCTGTACTGTTGGCTTATTTCCACTTTACGGCTTCGTATGAAGCTAAAATATCATGCTGGGGACATATGCTTACCGGCTCTGCACTTACTGCCTGCAGCTAGAAACTCCTGTATTCTAATGGTAATTCTACAATCTGTTCTTTGACAGCTCGGGGGGCCAGATGATGTGCTTGCTACTGACAGGGACACCACTTTCATGAAACATTGACTTCTCTGCACCTGAACATTGGAGTAATCATAGACAGAGTCGACACCCCATGAAACAGAGTCAGACTGAGGATTCAGGGAATAAAATAGCCGACTGCCATCCAAAATAAACTTCTTTTTATACCCAGCAGAGCTATGTTAACAGGCGTTTTCTTGCAGGGGTAGAGCTCTCTAAATTCAGGACTGAGTGCTTCAGAAATGTTTTTTCTCTTCCTTGTTAGTGGTCCTGGAGGAAATCACGCTTGGAAACCTATGTTTGTGGAAAGCCCATGTTGTACTTTCTCTGCTTGCTGGGCTGGCTCTAAGCTCATTTTCATTACGTGGTAATGAAAAGAGAAATGGACACAGATTCAGAAAAACTGGCTGCAAGTCCTGCAAAGAGAAACTCTCAGTGTCTCACACTCTATGAATATGCTCTTTATATTTCATTCCTGAATCTGAATTCTCTGTTCCTCATTATGGCTATTCAGTTGTAGCACTGAAAAAAAAATGATCTTTCTACTCAATGATAAGTATTTTAGGGAAGTATAGTACACACATATACACACAGTCATATACACACATCTATGTATATGTGTTCGTATATAAATATATGTTTTATATGTATAAAATATATAAGTAAATATATTATTTATTATCACATATAAGTATATTTTAAATACAGAAATATATGCACATTGATATGGTTTGGCTCTGTGTCCCCACCCAAATCTCACCTTCACTTGTAATCATCCCCACGTGTCAAAGGCAGCACCAGGTGGAGGTAATCGATCACTGGGGACAGTTACCCCATGCGGTTCTCATGATAGTGAGTGAGTCTCATGAGATCTGATGGTTTTATAAGCTTCTGGCTTTTCCCTGCTTGCACTCACTCAGTCCTGCCGCCCTGAGAAGAAGGTGCCTGCTTCTCCTTTGCCTTCTGCCATGATTGTAACTTCCCTGCGGCCTCCCCTCCAGCTCCGCTGAACTATGAGTCAATTAAACTTCTTTGTTTTGCAGAGGAACCCTAGTTATAGCTGTTCTTCAGTTTGGGATTTTGTATCCGTGACAGCAGAGTTGAATGTCCACACAAATTCACACCACTCTAAGGGATGTGGCCAGGAAGGACCAGAGTGTTACTTTGAGTTCTCTTTTGCTGGCTGAGAGCACCAAGATATTGTAATATGGGTGAGTTTGGATAAGAATCACTGGTTAGAAACAGAAGCAAGTAGAAAGTATATAGAAAGATATAGGGCTTTGAAGGGTGAGGAGAGGCAAGAACTTCCAGACATTAGAAAGAAAGGAATTAAATTCAAAACGATTTTGAGTAACTAAAACAAGACAAAAACTTAAAAACTGTAGTTCAACAGAAGGACTCAATAAATAAGCAAATGTTAGGTTCAGAAAGATAGCTCCTGCCTAAGCCTGTGTTTTCAATAGTCTCAAAGTTAGCCATCGTTAGTGTGGAAGAGATCAGCTAAGGCAAAGAAGGGGCAAATGTAAAGCAGTGTGAGAACCCAGTCTAGTAATAAACTTTAAATACTGACACATAGAACTAACTAGAGTCAAGTAGATTAGAAGCCTACCTATTTCTTAGAAAATTATATTTCCAAAGAAACTATTACTGTAGGTTTAAGAATCTTGAACAGTAAAATCACCCTTTCACTCTCCCAAATCCCGCCAGTGTGAAGTTGCCTGTGAAATTTGTGCAAACCCAAAGAAGGGTAAGCTCCCAGATGCCTGCTGTGGATACGATCATAGAAGACCGTCTCCAAGAGAGCACAGGGGAAAAGAGGCGAGAGCGTCGCTGCAAGGAAGCAGAATGAGGACATAATTGAGAAAGTTCCCCTACTGCTGGGCTGAGGGCAGCTGCCCAAACTGCTAGGGATGGGTTGTTGCTGTGTTTCCTGTTCTTCCGTCTTATAAATGGGGGTGAAGGGATTTTATTTTGTTTTTCCTGTAGCTCTTCCACCATTGATGAGGGGGACAGACACGTTTTCCTTTAACTTGAAGGTCAGCAGAATGTGGAGTGTGACAGAACTGAATAAATGTATGCCAAATTGCAGCCCTCCATCTGTATTACTTTGCTAGGGCTTTCATAACAAAGTAACACTGATCAGGTAGTTTTTTTAAAAAAATTATTGTCTCACCATGCTGGAGGCTGGAAGTTCAAGATCAGGTTATCAGCAGGTGCAGTTTTTCCCCAGGCCTCTTGCTGTGGCTTGAAGCCACTCATCTTCTTGCCGTGTTCTCACCTGGCCTCTCCTCCATGGGCACGTTCCCTTGGGTCTTACCTCTTCCAGTCAGACTGAGTCTTATACCATACACTTACAAGATCAAAAAGTCTCATTCTGGGTTTTAGCTGCTAAATTATATTGTGAACTAGGTATTCTAATTTCAACTGCCAGGCATTTTGTTGGCTTTGAAACCTAGACCTGACTAATTATTAGGAGTTAAGGTTTATTTTGATGGCTATACTAAGAACTAAAAATTTATTTTACCAAATACCTTCAGATTTGAGCTTGGCATTGGAATAGTGAAGATGGTCAGAAATTGGGATCCAATCAGGAGCAGTCAGTAATATTACACTCTCTTTTTTTCTCTCAAGACAGTCCCTGTGCTCCTCTTCAAGGCTGGGAAGGGGAGTGGAAGGGAGCGGAGGTGGGATGGGAGATGGGAGGGGATGGGAGGGGAGGGGAGGGAAGTGGAAGCGGCAGGGGAGGGGAGGAAAAAGGAGAGGAGGGGAAGGAGGAAGGAAGGAAGGAAGCATAAGAGAAAAAAACTTCCTGGAAAGTAAAAAAATATGTATTTTATATGATCATTCATCTAACTAAATAAATGAATCATTAGATAAACTATATGTTCAGAACTTTTCAGGCTTTGCTTTTAATAGTCAATACCAAGTTTCTGGAATTGAAGAAAAATAAATTTCTCTTTTAAGATCCTTTTTTTACCAAAGTTCATAGTTCTTAGATGATTTTGTCTAAAGTCAGATTTATTGCTAGGTAATTTTGTGACCTTTATCTCTTCTCTTTGCACCCAAAGAATAATAAACTTCAATGAAAATTTAATAAGAACATTAAAAAATTTTTAAAAATCAAAGAATAAAAATGAGTTAAAGAATAAAAATAGGAAAGGTCAGAGAAAAGGTGGTTTGAAGGAAGGTAATTAAAAAAAGATCAAGCACACGCAAAATTGCAATACTTGAACAAGAAGAACAATAGGGTGGAATTGAACTACTGTTTCCTCCATAAGCTAAGAAAATATTCCAAAAATAAACAAAGACCTGAATACACACACATGTGTTCCTATGTTGTATGTATATGTACATATACAAGACTTATATATATACACACACATATATACACATAGATATAAACATTGTTATACAATATATCTATATATATATAAGAATGAAGCAGAAATTTCAAGAAACTTAGAGAAATAAAATGTCAACCACACACTGCTAAAGTATCAGGGTTACAGATAAAGAGGTTCTGAACATGCAAAAATTCGGGAACTACTGCAGACATACGATCTGTCTTCAGAATCTACTCAATGACTTGTTATTAACAGCCCATGAGCAAGGGTAGGATCATGGCTAGCAGAAGAGCATGCAAAAATTGTATATCTCAGAAAATAAAAGATGCAACTAATAAAGAGATGAAGTTTGGGGTGGGGTAGGTGGAGGAGGAGAAAGACAAAAGTGGAATGATACCATTGACCGTGTTTAGTAGTTAAGATTCAAAGAATAATATTCATTAGGAACCAGGTGAGAAAATGACTAGGTAAGAAAAACTCAAGGAATATAACATTGTAAACACAGTATTTATAACATAAAATTATGGGACAAAGTGGAGAGCAAATATCTCAGTGATATTAACAAAAGTAAATGGGCTTAACTTACCTATTATGAGAAAAAAATGTAATATTAAATTACAAAGCAACACTCAACTGCATACTGCATATATGCAAGACACAGTGGGAACATAGTTTCTCTATAAATGTTATAATACTTGGATGAGTACCCAGGTGCAGTGCCTCATGCCTGTAATCCCAGCACTTTGGGAGACCGAGGCAGGTGGATCACCTGAGGTCGGGAGTTTGAGACCAGCCTGACCAACATGGAGAAACCCTGTCTCTACTAAAAATACAAAAATTAACCAGGTATGGTGGTGCATGCCTGTAATCCCAGCTACTCGGGAGGCTGAGGCAGGAGAATTGCTTGAACCTGGGAGGTAGAGGTTGCGGTGAACCGAGATCGCACCATTGCACTCTAGCCTGGACAAGAGCGAAACTTAGTCTCAAAACAAACAAACAAACAAAAAATACGTGGATGGGCAAATATATACCAAACTGTGGCAACAAGAAAGTGGGGATGGCAATACTGATAGCAGACAAATTTGAATTCAGAATCAAGGAGCGTGATGTATATAATTTATTCTCCAATGGTTTGAGAGAAAGAGAAGGGAGTGATGCAAAACCATAAATCTGAAAATGAAAAATTAGTGAATCTGAATTTTCTTGCCAGTTTTCTTTGAGGTAAATATTATTTTATTATCAAATCTAAAGCTAATATAACATTTTGAAATTTTGACAAGGAATAATTTTGGAGTTCATGCAGCATGATGAAAATTTGGAAATCGGCAAATCTAATAATGATATCTTAGGTTTATTTTTTTAATGGTATTGAACATTTAAAAATTGTGCTCACTGCTTTATATTCTCTGCCTGGAGCATTACTTAATGATCCCCATACTTTCCTGGCCCTTTCACTCTGCTTTGTGTTGGCACCTGCTGTTTCTGAGCTCACCTGGATCTTCCTTCCCTCGTGGTATTGTAGTTATTTCTTTCTATGTATCTCCTTCTATTAAATGAAAAAAAAATTCAAAGGCAAGTACACTTTCCATTTTTGCATCCTCATAGAGTAAGGCAGTACTTTTTACATTATGCATATATGAGAAATATTTGTAGAAGGAGCAGAGAAAAGGCCCATGTTACATAGAAATACGAGCTGAGTAGGGATTCGAATCCTGGCTCTCTACATAGTAGCTCTGTAGACAGTAGACTGTACAGGTTGTGGGGCGTAAAGAGCCTGAACCCTGGGGCCCTGATGAGATCACATTTTCCCTCTGTTGCTCTGATGTTGGGCAACATGTTTAGCTTCAGTGAGCCTAAGTTTCCTCTTGTGCATCGTGGATACAATAACAGCATTTTGTCCTGTGTAAATGAGTTCAAATTCTATGCTGAGATCTGTTCTAAGAGGTGGACATACAGCAGTGAATGAAACACAAACAATATATTTATGTGTATGTATGTGTGTGTGCATGTGTGTATGTATGCTGTACTAGTCCATTCTCACGTTGCTATAAAGCAGGGGTGTCCAATTTTTTGGCTTGCCTGGGCCACACTGAAAGAAGAATAATTGTTTTGGGCCACACATAAAATACACAAATATTAATGATAGCTGATGAGCTAAAGACAAACAAAAAAAACCTATAATGTTTTAGGAAAGTTTACGAATTTGTGTTGGGCTCCATTCACAGCTGTCCTAGGCTGCACGTGGCCTGTGGGCCACGGATTGGACAAACTTGTTACAAAAAAAAATACTTGAGACTGGGTTATTTATACCGAAAAGAGGTTTAATTGGATCCTGATTCTGCAGACTACTGGAACCATGATGCTGCGATCTTCCCGGCTTCTGGGGAGGGCTCAGGACACTTACAATCATGGCAGAAGGTAAAGGGAGAGTAAGAACTTCACACGACTGGAGAAGGAGCAAGAGAGAGCCAGGGTGGAGGAGCCACACACTTTTAAACAACTGGATCTTGCGAGAACTCACTCACTATCGTGAGAACAGCACCAAGCAGATGGTTCTAAACCATTTGTGAAGGGTCCGCCCCCATGATGCAGTCCCTTCCCACCAGGCCCCACCTCCAACATTGAAGATTCCATTTGACATGAGGTTTTGGTGGACACAGATCCAAACCGTGTCACATGCCAAACAAAGATGAATGTTAGGAAGAAAAGTCACTCAGAGTAAAAAGCTAATGAGTACCGTGGAGCAGGGGGCATAGGGCAGAGAAGCCCTTTGGATTGGCTGGTAAGGAAGGAACTCCCAGATGTCCAGACTGGGATGGCTTCAAAGCTGGGACCGGAAGAGCATGAGCTTGAGGATACACAGTGGAAGAGCCTGTGTTCAGAACAGATGCAAAGGCAAGATCATGCAGGTGAACTCCCATAGTCCCTGGAAAATAAGCAACACAGGAGGCATTAGATGATGTCCTTTCCATTATTTGTATGAAAAACAAAAGTGTTTGGGAAGAATGAAATTGATTAAATACACAACGTGTCTGACATACTAGGCACCCAAACACGACTGTTCTCATTTACTTAACGTGTGTGCACAATGGATATGTGTGGTGGACCTTGCATCATAAGGATATTTCTTTTGTTGTGTGCTCTGGTCATGGAAAGTCAGTGAAAGTGAACAGGAGTGTGTGGTGGTGGTGGCAAGTACAGTTAAGATTCGAGACTTACCACAACTAGTTTCTTCCCTTTTTACTTTACATTAATGATACATTCCTGTAGGCCTATCCTCGTAACAGATAACATGGCATTTTTTAAAACAGTAGCAATTTGTCTTCTTAAATACCGGTGGGGAAAAAAAAAAAGGCATTTTCAGTGTGCAGAAAATTTGTATGAATAAAGCTCATTGCTTCAGTATTTAGGTGTGAAATACTTACCTTCTTTAGAGAGAAATATCTCTAGGCAGCACCAATGAATCATGGGAAACAAGAGCCTGATGGAGGGGACACTGCTGCTCCTAAGCCAAGTCCTGATCCTCTTTCTGCCAGTGGCCTCAGGAGAAAGGAGAAATGAGACTGTGGCCTGGGGAGGGGGCCTCTCAGCTGTTACCTTGAGGAACAACAGCACAGGGAGGGTAGATCAGCTGCCTGGGGGCAGACCGTGTTCACCATGACCTCCCTACTGGGGGGTGGGTTCAAGTAGAAATAGAGAAGAGAAGGTCAGCTTCCCCACAAGCCCCACCTTAGGAGCAATGAACGGTGCAGGGCACCGAGAAAGGAAGGTGGTGCAGGTGCAGTTTAGCCAGACAGGCCCAGGCCACAGTGAAGAAACTTGAGCTCTGAGGTTGGTTACAGGACGTGAGCAAGTCGCTTCCCCCTCTCCCCTTGTTTTTCCTGTCGATGAACTGGAAATCGTTTGGCCGATCTTCTTAAAATCCCTTCCACTTTTGAAAAATTTGTCACTCTGGCCTGTTTTAAAAATAACATGAGGTCATGGACATGGGAGTTTGTACAAGAGAAGTGTCATGTGGATATACAATAGGACATGCTGTTCTCTCCCTGTGACCCCCTTTTTCAGAAGCCTTTTTCTCATTGACAAACTGTCCTTCACAGGGAGTCCACGGGCCCTCCTGGTGAAGGGCTGTGCCATCCCGGGGGCCAGCAGCTTTTCATGTTCCTGTCACTGCTCATGCTTTCTGTGTCTTTCGCTTTCTTGCTTTTCCTGTAATAGAAAATAATACAGAAGAGGTTTTTTTTAAAAAAAGAAATCTATCAACCCCTAGGTACCTACCGAATATAATTTCTGCTGTAAAGGTAAAAAGAGCTCTGTAAAATAGCAGATGAACATAGTCTAAAGACATTCTCACCTGGCATTAAATCTCCATTCATCATCTATTTAAGGGACCTTTTGCTAATTGTTTTCAAAACTTTTTGACTTTATCTTATTTATAAAATAATGCATCATCTGGATGGAGAAAAATTATAAAACAGACTGGCACATAGGTGTTTCTCGGAAATAGCCTTCTGTCCATCCTCACCTTTTGTTAGTTGTAATTAAAATTTGTGCGTAATATGTAATGATGGCTTCTTTCGCACAAAAATATTATTGGATAGGATATATTTAGTTGTTCGTCTGTGTTTGAACCTCAAAGTTATTTCAAGTAAACAAGTGTTACTGATAAGATCTCTATGAGCATCTCCCTCAACTTGGTTTTGTTTTTGTTGTCAAGCTTCTTTCCCAACAGTGCCAAATGTCTGGGTCCCTGTAGTGCAGAGGGGATTCAATTGCAGCACAGCTTTTCACCATTGGGCACCTCTAAACTAAAATGATTCAACACATTACGAGGCATAAAACACTACATGCCTGTCTTTTGCTTTTAAATTGTGTTTTACTTCACCGCTATCTAGACTAAACCATTTTTTGACGTAGGCTTATCTCTTATCTGTATCACAAAATGAGAGAATTCTGTGGGGCATTGAAAGGGGAAAAAGAGAAGGTGTATGGAGTACCTTTTATTTTCTTGACCAACAAATTAATCCTCAGCAAATCACAAGCTCAGGCTCTCCCCTGCTCAGAAGTCACACACTCAGATGGTTCATTTCCACAGCACTTGTGGGAGGACGCAAAGACAGGCCTCTTGATAGCAGGGAGCAGCAGGAAGGGATTTCGAAGAACTGAAAACTGGAATCACGCTTCCTAGGAGTTAATGACAGAGACAAGGCATTTCAGCTGATTTTTAGAAAGCTCCTTTTGTATTAACATTTTTAAAGGGTTATAACACCGCATTATTTTAAATAATACTTCTTTTGACAAAATAATCATCATATGTAGAGAGATTTTGGATAGAGGAATCTCGTAATAAACGTCTGACAACTCTTGGCACTAGGACATCCATTCACATTACTGTCTAATGCTAAGGTAGCAAAATGTCTGTTAAAAGCCTCATTTTTCACCCTGAATACATTCGACTCATGTGAGTATATTGGAGTATATGGCATCTTCCCTGTAAGTCTCAAAATGCCCTGTTGTTTGTGTCAAAGAACCTGACCATACTTTGGCGTCTGATGGTGATGTGCCAGGCCACACCGTGCCTCTGCTTCAGAGGAGGTGGGTGCCCTGTTCTTTCCCCTGGGGGGTTACATTTGTTAATCATCTTCTTCTTAACAGATTGTGCCTGGGCCTACAGGTGGGAAAGAAGGCTGAGATCCAGACAGGGCCAGCCTCAAGCATTTCCCAAGTAAGTATAATAGGCCATCAAGGATTCCACTAGCCCTGAAAGACCATGTCAGGAGAAGAAGTCAGTGCTTCAGTCTAACTAGGAAGTGACCGGTGAAAGGGTGAAGACCAGGATGCTTAGACATAGAAGTAAACACACACAGATGCAGGAAAACAACAGCTGCAGCTCCAGGAAAGGACTCGGCTGTGCTCCCTCTAACACAACACAACCTTTTGCTTTCCATAGTGTGCACTGAACTTAGATGGGCTAAATCCCAGACTTTGAAGAATCCAACACTCTTCTTTGCACACGTAAGCCCTCAACAGTCAATGACTTAGTTAATCCTGTTTCTACTCTCACTACAATGTAACTACTGCTAGAACAGAATTCTTACATCAGCACCCCAGCACCTTCCTCCAGGAACATCCACTGACAAGGGGCACCGTAGCCAGGGGCGTATGACCAGGAGCAAGGAGGGTTAGCCGAAAGGTCCAAATGTTTCGTAGCTCAATCCATGAGAGTCTGACACTGGGTCCCTCTCCCGGGTAGTTATCTTGTCTCAGGGGCCAGAGCTGGAGGTTCTATGGGCCAAGGTCCCTTTCACCTGACCACTGCAACAGACCCAGCCAAACTGGACTCAGTTTTCTTACTGATGTATTTATTAAACCAGCTGATGAGTAAAAATTTATCATTCAGGGAGCATCTTTAAATGAAGAGACTTTCCCCTCAAATATGCAGGGAGATTAACCATCCTCTTCCATGACATTTATTGGCATTCATTCAAAGCAACAGACTGGTGGAAAGGGCGTGATCTTTCCCACCACCTACTTTGAGCCAGGGGTTGTATAGAAGAGTTCACAGAGGTTATTTAATGTTATCATTACAACATAGCTGGTTAGGGGTTATTATAGGAGTTCTACTGGTGAAGAAATTAAAAGTAGAGGAGATAAATTCACTTTTCCAAGGTCACCAGCTATTGAAGGGCAGATTTGAAATTTGATCTGGTTCTGGTATTCAAAAAAATCATTTTCTCTCCTTTTTGCTGTTTGCTTAATGACGATTTTACCCCATGGGCAGATCCCCAAGCTGAGCCCTTATCTTCTCTCCCCCAGGTATTCCGAACTATGTGCCTCAGTGGTCACCACGACCTCTTGCTGCTCTCCTGAGACCCTGGCTCCACTCCCCAATGCCTAACAGTGCTAGACGATGTCAATTATAGCTCATATTCTCAACATGCTGGCCCCACGCCCATCCTCACAGATAATACAGTCACCATCCCTCTTAAGTGAAAAGAACTCTTTTCTCCTTTCATGTTGACTCCTCCTGCATATTGAGAATAACTATTAATCCTCGTGCAGTTATTAAGTGCTGCCTTTAAGGTGAGCATGCCACTACATCCTATAGATGATAGGAAGATGTTTAGGAAACCGGACTTTGACTAAAAGACTGAGCCCCACCCTTAGTGAGCTAGATCTTATTAGTTGTCGGACTTCGAGAAAATCTCTTCACTCATCTGAACTTCATGTGTAAAACTGAAAATAATTCCTGCCTCGCAATTCTGCCATGAAGAAATAAGATGATGTATTAAATGTGTCCAATACTCTAAATAGTGGATTCTCAATAAATGGAGCAATTCTTGCTTTTATTAACATCAATTATTTTTTGGCAAATGTTCATATAAGTAGTATGCAATATTATTGCAGATTTAAGTTGGGGATTTAGACCAGAGAACTAATGCTAGAACTCTTTCTCTCTGCAGATGACTGATGCTCTGTCCCATTCTTTTCCTTTCTAAGTCCAAGACTCTGCTTCCTTTTCCCCTGCTTCCTTCTCCCATCTGCCCAGGCTCGTGCACCTTCATGCCTTGATCCATAACTTGCCCTGCTTGCTAGATTAACGTGATTTGTATGCATTGTCATTCTCTCTCTCTCTCTCTCTCGTTCCTTTCTTAATTTTTAGATGTTTGCATAGATGTATACAATGGAGGGAGATAGAGACTATCTCAAAAATGACTTTGTTTAAACTTCACCCCTATGCTATAAATAGTTTCCAACAACAATAAGCCTTGAGATCAGAAACTCACTGATATTTATTTACAGACACAGGGTCTCCCTGTGTTGTCCAGGCTGGTCTCAAACTCCTGCCAAGAGATCCTCCCACTTTGGTCTCCTAAAGTGCTGGGATTACAGACATGAGCCACACTCAGCCCTGAGATGTGTCTTTTTCCAGGGAATTACCCAACAATAGCCTGAGCCCTTCCTGCTGTACTCATCTTCTCATTCATCTTGGCTCCATAACCTTGTGAAAGAGGCTCTGCACAATTCTGGACTTCACTTATTGCATTGTGTTAATTGCCCCTGGTATGTTGTCCAGTTTTGAGATGAGTTTTTACCTCCTTGAACTTGATTAGAGAACAAAATACAAGAAGCTCTATCTGAGTATTGCCAGAGCCTTCTGCAGCCTGGAATTCATGAATCACAAAACTACTTCTCATTATAAAATGGGAAAGCTGAGGTGATTAAAGGTTGGTTGCTAGATCTGAGGTTGGTTTGCTTTGCAATTGTTACTGACATTTAGGTCCTCTGCCCTGAGAGGCGTGGAGTATAGCAACTCGGAGTCGCCGTCCTGAAGTCAGAGAGCCTGGGTTCCTAATCTAGCTCTGCACAGTATTCATTGAAATGCTATTGGGCAAGTTACTGAACTTCCCTAGGCCAAGTGTTCTCATCTGTAAATGCAAAAAAAAAAAAAATGGTTTGTAGAGTTCTCCTAAATATTAAATAAGTTCATACTTGTAGATCGTTTAGAAAATGGCTGGTGTAAGACAGACTGGGTAACGATGAGCTGTTCTTATTGCTGTCACTGTTGTGGTGGGAAATGCCCAGTGAACGCTGAAGAGAGACGGTGCCGGGATCTTCAGAGTGGTGCTCAGGCTCCTGGGATTATTGGAAGGGATCGGCTGTGTTTCGGGGGTTTATTAGTTAGGGTAGTTAGCCCTGACTGCAGAAACAAACAGACAAAACCTCAAGGAGTGCAGGTCACTTGTTTAGCAAATGGCATTACATGATTCAGGGATTCTGGCTCCTTCCATCCTGTGTACTGGGATCTTCTAGATTCTCTGCAGAGTCTTTCGGTGAATTATCTCCCTCCAGATGGTCAAAGACCAGAGTAAGAAAGAGGGAGAAAGGGAGAGAAAAGAGTCAGTCACATGGGACATTTTCTCACCAAGCCTTGGAGGAGCTTATGTTGTGTTTACCTTGTTTCTATTATCTTGAGATACGCCCCATTGCCCTCATTTAATTGCAAAGGGGGTTGGGACATGTCACCTCTTTGTGTTCTCTGAAGAGGGAATGGTCTTGGTCAACTTTAAACCAGTCTCTGTCACACAGATGGGATGCTTGTGGGAGGGGACCACTTCGGTGGAAAAGGATCAGAATTCCCAACTATTCTTGTTATTATTCTGCGTGAGTTTTGCACACTGAGTCTCTCTATCTCTCTTTCTGTGTGTGTGTCTCTCTCTCCCTCTCAGTAGTTTGGTGTAGTAGAAAAAAATAAAAAATAAATGAATGTTTGTGTTAGATAGACCCAAGTTTGAATCCTAGACCACCCCCTTCCCCAAGGATGGCTGCACAAAAAGGAATACATGACGTTCCATTTTTATCATGTGTACCAGGATGACAAAATTTGCCCTGAAGTGTTGCTGTGTGTTTGCTAAGGCTACTATTTTTAAAGCTATTTCAGATACTTTTTTTATGTAGTAAGTCGTGTTGCCACAGAAGGTGATAACGCATTGCATTAATGGGTTTCAGAGTTTGAAGAAAGGGCAGCTACCAGCTAGAACAAGCTATTTCTCAGCCTTCACTGGCACATAGAGTTTCGTTAAAGTTTGAAGCAAGGTGGTAGATTTAAAAGCCAGAATTTTGGAAGAGAAAGAGAAATATTTTTAAAAATGTTTTTCTTTACTCTATTGAAATCAAATATGAAAAAGCCAGATCATAGAGTTTAATACATAGTATAGCAAATTCTCCTCTTTCTGCCTATGATATTTCTGTCTCTTGGCCCTGAACCTTGTTGTCTAAGTGGGAAAGGAGAATATGTCTTCAAGAAGTGACAGTCCCAAGCACCTGTCCTTCCAGGGTGGTTTGATGGGTGGAGAGAGGACAGGGGAAGATGGAGAGTCTCTTCTTGTTTCTTCTATAACTGTTCATGGTGACAGAAGGCAGCTGGAGCAATATGTAGATTAGCATGAAGGAACCTCAGAATGCCAGGGCCCATGAAACTACAGTATAGACGTGCTGAAGGCAGGTGTGCACACTCTAGATAAAGCTCTTACTATGTCTGCTTGCCACATGCATTCAACAGGGCACTGTGCTTGCAGAAGGCCTCTGGAGAGGTGAGGCAGAAGCAGCACTGCTTGCTTCTTGGATCTGTGTGTGGAGTGCAGGGACAGCTCTTTTTGCATGCTCTGATCAGAGGACATGGAGGCTGTGAGAGTACCCAGAACTCAGCAGGCAAAGGGGTCAAGCTGGAGAGGAGGAGCAACCAAACGTGCTGAAACTGGGGCAAAAAGCCAGGTACATGTGCTCTGGTAGAAATGTCAGGACCCCAAAGGGCCCATCGGGACCAGTTGCACCATAGCCATTAACAACTGAGATAACCAGCAAATCTGGCCATCTTGCAGCAGAAACCAGCAAAGAACCTTGCTGAGGCTACTGGATTGGACTAGTGTTTGCTTTGTGTAGGTCTGTCTCATATTCAGGCTATGGTAAGATACAGAATTTAGAGAGAAGCACCATTCCCCCCACAAAATAATAATAAAAGAGTTAGATGGTTGACACATTGATAAAACAAATAGTAAATAAATATATACCTTATACGTTATATTAACCAAATTATGGCATCCTCCAACATGGAGATTAAACGAGATGATGGACATGCAATATCTAAGAACTGACTCCTGGTACATAGAAGATTAGAAATTATCACTGTGAGGTGGAGGAGGGAGAGTGAAGTTAAGAATGACCTGAAGGTGGCCGGGCACGGTGGCTCGCACCTGTAATCCCAGCACTTTGGGAGGCTGAGGCGGGCAGATCATGAGGTCAGGAATTCAAGACCAGCCTGGCCAACATGGTGAAACCCTTTCTTTACTAAAACTACAAATATGAGCTGGGCATGGTGGCATGTGCCTGTAATCCCAGCTACTCGGGAGGCTGAGGCAGGAGAACTGCCTAAACCAGGACCCGGGAGGTGGAAGTTTTAGTGAGCCGAGATTGTGCCACTGCACTCCAGCCTGGGCTACAGAGTGAGACTTGATCTCAAAGGAAAATAAAAGAAAAAGAATGACCTGAAGGCATCCTGGTTTGCATGACTCAGTCAATGGTGATGCCTGTCTCTGAAAGAAAGAATAGCAGAACACAGACTTCAGAAGGGATACTCAAGGGGTTACTGTCCATCTGGCTTAGTTTGAGCTGCTTTGAAGTATTCAAGAATAGATACTAAGTATTAGTTTGGTACTAAACCCACAATTACTTTTGCACCAACCTAATAGATTGGTGGAAAGGCCTGAACAAGAGATGCAGGTTTCTGAGTTGGCTGTGTGTAAATAATACGGTAGCAATGAGCAGAAATCATATTGCCTGGGTGCAGAAAAAGCAGAGCATCCTGAAACTCTGCTCATATAGAAAATCTGGGCAAAAATATTGAGGCTGCCAAGGGCCTATAGAGGAAGAAAATGGGACAAGTTCAGTGTTCTGAAGACAAAGAATATTCGAGGAAACATATTTTCAAGATATGTTTTCAGGATCCATCTTCTTTTTCCACTCCAAATAAAATCTATATGATCTAGAAAATATTTCTGCCTTTCTCTTAATAGAAGATAGGATTTGTGTTTCTCATCAGAAAAACCCATTTGATTTCACAATTAAATTGCAATTTTTCACCAGTTGCTTAGCTCTGAATCTCACTTTCATAAAGCACAAAGGGGAATTTTAATAACCACAAGTTCTCTCCTCTCACCTGAAACAAATTATATAATAAAAATTCAACTGTTTTTGGTGTTTATCTATACATAAGTATATATGTGTTTATCACCAACCTTTAGTTCCTCAAGCTCAGTGACATTTTCTAAGTTAATATTTAATGAATGTTTATCTAATTCCTGAAAGAGTAAATGCACTGTGTTTATTAAATCATCTTCAGAATGTGTCTGAGTTATGTACAGGGAGCATGTTTACATTTTACAGATAAGCCAACAAGTTGCAAAAATAAATCTTTTGTTAACAAATGGCATATTTATAAAGTAATATTCCAATAATTTATCATGTTTTCTATTTTTAGTAGTTCAGTCCTGTATTTTCGCAAAAACAGAATCCTTACAGTATTGCTATATAACTGCGGTGAGTGAACAGTTCACAAATGCATTTTTACTTAGTTAAGAAGTTAATTTTCTAAAAAGAAATCGCACAATTTGAAACACTAACTCCATAGAGCCAAACTTTCAAAATCTATGCTTCTCATTTCAGATTTAACTTTTCCTGACTTTATTTTTATATTCTACCTGCCATTTAGCTGTTTACATCTTTCTCTATCTCTCTCTATCTATTCATTTACCTTGTGTATCTAAGGCTACAAAGTCCATGGCAGGAAAATCAGAAATAGTTAATTATATTCACATAATGTACCCTAATGCTAGAATCTTTCATACTACTTTATGCAGTATGTTTACTGTATAATGTTTGTTCAACAAATGAGTGAATGAATGAGTAGAGGAATGTCCGAGGAAGACAGTGAACTTGTACTAGTTTTTACATTTCCTGTTTATTAGACTCACTGTAGGCAATAAAACTGATATGATCTATGGCAGTGTTTATCTACCAATAATGTGTTTTCAGATTCCGGATAGAATGAAGAGATACATTAAATAAAGTTATCCATGAATGCAAATAGCCACTACTCTGAGTATTTATTTTATAAACACTGAAGAATTCAAGTCCATGCTTTGCCCCTTAGGCTACAGCTAAAGCACATTGTTTTTCTCTAAAATAGTTTCATCGCATTTTGGCATGTGAGGATCAAGATTTAAGGCCTTTCTAATTTCTAAGATTTAGGATTAGTTCTAGTAAACATAACATCACCTGACAACGGAAATTCTTTCAAAGAGTCTTTGTTTTTGTCAGAATAAGAAGCGTGCCGTAGGTGAGCAATTTGCCTGTCAGGAATCTCTAAGCCCACTCTCTACCTGTTTGAACTGCCTTCAAGTAATTTAGCAAAGGTATTATGTGCCTTTTCACTTCTATCTAATTTGAAAAACACAAAACCTTTTAAGGTCTATGTTTAAAAAGAAATGTGTTATTTTCTTTTCTTTTCTTAATTTTATATTTTTAGTAGGTTTTATTTTACTCCAGGTCATTCTGATGTAGTGCATGATGTGAAAATCTAACAAAAGTCTTTAGATCAAAGGCAATTATTATTGATCTGATTTGCATTTTTCAACTTGAGGAGGGGGAAATTCATGATTGTAATAAACTAATCTTAAGTTATATCCTATTTTAAACTTGAGAAAGTATTTTCATAGCATGAGCTCATTTGGTCTGTGGTAGGACGAGCAGAAATCAATTGTACCATAAATAGGGAAATAATACCAAGAAAGGTTAGGTGACTTTCTGAGATCACCCAGCGATGAGCATAATCCCTGCCGAAACATGGTCCTTCCCTCTGTCATCCTGAGACTTGCCCCACTGAAACGCATCAACAGCCATCTCCTTGTGGCCATAGAGAGGAAGAGTCAAGATTTATTTGGTCTAGGTCTAACTTTCCCTGAGGCTGTCCTGCATTGTACTTCTTAAAGTTTCCTATGACCCATTCCTTCTCTTGAAGCAATTTCCAGAGGGTTTTCTGCTACTTGAAAGCTATTATTTCCATCAGGAACACTGTAAAAAAGAAACAAATTAAAAAAGTACCTTTCTCCTCAGTAATATCCATCCTTATGAAATTGTGCAGGGGAGCAAATTAGGTAATTATGCCCCTCCAACAAAAGCAAATACATAAGGAAGGCAAACCATGTGCTGGTCACTGTTCCGGGAGCTGGAGATGGGTGTGGAATCAGACTAAAGAAGCCTGCCAGCATGTTTTCGTGGAAACAGGCTAAATGTAGGGAATAATGTGAATGTTAGTGGTTATGATTGTCTCATTTCAGGCAGACCTGCAGTCCACTATTTTGCAGGGTACACCTAGCACTGGACTATACATTCGTTAGGACATCTTGCTTCTAATTCTCCTCTATGATCAACTCTGATTGATATCAAGCAGATGTTGAAATTCTTGGGATCCCAGTCTCCTAGTGTGTAAAATGAGGAGTGTGTGATCATTTCTAAGGCCTCTCTGTTCTGCCATCCCCTGTTCTCTTGGTGTGGAAAGTAGAGGCTCGGAGAGCAGAGCGGCTGTGCTGTTCGGATGTGTCAGGCACAGAGAGGACAAGCAAGGGCGATTTCCCTGCGAGAAACGGCCCTTGCTGCCCTCGTGGCTTCCTCTACCATCCAGTGCAGGGTCAGGGTGAGCCTTTCCCCAGAAACTCATTCTCATTTCTCTCAAACAGAACTCAAATAGGAGTCACAAAAGTGATGAAGGGGTGGGGAAATCGGACCCCAGGGAGACTTTAGGGGAAATGGATTATTCAACCTGGAGAAAGAAAAGCTGAGCGGTGACTTCATAGAAGTCTTTCTTTGACTTTACAGCAGGTTAAAGGAAAAGTTTTCGAACTGTAAGAGAGATTGGTTATGAGATGGAGGCTTAGGCTGTGAGCTCCCTGAGGCTGGTGGGAGCTTGCTGGAAGGCAGGCACGGCCCGCTGGCGGGCACGGAGTGCTCTGTGTTTGGATTTGCCTGTGAAGCCTCCAGCCAAGACCATGGCACAGGCACAGACCTCCCTTCAGCCAGGTCTCCTGCACAAGTGAGGTCTAGCCAGGCTCAGGGAAGAACCAGCGAGATACACGCCCTCCGTCCTGGGGGCTGCTTCTCCTCGTATAACATCTTTCAGGATTTGACACCCAAGCATTCTAGCTCTGTGCTTCCTTTCACCCACACCGTAGGTAATAGAAATCAGCAAACATTTCTTGAATACTTTTTACGGTTTGTGTCGATCTTTATTTTCCTTGATCTTCTTCAGATTTTCTGAAAATGTTTTATTCTAATCTACAAAATAAAGATGAAAATATCTTGACTCAAGACTTGGCAGAGTGATTGTCAGTCTAAAAGGAAAGGTTAATCGGTGGGCTCCCCAAGCGCCTCCCACGAGTTTGCTGTGGTGCTGATGGAGCATGGTGGTGGTAACCTGCCACTGGCTCCTGCCCTCACAAAAGCCGCGTGTTAAATATTCAGGAATTTTGTGAGCCAGGCACTAAACCATTGGTAGTTTGAAACAGGCCATAGGCGGAGTGTTTACAATGCAGAAATTGGCAAATGCTGCAAATCAAAGCTCCTCCTATTCCCCGGGAGAGACGGTTTGCTATAACATCCCTGGATATAAGCACTTTATGGAGGCTTATGCTTATTTATGTTTGTTTTATTAAAGGGAAACAATTCCAGTGATAATATTTTTACAAATAGCTATATAGTTACAAATAGTTATATGTCCATGTGTATGTTTTAAATATATATATGCATATATGTATTTAAAGATAAAATGTGCAGTGTTTTAAACAAAACATAAAATATATGCTAGAAAACATACATTTTTTTCCTACTTTCAACAGAAAAATGTTAGCATGACTGTATGCCTATGACACAGATTTGTTTGTATGAGCAAGTTTGTTAGCTTTTACTTTTCCCCATCTGACAGAAATGGACACCAAGAAGTTCCTTACCGCACAGATTCTCTAATGGTCATGCGTCACCTTGAGAAGGTCTCTGCTTTAGGGAACATCTATGAGGCTCCTTGTCAACTTTCTTCTTCCCTGATTGTTTCTGTGGCCAAACTATGTCCAGGGAGGCTCTGGCCTCCAGCCTGTGCACTGTGCTCCCTTTGTCACCCAGGTAGTAGAGAGAATTAGTGCCACACATGTCATTTTGAAAGTTACATTTGGGCCTTAGGAAACTATTTTATTAAAACAGTAGAAATCAGTTTTTACATATTGGTACATATTAGTTATATTTCCAAAGGCTTGACAGTTGTTGATCTACAGGACCTTCTAGTAGTCAATACCGGAAGTTTTCACCAGCGAAAGGAACATGACGCACGCACTTCTTCAGAACTGGCTGGATGAGATGGACTGTCTTTGCAGGAGGCAGAGCTGAAAAAAAATCTGAGCAGAACTAGACGGTTGCCTTTTTTTTCCCCATGAAGTGTCCAGGAGAGCAGTGCACTTACATTCTAGAGCAGTTGCAAAATTAACCCCATTCAGTCTTCCGGGAAATCCATAGAAGAGCAGCACTGGATAGGCTCGGGAGACCCCCGAGTGACAGCACTCCTCAGAATCAGAATGCAAGTCCAGCAGCAGCTGAGATCAAGCAAGAAGTACGAAAGTTAAAACCAGTCTGGTTGTAGGGGTTTGGGAAACACTAAGAGACAAAATTGGCTTACTCAATATGTGATTAAGCATTTACGAGTAGCCTGGACTAGACCATGGAACGGAGCTGGGGGAGAACAGCAGCAAAGCATTAGTAGGCAGAAAGGAAGTTATCCAGCCAGTCCTCTGTGGCAATAGTTCAGTAGGAATTCCAAAATTAGATTCATTCTTTCCATTTGTTTTCTTTTTAATTGAATATTTCCAAAGCATCTGGGGATATAATAATAATGCATATAACATGTGTAATTCTAGGTTGGGTGTGGTGGCTCATGCCTGTAATCCTAGCAATTTGGAATGTCAAAGTGGGAGGACCTCTTGAGCCTAGAAGTTCAAGACCAGCCTGGGAAACATAGAGAGGTCCCATCTCTAAAAATAAATAAGAAATAAAAAATTGGCTGTGTGTGGTGATACACGCCTGTAGTCTCAACTGCTCAGGAGGCTGAAGCAGAATGACCATTTGAGCTCAAGAGGTTGAAGCTACAGGAAACCAGGATCACCACTGCCCTTTCCAGCCTGGGCAATAGAGTGAGACTCTGTCTGAAAAACTTGTGTAATTCTGATGTGCACTGGATATAAGAGAACAGATTATTAATCCCACAACTCAAACATATGCTCTCTGAATGCAAAACCATTTTTCCTGTGGGATTCTCAGCACCTACAATAGTGGCTGGCACAGGTATATTTTTGATGCATATTTGTTCAAAGGGAAAAAAGCATCTTTAAGCAAGTCATCCTTTCCCTCTGGGAACTAAATCCTCCCTATTATACAATTTAGGAGGTAACTGGTATGGTAAGAAAAACATGGATTTTGAAGTCAGTCAGAGTTTAGCTAAAATTTTTAGCTTTGATAAGCCATTGTTGGTTTTTGACATTTGTTTTATATAAAATGGGGATGTTAACTATATTGTAAAATTCCTGTGGATGTAAATTAGAAACTATAGTACATATAAGTATATAGATACTATTTTAAACATAAACTACATTTAAAGTACTTATTACATTACCTCTAACATGGGATGCTTAAATAAATTTGGATTTCCTTCTGTGTCCCTGGGAATCTGGAATCCTATCTCACGAAGACAGTATTAATCTATTTTCACACTGCTAAAAAAAATATCTGAGACTGGGTAATTATAAAGCAAAGAGGTTTAATTGACTCACAGTTCCACATGGCTGGGGAGGTCTCAGGAAACTTACAATCATGGCAAAAGGCAAAGGAGAAACAAGCACTGTCTTCACAAGGGGGCAGGAGAGAGAAGAATAAAGAAGGAACTTCCAAACACTTGCAAAACCAAAGATCTCGTGAGAACTCACTCACTATCATGAGAACAGCATGGTGGAAACCACCACCGTGATCCAATCACCCCCTCCCTCAAGCTGTGAGGATTTATAGGCCCCTTCCTTGACAATGTTGACATTACAATTTGAGATAAAATGTGGGTAGGGACACAGAGCCAAACTATATCATTATTCTGCTGGCCTCTCACAAATCTCATGTTCTCACATTTCAAAATCTTCCCAACAGTTCTCCAAAGTCTTAACTCATTTCAGCATTAACTCAAAAGTCCACAGTCCAAAGTCTCATGTGAGACAAAGTAAGTTCCTTCTGCCTTTGAGCCTGTAAAATCAAAAGCAAGTTAGTTAGTTCCTAGATACAATAGGAATACAGATATTGGGTAAATGGTCCCATTCTAATTGGGAGAAATTGGCCAAAACAGAGGGGCTACAGAGCTCACTGAAATCTGAAATCCAATGGAGCAGTCATTAAATCTTAAAGATCTGAAATAATCTCCTTTGACTCTGTGTCTCACATCTGGGGCATGCCAATGCAAGGAATGGTCTCCCATGGCCTTGGGCAGCTTCTTCACAGGCTGGCATTGAGTGCCTGTGGCTTTTCCAGGCTCACTGTACAAGCTGTCAGTGGATCTACCATTCTGGGGTCTGGAGGATGGTGACCCTCTTCTCAGAGCTCCACTAGGCAGTGCCCCAGTGGGGACTCTGTGTGGGGGCTCCAACCCCACATTTCCCTTCTGCACTACGCCATCAGAGGTTCTCCAAGCTTCAGACTTCTGCTGGGATATCCAGACATATCCAGACATTTCCATACATTGTCTAAAATGTAGGCAGAGGTTCCCAAACCTCAAATTCTTGACTTCTGTGTAACCACAAGCCCAACACCAGATGGAAGGCACCAAGGCTTGGGGCTTGCACCCTCTGAAGAAATGACCCCTTTTAGTCATGGCTGGGATGAAGAGTACCACGTCCCAAAATTGCATAGAGCAATGAGGCTCTGGGCCTGGCCCAAGAAACTATTTTTTCCTCTAGGCCTCTAGGTTGTGAAGGGAGGGTCTGCCACAAAGGTCTCTGACATGCCCTGGAGACATTTTCCCCATTGTCTCAGCAATTGACAATCAGCTCCTCATTACTTATGCAAATTTCTACAGCCAGCCTAAATTTCTCCACAGCATTTTTTTTTTTTCCTATAGCAGTGTCAGGCTGCAAATTTTCCAAACTTTATGCTCTCCTTCCCTTTTTTTCATCAGAGAAAGGAACATGATGCACACACTTCTTCAGAACTGGCTGGATGAGATGGACTGTCTTTGCAGGAGGCAGAGCTGAAAAAAAATCTGAGCAGAACTAGAGGGTTACGTTTTTTTCCCCATGAAGTGTCCAGGAGACCAGTGCACTTATATTCCAGAGCAGTTGCAAAATTAACCCTATTCAGTCTTCTGGGAAATCCATAGAAAATCAGCACTGGATAGGCTCGGGAGACCCCCGAGTGACAGCACTCCTCAGAATTAGAAAGAAACATAAATTCCAATTTCAAATCCTGTCTCTCAAGTTCAAAGTTCCACAGATCTTTAAGGCAGGGGCAAAATATTGCCAGTGTCTTTGCTAAAGCGTTCCCAATAAGTTCTTGTCCCCACCTGAGACTACCTCAGCCTGGACTTCATTGTCCACATGGTTATCTGCATTTTTGTGAAACCATTCAACAGTTGTCTAAGAAGTTCCAAACTTTCCCACATCTTCCTGTCTTCTTCTGGGCCCTCCAAATTGTTCCAGCCTCTGCCCATTACCCAGTTCCAAAGTCACTTTAACATTTTCTGTATCTTTACAGCAGTGCCCCACTCCCAGTACCAATTTACTGTATTAGTGTGTTTTCACTTGGCTATAAAGAAATACCCATGACTGGGTAATTTATAAAGAAAAGAGGGTTAATTGACTTACAGTTCCGCAAGGCTGGAGAGGCCTCAGGAAACTTGCAATCATGGTGGAAGGCAAAGGGGAAGTGAGCACCTTCTTCACAAGAGGGCAGGAGAAAGAAGGACAAAGGAAGAACTTCCAAACACATGTAAAACCATCAGTTCTCATGATAACTCACCACTAGCATGAGAATAGCATGGGAAAACTACCCTCATGATCCAATCACCTCCCTCCCTTTACTCCCAGGGATTACAGTTCTAGATGAGATTTGAGTGGTGACACAGAGCTAAACCATATCAGGGACCTTACTTGCTAATGGGGAGAAGTATTGTTTCAGCAGGACCCAGGCACAGTGGAGTCACAGGTACCATGTCCTCATGAACATTTGGGAAGATGCAAGCACAAACCTCATCATGAAAACTGCTCCTATGTTTTATTCCAATAATTCATTTGCACTATGAGGAAACATGTGTTGAACAAAATTCCGTTATTCATGAACACCATTTCAATATCTGTGAATTAATGATACCTTCCTGCGTATATGGATATGCATGAGCTAGGAATGTGAAGCCTGGTATGCAAGTGGAAAGTGTACTCAATAAGCACCCAGCTCTGTCTTCATGGTCTTGATGAAACCACTCAGTACAATTAAGTGATTAGGCTTAGTAGCTGTACTGTAATTTTGTTTTCTTAAAGAATCTTACCAATAACCATTCAGTTTCACCATTTAATGGTTAGTTGATCTGACCCTAGTTAAATAGTCACCTAATACCATTGTTAAGAATGTATTTCTCAGTGATGAATACTTATTTATTCAACAACCAAGCATTTACTAATCTTGTACCTTGTGCAGAGCTCCGAGAATGTAAGAATAAAGATGGCCTAGCCCCTGCCTTTCTGTCTAGTAAAGATAGAGCCACACAATCAGTTCATCTTAGTGCAGTGTGCAGAGTGACCCAATGCTGAAGCCTGCGGGAGGCTCTAGGAGAAACAACGGGGTGGCACAAAAGCCTTTTAGGGAAATGGGAATGGAAATAACATTGAATTGAGACTTAAAGTACTTCAGGCTGAGAGAGCAATGAGCCCCTTCACAGGACCGAACCCCTCGAGGACTAATGCTGCATGTGCCACGTAAGTCCTCTGAAACACCAGGACTGAGAGCTCTCAGGGGTTCACTGTGGCTGGAGCTCAGACATAAACACCTTTGGTGCTTTTCTTAGCTGTTCATCTCTCTTGTGAATTTGGCCGGGACATCGCATCTTGCTAATTCATTTCCATACTCTGAATGCTTTTTAGAGAACCTGAGCCTTAAAAGATCTTTGCCCACAGGAGGAGAGGGAGCATGGTTTAGGAAGTGCATTAGAAATATGCTTTTAATGCTTGATGCATTGCATGTAAGTAAGAATGTCTCAGTCTGGACTCCTGACAACAATAAAATCACAGCTTTATTTACAGCATGGAGCTGTTGCCGCCAATGACGTATGACTGCAATACATTACTTAAGTGAGGAGTTCCCCGATGCATGTTTCAAAAGAGACGAGAAACGCTTCAGTACCAGGTTGCATTAATTAAGCAGGAAAGCCTAAAGAAGAGTGACAGAGACTTGAAGATAAAGATACAAGTGTGAAAGTGTTCTGGGCTCTTTATATATATATATTTATTTATTTATTTTTACCTGTAGGTTCTTCCAAAAACATTCACAACTAAAAAAAGGGTAAATTAGTTCAGCCATTGTGGAAAGTGGTGTGGTGATTTCTCAAAGAACTTAAATCAGAATTACTATTTAACCTGGCAATCTCATTATAGGGTGTATATGAATGTAATTCATTCCACTATAAAGACACATGCACACATATGTTTACTACAGCACTATTCGCAATAGCAAAAACATGGACTTAATCTAAACACCCATCAATGGGAGACTGGATAAA
Organism: Macaca fascicularis; assembly: GCF_037993035.2. Classification (NCBI taxonomy): domain Eukaryota; kingdom Metazoa; phylum Chordata; class Mammalia; order Primates; family Cercopithecidae; genus Macaca; species Macaca fascicularis. The sequence goes on from NC_088387.1 coordinate 115,905,792, forward strand.
GAAAATTGGTACATACACACCATGGAATACTACGCAGCCATACAGAAGAATGAGATCGCATCCTTTGCAGCAACATGGATGGAGCTACAGACCATTATCCTAAGCAAAATAACGCAGGTATGCAAAATCGAAAACTGCTGTGTTCTCACTTACAAATGGGAGCCAAACAATGAAAACACATCGACACAAAGGGGGACTAACAGACACCAGGGCCTGCTCAAGGGTGGAGATTGAAAGGAGGCAGAGGATTAAAAAAACATAGCTATCTGGTCCTATGCTTATTACCTGGGTGACTAAGTAATCTGTACACCAAACCCCAACGACATGTGGTTTACCTAGATAACACTCTGCACATGTACCTCTAACTCAGAAAGCAAAGTTGAAAAACAAAACAACAAAAAATAATGCCCTTGACTTCTTAGGGAATCAACTTACCTGCTGTTTTCATTAAACACTTAGGCGTACCACTGTTGATTTCTCTCTAGCAATTGACTTAGGAAACAAGCTTTTGAATAAATTAAAATTATGTCACTAGTGTTTAGAATGTTAATAAGGCAAGGCAGCATATACGATAGGAGCATGAATATGAATTTGGGAAAGAGGCAGATCTTAGTTCTTTTTTTTGTTTTTTGGCTCTACCACTGTGTGACTCTGCCAGTATTATTTACTCTTTCTTTTTTGTTGTTGTTGTTTTCTGTTGTCTTTTGTTTTGTTTTTGAGACAAATCTCACTGTGTTGTACAGGCTGGAGTACAGAGGCACAATCATGACTCATTATAGCCTCAACATCTTGAGCCCAAAAGATCCTCCCACCTCACCATATTGAGTAGCTGGGACTACAGGTGCACCATGACACCTGGCTACGTTTTTCTGTTTTTTTTTTTTTTTTTTTTTGAGTCGGGGGATTGGGTAGAGACAGTGTTTCTCCATGTTGCCCAGGCGGGTCTTGAACTCCTGAGCTTAAGCAATCCAGCCTCCTTGCCCTCCCCAAGTGCTGTGATTACAGGTGTGAGTCACTGTGCCGGCCTATTTATCCTTCCTGACCAGCAATTTCCTCTTCTTGGAAAACAATAGAGAAAATCTATAGCAGAGAGTTGTTATAAAGTTTAAGTAAAATAAAATAGGTAATATACCAATCCAGGGCATGCATACAGTAAATACTCATTAAGTATCAACTCTTAATGATAATATTTTAAAAGAAAGATGCATATTCCTAACAGAAATATAGACAATCTACATAGACATGTGTTACAAAGTCAGCAGGTATCTGCTGTTATCAGCTGACTCTCCATTTATTTTTTTAAAAAAGAATAAAATAGAATTATCCTTAACCAGATGGCTGTTGGTTAACTTTCAGGCGAAAACCGTATCAGTAAGGAATTCATAACATTTTAGGACTTAGGGGATTTCTTACACTTTTAAAAGTAGCTATCAGTGAAAATTTAAGCAGGGAAGGGTGCTTTAGTTTCTCAGTTACGTGATCTTGGACAAGTCATGTAACTGCTTGACAGCTCCAAATCTTCTTTTCTACAGTCACAAAATAAGAATGATTTCTTAAAAATGTCTTTGTCCTTCCTGCCATGTGAGGACACCTCAAGAAGGTGTTCCTATCTTTGAGAAAGTAGACCCTCCCAGGCCCAGTGGCTCACGCCTGTAATCCCATCATGTTGGGAGGCCAAGGCGGGTGGATCACTTGAGGTCAAGAGTTCGAGACCAGTCTGGCTAACATGGTGAAAGCCTGTCTCTACTAAAAATAAAAAAAAAATTAGCCAGGTGTGGTGGAAGGCGCCTATAGTCCTAGCACTCGGGAGGCTGAGGCAGGAGAGTTGCTTGAACCAGGGAGGCAGAGGTTGCAGTGACCTGAGATCGCACCACTGCACTCCAGCCTGGTTAACAGAGCAAGACTCTGTCTCAAAAAAAAAAAAAAAAAAAGAAAGAAAGAAAAAAAAGAGAATGTGGGCCCTCACCAGACACTGAATCTGCCAGCACCTCGGCCTTGGACTTCACCACTTCCAGAACCATGAGAAATAAATGTGTGGTTTATAAGCCACCTAGTTCATGGTATGTTATTATTGCAGTTTGAGTGGACTAAACACATGGAAATTAATGTCATCCCCCCAATAAACCCTCTTTTATAGCTGAGGAAGCTGAGCCTCTAACAGATCAAGTTATAACACTTGCCAGAGTCCCATTTCTAGGTGTCACAGCTGGTTCTTCCTTCCGTGCACTTTGTATTATCATAGCTCTGCTTAATTTTATGTCTTTCATACCCCACTATCATATCATATAATTGTGCATGATAATATTTAGCCTTGGGTGATGATGTTTCTTGACTGTACAAACCGATAAGTGAATCAGTCATATGTGGGTTTTTGTTTTGTTTGAGATAGGGTCCCCTCTGTCACCCAGGCTGCAGTGCAGTGGCACAATTGTAGCTCACTGCAGCGTTGAGCTCCTGGGCTCAAACCATCTTCCCACATCAACCTCCCAAGATGCTGGGATTTCAGGCGTGTGCCACTGCACCCAGCCATATGAGTTATTTTTTTTAATGTTTTGATGCACACATGAAATAACAAAAGTATTTGTGGATACCTACATTTGGTAATCGTATACACAAAATGTTTTTGTAGCATTATTCTTTGTAAATATTAATAAGTACACATTTGAAAAATAAATGAACATTTACCTTTAGTCTGTAAGCATGCTTATATATATGGTTCTTTTGTTGTTAGTCTTATAGGCAAAAAAACTCCAAAAAAACAAAAAAAACTGTATCTATAAGAATGCTAAATAACGATTTTCCTCTTTTCACATTTTCCTCTTTGCAGTGTTGTAGTGGTTCGATGAGGTACTGTTAACATTCTGATAAGTGAAGTTAAAAATTAACCTGTCTCCTGTTTAAGCAAAGTAAGATTAGGGATCACTGAGGAAAAGCTTCACATTAGACGCAGAAAAGTAGCATGAGTTGGATGAAGGACATGCCAGGTGAAAAGAAAAAAGAGAAAGAAAAAAAAAGGGGGGAAGAAAAATGATTTAAGCTTTGTAAAGAGAAGGAACCTGATAATCCTCAGAGAATTGCTGGGATAGTGCTCGAGGATAGATCATGTGAGGAAACCAGAGTCCCTCTGAGCCATAAGGTACACATCCAGCAGGCAAGTATAACCTGAGAATTGACCAGACTTTAGGGCTCAAGACCGTGCCGTGGGGCAGACACACACCAGCCATGGAGAGAGTATCAGGCGTGGAGACTGCAGGTGCACGAACTTGAGACTGCAGATGCATGAACTTGCCTCATTTTCAAGGTGTTGTCCACAAGGATAGTACAGCCATTGGCCGCGCTCATTTCCTACCTCATTTATCTTTTATAAAATCATATCCTGCAGGCCTGGTATTCGTAGGGATATAAGTGTCATCAGAATCTCACACAACATATATCAAGTTCAACCTATTGATACCAAAGAGAGTGATTTCATGTGTAAAGAAACAATGCAGGGCATTGTTGAGAAGTTGGCTTCAACCTTTAAAAAAGTTGGTGTTGAGCCTCCCTGTGTGAGGGCTCAGATGAGGACTGAGACCACTCTCCCAAAGTGTCTGTTGAGTGAACAATATCCCAATATTGTCAGGAATCTTGGTGCAGCAGCAATTGAGAAATCTTTCTCTTTTTCTCCATGCTACTCCTTCTGTGCTAGGGGCTCGGATTACTCAACTCCATTCCAGGTGCACGACTGAATTCACCTTTCTCCTCACTGTCCTGGGATATTGTGAAACAGAGATCGTTTCTGCTCAAATACTTAAAGCCCGTGTTCTCTGCCATACTTGATGATAGGATTTCACTCACCTTTATTAGGTTTACAATATTCAGATACTGTATAAAAGAACCATTGTTGTACTGGGTTGGAAAAATAAATTAAGTCTTTGAGTGGTGGATGACTTTGATAAGAAACCCTACTTGTGGATACATAGGGAGTTGATATTTTTGAAGTCTATTTAACAGAAGCCGGGACGCTCCAGTTTGCTGCAAGTTCAGGCGAACGCACAGGTGACCACCGGCTCCGCGGCTCAGAGCCGCTTTTCTGCTCCGTTTGTTAAATGGGGTGTTAGTTTGCAGTACAGCGATTTAAAGCCTGAGTTCCCCATAGGCACCGTCCCTCCTGTGTGCAATGAGGATTTCAGCTTGGATTCCTGTGCCAGTTTAAAATCAAACCTTTCCTTTGTGGCAAATAAATTGCTAGCACTTTGGAAGGATTCTAATGAAAGAACCCAATCCAAGGTTATTCAAGAGTGAGATTTCACTGTAGGCTGAAATTCGTTGGCTGGCATGTTTGTCCTGGCAATGAGTTAACCTCAATTAAGAAACTAGAGACAATAAAAGAAATAATTAAAAACAGAGAAAAAAAACTGAAATTAGCATTTGTTGAATGTCTAGCTTCTATGCTGCGTCTTCCATGGTGCCATGATCTGAGTGTTTGTGCTCTGTCCCTGTTCATATGTTGAAACCTAATCCCCAGTGTATTAAGAGGTGAGGCTTTCAGGAAGTGTCCATGCCATTAGGTTGGAGCCCTTGAAAGTGGCATCGGTGCCCTTAGAAAAGAGGTCCCAGGGAGATGATTTGCTCCTCCCATCATGTGAGGACACAGCAAGAAGTCGGTGCTGTCTAAGAGAACGTGGGCCCTCACCAGACACCAAATCTGCTGGCACCTTGGAGATGGACTTCCTAGAAATAAATATTTGTTGTTTCTATGCCACTCAGTCAATAGATATTTTGTTAGAAGAGGCTGAATGGACTAAGACACATGGAAATTCACTTGATCCTCTTAATAACTTCCTTTTGTAGTTGAGGAAGCTGAGTCTCTGACTGATCAAGTTACATGTCAAAGTCCCATTCCTAGAAGGTAAGAACTGATTTCAAAGTCTAAGCACTTTCTATCATCTCTGCTTAATCTTATTTCTTTCATGCACCACCATCATATTATAGAGTAGTACATGATGATACATAACCTTGGGTGACGGTGTTTCTTGACCATTCAAATTGATAAATGAATTACTCACATGTGGGTTTTTTTTAAATTTTAACACACATATTAAAAAACAAAACAAAGATATTTGTAGATGCCTACATTTGATAGTTGTATACACAAAATGTTTTGTGATGCTATACTTCTTTACGAAAATTACTAATTATAAATTTGGAAATTAGTGGACTCTTCCCTTTAACCTTGTAAACTATGCACTTTCAGTCTTACAGACTAAAGGCGAATGAAACTATACATAAATACTGTACTACAACTGATAAAATTGTTCATCATGGGAGCACAGGTTAACAACTCTGATATGGAGATGAAAACTTAAGTAAATGGATGCAGAATAATGAGTCTAGTTTCTCATAGTTGGAGTGGGAATTTTCATATTAGCAAGGACTGAAGGCTAGAATAATTCATGTGGTAATAGATTAGAGTTGGAGACATCAAATAAACTCATGATTAGCTTAGTATACAAACAGAGGGTTACAAATATTGATAGACACATATACACACAGAGTCTAATATACACACATATATTCCTTTGCTCTGCCAGCTGAAAAGACATAGAAATAATAACACCCCATAGTAATGAGCATACGTAATGCCCAGATCTTGATTTCTATTACCATTTATTAATAAGAATAGGGATCTTTTGAGAGATGGCTTGATTTAAGATTAGGTCAGAAATTTTACATGACCCCTTTGCATCTTGTAGCACCAGAAATAATGTAGTGTATGTGTGTGTGAGTCTACACATTTAATGTGTATGTATACATATTATCTTCATATGTTACATATATAGATATATGTGTGTGTAGATAGATATGAATAAACAAAACAAAAACAAAACACAGTGATGGGACACAGGATTGAACTGAAAGAGTTTCCAGTGGCCAAATCTGGAACAAGTTAAGCAACAAAATAAAAGAAGTAGTAGTATGTTACAACTTAATTAGAAAATAAGTATCCATGAGTTCATACTGGTGTAAGTAAATGGTTGAATAAATAAATGGAAAAGAATAGACAAATATCCCTTGCAGAAAAATTCCAAATAATGTATGGAGACACTCAGGGAGATGAAGCGTGGCTCCCCACTCTTTAAGGATGGCATGGGTTACACATGGTGACTTACTTCCCAGTGTTATAGCATGGAAAGGGCGAGAAAGAGGAACTCTATAGTGAAGAAACCTGACAAATGCTACTTCAGCCAGGTAATCAAAGTCAGCATCAACAGTGATTAGTCATGTTGCTAGTATGTGTTCTTTATATGATGCAATAAGAGCCCACTTAACCTCTGTGGCCTTCTTCCCTCAAACTGAGTAAAACATCAGAAAATCTAAATTGAGGGCTAGGCACAGTGGCTCTCACCTGTAATCCCAGCACTTTGGGAGGATGAGGCAGGCGGATCACCTGAGGTCAGGAGTTAGAGACCAGCCTGACTAACATGGAGAAACCCCATCTCTACTAAAAATACAAAATTAGCTGGGCTTGGTGGTGCATGCCAGTAATCCCAGCTACTTGGGAGACTGAAGCAGAAGAATGGCTTGAACGTGGAAGGTGGAGGTTGCGTTGAGCCAAGATCATGCCATTGCACTCCTGCCTGGGCAAGAGGAGTGAAACTGCACCAAAAAAAAAAAAAAAAAAAATTAGCTGGGTATGGTGGCATCAGCCTGTAATCCCAGCTAATCGGGGGTCGTGGGGGTGAGGCAGGAGAATAGCTTGAACCCAGGGGGCAGATGTTACAGTGAGCCAAGATTGCGCCACTGCGCTCCAGCCTGGGCAACAGAGTGAGACTCCATCTCAGAAAAAGAAAAGAAGTAAATCTAAATTGAGGGACATTCTATGAAATACCTTTATTAGTATACCTCAAAATTGTCAAGGTCTTCAAAAACTAGAGAAGTCTGAAAACAGCAATAGTGAAGAGAAACCTAAGGAAACATGACAACCAAATGTAATGTGTTATCCTGGAACAGAAATAGGACATTTGGTAAAAAGCTAAAGAAATCTTAGTGAAGTAGAGACTTCCTTTAGTAATAGTCTATCAGTACAGATTCATCAGTGATAAAAAATGGTCTATACGAATGTAAGGCTTTAAAAACACAGAAAACTGGGTATAGGGTATATGAAAACTGCATTATCTTTGCATTTTTGTCAACAGTCTAAAACTGCTCTGAAGTAAAAAGTAAAAGGTTTATTTTTTAGATAAATAGACTTTTAAACTCCCAATAGATTAAATGATTGAATACATTTTTAAACTAGGATTGCTGTGCTTTTTAAATGGTACAGTCATACTACAGGTAGGGTTCAGGCTGAGATGATATTGGAGCACAGAGGAGACCCAAGGCCTTCTGCAAGACTACGGGGCCATAACACTGCCCCTGTCCTGGTCAAAGGCCAAGGTGCTGCCTGCACTGACCAGCTGGTCCCAGAATGTGGGCTTCCTCTTGCACTTCTCTGCCTGGCGTCTAAAAAGCAGAGAGTTTGTCTTGAAGCCCACTTAATAATCTAGCCCCTGGGCACAAGAACAGAAAAGACAGTATGGTTGTGGGTGTGTGGCATCCTTCATGGGAAATAGCTTCAAGACCTATCAGGGGAACCAGCCCCCAATATTTCAATGTAGGTTCTTTTCTATTTTCCCTAAGTGTCAGCCAGTCTGAGAAATAAAGAGAAAGAGTGAAAAGAGAGAAATTTTACAGCTGTGTCACCAGGGGTGACATCACATATTGGTAGGACCATGATGAAGACCCCCAAGCCGCAAAACCAGCAAGTTTTTCTTAGGGATTTTAAAAGGGGAGGATGTGTACGAAAAGGGATTAGGTCACAAGGATCACACGCTTCAAAGGGTAATAAAGATCACAAGGTGACGTCAAAATTAGAATTACTGATGAGGGTCTGTGTCCTGCTGTGCATGCATTTTCTTGATAAACATCTTAACAGGAAACAGGGTTCAAGAGTAGAGAAGTGGTCTGACTAGAATTTACCAGGCTGGAATTTCCCAATCCTAGTAAGCCTGAGGGTACTGCAGGAGACCAGGGCATATTTCAGTCCTTATCTCAACCGCATAAGACAGACACTCCCAGAGTGGCCGTCTATAGACCTACCCCCAGGAGTGCATTCCTTCCCCAGGGTTATTCCTTGCTGGGAAAAGAATTCAGCAATATTTCTCCTACTTGCACGTCCATTAATAGGCTTTCTGCAAGAAGAAAAATATGGTTCTATTCTGCCCGACCCTGCAGGCAGTCAGACCTTATGATTATCTTCCCTTGTTCCCTGAAAATCGCTGTTATTCTGTTCTTTTCAGGGTGCACTGATTTCATATTATTCAAACACACATGTTTTACAATCAGATTTCATATTGTTCAAACACACATGTTCTACAATCAATTTGTACAATAGTGGTCCTGAGGTGATGTACATTCTCAGCATATGAAGATAACAGGATTAAGAGATTAAAGTAAAGACAGGCATAAGATATTTTAAGAGTATTATTAGGGAAGTGACAAATGTCCATGAAATCTTCACAATTTTTGTTCAGAGATTGCAGTAAAGACAAGTGTAAGAAATTATAAAAGTATTAATTTGGGGAACTGATAAATGTCCATGAAATCTTCACAATTTATGTTGTTCTGCCTCGGTTCCGGCTGTTCCCTCCATGCAGGGTCCCTGACTCTCTGCAACAAAGACCCATGACTTCTGACCCATAGGGACTGATTTTTTAGGCAGGTGTTCTGAGCTGTGTGTTTTAATCATGCATAAGTACCTGTACAAAGAATCATTTTTGCTTTCTTGATGGCATGAAGATTCTAGTTCACGTATTAAACTCTGGATTGATTGTACTAAACCTTATTAAGTGACAGACAAAATATTTGCAGAGGGGCAGGTTTTTCTTCCATGTATTACTTTGACATTACTTTGTTCCCAGAATGTTGTACCTTGCTTACAAAGACATATTCAATGATATTAAGAAAAATAGGAGAAATCAAAAGCCATGAATGAAGTGAAGACAAAGGGTATAAAGAAAGATAAAAGTGAGGTCGGGCGTGGTGCTCACATCTATGATCCCAGCACTTTGGGAAGCTGAAGTGGGAGGATCGCTTCAGGTCAGAAGTTCGAGACCAGCCTGGTCAACATGACCAAACCCCTTCTCTACTAAAAATACAAAAATTATCTGGGGGTAGTGGCACACACCTGTAATCCCAGCTGCTTGGGAGGCTGAGGCAGGAGAATCACTGGAACCCGGGAGGTGGAGGTTGCAGTGAGTCGAGATCATGCTACTGCATTTCAGCCTGAGCAACAGAGCCAGATTCAGTCTCGGAAGGAAGGAAGGAAGGAAGGGAGGGAGGGAGAGAGGGAGGGAGGGAAAGAAAGGAAGGAAGGAAGGAAGGAAGGAGAAAAGAAAGAAAGAAAGAAAGAAAGAAAGAAAGAAAGAAAGAAAGAAAGAAAGAAAGAAAGAGAAAGCAGGAAAGAAAAGAAAGAAGGAAAGAAAAGAAAGAAGGAAAGAAAAAGAAGGAAAGAAGGAAAGAAAGGAAGGAAGGAAGGAAAGAAATAAAGAGAAAGAAAGGAAGAAAGGAAGGAAGGAAGGAAGGAAGGACGGACAGAAGTGAAACCAAGGATGGGAGGTTAGTCCATAAAAGCCTGCTGTGAGGCTCTGGTAGTTTTGAGTGAGAGACATAAAATATGCTTATAAAATTTCTAGCAATCAACATATGGAAGAAAACATAATGAGATGTGTAATTCATACTGAGATAAAAATGGGTCAGTTGGAACATAATACCAGGAAAGTTTTTAGGTTCTGTTTCTTGCTCTGCCTACTCATTGCACAGGTATGCAGTTGGTGAAAAATTGTCAGTCTCTATACCTCTGCTACACGGAATTTTCTCGATGTACGTTTTATCTCAGTAAGTTTAAAGTCAATGAAAAAGATTCAAGTTGAGTAGACGTCAGAAAATAAGAAAAGGAGATATTCAATAAAATACATTTATTCAGACATTAGGAAGAGAAAAAAATCAGTGGCTTCAGTTTCTTTTTTCCAACAAATTCTTTTGAGGAAACGCTATGCAACAGGGAGAATTGCTCACATCCTATTCACCTTTCACCCCTGCCTGCTTAAAATAAATACAATGCATTTCATGGGGATGTTTCTTTACCTTTCTCAGTGGAGGCCTATGGCATCATGACAAAGCCATATTTGCTAAGATTCCAAGAGTGTGGCCCCTGATGTGGCTCTGAGTTCTTTCACAAGACAGGCTGCCTTGCTCCTGGGCTGCAGTAGAGCCTCCTCCTCCCTTCCGACTTGTATACTTATTTCACCACTGTCTATGTTTCCTACAGTGGACGGAGCTGGGACTCCCAGTGTGAATCCCAAGGCCTGTCCTGGCCACTTGCTGACATCTTTCCCTACCACTGACCCTTATGTGACCATGTGCTGGTCACAATAACTGAGCAAGGGGCTCATCATCACCTTTTCTTTGCCTCTTGTGCACCTGCTGTTTCCTCCGCCTGTGGTGGTCTCTCCTCAGGTCTCCACTGCTCTGCCTCCTTCTCAGCATGTAGGTACCAGCACCAAGATCCTCTCTCCAAAAGCTTTCCTGGATGATACCCCTCCTCCTCACTTCTCCAATCTACAGTAATTCAAGTTATTTTTTCTCATAACATTTGTTAATATTTGAAACTATATATATAGAAAATTTCAAATATTTCCAATATATAAAATTTCAAATATTAACAAATTTATGAGAAAATTAACTTGAATTAAGGTAGATTGAATATATAACACTTATTACCTATTTAATGTTTATCTTTCCCAAAGAGAATATATGTCTTTTAAACAGAAATATAGCCTATCAGAATTCTGGAACAGTACCCTGCATATGGTAGAGACAAATATTTGTTGAATAAAGAGGAATTGAAGGCAGACTGAAGTGGCTCACACCCGTAATCCCAACACTTTTTGCAGCTGAGGCAGGAAGATCATTTAAGTTCAGGAGTTTGAGACCAGCCTGGGATACATGGCAAACCCCTGTCCTACAAAAAATACAAAAATTAGATGGGCAGGGTGGGGTGTGCCTGTAGTCCTAGCTATTCAGGAGGCTGAAGTGAGAGGATTACTTGAACCTGGGAAGTAGAGGTTGCAGTGAGGCACAATGGCACCACTGCACTCTAGCCTGGGCAGCACAGCAAGACCCTGTCTAAAAAAAAAGAAAACAAAAACAAGAATAATTGAATGAATGGCGAATAAATGCAGTGCATAGATTGATAGATTAAACACATATCTTTCTCATAATTTTCCTTAAATATTGTTAGTCTCAAATAAATTTTTGACAAATATGAAACGGGGCATTGATTCTGTAAAAAGTAAAGTAGAGGTACCTCTTCAAAGTCTTTCCTCCCCATCTAATTAGGAATAAATAGTAACTTCTCTTAGAAGCAAGATTTATTCAAAGACCTGTGCTAACATTCTTAAATATCTCCTAGCCATAATAAAGAAATCAATGTACTTTATGTTCTTAGCTCCTGCAATTTAGCCTAAATATTTGCCCTGGTATGCTTATACTGGTCCAAGCAAGCATTAGGTCATAGCCTGTTCCTCTTCCTTATTTGAAGGTATATTTACCTTTCTCAGCATTCCACAAGTTACTTCCTCCTTCTTTGTTCTTCTCTGCCCTTGCCTCTTTTAAAAAGTTCTAAGTTGCTAGCCAATCAGGACAAATACAGAATGTGAGGTCCCAGCCAATACAAACCAGACACAGCAGTATGGTGGACATGTCAAGATATAAATGACTCTCTCCTTTGTTTCGTGTACTCTTGTGGCAAAACTGCTAGCGAGTGTAACCTTTCTGCAGAAAGTATAAAAATGGCCTTGAATTAAATTTATGTTCAAGTACTATTTCTTTATGGCACCAGAGAACAAGCATTTCAAACAATTCCAAGGTTAATCTCTTTAGTAAATGCCTGGTGTGTACCTATTCTTGGCTGCTGGATATGTAAAACACCCTAAATTTCTTCAATGCACCAGCTAGTAATTCCTTGGTATTATCTGCAAGCCATTATTCAATAAATAAAAGCTCACTGCAGCCAATCATGGAGTGTTTCTAGAATTTGCTGGTTAAAATGAGCTTGACTGAAAGTCCCCTGCATATTATCTGTTTTCACACTGATAGAAAGAACTACCTGAGACTGGGTAATTTATACAGAAAAAAGAAGTTTGATTGACTCACAGTTCTGCATGGCTGCGGAGGTCTCAGGAAACTTACAATCATGGCAGAATGCGAAGGGGAGGCAAGGACCTTCACATAACGGCAGGAGAGGGCGTGGGGGGAGCTTTTAACTGACATTTTTAAGCCAACAGCTTTCGTGAGAACTCACTCACTGTCACAAGAACAGCATGGAGGAAACCGCCCACATGTGGCGATTACAATTCTACATGAGATTTGGCTGGGGACACAGTGCCAAACCATATCACCCTGCATAATTCTGTATCAGCCCTCTAGATTTCTGCTTGAGAGCTTATAGTTGAACTCATGCTTGTGCTTTTCTGCCTTGAGCTGCTTAAAAAACGTCTGCTCATCTGTGTTTTCTCTTCCCACCGAGGGTTTTCTGCAAATGAATTTGGTAAATGTGTAGAGTTTATATTTTACTTTAGATTACTCCAAGTATATTCTCCTAATTTGAAGACAATCCCTCGAACTGTTTTTCTAAGATGCAGTAACATAACAGAGGCATAAATGGAATTGTTCTTAAGCATACCAGAGCCGTACTAGCAGGAAACAAGGACATACCTGGAATTCAGAACTCCTAGGATGCCTGGTCCTCTTTTGTGAAGTGGTGACCGTTGCATTATCTCCTTGAGAGTGCTGGAAGTAGCTTTAAGGAACCAGCTAGGGCTTAGTGAATCATACTGATGACACTGGGTGTGGCGTGGTAGCTGGGTGTCAGGAAAGCTGTCCAGAGCCAATGCAGTGACCAGAATCCTCTCACAACAGCAACCTAGGCTGGGCACGGTGGCTCATGCCTATAATCCCAGCACTTTGGGAGGCCAGGGCAGGTGGATCACTTGAGGTCAAGAGTTCAAGACCAGCCTGATCAACATGGGGTACCCCGTCTCTACTAAAAATACAGAAATTACAAATACAAGCCAGGCGTAGTGACTCATGCCTGTAGTGTTAGCTACTTGGGAGGCTGAAGCAGGAGAATCGCTTGAACCCGGGAGGTGGAGGTTGCAGTGAGCCAAGATCACACGACTGTACTCCAGCCTGGGCAACAGAGTGAGACTCTGTCTTAAAAAAAAAAAATCAACTTAAAAGGATGCTATTTGTAAGCATGCATGATGTACCTAATACATTTGAACAAGAACAGAAGAGTTTGAGATGTGGTGTCAGAGATTTACGCTGAGGGCTGAGCAATCAATTTAATTTTTGCAACTGCTGCTAATATAGAGACCATCTTTTCCTCCCACCTGGTATAGTTCTGGAAAATGTGAGTGGAAAGGATGTATGTAAATTGTTGTTCTTTGCAAGCAATCCCAAGCCTCTTGAAGAAATGTCTTCTCTGTCCGTATCTCCTTGGCACCTATCCTTTCCTTTTCTCTATCCCAGCACGCATCACCTCATTGGAGTCTTGGTTGACTTTTTCATATCACTCACTCCATTATGACTCTTTGAACGTGTGGTGAATAACATTTTATCTCCACAATCTTCCACATGGCCAGAATCAGAGTAGGTAGTCATTAAATCCTCATTGAATGAAGACCTATGTTATTTCCTAGAATGCTTTGAGACAATGTGTCTAGGAGTTGAATGCTACATTTATAATTTATGGACTAAATGGGTATGGTTGAAGGGAAAGTTAGTTATAAAAAATTTGAGGAGTAAGCAGAGCCAAATTCTTATGAATATATGTGATGGTATTTTTTATTTTTGTGTGGCACAACAAAGCTATAATCACTTACCTTACAGTTTAGGAAAACCCAATTTGATGGAAATTCTAAACTTTAGCATTACCGTATGTTAAATCAACACATAAAATACCTAGCTGTTAATATCCAACTTTGCTTTGTGAATCCATAGAGTTACCTTTGTGTTACTCTACTGCATGAATGCATTTGAAAATAATACAATAACCATTTAAGGAAGATTAAGCCGAAGGGTTATTGTAATCTGAATACATGAGTGAGTAGCTCTTTAAAATAAATATCCATTAAATAACAAGAGTATGTATATGAATCTCATCAAAGTGCTTTAAGGCAACCACAGTTAATGAGTTGATCATTATTACTCTTAAAAAATCATAGCTATCCAGGGAAGTGACTATTTCTTTGAGTGGAGCTATTACAATCTATACACTCAGGAAACAGATAAGTATTTTGTGAGGTTTCCTTTTAAGTTATGACTTTTTAAACTAAGAACTCAAGATCACTAAGATAAAAATTAGTAGCCGTGTTTTTAGATGTTCTATAGCTGTGTGGCCTCTCTAGACCTCTGAGTCCATTTCTAGATTGAAGTTAATACTGCCTATACATCCTTTGTCAAATGAATGTGATGTTTTTAAAAGTGTTTTATAGGTTATGAAATACTGCAAGAGCTTTGATATCATCTTTCTCATTATTACCATAATGAAGACACTAGCACAACTTTAGATAATGCACTTAGCCTAGAGCGCAATTGAGGATATTGCAGCTATCTTGGAGACAATCCTGAGAAGTTGGAACACCATTCTTGCTGATTCTACCAGAGGAACTAGGAGTCCGGGGAGAAAGTGGGGAATAACATTATTGTTATTCCCATGTGGGTGCACATCTGTCTGACTTTACCTGCAGAAGAAATAGTCCTGGCTCCTTGTTTTGTGATGCACATAGGATACTTTACTGGATATTTCTTCAGGATCCACATACAGCCCTTGACAGCACTAGTTGTAAGGTTGCTTCTTCAGTTTTAGTTGATTGCCACTTTTGCACAACAGCAGAGGTCTATGGGACTGAAGAATGCAACTTGACACAATTTGATTGGACACACATTTTTCCCAGAGCCAGAGTTCAGCCTGTCATTGCTATGTCATGAAACTTCTCCTCTGTCTCCATCCTAACCCTTCCCATGCCCCACTCACAGGCACACTGGGCTTCAGTCACACCAAATTTCTGCCATTCCCACATCACAACAGGCTTGCTCAGATCACTTGCGCGTTCATTTATGTTAGTCTCTCTGCCTAGAACTTCCTTCCTTCTCTTTTCCACCTAGAAAATGTGCATTTCTTCCTTAAGCTAAGCATAAATGACAGCTGGTTCTTCCCAAGAGTCCCAAGTACAGTTAGTGACTCTCCTTTTCATGCTCCCGCAGTACTGACCGGTGATGGCATTTATCCTGCCTTTATGAATTCTTCTAGAATGGAAGGTGGACTTAGGTCTTATTTTTCTCAGTGGTGCAGACACAGCACCTAATAGTGGTCGAAGTGATACATCTATGGCTTCATCTGACATTCCGTGCTCTTAAAAGAGTATAGTGCCAGGAGGTTTCAGAGCCTCTGGCTATTGGAGGAGGCCTTCTCACTTTGGCCCACTTGGAGAAGGGCTCAACTCTCAGAGAGACTGGGCAGCCTTTATCAACCTCTCTTTAAGACAAGAGGAGATGGGGAGGGACAATGCTCCCTTCATAAACAAGCAAAGGCTGTCGGACCCTGCACTAGAAAACCTTGTGCTATAATTAAAAAATGTCTCTGTTTTCCTGTTGTTAAAAAAATACAGTCTTTTTTGACACAAATCATTAATCTTCACCTCTTCTTCTTGCTGTCATCTACCAAACTCCCCCACATTCCTGGTCATCCCCTCTCCAGGGCTTTTGCTTCCCTCTCCACCATGTCTACAAGTATCTTTCCAGGTGACTTGAGTATGAAATAAATTATCTATTTGACTCTCACTCTTTGACAACCTCCTCCCCAGTGATCTTTCATCCACACCCAACTCAGCCACTCACTGTCATGGGCATGCCTGAACTTTCTCAAAAGACTTCCAAGATGACGATTGCCCATTTCCTTTTCTTTCTTTATCATTTTTTTTTTTTTTTTTTAATAAGACAGGGCCTCACTATGTTGTCCCGGCTGACCTTAAACTCCTGGGCTTGAGTGATCTTCCCGCCTCTGGAGCAGCTGTTACTGGGCCACCAGCATGCCTGGCTTCAACCTTTTATTTTTATTCTCTCCATTCTCCTTGCTTCTGTTCTCACACGGTCTGATTTAGACCCCACCGTCCTGTTATCTATGGCTCTCATAAAGCACCCTCGCCCCTGTGCCCTTCTCTCCACTCTCCCTCTCAATGAGAAAATGCTTAGCCTGCCAACTCTCAGCCAACCCCATGCAGCTTCTCTGTAACTACATGTTGCTAGATACATTTACACGGCTGAGATGTCTAAATATGTCTTCCAGTGTATGTCCAAAAGCATTGGCAGACACTTAGATGAACCCAACATTCCATTCTCAGAGTTGGCTATTTCATGTCGTCTCTCTCTTTCAACTTCTGGCACTTTTCTGGCCTCAACTCTCAGCTTATGACCTCACCTCATACCTGAAAAAAGATGAACTAATGTCTTGAGATGTATGTGTACTTACTACAAGTTTCTATTCAAAGACAAGAATGTTCTGGCTTTACCTAAAGCCCATTTTTCCTCATGTGCTGTATCTCATTCTCTGCAGGGTACGCAGGAACTTCTTCTAGCAGTATCTTTCACCTCCACTTCATCTCAGTGTCTCACTCTTTGTTAGACTTTGTCCACTAGCTTTCCTGGCCTTATGCATGTGTGAATATTACCCATACAAAACATCAAACCTCATTTGACCCCACATCTCTCTCAAACACTGCCTGCACTTTCTTTCTCCCTTTTACAACATGTTCCTTGCTATTTCCATTTGTTTACATTGTATGTTTTTCTTAACCTACTTCATTTTGATCTTTGTTGCCACCAATATAATGATTTTTTTTATCAGTTACCAATGACTTTCATATTCTCAAATTTACTAGTTAATTATCTGTTCCTTATCTTACCCAACTATTCAGTAGCATTAGCAAGTGACTCTCTCTCAGACACTGCAGTCTCTGGGGGTCACAAAACCTTCCTGCGTCAGTCCTTTTCTTCTCATCCTCCTTTGCTAATTCCTCACGTCTGTCAGAACTCCAAATATGTCAGTGTCTTGTATTTATCTCCCTTTGTGCCGTCTCTTTGCCATCTCCACTGTCTCCTTAGGTAATCTCATCTATTCCCCATAGTCCTGTGCTCAGTGCATATTCTGAGGTCTCCCAAATTTATAGGTCCAGCTTTGGCCACTTCTATTAGCCCTGCCCTCAGATATCTGCTCTGGGGTCATCGGTTCCATGTTTTTGTTTATCAGATGACTCTTGGACCCACACTCTATACGATATCCACAACAGTCATTTAAGTCAAAAATGTCACAAGGTTCTCCTGCTGTAAGTCTTCCAGTGGTTTAGGATTATAATTAAATCTTCCTCACAACTTTCTAACCTTTCGTGAATTTGCCACTGCCAACATCTCTCACTCTTATTTGCCATAGTTTAGCTATATTGGACTTCTTCATTTCAGTTTCAAAACATATCATCTTCCTCCCACCTCTGTTTTTTGTTTGTTTGTTTCACTTTGGATAAACTACACTCAGAATACATGTTTCCTAAATACCCACAGGACTAAGTCTACCTTGTTTTTGTAGATTTCAGTTCAATCATTACCTTCTCAAAGAGGTTAGCCTTGACATTAGACACCATCTACATATCAATTTACTTTCAAACCTATTATGTATTCTATTTTCTCTATAGTATTCAGTGTGATGTTAAATTATTTCTTTATTCATATAGGTACATATTGCCATTTTTCCTTTGACTGGAACACAAACTCCACGAGAGCAGGTGCATTTTCATCTTCAGCCTTCAAGCCCTAGGATAGTGCCAGGCCTGGGAATGACATTCAATGAACATTTACTGAATAAACAAGTGAGAACATGGCTTGGCATATCAAATCAATTTTTGTCTCTAAGTATTTATTGAATAAGTTAGGGGCCCAGGCCTGTACTTGGATCTGGGAACCCAGATGAAAACTCATGGTCCTTTCCTTCAAAGGGTCTAATCTGGAGAAGAGTTCTGACGAAACAATGGTGAGGTTGCTCTGGGAAAAATGGACCTAACTGCCTGAGAAGAGCAGGGACACGTTCAGCTAGGACTTGAAGGAGGAATGCCATCTAACCGCCAAGGGGATGGAGTAGGAGGTACGTGTCCTGGGCACAGACAAGGAAGCAAGCTGAGTGTGCAGTTTCCCCACATGCTCTCGTGTCCCTGGCATGCAGCTTCCATCTACAGTTCTAGAAGGAGACTGCCAACAAGTGAGGCTTCCGGGGGATTTCTCAGTCTGTGAAACACTTTTACTACTGTGTCCTCCTCTAATCGTTTTGAATAAAATATGCACATTTATTGTATATATTATAGGTACGTAAATTTATGGCCAGGTGCCGTGGCTTACGCCTGTAATCCCAGCACTTTGGGAGGCTGAGGCAGGTCGATCACGAGGTCAGGAGTTCGAGACCAGCCTGGCCAACATGGCAAAACCCCATCTCTACTAAAAACACTAAAATTAGCCAGGCGTGATGGTGCATGCCTGTAATCCCAGCTACTCGGGAGGCTGAGGCAGGAGAATTGCTTGAACCCGGGAGGCAGAGGTTGCAGTGAGCTGAAATTGTGCCACTGCACTCCAGCCTGGGTGACAGAACAAGACTCTGTCTCAAACAAAATAAAAATAAAAATAAAAATAAAAAAATACACAAATTTGTGTATATGAACTTTTATATAAAATATATTTTACATATATTAAATATATAATACGAAATTTTCAGATAGAGTGCTTCTGTAATGAATTAGATAGTCATTTATTTTTAAAACTGTATTTAAACTTGGCCTCCTAGAAATCCACTGAAAATAAGAAGCAGGCGCCAAGTCATTTTCGAGGCCTTTACAGTTCACAGAAGCCCTGCGGTGTGGGGAGAAGCCTGGCTGCTGGATCCCCTCCCACCACATGGTCGTGGCCCTGCTCTGCAACCAGAGGTTGCCCAGGGCCCAAAAGGGCCGGTCTGGGGTTCAGAATTTTTTTGAAGAGAAAAAAGTTCAAGGAGAAGGACAAGATGAATGATAAGGCACTCACCTTTTTATAGAAAAGCCATCCGGAGAAACTCATGTCAGCACTAGGCATTGAAGCCGAAAATGATATTCAGTCATAAACCTGGGAACTGAACCCAGCCCCCTCCACGCAAAGCATGCATGCACAAAGAAACTCTATTCTTTGATGGATTCTTCTGCAGGGTCACCTTCATTCTGACCATTGACTTTCCCAAGACTCTGTCTCTGTAACCAGAGCTGGCTCAATTATGTCCCATCAAAAAGAACAGATAGCAGGAAGGCCAGGTTCAGGCAGGGAGCTATAATTTTAGCAGCACTTCCTGTTATGAGTCTGACTTCTGATCCCTTGTGCTCGCTCAGGTCAGGGAATTGCAGCAAATGGCATGCATGAGTCACTCTGTCTCGTGGGTCAAGCGCAGGCTGTAGGCAGACGTCTGAAGGACTTTTCCCTTTTTAGCTCCAGGAATTACGCGTCCAGTCCACTTTGCTCGCAAAGCATGTAGCTTGGGCAGGATTTGTCAGCAATTCATGTGTATTCGAACTGATGTTTGTAGAGCGACACAATAATGTCCTGTCGCATTTTGTGTCTAATCAGAGCAGAATCGTTCTCAGGTGCTACTGACCTAAAGAAAACATTTTGTTCAAACCTCTCATCTGGAACAAGAGGAAGGCCTGGGAAGAGTAAGAAAGTTTCCTAAATCAAATTACTAATTAATGACAGAGCCGAGACCAGAACCCAGTGGGTATGACTTTCAAAACAGGCATATTATCTGTGTGTCTGCTAGGTCTGCTAGACTTCTACAGGTTGCCTCATCCATCAGACAACACTCAAACTTGGATGTGCCGTGAATCACAAGAAAATGGGGGTGGGGAAACACTTTTGTAAGGAATTCTGTAATAGAATTGCAGTATGTTAGGTACTGGAGGCCCACGATTTAGCATTACAAGTGGAATTTATTTTCCTTGTTTGTAAAATACAAGGTAGTAGCTTCAGTGGTGGTTCCCAAACAATGCCATATCTTTCCAAATTGCCAGAGACTGTTTTAAAACTTCACATTTCTATGTCCCATCCGAGAACTCCTAAACAGCAACTGCAGAGTTAAGAAGATAAATTTCTCTTGTAGGATCCTTCACAATTCTAATGAATACCCAGGTCAGAGAACAATTTTATTAGATTACTCCAGATTCCTTATTCAATATTAATATTCTGTGATATTAATCAGTATTTTCCAAAATTTGCTCCTACGGAGAATCATTTTGTTGTCAAGATTAAGAAGCAAAATGAAAGACTGAGAACCCTTCAAGAAGTCTTCAGTTAACTGAAATTTTTGGTCAATATTTTCTCAATGTGTTGAGATAAAGAACAATTTTTTTTTTTTTTTTTTAGACAGAGTCTCGCTCTGTTGCCCAGGCTGGAGTGCTGCGGTATGATCTCAGCTCACTGCAACCTCTGTCTCCCAGGTTCAAGCGATTCTTCTGCCTCAGCCTCCCCAGTAGCTGGGACAACAGGCATGTGCGACCACACCCAGCTACTTTTTATAGTTTTAGTAGAGATGGGGTTTCATCATGTTGACCAGGCTGGTCTTGAACTCCTGACCTCAGGTGATCTGCCACCTCGGCCTCCCAAAGTGCTGGGATTACAGGCGTGAGCCATCGTGCCTGGCCAAGAACAATTTTTTTTTAAAAGCAACAACTACTCAACTACTAGCACTTTAGAAACTAATGTTCCCCAGAAGGTGTTTTTAAAATAATCTAAATCATTAAAACAAGAAGTCTACATACAAATATAGAAACTTTCTAATTTTAAAAAATAAACATGGTCACTCTCTTAAAAACAGATAACTAAAACGGACTTACAAAACTATTCACTTCATCACTGAAAGACACATTTTCTCTTAAGTGCTGAGTGCTCAGAATTAACACCAGATTTCTGAGGTGTTGGACTCCTGTAATGTAAATTTGCGCTATCTCCACCCGGAAAGGTGCTTCTCTTAGACCTTGTTTTTCTGGTAAAGGTGAAGAATAATGAGCTCTCTACTGTCTTTGACTAGTCAGGTGTTTACAAATGAGCAATCTCTAGATATACCTTCGTTTTGGAGTTTGCTTTCTTTCTGCAGTTCACCTCGTTGGGTTTTAAATGTTTCCTCTGACTCCAGATGAAAAACTAGCTTGAAATAAATACCCCACGCGGCCACAAAGCCCTTCTGTACAGAAGTGTGTCCGCTGCCGATGGGTTTGGAATGAGAGTCAGGCTTGTGCAGAGGCATCCGGGGTCAGGTGCAGAATGACCCGCTCCTCTGGTTTCACTTAAACTCACATTTTCTCCATGGAGATAACACACACCTCCAGATCTGGTTACTTGCTTCATGAGGGGATCTCATTTGTCCTAATGTAATTTTTAGCCTTGGAAAATGTCTTAAACTTAACTTTGTCCCCTTTATTTTAATAATACATATTTTTTAAAGAGTTCTTTAACAAAAGGAGATGAGTGCACAGAAACCAGGTAAAAAGTGAAAGTGCCAAATAATCGTATTCCTGATGGTTTAATCAAAAGGACTGCTCTTTTTAAAAAAGCAGGTTGAGGACGGCCATTCTGTCCTCGGCATTTACAGCTGCAGGTGCCCACAAAGCCAGGGACTGCTCACAGTCTCTTCATCTGACATGGAATTCCTGGCTCCTCTACTGTTGTCTGCATCTGTTGTTGCTAAAGCATTCATGGCAAAACACAAAAATAACTGAGCCTCTTGCTTTCTTCCTTCCTCCCTCCCTGCCACCCTCCATCACTCCTTCTTTCTTTCCTTCCTTCCTTCTTCTCTCCTTTTCTTTCTCTTCTTTCCTTCTTTTCTTCCCCTTCCTTCCTCTCTCCTTCCTTCCTTCCTTCTTCCTTCTTCTCTCCTTTTCTTTCTCTTCCTTCCTTCTTTTCTTCCCCTTTCTTCCTCTCTCTTCCTTCCTTCCTCTTTCTTTCCTTCCCTCCATTCTTCTTTCTCTCACCTCCCTTCTTTCCTCCTTCCTGTCCATCTCTCCTCCCCTCTATCTATGCTTCCTTTCATCTTTCATCACTCTCCTCCCTCCCTTTCTTTCCTGCATTTTTCTTTCTTCTCTGCTTCCTTCCTTTTTTCTTTCATTTCTACCCCTCCCACCCTTCTCTTCTCCTTTCTTTCCCTTCCTTCCTTCCTTCCTTCCTTCCTTCCTTCCTTCCTTCCTTCCTTCCTTCCTTTCTTTCTTTCTTTCTCTTTCTTTCTTTCTTTCTTTCTTTCTTTCTTTCTTTCTTTCTTTCTTTCTTTCTTTCTTTCTTTCTTTCTTTCTTTCTTTCTTTCTTTCTTTCTTTCTTTCTTTCTTTCTTTCTTTCTTTCTCCCCTCTCTCTTCATCTCTCTTCCTCTCTTCCATCCTCCTCCCTTCTTCTCTTCCTTTCTTCTTTCCTTTCTTTCTTCTTCCTTCTTTCACGCTAATTATATTCCTGCAGATTTGATCAAAATAATTGGTCTTTTTGAAAAACAGGTTGGGCCGGGCACGGTGGCTCATGCCTGTAATCCCAGCACTTTGGGAGGTCGAGGCGGGCAGGTCACCTAAGGTCGGGAGTTTGAGACCAGCCTGACTAACATGGAGAAACTCCCTCTCTACCAAAAATACAAAATTGTCTGGGCGTAGTGGCGCATGCCTGTAATTCCAGCTACTCGGGAGGCTGAGGCAGGAGAATAACTTGAAACCGGGAGGTGGAGGTTGCGGTGAGCCGAGATGCTGCCACTGCACTCCAACCTGGGCAACAAGAGCGAAACCCCATCTCAAAAAAAAAAAAAAAAAAAGAAAAGAAAAACAGGTTCAGTACTGTCACTGGCCAGCCCATACATCATAAAAAGTGCTCATTCTAATGACCTTAATAGAATGTGTGCAGTTACATGTAACATTTATAAATAGGTAGAGACATGTTTACTAATAGACAATGAATCTTAAGAATGTTTCATATGTGTTCAAAACACATTTAACCACTTTACTTACACTGATTAACACAGGGAAACATCAGGAAAATAGGAACAAAATCAGTTTAAACAGCATGGCTTTAATTTTCTTTGGCTCCTCCATTATTTATATTGTGCTGTCTCTTCAATCTGATTAAGGCTCTTTTTTGAGGACTGATAACTTTCCTAGAGTCCCTTTTATTCCTTAAAAGAAAGACAATATTTTCTTGACAATATTGAAGTTCTTTAGACATTTTTTGTTTCATGTTCTTAGCTTTCACTGTAGCATTTAGACTCATTTCTTGAGGTTCTGCTTGTTTGTTTTTGTTTCGAATTAAGTGGATTTTCTGGTTCAGAGTTTTAGACAATGCCAAAAAATGTAATTAAAATCACACTGG
The DNA here is from genome assembly GCF_037993035.2 of Macaca fascicularis. Lineage (NCBI taxonomy): Eukaryota > Metazoa > Chordata > Mammalia > Primates > Cercopithecidae > Macaca > Macaca fascicularis. The sequence continues at coordinate 115,929,325 of NC_088387.1, forward strand.
TCACAGAGGAGACTTTTGGCAAAAGTATATATCATTCCCTTCCTGAAAAAAAAGGACGTTGGCCAACCTAATTCTTATCTAATTGTTTAGAAGGCGCAGGAGCTGCAAACTCTCCACACAACTTGTCTCGCTGCCAGCCCCCCGGGTTTCAGAGGCCTCTTCTTCAAAGTTCAAAGACCAACTTCACATCTTCTGTGAAGCTTATTTTGAATCTGCCCAAGGGAAGCACTTTGAGGTTAATCCCATGGCCTAACTCCAAATGAGGGGCAAATGCATGGCTTTTCTGAAAGACTCACTCAAATCAGAATCTCAGGGCGCTCCCAAGAGTAGCCTTTGACACAGAGAGGTGGCCGGCTCAAGTCAGTTAAAAGGAGCCAGAGGATGATAGACATTTACATTTGGTGACGGAGATGGACCATTTAGACCAGAAAATAGAAGGAGATGGCTTAGTCTGTTTTCCTTTCAAAGATCCCATCATAGAGGTTGCTGCAGAGTCATAGTGAGTTTATTCTGCTTAAGGATATGATGACTAAAGCATGACCCTTGGCAAATTTCCATCTTAATGCACTCATAAAGCAGCTGGAAACTTCACTGAAATAATCAGAAAAAGCTCATTGGGAAATGTTTGGTTGCCCTTTTAAAGAATTTCTACAAACATAGATAAAGGCAGATTGATAAATTCATACAAATATATGTGAGGATGGAAGAAAGGCTTCTGATAAAGTAACCATAGTTTGTGTTTAAAAAAAGTTTATAATAAATTAACTCTTGGGAAGAGAGGAAGAAGGAAGGAAGGAGGGAAGGAAGGAGGGAGGGAGGGAAGGAAGGGAAAGAGGGAGGGAGGGAGGGAGGAAGGAAGGAAGGAAGGAAGGAAGGGGGGGAGAGAGGGAGGGAAAGAAGGGAGAGAGGGAGAGACAGAGGAAGGAAGGAAGGAAGGAAGGAAATAAGGAGGGAAATAAAGGATGGAGAGGTAGGGAGGGAGGAAAGAAAGACAAAAACAAACGGGGAGGAGGGAGGAAGACGGTAGGGGGTAAATGTAAAATCTGTGAAGATGCGCCGGCAGAGGACTGAGGACGCCTTCCTCCCTGCCTGCCTGGATCATGCCTCACTTACTGGTGAACCTGAAATAGTTACTTTTCCTCTCTAAATCTCAATTCCTTTATCGCACAAATTGCAGAACTGGAGTAAATAATTTTTAATGTTTATTCTTCTCTAAAATTTGGGTGAGTATATGTGTATATGTTGTAAATTGCCCTTAAAACCTGATAGATAGCAGAAAAAACCTTTCTGAAAGTGGTGCGATTATCAGGCTTTTGTCCCACAAAACAAATAAACAAACAAATAGTGACAACTTATTACATTTTTATTTTTGCATTTGCAATTTTGCATTTGGAACTTAATCTATAAATGTACATTATTTCTTGGAGTTTCCTTCTCCCTTGGATGGCCCTTGAAAACAAACTATTGATATAGAAGTAGAGGTAATTTCCTTTACTCAAATTTTAATTTCTTGAAATCATTTCTAGTTTCTTGGAATATGCTGAAATTTCCACATAAATGATATTATTTGTCTGACAGACGTAAAAACCTCCTGAGTAAATACCTTAATACCTTCTAGAAATTTTAGTGTTTTTAAATGTTCATGTTATAGCATTGATTTTCTTTTTTCTTTTCTTTCTTTTTTATTTTTTTGAGATGGAGTTTAACTCTTGTTGCCCAGTCTGGAGTACAGTGGGGCAATCTCGGCTCCCTGCATCCTCCGCTTCCTGGGTTCAAGCAGTTCTCCTGCCTCAGCCTCCCAAGTAGCTGAGATTACAGGCATGTGCCACCATGCCTGGCTAATTTTTGTATTTGTAGTAGACACAGGGTTTTGTCATTTTGGTCAGGCTGGTCTTGAACTCCTGACCTCAGGTGATCCACGCGCCTTGCCTCCCAAAGTGCTGGGATTACAGGCGTGAGCCACTGTGCCAAGCCGCAGCATCGATTTTCTTCCTTCTGTACCTATGTGGAGTTAATACAGATAAATAGTCACAAAGAAAAGAGAAATTAGCAAATTTATTGATTAGGGGTCTGACGTATTTGTTAGCTTCAGATAGTCTTTATGTCTATATGGCAATGCAATTTTGTACAAATATAGGACAAGCCTTGGTCCTTGGTTGTTTACACTCACTGTGAGGTGGGATAAAGGCAGTGCTGTCAGATCAAGCTCCTCTTATGTTCACAATCCCCCAGCACCTCCTCACTTTGGCACACAGGTTGCTCGCAATCTAGCGTCTGTTCTCCTGTCTAGTTTCCTCTGCCAGCACTCCCTTCTCTCTCTCTTCCACAACCCACGCATGTGTGTGCATGCAGACACACACATACCCTCCCTTTTCCCCAAGTAAATTGCATCCTATGGTTTCTTTGACCGTGGTGTTCGCTTTGACTGGGATGCTCTATGCCATCCTCTTTAAGTGGCTGAACTTTATACGTTAAGAATCAGCTTGAATCTCATCTTTCAGGAAGTCTCCCCTACTGTCTTGTCCTTCTTCTATGTTTCTTCAGCACTTCATTGCATCATTTATGCATTAAGTTGCATTATTGGTTTACCAGTCTAAATACAGTAGGGAGCTCCTAAAAGACAAGAATTGCTGCTTCTTTTAGTATCCCCAGCCCTGAGCCCTGAGCAGGTATCCAACCAACATTTATAATTTGGGTACTAAGGAGGGCATTTAGATTAAAAAGCAACAAAAGGCATGCCTAATTTAAACTGATAAAGAAGCAATAAATGGCATTCTAACTAGAGCAATGGTGTGCATTCTGGTTACTGAGTAGTTGAATGGAGGGCTCAATGATTGTCTTCTGAAATTTGATATCTGCATCAGTAACTCTGGGTTACATAAGAATGGAAAACTGCACTCCAGCCCTTCACTTCATTGGGTTTTGTAGGAGAAAGTTACTTTAAACCCTCAGTAGCCAGAAGGGTTAACAATGGCTGCCTTCCTCATGTATTGGCTTATGCATGGGGAGTAACTTATAAGCAGGCTGTAAAGACAGACTAAAATCTTGGGTCACAAGTGTATGGCTGTGTTCAGTAAGGGAGAATTAGAATTGAACATAAATTAACGAGGTTATAACCTAGTAAAAGCTTTCCCACAGTGGAAGCTTTTTGAAATTGAATTTTGCCTTACTATGTGTTTTTGCAAATCAATAAAAATTAATACTAATGCTTAAGGGATGAGTAAGAGGGGAGAAAACCATGCTTTAATTTCCAGACATCATGCAGAGCGTGCAGCTCCTACAGTGAGGAGAATGGCCCTGGCCCTAGTAGATGTTGGAAAGGGACTGCAAAGTCCTGGTTCACACACAGCCCAAACCTGCCATTGTTCAAGGCCTTCCTCTAACAATATCCTATACAAGATCAGTGTCTCTAAAAATGATTTGATTTGGGCCAGAATGAGGCTAAAAGAAAAAGAAAGTTCATTTTAGCCGATTTCTCTTTAATGACTTTGAAAGAGGTTGTTTAAAGTAAATTTTTCAAAAAGAAAGTTAAATGACTTTTTCAAGTGCCATTCAGTGAGAAAACAAATCCACCATGTACTCTCAGATCTGGTGAGAGTGTTTCTGTCTTCACTCTCTGCTGCACGCAGCACAAAGGCAGCTCACCTGAGCATCAGAAAGAAACGAGAAGGGAGAGGCCACCTCTGCTTGCAGGACATGCTACCTTTCCTTCCTGGAGAAAATTGAAAGAGGAGAAATGTGTCACTGCTTTGGTTACGATATCAAATCTGGTGACTCCTCTGTTTTTACTAATGATATTTCCTTTGTCTCACACTCCCTCACCTTTCCCGCTGGGCCTCCAAGTTCCATCTCCAGTGTCCCCACTGAGGCCCCCATGTAGAATCAAGCATGTCACTCTCCCTGCCACAGAGTCCCCAGGACTTTGTTTATAACTGTTTATTCTATGCTCTTCATAACCTTGCCACAGCCTGACATATCAAACAACCTCAGCTTCTTCAGGGTCAATCAATGTCTTTCACATCTCGGGAATAACAAAGCCTAGCGAGACCTAAACAGTAAAGGCATTATAGATGTACACCATGCATTTTTAATGTGTTTATTTGCTTGTTTTGCATTCTGAGTATGTGTGGAATTTTAAGTTAAAATAAGCCAGCAAAGTGTTAACATGGAGTGCAATTGAAGCTGATCAAATACGCAGATATCCATAAGAAAGGATAATAATAAATGAAGATGTTTTCATTGGATGTGTAGTTTCTGTACAGAACTCAACTCTTTGGCTGCTGGATAAATTCTAATCTCTCTGGGAGGATTGTCAAGAAATACTTGCACACTTTAAGCCCAAATGCAAAGTTGAAAATACAGAGAGCTGCAGGTGCCAGTTTTGTTTTGTTTCTACTAAAAATAAATCTTGGCCTTGTGGGTAAAGTCAGAATTGACCTGTAAACAGAAGTAATTGGTGTATCCATGAATAATTTTAATTTTACTATGACTATGTCATACATAAAAAAGTAAATATACAGTTGACCCATAAACAACACATTGGTTGGGGCATTGACCTCCTCCACCATCCTGGCACAGTAGAAAATTTGTTGCATAACTTTTGACTCCCCAAAATCTTAACTACTAATAGCCTACTATTGACCTGAAGTCTTACCAATAACATAAAGAGTGGATTAACTCATATTTTGTATGTTATACGTATTATACACCATATCCTTACCATAAAGCAAGCTAGAGAAAATGTCATTAAGAAAATCACAAGGAAGAGAAAATATATTTACTATTCATCAAGTGAAAGTGGATCATCATAAAGGTCTTGATCCTCAGTGTTTTCCTATGGAATGGGCTGAGGAGGAGGTGGAAGAGAAGGTGTTGGTCTTGCTGTCTCCAGGGTGGCAGAGGTGAAACTAAATCCACATACAAGGGGACCAATGCAGTTCAAATCCACGTTATTCAAGGGTTAACTATATATATACATAAATATATGCACATAGAAATATGCTATTTATATATACAGTCATGCACAACATAATGATATCTTGGTCAATAACAGGCCGTATATACAGTGGTGGTCCCCAAGATTAAAATAGAGTATTTTTACTGTACCTTTTCTATATTTAAATATATCTAGGTACACAAATACTTCCCTATCGTACTCAGTGTAACGACCTGCTGTACAGGTTTGTAATCTGGGAGCAATAGGCTATTTCATACAGCCTAGGTGTGTAGGTAGCCCCTATCATCTAGGTTTGTGAAAGATGCTCTATGATATTGGCACAAGGACAAAGGCACCTAAGGACACATTTCTCAGATAGCATCCCTGTCATTAAGCAACACATGATTGTGTTTAGGTATATTAATGGTTTCAAAATTAAAAATAAAATCAATTGTACCTGCAACTCAAATTTAGAGTATTCACCTTTACCTCTGAAGTGCCCAGTATACTTCTCCTGACTGTGTCTTGTTTCTTCCCAGAAGTAACCAGTAATCTGTATTTTTACGTATCTTCAGTATTTCCATATTGCATGTTTGAAAACATATAAAAGCAGCAGTCTCCATTTAAAACCTATGTAAAATCTGACTGTTGGTGTTCTTCATGACATGAATTTTTCTGTCAAAATTAAAGTTTTGAAAATCATCAGTTTATGTGTATATCTGTAATTGATTCATTTATTTTACCATTTTACAGTGAAATTGTACAGATATACCATAATTCATTACTCCAGTTAGTTCTAATAACATTGGACGGTTTCTAATTTTTTACATAATGTGGGAGTTTATGTTCAGATGCACATGGACAAGGTCTTCTTCAGGGCCTCAGTTTAGAAGTATATTTTCCCATATATTTGATAATGCTTGATTTCATCAAACTTTAACATTTTTACCAGTGCGATAGGTGTAAAATGTCACCTTGTGGTGTTTCTCTCAAATAAATTTTGTTATTATGTGTGTATTAGAAATTAGAAAATATAGAAAAGCATCAATATATTAAGATATCACATTCACAACACCCAGAAAGTAACACTTTTAATATTTCAGTACCCATACTTCTAGATCTTTTTAACCAAAGTGAGATCGTACCCCATGAACTGTTTGTAATCTGTTTTTAAAATTAACAAGTTTGAACTTTTGATGTCAGTATATTTACATCTTTTCTCATTTTCATATTTTTGAATAGGCCTCTGTATTCTTTACAGCTAGTTTGCTTGAATTGTTTTCTGATCCAGGACTATGCAGTGTAATCCATCTTTACATTCTTAACTCTCTTGTATTCTTGTGCAGTCACTTTTTATTATATTTGCTTGCATAAGACATTTATAAGCTATCCCATTTTTGTGGATTTCTCTAATTGCTTCTTCATGGTGTCATTGTGCCTCTATATCTAATACCTGTGAATTAAAGTTATGTGAAAGCTTAATGAATTCAAGTTCAGCATTTGTTTTTTTTGTTTGTTTGTTTGTTTGTTTTGGCTAGCACACACTACAGGTATACTTCATATCACCTGCAGCCAGAGGGAAAGATACTTGGTTGTATCATAATTAATGATGTCAAAACTGATCATTTTATTGAGATGAAAACAATCAGATCATTTAAGTATACAGGCATATCTCAGAGATATTAGGGGTTGGAGTTGGATTTCACTGCCATAATGAAGTGAATACTGCAGTAAAGGGAATCACACAAAATTTTTTGCTGCCCCGTTCATAAAAAAGTTATGTTTACACTATACAACAGTCTATTAAGTGTGTACGAGTATTGCATCTCAGGAAAATTTACATACCTTAATTAAAAATTCTTTGATGCTAAAGAAAGTACCTGAGCCTTCAGTGAGCAGTGATCATTTTGCCAGTGGAGGGTTTTGCTTTGATGTTGACGGCTATTTACTGATCAGCATGGAGATTGCTGTAGGTTGGGGTGGCTGTGGAAATTTCCTTTTTTTTTTTTTTGAGATAGTCTCACTCTGTTGCCCAAGCTGGAGTGCAGTGGCAATCTCGGCTCACTGCTGTGGAAATTTCTAAAAGTAAAACAACAATGAAGTTTGCCACATCAATAGGCTCTTCCTTTTGTGAAATATTTCTCTGTAGCCCTAATGCTGTTTATAGCATTTTACCCACAAAGAACTACTTTCCAAATTGGAGTCAATCCTTTCAAAGCCTGCCACTAATTTATCAAATTAGTGTATGTAATAGTCTGAATACACTTCAACAAATGTTCATAGTATCTTCAACAGGAGTAGATCCCATCTCAAAAAACCAGTTTTTGTCTTGATCCATAAGAAGCAACTCCTTATCCTCATTTACTCAAGTTTTATAATGAGATTGCAGCAATATATTCACAGCTTCAGGCTCCACTTCCAATTCTGTTTATTTTTTTCCTATTCCCATAGCATCTGAGGTTATTTCCTCCACTAAAGTCTTCAATGCCTCAAAGTTATTCATAAGAGTTGAAATCAACTTCTTTCAAATTCTTGTTAATGCTGATATGTGGACCTCCTCCCATAAATCACAAGTGTTTTTATTGGTATCTCGAACTGCAAATTATTTCCTGAAAGTTTTTCTTTTTTTTCCCCCAGATTTATCAGAAGAATCACTATCTGTGACAGCTACAACCATACAAAGTGTATTTCTTAAATACTAAAACTTCAAAGTTGAAATGATCCATTGATCAATGCATTGGCTACAGAATGTATGTCATTTTAGCAGGCATGAAAAAACATTAATCTCCTTTTACGTCTTTGTCAGAGATCTTGGGTGACCAGGAGCATTGTCAGAGAGTGGTAATATTTTGAAAGAATTTTTTATTTTGTCTGAGTAGTAGGTCTCAACAGGGGACTTAAAATATTCAGCAAATTATGCTGTAAGCAGATGCACTGTTACCCAGGCTTTGTTGTTCCATTTATAGGGCTCAAGCAAAGCAGATTTACCATAATTTTAAGGGTAATGGGATTTTCAGAATGGTAAGTGAGCATTGGCTTTAGGTTAAAATCACTAACTGTATTATCCCCTTAAAAGTGAGTCAGCCTGGCTTTTGAAGCTTGCAAGCCAGACATCGACTTCTCTCTAGCTGTGAGAATCCTAGATGGCATCTTCTTCTAGCAGAAGGCTGTTTCATCTACATTGAAAATTTGTCATTCAGTGTAGCCACCTTCTTCAATGATCTTACCTAGATCTTCCAGAAAACTTACTGCGGCTTCTATTCATATATCAGCATTTGTTGCTTCATCTTGAGACTTTTTTGTTATGGAGATGGCTTCTTTCCTTTTACCTCATGAACCAACCTCTGCTAGCCTCAGACTTTTTTCCTGTAGCTTCCTCACTTCTCTCAACCCTCATTGAATTAAAGAGTGTTAGAGTTAAGCTTTGGCTTAAGGAAATGTAGATGCTTTGATCACCTACCCAGACCCCTAAAACTTTCTTCGTATTAGCAATAAGGATGTTTTTTTCTTTCTTATCACTCATGTGTTTACTGGAGTAATAGCTTTAATTTCCTTCATGAACTTTTCCTTCACATTTACAACTTGGCTGTTTGGTGCAAGAGGCTGAGCTTTGGGCCAGTCTAGTCTTTTGGCATGCCTTCCTCACTGAGTTTAATTATTTTCAGCTTTTGACTTGAGGTGAGAGACTTGAGACTCTTTCACTTGGACACTCAGAGGCCGTTAAAGGGTTATTAATTGGTTCATTTTCAATATTGTTGTGTTTCAGTGAATAGGAAGGCCCAGAGTAGAAGGAGACAGTGGGAATGGCTGGTCACTGGGGAAGTCAGAACCCACACATTTATCAACTAAGTTCTTTCTTTTATAGGTGCAGTGTGTGATGCCCTTGGCAAATACAATAGCAACCTCAAAGATCACTGATCACAGATCACCATACCAGATATAATGATAATGAAAAAGTTTGAAATACTGTGAAAATTGTAAAATGTGACACAGAGACAGGAAGTGAGCAGATGGTGTTGGAAAAATGGCACTGGTAGGTTTGCTTGATGCAGGATTGTCACAAACTTTTAATTTGTAATTTGTTTAGTTTTGCACAACTAAACAAAGAACAATAAAATGGGGTATGCCTGTACAGTTATGAATTTTTCTTTGCACTGAAAAATAATTGATGTGGTGTTACTTTGGCATCAATAATTCAACTAGTGATTTTAATCTCTATATTCCTTGTCTGAATTAATCTCACTATGCTTTTAATTTCAATGTGCCTATCCCACTTACAAAAGGTGTGAAACTATTTATGTATTTATTGGCTACTTAATCTTCCTTTCCTGTAACATACCTATGAACTGAATTTTGATCATTTTTCTATTGAGCTATTTGTATTTTTTAACTGATTTGTAAAATGTCTCTATATATTTTTGACACTAGTCATTTGCCATTCATATGCGTTACAGATACTTTCTCTGAGGTTGAAGATGTATTTTTGCAAACTTTGAGTTGCTTTGGGATTAAAATAATTCTTTTGAATTTAAATATAATCAATTTAAAACATTTTTATTTACAGTTGTTATTTTGTGTGTGGTTTACATGTAGTCCTCTCTTCAAGAATACAAAGATGTTTTTCTGTTTTGTTCTATATTTTTAGTTGCCGTTTACATTTAAGCCTTTAAGCCATGTGGAATTTACTTCTGTGTATCTTATGGGAGTGGGATTCTATTTAATTTTTATACTGATTATCAGTTTTCTCAGCTTCATTTATTGAATAATCTATACATCCTCTAATATCGATAATATTAAGTTTGTCTTGCAGAAAATACCCTTATATTCCTGGATCTAATTTTTTTTTAACTGTATGTTACTTTTTTTTCTCTATAGTGTTTGTATTATTATAACTTTTTGATAAGTTGTTCTCTGGCAAGACAGTTTTTCTCATGTAGTTTTTTCGTTTGTGTGTTTGTTTTTTTAAGATGGAGTCTCACTCTGTCGTCCAGGCTGGAGCAGTGGTGCAATATCGGCTCACTGCAACCTCTGCCTCCCAAGTTCAAGTGATTCTCCTGCTTCAGCCTCCTGAGTAGCTGGAATTACAGGTGCCCGCCACCATGCCCAGCTAATTTTTGCATTTTTAGTTGAGACAGGATTTCATCATGTTGGCCAGGCTGGTCTTGAACTCCTGACCTCAAGTGATCTGCCCACCTTGGCCTCCCAGAATGTTGGGATTACAGGTGTTAACCACCACACCTGGCCCCATTTAGGTTTCCATCCAGATAGTGTTGGCTGTTCTTGGGCTTTTTTTTCTTTAGAAATTTCAGATCAAGTTTTTAGGTTCTAGGAAAAATCTTGTTCAATGTGTGTTGTCTAAAGTTTTGAATTTTCTGTTTATCCACTATCCTATCAGATAATTCAAAAGTTGAGTCAACAAATTATGGGACGAAATTTTGCTGACTGACACTTGAATTGAAAATTATATGCTTGCAGAAAAAACAAAAACAAAAACCTCATCCTGAAGGAGATTCCACCATAGAGATGAGGATCTGGACATTTCCTGGAAGCCGATGATCCCTTCTGCAGTTTTGCTGAGGATGAGCAAAAGGGAACACAATGGAGAATTAAATAAAGCAAAACAAAATGAAACAAAGACCCACCCCCGCATTTCCTAGAATTGTTCTATACTCATGGTAACCAAGAGCTAGCAGAACTCATTTTAAACTGGTCTAATTAACCAGTGAGAGTTCTATAGTCTTCATAACAAGCAAATGTCAGGATTGTTTTTAAGCCTACACAATCTCTCCAGTGGCAGGTTGCCCTAGTGAAGACATCTCTGGAAGCCAGCCAATCAGTGGCAGCCTCATATGAAAGTCAGTAATGGATACGTGACTCAGCCCAGTGACATCAACCCTGTCCTGGCCTCTATACCCAACACAAAACGTGCCGCTAAAGCTGTAGTTAATCCACTCCCACTTCTTTAAACAAAAATCAACTTTCTCAAACTGATGTCTACAACCTCCTGCCTCAGTAACCAACACAACTCAAGACAAAATATTTCCTAAGATCTGCAGTTTGCTTTACATTGGAAAGACGTGACTGCCCAGCATAGCGATACTTCATTTAAGTAAGCAATGAATTCATATGCATTGCTTCATATTTTCAAGGGAAAATATTACTCTTGACAATCGTATCTTCTTAGAAAATGGCTCATATGGTAGATCAAAGGACAGGAAGACAAGGGATTTGAAAGAGGAGCCACATAGATGTATCTACATAAATGGGTACAAAGCATGCAGAATTATTGTGTTTTACATTATCATTGTTCACAAGTGTGTCCACAAAGAGTTTCAGGAAGGTTAAATAACTTACCCAGGATTTAGTGAGTAGAAACTCTGGGATTCAAACTTAACCTTCTTGATTACAACAATTGCATCTACTTCATCACTTCTTGTATTCCTATTAGCTCAATATCATATTAACAGCCAGTCACTTAACAACCTGTCTCTTAACAACCAGTATTTATGATTCATCCTTTATAATTCTTGGCTGGTCAAATGTTTCTCCAGTGGGTCTATGAATGGCTAAGACTGAGATTTTGCATGAACCAAACAGCACAGATTCCCACTCATCAAGGCTAATCTAGCTATTGCCATTGTTGAAAGCCCAATATTTCTTCTGAATTCTCAACATGAGAGCTCATAAAGACCAGGAAACTACTTGGTGGGGGTTGATTTTATTGAATCCCATTTATCCAGTGGAGCAAGTGATTCATCCTTCTCAGATATAAAATACGTCAATCACATTTACAGGAACAGGGACCATGGCTTGTTACGTTAACCCTCTCATGCTGTATCTATTGTAAACCAACATGGAACCACTTTGAACAGTCTCTGTCAGATTGAATAATGCAGGCCAGGAGCAAAGAAGTAGAAAATATGGGATATCTTTGGTGACCCACCCAAGTCTTTTGGCTCGACTTTTTGTCTAGCTATTGTTACAATAACCGGCTCTGCACAGGTGCGGCATGGCAGCACTTTGCCTCAGCTGCTATCTCTAGCTTTCTGAGATGTGTAGGGAGAGGCCTGTACCCATGAATGAATAGCCTGGAAGTGTACGGGCATTAATGACACAGAGCCATGTGCACCAGTGAGGGAGGGAAGGGTTGGGAAATGGTTGCTTTCACTCTCCCGCTGCCTCATTCCTTTTCCCTGAAATCACTCCACAAAATTTACCAGCTGGAAGCAAGCCTTGTCTCAGTTCTGCTTTCCAGTGAAGTTCAGGCAAGACATTATCTACTATTACTCCAGTAGACAAATGAGAAATGTGAGCATTTGAAAGATTAAATAATTTGTTTAAAGCCTCAAAGGCAGTAAATAGTGTGGACAGGATTTAAGTGCATGCCTGTTTAACTGCTGTTTTCAGCAGCATCTTTAAGATGTCAGGATTATTATAAAACATTGCCTTGGAACAAATGACTTACCATTTTTTGAGTGCTGCAGTTTGAAAACTTTCTGTTATTCTATCTATGAAAAGGAAATAATTTAAATAAATCTTAAATTTGAAATTTAATTACACCATCATAAAAGGTTCTGAATATAATATTGACCTAATAAAAATACAAGAAGTGATGAAGCAGATGCAATTGTTGTAATCAAGAAGATTAAGTTTGAATCTCAGAGTTTCTACTCACTAAATCCTGGGTCAGTTATTTAACTTTCTTGAAACTCTTTGTAGAAAAATGTGCATAATAATTTACCTGAAGAATTTATAAAAGGTGTATTAGTTTAAAAAGACATACAGCATTTATCTCATTGCCTGGAATAAAATAAGTAGGCAACAGCCCTATAAATGTTGGTATTTTACAAGACGTTAAGCACAAACCTACAACAATATAAAATGCTAGACAGAATTGAAGAAAAGACAGAAAATTCAATGGTATAAAGCAGTAATTTGTTTCTTGTATGAATAATGAAATAGACATTGTGGAGAGATGGTCCTGGGAACTGAGGCTGGACTGTGTCTCAACTGTGAAAATGTCTTTGGAATTCCTTAAGAGTCTAATGTTGCTCTATTTCCTGTGGACCTCATTCTAGTTACTGGACTTCCTAGGGTGGGAGACCTCCGGGTACAATGCAACCCCAAGCTTCTTGGATAGGAATTATATCTAAAAAATAACCAGAGAGAATATCTGAAAGAGAGAGAGGAAGAGAGAGGAAAGAAAGAAAGAAAGAAAAGAAAGAAAGAAAGAAAGAAAGAAAGAAAGAAAGAAAGAAAGAAAGAAAGAAAGAAAGAAAGAAAGAGAAAGAAAGAAAGCAGGCAGGAAGGAAGGAAGGAAAAGAAAAGAGAGAGGTGGGGGAGAGAGGGAGGGAGGCAGAAAGAAAGAAGAAGAAAGGAAAGAAGAGAATGAAAGAAAAAATAAAGAGATGAAAGAAAGAAGAAAGAAAGAGAGGGGAAGGAGGGAAGGAAGGAAAGGAGAGAAGAAAAAGAATAAAGGAAGCAAGGAAGGACTGGGAGAGGGAAGGAGGGAGGAAGAGGAGGGAGGGAGGAAGGAAGGAAAGAAGAAAGATAAACGGTAGGAGGGGGAGAAACGGTAGAAGGAGAAATTAAGGGAGGAAGAAAGAACTCCAAGGAGAAAGGAAGACCTAAGAAGTGAAGTCCCCCAGAAGACCACTTCTCATGAACTGAACACTTTTAACAGTTTTGCTCCTCACATGAAAACTCTTTGGTCTGTGGTTCGGTTTTATCTTCGGCTCCAGTTCTCAACCATGACAAGGTGTCCTCTCTGATATCAGCCAGGAGAGAGACTCTTCAGTTCCTGTTGAAGTTGAATTTTGTAACCATAAGAGGATGTAGGCCAGAGAGCAGTCATATAGCCGACTCTGGTGCCACTAAATCGAAGGAGTTTATTTTGGGTGGGTAGGTACACAAATTTTTTATAAAGAGAATATATACATATAACTTCAGGGAAAAATCTTCATTAAATAAATTAAATGGTAAAATAAATACAGTCTACAATGCATCAAATATCTATGCGTCTTATTGTCTGAAAAGAAGGCTACTGAGCGTAATAGAACCATATAGAATTACCAGTAGCTTCCAGCTGCAGATGTGTTAGCTGGAATATTCATAGCTAAGAGCTACAAGTCCAGCTAACTTGCACTGAGCACTTACTCTGTGCTAGAAACCTTACGTATGTTGTTTCATTCGGTTCACACAAAACTCTATGACGGGAACCACTATCCCCATTGTACAGATGAGTTAAACGGAGGTTAGGAGAAGAGTTTAAAGAACCCCACCAAGCTCACAGTTTGGAAAGGAAGAAAATTGGGATTTCAACACAAAATGATCTCAGTTCTTTTCAGTAACATTGATTCTGCAGCCAGTTTCATGGCACCGGGGAGCCCAGTGAATCAACGCGAGAGGGGGATTCTTGGCCAAACAGGAGCACAGAGATGGGCCGGGGTGGAGATCGGGAGCAGGTCAGGCTTGTGAACGAGACTCAGATGAAGGCAGCTGAGGGAAATCAGGGCTCTGAGGAGAGCCAGAAGCAGGATCTGAGAGTCCACTCTGAAATGCGGGAACGGGGAGCAAGGGCGGCCTCTGCTCCTGAACACAGAAAGCCTATCCATGCCCAGAGCTCGGCCGCTCTGGCTGAAGTCACCGGCAGCTTCTGTAGTCTTTTGTTTGCCTCCTGTGCTCCCAGCTTCATGAAGCAGAGAGAAGGGACTTAGTTACGTGGTAACATAGGCAGGGAAAAAAATACACGTGTGTTTTTATAGTATTACAAAGGCGCACAGTTACAGTGAAGCAGGCGTGTTACAGATAAAATCCTGAGTGGACTCAGAGACAGAGATCATGTCCATTCGGATAATGCAGAACAGGCTTCTGGCTGGAAGAGGCATTAAAAGCAAGTGGGAAACAAGGACTATGTTTGCCACCATAAAGACATAAGGACTTTGGATTAAATTCCGAGTATAATGAGAAGGCATTGGAGTCTTTGATCAGAAGAGTGTCCAAGCGCGTTCATAAGAGGGATCCCACTGCTTCATGGGAGGGTTCATAAGAGGGATCCCACTGCTTCATGGGGCCTTGACAGCCCATGTGGAATTGTGTGCCTACTTCCGTCAGAAGTAATGTCTATGATTAGTTTCTCTTCCTAGTACTTATTATCACCTAAGGCCTATATTTATTTACTTATTTGTCTGCCTTCTACAAGTAAAATGGAAGTTATGTAAGAACAAGGACTTTGCTTTCTTTCTTCCCTTATCCCAATGCCTAGAACATAACAGCACACAGCTGACTGCTTGATAAATATTTAGCATTTGTCAGTTGTCAATTATGAGGTGGAGGCTTACACAGTCTCTTCATTTAACCCCTGTGTAGACACTTATCCTTGTTCCCATTTTATACAGGAAGGAACTGAGTTTCTACAAGGTTGTAATTCTAGACCGAATCACTTGACCACATCTCAGTGTGTGAACATGTGTGCTTGGAGGTGAGGATTTGGCAGAGGTGGCTTGGCTCTCTGACAACAAGAAGGGGAAATGGGTCCCAAGCGAGCCCACAGACTTTGTAAACTGGAAGGAGCCTGTGTCCTTAGTGGAGTCCTGTGGAATATCACAGACGCCTGGCTACATTAAAAGGCTGAGGTGGTGGTTCTTGAACCTGCCTGCCACTGGACTCACCCGGCCACCCGTCGTGAGGGCAGAGAATTTTATAAATACTCAAGCCGGTTACCCTCCCCGGATATCTGGGGTAGGCAGGGACATTAAGAGATTGGTAGAAAGACCTCCACGGCCCAGGGTGGCTTGAAAGCATCAGGGTGGATTCCGTGTCTCCAGCAAGACACACGGAAGGGAAGTAAAGGAGGGTCTGCATACGCTTGGTGGTCACACAGACTGGAGTAAGAAACATCTCAGTGTAATTTCCAGTGGGATGTTGGCCACCTCAGCAAACCCTGCATGGTGGTAATACATGGAGATCGGCCGCATCTCCCGGCCCCCAGTCAGTGCCGGGGTCTCGTGGGTGTGCCCAACCTGATAGGATGCAGCTCAGCATTGGCAAAAAAAGGCAGAAAGGAATCAGGACTCAGAACAGAACTTACCTTGAATTGAACAATGGTAAGGAAGCATTTGCATACACCTGGCTGTGTGGATGTAGGTTGTATTTGCCGCGTGTTTGTTTTCATCCAGGACTGCAGGGATTGCACAAGCTGTTTGTGTCTGCTCCATAGCCTCAGTACAAACCTGGAATTGGAATGAAGTCCTTGGAGGGGTGGCTGTGAACTTGAGGGATGAGGTACAGGCAGGAGGGAATTTTCAGAAGTTAGCGTGGATTCTGCTAAGAAGTTTGCAGTGCTGAAATGGGGTTTGCAGGAGGGCTGGGTGGTTTGTTAACTTGTCAGCATAGATAAGACCGTGTGGCAGAAGAAAAAGAGAAAGGTGGAGTCAGCTTCCCTCCCTCCCTGTTTGCTGACAGCTGCTTTCAGGGCCAAAGATAGGAGAGCAGATCCCCCAGCTTCTAAGCCCAACCAAGCCAATCTCCCACTTTTTAAAATAAACATGTGATACACCAGGTTTTGCGCTTCTCCTGTGAGGAATAATCACTCTCAAAGCCAGATATTCTGCGGGTGAATCCTCACTTAATGACCTTGAAGAACTGACAAATTTTTGTAGTTAGACACAAGAAGACCAATCCTAATAGCAACGACTCTTGTTGTAACCTAGAGTTGGAAATGACTTGACAAAAGGAGAAACTGAGGTGGGGAGGAGTGACCCCCAGCTCTAGTGAGACATTGGCCACGTGGAGATAGAATTCAGCTTTCCTATCTGCCAGCTCAGTGTTTTGTTGCTTTGCTTTCATCTCATCTTTTCCTGCATTGGTTTCTGTCCTTTTATCATTTTCTTGGGTAGTTTGTGTGGGTAAAGGTCTCTGCAAGAAATATAAAAGGAAAGCTAATTTTTAAGCCTGTTACTAATAACATAAAAGCATCCCTGATGTAATTCCTGCCTACAGAAAAAAAAAAAAAAAAAAAGCAGGCATCCTCTGGTGGCCTGCTTGCCTTTCTGGATCTAGGATTTTACCTATACTGCTGAAGCACCATCTTTTCCCTCTGGAAGTTTTCTAGAACATGAGCAGCTTTTCTTGGGGTTGGGGGTGTCCTCTATGGAGCAGGACTGTGGAAGAGCTGGCTCTGCTGTAGCCTGAAGGCTGGGCATCTATGCAGATTTGGAAGGGGGAGCTTCTGCTTTCACTGCTGATTCGAAGCAGAATAGTTGTAAAGAAATGAAAGAAAGGACCTCCCTGAAATCCAACTTACAGAACCAACGAAAGCTGAAAATCCCACCCAATCCCAAGGGCACGGTTCAGACACGGGGCAAATTTTACAACTGTCAGACCTGACCTTGCCCTGTTCCTTAACGGAGCAGGCCTGTTCCCCTCCCAGTGAGTCCCATTAACCCTTTGAAGATAAATCCTAGGCGAAAATGCTCTTGGACATTCACCTGTTGCAATAGGTGCATACGCACAGAACGGACGCGCTGTGTCGGGAGAGGCTTTCCGGGCCGTGAGTTTGGATATGCAGAAGTGTTGGGGGCTCTATTGAAGACCTGGGACAGGGGAAGTCTGAGAGTCGTAGGGTGTTTTTTTCTTTTTTTCTTTTTTTTTTTTTTGAGACGGAGTCTCGCTCTGTCGCCTACGCTGGAGTGCAGTGGGGCCACCTCGGCTCACTGCAAGCTCCGCCTCCCGGGTTCAAGCCATTCTCCTGCCTCAGCCTCCTGAGTAGCTGGGACTACAGGTGCCCGCCACCGCGCCTGGCTAATTTTTTGTGTTTTCAGGGGTTTCACCGTGTTAGCCAGGATGGTCTCGATCTCCTGACCTCGTGATCCGCCTGCCTCGGCCTCCCAAAGTGCTGGGATTACAAGCGTGAGCCACCACGCCCGGCCAGTTGTAGGGTTTTACAACCATAAGGCAAAGGGGGCTATGGGACGCTCACGCTGATGAAGGTTAGTGGTTATGGGTTAGGTCCCCGGCTTGGGGGTGAATGCAATGCTGGGCCGTCTATTCCGTGCACCTGTCGGGGAATGCTTGGGGCTTAGCGAGGAAGGAAGACCGGGCACATCGCTGTGCGTAAAGCTCCATCCTAACTCGTGTGTTTACCTCTGCGCAGCAGGAGAACTGGAGGAATATTCCATGAAGTCACATCCATGGTTACTGCTTGGCACTGGGGAAATCATACTCCCCCTGTTCTACTACATTTCTGAGGATTTCTGAACTTTATGTAATAAATAGAAAGTTCGAAAAATTATTTAATGCTTTGCCATTTTTTGCTGATTCTAAAAACAGCATCATTTTATTTTTGAAAATGTACAGAACAGCTTGAACAAAACATTAAAACTCCAAAATTTTATCGCTCAGAACTGCCATTACTAATCATTACTTCTTTCCGTTCGGTCTTTTCATCTACACAAATATGCACTTCTGCACATGGACGGACAGATGTGTATATATTTTATGTCATAAAGATGGAATCTTTCTGTATACGTCTTGCTGAATTTTTATAGTTTTTATCTGGTGAATACATCATCATTACATATCTCAAAAAATACTTCATAAAGTGTGTTCAGTACAATGTTTAATTTTTAATTGTTCTATAATGTAACATAAGTGTGTAGGAGAATAAATTATTTTAGCCAATTATTTACATGGGACAGTTAATTTATTTTGATATTGCCATTTTAAATGCAAAAGTATGATGAATTTGTCATAGATGTTTTATATTTGGCAGATTAATTATTAAGATATATTCTGAGAAAAAAATTAAAGAAAAGAGAAAACATGCATTTCTAAGGTTTCTTAATATATTATTAAATTGTCTTGAGGATTGCTCATAACAAAAATTTTGGAGGAGTCTTAGAGTTTCTGCTGCTCCATATCCATGCCCTTCTCAGATATTATCATGGTTTTTATTCTTTCACATATATTGTTGTTGAGTTTTAAATTTATGTATGTGTGTGTGTGTGTGTATTCCAGATATGAGTGCTTCTCAGATTTATGGTTTGCAAACATTCTACCAGTTTGCAATTTGTCTTTCCATTCTTTTGCAGTCTTTCACATTGCAAGGCTTCATATACATATATACACACACACACACACACACACACACACATTAAGTTCTAGGGTACATGTGCACAAAATGCAGGTTTGTTACATAGGTATACAAGTGCCATGTTGGTTTGCTGAACCCATTAACTTGTCTTTTTTTTTTTTTTTTTTTTTTGAGAGAGTCTCGCTCTGTCGCCCAGGCTGGAGTGCAGTGGCGCGATCTTGGCTTACAGCAAGCTCCACCTCCCGGGTTTATGCCATTCTCCTGCCTCAGCCTCCCGAATAGCTGGGACTACAGGCACCCACCACCTCGCCCAGCTAGTTTTTTTTTTTGTATTTTATAGTAGAGACGGAGTTTCACCGTGTTAGCCAGGATGGTCTCGATATCCTGACCTTGTGATCCGCCTGTCTCGGCCTCCCAAAGTGCTGGGATTATAGGCTTGAGCCACCGCGCCCAGCCAACTTATCATTTACATTAGGTATTTCTCCAAATGCTATCCCTACCCCTGCCCCCCATAACAGCTCCGATGTGTGATGTTCCCCATCCTGTGTCCAAGTGTTCTGGTTGTTCAATTCCCACCTATGAGTGAGAACATGCAGTGTTTGGCTTTCTGTCCTTCTGATCGTTTGCTCAGAATGATGGTTTCCAGCTTCATCCATGTTCCTGCAAAGGACATGAACTCATCCTTTTTCATGGCTGCATAATATTCTATGATGTATATGTATATTTTCTTAATCCAGTCTACCATTGATGGATATTTGGGTTGGTTCCAAGTTTTTGTTATTGTGAATAGTGCCGCAATAAACATACATGTGCATGTGTCTTTATGGTAGCATGAGTTATAATCCTTTGGGTATATACCAACTTATGGGATGGCTGGATCAAAAGGTATTTCTGGTTCTAGATCCTTGAGGAATCACCACACTGTCTTCCACAATGGTTGAACTAGTTTACACTCCCACCAACAGCGTAAAAGTGTTCCTGTTTCTCCACATCCTCTTCAGTGTCTGTTGTTTCCTGACTTTTTAATGATCGCTATTCTAATTAGTGTGAGATGGTATCTCATTGTGGTTTTGATTTGTATTTCTCTGATGACCAGTGATGATGAGCATTTTTTCATATATCTGTTGGCTGCATAAATGTCTTCTTTTGAGAAGTGTCTGTTCATATCCTTTGCCCACTTTTTGATGGAGTTGTTTGATTTTTTTTCTTGTAAATGTGTTTAAGTTCTTTGTAGATTCTGGATATCAGCCCGTTGTCAGATGGGTAGATTGCAAAAATTTTCTCCCATTCTGTAGGTTGCCTGTTCACTCTGATGGTAGTTTCTTTTGCTGTACAGAAGCTCCTAAGTTTAATTAGATCCCATTTGTCTCTTTTGGCTTTTATTGCCATTGCTTTTGGTGTTTTAGTCATGAAGTCCTTGCCCATGCCTATGTCCTGAATGGTATTGCCTAGGTTTTCTTCTAGGGTTTTTATGGTTTTAGGTCTAACATTTAAGTCTTTAATCCATCTTGAGTTAATTTTTGTATAAGATGTAAGGAAGAGATCCAGTTTCAGCTTTCTACATATGGCTAGCCAGTTTTCCCAGCACCATTTATTAAATAGGGAATTCTTTCCCTATTTCTTGTTTTTGTCAGGTTTGTCAAAGATCAGATGGTTGTAGATGTGTGGTGTTATTTCTGAGGCCTCCATTCTGTTCCGTTGGTCTATATCTCTGTTTTGGTACCAGTACCACGCTATTTTGGTTAGCCTTTTAGTATAGTTTAAAGTCAGGTAGCATGATGCCTCCAGCTTTGTTCTTTTTGCTTAGGATTGTCTCACATTGTAAGGCTTTTCATATTAATAAGGTTTAATTTATGAAGTTTTCCTTTTATGGATTGTGTGTTTGGTGTTAAGTCTACAACTTGCCTAATTCTGAATTTGACAAATGCTAAGAATTTTTGCATATAATTTCTTCTAAAATTTTATAATTTTAAATTGAGCCCATTACCAATTTGGGGTTAATTTGCGTATAGAATGTGAGGTTTAGGTTGAGGCTTTTTTTTGTTTCCTTTTTTTTTTTTTTTTTTGCCTGTACATGTCCAGTTGCTGAGCAATTCTCAAAAACATATTTTGCAAAAAGCCACATTGTTTAGTGACTCTATTTAGAAAATCACTAAATTAGTCACTTGCTAGTTTCTTAGTTGCTTTATATTGAGTTTTCAGATATAGTCTGCTTTTATTATTTTCTTATTGCTTTGCTTATTAAACTTTGTTTCCTTTGTGTTATAGTTTATTAGCTTTTTGAAAAAAATTGACAAGTGTATGCAACCATTTAACACTTTGTGTTTGTATCTTATTGCTCATGGTGATTGTAATCTATACACGTTCTAATCTTGGGAACTTATAATATTTGACCTAATATAGGATAATCAGAAAAATGTTCCACAAATATTAGAAACTGAAGTACCATATGCTGGTTGTATGCTATGGATTATATTACATATGTATTAAACCAATCTCGTTATAAAATCATTTATTTTCTTGTATTAGCAAGGAACATCGGTCAGTATTTATATTGGGGATGGTGAGCAGTGGTTTATTTTATGTCAATTAAACATAAGTTGGTTAAGAAACCATATACTATGAAAAACATAGCCATAGAAAAACCATAATGGAATTGGATCCACCTTTCTTCATTTTTACATATCAGTTATACACTCTCTCCCCTGCCAATACCAGGTTAACTGTTCCCAGTGTAAACTGACTGGCTAATGCCCATATCCCAGTGAGCACTGGCAGCCCAGTACACTGGTTCTTTATCGGACTCATACCTGCATTTATTCTCTATTTGACGTGCATGCTTATTAAGAGCCAGTTTTATGCATTTTCAGTGTTATAATATGGTTGAATTAAATGTTATGTACATTTATTATCTGTAATTGTGAATAGAAAGGTTTTGTAGTTTTGGATTTTAACATTAGACACATTAAGCACTGCTGTCAAAAAAATTGTATTGAACTTAGTAACAGAGTGATAATTGCCACAGCTCGGGGAAAATCAGAAAATTCTAGAATGATAGTCATGCAAATTGTTTCAAAAGGATATCTAAAATTTTGCTTTTTGTCAAAAAAAGGGAAACTGTAAAAGTTAAATTTATAAGACTATTTTCATAAGGCATTCTATTCCTATTAGTTTTGAATTCTTGTATCTCTAGATTTTCATTTTGTTGTTAGTTGTAATAGCAATAGTGGTAAATTATTATTTTATATTATAGTACTTCTATTTCAAGAACTCTGATTTCATCCATCTTTTAAACCACAATAACGATAGTTTTCCGTGAAAGACTTCATGCTAGGTTTCCAAAGTGTGTGTGGATGGAGGCTTCATTTTCAATATCTCTGATGGAATGATGGAAAATTATGCAACCTTTTTCTCATTCTACAGAAAGAGAAAAGGATACACTAAAAGAAAGAATGACAATCATAACACAATGCTACCATCAGAAGAATATTCTCTTGCCTGTCAGCTTTGTAATTCTTCAGTGAAGCTGCCCAGCACGAGATAGAAGTCAGCTTTCCAGAAGCCCTGGCTTCCTTTTCTTCCTCTCATCCCTGAATCTTGTTATGCATGCACTCAGGCTCCCCGCATTTTATAGAGGAGACAAGTAAAGACAAGCTCAGTCCCCTGAGATTTCAGCATACACTCTGACCACTTGCGAAAGCAAATGCTTCCTTCTTAAAATAGTATAAGATGATAGAGAAAAATAAAACATATTTACATAATAATGTCAGAATTTTATCTTAATGTGACCTATGAGGTTAAAAGCCTTCCCATTCAAGAGTAGATCAAAGTTATTTGAAATGGAGATCTATAGCCCAGAGGGAGATGGGGGTAGCGGGAAGACATTCGACATGGGATGAGAAGCACAACAGAGACAGAGGAAAACAAGCAGAAAAAAAAGATGAAGAAAAAGAAAGTGGCAAGATGCTTAATTTGATTTTCCTACTAGGTCAGATTATAGCAGTAGACTGGTAAGTGTAATGATATTTAGTAGGGGCTATCAGAGTTGGTGCTGGTCTCTTTAAGATAGGAAACTGGTTGGTGACTTTTGGGTGCCTACTGCACACCCAGCTCTGTGCTCAACACTGGGGGACACTGCAGCGAGGGGGTCCAGGGTGCACACTCTGCTCATCAAGCGTCAGCAAGGAAGTTATCATGTGGAGCCAAACTTAATGTCCACACCCACTTTTTCTTAAAAACACGACAAATACTTGATGGATTATAATGACGTTATGCAAGACCCCATTTGTGGATGATACAAAAAGATGTGAAGAATACAGTTCTTGCCATCAAAAGTTAGTAAATGTGTGGCCAGCCATGGTGGCTCATGCCTGCAATCCCAGCATTTTGGGAAGCTGAGGTGGGTGGATCACTTGAGGTCAGGAGTTTGAGACCAGCTTGGCCAGCATGGTGAAATCTCATGTCTACTAAAAATACAAAAATTAGTGAGACATGGTGGTGCACGTCTGTAATCCCAGCTACTCAGAAGGCTGAGGCAGGAGAATCGCTTGAACCTGGGTGGTAGAGGTTGCAGTGAGCCAAGATCGTAATGTGTATTGAAAGAAGTAATGAATGAACCAATGCGTGTATAATCCATACTTAATATTTTTTACCCACCTCTTCTACCTACAAATAAGTAATAGCACAGTAAGTTCAACAACTGCAGGATTTTGTCTATCTATCTTGTTTGATTTTCAGTAGCCTCATGTAACTAGACTGATATCCTACTTCCAAAGGTGGAAATCAGTGTATGTTCATATTACTTTAAATGTACAAGTCTTTAACTCAGAGACCATAAATTCACAAAGTATGAATTAAACAAAGGCAATCTGCAGAGAACCATTTTTGGTCCTCATTAGCCTTAGTAGAAGAAGAAGGCAGGAGATTTGTAGCTCAAAGGGATAGAAAATTATAAATTCCCAAGCCGTTCTGATAGGGTTTAGTACAGATTTTGGCAGTGCGAACCCAAATTTCTGAGACAGGTCTCAGTCAATTTAAGAAGTTTATTTTACCAAAGTTAAGGATGCATGTCCATGACAGAGCCTCAGGAGGTCCTGATGGCATGTACCCAAGGTGGTCCCAGCATGGCTTGGTTTTACACATTGTAGGGAGCCATAAGACATCAATCAATATAAGTAAGATAAACATTGGTTCAGTCCAGAAAGGCAGGACAATTCAAAGCAAAGGCGGGACGACTTGCAGTGAGAAGGGGGCTTCCAGGTTATAGGTAGATAAAAGACAAATGTTTGCATCCTTTTGAGTTTCCGGTTCGCCTTTCCAAAGGAGGCAAACAAATGTGCATTTCTCTCAGTGAGCAGAGGGGTGACTTTGAATAGAATGGGAGGCAGGTTTGTCCAAGCAGTTCTCAGCTTGATTTTTTCCCTGTCGCTTAGTGATTTTGGGGCCCCAAGATTTATTTTCCTTTCACAGCAGTCAGGAGGGTAGGGCATCATTTCTGCTACCTGACAGTTTAGGTCTGCCACATCCAGAGACTCAGCCGGCAAGCCTTAGCAGCTAGAGCGGGAAATTTGTGGACAAGAGAGAGTCTACAACCTCAAGACAGCCTGGAGGGAGAGTGACAGGGCTCTTCCATGGGGGCCAAACTGACCACATCCATAACTTTTAGCTCGAGCATTTGGAGGCTGGACACCCTCGCGGGTCTTAGTAACCTTGCAGTCCTTTAAATTCTGTTACTCAAAGCCACTCCTGTTTGTATATTTTAGCCACTGCAGCTCTGCCTACGGTAGAATAGCTACATGATGAGCAGGGCACCATTACCTGCTTTTTATTGAAAGTCTAGGGGCTTTCAGCTAATTGAGGGTACAGCCCTGAGCACTGCCTTCTCCAAAGTGATGCCATCAAGCTGTCTCTCTGGAGTCAAGTCACTTCTCTCTGATGTCCTCTCTCTGCCAGCTGGGTCTGGGGTTTTTATAGGCACAGGATGGGGTGGGGCGGGGCCGTGGGTGGTTTAGAAAAGGCAACATTCGAGAGGGAGAACAGGAATGTAAGTTTTCACTTTGGGCCCTGGTCTCAGGTCCTCGCTGGGGACCCGACCTCTTCTGCCCAGAATTCTCTTGCCTCCTGTCCCTATCATCAATAACTACAAAATAAATGTTTCCTGAATTAGTGGATAAATATAAAATATAAAGAATGTGAAAGGATGTTGGGAGGAACCATGACACCAAGTATTAAAATCCGTATGTATATGATGAATAAAGGCCCAGGCAGCATGCTGATGCCTTACGTACTCCAAGTGCCTGTATCACTTTAGTTCTCTGTGTCCTGTTTTCAACAAGGTAGTTTAGAAGAAATGTCACTGGCAATACATCAGAAGTTTTCATAACTGCTCACTTAGGTTGCTAGTTTATTTGTTTTTCACATAGGATGGAAAATTTCCCGTCAGAAATTCTGGATTTTCTGCAAATGCATGATCCCTGAGCTCAGCAGGTGGCTCAGCCGCTCTGGATGTCTTTCTGGAGCTTGGTGGTCTCTCTCTGCTTATATATACTTGTGGTTCCAAGACTCAGCCTCCTTATGCCTCCCACCTCACCCTGCCAACTTCTGTCCTTGCAGATGACCTGTTAGCTACGTCACAGAGATGGAGACAGGCCTAGAATCATCTCCCTCAGACCTCTTCATATCGCCCCACTCCTCAGTCATTAAAATGAGTACATATTTGACAAATTCTGGCTGTGGCTCTTCCTCTGTCTCTCAATTGCAAGAGCAAGTTAGTAACTAACATACTGTCTTTCCTCCGTTCATCTACGGTCCTCTTGCCCAAGCCTGGTGTTGCTCCAATGAGGAAAAATATATAAGGAGAATAATGCACTCACAAGTCACATGCCAAGGAATCTTACAGTCATACCTGAGGGTCAGTGGTCGATAAAATTCAGTGTTGGTCAGATTTTCAGAGATAGCAGGCAA
The DNA here is from genome assembly GCF_037993035.2 of Macaca fascicularis. NCBI lineage: Eukaryota > Metazoa > Chordata > Mammalia > Primates > Cercopithecidae > Macaca > Macaca fascicularis. Next base: position 115,955,316 of record NC_088387.1, read on the forward strand.
GAGTCTGTTAAGGAACAAGGTGTCTGGTGAGGAGAGGACTCAGCAGCACCAGAGAGAGGGAGGAATATTGCGATGTTTGTGAGAACTGGCCCTCATGGCCTTGGGCATCACAACCCTCCAGGATATTATGCAGTCTGCATCTTAATTACAAATCATTCAAAATACCCTACTCTGGGCGGAGGGTGTACCATAATAGCTAATCAAAGTTTTTGAATAAACTTTCAAACACTTCATTTTGTGTTTGCACTTGTTATTTTTCGTTTTAAGTAGGCTTTGCAAATATCAGCTGAATAACCGGTTTCTACAACTCCAGGACATTTTTAAGTGTCTGCCATGTGCTAGGCATTTGTGCTTTGCAATGAGGCAGAATAGCAAGAGACAGAGCTCCTGCCCCAGGGACTTGTTTTACCTTACTGTGAACTCTCACTCAGCTGTCGTTTCAATCATAAAGAGATACTCTGTCTAATTGATAGCTTCTAATGTTTACAGTAGAGATATTCTTTGACTGAGGTCTAAAAATTAGTTTTCTGCCTGCGCTAAGTTAGAGTTGCCTGATAGACCTAAAGAAACAAAATCTTCTGGCTTTGGAAATCAATAATCTACTGGCAGAGCCCCCAAACGTGGTTAACATTAATTAGAATATGGTACCAAAACTGACCACGACAAAGTGTTCCCACATTGCAATTTAATAATTAAGAATCACAGATTATTATATCTTCTTTTTTAAATTTTTATTTTTTGTGGGTAAATAGTAGGAATATCTATCTATATATATTTAATATTCAATTTTTGTGGATACATAGTAGATGTATACATTTATGAGGTATATGAGATACTTTGATACAGGCACGCAATGCATAATAATCACATCAGGGAAAATGATATATCCTATTACACTTTCTCCTAAAGTTTTAGAATATGATTTTTGGTGGTGCGTGACATTATGTGAAGAAAACAAGCGAGTAACTAAAACACACATACAATCTCTGTTTTCTTGCATTCTCCACAAGAGGAAATAAGTTAAAGATGGACAGATTTACACGCCAGTGCTGCCCTGCATGTGTGCAGGATCAGTTTATCTGACTGAGCATACACTGAGAAAGAGCTGGAATCCCACACCCCCTTCTCCAAAAAAGAATTGGAAAGAAAGGTTTTGATGTTTATATAGTTTTAAGTTGGGGTGATTCTTTGCATAACAGTGACACTTCCTTTAAATCCTCTTTTAAACACATAGACAGACATCATGCATGCATATATATAGTGTGTATACACACACATACATTCACATGCATGAACATGCACACGCACACACAAACACACACTTTCCACATCTTACAAACCTACACACATATGCAAGGAAACCATACATCCCAACAATAAGACCAGAGCCATATGCTTTATTTAGAGGTAGAAATTTCAAAGTGAATAGTAAATTTTTTGCCTTATAGTTTGTTTGACAGTATAACTGATTGGATTCATCTCAAATATTCAGCCTGACCTTTATGATTCTGGTGTTTGAGATGAATTAGACTTACTCCATTGCCTTGTGGATTTGTTCTATGTGGTTACCTTTTGTGGAACGTAATTTGCCCTTTAGTACATAAGCTAAAGTGCTTTTATTATTCCATGTTATAATGGCTTTCCATTGTATTTGTTAAACACTCTAAATCACTGCAGTTGTTTTTATCCTCAAGTATTTTAAGTGCTGTTTCGTTATAGTGTGATCAATCACTTATCTTTTCAACAAATATTTGTCAAACACCCACTAGGGGCAAGGCAGAAGGCTATAGTTCATATTTATCAAACTCAGAACAAACAGGCTCTGTCCTCGAGCAATTGAACTTTCTAAACAAAGTGATGATACCAGGTAGAAGGGAAGTCCAGCAAAGTCCTTTGAGCATCATGAAAGCAAACCTATCACCAATAGATAACACCATAGGATGCTTCCCATAGGAGGGGATCAGGTCAGAGTTGATAGGACTGGGCATGAACAGAGAGAAGAATCGTTGAGGTAGGAGATGCTGGGGAAACAGAGGCCGGAGGCTGCGTTGTGACTTGTCAGTTTCCCCAGTGGCTCACTTTTCTTTAGGACATGACCTACTGCCTGAGTCAGATTCCTAGCCTTTGAGGGATTACCTGGCCTAGTGGGTGAGCTCACACATGCCAGCTGCAGACACATCTGTGGTTAGAACCCATCATCTCCCACTTCCTGGGTGGATGACCCTGAGCAAAGTCTTTATCCTACCTGTGTCTCAGTTTTTCTGTCTGTTAACTGGAGATACTAGAAATACTACCTACCTCATAGGGTATCTGTGAGCATATGCATATGGCGTTCATGTTCTTAAAGTGATGGGAGCACAACCTAGCCCATGCTAAGCCAATAAATGCGAGCTTTCTCTGCAAGAGATTAGCCAACTTTTTAACTTTCTGATTAATAAAATCTCTGCTCTTCTTTCCTTTTTCCTGAAGGTATTTTTTAAACATTTACCAATGTGCTAGATATTGCTTTAGAACCTGGGGTCCCAGGGATGACTTTGTGTCCTCTCACACCCAGTCCTCAGATAGTTACAGTCCGGCAGAAGGTGTTGCTCCATATTTACCTCCTATTAAGCAAAAAAAAAAATATATTATTATTAGAATATAATACTGTGAAAGTACAAAGAAGAGAAAAATGATGGAAAGACCAGCTTCATGAGGGATGTGATAAGAGATGTTGGCTTTGAAGGATAAACAAGAGTTGAACAGGTAGACCAGATGCAGAGAGACCCATTCTAGAGCTAGGGAAGAAGCACAGTAAAACAGAGGAGCATTTAGCAGTCTTCTATGTTTAGTCAGCTCTGGCTGACTGGAAGAGAATGCATTTGGACTTGAGGCTGAAAGGAGTGTCAGGACCAGGATGAAGAGGGGCTGGCTGGCTTCTGATGAATTGTAAGACAGAGACCAAGAATAAAGACAAGATTTGCAGATAATTCATAACTCTTGCTGACTTCTCTAGTAACCCGTAGGGACAGAACTTAGTCTAAAATATCAAATAATTGTGCGGGGCCAAAATCTTCTGGAAAATTAGGATTAAACTTCTTTTCAGCATAAAAGTAGCACACACTCTTGTTTTTTACTTAGCTCCTCCAAATCCCAGAGAACTCAATAGAAAGATGCTTGTGATGAATACCCATCTGAAGAACAGACATTTAGAATTAAATAATTGTGACATCCATACAACAAATAAGAGATAATTCACAAAATCGGAAGGGCTTTAAAACTATGCATTACTTTGTTAACATTTTTCTTTCTAAAAAATTTAAAATTTCATACTATTAGAAATATCTTTTCATGACCAGGCAGGATGGCTCATACTTGTAATCGCAACACTTTGTGAGGCCACAGCAGGTGGATCATTTGAGCCTGGGAGTTCCAGATTAGCCTGAAAAACATAGTGAAACCTCGTCTCTGCCAAAAATACAAACATTAGCCAATTGTGGCGCTGCACGCTTGTAGTCCCAGCTACCCGTGAGGCTGAAGTGGGAGGATCGCTTGAGCCCAGGAATTTGAACCTGCTGTGAGCCATGATTGTGCCACTGCACTCCAGTCTAGGCGAAAGAGTGAGACACTGTCTCAATTAAGAAAGAAAGAGAAAGAAAGAAAGAAAGAGAGAGAGAGAGAGAAAGAAAGAAAGAAAGGAAAGAAAGAAAGAAAGGAAGGAAGGAAGGAAGGAAGGAAGGGAGAGAGAGGAAGAGGAAGAAGAAGAGGAAGAGGAAGAGGAAGGAAGGAAAGAAGGAAGGAAGGAGACAGAGAGAGAGAGAGAAAGAAAGAAAGAAAAAGGAAGGAAGGAAAGAAGAAAGGAAGGAAAGAAAGAAAAAAAGGAAAGAAAAGAAAGGGAAAAGAAAAAAGAAAAATCTTTTCAAATAAAAATTAGAAATCACATATAAGTTTCAGAAGGGCCATTTTTTGTTTTGTTTTGTTTTAGTTTTTGTTATGTTATGTTTTGTTTTTTTTGAGACCGAGTCTTCCTCTGTCGGCCAGGCTGGAGGGCAGTGGCGCAATCTTGACTCACTACAACCTCCACCTCCTGGGTTCACACCATTCTCCCACCTCAGCCTCCCAAGTAGCTGGGACTACAGGTGCCTGCCACCACGCCCAGCTAATTTTTTTGTATTTTTAGTAGAGACTGGGTCTCACCATGTTAGCTAGGATGGTCTTGATCTTCCAACGTCGTGATCCACCCACCTTGGCCTCCCAAAGTGCTGGGATTACAGGCGTCAGCCACCACGCAGAAGGGCATTTTTATCACACAGTGATTCCTTCCTTCTCTGACCTCCTAAGGCATTTAAGGTCTCTGCCCTATTGTTTGATGCTGAAAAGCTTCCGTCTGGCGGGTGGTAGGCACTGTTGCGTCTGTCGTGTGCTCCTCTCTGTATGCGTGGTTGCTTTTGACAAAGCCACTAAAACACCAAGGTCTTGCTGCTGGAAAAACTAGGGTTCAGGAAGGACAAATAACATGCCAAAGAGGAAGTGGCTGTTAAGTGGGTGATTCATGGTTGAGTCTAGATCTGTCTCCCAAGCCACATTGCTCACCATGGTCCCACTGTTTCCTTTACTTCCCAGGTGCACATTCTTTGGCTGGTTCATGAGCGAGCATGTCACTTCCTTACCAGTTTCCTGGGGCTGCCGTAACAAAGCACGGTAGATGTGGTGGACACCTGAAAACCTGGATGTTTGTCCTCTCACAGTTCTGGGGGCCAGAAGACCAAGACCCCGATGCAGGCAGGGCTGGTTCCTTCTGAGGGCAGAGAGGGATATTCTGCTCCAGGCCCCTTGCCTGGCTTCTAGTGATTTTCTGGCCATCTTTGGTGTTCCTGGACATGTAGAAGCATGGCTCAATCTCTATCTTCATCTTCACATGGCGTTTATCTCTGGGTTCAATGTCTCATGTTGATGAGGACACAATAATATTGAATTATGGCTTACCCTGATGATCTCATCTTAACTAATTATAATGTAAAGACTTTATTTCCAAATAAGGAGTTAGAATTTCAACATAGGAATTTTTAAGGCAATGCAATTCAATCTTCAACACCCCCCAATTCAACTAGAAGGCCATCGAGATAAAGGATCATGTCTCGTAATTTTACGTTTCTACCGTGATGGAACTTAGAAAAAGCTAGGCACCTATAGGTCAATTGCAGCAAAACCATTTTAAATTAGAAACTGGCATTTGGAATTAGATATGAGTGATTCCTATAGTAGGGCAGAGTATGTGTGAGTTAACAGGAGTTTGAAAGATGTGTGTTGAACATAACTGTAACAGATGTAACAAAATCCACTTTTACAATAAAGAACACTTTGCACAGTGTATGGTACAACGCCAGTACCTGTTCACAATCTTGTTTCTCCCATTGGAGAATCAACAAGACCTTCAGGAAGTTAGAGAAAAGGCAGATGAGAAGATCTGAGCTACAGTAGGAGAGGCAAGCTGTGAGCCTCAGGAAGGACACCAGGAGGTAGAAGGCCCTGTAGCCTGCTGAAGAAACCACAGATTGAGTCTTCAAAAGACAGACCAGTTAATCAGAACCTGGGCCCTGTATCTTTTTTTTTAAGACATGTGCGCTTAATCCAAAGCTGATCTCAGAAGAGGGCCAAATGTTGAGTTTAGAGCTTTGGCAGAGCTGAAACCCCTTCCTGCTAAGCGATAATTGATTCTGCATTCCAAGAGTATCATGCAGCCATAGCCAGGGTGGGAGCTGGTGAAGACCATGGAGGTGTGGGTGGATCCTCAGATGCAGTGTAGACACATAATAATACCTGAATTCATGATTGAATTGAGAGAAGAAAGAGAGAGAAGAGAGGGAAAAAATGATGTACAAATCAGAATATTGTAGTACCTGTGTGATGGTTAATACTGAGTGTCAACTTGATTGGATTGAAGGATGCAAAGTATTGATCCTGGGTGTGTCTGTGAGGGTGTTGCCAAAGGAGATGAACATTTGAGTCAGTGGGCTGAGAAAGGCAGACCCACCCTTAATCTGGGTGGGCACCATTTAATCAGCTGCCAGTGTGGCTAGACTTTAAAGGAGGCAGAAAATGTGAAGTGACAAGATGGGCCTAACCTCCCAGTCTGCATCTTTCTCCCATGCTGGATGCTTCCTGCATAGAATATCATACTCCAAGTTCTTCGGTTTTGGGACTTCGACTGGCTCTCCTTGCTCCTCAGCTTGCAGACAGCCTATTGTGGGACCTCGTGATTGTGTGAGTTAACACTTAATAAACTCTCCTTCATATGTACATATATATCTATCCTAGTAGTTCTGTCCCTCTAGAGAACCCTGACTAATACAAGCTGGAAAACCCATCACTGAAAGATTGGGAGAAAATATTGGAGTAAAATATCAAGGTAAAATAAATTGCAATTTATGTGGAAATTAAGTGAAACTAGAAAATGAAATCTGAATGTGTTGAAAACACATTTAACATAGAAAGGACACTAAGAGAATGGGTTTTGGAAAGAGAGATGTTGGGTTCGAATCTCACCATGACCAATTTTAGTTGGTGATTTCAGACAAACCTGTTTTCTTATTGCTGTGAGTCCCCTCATGAGTAAAGATAAAAGACTAAACCCTTCTTTACAGTGCAAGGTAAGGTCTACATAAGATGATGAATGGCAAATGTATACTCATATAAAGAATATCATGCCAAGTGCAGAGTACAGACAAAACAAATTCTTCTTCTTCCTTCTCATACCGCAAGTTTGAACCTGAAATAGAGTCATTTATGCTTACTCAGAAAACAAAAACTTGTTTATAAGATAAAAACTGACTTGGCTCATGCCTGTAATCCCAGCACTTCGGGAGGCCGAGGCGGGTGGATCACAAGGTCAGGAGTTTGAGAACAGCCTGGCCAATATGGTGCAACCTCGTCTCTACTAAAAATACAAAAATTAACTGGGTGCGGTGGTGCATGCCTGTCGTCTCAGCTGGTCAGGAGGCTGAGGCCAGAGAATCTCTTGAACCCCTCACCAGGGGGTGGAGGTTGCAGTGAGCTGAGATTGTGCCACTGCACTCCAGCCTGGTGACAGACCACAGCAAGACTACATCTCAAAAAAAAAAAAAAAAAAAAAAAAAGGATATAAACTAACTTATGGAAAACAAAACAAAACAATGGCATGTGTCTGACATCTTAGCATGTTGAGTTATCTAGAAAGTCACAATAGAGGAAAAAGATTCTGATTTGCAAGAAAGGCCCTGTCGTAGGTGATCACTTCTTCCTGGGAATGGCCTGTAATGTATGAAGGTCAGATTGACAGATGCACAGAGGACTGGACAGAATCCAGAAGGCAGGATTTCAGCACAGGGCAGGTAGGAGTCCCTTGATGTGGCCTCTCACCCGAGTCATGTTTGACGAAACAAGGTCGTAGGTGGGCTGAGGAGGGTATGACGTGTCGGACAGGGGAAGAGTGGACATGGGGCACACAGGAACGAGAAATTTGCTTACACAATTTGAACCGAACTAGCCAGATTTTTTCTTAATCCATGTTTCTTGATATCTGTATGTTGTTCTCCATACAGAAACCAGTATCAGTCTACCTGAAAATCTCCAAATAAATATAACCACACTTTAATGTGCTGTTATCAAATGGTCATGAACTTTCTCATTGTTTTGCTCTGTCAGGAGAGCCGTTTAAGATTCCTGTCCATGGTGGAAGGCCTGGGCTTCTGGGCAGTGGTGCTGCTGTTTAAATAACCGAGATTATCGGCACAAATGCCAGTGGTCAGCCCTCCTGGAGACGCTTGGGTTTTGTAACATTTGAAGTAGATTTGCATTCTCAATGAAAATTAATCTTTTCTAAAAACAGTGAAATGTACAAGCTTTGTTCAAGTAAACATCAGGAATGTTAACTTTGTCTGATAAAGGGCAGCCATATACAGTCTCTTAGAGAAATATTTTATGCGTTGAAAATTAGATTGGGAAACAAAATTCTAAGAGGAAAACCCCAAAATAACTATTTGCTTCCCAGGCATAGGTCACTGCCCCTCAAAGATGTGGAGGCACACCCTTCAGCTGTGACTGCAGAAGTAAAACTCTTACTTTCCCCCAAGACACTGACTGTGTTTATTGTCGACTGTTAAACCAGGGGGTGGAAAATCTTTTATGTAAAGGGCCACATAGTAAGTGCTTTGACTTCCAGGGATGTGAGGTCTGTCTCCACTACCAGCGCTGCCTTTGGAAGCAGCCACAGACGGTTCGTAAATGGTAGAGGCAGGAATCCACTTTTGGCTGTTATTTGCTGACACCTGTTAAACTTTCTTTAAAGTTTGCAGGATTTTTTCCACATCGTTTTCAAAGAGATATTTTTAAAAAATTGATTTTTAAAAATATGTACTTTCATTGCTTTTTAGTAGGAATTTATTAATAGCCACATATTTACTAAAATACACAAAAGAAAAATGTAAAAGTTGAGGTAAAGATAAAGTAATAATCTAAAATAATCACTTAACAGCACATGCTTTTATGAAATAAATGCGAATAAATATGGTTTATTGATCTGAAAACTTGGTTTAACAATTTCCTTTTACAGCACTTTGAACATGTGAATCTAAGATCAGTTCAATTTGCTGATTTTTAGTGTCTGTAATGGCTGTAAAAGACACCTCATAGTGATATGCAGAAAGAATTCATGTTTGTGCTTATTAAATTATGATAGTGTTAAATCCCATATGCCTATTAACTAAAAATTGTGTTAAAATTTGTCCTGCAAGTTTTCGTATTTTACAATGTCAATCAGTTGTTCTCCAAACTAATTGGAAGATATTACATGTTTCTATTATTAACAGATGGATTATAATGCCACTGAAACTCTAGATTGAAATTTTTTTTAAAAAGTTAGGAACTATGTTTTCAAGATTTCCAGAAATGCATAAATTAGGTTTTTAGTTTTTTTTAAATTTTGTTTAAACAGGTGAATTATATTGTTTTTGGCAATAAAATTACAGTGATGGAGCTATTTCTGAACACCTGTTTATGTTCAGAATGTTCTTACCAAATAGAAATGATTAAAAAAACCAGTTACTTCTGCACTCATCATTAAAATGTCATCTCTGCTCTGAAGGAATAGAGTTTGTTTGCATTCCTGTGGACAGCTGCTGGGAGGCATGGATCTGGTAGTCATTGGCTTGCTTTCGAGTGAGCTCAGAAAGTGCTTGCAATGGAAGCGGAAGTCCCAGCCTTGCCATTCTCATCTTGGGTCACTTGTCCTTGCATTATTAGGACAATTCTAAATCTACTACTTCTCCGAAGTAACCTTCCAAAACAGTTGTCTTTTTGGTGAAAATATTCAGATGGTATTAGAGAATATTATCTGTAAATTCATAAACAAATAAGTAAAATTAAGCCAGTGCAGATGGTCCCCAACTCGAGACTTAAACAATTTTGTGACTTTACAGCAATGTGAAACCATTGCTTTTCACTTTCATTGCATATTCCATAAGTTACATGAGATATTAAACATTTTATTATAAAATAGGCTTTGTGTTACATGATTTTGCCCAACTTTAGGCTCATGTAGGTATTCTGAGCACATTTAAGGGAGGCTAGGGCTAAGCTATGATGCTTGGTAGGTTAGGTTTATTAAGTGCATTTTTGACTCCCAGTATTTTCCATTCGTGATAGATTTGTTGAGATGTAACCCATCATAAATCAAGGAATGTTTATCAATCAATTTTATAAAGTTAAATGAATGAGGGTGCTGCTGTAATCTCCTACATAGAATAGCTCTCCTCACACCTTTTTCTAGTTATCTTCCATACGGCATGTGATAGATAATTATCTGATATATGGAAGACTGAGGATGCCAAACCAGTTCATACAGAAATTATCTGTAAGGTATAGTATCTTTGGTCTCACTTGCATATGGTCTCACTTAAACAGGGGAGAGCAATGTGCCGATAAGCTCCAATGTCACCAGGCTCCTTTCCTCATGTCTCTGCCTACGTCTCCTTCCAGGTCAGCCTTATTCTCTCCAAGTAGCTCCATAAAATGGTTGAAGAAATGGGTTTTAGCAAATGCCAAAACTCATATCTCAGAGTTCTGTCACCAGAGAAAACCTGGTTTCCTCACTTCACCTTCTTCAGTTCAGAAAGGTCCTAGGCAGGGGCCTGTCTTGTTTGACTTGGGTTCAATCCTGTTCTTAGATGAATCAACTTTTATGGAGCCAATATATATGCAATTAACTTAAGCTATTTTCTCATGCTGGCATAGGATGAGGAAGAAAAGAAGAGGAGAAGAAGGAAGAACAGGAGGGAGCAGGGAAAGGAAAGACATTAATGGCTATCCTCCCAGTCATTTCATTGACTAAGCGATGCCATGAAGGGAGTCTACTGCAGGAGTCTTATCTTCCCCAGTTAGTCTCGGGGGCTGTGGCCCTCTCAGGAAATGGATATCTTTCCAAGCTGAGTCTCTACCACATAAAAATATAATTTTTAAAGCAGGATTTTCAAAGACAAGCTAACTCATTTATGTAATGTTCACTTGAAGAAACAGCTGTCTTTTCCAGTCCTGGGGGAAATTCTGTCTATATTGGATTTATTGATAAATGCTGTTACACTTGGAATATAAATATTGGTCTTTTTAATACATTTTAAGGACAAGTCAAGGAATTTCACAATTTATACACGTTTTTTCTTACACATGGTCTTTGAAACTTAATTTTTTGAAATCTGGTTTTTTTTTTTTTTTCTTTTTTTTTTTGAGGTGGAGTCTCGCTCTGTCGCCCAGGCTGGAGTGCAGTGGCCGGATCTCGGCTCACTGCAAGCTCCGCCTCCCGGATTTACGCCATTCTCCTGCCTCAGCCTCCTGAGTAGCTGGGACTACAGGCGCCCGCCACCTCGCCCGGCTAGTTTTTTGTATTTTTTAGTAGAGACGGGGTTTCACTGTGTTAGCCAGGATGGTCTCGATCTCCTGACCTCGTGATCCGCCCGTCTCGGCCTCCCAAAGTGCTGGGATTACAGGCTTGAGCCACCGCGCCCGGCCTGAAATCTGTTTTAACAGAAAATACATTAGTGGATGGGAGGATAGGTGTGGGGTTTCTTTTTGAGGTGATGAAATGTTTTAAAAATGACTGTGGTGATTGTCGCAACTATCTGTAAATATATTAGAAACAATTGATTTATAAAATTTAAGTGGGTGAATTATAAGATGTGTTATTTATAGCTCAATAACACTGTTTTAAAAAACTTAACTTGTTTTACTAAATTAGATGCTATGCTAGTATAGAAGAACGGGGTCAAATACTCAACTGAGTGGGTCAATAAGTCACCGACAATAAGCCATGGTCAGGATATTAAGAATAGTGAAGGATATCATATATCATTATGACAATTAAGTAGGGAAATCATTAATGAAACATTTCCTCAGTGGTGCAGGAATGAAAATGGATCTCATTTCTTAATTGATTAAAGATTTACTAAGTGTCTTCTAGCTAAGGGTAAACAAAGGTCTCTAGGAATAAAAATACCGTAAGTCCAGGCTCTGCCATTCAAGGTTGCCCCAAATCCCCTCCTATGTTTTCTCCTGTTCTACAAGGCAAATGTCCTCAAGCTAAAGTGATATTTGGGCAAACAGGACAGAAAGAATGAATAAAAGGCTGAGTACAGGCATAAATATATGAAACCATCTGGGTAAGTAGAACCGGGTGTGGAAGAAGAGAAAAATACTGTGACGCTGGAGAATGTGAAATTCTTCTGGGCAAACTTCACTTCCTAAGTGTCCCAGGCAGCTCAAACCTTCACATTCAATACGTACGAACTGAGGGCAATGTGTCTGGGTTGAAAGCACAACGGGATGAGTGAGAGTAAAAGGCTGGGATCCTGTTAAATAGTAACAGATGGGAGGAAAATTGGGGCAGGAATTACAAACATAGATCCAAGGTGAATTGATTAGGCAAAGAAAAGAAAAAATAATAATAATTTAAAAAAACTCCAAAAAAAAGGTCACATGTTTTAAAAGGAGGTTACTATAAAGAAGGCTTATGAAGACCCTGCTTCAGTCAGAGGAGTGGGAACTTTCAATAGGCCGGGAAAACAAACTAAGAGAGCCATGATAGCCAAGAAGTAGCCTGGCACTGGACAGGAATGTGCAATCACCATCTCTAAACTACCTGATGAGTTGTAACATATGATGCTTACAAAAAATCATTGGAAGAGGTCACTAGACCATCGAAGACTGAAAGAACTATTTGGATTTTCTGAAATAAATACATAACATATGCAATTTAGAGCCTTGGTAAATTCTGATGATTGCTTTTTTTTTCTCTACTCTCTTACCATACACAAATTGTTGGAAAGCTTTAATTCTAAAAATGTTACATTAAAAATTACTTTCCCTAAGGTGCATGCAAACTTGTAGAAAACTAGGGTAATGGGCATATCAAAATAGCTGGTGCATCTGGATGATTAAGGTGAACAGTACTGTCAATACTAAGTCACAGGAAACACAGAGAAAGGAGAAGATAGGTAGATTCATTGTATTACTGGTCTCTATCCATTATTTATCCCTTTTTCCATTCTCTGAGCTATTTCCGTTTGTGATTCTTCTGAGTAAATAAGTAAATTTTCTTTCTGACCCCTTGACTTTTGATGGTCATATGACCAGCTTTGGCCAATAGAATGCAGTGGAAGTGATCATGTGCCTCAAGACCTCTGCCTTTCTACATGCTTGCTATAGTGGAACAAGCTTGAACTCATCTTCTAGAGATAAAGACATGCGAAACAGAGTTAAAGCTTCTCAGCCATCCAGAGTGGCCATATTAGATCAGTCAACACTCCGCAGACTGCCAGACATGTGGTTGAGCCTAGTCAAGACCAAGAGAACCACCCAGCTGAGCCCAGCCTTGGTCTTTGACTTGAAGACTGCTGAGCTAAATAACTGCCTATTGTGTTAAGCCACTACATTTTGTGTTTTGTGTTATGATGAATTATTGCAACAAAAAATAGCTGGCAACTAACTTTAGTGAGTATCTCGTATTTTTTCTGGTGCTGTGCTTGGCTCCTGCACTAGTGTTAGCTTAAACAATCACTCTCATTGTCTATGTTCCACAAATAAGGAGTCCCACAGAAAGTAAACAGTTTTTCCAGATCACTGAACTGGCAATACAAAAAACATTGCAAACCCAGATCTGTCTGACTACAAATCCATGACTTACATTTTTCTTACATGTTTATTTTCTACTTTGCTTACTTCTGTTTTGTAAAAATGATCATCTAAGAGCAAAATCATTTAAAAGCAGAAAGACTGAATTTCTAAGACCATTAGTATGTTTGTGCATGTTTTGTGCATGACTGTAAGCTCCTAGCAACCTAATTAAGTAAACTGTAGCACTGATAGCTTAGTGGGAGTGAAATAAAATATTTAAAATTGGCAGAAAGTAGCCACGATTTTTGTGGCCTAATTGTGTTTTGATAATTTTGAATGTCAATTGATCACATATACAACCATGTGGGCCTATAATTAAAGAACTTCCAGATATTTCACATTTATACTATATGATGTATGAACAGATCTGGATTCAAATCCAGTTTCTGCCATTGAAGGGCTGTATGGTCCTGAGCAATCACTAACCGTTAGGTCTTATATCAACTCAGATTGAACTCTACATTAAAACAAAGTAAACCTAATAATTTATCTAAAGTAATCTAATTTTTACATATGGCAGAAAGAAAACATTAAAGTCTCATTCTAAATAGTGTGGAAACACTGCATGCTATTGATTTCTTAGCATATGCAGTAATAGATGGGTGCATGATCACTTCTTTACTGAAGTTGTAGATATCCTGAGAAGTACCTTTTTTCCACCTGTGACAATGGATATGAGATGAAAGTGGCTGTAGGATATCTATATGTATATATATATATACACACACATTTTTTTTTTTTTTTGAGACAGAGCCTCACTCCGTCACCCAGGCTGGAGTACAGTGGCCTGATCTTGGCTCACTGTAACCACTGCCTCCGGGGTTCAAGAAATTCTCGTGCCTCAGCCTCCTAAGTAACTGAAATTATAAGCACACGCCATCATGCCCAGCTAATTTTTGTATTTTTAGTAGACTTGGAATTTCACCCTGTTGACCAGGCTGGTCTCAAACTCCTGATCTTAAGTGTTCCACCCACCTCAGCCTTCCAGCCTCTCAAAGTTCTGGGATTACAGGTGTGAGCCACTGTGCCCAGCCATTTTTGATGATTTTTAAATTTGTTATTTTTTATTGCTGATTTTTGAGAGTTTTTTTTTATATATTAGAGATACAAGACCTAGATCAGATATGTTTTGTAACAGTTTCTCCCTGTTTGTGATGTCTTTTTAGTCTCTTAATAGTGTCTTTCAAAGAGCAGAAGTTTTTAAATGTATTCTTTTATCTATTATGCTTTTCGTATCATATCTAAATTCTTATCTAAAAATTCTTTTCTAACCGTAAGTCTATGTTTTTTTCAAGAAGTTTTGTACTTTTAGGATTTACATGTGAATCTATGACGTATTTTGAGTTAAAGTTTAATTATGGAGTGATCTGGGCATAAAACGAGTTTTTTTCATTTTATTTTTTTACGTGTGCTGTGCAATTGCTCGCCACTATTTGTCTAAAAGTCTGTGTGTTCTCCATGGATTTGGCTTTGCAACCTTGTCAAAAATAAGTTGTCAGTGCACACATGGATCAATTTCTGAACTATTTTCTTTGCCATTGATGTATGTGTTTTTTTCTCCAATTATACACTGCTTTGATTACTCTAGCTTTATAATTCTTGAATCTGGTATAGTCCATTAACTTAGTTCTTGTCTTTAAAAAGCCTGATTCCTTTTCTCTTTAATATGAATTTTGGGCAGGGTATACTTTTTTGATTTGTTCCATGAGAACAGAGCACCACCCTGAGGAGAGCAATTATTCCTCCCTGTTGAAGCAAGACCTTCTGTGTCCTTGACCCAATGCACTATGAATCTTGAGATTTCCTGCCTGGCTGGTGGGAACAGGCATTGTCTCTGGCTGTGTGTGAGCACCAGAAACTGTTAACTTCATGCTTTTGGTGCTTCATTCCTTTGCCTCAAGTGGTATCTTCACGTGCATTTGCTCATCTATGCTCTACTGATTGTTTGAGGGGACCTTCTGTAGACTTTTGGGATGCTGCTTCTGTGCAGCTGTCTCCTTTCCAAAACCTGTTCTTGAGAATCTGAACAGTTGAGGTCTCCCCAGATGTATTCTGTGCCCTCACCTTGGAGAATTTGCCGTGTTCTGCCTGGATTCTCCTTCCCTATGCAATGGCCCTGATACTCTCCCAAGGCAGTAAGCTGGGTGATCCTAAGCCCTACATCATTTGTTTTGTTTTGTTTTCCTTCCAGGCATCCCTGTCTTTTGCTTCTTGATGTACAGTGTCTTTACAAGCATCTTATAAATGTTGTCCATTTTGTTGTTTATTTTGTATGAGAGATAAATCTGATCCCTGGTATTCCATTTTGGCCAGAAATGGAAGCTCAAAGCCACAAATTTTCAGATACTTCTTAAATTTTTTTGTGTTCTCTCGGTATTCAGTAGGCAATCAGTGTTTGTTGATCTATCTAAATGTGCTTTGTCTTTGCCATACACCTCAAAATAAAACCAGGAATGTAATGGGACCTGCTGCCAAAGTACTTAGAGTTTACTAAAGGCCATAGGCATGTAAGGAAAACAAAAACCTGTAATATAGCAAAATTTTAAAATAGATATGTCTTCAGGCAGCCTTTGGAGACAAAGGTGAGTTAGAGGAATTAGTGCTGGACTTACAGAAATAAACAGTTCTTGTAGAAAAAAAAAAAAGCACTAAAATATATTTTCTTCCATTCTCTGGAAGATGATCATGTTCTATTAACAGAAATCCTGGAATTCTAAATTTTTTATAAAATTGTATTTGCTTATATTCTGAGAGCTCCCAATTAGGAATATGTTTTAAAGTTGACACTGTGTTAGCATTTAATTGGAGAAACATATTTTTTCTTAGTGGCCACCTAAAAAGTACATATTACGGTAGGATTTATCTTAAAGTAGAAAAATAATGAATGTAGTGATGTATTATTAGCTCTGGTCAGATGCCACCTCCTCTGTGAAGCCTTTTCTACCAGCTGTAGTTCCTTGCAGTGCTTCCCAAGCACTTAGCAACTGTATTAGTCTATTCTCACGCTGTTAATAAAGACATACCTGAGACTGGGTAATTATAAAGGCAAGAGGTTTAATTGACTCACAATTCAGCATGGCAGGGAAGGTCTCAGGAAACTTACAATCATGGTGGAAGGGGAAGCAAACAATCCTTCTTCACAGGGAGGCAGGAAAAAGAAGAATGAGAGCTGAACAAAGGGGGAAGTCCCTTATAAAACCGTCACATCTCATGAGAACTTACTCACTACCACGAGAACAGCATAAGCAGCATGAGGGTAACCTTTCCCATGATTTAGTTACCTCCTAGTGGGTCCCTCCTCCCACAACACATGGGGATTATGGGAACTACAATTCAAGATGAGATTTGGGTGGGGACACAGCCAAACCATATCAGCAACTGATTTGTACTTTGGAGAAAGTGGAGGGAGAGGAGAAAGGGAGGAGGAAAGATGGAAAGAGGGAGTAAAAGCAGAAGGGGGAGCGCATGAATATCTAAACTCTAAAGTATCTTTTTCAACACTTTTACCCCTAAGCGTAATTTTTAATGACTCTGGGACTTCTTTTCTTTTCCTATCAACTCTTACCTACTGACTATAACCTTCAGCCATAATTTTACATTCTTTAACCAGTTAATGCAGAATAAAAGGTGAATTTATAAGGTATTCAGTCCTTTGGAACTTGAGACAACGTTTAGACTACCTTTTTAAACTATTCTCATTACACGCACAAGCAAATTTATGACCAAATGGAAGACTAAGAAGGAATCACTAATGGCTTGAAAAGACATTTTGCAAAATTTTGGGAACGTTCATTTACATCCATTGTATTTAAGTGTTTCTTAAATTAGTTCATTTGGTAATACATTATTCATCAAACCAGGTTATGAAGGGTACTTGAATATCGTAAGTATGTATGTATTTGATATGTAATCATAGTCTTCTATATCTTAGAATTCTCAGTCACCCCACACACCTCCATATTCCCAGTGATCCCATGAGGTTTCATGGAAGTTTTGGACTTCTTCGAGTAGTTAAGCAGGAATAATAACACTTAGTATTTACTGAGCACTGACTTTGAGTCAGGTACTATTCTCAATGCTTTGCCTGTACTATGTCATTTAATCTGAGCTATCCTTAGCTCATTTTCTTTTTTATCTTCCAGTGTTTTTGTTTTTCAATTTATTTTTCCATGGGTTATTGGGGTACAAGTGGTATCTGGTCACATGAGTCAGTTCTTTAGTGGAGATATGTGAGAACCTGGTGCACCCATTACCCTGGCAATATACACTACACCACACTTGTTGTCTTTTATTCCTCACCCCACTCTGACCTTTCCCCCAAAGTTCCCAAAGTCCATTGTATCATTCTTATGCCTTTGCGCCCTCATAGTTCCCACATATCAGTAAGAACATACTATGTTTGGTTTTCCATTCCTGAGTTAGTTCACTTTGAATAATAGTCTCTAATCTCATCCAGGTCATTGCAAATATTGTTAATTCATTCCTTCTTATTGCTGAGTAGTATTCCATCATATATATATGTACACGCCAGAGTTTCTTTATCCACTCATTGATTGGTGAACATTTGGGCTGGTTCCACTATTTTGCAACTGTGAATTGTGCAGCTATAACCATGCATGTTCCACTAACTTTTTCGAATAATGACTTCTTTTCCTCTGGGTAGATACCCAGTAGTGGGATTGCTAGATCAAATGGTCATTCTACGTTTAGTTCTTTAAGGAATCTCCATGCTGTTTTCCACAGTAGCTCTACTAGTTTACGCCCATCACCAGTGTAGAAGTGTTCCCTAATCACCACATCCATGCCAGAATCAACTGTTTTTTGATTCTTTGATTATGGCCGTTCTTACAGGAGTAAGGTGGTATCGCATTGTGGTTTTGATTTGCATTTCCTTGATAATTAGTGATGTTAAGCATTTCTACATATGTTTGTTGGCCGTTTGTTTATCTTTTTTTGAGAATTGCCTATTCATGTCCTTAGCCCACTTTTTGATGGGATTGATTGTTTTTTCTTACTGATTTGATTGAGTTATTTGTAGATTCTGGATATTATTCCTTTGTCAGATGTATAGATTGTGAAGATTTTCTCCCGCTCTGTGGATTCTGTTTACTCTGCTGACTGTTCCTTTTGCCATGCAGAAACTCTTTAGTTTAATGAGGTCCCAGCTATTTATCTTTGTTTTTATTGTAATTGCTTTTGGGTTTTTGGTCATGAAATCTTTCCTGAACCAATGTCTAGAAGGGTTTTTCCAATGTTATCTGCTAGAATTTTTATAATTTCAGGACTTAGGTTTAAGTCCTTAATCCATCTTGAGTTGATTTTTGCATAAGGTGAGAGATGAGGCTTCAGTTTTATTCTCCTACATGTGGCTAGCCAATTATCCCAGCATCATTTGTTGAAAAGGGTGTCAGAATGCAGTATACAGTTAGGAAGTTATGAAATACAGATTTGTGAGGAAAACTGCAAGTTGATAAAAGGGAAGCATACTTTTGTAAAATTTCAATATATAGATGGATCTTTACATCAGGCATTTCACCCAGGCCTTGCTGAATTATTTATACTTAATTTGCGAATGTCCATTGAAGATGAATGGCTATCCAGAGCTGAGATTATGTCCTAATGATAAGTACGTAGTACACAGTGTGTGCTAAATTAATGTATCTTGAAATGAATCAGTCTTTCTAGCCCAATAATCATTTTCAAGTTAGTCTGTTATAGGATTTAATAAGCTGGTTTGGACCTAAGAATGATATGTGGTGCCTTCTCACCTCATTTCTTTCTCTAACTCATAGGTCAACAAAGGGATTTTGTGAAACTGAAAAGTCCAGGGTGTTTATCTGGCTTCAGGCTGAGCTAAGTTGAAATGTTTAAAAGTCGTAATGTTAGTGCTCCGCTTCCTTCTGTTGCTTGACTGCTGACAAATTCAGCTTTATTTTTGGCGACTTGAGGGGGCATTTTATCTCTCTGTCTTGTCCGTTTGTCAGTACCATCAGCTATTGTCCTAGTCAGTTTGGGCTGCTGTAAGAGAAAACCATAGACTGGGTAGCTTATAAACAACAGCCATTTATTTCTCATGGTTCTGGAGGCTGAGAAGTTCAAGGGCAGATTTGGTGTTGGCAAGGGCCCAGTTCCTGGTTTGTAAGTGGCCGTCTTCTCACTGTGTCCTCCTTTGCCCATTTTCTGATGAGAAACTGGAAGCACCATTAAGGTGTTGACAAATATTTGCATAACTGACTACAAACCCAGGGTTTAGCACAGGCTTCCTGGCTTACAGTAATGGTGTCATTACCACTGGATGATACTACTATGAGGGGTTTTGTTTGTTTTTGTTTTAAATGTGATGTAGATTTTCCTGAAAACTTAAAACCAAGGTTTTGCCAAGACAAAGAAGCATTTTTTTAACCATCCATTCATACTTTGCTTTAGATCTCATCAAATGGGCACAGTTTGTGTATTTGTATTTGAATACATGTGATAGTCTATAAAATACTTGGTTAAACATTTCCACTGCTCTTTGCTTTTCTGACCTTGATTTTCAATCTCTCTCTCCCTCTGTACTTCTTTCTCTTTCTCTATTCTCTCTCCCTTTCTTTATGTCAATCTGTACGACGACTTCATTCCCAAATTAGTGTCCAATTCTATGTTCTTATGCATAAAATAAAATAAAATATAAAATAAATATTTTTAAAAAATTAATGTCAAAATTCTGGCATTGCCTTTGATGTGACCAGAATGGGTCTCTGATCTTCTATCCAGATCCTTCCCTCCCCCTCCATCACAGGGCATCCTGCTTATGAATACACATTCATATTCTCGGCTGGGGAAATATTGCCACAGCTCAGCTACCCACTGGGCTTTTCTTTGCTTTTGACAGAAGTTATATAGAGTTTATATTTAAAGAAATAAAAACGAAAGGTTTTTCTGAATTTCTAACAGAAAAATGTTGAGCTTTTTTAATGTTCCACTCACACTGGAGCTTCGTACAGAGGAGCCTAGTGATATCCTTTGCAAACAAAGGAAGCTTTTGGTGGTGCTCTTAATATGAAGGTCAAGGTTTTATTTATATTCACATTCAATTCAGAAAGAATAAAAAAATCAATACAGATATGAAGCCGATATGCATTGTCCACAAGCCCTGGTATTTTAAAATGTGACACAAAAAGACACATGCAAAGGGAAACTTGTGCAGAAGGATTTGGCTCACAGACACTCTCATGAAACTCTACACTTTGCCACCAGTCCTCAAATATAGAATCTGTTCTAGTTACACTTCACTACTTAAGATACACTTCAATTTATTGATTGTTTTCTCTGGTGAATGCATTGAATTAATAGTATTAGAAATAGAGAGACTTCTAATACTGCTTCTTTTTTTTTAGCCATTTCCTTGTTACAGAGGGCAGAGGGTTTACGCTATGTGTATTTCATGAGACTTAGAGTTGCAATGGATCAGGAATGCTCCATGGTTGAGAGAGCCAATGATAATGCCTAGCAGTGGTAGATTTTGGCTCTAATAGCAACGGCAAAAAAAAAAGCCAAGGCCCTCTCACTGATCACATGTTCCTTTGCAGTGACATCTTTCAGACTGTACCTGCATGGTCCATTAAGCATATTGAAAATGAGACAGAATCCCTCAGCCAGGCAGAATTCTTTATCTTCTTTTTATCCTTGGATTTTGACTACTACAAAGAAATCTTAAGGATGTGGTAAGAATTTTCTATATGTCTGTGGATTTGCCGCCTTCTTCTCTTTCTGCCACTAACTTCGAAGTAACATTATTGAAATTGGACATACTACACACACAAAGCCATGTGTACACATGCGGGTTGTGCCTATATTGTCAGATATTTTAGTTGTTTTTTTCTGAAATAGTATTGTTTTATTTACTAATTTTTAATTGACAAGTACAAATTGTTTATATTTGTGGTATACATGATGTTGTGATACATGCATATGTTGTGGAATGGTAAAATCAAGCTCATTAACATATTCATTACCTCACATGCTTATCTTTTTGTGGTAAGAACACAAAATTGACTCTCAGCAATTTTCACATATACAACACACTATTATTAACTATAGTCACCATGTTGTACAATGAATCTCTTGAAATTATTTCTCTTGTGTAACTGAAGTTCTGTATCCTTTGACCAACATCTCCCCAGCCTACTTCCCCATGTTCTGTCCCTTGTTAAAATAGTATTTAAACTGCTGGGATAGATGTGTGTGTGTGTGTGTGTGTGTGTGTGTGTGTGTGTCTGCGTGTCTGTGTCTGTGTGTGTATAAATATAGAAAAGGGTAGGAAATGAAGTTATTTGCCATCATTGTAACTGTTCAAAACAAAAGCAGTTTTGTGATTTCTTGGGGTCAAAAATACAAATCGATCTTGACAGAGGCATCTCGCCCTCACCCAGGGCAACGCTGGTCAGCTGCAAGAGGGAACGAGAAAAACTTCCTGTTTCCCTGGGAAAGAATCAGTGGGCCCAGGAGAACAGGTCTCTCTTGACTCCCCTCTCTCTGTGAGGTCTTTACCAGGCCCAGCCCTGAGCAAAGAAGAGCAGAGCAGTCTGTGCAAGAGGCAGCTGGGCCCGGGAGAGCAGCACCGAAGGCCCTGGGCTCTCCTGGCAGGCTCCTGGGCAGCCAGACAGGTCAAGTTCAGAGAATGTTCACACAAATACTTGGAAAACAAGAATTAAGGTCCTTTATCCGTGGTAATCCCCAGTGGGAAATAAGCCAGAATCTGAGCATAAGGTAATAAAATAAAGGAAGCCCCCAATCGTCCACACATATTGGCTCAGATATGAATCGTGGTTCCTGAGCTGCTTCTGCCGTGGATATCATCAGAGCCACAGCGTTGGCCTATTGAAGGCACAGGGCAACGCTGAGGGTGGATGGAATAAAAACTGAAGAGGCTACTCGAAACCATTAAGGTTTATGTGCACATTTTAATAGAATACATATTAAAATGATTATATTCTTATATTTTATCTCATTATAAATTAAGCTAATTTTTTCTCATTGGAAAAATAAATAATAGAAATTTTTGACACGCCAAGCTATTTTAAAAAACAAAACTTTACATTTTATAATCAGAAAAAAACTACTGTTATCATTTTTATATTGTTACATCTAGTCTCTGTCTCTATCATATTAACATATATCTAATGGTTATCTCATACTGAATGTATCATTTTTGTGCCATGCATTTTTCACATGGCATTATATTGTGAACAATCCCTAGTTTACAAATTGTTAATGAGTATTGTGTTCAGAGACTGTGTACTATTGTACCCTTTGGCTAAAGATAATTTTAAAAATCATTATTAACTGAAATATTAATTTTTTTCTGATATCTCCAAAAATATCAATATTTAAGACTTTGAACATAAAATCCTAAATTACTCCTACAACCATTTTTCTAATTTAGACTTCTGCCAGCAGGATGCCATTGTCGGCATACTCTCCAATATGCTTATGTTTTATTACTATTATTTATTTTTAATTGACAAATAAAAGTGTATATATATTTATCATGCACATCAGGCGGTTTTGATACATGTGCACATTGTAGAATGGCTAAATCAAGCTAATTGATATCAGTCTTACTCCGTATACTTACTTTTTGTGATTAAAACACTGAAAATATACTCTTGTAGCAATTTTCAAGTATAGAATATATTGTATTAACTACAGCCACTGTGTTGTACAATAGGCCTCTAGAACTTATTCCTTTTACCTACCTTAAATTTTGTGTACTTTAACATGGCTGTCCTAATCCCTGCCCTGCCCACAACCCCTGGTGACCACCATATTACTCTCTACTTTTGTGAGCTTAATTTTTCTTTTTTTTTTTTTTTTAAGAGACAAGGTCTCACGATGTTACCCAGGCTGATCTCTAACTCCTTGCTTCCAGCTATCCTCTTGCCTTAGCCTCCAAAAGCACTGGGATTACAGGCATGAACCATGTCAACTGGGCTGGATTTCTTATTTATGATGTGTGAAAAAATATATTTGAAGCTGTGTATATGAGTAAGAAACATACTTCATGTTTCCACAAACTTTCTAAAAATCTGTGAAAGAAAATAAACATTATTTACATGTATTTATATAGGTACATATCATAAACTTATACCATAAACTTTTTTTTTCTTTTTTTTTGAGACAGAGTCTCGCTCTGTCACCCCAGCTGGAGTGCAGTGGCGCTGTCTTGCCTCACTGCCAGCTCCGCCTCTCGAGTTCACGCCATTCTCCTGCCTCAGCCTCCCGAGTAGCTGGGACTACAGGTGCCTGTGACTGCGCCCGGCTAATTTTTTGTATTTTTAGTAGAGACGGGGTTTCGCCTTGTTAGCCGGGGTGGTCTCGATCTCCTGACCTTGTGATCCACCCGCCTCGGCCTCCCAAAGTGCTGGGATTACAGGCGTGAGCCACTGCACCTGGCGACCATAAATTTTTTTAAATGTTAATTTTCTTTCTGGAGAAAAATCAGAAACATATGGTTTTATAGCTATATGGACCATATATAATTGAATTTGAAACCTATCATTATCATATTCTAATTTACAACTGTGGGAAAATTACCCAGCCTCTCTGCACCTCAGTTCGTTTATCTACACAGCAGTGGTTGGATACGGATTTTGGGGGATGTTTAAATGAGTTACCTGTGGAAATGGCCTCATGGTGAAGAAAGACTATTCATAGTCATTATTTTTTTTTTCCCACAAATCAGAAAACTGGGGACCAGAGAGGCTAAATAATTTTCTTAGGAAAATGTAATCCAGAAATAGATATTCTGAGTTATATTCTTGTGATTTCCCTATTCCACTGCGTAAAATATCTAGCAGACCAAAACATAGTTTATCTAGGTAGCATTCCTCAACACTAATACTGATCATTAAAAATTGACTTACATCTTACAATTTCAGGCCTTGATTTGTTTGCAGATCACACAGTCCTCTGGAGAAGGTGTTTTTGTTTTGTGGTTTTTGTTTGGCTGGTTGGCTTACATGTTTTCGTCTCTCTGTTAGGCTTAGTAGATGCTTAGCTAGGAATGTATTTCTGGAAAATAGTAACTAGAGCTGCAGTATGACCCCAAAGGCCCAGAATAGGAACCTGCACTGCCAACAGCATGGAGGAAGTAATAATCTGTGTTTGCTCTTCTCAGGTGTCAGAGTCGGTCATTCCTGAAAAATACACAGCAATCTCAGGCCAACTGACTACTGTCTATGATTCGAGATTCCTCCTTTGCCTCCAGGCTCTGAAAATACATTTTGTTTATGTGACAGAAACACAAAAAACTGGGAGGAAAAGAAAAATTACAAGTCTGTATAGAATAAGCCACATCTTGTCAACTCTCATAGAATATGCTTTCATTTCCTTCGTGGGCTCTCACAGTTGAAATTTTACATTATCCATGTGATTATTTGATTAATGACTCTCCTCCAGTCTATAAACTCTATGAAGACAGTAACCATGATTCTTAAAGAAATAATTTAGTAGTAGTCCTCAGTATCTTCTCCTTCATCAGAAACAGTATAAGAATTAATAAGCAATGGCATAAAAGTATTTGTTCATTTATTAAATACATTGTAAGTGCCTGGAGAGCAAAGGCCATTTTGTACTTCTGTGCATTTCTTTGAACAATATGAGGACAATGGAAAGGGCAGGAGTTGCATGAATCTAGCTTTGAATCTCTGCTCCTCCATTTACTGACTGTCATGGAAAAATACCTGATCTTTTGTAGCTTCAATATTTTCATCCTGAAAAATGAATTATTGACGATGATGATGATAAGAACAACCCCAAAATTTCTTCTGAGAATTAAATAACTCTGCAAAATTGTTTAGCCCACCTTGTAGACACCCAACAAATGTTATTTGATTTTCTTCCTACTCGGGGCTTGGCTTCTTTCTAATCCTGTGGCCTCAGAAGGTGCTAAAATACTAGCAGACTGATACGCCAGGATACATGAGTCAGAGATATTGCAGTATTGGCCAAATCTCATATTGTTTTCCTCCTAGTCTCATAGTTGGATTACATTTTCCATTATCTCTTGCAGCTCAGAAGCCACAAGACCGCACTATGATGACAGGACATAGAATTGTTTTACATGCATTTCGGTGTGTCCAGAGCAGTCCTTATTCATGCCTGTGTTCCCAGCGTTATTATGAGCACTGTGCCTTTTAGCCCTCAGAAGTGTCCTAGTTTGGATGACAAATTATATGATCACTCTAGATAGATAATCGTTTTTGGGCTGGGCCGTAAACCTTCCCATACTTCCTCCCACTCTTTCTCTTTCCCCAACTGTAGTCCAAGTGCGGTGGACCCTGTGGGGGTAGCCTGACTCCCAGGGGATGTGGAAGCAATTGTAAGATGTAAGTCAATTTTTCATTATCAGTATTAGTGTTAAGGAATGCTACCTAGATAAACTATGTTTTGGCCTGCTAGACGTTTTTTGCGGTGGAATAGAGAAATCACAAGAATATAATTCAGAATATCTATTTCTGGATTACATTTTCCTAAGAAAATTATTTAGCCTCTCTGGTCCCCAGTTTTCTGATTTGTGGAAAAAATAATAATAATGACTATGAATAGTCTTTATTTACCATGAGGTCATTTCCACAGGTAACTTATTTAGGTCCATGGATGCCTGTGGAACAGCCACTCTCCCCAGCCCACATTGGACTATATATAAAGTGAGAAATAAGTAAAACTTCTTTTTGTTGAGCTTGTGAAATTTGGGGATTACTGGCCATAGCAGCTAGCCCTTGTTGATTCTTTAGACATACCTAAGTATTAAAAAACACAGAAAATATATGAGGATTTATGGCCAAGTAAAATATTAAAATTTCAATTAACTTAACTCATCCACAAAAGAAGCTCAAGGAAGAAACACATAAGTAATGCACACACATATACTTTAATTTGGTTTATTTTTAAATTTATTAATGTGTCTTTCTGAATTTTCAGAAGGATCGTTATTCCAGCTATTATTTCAGGCAATAATTGTGTATGCTTTAAAAATATCATTTGATCTTAAATTTTACAGTTTCTCTCAATACTCGTTCATAAGCTTGATAATGAAGATTTACAGTTATCCTTTTAGTCTGTTATACCTTTGCAAAAAACTTTATTTCAAGGTAATACAAAGAAAATCTCCAATGGTGTTAATGTCATCTTTACTAGCCAACAGTAAGTATTCTGTAATAAATGTCTGTGAAACTAAAGTACTTTTCAAAATTCTATAAAATTAAATGAATAAAATTTGTACATATAACGTTATATAAAAAGATACACCTTCAACTTATACAGAATAGTTAAAAGCTATGTTTTGAAGATTTCATCCCAACATTTATCACCATGACTGTGCAATGCTGGTAAAACTAGTTAATGGGTCAAATCAAAGTGGCTTTATTGGTCCAACCTGATTTCCTAGCTCTCTTTCCAGAGAATTGGCTTGCTAATATCACACAGTCAATCTTTACTGGGGCCGGGCCTGGAGTGTGTGGTCTTACTGAATTCCTGACTTGAGTGCTTGTTCTTCATCCTTCACACCTCTCTAAATGAGCTCATGCTTTATAGTGCACAACACTTTGCATGTTGAAAAGCACTTATTTATTTACTGCTTATTTTGTCATCTCAACAATTCTGTAGCATAAGTAGAATAGGCATTTGTGATGGTTAATTTTCTGTGTTAACTTGCCTGGGCTATGGGTGCCCATGTAGCAGGCAAAACAGTATTTCTGGGTATGTCTGTGAGGGTGCATCCAGCAGAGATTAGTATTGTAATTAGTGAACTGAGTCAAGCAGGTGGCCCTCTAGTATGTGGGCATCATCTAACCCATGGAGGATCTGAATAGAACAGAAAGGCAGAGAAAGAGTGACTTTGCTCCCTTTGCGTAAGCTGAGCCATTCATCTACTCCTGGACTGGAATATCTGTCCCCCTTATTCTCAGGCCTTCAGACTCAAACTAAATTCACCATCCATTTCCTGGCTCTCCAGCAGGCTTGTACACAGCAGATTATGGGACTTCTCCACCTCCATGTGAGTCAATCCCTATAACAGATCTCATTTATATATGAAATCTCCTGTTGGTTCTGTTTCTCTAGAGAATCCTGACTGATATAGTATCATTACCTCAACTTCTACAGATAAAGCTAAGACATCTGGCCACGTGACACACTTGTGACACCTGCAGATGCTTCCTAATGACAGAGCTGGCCGTGCAATGTCGAGCTACTTGTGCTGACTCCCAGCAATTCCTCCTCTGTGCCTCACTGCCCCTCCCCTACATGCAGCCCTGTGTGCCTTCCAGCCCAAATTTCATCCGTTGATTCTAAAATGACACATTAAATATCAACCAACGAGGGCAGTAATCCTCAGGGTAATGCTTTTAAGTGGGAGTGGGGCTTCTGAGACCAATTCTTTTAATTAAACTTCTCAATTTCTTTAATCCAAAAATGTATAACATTGCTAAGATCTTTTCCACAATGCAGACTCTGACGGTTTTGTTATATAAACTAGAAGCAGAGACTTTTTTTGGAATAAATTAATGATGATGAAGAGTCCCCTGATATTGATTGAGCCTCTGAGATGGATGAAGGGGTGTGAGTAAAAAATCCCTCATGCCTCCCGTGATTGTTGGAAAATGTAGACATGTCCTTCTCATGCTGCCCTCTTCACCCTCTCAGCTTATTAAAATTAATGACTAAGTGTGTGTGATGGTGGCTTGACCCACCTCTTTGTGAGGTGTATGCACCATGTTTTCTACAGTGCTTCTGATGGTAATTCTTCAGTTAAATAATTCATAGTAAATTATAGAAGCAATAGTATTATTGTTTCCTTTAACATTATGAAGGAAGAAGAGATTTACATAAAAACAGTAAAAGGTCAAGGGAAAGGTTATCAGTTATTTTAATTGAAGAAAAATTACATGGTTCATTGAAAACACTGAAACAATAAAAAGTAGATTAATTGTCAGCTACTACATTGATAAATATACTAATATCAAATAAATATGTAAACTCATTGCAATCATGCAGTTGGAAGCCATAAAGAAGAATAAATATTTTATTTTGGGGGGTCACATGAATTGGGCAAAATCAGAAAAAATGAGAAATATTAGATCATTATTAGGCATATGAAGAAGAGAGATAGACTGTCTAAGATCTATGATCTAGGTTGATCATGCCAAAAGTAGTCACATTTCCGTGGCCCAGAGGTGAGGATCACATGTGATAACACATGAAAGTCCTGTGAATATGAGAGTGAAAGGGGAATACTACACAAATTGGAATTATTCACATTAATATAATTAAAACTTTAATTTAAGAATGTATTTTTATTTTTATTTTTTCTTTCTTTTTTTAAATTATACTTTAAGTTCTAGGGTACATGTGCACAATGTGCAGGTTTGTTACATATATATACATGTGCCATGTTGTTTCTTGATTTTTAAATGATTAACTTGTCATTTACATTAGGTATATCTCCTAATGCTATCCCTCCCACCGACCCCCTCCACACAATAGGACCCCGTATGTGATGTTCCCCTTCCTGTGTCCAAGTGATCTCATTGTTCAATTCCCACCTGTGAGTGAGAACATACGGTGTTTGGTTTTCTGTTCTTGTGATAGTTTGCTGAGAATGATGGTTTCCAGCTGCATCCATGTCCCTACAAAGGACATGAACTCATCCTTGTTGATGGCTGCATAGTATTCCATGGTGTATATGTGCCACATTTTCTTAATCCAGTCTGTCACTGATGGACATTTGGGTTGATTCCAAGTATTTGCTATTGTGAATAGTGCCACAATAAACATACACGTGCATGTGTCTTCATAGCAGCATGACTTATAATCCTTTGGATATATACCTAGTAATAGGATGGCTGGGTCAAATGGTATTTCTAGTTCTAGATCTTGAGGAATCGCCACACTGTTTTCCACAATGGTTGAACTAGTTTACAGTCCCACCAACAGTGTAAAAGTGTTCCTATTTCTCCACATCCTCTCCAGCACCTGTTGTTTCCTGATGTTTTAATGATTGTCAATCTAACTGGTGTGAGATGGTATCTCATTCTGGTTTTGATTTGCATTTCTCTGATGGTGAGTGATGATGAGCATTTTTTCATTTGTCTGTTGGCTGTATGAATGTCTTCTTTTAAGAAGTGTCTGTTCATGTCCTTTACCCAGTTTTTGATGGGGTTGTTTGTTTTTTTCTTGTAAATTTGATTGAGTTATTTGTAGGTTCTGGATATTAGCACTTTGTCAGATAAGTAGATTGCAAAATTTTTCTCCCATTCTGTGGGTTGCATGTTCACTCTGATGATAGTTTCTTTTGCTGTGCAGAAACTCTTTAGTTTCATTAGATTCCATTGGTCAATTTTGGCTTTTGTTGCCATTGCTTTTGGTGTTTTAGACATGAAGTCCTTGCCCATGCCTATGTCCTGAATGGTATTACCTAGGTTTTCTCCTAAGGTTTTTATGGTTTTAGGTCTAATATTTACATCTCTAATCCATCTTGAATTAATCTTCGTATAAGGAGTAAGGAAAGGATCCAGTTTCAGCTTTCTACTTATGGCTAGCCAATTTTCCCAGCACCATTTATTAAATAGGGAATCCTTTCCCCATTTTTTGTTTTTTTCAGGTTTGTCAAAGATCAGATGGCTGTATATGTGTGGTATTATTTCTGAGGGCTCTGTTCTGTTCCGTTGGTCTATATCTCTGTTTTGGTACCAGTACTATGCTGTTTTGATTATTGTAGCCTTGTATAGTTTGAAGTCAGATAGAGTGATGACTCCAGCTTTGTTCTTTTGGCTTAGGATTGTCTTGGCAATGCGGGGTCTTTTTGGGTTCCATATGAACTTTAAAGCATTTTTTTTCCAATTCTGTGAAGGAAGTCATTGGTAGCTTAATGGGGATGGCATTGAATCTATAAATTACCTTGGGCAGTATGGCCATTTTCGCAGTATTGATTCTTCCTATCCATGAGCATGGTATGTTCTTCCATTTGTTTGTGTCCTCTTTTATTTCACTGAGCAGTGGTTTGTAGTTCTCCTTGAAGAGGTCCTTTACATCCCTTGTAAGTTGGATTCCTAGGTATTTTATTCTCTTTGAAGCTATTGTGAATGGGATTTCATTCATGATTTGGCTCTCTTTCTGTTACTGGTGTATAAGAATGCTTGTGATTTTTGCACATTGGTTTTGTATCCTGAGACTTTGCTGAAGTTGCTTATCAGCTTAAGGAGATTTTGGGCTGAGACAATGGGGTTTTCTAAATATGCAATCATGTCATCTGCAAACAGGGACAATTTGACTTCTTCTTTTCCTAATTGAATACCCTTGATTTCTTTCTCTTGCCTGATTGCCCTAGCCAGAACTTCCACCACTATGTTGAATAGGAGTAGTGAGAGAGGGCATCCCTGTCTTGTGTCAGTTTTCAAAGGGAATGTTTCCAGTTTTTGCCCATTCAGTATGATATTGGCTATGGGTTTGTCATAAATAGTTCTTACTATTTTGAGAGACGTTCCATCAATACCGAATTTATTGAGAGTTTTTAACATGAAGGGCTGTTGAATTTTGTCGAAGGCCTTTTCTGCATCTATTGAGATAATCATGTGGTTTTTGTCTTTGGCTCTGTTTATATGCTGGATTACATTTATTGATTTGTGTATGTTGAAGCAGCCTTGCATCCCAGGGATGAAGCCCACTTGATCATGGTGGATAAGCTTTTTGATGTGCTGCTGGATTCGGTTTGCCAGTATTTTATTGAGGACTTTTGCATAGATGTTCATCAGGGATATTGGTCTAAAATTCTCTTTTTTTGTTGTGTCTCTGCCAGGCTTTGGTATCAGGATGATGTTGGCCTCATAAAATGAGTTAGGGAGGATTCCCTCTTTTTCTATTGTTTGGAATAGTTTCAGAAGGAATGGTACCAGCTCCTCCTTGTACCTCTGGTAGAATTCAGCTGTGAATCCATCTGGTCCTGGACTTTTTTTGGTTGGCAGGTTATTAATTATTGCCTCAATTTCAGAGCCTGCTATTGGTCTATTCAGGGATTCAACTTTTTCCTGGTTTAGTCTTGGGAGAGTGTAAGTGTTTAAATTTTATTTTCATATATAAACAGAAACATATATCATGTCAGAACAACAGTTTTTCATCAATTTGATGTCTGATGAATTGAACACAACTATATGATCTAAAAAATATAATCTATTTTATCATGATGAACTATCAGTAGGGCAAATATTATACAGAGAAAAATTGATTCAAAACTCATTGAGGTCTCATTTTACTTTTGAAATCTGAGAAGATCACTGCTAAATGTGGATTTATTTTTTATTTTATATTGAAACTTTTTCCAAGTGAGTGATGTTCTTCACTGAGTAGCCTGAGAACTAGTAATAATGACAAGAATGACTGTTTAAGACAATATCTGACATTTCTTGTTATAGAGAAAAGAAGAAGGAAGGGAAGGAGGAAAAAATAAAGAGAAAAAAATGGAGGAGGAGACATAAAGAAGAATTGACTTAAATAAAGTTATCTTTGTAACTTTTGTATTTGTAGCTTTTATAAGATTAAATTATATAGTAAAAAAAAAAGATTTGATCTCTTTGAGTATTCTCAAAGGCCAAATTTCCCAGTGGTATCCCATTCCTGGGGAGTCAAGAAGGAAGAGTGAGAAGTCCGAGTATAGGAGCAACTCCTTGATGTCCTTCCACTTCATACAGCCCTTTACCATGGAGAAAGACATGTTGGAACAGATGTAACCTAGGTTGAAGGAAAAGCACATTCTCTGAACTTAGAAATATTTTCTACATTTTACTTCTTATCCTTTGCTGAAAAATAGTGTATTATTTTGTTGCTGTTTTTATAGTTATGGTTGTATGTAACCTAACTGGTGAGAATGTCTCCCTGATAGATGCTTATTGCTTCACGTCTGCTAAACTTAAAATAAGCCTATTAAGCCAAAAAAAAAAAAAAAAAAAAAACAAAACAAAAAAAAAAAACAAAAACCCAAATTGGCAACATTGATCACACAAGGTAAGTTCTTAAGACTTAGTGTAGTTACTGGGACAACTGATTCAACACCATGTATAACCAGGTTCGCTATTGAGTGATGATACTATGAAATGCAGTAATATGAATAAAAGAAATGAATTAGAAGCCACAGAGGTAAACAGATACAACAATGGTATCTGGTAAACCACAGGTGACAGGTGCATTTATACTGATTCATTTTTTAAAAAGGAATGAACATACTAATACATTCATACAGAGTGATGAACAAGTAGAGTTTTAGAACTACTGAGATGGTACATGGAAGGTATTTTGAGGGTAGTGACATAGCAAATATTTATGCCCCTCTACGCATACCAGCAAGAAATGAACACAAAATTCAAGGGGATGTATAATTAGGGGGCTAGAGAATCTATCACATAAAGTTCATATTAGATTAAGTTGTATAGCTGGGCTAATTGAATTTATTTGGAAAACACACAGAAAAACATTCTACAAACAAAAGACAAATCTGTGGAAAGAGGAAGACTTTTTAGCCAAATATCTAATCAGTCATTAAACTCCACCAGCATATCACAGTGATTGCTATATGCCCAGATGATTCATACTTATTATACTAGTCTCCAATATGGCAGTGCCTTGGAATGGGAGATAAAATAAAGATAGAATAAAAATCTAATTTGTGGTAAAAGCAATTTTCCAAACAGCATTGCATGGTAGACTTATTTGCAAGAGACCAGCATTGTTGTTAAACATAGTAATGCCAGCTTCCCTTACTCAACACTTAATATGTTTGACAAAGGTTTGATCTTGTAGACATCTTCCCATGATGAGTATATTTTAGGAGGTTGATGCTGCAGAAATCCAGAGTGATCCATCTAAGCTCCTTTATGTTTCTGGCACAAATTCAATTCTGGGATTCCTAGTTTGGGCTTCACTTTTATTTTTTACACTAATCTTGGAGTTTGTAAAACATGATTTTATTAAATCACTAAAATATATGTAAAATAATCAACTCTAACCTATAAATACACTAAAAATGAGTATTTGTAGAAGCTCAGATACATGAACAACTCTATGCTTTCTAAGGAAAGGAATAGACAGATACTATTATCCCTTTTCCTGACGTTGAATTTAGTTTTAAATCTAGCTGGAAACTGGAAATATAGTCACACACACAAATGCTTATAATTAGAAAAAATAAACATCAAGTTTAATATTCTTAATTTAACATTAAAAGTGACGTGTAGCAGAAAAAGCACAGAGTTTAGCTCAGAAACCTCTAGACTTAGACCTTGTTTTAATGCCTGTAAACTCTATGACTTAGTTGAGCTCAGAGTGTCAGATTCTCCCATGAATAAATAGGGCTATTGTGAGGGTAAAACAAGACCATCAATATGAAGTCTATTGAATAGTTCAGCATACATGAGTGACACTGCCCCACTGTTCTCATTCTTCCCTGGATTCTATATGGCCTCGTTAGTGTTTAACATCCCAACTCACAGCCCCATTTGCACCCAAATAAGGGACAGATACAGGAATTAGATAGTTGAAAGGATTTATTACCAATGAAGGCTACGTGGGAAGATTTGGTTAACATATAACTATAAGGGCTTGCTGGCACTACCTGCTTACGCCCTTCCCCTGAGTTAAATTCAGATCTTCGAATTGCCCAATAGGTAAACTCAGTGGAAAGGTTTAGATCCACGGAGTAGACACCCAATATGGAGGAAGAATGTCTCCCATTATCTCAGAAGAAACTAGAGGAAGAGTCTAAGCTCTTCAATGCTTAAACCTGTTATAGAGTGATTCTCTCCAATTAAGAAAAGAGGACCCAAACCAGTTATTAGTCAACCAATTAAGATTAACTCAGTTCTTCTTTGCCGGGAACAATGAGTAAGGAGTGGGAAGAGGCTTAGAGGCTTCTGATAGATGGCCATCTGTCTAGGCAATAAATGAAACAAAAATTGAAGCATGCTTTCCATTAAGCAGGCCCCAATTTCTTTAATACATGCCATTTATTCTCCTTCTTCTCTTCTTTACTCATTTTTGCACCAACCTGAATTCTCTTCTACTTCCTACTTTTCTATTCATTCTGCACTTCTGTATCTAATTACAGCCCCCTCTCATTCATTCCCATGGTTCCAATTCAAATTCTATCTTTCTACCTATTTTTTGTTTCTTTCTTAGTAAAAAGTATTTATAATCCTTATTACATCACAACTACTTATGTGTAACAACAGCGATCAAAAGAGCTTACATTTATTGATGATTCACCCTGCGCCAGGGACTATACTAAGTACTCTACATGCACTAATTCATTTAGTCTCCACAATGCCTTGCAATTTAGTGGTGTACTTTTGGGTTCCTGTTGAGGTAACCAAGGCTTATAAATGTGAATTAAGCCCAGGGTCCTAAAGGTCTGACCCTGACTAGACGGTGTAAGCATGCAGTCATGGGCTTGGAGGATTGCCTTCTGATCCACTCCCCCCTTGGGAGTATGAGGTACATTGTTGTCCAGATGAACATGTCAGGACTGTGGTTAAACAGCTTGTGTTAAGCAAGAACACATGACAGAAGTAATGCAACTGGCAAAACAGTCTAAAAATTTTTTAAATTCATTTCACAAAGAAGTTGCACCATGAGGACTATGTCACATTTGCCACCAACACTATGTAATGAGTACCTCAAACAACTTCCTCCCTCTCCACTGGTGAGTAATTAATTCTGTTAATTTCATAGACCTAAATCACAGTCTCTATTTTGCTTAGTATTGCTTATTTTAAGAATTAGTCTTACATTCAGAATCATAATTAGTAAGTCAAGGGTTTATCAAAATATCAATATTGGTTACTCAAGTTTTTCTTAAATTATTTTATTTCTGCCAGGAATAATAATAATAAGCAAACTGAATCTGTCATGATCACAATTTACCTGTATGGTGCCAAATCTGATCTAGTTACAGTCAAAACAAGAAAAAAATAATGCAATAATTTGAATCACTGTTAAACAGTTCACACATGTGTTTGTTGTCTATCCACTGCACTAGAATTCTTTGAGAGTAAAGAAAGATAGAGAAAAGCAGGTATATGCTAATCATGCTAGGTGTCTTTCCACATACTTCATTGCCCACGAGGGGAGACTAACGAAGGCATCTTTAATGACAGATTCTGGGCAGCTGCAAGATGTCTTTTCTATACACTAATTTATGCAGCTAAGAGATAAATAAATTAATCTCCATGATCAATCTACCAGATAGCAAGAGTCAAACCCAAAACACCACTCCGTGGATGCAGGAAGGAAATCATCCTTATCACAGATTGCATGTTCTTTGCTTTTTGTTTTTAATGGATCTGGGTGCACCCATGACAGATTTTGGCGATGAGAATTATTTCCAACCCCAGAAAACCTGCCAATTGCTGCTGCTTACTTCTGCTCGTGCCTCTTGATGAGGGGCAACTGCTACGAGACAAATTACATTGTCTGTAATCTGGTCCCCTTCCCCTTAGTCATGATTCATTCTGACAAGGAAAGTTTAAAAGCAACAAGTAAAATATGATAAACAATATCCATCATTGCATAGGGGAGCCTGGCTAAAAGCTTTCTGTCGTTATCAATAATACTGTTTAGTTTTCAACTCCCCTTGTATTGCATTAGTGGCAAATGTGAATTTCTGTAAGCAGCAAAGGTTCAGTTTGGGCTACCTGTGTGATCCTTGTTTCCAGTGAAACTGTGCCCAGTGCCCTTCTGATGGTCCTTAAAGCAGTCAGTGAGATCCAATAAAGGTTAGACGTGGCATAAAACTGATGCGTGCAACCCAGAGTTCTCTCCTCAACTCTCACTTATTTCTGACTTGATTTACCTAATCAGCTCCTCGTTCTTTTTACTGAGAAGATGACCCGAGATTTCCTTGCATACCCTTGTGTGTGTGGTAGTTCCTGGGTTTTTCTAACATTGGCTTTTACCTTCAAATAATGTTCTGTCCTGCTCTTCTAACTCTTGGGGTCCCAGATACCACAGAAGGCAGTGTTCTACCCAAACCTATAGAAACTCACCTCTGACCCCAGAAATGCAATAAGATAACATCAGTTACAGCCACCCTTTGAAAGAATTTTGCAGTGCGTGAGGTTTACATGTGCAATACAGACCTTAAAAGTTCTTTGTTGAAGCATTCACAAAAATTGTATATACTAAGACATATTATTGTCTACCCACCATGTGCTTGGATTGTCCAATTTTAATTTCTTCATTGAGCAGAATTTCACATCTCATCCCCAATGAGCATTTCTATTTTTTATGGTTGAGTTTTGCCACATTTTTTTTCTACACATAAGCAGCTTTTCTTGCAAAGTAATTACCACATCATTTACTTGGTTCTTAGAATTAAAAAGTGAGGAAGTCATATCCAGAGAACTCAGCTCTGGAGTCTGAGCTGGAATCCATTCCGCAATAATTATCAGAGATCATGATCATCTCAATAGCAATTCTCCATAGTTCAAAGAACAGATTAATAAAAAGAGTATTAGGAGTACTTTTTTCCTAGTTTCTTATTTTGTTCATGAGGCCATTGAGGCTTAAGAATGGTGAAAGACTTATCTAACCTCCCAATATCACATAGCATATCAGGGTCAAATCTAAGTATTGAATTACTAAGTTCTGATTCCAGTGTAGGTCTTCTTATGATGTCATAAAACAAATCAAGATTTCAAAAAATGGTTATTTTTAATATCTCACCCACTTCTTACAAAACAGATAATACCTGTCCTACCCACTTCACCAATTTGCTGTGAAACTATAAGATAAAATAATATATGTGATAGTACTTTGTAAATGGTGTATCCTTATAGACATATATGATATTGTTATTATTAATGTAGTAGTTGTAGGAGTAGTCATAGTAGTAGCTGTTCTTGTTTTAGTAATATTAAAATCACCCTAGATTTTCAATATGACTTCGTTATGTAAACCTTCCTTGTTTATAAAATACTTATTTATTTTACCACTACAAAAAATGGAAAAGTATGATCATTTTCATTTCGTTAAAATCTGCTTGAAACCAATGTTTTTACATTAATCTATAGAAACACAATTTCTCTTTTTCCTGATAGAATCAATTGATAGATGCCACAACTTTTCAATGTCTCCTGCATTTCTTGGTAACAGCTCCCTGGTCTCTCTACCATTTAGTTTTTGCTAACTAGCAAACCACCCCAAAACTCAGTGACTGAAACAGCCCAGAAGTGTCATTTCCCACACTTCCATGGTCAGTTGGGAAGTCGTTCTTATCTTTGTCTCTGCAGGCAGCTAAAGATTGGGCTGCGCTGAATGGTTCAGCCTGGCCCTGCTCACATGGTTGGGGTTTGTAGGCTGCTTGGTCTGGACAATATCAACAGGAACACGCCAGTCCACGTGGCCTGTCATCGTCATCTTCATGAACTAGCCTGAGCTTCTTTCCAAGGTGCTCTCGGGGATTCAAATGCAGAAAAAAGGATACTTTTCAAGTGTCTTTATCACTGTTAAATGTTCTATTGGTCAAAGTGAATCATAGATCAAGCCCAGATTCACGGGTGAAGGCATTCATATTGTCATGTTTGCAAACAGTCTATCACGTGTGTTCATATCTCTGATACCCAGAGGGCTGCTTGAAAGCAGCTGTTGAGTATTTTTCTTGTGATCATTCCTACACAGGGCAACGTGGGGCATGCAAAGAAACATCACATCTGGAGCCTGATCTTGTAAAGACAAAGTATGCATAAAACAATTAGCGACTGAAGCAAAAGAAAATAGAATAAAATGATGGCTACTCTAGAGCAGGTCAATACGCAATAAAAGAATTCCAGAAAGTTAAACTCAATGGGGGAACCCAGGGATGACTTTTTGTTAAATATTTATGTTTTATTAGATTTTCTCAACATGTTTTCATGGCTTTAGCCCACCTGGTTTATTTGTTAAAGAAAACGGTGTGTGTCTGCATGTACATGGTTATTTGTGTGTGTATAGGTATTTCCTTCAGGCACCATCACTCTCCTCTCCAAAATGTCTACATTGCACTTAGTGTCAAGGCACTTCCATGTGCATTATCTCCCTTGATCCTTACAGTAGACATGAGGAAACCATCGTTTCCATTATGCAATGGAAAAATGGTCAGAGAGGAGACCCAGGGAGCCAGATGGGAGGCTTGCCAAAGAGTCTGAAAGGAAGGGAAATTTCACTCTTGTGAGGTAAGGACTACAGGCATAATGTCAGGAGAGGAAGTCAATGTAAAGTAAAGATCATGGTGATTAGTCATGCCTTTATTCAGCAAATAGGTATTGAGTGTCTACTGCCATCTCTAACAACACAGAACTTACGTTCTAAGTAGAAAGGAGACAATAAGAAACTTTAAAAAAGGATATTTCTGGAAAAGAATAAGTACTATCAAGAAAATAAATCATGATGATATGATTAGATAAAGAATTACAAAGTAAGGGTGTATGTCCCAAAGTAGACAGCGGGTACAGTGATTTGCAAGCACAACACATTCACAAAAGCCAGCTTTGCAGCTACTCACTGTGTGACTTGAGTAAATATACTTAGCTTTGACTTTGTTTCTTCATCTAGAAAACAGAGATACCTGTAATCAGTCTAGTTTCTTCCCAGAACTTTTTAGGAATCAACGAGATAATGCACGTAAATACAATTCATAGGGGTTATGTCAGAACCTAGTATCATTACTATTTGTGGTATCGGGGTGTGTGTGTGTGTGTGTGTGTGTGTGTGTGTGTGTGTGTTTCTTTTTGTAGCAATCACAGTGGAAGCAAAGTTAGATTCCAAATGTATCACAAAGGTCCAACTAAAAGTAAGTTAAGACCAAAGCTCTGGCGGGAAAGCAATCTGGCAAAGTGTAGGCTCTCAACAACAGTTAAACTGAATTCAGGACATTGAGAATATGGAGCAAGATTATTTACAGCTGATGTAGTTAAAAATAGGTGGCATCAGCCAGGCACGGTGGCTCAAGCCTGTAATCCCAGCACTTTGGGAGGCTGAGGTGGGTGGATCACGAGGTCAGGAGATCAAGACCATCTTGGCGAACACGGTGAAACCCCGTCTCTACTAAAAATACAAAAAACTAGCGGGGCGAGGTGGCGGGCACCTGTAGTCCCAGCTACTCGGGAGGCTAAGGAAGGAGAATGGCATGAACCCGGGAGGCGGAGCTTGCAGTGAGCTGAGATCCAGCCACTGCACTCCAGCCTGGGCGACAGGGCAAGACTCCGTCTCAAAAAAAAAAAAAATTGGCATCCTTCTGCAACCCTGCCTGGCCTTCCAGCCTTTCTGAAAACCTAGGAGTTGTGTTCCACAGAATGATACATGTTTTTGACATGTGTGCCATGATTCATTTTTTTTTTTTTGGTCTCTGGTGTCCTAATACTGCCGGTCAGAAGGATTGGAACTTCAAGTTAATTTGGTGTTTTTCAACATGTCCTGCATAGGTATTGTTACACACATAACAGCCAAAGATACCCTTTGAAGTGATGAGGTACAAAAAATATCTAAGATAGGGGATTATATCTTTCTTTTACACTTGGTATCCCATTGATGCGGAAGCCCCAGGAATTTTTCCCAACTTGACAGAAAAGTAGGTTAACCACTGCCTCTTTTACCTGTAAGTCTTAGACTTCGGTGAAGTTCTTTTTTTTTAAATGGCAATGTGAACGGTGCTCAGTGTTCATAACAGCAAACATTTACTGTGCATCTAACCTATTATGTGCCATGCACACCAATCTTTCTTTAATAATTGTTACTGTATATATTGAAGGAATGCAATGTGATGTTATAAGATACATATATATACATAGTAAAATGGTTACTATAATGGAACAAATAACATATCTATGGTCTCACATAGTTTTTTTTTTTTTTTTTTTTTTTTTTTTTTTTTTTTTTTTGAGACGGAGTCTCGCTCTGCCGCCCAGGCTGGAGTGCAGTGGCCGGATCTCAGCTCACTGCAAGCTCCGCCTCCCGGGTTCAC
Source organism: Macaca fascicularis (assembly GCF_037993035.2). Taxonomy (NCBI): domain Eukaryota; kingdom Metazoa; phylum Chordata; class Mammalia; order Primates; family Cercopithecidae; genus Macaca; species Macaca fascicularis. Next base: position 115,995,520 of record NC_088387.1, read on the forward strand.
ACCATTCTCCTGCCTCAGCCTCCCGAGTAGTTGGGACTACAGGCGCCCGCCACCGCGCCCGGCTAGTTTTTTGTATTTTTTAGTAGAGACGGGGTTTCACCGTGTTAGCCAGGATGGTCTCGATCTCCTGACCTCGTGATCCGCCCGTCTCGGCCTCCCAAAGTGCTGGGATTACAGGCTTGAGCCACCGCGCCCGGCCATATGGTCTCACATAGTTATCTATGTTCCCCTCTGTGGCAAGAGCAGCTATCATCTTTAACCTTTCTGAGACTGACCATTCACAGAAGGAAAGCATGGAAGGAAACACTAGCATTCTCCAGTTGAATGGAATGTATGAAATAGCCCATGAACAGTGCCAGCATCGGGTAAACGCAGCGGGGTTTGTCATTATGGTTTTGGTCATCGTTTTTGAGGCAGTCACCAGAGTTTCACACTCTCTGGAGGGGCATGAGAGAGGCTTTTGTAGTACTGAAGATAGCACAACCTCTTTCCAGCCACCACACTTCCTGCCTCATGGGATTGGCCATATTTGGGAGTAATACTATACTAATGCCTCGAATGCTTCTTATCTGTTCCTGGATACTCACTCCCCTGCCCACAGCATGTCTCATTCCATGTTAACTTTCAGGCATAGGAATGGAGCCACATGTTTCTGATACTGATAATAGTATAAGTGCCAAAAGAGTATCAGAGAAGTCAAATGCTGGGACTTATGTTTACATAACTTTAGATCATTACGATGATCCCAAGAAAATTTAAAGTTTATGTTATAGAGGGCTTGCAGCTATTAGAATACAGTTTATACCTAAAGCAAATATAAAAAACAGAACTCAGTGACTTGTTAAAATGTATGCTCTGAACTAAATCACTCCGTCACACAGCACTTGTCCAAGGAAGCAAAAGCCCCTTAAAGACACAGGATCAGGGAGATAGAATCATCTCTCAGCTGTCTGGGGCACTGGCATCCCACTACTAGGGTGGTTGGGACTATAATTCTTAGACCACCTACTTCTAGTTTATTACACTCTATTTTAACTTTGGTTATTATTTGACTGTAATTCAGTTTCTTTCAACCCAACATGGGTAGAAGATGCATGGTCACTGTCAATGACATCAAGACCTAATAGATTTGACAAAAAGCAGAGAGAATGACCTAAACCCAGTAGTTTTACAGTGCTGCGGACTACAGGAGGGCTGTTAGCACTCTGTGGTTGAAATGTGAGACATGTGTGTGAAACACACAATGAGTGTGTTTAGTTGTCGTCAGTGAGTCAGGAAAAGGCCCTTTGGGGAGGTGACACTGAGTCAGGCATTGGAGGAGGCATGTAACATTTGCAGATGTAGGAAAAGCAGAAAAGACAGGCAATTTTCACAGCGGGAGCAGCAAAACACAGAACCATGGGTGTAGAAGTTTACACTTATTTAGGAGAGAATAGTTTTCTGTGGCTGCAGCAGAGGTTTTTTGGAAGCTGGTAAGGGAAGGAGCTGTAAGATACAGGAAGGGAAGGTAGAACCTGCGCTGCAGATCACAGTGAAAGACCTCAAGGCACTGTCAAGTTTGAATTCTAGCACGTAAGTGACAACAAGTGGGATGTTAGAGGATTCTTCACAATATCCACTTTATTCTGACATAAATTCTTATGAGAAAGGGTTGCTCTGATTTGCAGAATCTGCTCACGTATGCTGATCTAGATTGATCCACACGTTTCTGGGAATGTATTGAACAGCGTCCAGATAGTGGGTCTAATTAGGGCTGAGATCCATGGGTGAAAAAATCCCTCAATGAATTATCATCCTTTCTAATGCCATCTTGAGTTTATATAGCATTTGTTTCTCCCAAGTTGTTCAGAACACTTCACATATACCACTGCATTTTTCCGAATGTTTCCGAGACATAATTAGGTGCATGTATCACTGCGCTTATTTTATAAATATTGACATCTGACATATTGATTACAGAATCTGCTTCAGATAACATGGCACCACGACTGTTATCAAATGACACATTATCAGTCATTTTGCACACAAGTAATCATGTAAATAAAAACATTATAAGCAGTTCTCTGTAATTGATTTCATACATTGGATATTTTCTCAATTCTATAGTTTTAAAATAAATTACAACACAATATACAAATTTTCAGCACTACAGAAAAAGTATAAAAGAGAAAAAGAGATATTATACATCTCATTGCTAATATTTTGAGATCATTCTTTTTTTTTTTCTTTTTTTTGAGACACAGTCTTGCGCTATTGCCCAGGCTGGAGTGCAATGGCACGATCTCAGTTCACTGCAACTTCTGCTTCCCAGGTTCAAGCGATTTTCCCACCTCAGCCTCCTGAGTAGCTGGGATTACAGGCAACCACCATCATGCCTGGCTAATTTTTTGTATTTTTGTAGATACAGGGTTTCACCATGTTGGCCAGTGAACTCCTGACCTCAGATGATCCGCCTCAGCCTCCTAAAGTGCTGGGATTACAGGCATGAGCCACTACGCCCAGCCGAGACCATTCTTTAATCACTGTTCCCTGCAGTGGTAGTACAGTTGTATTACTTCAGGACCCAATAAGGTGAAGTAAATATGGAATTAACTAGGTGCAAGTCAAGCAGGGACAAGATGCCTGTGAAGACGCAGAAATGGTAGACCCTGACTAAATACATTGGGATTTAGGTTAGAACAACATCAGTCCCAGCTACTCGGAAGGCTGAGACAGGAGAATCACTTGAATCCAGAAGGCAGAGGTTGCAGTGAGCCAAGATCATGCCACTACACTCCGGCCTGGGCAAAACAGTGAGACTCTGTCTCAAAAAACGAAACAAAACATCAAAAACATTGTGTAGAAGAACAATTGCCATCTGTAGATAAATTTGGTCCAGTAGGTGAGTTTACAAGCCCTGCCCATGCCTGTTCATTCATCAAGCTATGAGATTAGATAAGCAAACAGACAGGTAGATAAACTGACATATGGAATAAAACAATTTTATAAAAATAGGATCGTGCTGTATTATTTTAATGAAAATTATTGAAATTAACTTCAAATGTAAGAGACATTTTTTAAAAAGCTAAAACACTCTTTTATATTTTTTAAACATTTGTTTTCCCCCCAAAATATGTTAAATTTAATAAATTTGGTTAATTAAAACAATCAAAGAAAAAAAAACATATTAAGATGGCAGACAGGAGGCAGGACTAGCTTGCAGCTCTTACTGGGATGGACAGAGCAGCATGTGGAGACGCACCACGAACTTTCGCTGCAAGAACTACTGCAGGAATATACTTGAAAAGCTGAGAGAATCCACATACCCTTTGAGGGAACTGGATCACTGCTGCAGGCTCCCTGAGACACTGGAAAACTGCGAGTCTGGTTGCTTTCTCAATGGGGTGGCTCATAGTCTGGGGCACATTCTCAGGCCTGGCCTCCAGCTTCCTGGAAATAGACTCAATGCTGTTGGGGTGGCACAGTGGGGGTGAGACTGACCTTTAAGACTGCGGGCTGCAAATGTGAGGTTAGGGTTGTGACTGCTGGCTTTCCTCTACTTCCCTGGCAACATTTCTGACTCAGCAGAGGCAGCCGTAATCCCCCTGAGAACATAATTACGTTGGACTGGGAGCCACATCACCGTCCCCCCCGCCGCCCACAGCAGCCACAGCAAACCCCACACAAGGAGAGTCTGAGCTCAGACACCCTATTTCTGCCCCTACCTGGTGGTCTTTCTCTGCCTGCCCTGGTAGCCAAAGACAAAGGACAGAATCTCCTGGGAGCTCTATGGCCCTGCCCACCACCTGAGTAACCTGAATACTTAACCAGGTGTCCCTAGGACAAGTTTGCATCCTCCCTATAGGACAGCACCTGATGTACTCTTGAAAGTGCCACCTCCTGGCTGGAGGCCAACCAACACAAAGGCAGTGCACTGAACAAACAAAAACATAACCAATAACCCTCGCAGAGTCCATCCTACTCCTCTACTACCTCCACCAGAGCAGGTGCTGGTATCCACGGCTGCATGACCTGAAGATGGATCACATCACAGGACTCTTTGCAAACACTCCACAGTACCAGCCTGGATCCCAGTAGCTCCACTGGGTGGCTAGGAGCAAAAGTAATCACTACAGTTCAGCTCTCAGGAAGCCCCATTCCCAAGGGAAAGGGGAGAACACCACACCAAGGGAGCACCCTGTGGGACAAAAGAATCTGAGCAGCAGCCCTTGAATCCCAGATCTTTCCTCTGACATACTCTACCTTCTGAGAAGGAACCAGAAAAACAATTCTGGTAATATGATAAAACAAGGTTCTTCAACACCACCAAAATATCATACCAGCTTACCAGCAATAGATCCAAATGAAGAAAAGATCGCTGAATTGCCAGAAAAAGAATTCAGAAGGTTGGTTATTAAGCTAATCAAGGTGGAACCGAAGAAAGGTGAAGTCCAGCTTAAAAAAATTAAAAAAACATGATACAAGATATGAAAGAAAAATTCTTCAGTGGAATAGATAGCATAAATAAAAAGTAATCACGTTAGATATGAGTTCTGAATTTCTTTTCAAAAAATCAATACGTCAGCATGTTCAATTATTTGCCTTCCGCTTTTAAACTTAACGTCCTCATAAAGCAACCTTTTTGATTACCTGCTCCACACTGACTCATTCTGATTACCTACTCCACCCTAACTCATTCCTATTACCTACTCCATCCTGACTCATTCCAGTTACCTTCTCTGTCATAACCATTTTTCCCGCCAAACCACTCACCTCGTCACCCCCTTTAAATTAGCCAAACAAAATTAGTTTAGCCTGTGCAGTCTCACCCCAGCCAATAAAAAAAGACACAGCAACAGAGGCCACGTTCATCAGGGATAAGAACCCCTTCCACTCCCTTGTCCAAGTGTGCACTCCATCCATAAGGGCACACCCTTCTATAAAAGCACCTTGTCTTGCTAAAAATTAAAGAAAAAAATTATATTCGAGTACTATTTCTTTTGCAGCACCAAAACTTTATTTATAACATCACAATTTCTGGGAATCAAGGACACACTTAAGAGAAATGCAAAATGCACTGGAAAGTGTCAGCAATAGAATCAAGCAAGCAGAAGAAGAACTTCAGAGCTGGATGACAAAGCTTTTGAATTAACCCAATCAATCAAAGATAAAACAAAATAATTTTAAAAATGAACAAAGCCTCCAAGAAGTTTGGGACTATGTTAAATATCCAAATCTAAGAATAATTGGCGTTCCTGAGGAAGAAGAGAAATTGATAAGTTTGCAAAAACATATTTGAGGGAATAATCAAGAAAAACTTTCCCGGCCTTGCTAGAGACGTAGACACAAAAATACAAGAAGCTCAAAGGACATATGGGGAAGTCATCACAAAAAGATCATCACCTAGGCACATAGTCATCAGGTTAGCTAACGTCAAGACGAAGGAAAGAATCTTAAGAGCTGTGAGGCAAAAGCATCAGGTATAAAGGAAAACCTACCAGATTAACAGCAGATTTCTCGGAAGAAACCCTACAAGCTAGAAGGGATAGGGGTCTTATTTTTAGCCTCCTTAAACAAAACAATTATCATCAACCAAGAATTTTGTATCCAGTAAAACTAGCTTCATAAATGAAGAAAAGATACAGTCTTTTCCAGATTAACAAAAATGCTGAGATAATTCACCACTACCAAACCAGGACTACAAAAACTGCTAAGGAGCTCTAAAACTTGAAACAAATCCTCAAAATACACCAAAATAAAACCTCCTTAAAACATAAATTGCACAGGACATATATAACAATAACACAATGAAAAAAAATCAATGTATTAGGCAACAAATAGGATGATGAATAGAATAGTACATCACATCTCAATACTAACATAGTATGTAAATGCCCTAAGTGCTCCACTCAAAAGATACAGAATGGCAGAATGGATAAGAAATTACTAACCAAGTTTCTGCTGTCTTGGGAAGACTGACACGTAGGGACTCACATACACTTAAGGCAAAGGAGTGCAAAAAGATATTCCATGCAAATGGACACCAAAAGCAAGCAAGAATAGCTATTCTTGTATCAGACAAAACAAACTTTAAAATAACAGCAGTTTAAAAAGACACTGACATTGTATAATAAAAAAGGACTATTCCGACATGAAAATATCACACTTCTAAATATATATGCACCTAACACTGGAGATCCCAAATTTATAAAACAACAATTACTAGAACTAATAAATGAGATAGACAGCAACAATAATAGTGAGGGACTTTAATACTCCACTGACAGCACCTGACAGGTCATAAAGACAGAAAGTCAACAAAGAAACAGTGGGCTTAAACTATATCCTATAACAAATGGACTTACCAGATATTTATAGAACATTCTACCTAACAACTGCAGAATATTTATTGTATTCATCCGCATATGGAACATTCTCCAAGATAGACCATATGATAGGCCACAAAATAAGTCTTAGTAAATTTAAGAAAATCAGAATTATATCAAGCACTCTCTCAGACCACAGTGGAATAAAATTGTAAATCAACTCCAAAAGGAACCCTCAAAACCACACAAATACATGGAAATTTAAAAACCTGCACCTGAATGATCATTGCATCAACAATGAAATCAAGATGGAAATTTAAAAAATTATTTCAACTGAACAATAATAGTGATACAACCTATTAAAACCTCCAAGATACAGTAAAAGTGGTGCCAAGAAGAAAGTTAATAGCATTTCTACATCAAAAAGTCTGAAAGAGCACAAATGGACAATCTAAGGTCACATCTCGTGGAATTGGAACAACAAGACAATCCAAACTCAAACCCAGCAGAAGAAAATAAATAATGAAGATCAGAGCAGAACTAAATGAAACTGAAGCAAACAAACAAAAAATACAAAAGATGAATGAGACAAAAAGCTGGGTTTTTGAAATGATGAATATAATTGATAGACCATTAGCAAGATTAACCAAGAAAACAAGAGAGAAGATCCAAATAAGCTCAATTAGAAATGAAATGAGAATGCCGGGCGCGGTGGCTTAAGCCTGTAATCCCAGCACTTTGGGAGGCCGAGACGGGCGGATCACGAGGTCAGGAGATCGAGATCATCCTGGCTAACGCAGTGAAACCCCGTCTCTACTAAAAAAATACAAAAAACTAGCCAGGCGAGGTGGCGGGCGCCTGTATTCCCAGCTACTTGGGAGGCTGAGGCAGGAGAATGGTGTAAACCTGGGAGGCGGAGCTTGCAGTGAGCTGAGATCCGGCCACTGCACTCCAGACTGGGTGACAGAGCGAGACACTGTCTCAAAAAAAAAAAAATAAATAAATAAATAAAATGAGAGCTAATACAGCCGATACCATAGAAATACAAACAATCGTTCAAGGCTACTATGAACACATTTATGCACATAAACTAGAAAGTCCAGAGGAGGTAAATATATTCCCAGAAATATGCAAGTCTCCTAGATTAAGCCAGGAAGATATAGATCTCTGAATATACCAGTAACAAGCAATGAGATTGAAATGGTAATAAAAAAATTGCCAAAACGAAGCAAAGTCCAGGACCAGGCGGATTCATAGCTAAACTCCATTAGACATTCAAAGAAGAATTGGCACCAATCCTATTGACACTATTCCAAAAGGCAGAGAAAGAGGGCATTCTCCCTAAATTATGTCATGAAGCCAGTATCACCCTAATAGCAAAACTAGGAAAGGACATAACATAAAAAGAAAACTGCAGACCCATATCCCTGGTGAATGTAGACTGAAGACATCCTCAACAAAATATTAATACTAAAGAACCAGATTCAACAGAATACCAAAAAGGTAATCAACTGGCCGAGTGTGGTGGCTTACGCCTGTAATCCCAGCACTTTGGGAGGCCGAGGTGGGCAGATCATGAAGTCAGGAAATCGAGACCATCCTGGCCAACATGGTGAAACCCAGTCTGTAATAAAAATACAGTAAAGCTGGGTGTGGTGGCGCCTGCCTATAGTCCCAGTTGCTCGGGAGGCTGAGGCAGGAGAATCTCTTGAACCCAGGAGGTGGAGGTTGCAGTGAGCTGAGATCGTGCCACTGCACTGCAGCCTGGTGACAAAGCAAGACTGTGTCTCAAAAAACAAACAAAAAAAGGTACCACATAAACAGAATTAAAAACAAAAATCACATGATCATCTCAATAGATGCAGAAAAAGTATTTGACAAAATCCAGCATCTCTTTATGATTAAAACCCGCAGCAAAATCAACATAGAAGGGACATGCCTCAAGGCAATAAAACCCATCTACAATAAACCCAGAGTCAACATTATACTGAACGAGGAAAACTTGAAAGCATTCCCTCTGAGAACTGGAACAAGACAAGGATGCTCATTTTCACCACTTCTATTCAGGGTGGTACTGGAAGTCCTAGTCAGAAGAATCAGACAAGAGAAAGAAATAAAGGGCATCTGAATCAAACTGTCACTGTCTGCTGATGATACAATCGTATACCGGGAAAGCCCTAAAGACTCATCCAAAAAGCACCTGGAGCTGATAAATGAATTCAGCAAAGTTTCAGGACACAAAATTAATGTATGCAAATCAATAGCTCTGCTATACATCAACAGCTACCAAGTTGAGAAATCAAATAAAAAATGCAACCCGCTTTACAAGAGCTGCAAAAAAATATAAAATACTTAGGAATATACCTAACCAAGGATGTGAAAGTCCTCTAAAAGGAAAACTACTAAACACTGCTGAAATAAATCACAGATGACACAAACAAATGGAAACACATCCCATGCTCATGGATGAGTAGAATCCATATTGTGAAAATGACCACACTGCAAAAAGCAATCTACAAATTCAATGAAGTGTCCATCAAAATATCACCATCATTATTCAAAAAACTAGAAAAATATCCTAAAATTCATGCCGAATCAAAAAAGAGCCCACATAGCCAAAGCAAGACTAGGCAGAAAGAACAAATCTGGAGGCATCACGCTACCTGACTTCAAACTACTATAAAGCCATAGTCACCAAAAAAGCATGGTACTGATATAAATATAGGCACGTAGACTGATGGAGCAGAATAGAGAACCCAGAAAAAAAGCCAAGTACTTACAGCCAACTGATCTTTGACAAAGCAAATGAAAACATAAAGTGGGGAAATGATGCCCTATTCAACAAATGGGGCTGGGATAATTGGGAAGCCCCATGTGGAAGAACGAACGTGGATCCTCATCTCTCACTTATACAAAAATTAACTCAAGGTGGATCAAGGACTTAAATCGGAGACATAGAACCATAAAGACTCTAGATGATAACATCAGGAAAACCCTTCTAGACATTGGCTTAGGCAAAAACTTAATGACCAAGAACCCAAGAGCAAATGCAACAAAATCAAAGATAAATAGATGGGACTTAATTAAACTAAAAAGATTCTTTGCAGCAAAAGAAATAATCAGCAGTGTTACCAGACAACCCACAGAGTGGGAGAAAATCTTCACAACCTATACATTCGACAAAGGACTAATATCCTTAATCTACAAAGAACTCAAACAAATCAGCAGGGAAATAGCAAACAATCTATTAAAAAGTGGGCTAAGGACATGAATAGACTATTCTCAAAAGAAGATAAACAAATGGCCAGCAAGCATATGGAAAAATGCTCAACATCACTAATTATCAGAGAAATGCAAGTCAAAATCACAGTGGGATACCACCTCACTATTGCAAGAATGGCCATAATCAAAAACTAAAAAAAAAATATAGATGTTGGCATGGATGCAGTGAAAAGGGAACACATACACATTGTTGGTGGGAATGTAAACTAGTACAACCACTGTAGAAAACAGTGTGGAGATACCTTAAAGAACTAAAAGTAGATCGCTGTTTGATCCAGCAATCCCACTACAGATGCTTGGCATCTACCCAGATAAAAAATAAGTCATTATATAAAAAAGATACTTCTATGTTTATAGCAGCACAATTTGCAATTGCAAAAATATGGAACCAGCTCAAATGCCCACCAATCAGCAAGTTGTTGAAGAAAATGTGGTATATATACACATACAATGGAATAGCATTCAGCCATGAAAAAGAACAAAATAATGGCATTAGCAGCAACCTGGATGGAATTGGAGACTATTATTCTAAGTGAAGTAACTCAGGAATGGAAAACTAAACATCATATGTTCTCACTTATATGTGGGAGCTAAGCTATGAGGATGCGAAAGCATAGGAATAATACATTGGATTTTGGGAACTTGGGGAAAGGGCTGGGGGTGGGAGGAATAAAAGACTACATATTGGATACAGTGTATACTGCTCGGGTAATGGGTGTGCTACAATCTCAGAAATTCCCACTAAAGAACTTATTCATGTAACCAAACACCACCTGGTCCCCAAAAACCTATTGAAATAAAAAAAATTAAAAATTAAAAAAACCTCTGAATGATAGAGAAATAAAACATAAATAAATAAAACAATAAAACAATCAGAGGTTACCACTATTACATTTCAATTTAAATCTCTGTTTCAATTCTATGCGGTATTAGTTTATCATATAATATTATAAATGAAGGAAATTACCCTCTTACATTCCTCCTTTCCCACTTCCTGATTCTAAAAATTATATTTAGTTTGCATTTTATTAAACTTACATTCAGTGTTATAGCCAGAATTGTTGTATAGCTCACATTTTTAAATTTAATTGACTCATAATCACTGATTTTTTTTTTCCAAAATGTCTCTTTTTCATTTTTTTGTTGATTCCTTGTTTGATTGGGTTTCATCTTCATTAAGGCCAAACAGTTCTCGTCCATATGCTGCCATGATACCTGACTGGCATCTTAGGTGCATGTGGGAACACTGGGTCCCTTTCTTGCCCCAGGGATTTCATTAGATGTGCCCCACTGTTGGCTGCACTAAGAACAGCACACATTCTTTTTACCATTGCATCTCTGTTTATCTTTTTAGGGGTTATTTATTAAATATATACATATATATGTATATACTTAAAAAGAACATATGGAGTTTTCATTCCTTAGGTATATTTATGTTTGAGGATATCTTCTTGTTTCCTTTTCACAATAAAAAATTTCCAACTGGGCATGAAATTATCTTGGCTCACTTTTTCTTTCCCTAAAAAATTAGTAGAAATAAATCAATTGGCAGATTTCTGGCAGTAACTATTGCTGCTCAACAGTATGAGATAAGACTAATTTCACCACTTTTAGGAAGCTTGATTTTTCTGCTTGGTTTACTGAAAAAAATTTATTCTTTCCCTTCCTTCCTCCTTTCCTCCCCTGCAACCTCCCTTTCTTTCTTTCTTTCTTATTTTCTATTTTCTGAACTTGTTCTATTCTGCACATAATTAGATTTTAGGTTAATCATTTTGTTTCATGAAAAACACATTAACCCAAATAGGGACCAGAATCATTTATTTAGCAAATTATTTATTTAGTATATTTTAATATGTATGCACAAAGATGCCATAAGAAGTAAAAGTCAGAGCCTTGAACATAACCTAAATTTCACCATTTAGTTTCTGCATCCCATTCCCATGACAACCCCATGGGAGACAACACACATTGCCCAGCCGCGTTCATCGTTCCTTTGTGTGCTTTCTTATCTAGGTTTATTATGTAAATATTTTTGTATACTTTATCTTAGTTGTTTTTAACTTTACAAAAAATGTGTTTTCTATAGTCTTTTTGGATTTACGTTATTTACTTAAATTTATATTTTTAAATTTCATCCACATCATTGTTATTTACCATTATTAACCACATCACTGTTATTAGACCATTTTGCTGTAACAGTTATTATAGCTCATTCTTCTATTTTCTTTGAATAAGCTTCGAGATTGTTTTCAGATTTTTACATTTTACAGAGTCCTGATATGAAAATTCCTTTGCTGATATTTTTAAAAATATCTAAAAGAATGAGTATATAATTATTTTTCATTGCTTTCTTGGCTTACATTTTCTTGACCACTAAGCATTTTGATATCTTTCTATATGTTTATTTCCTATTTGTGTTTTTTGTTCTGTAAAATACTTGTTTATATCTGCCCATTGTTTTGTTAAATTTTGTGCTTTTCTTATTGCTTTGATGTAATCTTTATATAATTGTTTAATTTTTTATCATCAGTTGCAATTATTAAAAATGGTTTTTTTCCACTTTGAAACTTGTCTTTTTTCTTTTTAGATCCTATGGCTCTAGTAAAACTTATTTGAAGAAATTTCCATCTTGATTATGTTGTTTTATTAGTGGTTGAATTTAGCAAGGTGTAACTGAAAACAGACAAATTAAATAAATAAAGAACCAGTTTATAAGCAGAAATAAAAGAGAATATGGAAATCAAGGCCTTGTAGTTTGGAAAATCCAATTATTTCTAGATCCCCCTCCCCCCCTCAATGTTGTATTAGTCAAGGTTCTACACAGGAACACAACAAAATCTCTCTTGCTGTACTGTCACTCTCTTTCTCTGTCTCTCTCTCTCTTGCTTTCTATCTATGTATATGCATACACACATATAATGTATTTTATACATTATAAACATTTGTATACATTTATAATGTATTTTATATATGAAATATAAGCTCTTAATGAAGATAAAACTCTTAATGAAAATGGTCTTAATGAAGATGAAACCCAAGATCACAAGGAATCAAAAAATGAAGACATTTTGGGAAAAAAATTCAGTGATTATGAATCAATTTAAATATTTATGTGTGTATATATATACACACACAAACACATATACACACATATATATACATATTTATATACATATATACACACACACAAATATATCTTACCTTTTCATCTCATATTGAAAACAAAGCTTTTATGTGGGTGCAGGATTGCTATAAGAAAGTCATACCTATACATTATAATCTGAGTCAAAAAAAAGAGAGAAGTAATTGCATGACAAGTTAAAGCAAAAGGAAGATGCAGAAATTAATGCCAGCAAAGGATAGTTTGATAAAGTTAGAAAGAGTTTTGGCTTAAAAATTTTCATGATAACAAGAGAATCAGCCTCTGCCGACCAAGAAGCAGAAGGCAAGTTCCCAGACTCCACTCAGAAAACCATTGAGGAGAAAGGACATCCGCTTGAACAGGTTTTCAATGTAGGCCAAAAGGCTTATCTCAGGGGAAAAAATTCAAAAAAAAATTTATTAATAAGGAAAGGAAACGAGCACTAGGACTTAAGGCAGGAAGGGAGAGACTAACTCTACTGCTTTTGAAAATGCCGTTATCCATCTATAACTCCTGATCCTTGAAGGGGAAAGATAAACATCAGCTGTCGGTCTTTTGGTTGTACAATGAGAAGACTTGGTCAACAAGAAATTTATTTCTAGATTGGTTCTTTCAATGCTTTGTCCCTGAAATCAGAAAGTAAATACCTTGCCAGTAAGGTACTTTAAAGATTGTTTGATATGGGACAATGCCCCCAGATACCCAGAACCCCTTAAGTTCAAACCTGGTGGTATCAAAGTGGTCTATTTGCCTCTAAACACAATGTCTCTAATTCAGCCTTTATATCAGGGTGTCATAAGGACCTTTAAAGCTCATGAAACGTGGTACTCTGTGGAAAGGATTGCCAACACTATAGAGGAGAACCCCAATAGAGAGAACTAGCCAAAAAAGTCTGAAAAGATTGCACCATTGAAAAGGCCATTATTGTTACTTAGAAAACCATGAAAACTATGAAGCCTAAAACAACACATTCCTGCTGGAGAAAAGTGTGTCCGGATGCTGCATGTAATTTCACAGGATTTACCACAGAGCCAATCAAGGACATCATGAATGAGATTGTAGATGTGGTGAACAAGGCAGAGGGTGACGGGTTTCAAGATACGGATTTTGGAAAAACCCAAGAGCTAAAAGCCACCACAGCAGGGATACTAACACAAGATGACTTGATGAATATGAGTGCTTCCAAACCAGTGCCAGCCAGTGAGGAAGAGGATGTAGGGGAAGCAGTGCAGAAAACAAATTGACACTGGGCAATCTGGCAGAGGGTTCCGACTATTCAAGACAGCTTTTGGCTTTGGCTTATTTTACAACACGGAGCCTTCTATGTTATGGGGAATGAAACTAAAGCAAACACTGGAAGGATTGGTGCCATATAAAAATATTTTCAGAGAAATGAAAAATTAATACATTTAGATGGAAATTATGATGCATTTCTGTAAAGTTACATCGAGTGTGTCTGACTCCCCTGCTTCCCCTTTCACCTCCTCTATCTCTTCCACCTCTGCCACCCCTGAAAGGGCAAGACCAACCTCTTTCTTCTCTTCAGTCTACTCAACATAAAGATGATGAGGATGAAGACCTTTATGATGATCCATTTCCACTTAATAAATACTACATATATTTATCTTCCTGATGATTTTCTTAATACCATTTTTTCTCTAGCCTACTTTATTATAAGAATACAGCATATAGTACATATAGCACTTACAGCATTTCTCAGTGGACTATTTAAATTATTGGTAAGGCTTCCGGTCAACAGTAGCCTAACAGTAGCCAAGTTTTTAGGGACTCAAAAGCTGTAAGTGAGTTTTCAACTGTGGGGAAGGTGGGATTGGTGCCCCTAATTTTTGAGTTGTCCAAGGATCAACTTTAATTCATGCGTTTGTTGAAGATCAGACGAGAGACTAGAGGCAAGAGGATCAGGCATGGGGGCAAGCAAATGGACACAGAAGACTGAGCAGGACATAGAAAGAGTTCTGCATTTTACATCAATACCACAAGAACAGACACCGAAGAACAAAGTCAACACAATTCTGCATCCAGTAGATACCAACCAGCCTTCATCATCTTGTACCTAAAAACCAGCACAAGAGCAGTGACTGTGACTGGGGTGGTAACCTGAGGCCACAAAAGAGCTAGACAGCACAGAGTCCACAGTGGAGAGCGGGAAGGAGCCAGCAGGGAGCCTGGGCCCCTGAGTGCCTGCACTGACCACACCGAACTAAGATGCTATAATGGGAGTTAGGTATGCATGACAATTTGTTAAATCACTGAGACCGGGAGGTCAGTTTGTGATAGCACCCACTGTTACTTACCTGAAAAATAAGGAATATTTCTGAACTCTTCTGCATGTGCCTTGATACAGTACAAATATCCGTGACTCCCTGTCAGCAGAAAAAATGTCACAACTATGGAGCTTTTGCTCTGGACTGAGAACTTGACATATTCCAGTGGGACACATGATTGCTTTTTCGTTATTTCTTTCACAAGATATTAATTAGCCCCTGAGGAACAAGGCATAAAGTGGCTTATAGCTTAACGTAGTAGCACTTTGACTCTTCATCTTGACCAGAGCACTGATTAATTTTTTAATTAGTCTTGTGACTTCCTTATTCAAATATATGTTACTGAATAGTAAGTAGTGACTACCAGCAAGCTTCTGTTTCTTAAAGGGAGGGTTACCAGGCCTACGAGTTAAGACAAAGCTGCTTAGCTTGCCATACAAAGCCTTCACGATTGGCTTCACCGAATCACTCCAGCCTCGTCTCTGGATAGACTGCTTTCATTTCCCTCTTAGACAATGATAGCATGGGAAGTTTTTAAACCATACATACCTTGCTTTTGCATTACCATGTCGCTGCCTAGATGGTGTCTTCTGCCTGGAATCACTTTCTTCCCACTGGGAGCCCCTTGAAGATTGCCTTTTTTGTTGTCCCAAACAGCTCAGGATCCATCTCTGCCGTGAGTCCTCTGAAGTTTATGTATAGTTTATGTTGCATTAAACCCACTGAAGTGTAATTCAGTTGTGTACAAGTCTATTTGCCCAGAGTCAGGATGGAGGAGTTTGGTAACTGCGTTTTTACATCCCTCTGCTCCCAGCATGCAGCTCTGACCTCAGGAAAAGCAGGAGTACACAGGGGATGAAAGGAGTTGGGCACCTGGGACTTTGGACTGTGAGGTTAATTTGAGTTATCCTATGACACCTTGAAAGTCTTTGTGGACATGTCTATCATGGATGGGGTTGAAGATATGAAAGGAGGAGGAACGAATGGAGCTTTCTGAAGAAAAGCTGTGTGCATAATTTTGTGACATGAACTTTAAAGATGGAATGGAGAGAAGGAGGCAAATCCCAACGTACACTTTTTAAACCTCTGCTTTAGTTCTTCAGTGACTTATCAGCAGGAGTATTAACATTTGCGTTTCTGCAAAAAATTAGCAGATATCTGGCGTTTAGAATGAACGAAATCCAGATGAGAAGCAGATATGAATTTGTCCTTGTCACTTACTGTGTGATGGTCAATAGAGATGTTCAAATGGCCACTTTGTGAGCCTCAGTTTCCTCTGTCAAATGATGAAATACTGTTGTCAATCTCACGGTGCTCTTCTGAAAATAATGCATGTTAGGAAGTGATACATGTAAACACTGGCCTGTAATAGCTGTTTAACACAGTAAGAGCTCAATGTTGGAGATAAGTTTTTCAAAATTGCTACTTTAAGCCAAATGACATATAAGCAAGCCAATCTATCTATTAGCTAATTGATAGAAATAAGACTTAAGTTTCTAAGGACTATTTCTGGTCACAAAAACATCACCAAATATCTAAAGAAAGACTTGAAACACTTCTAATATTAAACAAATAAATGTGAGCTGTAGACACATTTAAGAAAGATTCATGTGAACGGATGATTATGTGTCTGCTTATTCTCGTTCAAGGTCATAGGTGGCTGGAGCCTGTCCCATTGGCTCAGAGCAAAGGGCAAGAATCAGCCCTAGACTGGTCATAGCTCCATTACAGGGACAATCACAGCCACCTACACTCACTCACACTGGGACCATTGAGACACACCAGTTAACCAAAGCTACACATCTTTGACATGAGGGGAGACACCAAAGGACATCAAAAGAACCCATGCAGACATGGGGAGCATGTGCCTACTCCACACAGACAAGCACCCCCCATGAGAATCAAATTTTTTCTCATCAACGTTATAACAAAATGATGCTGAACAAAATGACTCTGTGTAAGGACCTGCTGCACATAACAATTATTGTGATTGCCATTGTTTTGTATAAGTAATATTTATTAAATATTTTACAGCCATACCTTCTACCTCTGTGTTATGGTTCTCTTGGCTGCGTATTAGAATCATTATTTACTGTTAACATTTTAAATAGTGTGAGATGACTATACAATTCATGGCATAGCGTCAGAAAAAAGCATTGATTCAAGAAAGAGCTAAATCCCGGCCGGGCGCGGTGGCTCACGCCTGTAATCCCAGCACTTTGGGAGGCCGAGGCGGGCGGATCACAAGGTCAGGAGATCAAGACCACAGTGAAACCCCGTCTCTACGAAAAATACAAAAAAATTAGCCAGGCGTGGCGGCGGTGCCTGTAGTCCCAGCTACTCGGGAGGCTGAGGCAGGAGAATGGCGTGAACCCGCGAGGCGGAGCTTGCAGTGAGCCGAGATCGCGCCATTGCACTCCAGCCTGGCCGACAGAGCGAGACTCTGTCTCAAAAAAAAAAAAAAAAAAAGAAAGAAAGAGCTAAATCCCAATGCCAACCTTCCCAATGATCATTTACATGACTTTGAAAATGTAATTTCTCGTGTCCAAGGTTGGGGCTTTGCAGCACAATTCTCTTCGTAAGACTGAATGCCTGTGTCAGTGCTGGAAAGGAAGGGAACCTCCTCCATATGCATACACTGGCTCATCTCTCTCCTTCTTTTTATAAAGACACCACTGTTACTGGCACTCTTCTGTTTATAAACTTTCTTGGTTTTATAAACTCTGTGGGTTTCCCCCACAGAGTCATTGATACAGTTTGGCTTTGTGTCCCCACCCAAATCTCATCTGGAATTATAATCCTCACGTTTTGACGGAGGGAGCTCGTGGGGTTGATTGGATCATAAGGGTGGTGTCTCCCATGTAGTTCTCCTGAGACTGAGGGAGTTCTCACAAGTGCTGATGGCTTAAAAGTGTTTGGCGCTTTCCCCCTCTCTCTGTCTCTCTCGTGCCACCATGCGAAGGAGGTCTTTGTTTCCTCTTCATCTTCCACCATGATCATAAGTTTCCTGAGGCCTCGCCAGGCATGGGGAATGGTGAGTCAATTAAACCTTTGTTCTTCATAAATTACCCAGTCTCAGGTAGTTCTTTATAGCAGTGTGAAAATGAACTAATGCAGTGATATGCGTGCAGTTGTCAGTCCAGCTGAGCTTCCCAATGGTTTCCAGCATGTCCCTTCCCTCTCCAACTCTCTCTATATAAACCCACCTTACTAATATCCCAACACACATCCTCCCTAGCCTCACTTGGCTGCCTGTACCGAGACTATATTATTTCCTCAGTCACAAACCTTCAAACTTTAACCCTGAGCTTTCTTCGTAGCACAACTTAATAGCTATCTTTCTATTCTGCTTGTGCAGATCCCCTAATGTCCCTCACATTGTTTGAATGTAATTTCTCTTCTGAATGGAGTGATACATTTAATGAACCTCAATGTTCTGTATCTTATATTAATTAAAGCACATATCTTGTCTCTCAGATATAAAGAAATGGGGAATATAGATTTCAATCTCATTTATTTCTACATCAGGCCTTGTATACAGTAGATGCGTGGTGAATGTTACTGAATGAGAAATGAGAAATAGAAATGGAAGTGAAGCGTTTTGCTTTCTTTTGTTTTCAGTTTAATTTTACTTGCCCAGCTGGTTAGAAGACATTTTAAACGTGAACTTCACCTGTAAGGAAACACAGATCAGCACAGAGAAATTCTTATTCACCTTAGTCCTCTACAGAGCTTCCCCGCAAGCTGTGATTCCTCTGCAGGCAATTTCATGTCAATACATATGTAGTAGGGTTAGTACAACCCAAGGGAGAATGAGATTTCATCCTCCCAGGGAAGCAGAGCAGGACTCTGAACTATGTAAACATTCTACCCCTCGTTTATTATTATTATTATTTGAAGAAATTTCACCAAGGTATTTCAGATCATCCAGATTATTTCTTTGAAAAATTTGTGTTTTAGCTCTGCTGTTTTCTACTTTATGTCATTTACTTTTATTATTTTATCCACATTTTATACATTGGAGATCAGATTGTAGCAATAATAAGGAAATCTATTTATTTGGACCCGGGGGCAAAATTCTGAATATATATTCTTCTCTGGTAGCCCTTAACCATATAGCCTTTTCCTAGAAATGGTTTTATTAGATTTCTTGGAAGAAAGCAGAAAAGATTTGCTGAATTACATCTCTAAGTCATGATCAGACAGAGAGTGGTCACGACGCTTTCAAATGATGCATGCACTCAGAGAGCTCATTTACTATCTTTCCTGAGACCAACAGATATATTCTATGTGTTTTTAACTGATACCTGCAATGACACGTTTTTCTTTTCTTTTCTCTTTTTTGAGACGGAGTTTTGCTCTTGTCACCCAGGCTGGAGTGCAGTGGTGCGATCTGGGCTCACTGCAACCTCCACCTTCCAGGTTCAAGCGATTCTCCTGCCTCAGTCTCCAGAGTAGCTGAGACTACAGGTGTGGGCCACCACAACTGGCTTATTTTTATATTTTTAGTAGAGATGGGGTTTCACCACGTTGGCCAAGATGTTTGCAATCTCCTGACCTTGTGATCACCCTCCTTGGCCTCCCAAAGTGTTGGGATTACAGGCGTGAGCTACCGCACCTGGCTGACACATTTTTCCTATTCAAATAGAAAACCTTTGAATATTTTAGCCATTTATTTTTATCTGTAAAATAATAACACATATTAGTAGTGCATGAGTATACACAGATTTCACTCATGTATGTGAATGCATTGGGTTCCTGTGACAACCTCCGGAAGGAGGGTCTCTGCTGTGTCATTTTCCAAGATTTACAAAGATTCAGGAATGTTAAGTGACTTTTTCCAAATTCTAGTGACTTACGAATGCACTACAAGTAGACCCTGACTTTGTGAACCTTAATCTATGGTGGTTTCTTTGTGCCACCCAGTCTAAAAGTAGCCACATTATGAATCAGAAAAATTATATAGACTGATTTATACCCCATTGTTCCAGGTCTCTCTCTAAGAATTTGATCCAACAGTTAACAACAAAAAAAGTAAACTTTTGTTTATGAATTGTCAATTATGCAGGAGTGGCCTTTGTCTTCCTTAAACATAGTCTGTTTATAATGTGTTATTATAAATCTGCTAGTATTACCTAAATTTCAAGACATTTTATTGTTCTCCGGTACCAACATATTAAAAATCCAGACTTCTCACAATCTCTGTAGTAACTGCCTCCAACCTTCCTTGGCTTGGCTGACACCTGTCCAGTCATCGTTTTTTACCCTTGACCCCCCAATCCTAACTCTCCAACACACACAAGCCACACTGTGGACATTCTAAACCTCTTGTAGCACTGGGCATTAAGCCTTTTATGTCTCTGAGCCTCTTTATGAAGAAAGCCTGAACTAGGGAAAACTGAAGCTGGCATATGTCAGGATGTTTAAATCTCTGGTTCCAATTCCCGGAATTCTTTAACCAGTCCTATAGGAAAGTAGAGGTATAAAGAAGAAAAAGCCCAAGGTGCATGCAACTCTCCAGTTAGGGAGGGTTCAGCAGCTGTCATCAACTTTTCTCCTTTGTCTCAATTATCAGCATAAACTCAACGGCCACCCACAGCTGCGAGGATGCCTGGGACATGTTTTCTTCTCATTGTCTTTGTGCCTTTCTTCTAGTACGAGAAAAAAGTTACCAACAGTTATTGGGAAATGCCTAGCAGTTTCCTTACTCAACTTTTGGGAAGTCGAAGCAGAATATCATAATCAAATGTAAGACTGAGGATTCTGCTAGCCACAGGAGAAAGGACCAGGGGATGCATGACATTGGAAAGAGAGCAGCAAGCATTGGGAGATACATCGAGGAGACAGTGTAAGAGTTAAAGAAAGAGGAAAGAAACATGAAATGCGGTTTAACAGTCAAAGATAGGTTTATTTTAGAGAAGTAAACCTGAGAGGGGCTTCTGGTTGATTTCAGTCAGGAGTGCTCTCTCTTACAGACTAAGCGTATATATTGGTTTTAGGGTGAGGGGGCTTATCACAAGCTTGGGATGTTTCTGTGGTGGGGAGAAGTTTATGGCAGAGTTGGAATGTTTCTGGGAGGAGGGGAGGTTATCCTGGACCTGATGTCTTTACAGCTGCAGGTGAGGTTTTCTCGGTGCTGGCATGTTTCTGGTCAGGGAGGGGTTTGGAATGTTTCTGGTCGGAGATGTTATTTGTGGTTTATGGTCATGCTGACCTTAGCCATAAGGATAATGCCCTTTGGGTTCAGGTGGTTTTTGATCAAGGGGAAACTTAAAATGGCATACTTGTCCAAGACGGTGATGCTCCTGTTCCATCAGACAAGAGACACAGGGCTGAGTGAGGGACAGGGAGGCACTGTGAGGATGCCCAGGCTTCCACTTTGGTGACCAGGTTTGCTTTTTTTTTTTTTTATCTCTTCCTACATATTCTTCTGAAAATTAACTGTGTTTAAGACAACCAAGGAAAGTAATTGTATTTTCTACCCATGATTTCATCCTGGTGCTCCTATGAAGAACTCACAGCATCACCCAACACCCCCATGTTTACGAAGTGCCCTGACACATGCTGTCCAACAGAAACTTAGCCTTGAATTACTTAATGCCATCCGCAACTCACTGCTTATGAAGGAAATGTTGATGTGCACCCACTTTGTGTCACACAAGGCGTAAGGGTTTTGCATGGAGCGGTGCACATGAAACACTCTGCACTTACCTTTCTTGAACTCTACGTCTTCAACCTCATCTCATCAGTTAAAGTAACTCAGCTACCAAATTTATGAGTTTGGTCACCTCCTGAAGCTGCCTCTGCCTGGCTCCTGGGCCAGTGCTTCTGTTGACTTGTGAACTCAACAGGTGGCTTCTTGGCCCATTGCTTGCATTTCCTCAGTGTCACTACTTGAACAAGAGACACTGAATAGTGAGGAGTCCAGCAGGGTCAGGCTCAGAGGCTGGACACGGACAACGCTGATGGGTCATCCTCGATGGTAGCTGTGGAACTTACAATGGGGCCATCGAGGATGAGTGAAACCCAGATGCGAGTTGGAGACTGGCTGTGTAGCTCTTCCCTCCCTCCACCTGGGCTCCTCCCTTTCCACACAGCCAATGGGAGATTTTTTTTTCCTGAAACTCTCATCAATCAGAATCGTAGTATTCTGTGTTTATTCAGGATGCTGTAAGGTTGCTCAGATGGGAACTGCTGCCAGAGAGTAGATAAATAAATTCATATTAAAGTAACTGCCTGGTGTCGTAGGTTTGGTGCCCCTCCTAAGACAACAGTGTATTAGTCACATTAATAAAACTCTAATGATAGATTTGCAGAGACCTGAGGAGCTCAGTGGGGAAGATATCTCATAACACACACATGAGTTGTTTTCACTCACTCCTACTTCTTGCTCTTATCTTTGCAGTTTTCTAACCCTGCTTATTTTGTGTACATTTTCTGCTCATGGGTTTATGATGCCGGGCCCAGTGTTCACCCCTAGACAAGATTCTGATGTTTTTCTCACAGGCTCATTCCGTGGGAGACAGGAGAAACTTCTCTGCTGCCTACGCTGGCCTGCTGGGGCTAGAAGGATGGGATGAGTCCATTCCTTCCAGCTAGGCCAATCATTGAGGACAAGGGGAACAGACAGGACCTGGTCCAAATTAGATGTAGGACCCTTCTCCTTCTCCTGCCCAATGCTACCAGACCCCATTCCCCCAACACACACATCAACTGTGCTTGGATGACACAGCACTCACATTCTGCCCTGAGGCACATGGTATGCACGCTGCTGTGGCATCCCCTATGGGTCCTGGGCCACTTCAGCATCATCACAATTCTAGCACGTAGATACTTCCTACCTCAGATACCCTGAGCTTAACTCCTCTGCCTGAGGCTTTCGTGGACACCGTTGCAGCTACCTGGGCAGCAGAACGCACAAGCACTCTCGTGCACCAGCAGCTGGGAATGTGGACAGCGGGACTCAGCCTGACAATTCAGGGTGTGTTCCACCAAGCTTCTCTGAGTGATAGAGCCCCACAGCCACTCACTGAGGCATGCAATCGGCTCTCTCTCTTTTTCCCAAGGCGCACAGTTGCCTCTGTCTTTCACCTGTGCTTCCTGAGATCACTTGGAAACTGCTACCTGCCTCCAAGTCCTTTCATCAGGCACTTCTCTGGGGGGATCCAACTGAGAAATTTGTGAAGCAGTTGAGCGAGCTAACGAGTGTCCTATTCTATTAGCCCCCAACCTGTAAATTATGGTAAAAAATAACAGAAAAAAAATATCTCAAAGGCTGACGAGTGATTAATGGCTCACACTTGTAAACTACATTTCCAACCAAATATCATTGTGAATAATAAAATTAAAAGTGACTCAAAACATTACTGAATTCATTATGTTTAAATGGAAACATTTTAAAAGTCTGTATTTTTGTATTTGATATCAAAATTAGAGTTTCTGGGAAATTGCCAAAGTGATTTAAAGAGGGAAAAGATAATTTTGTCAACACATGTTCCTGGAACAGGTGGAAAAAACAACGTCTACCCTTACCTCAACTCCAGATAGCTCATGAATATAAATATGACAACTTAAATGATGAAGTTTCCAGGAAAAAAACATAAAGGAAAATCCTCATAGGGTAGGCAGAGATTTCATAGATAACAACCGAATGATAACAAAAAAAGGTGTTTACCTTTGTCAAAACTCATCAAACAGTGCAAATAAAAAATTGTAAATTTTATTGTAGGTAAATTATACTCAATAAATGTTAAGGATAAAAGTACACTTGCTGTTACATAGTTCACAAAATATTTTCACATTTATGAAAATAATTGAGAATGATTCATAGTTCTTTGAAATCTCTTAAAAAGAAACTAAAATGATGCTACTAAAAGGCCCAGTCCTCACTGGGTGCTGTCCATCTCTCCAGCATCGCCTGCTGTTGCATTATTGCTTTTCATATCTGTCTTTCCCAATAGCTACATTGGGAAATAGCTAATAAATTTATATTAAAGTAACCTGTATCCTGTGCATTTAGTATGATTCCTGTACACAGCAAGTGCTCAGTAAATGCTGAATGACTGAAATCTTATGAATAAATATTTACATAATAGAATTGCATAATTGGATAGAATTGGATAGATGCAGGTACATATCTAATGTCTATGCTGACTCAATTGGATGAAAGAATATGGTTCCAAGAGGATGCCCTTTATGAAAAGATGTCAAAGAAGGAAAGATAAAACTATGAGCTTCAATTAATATAAAGTAACTCTTGCAGCATTATTGATAATCATGGGAACAGCCTGAGAGTTCATCAATAGGTTAATGGATAAAGAGATGGCCTATATATGTGCAGTGACATACTATTCAGTCTCACAAAGATGGAGGCCATACCAGTTGAGACAACAGAGACAAACCTGGCAGACATTATGGTAAGCAAAATAAGCCAGGCACAGAAAGAAAAACACTGCATGATGTTACTTACGTGTGCAATAATAAAAAAAAAGTAATAAATAGAAACAGAGAGTAGAGCAGTGGTTACCGGCGTAAGGAGGGGAGGAAACGGGGATATGGAGATCACAGAGGACAAACCTGCAGCTGTGCAGGATGAATCAGTCTGGAGATCTACACACAGCGTGGGGACTATGGGTCATAATACTCTATTAGATACTGAAGATTTGCCAAGAGAGTAGATGTTGGGTGTTTTCACTGTGTGCGTGCACACCCACACTCCCCTCCACACACCGTGTCTTCATGAGGTGACTGATATGTTAATTTACTTAATTGTAGTAATCACTTTTTATGCATACGGAATCTAAACATCATGTTGTATACCTTAAATATATACAATAATACAGGGGCAAATACCAATAAATTTAAAAGGACAAATTAATGATTAATGCTCTGAATCCCCATTTCAGAACCAAAAACCTCTGCCCAGTGCCATCAGGTGTGGCTGGTTGGCACAGGGAGTAGAAACAGTGGTGCGACTTCCCATTGAGAGCCTGTGCACTGCTGAGGGTGGATAATTAAAAAATAAAATAAAATCAAGACATGGGAGACTATTGCAACACGGGAATTATTTCTATTTGTTACTGGGACTGAGATCCAGGAATTGTGTGATCTCTGCCTGTCAGTCAGTCAGGAGCACTTCCTGGAGGCCTGCTGCGTGGGGAACACTCGATTAGCTACTGTCAATTGGCTCGTTTACATATTTATCAGAAACTGAGAGTATCATGCCCCTTTCTATTTGTAAGACAAATAAATCATTTACTTCACAGCCTCACAGAGACACTACTTCAAACCCCGAATATGGGAAGCCGTTGTGTATTTATTAGATAAATATTCTGTATTGGGACAGAATATGGAAGAACAAGTGATTGTTCTGCCCAAATGCCCTATAAGGTGAATTTCCATGAAGCAACTGGAGAAAATAAAACACAAGACAGAGTTGAGTGGCTGGTTGTTTGACACGGATAAGTGCGTTTTATATTTAGAGAGGGGGAAAGGCCTCTACTGTACAGGCAGGGGAAGCAGAGAGATTTGTGCGGAGAGGAGGGACTGAGCAAACCTTCTTGTGCTCTCCCTACATGCCTGGTCTCGTGCTAGACAATTTGCATCTGTGAGTTAATTGAATATTTGATATAATAATGCAGTATATCTTGTGAGATGAATATACCATTTTTAGAGGAAATAAACCCAGGGGTCAGAGGTTTAAATAAATTTTCTATCATTATTTAGCTAGCAGGAAGCAGTAGCAGCATTTGAATGTGGATCTGTCTATTTTCAACTGGGTGACAATTTTCAATTTGCTGACTAAACAGCCATTAGAATGAAAAACAGGACCACATATCTAGGGAAGCTTGGAAAACACAAAATACATAAATAAATCAAAATTAGCAGGAAGATAAATTATAGTAGTGGCTGGGTTTGAGCAGTGTTACAATGAGATTCCATAAGAAGGGAAGGCATCTGTCGAGAGGTGGCCTAGGACTCCAGACTGAAAAATATTGGATTGGATTTTATAAGCATTAGGAAACTGGAAGTTCCTAATCCAGAGGAATAATAAACTGACCCAGTCAAAGCAATCAGAATTAGTTGAATCAGCACAAGTGGATTGATTCTGTATATAATCGAGGGAAAATAAAACTATTTAAGCCATCAGCTAAGTGTGTTCCACTATAAGTTACATAAGCCTAATTGGAAAAGATCATCGGTGTCACTGGTTTATGGTTCCTCCTATAGCGTCCTGATAATAGGAGTTTCACTTTCTCTTTTCCTGGAATGAGGGATTTAATCTTTGATGGGAAAGATCCAGAAGACCTTTGACTCCTAATTTAAATAGCCCCAAATTGGCGGCCATTCATTGTTGGTGGATGTAGCTGCCTTCACAATGGGGCATTTCACAGTCGCTCTCAATAGGGAATTCAGCTTTCTCAGGTCGGGAGAGGATGAATCAGATTGCACACTGCTCAGCAGGCTGAGCGCAGCATCGTGCCCCAGCTGTCATCCTAAAGAAGACTGGGGTTAGGTACCAATATGCACCAGGAGAGCGAGTTCTCCATTAGCCAGATGGAACTTCAAGCTGTTGCCAGAACTTGCTGTCTTCAACTTACACTGTGAAATGAAGCACTGAGAGACAAAGGAATATGGAGCATCCACACGGCCCTGGAGAGTCCAGCAGACCAACTCGATATTGATGTGACTCCCTCCTCCAAGACACAATAAGCTTCTACCCAGTGGTCTGTGAGGCCACCGCTGGCCATGGTTATCACATTCTGGCCTCCCTTGATTTCATCTGAACGATTTCTGAGTGGGTTTGCAAGGCAGATTCCCAGCTCTGAGACCCTGGATTGCAGCCAGGGCCATTGAAGCGGCACACCCTGGATCTGGCATTCTTCGCACATTGACAGCAATAGGAGGCAGGAGCAGCTTCTATATGGAATACGGAACCAGGCACCTCTGCCGGCAAGGGTGGGAGAGAAGGCACCGGGACCTGTGATGTGGAGAGCGGGAAGGGGCTTCTGGCTTCTGGGCAACACCAGGGCAGCAAGCCCTGGCCTGGCGGGGCCTCCCCAAGGCAGGGCGGCTCGTGGAGTGGCTGCTCATTCCACCTTCCTGGAGCTCAGGGAGCTTGGACCCAGATGGTGCTGCATGAGCAACCTCACTCTCTCCCGCAGGACCCAGGAGGAAGACGGAGAGGTCTTTTAGACTCCCTTGTACAAATTAAAAATTAGTCTTAGGATGATGAAGGCCGAGCTCTAGAGTAGCTATTGCGCACCCAGGTCACATTCTCTTCTACTGTCTCTTTAGCTCTCTCTTTTCTTCCTGTGTCCAACTCCCTCACTCTGGGAATGTGTCCTTATCTTTCTTCTTTACCCACTCATATTTTCCCTAATTTTCGGTTCAACTCCCATTCTTCAGCTCCTATCAGTATGGCTCACAATTGTAATTTCAATCTTCTGTTTTTCTTTTGTATTTTTGACATATTTCAGACTCTTCAAAAACTGGCAAGAATACTGCAGAATTCTTGGATACTCTGTACCCAGATTACTCAAATGTTAGCATGTTACCACAATTGTCCTGTCACTCTGGCCTCTCTGTCTCTTTCTTTGTTTTTCTCCCTCATATACATACGCACACCAACTGATGTAATTTTTTTTCTAAACTATGTTAAAGTTGCAAACAGTTCATTTACTTCTAATAATCCAGGGTAAGTTTTCAAAAACAGAAATTATTTTTATATGTACTGTACAATTATCAAAATTAGAAAAGGAATGATACTAGTGCATTACATAATCAACAGAACTTATTCGAATTTCACCCACTAAAGAGTATAGGCCAGTTATTTTTTAGAATCTCTCTCAGTTTGCATTAGTCTAATGTTTCCTTATAATTGCTCAGAATACTCATTTTTGGGCAGGAATACAACAGAGGTGATGCTGAGTTTCCCGGTGCAGGCGATCAGAAGCCACATGCTGTCAATTAGTCTCCTCATGGGCAATTATAACTTCAGTCTTAACTTCCTTTGACTGAGAGCTCCAGACCCACAGGCCTAGGTGACAACTGAAAAGCTGTCACTCAAACCCCATATCCTCAGAGTGGCATTACTTGACAACCCAATGGAAGGGAGTCTCCGATTCCCATGGCACAGAGAATCACTATGATGGTAACATACTTCACCTTTTGATAGTACTCATCTCTACCTGAAGTTCTCCATTTATTTATTCTGTGTCGGAGAACATGATGTCTGCTCACTCTGTATCCTGAGCGCCCAGACAACGAATCATTCATAGCAGGTGTTCAATACATCATCTTGGAGTGGGAGTCCCTTGACTACCTCAGCCTAGATGCGACTGAATCCACCAGTTCTTCCTCCTGCTTTCAGGTCTGCTTCGGTTCCTTCTTCCCTGCAGTCAGTGCCTCTCAACACAGGTTTACTATCATTCTAGGAACATGGCATAAAATTTCACACCACCCCTGAGCCTTAAGTTATTCTGGCTGCCTGGAGCAATATTTCCCATTTAACTGCTTGGCAAAGTCCCACACACTTTTCAAGTTATAGTGCAAATGTCACTTCTTCTGTGAAGTCAGCCCTAACTCCACAAGGGAGAATTAATGTCTCTCATCTGTGATCCCATAACAGTTTATACATAATTAGAGTGTAGCATGTCGCCCATAACATACCGTTTAATCGCCAGGTTTCTTCTGAGTTCCTTAAGGTCAGGATTATTGTACATCTCCAACTCCAGCAACAGAAAATAAACTTTTTTTTTCTTTTTGCTAATAAAAGCTTCCACCCAGAAAATCAGTGTGCGTCTCCTCCAGTGTCTATGTGTTTTCTCTGGGACAGCCAGGCCAAACCATCTCCCTTCGGTTTCTGATGGGATGTGAGCTGGCAATGCCCCACTCCAGCCCTGCCTTCACGATATCTGCTCCACTGTTCTGGTACTGAAGAGAAAATTCCACATTAGTCACTTTTTGGCTCAATATTTCAAAAATGGCCTCTGAGCAACACTCATTTTTAGCGCTATTTATTTTGAGCTAAGTTGCTAATGGATTAAGTAGCACGTTTGCCTTTCGGCAGGGCACTGAATGCCTTTACCTCAAATCAGAACTAACGGGGAAGCTTTGGAGGTGAGATGAACTGCCTTTGAAAATGAGGAAAAGCACATTTTAAAAGAAAGAAAATAAATACTCTAGGAATACTATGAAGTCAGCCTCTGATTAAACTCAGGACTATACATTTCCCCACAGTAGATCAGCCTGGCTATATCAATGATTAAAAAATATATATAACATGCACAATAAAAAGTAAAAAAGAAACCCAACGTAGATGACAAATAATGATGGATATTCATGGAGTGTTTGTATTCCTTAGCACCTTGCGGTATCCCGAGTTCCCTCACCCTCTTTGCCAGTGTTTGAGAGGTAACTCTATGCTGAAACCCATCCTCCCTCTTACCTAAGGGAGGGAAGGGCTTGTGCATGGGTGTTCATGTATGTTGCTGTGCGTACTTTGCTACATGAAACATGATGGAGGTCCAAGGGACAATTGAGAAAATGTCTTGGGTGATAAATAAATACGTTTAGAAGATAAGATACAGTTGACCCTAGTGTGTGCCAAGTTTGCTATTAACCTAAAGCAACTAGCCTGCTAGAGATTACACACATGCTCTGCAGGTCTTTTTCATATAATAGTTCTTTGTTTAGGAGCTCCTCCCATTTAGGTGCATACTTGAGTTGTGTTTCCCGCTCATGCCTGTATCACTGGAGTCTAATTTTGTCATCTCTTCTTACAAACTGAGGACCGTTTCTTTTCTTCTATGAGACAGGAAGAAAGGAACTGTTCTTACTAGGTACTGCTTAATCTCTGTTAGAATGGTAGAGTATAATCTGCCTGTTATGCCTGAGTGTAGAAATAGGACTAGAGCCAAGTTCCAGATAACTAAGGTGAATGTGAAGGGCGTGCATTTCCACATATCTGTTTGCCTTCTTAAGAAAATAAGATTATTGTGTAACAATTATCTGTTAGAATGTTATAGTCTAACATTCTAACAGAGTGATTTCCGAGAGCTCCCTCTCCCATGTGAGGACTCAGTCCAGTCTCCAAACATCTCTTGATAATTAAAAAGTATGTTACTTGTTGCCAGTTTATTATAGCTGAAGTAAACTAAACACCAGTTCTCCTAATCCCATCAACCCTGTCCGCAGGCAGCGTCAGGGGTCAGGAACCACTTCTAAAAACAGTGTTTGGCAGGGCGAGGTGGCTTATGCCTGTAATCCCAGCACTTTGGGAGGCCGAGGTGGGTGGATCATGATGTCAGGAGTTCGAGACCAGCCTCGCCAACATAGTAAAACCCCGTCTCTACTAAAAATACAAAAATTAGCTGGGTGTGGTTGGGCATACCTGTAATCCCAGCTACTCTGGAGGCTGAGGCAGGAGAATCGCTTGAACCCCGGAGGCGGAGGTTACAGTGAGTTGAGATCATATCACTGCACTCCGGCCTGGGCAACAGAATGAGACTCCATCACAAAAACAAACCAACCAACCAACCAACCACTGTTCCAGTGAACCCACACACGACCTCATCTACTGGGCAGCTGCTCACAGACCATTGTGGACCTGTCCTCCTGAGATCCTAAGGGACATCTTTTCTACAAGAGATTCACTTCTGAGTAGAAATCCCCCCCACACATGCACCTTTCTTCATGTGAGAGGCTGAACAAGAGTCAGTTGTTTACTTTGAAACAGGAACACAAAGTAAATTAAAAAACAAAAACACACCTGAAATTAAAGTGAAGGAATATTTCACTTTTATTTAAATGAAAAATAAACGTAACTGGCTTGTAAATAAATGATTGTCCGGGAGAAAAGAACGGGTGTTGTTTTTAATTGCATGGAAAACTCTGTGAGCTGGTAAACACGTGCTTGGAGCAAAAGGTGCTGTCAACTGGCTGCTGTGACCAGCAGAGAGGGGAATGCTCTCTCAGCAGTTATGAGACAGAAGCTGGGTGTGTGCAGACATGTCCAGCTTCACAACGCAAGAAATGCAGAGTGTCCCATCATATGCCCGTAAGAAACAGGGCGAGTCATTTTAGAGATTTTATATCCATCTATGATGACCTTTTAGATTGGATTTATTCATGTGGAATTAGAAGAAGGTGAGACATTTCAACAATAAGTTGAGCTTTTTTTGTACAGCTGTATGGGAAGAGTGTACACTCTCAAAGCTTAGGCATCATATGGACCCGACACAGAGCCAGGACCACATGGAAGAGGGTGGCTAGCTCTCCCCGTCCTGACTGTGGCAGCCTCAAACAAGCCCATATGACTGGAGCAACAAGAGAGTATTTGTCATTGCAAGGGGAGTCTTTAAAAACAAGTGATAGTCCTAATAAAGATGATACCAAAAACTTTTAAAATTAATTTTTCCTCATTGTTCTTTACATAGGTTTATTTCCTTGTGCCCTGAGTTGATTGTTTAATTCCCTTACACTGTCTTTGCTCTCTCTCTACCTCATCATCTTTCTTTCTGTCTCATTTACTCCTCTTTCACCAGTGCTGGAAGAATCCCTAACACTAAGAGAAACCCACCTGTAAGAATCTTTTTGGAGATAAACACAGTGACTTCTACAGATGTTTTATAATGAATGATATTTCTTATTTTTTAAAAGACCAATTTTTTTTTTATAAAAGGTTTATTTAAAATTGACATGATCGGTTTCTGCTTTAGGTGATATGAGAAAATAAGGATCCCAGTTTTCTTTAGAGGAGGACAAGATTTATCTCATGCACACCAGAACTCCCCAGAACCAGTGCCTAGACTCTTCAGGAGGTGCTGCTTTCTCTAGACTTTTAGTATTAAAAATAATCAAATATTGATACTGTCTTGCAGCACTGAAGCATAAACTTTAAAAATCTTCCTTATTGAAGTTATTACAAATTTCCTCTAAATAACTAAACATAATATGTGATCCTGGAATTTATCTAGGACTGTGAAAACATTACAATACAGGCCTTTATTGGGAGAATTGACAAAATGTGACTATAGATTGTAAATTCGATACTAGTTTTGCATTAATGTTAAACTTGCTGATTTAATTAATTGTCCAGGGATTATATAAGAGAACATTCTCATTCTTAGGAAAAACACAGTGAAGTATTTAGTGGTAAAGAGACATTTTGTTTTCAACTCATGACAAATGGTTCAAGGAAAAAAAAACTATCAATACACACACAGAAAAAAGTTGAGAAATCAGATGGTCAAAATGTAAATAATTGGCAAATCTGAGTAAAGCAGTATGAGATTTTTGTACTTTTTTTGCAACTGTTCTGTAAATTCAAATTACATCCAGATAAAGACCAAATTTTTCTTTTAAAAAAGAAGACAGTCAAGAAGACAGTCTTACCATTTAATCAACAAGTAATACTTAAAATTTTTTATTTATTTTCCTGGCTATGCTCTCTTTTCTTTTATAAGCATATTTATAAGTTGACTAAAAATGTAATTAAAACTATGTAGAGATGTGTGTGTGGTTTACTCCCTCAAATATTGCATTTAAAAATAATATCTCCCTTTAGAAAGAGCCCTGTTTTGTAGAAATTGTAATAAAAACATTTGAATACCATAATATTTTGCTCAAGAATATGTTTTAATTTTGGTCTTGTGCATCCACCCCCTCTCCCTCTTTTGAGTTGAAAATACACGACTTCAGTGTCTTGTCTGTTGATATTCACAGAGGACAAATAGAATCTCTGGTCCCTTGTGTTTTGGCTTTGCAAGTAGCTGCCTATTTTAAGTATTCTAGACCCCACTCAAGACTAAAATGAACCCTCAGTAATCCTTCCCTTGTGCAAATTATTACAATTATTTCAATTATTATAATTTCTAATAAAATCGTATATGCTTTATTTAAAATATGTTTGTGAAGCAGAAAAACATTCTAAAATAACAGTTTTCCTGTTGGAGGAAATGCCTGGGTCACGATTTGCTATAACTGAATTCACAGCATCCAGATTCAAAAGGCAAATTTGGTGTTATTTTTTTAATTGACCATTGATGTTTAGGGTGTGGGCGAGGTCCGGTGAGAGACACAGCTAAAGCCTCAAGCAGGAATGTGATTTCCCAGTCCTCGTGGGCCTCAGCAGCCTGCACACAGGCTTTCCCCTCGCCGGTGTCCTCCGCAGATGCCGCACGACATGCAAATGACCCATCAGCCCATTCGAGGCGTTAGCTTCAGCCTTTGTATAAACTGCCCTGATCTATGTTGTCTTGTGCAGAAAAATAAGTCAACACATTTGCAGGATCAGTCACATGAAAATACCTCCTTGTCCAGGCCTGCTAATCTCTTCTTTCTGTCGCTTGTTGCTTTCTTGTCGACTTCAAGTCCTAAATAATATCTTATAAGCAGCACAGACCTTAGTGAAAGCTATTAATGATTGTGGGGAGAAGGAGTTGGCATTTGAACATGGAGCTCTAGTGTTCCCTTTCTTTCTTCCCTTTCTCTCCTCCCCTACCTCTGACTCCCTCCCTCCCCCACACCCATTTTTTTTTTTTTTTAAGAAATCCACCTTCCTTGCTCAAATTCCAAATCATTTCAAAGTTCAGTGGAAGCTTCTCCTCCTCGCATACCCTTATTATTTCAAAGTGAGACCATCTTAACTGAAAGAGAAAGTTTATTCAGGTGGCATGAATCAGACAAGGGCTCAGTGACGCAAACTGGAGCCGCAGACAGCGGCCGCTGTGTCTCTGGCAGCGCCTCCCTCCTAAAGAAGCATAACAAAACCCCAGAAAAACAGGCCGCCAGTAATCTCCTTGCCTTAGCCAGAAACAGGGGTGACAGAAAGCTGCCCTCTCATTATAGTCTTGGTCTCAAGGTTAGAATTAGACCCTTAGGGTAAGGAGCTGTCAATTAGAGATAACTCCAACCAATGCTGTCTGAAATGGTGGACTTATCTCCTAGCAACTCCCTTCATTCAGGGCGCAGCCCCTAGCTCTGCCTGCAGCTCAAGAGTCATCGTGGAGACAGTGAAATAACCTTTTCAATTTGAACAGATGCATAAAGAACTCTGTTTCCTGAGTCCTTGATGGAGTCTGGGTGACATTTGCCTGGAAATGGGTTTAAATCTGGAAAGAATTAAGATTTTCTTGTTTTCCAGTTGCAGATGTTTCACTTGGAGGATTTAATAGAAGTATCTGGCGAAACAATCAGAAAATCTGAATTCAATCTGATGCTGAATACCTTTTTCTTCTAGATATGAGTCTGTCATGTTTATGTATAAGCTGACATATTCTCCCCTCACATCGCCTGTTTTATGCTTAGGAGAAATTTGCCAACAGTTGGGAGTGGAGTGGCTCTGGTTACCACGGGAACTCAGCCTCCCCCTTTATCTCCCATGGCAGGGCATATAGAAAGCCGACAAGCATAAATCCTATTAAGAAAAGCACAGGGTTATGCACCATCGATGTAGGGTCCATCACAGAATTTACTACTAGAATATATACTTGGTGAAAAAATAATACGTACATTCCTTAGAATTGTCTGTTCATTAGACTGGGGAATCACATTGTTGATTTTTCTAATCTCAAGCAAGAGTGAAGATGACAAAATACTGGGAGGTTACTAGAGGGTGGAGAAAAAGCAAGGCTTTGATTTTCCACTGGTATCTGCAGTAACAAAGGGATACCTCAGAAATGGTGTAAAAATAGCAGATGCAAAGCACCCAGCCTGCTGCGGGGTGTAAATTAGGCCCTGCTCTTCGAATTAGAGGTTTGCCTTAACAAAGCTCTTTTGTAGGATAACAACTTCCTGTGCTTCCAAGTGCAAACCCTGAGCACTGGCCATTTTTCCAGAAAGGCTCTCGAAGGGCTCACCTCCGTCACTTCCACGGTGCAGTGTTGCTTCCATGGTTATGAAACGGGGGTATCATCCATGATGCCGTATTCACTGAACTTTATATCCACACCTACATTGGTCTGCACTCTATCAGTGAAGTGATGATCTTGTTTGCTTGTTTTTGTATTTCAGTCATTCTCAGGTATATTGGAAACAGTAATCATATTGTCAAGAAACCAACAAAGTCTGTATCAGGCTAGTTGACTGGTAAGACGTGGGTCACAGAACAGAACTGCATTCTGGAATAAGTCGGGCTTAGAGCACAAGAATCCAAAACAGCTGTCATGCCGGTTGCTGTGAGTTTATGGACACGGAGATTGGGTCTTTATTATGCAGAATGATAAATAAGATTTCTCCCCCTCCAACCTGAACAGCTTTGTGGTGGATTTATTTGTACCCACCCTAAATCTCTGCGTGCAGATGAATTGCTCATTAAGCTCAGATGTACTTGTTTTCTTATTACCACTTGTCAACACCACAACACACAGGAAAGGATTTTTGAAAGAGATGGAGAAAGCCGGAGGAACTTTGAATGAATCTTTTTTGTGTGTGTCTGTGAATGGGATGTATTTACAATTCTACTTTGTTTATTTTAAAAATCAAGATTTCAGCTTAAGAAAAAAAAACCTGGCAAATATATCACAAAATATCCAGTACCTTAAAATAAAGTTATCAGTAATTTGCAAAAATTAACCTTTTCTATTAGCGAAGAAGGAAGTGGGCACGGATTTATAAATTGTTTTCTCAAGGCAGACACACCTTAGGTTGTTTTCCTTGTGGTTATTCAACATTAAAATATTGAAATCTACCCATTGTAAATATACACACAGTTAGAGGATTATTACAAATACTTTCTTAAAAATTGTAAATTCTCTCTAGTATGGAGAATATTCCTGCATTTGTAACATGCTAGTTGGCATTAAGTTTGAATACAGTAACAAAAAATTACCTTAAAAGAAAAAAAAAAAGAATCATAAGCAGCAATCACAATTTCCTTTAGCAAGCGGCAGCTTGGTGATGTCCCCAGGATGCTTATGTGGACTGTCACTGCTGTTCCCTAGGAGATGACTGAAGTTAACCTTTTCACTGCTGTAGGAATTGAATGGATTCTCCCAGCATCATCTCAAAGTCCATAGGTCTGCCTACATCTCATTAATCTGTGGCCAAGAGCCTCTGTTTCAAAGGGTTTTGGTTGGTAAGAAGGGTCAAAGCTCGGACCGTATCTTGATGCAAATTCGAGTCCTCCTGTGCTTTCTGGGTACCTTGTCATACTACGCTCTCATGGTTTGATTTTGCATATACAACAATTCATCTCACAGTGGCCAGCATAGGACTGCTCTTTCCTTTCACACTCAGTTTCAGTGAAGAAATGGAAGTCTCCAGACTTCCAAGATATGTATGGTCACTGACTGTACTTCCAGAACTGGGTTCAAGAAATGCAGTGTTTAATTTTTTTTACAGTATATTGTTATTTTAAAAATATCAGTTTGAAACACTACCTATTGCTTTCTAACTATTCATACTGCCTTGGATTTGTATGTCTCATTGTCCTAAAACAGCCTTTCTTTATGTGTTCCATCTATAGCTCTCCAGTAAATATGTGTCCAAGGCTAGTTGGTGAGGAAAGGTGATGGCCCCATAAAGCATTGATCCAAGAGTGGGAAGACCCAAATTCTTTTCCAGCTTCTGTGTTTACTAATTGACGTCAAGTGAGTCACAGCTTCATCGGACCTCAGTTTTTTCATGGAGACCCAAGTGAAATAAAGCATTTGAAAGGGGTATAAACTCTAAACTATTAAGCAAATATTATCACTATTTCCATATTTTTATTTCAATCTTGCAAGATATTAACAATTATTTCCTAACGTTATTTGATAGAATTGTCAATCTTAAAAAGCAGAAAAAGTAGTATTTATTTGGTTTTACTTCTGACTACCCTTAAATTTCTCTCCAGCAATCCAAGAAGCATCCTTTACTTACCACACTTAATTAGGATAATTTTCTAATTTTGTAAATGTTAGTGTTCTGTATCTTGTAGATTTTTGTTATCTAAGGAGGGTCCCTAAGATAATTCATGGAGTGGTATCTTAAGAGAAAAAAATAAAACTTTTTATGTTTTGCCTGCTTGAACCATAAACCCTACAGCCTTTTTTTTTTTTCTTCTTGCCATCCTGGGATTATTATGACTATTCACAACTGTGTTGGCAAATTTTCCTTAACTTTGATAGGATGTTCCAAATCTGAAAAGCTATTTCTACAGCCAGAAACAGCAGTTGGAGTTTGAAAAGCTATAAAGAACCAGAGAAATATAACAAAGGAAGATGTTTGCCCCAAGAAAGAGTGTAAATAAGAAGCATACTTCTTGCATATGGGCTTCATCTTAAATGCACTGGAACTAAATTTTGTTCCTGGTTATTAAGTCTTAATTTTTAGGAAAGCATTCTTTCCTAGAAATCTTCTCACTATTCAAAGAAATAGAAAAAATGGTGTTTAAAGAATGAGGCTAGATAAAATGAGCTAGCCTGCTGTCTTTTGAGAAAAGAGACTGAATTATTAAGACTCAATTATAAGGCATCTGCAACTATTATTTGTCATTTTATTCCTTTACAGGTTTCTAGCAGAAAGAGACTGTGGTTAAAATGTCTGTGTGTGTGTATGGGTGTGTGTGTGCCACTTGTCAACACCACATATATACACACAGAGAGAGAGAGGAAGAGCCAGGAGGTTAACAGAATTCTGAAATAACAAAACTTCCTTGAAAGATGAAATCAATTATCCAAATCTGATTCTAACATATTTACATATTTCAACAAAGATCACTATTTTATTTTTTTCATCATGTTATAAAGCAATAAACTATTCCTAAGCATGACCAAAGCTCATGCTATGTCTGTGCACTCAAATATTACCAATCCATAGCAAGAAGGAGCTGAGAAATGTTAACTAGATTATTCCTTTACTTACGCAATGCCTAAGCTGATGAGCTGATTAAAGAAGTCATTAAAGAGAAACCTCACTGGTCATATATGACCCATGGTTTGAACTTACCAATGCATTAGATATTTCAGACAGTTATTCATGAGAGTCAGTCCTGGTTTTGAATTCAGTGTGGGTGAGGGGGCTGCTGACTTAGGGAGCCTGCAGGGACCCCGCGGCCTACTGCTAGGCAACAGCCCCTCCCCAGCACAGCAAACATACAGAAGGCAAAATGAATGACCTCATCTACAAATCAGCTATTTGATATGCAGATGGGACCGCAGGCCTCTTCAATAACACAGCACTTCTCAGGCAGCAGGTGCAGCAAAGGAGTGAGTCGCCTTTCCTCATTTCAAAAGCTGGGCTGCCTCACCCTCTCCCTCTGGCCCTTACCAATTTCTGAAGCCCTATTATCTTCATTTTTTATTTAGACGGTCCTTTTACAGAACTAGGGTCAGCCCTCTGCGCTTATTCAGAGGCCGAACCTTAAGTATAGACATGAAGCAGGATTTAGAAGCCACAGGAGTCACTGAGGAAGAATAGCATCATCCAGATGCTTCTTAGTAAAGAATATGGTAACACACAAGTGTGGGAGATCTAGCCACAGGACAGCTCTGTCCACACTACACCCACATCTCCAGCAACACGGCTCTCCTTGAAAACAGTAATTATTGACGCTTATAACAGAAACGGAGTTTACGATGCCATTTGTGTTGGAAATGGAAACCTAAGTTGAAGATAAAATAAAAAAAAATTCCTTACGAATAGCTTTCTTTTTTATTATTTATTTATTTATTTATTTATTTTTGAGACAGAGTCTTGCTCTTGTCACCCAGGCTGGAGTGTAATGGCGCGATCTCGGCTCACTGCATCCTCTGCCTCCCAGGTTCAACAATTCTCCTGCCTCAATCTCTTGAGCAGCTGGGATTACAGGCGCGCACCAACATGCCTGGCTAATTTTTGTACTTTTAGTAGACACGGGGTTTTGCCATGTTGGCCAGACTGGTCCTGAAATGAATAGCTTTCTTTAGTGGTCACCATTGTGTTTGGAAGAACTGGTGGATGCCTTGGGGCAGAATTACGGCTTCCTGACCATAGGATGCAGGCGCTTTTCAGCCACCAAGTGAAAAATCAACAGTTAATCTCATGTATTGCCCCCACCTCCCTGGACTCCACACCAGTGGAGAGGTCCTTCACGTGCTTACTACGGCCGTAAAGTGCAATGTCGTATAATTTATACTGTCTGTGGTTGTAGGTTATGTCCTGAAAGTCATAAACTATTAGAGTTTTATGGCTCTGCTGCAGCTATTAACTAAATGAAAGAGTTATTCATTTGAAATCTGGAATCTGTGCAATGCCCAAGCTTAAATTTATCAAGATACACTAGTATAGAATATGTGAAAATATTAAAGTTAAAAGATTATACAGGATTATACAGGGAGCAGGGAGTGGGAAGCCGCCCTGCAGAGCTGGAGTGCTGCTACACAGAGAAGCTTTGGGAAATTTCCACCCCACACTTATATTGACATTTCTAGAGGGTAGCATGTACTATCCCTCAGTTTAATACAATCATTGGCTTGGATTGGTTTGTGTGTTTGCTGTGTATCAAGTAAAGGGACTGTTTATTTTTACATATTTCTACACACAAATGCACGCACTTAACACACATTGTGTGTGCATATATACACACACAATGAGAGAGAGAGAGAGAGAAAGAGAAAGAAAGGAGGAGGGGCAGACAGAGACAGAGTCAGAGAGAAAGAGAGATGGAGATATAGAGGAAGGGAAGTGAAATATTAACATCTGGCTCTAGCGTAAATATTTGCACTGCCTTATTAAAGGAGTCAGCAATTTCTTTTTCTATTGCTTATACATTTATCCATTTTTAGGGCCTAAGATTTTGTCTTTTAAAATTAAATATAAATAAGTTACAAAAAATATGCTGCTTTTGCTGACTCTGGGGTATGGGGGCACATAGATGGCATTCTGCTCCACACCTTCACAGCAGGTGCATTTTCAAAGTGTCATTAGCTTTGGAGAAATCTTTACCACTGATCAAAACCACAGTTTGGGGTTTACTTAAAAAAGCAAAAGAGTGATACTCTGCAGGCATGG
The DNA here is from genome assembly GCF_037993035.2 of Macaca fascicularis. Classification (NCBI taxonomy): domain Eukaryota; kingdom Metazoa; phylum Chordata; class Mammalia; order Primates; family Cercopithecidae; genus Macaca; species Macaca fascicularis. The sequence goes on from NC_088387.1 coordinate 116,035,509, forward strand.
TCAAGGAAGACTGAGACCCTGTGGATCTTCTTTTTATCCATCAAACCAAGAGTCAAAGCAAGCATTACTGGAGCCTCCACATGCTAATGAAGAGCAGGTGAGGGCATTTTCAGATGTTGATCATTACTCTCTGTTACGGACTGACTTTTTGTTTCCCCCCAGAATTCATATATTGCAGTTCTAACACTCAGTGTGGCTGCATTTGGAGATAAGGCCTCTAAGGGAGTAATTAAGGTTAGTGGGGTCATACAAGAGGGGCCCTGATCCAAAAGAATGAGTGAGATACCTGAAAATTCTCCCCAACTCCTGTCCGCATCTGAACGCCCCTGGAGATGTGTTTCAGGACACACCTGTATGCTGAAAGGCCATCAGGACACAGAGAGAAGATGGCCCTCTGCAAGTTGGGAGGAAAGGGCTGTCACCAGAACCACAATCAGCTGGCACCTTGACCTTGGACGTTCAGCTCTCAGAACCTGAGAAATAAATTTCTGTTGTTGAAAACACCCAGTCTGCGGTATTCTGTTAGTGCAACCAGAGCAGACTAAGATGCTCTTCTCATGCGAAAGTCTTTTCCATAAAATCTGAGAAACCAATTTTTAACATTTATATGCAGTACATAGCATGATTACACTTCTGGGAAGCTGAAAAACCAACACATGAACTGAAGCGAACTTGTGTTTTGTATGTTTTGTGTAGAAAAGTAAAAGTAATAGGAACTCTTTTAAAAGGCTCAAAACCAATGAAAAACAATCCTATTAATAAATATCTGTACCATATGTACGATGCTTATCTTGCCTTTTAAGGCATCTTTTTAAGATCACTGTGGCATAAAAGAAGTGCGGAGCAGACATGGATCTCCAGGAGCGGCTCAGTGAGTTCAGTTAAAAATAAAAAATGAAAATAACTAAGTATAGATGGGAAGGCAGGAAAGCTAGAGCAGCCCCTGGCATGTGGCAGACACTTCACTTGGCGTCTTTTTTAACCTCATAGGCAGCAACTTTCAAAAATGAGCACTGCTCTCCCATTTTACAATGGAGAAAAATTGAGGACCAGTGAGATGATGTTACTCACCCAAGATCATTGATGAACACTGGAGGGAATGGGATCCAAACCCGTGACTTTCTCACTTCACTGTTTCACCAAGTGCCTGTTAGGTTATCAAGGTTTTCTGAGGCAGAAAAGAGAATCGTTTCAATTTACTGTCCAGGACCTCAACAACTAGTTAGCTTCAGACAGATGAAGAGGAAGAAACAGAACATCATGTGTGACAAGAAAAGGAGTGAACAAAGGTACGAAGTTGTAACAGCACAGAGTCCTTGCAAAGCCCTGACCAAATACATTTGGCTGAGTCATACAAAGGATGCAGAGGGCGTTTTGGTATAGATGGTGCCTGATGAACAGGTTATGGGGTTTATTCAAGACTGGTGAGCCATTAGAAGCATCTGGAAACAGAGCTTCTGAAAGAGCACATTCCAACTTACATTGAGAGCTAAAATTTACCTTTTCTCAAGGAGACAGGCCAGGTGTCTTACAAGTGGGTGCCCCCAGAAACAGAGGTAGAAGAACATACTGGATGTTGAGGAATTTGTGCATTCACTTTTACCTTACTCATGTTTCCATGTGTTTTCTCTCGGTGAGGGGCGAGAGGGTAAGCACTGAACAGTCACACCCATGTGTCTTCTTCCATGTCACATGTACCACCTTGAAAGTCCCTTGATGAGGTAATGTACTTGTTCCTGGGACAAGGCAATGCCCCTTCTCTGGAAACTCCTGGCCTAGGTGCTCAGTACAGCACTGTTGAACAAAGAAAAGGGGAATTAGAGCAGGAGCAGAGTGCAAAGCACTCCGGACAAATTACCCGTGACTTCAGAAATGGGTGTTCAAATATAAAAATCTCAGGTCTGTACACTATTATGGAATCTGGGGATGGGGGTACAGAGGTTACAAAATGTAACAGCAGAATTCTCTGGAGAGTGAGAAGATGATTTACTTCTTTTAAACCAAAAATCATATTTATCATTGATGATATAATATAAAGGAATGATTGAACATTTATTCTAATCTGAATTTCTCTGCCTATTGAATATACAAACATGTACTGATGTATACATTTCATTTGAAATAAACCCATGAGCCCAGGACTAAAATGTTTTTGGAGAATTATATTTATTTGAACAACATCATGGTGCTGGTTAAAACAAATAAAATGAGTGCATGTTCCTATACTCAGGCACAACGAAAGAATATGAACATGAAAACAAAGAAGATGTGATCATGAATCCACAATCTAGGTGCATCTCTCAAATCCTGCTTTGCAGAATCAAACAATGCAGGGGATTTCCCACAACTATGATATGTTTGCTTCTCACTTGCTTGACTACTGGTAAAGTTCAAGCTGGAATAAAGCAAAAGATGCATCCAATTTACAAATATTTTGTGGAGCATTGTGCAGTATAGCACAAGAATATCCTAAGCTAGGGGTCTTATTTCTAAAGCGAAACCAGCCAACTCCAGATGGGAATGTCCCGGGCGAGGTCTTGCCAACATGCCTGTGTGTTCACGGTGAGGCTCACAAAGCTGGAGGCCACGTCTCTCTCCTCTCACTTATCCAGGAGAATGAGACAAATCTTTCTTTACTTTTTCTAAACTCAGATTATTTATTTAAATGTTTTCAAATCTGGCATGATTCCAAGGCACATTTTTGCCAGCAATTTTCTCTCTTTTTTTCCCCTAAGCCCATGTGTATTTTAAGCAAATTCTCATCCATATGGTCCTCATTTTTGGTCTCTTAATTCATCTATATGTTGCTCACAATGTTATTTGATATCTTTTTCTTTAGGTATGTATTAAGGTTTGTATGTTTATTTGGGGGTTTCATATTAAGGCTTGTTACTTTTTTTATAAAGCTTTATTTAGGCATTATGAAAAATAATTCTGTTAAGAGATTTGAGCAGTTTCTCCTCTACACCCCAAGTAAGAGTAACATATATGGTGGACTCATAAAGTCAAGTCTGGAACTGGGTAGCTGATCTGTTTTATCTCATTCAATCCTTGTGAAGACCCTGGGAAAAAGTCACCTTCCTCAATATGCAGGTGGACTCACTGAACAGTGAAGATATCTGAGGCACAAGACTATTCAGCTGAGCAGCCTTGACTTAAACCACTCTGCCTTCCAAAGCCCATGCTACCTTTTTTTTTTTTCTTTTGAGACAGACTCTCGCTCTGTCACCCAGGCTGGAGTGCGGTGGTGCCATCTCGGCTCACTGCAAGCCCCACCTCCCAAGTCCATGCCATTCTCCTGCCTCAGCCTCCCCAGTAGCTGGGACTACAGGCGCCCACCACCATGCCCGGCTAATTTTGTTTTCGTATTTTTAGTAAAGGCAGGGTTTCTGCATGTTAGCCAGGATGGTCTTGATCTCCTGACCTCGTAATCTGCCCGCCTCGGCCTCCCAAAATGCTGGGATTACAGGCGTGAGCCACGGCGACCCATCAGCGCATGCTACTTCTATGATATCTCGCTGCCTGGTATCGTGTCTAATTTGGAAGTAAGCAAGCATTATGTGACTGCATGTTTATATGTGTCCTTTGGGAAGATTCCAGGGAAAATCTTGGCTCCTTTCTGGAGAGTCATAATTTCGTATACACCCATTGAACAGGGAGATCCAATAACTACTTTTTTCTTCCAAGAGACCTCTGATTTTCAAAGGGCCACCCATTTGATAGCTGCATCAATGGATCAATAAAATCCTGGAGATACAGTGGAAGTTCAGGAAACAAGGCATGCAAATCAGTCCCCTTGCCTTTTTGGAAGTTTTGCTACCTCTTTTTAAAAAGAGAATAATCATGAGTGCCCTATGCACTTATTGCTAAAGAGATGCTAAAGTGATCTCTGTAGTAATTGCTACAGAAATCACCGGAGGGCAGTTTTCACACTTTGTTCTCCACTCTGTGTAACAGGCTTTGTGTTTTTATGCCTCAGTGTCCTCTTGGCTCAAGGGACGTAATTACGTGTGCCTTATTTTCTTTGCAAGGATGTTGTGAGGTTAACATAGGTAACACATAGTAAAAAGCTCTCAATAGATAAGAATGTAATGCACATGTGGATGGAGTTGTGGATGCTACTTCAGAATTGTTATCATCCCCTGGGCTTATGGTTATACAATGATGTTTCTCTGAAAACTTTTCCTGGAGTTCCAAACTGCATGAATTTTTAGAGGTAAAAATATTTCCAAAAAGTGCTTTAAGAGCTTCCAGGGTTGTGCCTCTTGGGCATAGTGGGCCTGTGCTTTAAGGACGTCTTCTCAGCAGAACTTCTTATTCTTATTAAGAAAGGCTGAGGGGACTCTTCATTTCACAGATAGAACCAAGGCTCAAATAAGAGAAGCTTCTTGCCCTCCTGTTTCCCAGAGCTGCAAGCATAGATACACACGCATTCCCGGCACAACAGAATGGACACACCACTTTTTACAAGGCTAATGTGACTAGAACTGATATCAAAAGTATACAAAACCAAACTTTACAAAGAATTCAGAAGTTATATTTCAACAATAGCAGTGAATAAAAGAAGAGTAAAATAGTGAGCAGCATTAATTGGGTTTAAGCTGTGTGATCAAGATTATGGGATTCCTCCTACCCTACCGGGCTGAGGTTGATACCAGAAAGTGAGGCTACAGCAGTGAAATAAATGTTCATACTAAGGGCCTCAGTGAATAGTCAGGTTAAACTCAAATTCAGGTCTATTCTGATCCCAGCATCATTACATTTGGCTGCTTTGTCTTCTGGTTTTTCAGGAATCAGAACTGGAATTTAGAAGGCATTTAGGGTGGAGATTTTATGTTGTGGTTAGGAATCAAGGCAGTTCATGAAGTGCCTAAGTTATGGCTGTTGTTGAATATTCCAATTACACACCTGCTATATTTCAAGCATGAAAAAGATTTGTGTAGGCTAGTTTACATAGGAGTGACATTCAATAAAGGAAATGTGTTCTTTGATTTTTTATTTGCTTAACAAGTAGCTCTCCATTTTCAGTTTTATTAATTGCTCTAAAAACCCACAATTTAGGTAAACTAATTACATTTAATTTTAATCATTTGGTTAGCTTTCTTTTAATTTTAATGGCGCTGAAAACAATCACTCTTATCTATATGTGTCATGTATGATGTGACGATAGGAATACCAGGAGACATCTATCTACTCCTTCACAATTTGATCTGACTTGATTTCTAATGAAGGGTTTGCTTTTAAAAGAAATTTCGTTGACAAATCTTTTTCACAGGGATCAACTTTTTATCTTGGTTCTACTTACAAACCAATTTTGTAGCCTTCTGGCATCTTTCATAACTTCTACAATAAGGAGTGACCAATGTTAATTACACTGTGAATGCATACTGTGGAATTCACGCTTTGATCAAGACAGACATGGCATTTGTTTCATCATAGGGCAGCAACACATGGTGCAGAAGGAGTTAATTTGGAAGGAGTGATCTGGGCTCAAAACAAGAGGTTATTGTTAGCTATCTGCTGTGATTGAGACTTGGGAGAGAGTGGAAAACATAGTAACAAACACCCTAATTGCTAATAGAAGAATGAATCAGGTATCAGAAATTCAACAATGTGGCCAAGTCCTAAGACATAAAGAAGCCAAATTCTGAAATGGTGCATGGGAAATCAGCTGCAAGGCAGCTACTGGGATTTTGAGCAAGTTTGTGTTTGCTGGTCTTGCCAGATCACAGTGGCTCTATCCAAAGGAGATCCAAAAAGCCGTAGGTGTCTGCTGATGAGTCTCCCTGATCCCTGATTATCATCCCTGAATGTTCACTAAGTGATCAAGCAATATCTGACATAAATGTAAGATGTTTCCCCATGATACACCTATTCTGGAGTAAAATGAAACCACATTTGTTAAAAACGAGGATTAGACCACACTCAAAATTGTGAGATCCCAGCCTTACTCAAGACCATCTTGTAGGAACTCTCAAGAAAAGTGACAGATCACACAAGGAATGCCTTGGCCATTATTCTCTTTAGCTTTGTGGCACCTTTCCATCTCTTTTTGCATAATGTTATGTAAAATTTGGGCAAGCTGGTTAATCTCTCCTTAGATCCATTCGCCCCTTATTTAAATAGTGGTTAGCATCTCTCATGCAAGGTTTAAAAATAACAAACCTGTTTGAAGGTCCTGGCGTGTAGCAGATGCGTAAGTTTTGATAAATCAATTTCTTTCTCTTCTTCCCTTTCCTAACTTCTATTCCAAAAAGTCATTTAGAATTCAAGAGAAACTGGAAAGGATGGGCATAGGTCATTTCTATACTGCCCACCTCCTCCACAAGCCAGAAGCCTTTATAACACAGCACGTCATTTATTGCATGCTCCTTGCTTGCCTACTTCAATGTCTCTAGCCTCTTGAAGACTCAGACAACAGCAACAAACCAAGAAGTCCAAGTAGGCTAGCAACCGTAAAGGAGGTTGCTCTACCTCTTCCGTATGTGAGAACCAGCAGAAAGTCATTCAAGGAGCTGAAACTAAATCTCAATTACACAAGACTCCAGATAATTTAATCTCTGGTTTGAAAATTAAAAAAAAACATTGTCTTAATTCTCTGATAGTGGCACATTATTCCTTCCCTCCTTCCTTCCAGTAATACAAAGAAGCTCCAAGTAGCTCAGTGCCTTCACGGGAAGCCAGCAGCAGCTGCCACTGTGCATCAATGTGCTCCTGGGTTGTCCTGCACCAGTAGTGGGACCAGACAAGAAAGCTTGTCACCTTTGATTACTCACCCTACCCTAGTGCTAAAGAAACAAGAAGTGAAGAATGGCCTCTCAAGAACATTTGATCCAGGCTGCAAAATCACTGAAACTTTAACCCTTCCCTGCTGGAAATTCATGTATGGTCCTCAGGGGTGTTTTCTATGGAATGTCATTCTCAATCAATGACCTACACACAGATGCTGAAACATTTCAGACTCCACAGGAAAACCATTGAGAATAGACAGATTCTCAATCTTTATTGAGAATAGACAGATCGTGAACAGAACTAACTTCACAGAATTTTCCTTTGGCAGTGCACTATAGTCAGAACATTGGACTGGGCAGCAAGAAATCTGGTTTTTGAGATTGGCTTGTCCTCTGGTAGCTGTGTGTGCCACCCTTCTCCCATCTGTCCAATGAAGAAGTTGGAGAGAATGGGATCTAGTGTCCTTCCAGATCTGAAATTCCCTATATAGCATAGCTGCAGAGATCCAGGGTTTAGAATTACACAGACATGGTTTGATCTCAGCTCCAACGTGTACTGGCAAATTACCACAGTTTTTGAGTTTATAAGCACATAGGGATGATAAGAGTCCATAATACATAGGATTATTTTAAGGCTTAAACAAGATAACTTAATCATGGTATTCAGCTCTGTGGTTGGCCTAAAGAAATAATTTAATAAATTGTAAAACTATACTTATAATTGCTTATAGGATATGTTTAACTATTGATCACTTCCAGTAAATGCATAAACAAGACAACTGTAAAGTGGGTTGTGTAATAAAGACATTCAACTTGTTGAGAAAGATTTGAGGATTTACGTTTCTGCAAATGCTCTCACATTACTGAGTCAGAAAGTGTACAGAGAAAAATAAACAAGTAGAGAAAACAAATAAGCAAGAACCAGGTCCTCTAGGCTGGGCAGTGCAAGGGCCCTGAAGCTTAGGTTGGGTGTGCAGCAGCCTCCCCATTCCCTTCAGCATTCTCATCTGTGAACAGTCTGCACAAATCACGGAAGCAACTTGTAGAAACTCCATTTACAGTCAACCTGCATTGAAAAGCCAAAGGGAAGAGTCAATGCAATTAACCCAGAGTGAAATCCTGCTTCTAAAAAATTCTCCCACTCTAATCTTGGATTTATAGTACAAGGTTTTCACTGTAATGGCTCTTGTAAATTAATTGCAGACACAATTGTCTACGGGCATTCTCAGAATAAGTGGCAAGTAGTTAATTGCACCCCAAATTAGCCAATTCTGCCCATAATCAACCATTTGAAGACAATTAATTGCATGCATAATATTTGCACCTGCAACTAATTGGAGACCCTTACATTGTTCGTGGAATAAATAAATAAATAAATAAATAAATAAGTAACAACAACAACAAAAGAACCAGGGGCTACTCTTAAAATGTAGTCTTTTATAGTTTGAGGTTCTGGAGAGCTGGTAAGGGGATAAAGCTTAGGAAACACTAAACTATGTTACAGCTGCTTAAATGGGAAAGCAAGATTTTCACTGCAGTTTTTGATAAACAAAAATTGTATATATTTATGGCATATAACATGATGTTTTAATGTATGCATACATTGTAGAATGGCTAAATCAAGCTAATTAACATATGCTCTACCTCATGTACTTGTTACTTACTTGTGATTGGAAAAGCAATTTTGAATCATCTAGGATGAGCAAGGTTTACAAGACATGATTTTTTGCTTATTTTACCTTTTTCCCCTTCCTATTACTAACATGAACTACTAGTACTTAAACTTAATTTTTTCAGCTATCTAATTTTAAAATTTAAGTTATCCAAGATTTGGAAATATTAAAGCCATCTCACGTATTGAAATAATGGTGTTGTTTTAAAAGAAAGGTTCTCTTATTTTTGCTATGTTTCACCCATAGACTAACCAAACTTGCCAGCCGCAAAAACACAGATGTTCTTTCAAGCTGATATAGCATTAGAACAGTAACCACATATGTATCATTACGTCAGCTGGTGTCTGGTTGTGAACTAGCAAATTCTCTTTTCACCCTTAAAAAATAAATTTAATACTAATAACAGTAATGGCAATGTTAACGGCAATAGTGACAATAAGATAATAGCCATATAGTAAATACTTTGCCTCAGCTCATAAATCACACAGCTCATAAATCAGAGAGATGTAATTCAAACTTAGGTAACTTTATTTATGTAAAGTGCTGAACAGTGACTGAGACATAGTAGATGCTCAATTTATATTAGACAAAATATGTACATCCCTATTAATTTCTAGGTTTATTCTCTTTAACTGCTATGTTGAGGATGAAATAATAGAGCTAAGAATATATACTAAGTGCTTAATATGTGGTCGTTACTATCCTAAGTGCTTGACATGGAGTCAACCAATTTAAACTCCATAACAACGGCATTAGAGAGATACTATTATTATCTCCATTTTGAAGATGATAAAACTAAGGCAGAGAAATGTTAAATAACGTGCTTAAAGAAAGATAACTAGCAAGAGATCAAGATGGAAAATTCAAATACTGACATTACAGAAAGCCCAGACTTAAATTCAGACATATATGATCAATTAATCCTTGACTAAGGTGCCAAGATTACACAACGGGGAAGGATTGTCTCTTCAACAAATGGTGTCAAGAAAAATGAATATCCACAGGCAAAATGCAAAAAAAAAAAGACATTGAATTCTTTTCTAACACCATATACAAAAATCAACTCAAAATGGATTAAAAACCTAAACCCATGACATGAAACTATAACATTTCTAGAAAGATAAAACAAGGGAAAAACTCTATGACATTGGTCTTGGCAATGGTTTTTTTTTTTTTAGATATAACACCAAAAGCATAGGCAAGAAAACAAACAATTGAGACTACATCAGACTAAAAAATTTCTGTACAGAAAAGGATGCAATCAATAAAATGAAAAGGCAGCTCACAGAATGGGACTAAATATTCAGAAGCCATTTATCCTATTAGATAGAGGTTAATATTCAAAACTTATAAGAAACTCATGAAACTCAACAGCAAAAACGTAAATAAATAAAATAACCCAACTAAAAAACAGGGTTATTTTCAAAATATAAATAAATGAGTAAATAAATAAATAATCTGAATAGACATTTTTCCAAGACATACAAATGACCAATGGGTAGATGAAGAAGTGTTTAATATCACTCACCATCAGGGAAATGCAATCCAAAGCTACTATAAGGCGTCACCTCACATTTTGAGGATGACTATTATCCAAAAAGTCAAAAGATAACAAATGTTGGCAAGGATGTTGAAAAGGGGAAACGGTTGTGCACTCTTGGTGAGAATATTTATTGGTGCCGCCATTATGAAAAACAGCATGGAGGTTCCCCCAAAATTAGAAATAGAATCACCAATTATTCTTCAATAAAGTGAAAAAAAGTGAAAATTAAAGAAAACAAATACTAATATGCTGGCTCTAGGAAGTGTGCACTTAACTAATACACTATGTTTCCTCTTTTAATCTGGATAGATGGAACTACGGAAATAGAATTACTATATTACTAGTAATCCCACTTCTGGGTACAAATTTAAAGGAAATAAAATTACTATCTATGTTGAAGATATATCTGCATTCCCATGTTTATTGCAGCATTATTCACTGTAGTCAAGATATGAAAACAACCTAAGACATGTCCATAGACAGATGAATGGGTAAAGAAATTGTGGTGTACATATATATATACACACACATACAATAGGAATCTTTTTTAGCCTTAAAAAAGAAGAAAATTCTGCCATATGCAGCAACATGGATGAACCTGGAGGACGTTATGCTAAGTGAAATAAGCTAGGCACAGAAAGACAAATACTGCATGATCTCACTTACATGTGGAATCTTAAAAAGTCAAACTCATAGAAACAGAGAGTAAAAAGGAGGTTACCAGGGTTCCAGAATGGAGAGAATGGGGAGGTGTTGGTCAAACGGTATAAAGTTTCAGTTATAAGATGAATAAGTTCTGAATAGCTAATGTACAGCATGATGACTACAGTTAATAATAATGTATTGTGTATCTGAAATTGACTAAGAGAGTAGATAGTATATGAATATGTTAATTAGCTTTATTGTAGAAGTCATTTCACGGTGTATCCATACATGAAAACATCACTTTATATACCTTAGAAATACACAATTTTTATTTGTCAATTATTCCTCAATAAAGTGGAAAAAAAATAAAGTTAAAAAACATATACTAACATCTTTTAAAAGTGCATACTTAATATGCTATGTTTCCCCTTATAATCTGGACAGATGAATTTGTCTGTAAAAATAGGGACATTTGTGCATGTGTGTGTGTGTGCCTGCGTGCGAACACGGAAGTAATGAAGCAGTGTGTTGCAAATTAGTCAATGGATTAAACACTGGCATGTGCTAAATGCTTGCTTTCTAAAATGGTAGCAAAACCACTCAGTCGTTTGGAACAACGAGAGGACGAAAGATTCTCTCTTTTCTGCCTCCACAGAAGCTAGAGCCCACTGGTAAAGGTTAGTTCTGGGAGGAGGTGCTCTCAATGATGAATCAGAAAGCCGTTTGTGGAACCATCAAGATAAGTTGCTGAAAAATGAAAGTAGGAGTCAGGAGACAGAGCTAAGTATGGGGGCAGGGAAGGCCAAGCCATATGGTGAACAAAGAGAAGGAACTCAGACAGGTGGTCACACTCCACAGTAGGGGGGACCAAGAAGGAGGAAATGAATGTCAAGGCAAGTTTACCAGGCAGGGCAGGAAGGCTACAGGGTCTGTGAGCCCAGAGGCAGCTCTTTTTGGAACCAGTTCAGTTCTGTGCTGGTCCTCTCCATCTCACCAGGGACCTGTGGGTCTTTATGGAAGCCGAATGGACTTCCCACAAAAGCATTTGTTTTGTTGGGATGAAACTACACTCTATTATAGGCTGAAAAATACGAAGGGTTGACTTTCTACCGTTGTAGAGAGGATTTAGGCATGCCAGAACTTCAGAGTTCAATAACTCTGAAGATAATTGAACAGAGTTTATTCACAAGGAGCAAGAGGCATTGGGGCTTCCAGGTGGCCAGTCAGGCAGATCACCACCATTAAGGAACAGAACTGACACCAAACTCCCAGCCGTCAGGGAAAAAAAAAAAAAATTAAAACTTTAAGTGGGGGAAGAGCACGTGAATTTTATTATGTGACAATGAGAAGTCTTAAAGAAACCAGGAAATGTATTTTTTTTCTCTAGAAATAAGCTAAAACATGGCATTGTCAACCAAGTCACTGATAAAAATTTTGAACGGGGCAATACAAATGGTAGCCACTGTGGCACACGAGTGGAGAGCTTCGTCAGCTGGTGGACATACATTTAGCAATCAAAAGATTGAGAGATGGCCTTGCAGGCAGACACAAATAATTCTTGCTTTAACTTGTATTTCCCCACCTTAGCTGAGCATGACTGTCTTGCAGAACCGAGGGGCTGTCTGTTCACACACTTATTTCTCTCTACACAGGCAGAGGCCACACTCACGTTTCTTTCATTTACGAGCGTACTCCCTGATCGACATAAACAACTATGTTCGCTTCGTTTTTGTTCTTAGTAAGGCTGTTTTGCCTATATAGTAATCTTTTCTTTCTTTTCTCCTTTTCACGTCATCTGCTTAATTAGCCATCCTGTTTTTTTTTCCCTAGAGATTCATGTTAAGTGCATGAGTCTTGATTTTACCTTTTCTTCCACTGTGACGTAAGAGCAAAGCTAATATTGTGTATCTGATATTCACCAAGATGGCTTGTAGAGTAACAAAAGTAGATGCAAGTCCTTTAGAGTCTTAGAAGATGGGATGTCCAGAAGTCCACAGTGGGCAGCTGTTCTTTTTCTCTGTACTTCCTTTGGGTCAGAGCACACGGATTTGCCTTGTGGAGTGATCTTTTAACTGGCACAAAGTGCAGACCCTCCTCTACTGGAAGGGTCACTCATCTTGAAGAGCTTGTATTCCAATCAGGCGGCTAGTCCATACAGATTGTGAATGTAGCTTCACAGCATTTGTTGACTACACACATTTTCGAGTTGGTGATAGATATCTGGATGACGGAGTTGTGGTCAACTGCTTTTTGCTATCTTCAGTTTTCTCCCCACCGTCACTTTTTTAGATGCCTCTTGTTATATGCATTTATTCATGTCTCTCTCCCCCACTAGATTTTAAGCCCCCACTCTGTCTCCCTAGAATATTAACATGAAATGAATGAGCATTGAGGAATTAATGACTGTCCACCAGAGCATCTGTTTTACTGTCTGACACCTTTCAGTACCACCTCGCCCCAAACTTGAATGGAAAGCTTGCTTAATAAAATTGGCAAGCACCCTGGCAAATACATGCTTGCTCCTGTCTCCTTAAGAAGCCATAGGGAAAAGTTACCAGGAACAGTGGCAGGGGGCAGGCAAGGGAGAAGAAACATAGAGGAATGGAAGGAGAAAGAAGAAAATGACTGCGCTTAGCTCAGGCTTCTCACTTTCCCCAAGAACCCCTCCACCTTCATGTGTTCTCATTTCAGGTGTCACTATTCACAGAAACCTCTGGATTTCCAACCTCCTGGCAGCCCCTCTCCCTCCCCGCCCCTCCTTCCATCTCCCCCTCCCCCACAAAGGCCTCAGCCGTACATCATGGAGCTTCCTGAATGCCATGTGAGCATGAACTTACAGATGCATAATTTATACAGACACGCATTCGCGACTGATGCCACTTTTTCAGAGTCGTACAAAAGCAAACGAAAGAATTGCTCCCAGAATATGAGGCACAAATCAGATGGCAGTGGCCCCAGTGGTATTGTGCAACTTGTGCCTTAATAATGTTAAAATCTCTCTGCAGCCTCCATGGGGTTTGCTTCAAAGATCCATGTCTCAAGCCCCTGCATCTCTTTAGAGCACCAGTCACACTGAGCCCTTCCTCACGTTATTTGCAAGTGGCTCACCTTGCCCACTCTTCAAACATGACCTCATTGCCACCTGCCAGGCAGCAGCTTGGTGTGAAATGCTGTCCTATTATGTAGGAAGACGGTGTGATCTTAGAATACCTCACATCCAAACAGCCAGATTGAAAAGAGCAGATGGAAATAAGGGGGTGGGGAAGAGGTCAGGGTAGGAATTAAGGACTCTCTTCTCATTGATTTAGCAGCCATTCCCATTCCACCATATACACATTTTTAAAAACAGTTATTTAAAAAAAAATGAAAGAGAACAAAAACTCACAAATCCATTAGTCAACGACAAATGAGTCTCACGCCCCGAGGCATTCCTTGTCTCAGAGTTGGTCTGAGATCGTTTTTCAACATAGGAGCTACATCATAGTACCTTGACTGCTTCTCGACAGGGAGGCTGGGCTTTGCAGTGAGTCAAACACTGAAGATGTATTTAATCAAAATTACACTGCTCCTTGACCAAGGTTCCTGGCGGTCAGGCCTTGGAGATGAAATATTAATGAATAAGGGAGGAGACAAAGAAAGAAACCTACAGAGTGGGTTTAATATTTTGTTCTGAGATCATCCTTGTGAGGAATGAAAGACAAAACAGGTGTGAGTGAGCTTGTGGAATCTATTTGAATTGCAAAGTAAGAAAAGGAAACCAAATTTTGCCTAAGACAAGGACAGGATTTTAAACTACAAGTAAGGGCATTTTCAGACCTAGGCTAAGAGAAATTAGAATTCGTGCACTGTTACATTAAAAATACCCAGGACAAACAAAAATAAGGCATGTGGAAAGCCCATGTATTATACCATTGTCCTTGTGGGGAAAAAAAATGGCAAATAAATTAAGATCACAATTTATTATGAATAAACTCACTTTATATAGTATAAAGCAAAATTCTGCCCATAAGACTTGACATTTAGAATCTTGTTTTGTGGCTGCAGCTGGGATGTGAAGACATACCTTAGAGTTTTACTAATAAATATTAGAGAATCCAGTGACTTGAACAATCACACGGACTGGACATAGTTGAATACGTGGACACTTATCAAAGGAAGAAAGCATATATGTCAAATTCAAAAATAAAATTAGGGTTGTAGCAAATATATATTTTCTAGTAAAATTGGTTTATGATGATTTTTTTTCTATATAGGATTTGGAAAAAGAAACTAATCTGTTTTTTAAGCTCACATATATTTGTCAATAACACATCCATAAAATGTCTCACGTGTGGGTTAAAATAATTGCAATGCAAGTGCAGTACTTTGTGCTGAGAAAGTTTCATTCTGTGATTAGAGTGAGCTATTATAAAATCCTGCTCTGGGCACATTTAAGGAATTATAAATTCAGCACTGAATTTATAGTCCCTTGCCCTTCACGGACCATCACTTACTCCCCTAGTGAAGCTGGAATGGAAGAACGGAGCTGCAAGCCCCTTTCACACAGCACTGTTTCTTTTTACCGTGCAGTCTATACAAAACATCTGTTGATTTTACCAAGGGACAAGCCTCAGAGGATATAGGGCAGGCTTTGCAACTCATGAAACAAGGGGTCTAAGTTCTTGTGGTTTTCCAGACACCTTCAAGTTATACAGAAAGGTAAATGCAAGGGCAAATGTCATGCCCATGTGAGGCTATGCTCTGCGGTACTGATGCAGGACCACGGTGGGCAAGGTCCTCTTCTCCAGCCAGCATCTGCCCCCTCCTCACACTTCATCGTGACGAGCAGAAATAAAGTGTTGGAAGCTTTCTGACAATGGCTGGAATGTTCCATCCGTGACCAGAAAGAAGTAATCTCTCTTCAGCATTTTTTGGTTTCAGAGCATGGATGTGCCACCCAGATCTGCCACACACAGCTGCAGTTTGGCATTCAGTAAAAAAGCCGGTTACATTCATTCAAATTAGCTTCAAGGAGAAGCTCAATTAATGATAAAGAAATGTGCTGGATTTCCCTGCACCAAAGACTGCTTCTCAGCACACAGCGCAGTGGGCTAGCTTCTACTGTGCAATACCTTCTACTTCATTTGGGAAACTGTTATACATGTGAGAGGCAAATTGCAAGAGATTCAAAAGGAAACTAGTAGATGAACGCTACTGGGGGAGATATTCACTGAAACCTGCACAAGTAAGGCCAGGATCTAGCTGTGGAAGACAATTCCACCAGATTTTCATTTTGAGGATGGCTTGGGTCTAATTGACAGAAGCTTGAACTGAAAGCAACAGCGTTCCTGACGTTGACTGTTGCTGCTCAGATGGCACATCAGGTGTCCACTGGACAAAGGAATGAATCCTGAAACAACCTGCATGCTTGGAACAGAAGTGGTTGTTTACAGATCAAGCACACTGCAAAGAAATGGCTGAAAGAAAAAGTTGGGGCTTTTTCTTCTAGATGATCCTTAGCAAACTGCACACTGGAGGCCAAAACCAGCACATCACCCACTTTCGTAAGTGGAGTTTTATAGGACAGCAGCTGCACCCATGGAGGGACACATTGCCTACAGCTGACTTCAGTTCACAGCACTGGAGCTGAGAAGTTTCAACAAAGACCTTGGGTCCTGCAAAAACAAATGCATTTCCTCTCTGGCTCTTTATAGAAAGAGTTTGCCAACCTCTGCTAATAGGCAATGGACAACTGTTACAATTTTTCTCTCCATAAGGATATGACAATTAATGAAAAAGGACAGAAATCAAGGAGTGAAATTCCAAGATTGTTCAAGATTTTTCGAGCGCAACAAATCTGGGATCTCCTAACTTCTTTAGAAAGTTGCTTAATCAACAACCTGTATTAAACCACATGCTAGGCAGTCACTGGATTAAATACTTCCTTGATCAAAGTGATAGTCATTGTAAAATTATTTCCTATTTTGGATTCTTTAAAGAATTGTGTGCAGAAGATTGGGTAGGTTGTGTAGATTATGCAGAAATACATAGATTGCTGAATGGGGGCAAAAGAGTTAATTTTTTTTTTTTTTAACTTTTATTTTAGGTTTAGAGTTACTTGTGCAGGTTGGTTATATAGGTAAACTCATGTCATGGGGGTTTGTGGTTCAGACTACTTCGTTTCCCAGGTACTAAGCCTAGTGCCCAATAGTTGTTTTTTGTGATCTTCTTCCTCTTCCCACCCTCCACCTTTAAGTAGACGTCAGTATCTGTTGTTCCCCTCTTTGTGTCCATGTATTCTCATCATTTACCTCCCACTTACAAGTGAGAACATGTGGTATTTGGTTTTCTGTTCCTGCAGTTCCTGCATTAGTTTGCTGAGGATGATAGTCTCCAACTCCATCCATGTTCCTACAAAAGACATGATCTTGTTCTTTTTTTTTGGCTGCATAGGATTCCATGGTGTATATGTACCGCATTTTCTTTATCCAGTCTACCCTTGTTGGGTATCTAAGTTGATTCTATGTCTTTGCTATGACAAATAGAACTGCAGTAAACATACATGTGCATGTGTCTTTATGATAAAATGATTTCTATTTCTTTGGGTATATATCCAGTAACAGAATTGCCGGATCAAATGGTAGTTCTGTTTTTAGCTCTGTGAAAAATAGCCACACTGCTTCCCAGAATGGTTGAACTAATTTACATTCCCAACAACAATATATAAGCATTCCCTTTGCTCCACAACCTTGCCAGCATCTGTAACTCTTGACTTTTGAATATTATAATAGCTATTCTGACTGCTGTAAAAAGGTATCTCATTATGGTTTTGATTTGCATTGCTCTAATAATCAGCGATATTGAGCTTGTTTCATATGCTTTTTGGCTGCTTGTATATTGTCTTTTGAAAGTGTCTACTTATGTCTTTCACCCACTTTGTAATGGGGCTGTTGTTTTCTTTTAAATTTGTTTAAGCTTATTATAGATGGTGGATAGTAGACCTTGTCAGATGCATAGTTTGCAAATATTTTCTCCCATTCTGTAGATTGCCTGTTTACTCTTCTGAGAGTTTCTTTTGCTGTGCAGAAACTCTTAAGTTTAATTAGATCTCATTTGTCAATTCTTGATTTTGTTTTGATTGCTTTTGGTGTCTTCATCATGAAATCTTTGCCAGTTCCTATGTCCAGAATGGTATTGCCTAGGTTGTCTTCCAGGGTTTTTACAGTTTTGGGTTTTACATTTAAATGTTTCATACATCTTGGGTTGATTTTTGTACATTATGTAAGGAAGGGGTCCAGTTTCAATTTTCTGCATAGGGCTAGCCAGTTATCCCAGCACCACTGATTGAATAGGGAGTCCTTTCCCCATTGCTCTTTTTGTCAGCTTTGTGGAAGATCACATGGTTGCAGGTTTGCAGCCTTATTCCTGGTCTCTCTCTTCTGTTCCATTGGTCAATGGGTCTGTTTGTGTACCAGTACCATGCTGTTTTGG
This sequence comes from Macaca fascicularis, assembly GCF_037993035.2. Classification (NCBI taxonomy): domain Eukaryota; kingdom Metazoa; phylum Chordata; class Mammalia; order Primates; family Cercopithecidae; genus Macaca; species Macaca fascicularis. Next base: position 116,053,571 of record NC_088387.1, read on the forward strand.
TTACTGTAGCCCTGTAGTATAGTTTGAAGTCAAGTAGCATGATGCCTCCAGCTTTGTTATTTTTGCTTATAATTGCCTTGGCTAACTGGCCTATTTTTTGGTTCTGTATGAATTTTAGAATAGTTTTTTCCAGTTCTGTGAAGAATGCCATTGGTAGTTTGATAGAAATACCATTGAATCTGTAAATTGCTTTGGGCAGTATGGACATTTTAATGATATTTATTCTTCCTATCCATAAGCATGGGGTGTTTTTCCAGTTGTTTGTGTCATCTCTGATTTTGTTGAGCAATGTTTTGTAATTCTCATTGTAGAGATATTTCACCCCCTGGTTAGCTGTATTCTTAAGTATTTATTCTTTTTGTGGCAATTGTGATTGGGATTGCATTCCTGATTTGGCTCTCAGCTTGACTGTTGTGTAATTTTTCTATGTTGATTTTGTATTCTGAAACTTTGCTGAAGTTGTTTATCAGCTGAAGGAGCTTTTGGATAGATACGATGGGGTTCTCTAGATATAGAATCATGGATAATCAAATCAGGGATAGTTTGATTTCTCTCTCCCTATTTGGATGCCCTTTATTTGTTTCTTTTGCTTGATTTCTCTGGAAAAGACTTCCAATACTATGTTGAACAGGAGTGCTGAGAGAGGGCATCCTTGTTTTGTGCTGGTTTTCAAGGGAGCCGCTTCCAGCTTTTGCCCATTCAGTATGTCATAGTTGACTCTTACTATTTTCAAGTATGTTCCTTCAACGCCTAGTTTATTGAGAGTTTTTAACATGAAGAAATGTTTAATTTTATCAAAAGACTTTTCTGCAGCTATTGAAGCTATCATGTGGTTTTTGTTTTTAGTTCTGTTCATGTGATGAAACACATTTATTGATTGGTGTATGTTGAACCAACTTAGCATTTTATTGATAAAGTCTATTTGATCATGGTGGATAAGCTTTTTGATGTGCTGCTGGATTTGGTTTGCCTGTATTTCACTGAGTACTTTTGTATCGATGTTCATCAAAGATACTGGCTTAAAGTTTTCTTTCATTGTTTTGTCTCTGGTAGCTTTTAGTACCAGGATGTTCATGCCTCATTGAATGAGTTCAGGAAGATTTCTTTCCCCTCAATTTTTTGGAATAGTTTCAGTAGGAATGTTTCTGTAGGTTGTCTATTTACTCTTGATAGTTTCTTTTCCTTTGCAGAAACTCTTAAGTTTAATTAGATCTCATGTGTCAATTTTGCCTTTTGTTGTGATTGCTTTTGGTATCTTCATCATGAAATCTTTGCCAGTTCCTGTGTCCATAATGGTATTGCCTAGGTTGTCTTCCAGGGACTTTAAAGTTATTGATTTTACATTTAAGTTTTTCATCCATCTTGAGTTTATTTTTGTATACTACGTAAAAAGGGGGTCTGGTTTCAATTTCGTACATCTGGCAGAATTTAGCTGTGAATCTGTAGGGTCCTGGGGGTTTTTTGGTTTGTAGGCTATTTATTGTTCATTCAATTTTGAAGCTCATTACTGGTCTGTTCAGGGAATCAATTTCTCCCTGATTCAGTCTTGGGAGGGATTCCATCTTTTCTAGGTTTTCTAGTTTGTGTGCATAGAGGTGTCCATAGTAGTCTCTTAAGGTTATTTGTATTTCTGTGCGGTCAATGGTAATATCCCCCTTTTATTTTCTGACTGTGTTTTTTGGATCTTCTCTCTTTTCTTCTTCCATAGCTTAGCTAATGGCCTAAGTATCATATTCATTTTTTAACAAAAGCCAACTTATAAATTTGTTATTTTAATTTGTGTGTGTGTGTGTGTGTGTGTAGTGTATCTCTTTCATTTAGCTGTGCTCTGGTTTTTTTTTTTTTATCTTATCTTCTGCTAGCTTTGGGGTTGACTTTCTCTTGCTTTTTTAATTTGTTTAGTTGTGATGTTTGATTTTTTATTTGAGACCTTTCTAACTGTTTGATGTGGGCATTTAGTGCTATAATTTTCCCTCTTAACGCTGTCTTGGCTGTGTCCCAGAGATTTCACATTTCCTTTATGTTATATCTTTGTTATCATTAGTTTCAAATAACTTCTTGATGTCTGCCTTAATTTCATTATTTACCCAGAAGTCATTCCGGAGCAGGTGGTGTAATTTCTATGTAATTTCATGGTTTCAAGCAAATTGTTTTAGTCTTGATTTCTATTTTTATTGCACTATGGTCCAAGAGTGTTTGGTATGATTTTAGTTCATTTGCATTTGCGGAGGGTTGTTTTATGTTCAATTGTGTCATCAGTTTTAGAGTATATGGCCATGTAGTGATGAGAAGAATGTATATTCTGTCGGTTTTCAGTGGAGAGTTCTGTAGATGTCTATCAGATCCATTTGATCCAATGTTGAGTTCAGGTCCTGAATAACTTTGTTAATTTTCTGCCTTGATGATCTGTCTAATACTGTCAATACACTGTTGAGAAGTGTCCTACTATTATTTTTGTAGTAGTGTGGGAGTCTAAGTATATTTGAAGGTCTCCAAGAATTTGCTTTAGGAATTTGAGTGCTCCTGTATTGGGTGCATATATATTTAGGATAGTTAGGTCTTCTTGTTGAATTGAATCTTTTACCATAATTTAAAGACATTATTTGTCTTTTTTTATCTTTGTTGGTTTAAAGTCTCTTTTGTCTGAAATTAGGATACCAACCCATCCATGATTTTTTCTGATTTCAATTTTCTTGGTAGATTTTCCTCTCTCCCTTTATTTTCATCCTCTTGTTGTCATTATGTATGAGATGGGTCTCTCTCCTCTTGAAGATAGCATACCATTGAGTCTTGCTGTTTTTTTTTTTTTTTTTTTTTTTTTTTTGGCTAACTACTCTGTTCCTTTTTAAATGGGACATTTAGCCTGTTTACATTCAATGTTAGCATTGATCTATATGACTTTGATCCAATCATTGTGTTGTTAGCTGGTTATTACGCAGACATGATTGTGCGGTTGCTCTATAGTGTCACTGGTCTGTGTATTAAATGTGTTTTTGTATTGGCTGGTAATGACCTTTTTATATTTGTAATTCTTTCAGGATATCTTATAAGGTGGTTCTGGTGGTGCCAAACTCCCTCAGCATTTGCTATTCGGAAAAGGCTCTTATTTCTCCTTTGCTGACGAAGCTTAGTTTGACTGGATATTAAATTCTTGGGTGCTTGAAGATTTTTTTTCTTTAAGAATGTTGAATATAGGCTGCCAATCTCTTCTGACTTGTGGGGTTTCTGCTAAGAGGTCTGCTGTCAGCCTGATGGGATTCCCTTTGTAGATGACCTGCTTTTCCTCTCTACCTACTTTTAATATTCTTTCTTTCATTTCGACCTTGGAAAGTCTCATGATTATATGTCTTGGGGATGATCTTGTGTAGAATCTTGTAGGTGTTCTCTGTATTTTGCAAATTTGACTGTTGGCCTCTCTAGAAAGGCTTGGGGAAGTTTTCATGACAATATCCTGAAATATGTTTTCCAAGTTGTTTGCTTTCTCTCTATCCCTTTTAGGGATGCCAGTGATTTGTAGATTTGGCCTCTTTAGATAATGTCAAATTTCTTAGAGGTTTTGTTCTTTTTTTTTTGTCTTATTTCAGAGAGTTGGTCTTCAAGTTCCAGGATTCTTTTCTCTGCTTGGTCTATTCTGCTGTTAATACTTGTGATTGCATTGTGAAATTATTGTAGTGTGTTTTTCAGCTCTATCAGATTATTTAGGATCTTTTTTATACTAACTATTTCATCCATCAGCTCCTGTATCATATTATTGTGATTCTTAGTTTCCTTGGATTTTGTTTGGCTGTTCTCTTGAATCTTGATGATCTTCATTCCTATCCATATTCTCAATTCTATTTCTGTCATTTTAGCCAACTCCGCCTGGTTAACAACCATTGTTGGAGAACTAGTATAGTTCATACAACACTCCAGCCATTTGAGTTGTGGGAGTTCTCATGTTGGTTCTTTCTCATCTCTGCTTGTGAGTATTGCTTTAACTGCACTGTAGATTGAGGACGGTCAGTAGACTTCTTGTCTTAATGTTTCCACAGGGCACAGGCTTTGTGTAGGGTCTTTATTTGTAGCTGACTTCGTGTCTTTGTTTTCACAGGCGAGTATGCTTGCAAGGTATTTTTGGTGTTGAAGCTTTAGGATGTGATCCCCTAGGTAAGTGGTGCTTGGGCATATTGGTCAGTAGGTGCGCTCTTGCTCAGTTGTGTGGCTCCCCTATATTTCCTCATATGTGCATCCATGTTCCCTCTCAATGCTCTGAAAGTGTGGGCTCCTCTCCCACTTGAATGCTGGCTGTTGATTGTGATTTAGCATTCCTGGGCTGCTCAACATAGCTCCGGAGTCATCCCAGAGTTTATGTTTCCTCCCTATCTTTGAGGCAGCAGAGGAAGGGACTTTACTCATGGTTGTGGCTGAGGGTCTTTTACTTGATTACTGGGGGCTCTACCCCAGAGAGATGCAGGTCAGCAATTGCTCAGTGCAATCAACCTGGGATTGGTGGGTAGTTCTGTGCTGTGTACCCAAGCCAGGGGTTCCCTTTCTGGTGACAAGTAGGGGAGGGGTGGGTGACTGGAACCTGTGGCAAATAAACTGACCTCCTTTCCTTGGGTCAACTTCTGCTTATTGGAGATGTGGATAAAATACTTGGTATCTTTGCTCCTGCATTATTCCAAGGGTAGCAGAGGCAATAACACTGCAGAGGCAGTGACAGAGGGGCTTTTGGTTGCCCCTGGGGTCTCCACTTCTGAGGAACATGGAGCCACTGTTACTGCAAGTGTTCAGCCAGTGAGGTAGGCAGCTGCAGCGCTGGCATGTGCTTCAGGCTTCACTTGCTGGGGAGCAAGGGGTTGAGGGCTCACTGGGAGGAGACTGGTCTGCTCTCTGTATAGTGATGGTGGTCTGCTATAGGCTCAGGTGTAGCCCTCAGGCTGTTTGTTTCCTCCCAGGCTGGGGGTGGCAGGGATGGAATCACTGCTATGGGAGGGGCTGTAGATGTCTCTGGGGGCCGCTCCCCGGGAAAACTCGAGGCTACTGACAGTGGGTATGTTCAGCCATGGTGGGGCAGATGTTCTGCAGTCATGAGCCTCAGGCCCTACCTGGTGAAGAGTGGGGGGTGGGGGTTGCCAGGGAAGAGGGGCTGGGCTCCTTTCTGTGTGGTGGCTGCCCTGTGCTGAAGGTACCAGTACAGTGACCAGGTCCTTTGTTCTTTCCCCAGCCCAAGGATTTTTAAAATGAGGGTTGCGGATTAAGTGCAGCTGCAGTGGCGAAGAAGTAGTGGGTTGATTCTGGCATTTCCTCCTCAAAGAAATGCTGTGCTGCTTCTGATTGAAGTGGTCAGGTGAGGGCAGGGTGGTTGTGCTGGAGTCCCAGGTAGGGTGGACCTGTCCACTGAGAAGAAGTGAGGACCGAACCTGCATGGAGAATAGACTGGCCACTTTTCCATGAGGTGGGTGCTCTGCGCTGGGATTCTGGACCAGCTCCTAGACCTCGCAGACTCCAGAACCTGGAGACAGCAAAGGTGAGGGAGGTGAGACAGCAAAGACAGCAACCCACCCCTCCCACTGGAGGCTCTGTCCCAGGGAGTTGCAGAGCTGCTACTGGTTCCATAGCCCCAGGAATGGGGTGGTAGGAAACCCAGGCAGGGAGAACCTGCCCAGTGAGAAAATATGGGATCAGGAACCAACATAACAAACGGTCTGGCCACTTTTCCTCGGGCTGCTGCACTGTGCTGAGGGGCCGCTCCAATCCCTAGTCACTTTGGATTTTCCAGCACTCAAAGGTATCAATAGTAAAGGCTGTGAAATGGCACAGATGGCAACCTGCCCCACCCTCTAGGAGCTCTGTCCCAGGGAGGTGTGGACCTCTTGAGGGCCTGAACACACTGGTGAGGGTGGCAAGGGATCCCAGTTGGGAGGTCTCACTGAGTGAGGGGGAATGGGATTGGGGGCCCACATGAAAAAGCAGTCTGGATGTTTTGTAGAGTAACTATGCCGTGCTGGAGGTCCGCTCCAGCCCCCAGTAGCCTCAAACTCTCCAAAGACTGAAGGCAGCAATGGCTGAGGCTGTGAAACAGCAAAGATGGGATGCTCATTCACTACCCAAGTAGTAAGTAATACTGACTAGGTTATACAGAAAACTAGGCTTGACTACTTATATAGGAAGTTTGCTCACCCCTCCTTCTGGGAGCTCTATCCCACGGAGGTTTGGAACTGCTACCTGCTGGAAAACACCAGTCAGGGTGTTGTAGACCTCAGCTGGCAAATTTGGTCCAGTGAAGAAAAATGGGATCCGCGACCCACATGAAAAGCAGTCTGGCCACCTCTTTGTAGAGCTGTTGTGCTGTGCAAGGGACTGCTCCAGTCGCTGGTCACCTCTTATTCCCCAGAGCCTGAAGGCAATAACGTCCAAAGCTGTGAAACAGCAAAGATGGCGGCCTGCCCCTGCCTCTGGGAGCTCCCGCTCGGGGAGGTGTAGCTCTGCTCTCTCTGCCTGGCTCAAGTTCCAAGCCAGTGGGTCTTATCCTGGGAGGTGCCTTGGAAGCAGGGCCTGCAGACCACGGCTCCTCAAGCCCCCTGGATTTCCTGGGGGTCTAACCTCTCGCTTTGCCAGAGTTGCTGCTGCTTTTGCAGGGTAATATCTTAAGCTCCAGATATCTTAAGCTCCTGGAGCTCTGCGTGTTAAACTGCAGGTCCTGGTCGAGTGGGTTCATGAGGGGATCTCCTGAGGCAAGCTCTGTGGAGATCCCGTGGGAGAGGGTTCCCAGGGTCACTGATCCACTCACTGCTTCCCTGAGCAGAGGAAGCTTCCCTGGTTCCATGTCACTCCCAGGTGAGCTGTTGCCCTGCCTTGCTTTTCTTTGTTTTCTGTGGACTATTTTCTTGATGGATCCCAATGCATGTGCCTAGATACTTCAGTTGAAGGTGCAGTATTTATTACTATTTGCCCTTTCCATTTCTCTCAGTGAGAGCAGCACACACTAGCTGCTTTTAGTCAGCCACCTTGATAAAAGTTAATTCCGATAACAAAGTACCAAGCAGCATCTCCCACATTTTTCTCCAAATTGCCAGGGCTGTGTACTATTTACGCAGGCACTTTCTTCATCTTTACGCAGAAAAGTGAGCAAGAGAGAGTTTCTGGATCTCGGTAGTAGGAATACTCTTAGTCTTTACAGGCTTAGGGATGCTCATTCACTACCCAAGTAATACTGACCGATTATATAGAAAACTAGGCTTGACTACTTATATAGAAAGTGTGCTCATCCATTAAGAAGCATAAAACCAAGCTTTAAATAAACAATTTCTTAATTTAAAAAATGCAAAATGTTTAAATTAGGTGGTGTACTGCTGTGAATTCCTAGCAAAACCAAAGGGACTGATTTGCCATTTGGATTTGGAGAAATCTCTTTTGTTTTTCTGTAACATTCGGAACTTCTGTTACCGTCAGAGGAAATTATAAAAGCATGCAGGAAGGACAATGAGGCCGTGGTTGAGAAATTTGTCACCCAGGTGCACCCAAGTCTTTGCTTTCAGAATGCTGCCCTACTCCCATCCTAACTGATTTGTTTTATGCGACCACTAGAGCAGGCACCAGAGAAAAGGCAAGTAGGCGAGGTAAAAAGAAACTTTATTAGCTAGCCAATGTGAAGGAAGAAAGGGCAAAGTTCACCGGTCTCTGGTGGTGGAGGCCGAGGAAGTCGCTCCAGCATTCTCGGTCGAGGTTCCTAGGTCCGCATATGAGGAGGGGCCGAGGAAGTTCGCTCCCGCGTTCTCGGGTGAGGTTCCCAGGTCTGCATATGAGGAGGGGCCGAGGAAGTTCGCTCCGGCGTTCTCGGGTGAGGTTCCTAGGTCTGCATATGAGGAGGGGCCGAGGAAGTTCGCTCCGGCGTTCTCAGGTGAGGTTCCTAGGTCTGCATATCAGGAGGGGCCGAGGAAGTTCCCGCCGCAGCCTGCCGGGAGCGGCTTTTCCGTCTAAGGCTTGGGAGTGGGAGGGCAATAGGCGGGACACCGGCATGTCGGGGGCATTCCGTAGGTGCGGCCAGGTAAGTTTCGGTTTCCTCGATTGGACGCCATGTTGCGCCTGCGCAGTTGGTTTGTATTGTTCCTGCGCGCGGGCTGCATTTTCCTGCGTGCGGGTAAGTTGGTGATGAAGAACCTGGAAATGCGCCATCTTAGTCATCTTTGTCCTCTCCTCCCGTCCAGTCACTAACCTTGCCTGGGATATCCCAGGAGAGCAGCTCTCTGAAGCTACCTCACCAGAAAGTCAACCTTTTAGTGGGGGACGATAGAGACCAGTTGCTATGTGCCCCAAAGAAAGTGATTTCCCCCTTTTGTAGACTTCTGAGCAATATTCCTGTTTCAGCTCGATACCACAAGCAGGTGTTCACAGAAATTCTGTGTCTCCAGATTTTTAGCCTTTTCAAGTTTCAATCATGGGAATAAAATTGCTTCTAAGTGGTAAATATCTCTACTCTCCTTTTCTACTTTGCTAAGCCAGTTGTGACTTATTTATTCACTTTTCAACTTCCAGAATAATCTATTTCCTTTGTTATTTTGTTCTCTTTGCATTTGTATACAAATATATAAAAGTTGATCTTGCTGTCATTGTAGCACAGTATCACAAGAGAAGTACAGATAAATCTACCATGTGTGTAGTCTGTTCTCACACTGTTAATAAAAGACATACCAGAGGCTGGGTAATTTATAAAGAAAAAAGTTTAATGAACTCACAGTTTCACATGGCTGGGGAGGCCTCACAGTCATGGTGGAAGGCAAAGGAGGAGCAAAGGCACGTCTTACATGATGGCAGGCAAGAAAGTATGTGTAGGGGAACTCTCCTTTATAAAACCATCAGCTCACCTGAGACTTACTCACTATCAGGAGAACAGCATAGGAAAGACCTGCCGCTATGATTCAATTACCTCCCACTGGGTCCCTCCCATGGCACATGGAAATTATGGGAGCTAAAATTCAAGATGAGATTTGGGTGGGGACACAGCTAAACCATATCAATGTGTAAGGTAAAGTTTGTGCCTTATTTTTTGCTTTAGTTTTATGGAAGTAGACTGGATCGTGTCACATGGAAACTTTCTTTACTTTTGATCTCTGGTTTCGTGCCAGTCTATTCAGCACAGTCTAATCCATGGGTAGACAGCCTCCCTGACTCACCCAACTCATCCACAAAGAGAACTGAAAAAATGAAAAGTGACAGTGGCCATCACCTTCAATGAATATGCACAGTGTTAGAAATAAAAGATTAAAGTGTTCTCTGTCAATGTGGTAAATACATTCGAGAATGAGAAAATAACTTTTTAAAAATATTGCTTTTTAAGCAAAGTTTCGTGGTCATTAGACCTTGATTAAAATTAGAACTTTACCAAATGCTTACTAGGTCACCTTGTAAGAGTCTTTGAAGCCTCATTTTTTTTTTAACTTATAAAATGGGGATTTTGCGAACAAAAATCAAGATAGCAAGTGTACGGTATTCAGCACTGTGTTTGACAGGTAAGTGATTCTTGAAAATATTAAGTCCATTTTTACATACTCACGTGTCCAGCCTTCCTAATGGGGAATAATTTATATCAGAGAAAAATATATGATTTATTCAAATTAAACTTAAATTAGTTCTGTAAGTATTCTATCCTTCAAATCTTGCGGACCAAGTCTTTTTTGTTGTTCTGTCTTTAAATTTTATTCAATTCCTTGGGCAGAACCTTTGGAAACTGAAAATAGTTTATTATGTTCTTTATGGAGTAACACAGGTACATTTTACCATATAGACTCTAGTCAGAGGGATTTAAAAAATTAAATTTTCCTAAAACTGGAAATGAACCAAACCTTACAAACATGGTTCTGAACAGAAGCCATTGTAGTAATAGAGTTCTGGGAAAGCAGTAGAGACCACTTTTTCAAAAACTCATTTCATGGCTGATTCCAGGGTGAGGTAGAGGAGGTACAATTTAAGCTTGGAACATCTTTTTATACTAGACATAGTATATATCTGGTATACTATTTCCATGTAGGTAACATTATAAATATATAAAAACTGTGTATTTCTGGCTTCATCATTTGCCAACTCTGAGACCTTAAGAAAATCACCTCCCATCAGGGTTCCACCTTTTATGTGTACGGTTGGACTGATCACAGCTCCTCCCTCACGGTGTTGTTGTGAAGATGGTGTGACATTCTCTACGTGGACACCTGGCTCCCCATAACTGATCATTGTTACCATAACCCAGAATTTCTCTTGTGATCAAGGCGTTGTGTAGGGGGTGGTATATGATGAACTTCATCTTTTCTGAGCATTAATCATCACCAAGAACATAGCTTCTTACTTCTCTGCATGGTCCTGTTCCCTAGCATGGCCACTGCCATTACTCAGTGTTCCAGCTACTCACCTGCTGGGCAACTTGCCCTTCATAGTCCTCTCAGGAGGGCAATTTCCTGCCATGTCTGGGAAAGGACCTGCTAAGTAGAACTGAAAACCAGCCAGAGAGAGCCAGGGTGGGCTTGGGAAGGCCATCACTTTCAGTAAGAATGGCTTTTTGTGTGTTGTTTAGAAGCATCAAATAATCATTTAAACTGAGATGAGAGACACTGTGAACTTTCACAAAGAGAGGCAAGCCAAGAACCTAAGAAGTAATGTGGAATAGAGAGAAATTCAGATTTATATTCAAGTTATTTTTACCATCCTGCTCCTAATGAATAGCATGCGCTTTGTCTAGTCAGCACTAGTTTATGGTACCAGAAGGTGAATCAGGTGCTTGAACAGGAAAACTCAATGCCCGTGTGAATCCCCACTGTATACAGAGAGGAATGAGAACCAAGACCTGAGGCTTTCAGAAGGAGAATAAGACCAGAAAAAGCAGCAGCAAAGAATTAACAAAGGTGGAAGTGGCTACTTTGAGTAGCAGCAAAAGTGGCTCAGAAAAAGCCACAGTTTTTAATCCTTTCCCCCAACCTGCCACAAGGAAGGTTGTTTTATTTTCTTAACAAAAAGCAAATATTTTAAATTGGTCAGAGAAAGAAAAAAGGAATAATTATTGATTAAAGGCTCTAAGAACAAGTTTCATAAGAAAGCTACATTTCAGTATTATGTTAGACACTATGAGCCAACCATAGCAGCAATCTTTCTAAGAAATAAATTTAGGGCACAAAATGTACCATTCTGACACTAATTCAGACAAAAATAATGAAGATGAGTTTTCATTCATTTTTCATCCAAGTCCTTTGGGACCCTGTCACATTATTTGCTACCTGCCAAGTACTGGAGATTTGGATCTCTAATGACAATCTCTCGCTTTCCCTCACTCAAATGCAGGGGGGGAAAAAAGAAAAAAAAGAAAAAAAAAAACCAGGAGAATCAAAATACTCTTCCATACATAGCTTTACTTCCAAATTAACTTTCTCTGTGCTTCATTGCTCATGGGAACACCTACTAGGCCTTGTGTTTACAAAGCCATAATTGTCTTCACTTTCGTTCTGAATAATTTTAGAGTAATCTTGTACCACATTCTTGCCTTTCAGAGAGACACCTAAGGAATTCCTCTGTGATCCTTTTAGGCAAAAAGATAATTCACATTTGTAAGAAGTTTCTGCATTTTCTTCTTTGGTCTCTGATACTCCTGTCCTAATAACTTGTAATTACTTTGCCTTTGAAGAGTGAGAAAAGGTGCTGCTCAGAGCACAGTCCCTTTTTTTCTGGGTTGCTATCAGGCATCTCTCTGTCTACACTTATAAAAAGCAGAATAGATTCTAATTAAATCCCATATTTTTCAGATAACTCTATTGAGTAAACTGATAAAGATGTTATCAGTGGGCCTGTTGTCATGTTTGATCAAATTCTTTACAGAGCTATATAGTCTCTCATAAAACCTGCTTGAATGGTGTAGTTCAGAGAAATCTTTGAACAGTACTGTTCTGTTTTCTAGAATCAAGGGGGTAGAGGAGGTGGGGGATTGCTTGAGAGGCTCCTGTGACTCACATGGGGTGATGCTTAAATGGTTTGTTTTAGGAAAAAAACAAACACTTCTCATCTTTTAGTTTTACTGTCTTGCTATAAAATTCCACTCAGGGTACAAAATGGAACCTATTTTCACTTATTATTAGGGTGAAAAGAATGAGCCACTTCAAAATCACAGTTTTTTTAAGGCTGAAATTTATTCAATGTCTATTATTTGTAGGGGACCATACCAAATATCCTACATGAATTATCTCATTTGATGCCTATGACAATGCAGGATGTTAATTCTACTTTGGAGGTAAGGAAATTGAGGGCTGGGCAGACTTGTCTAAGGCCACGCAGCAAAGATACCTCTGAGCGTAAGAGGGGAAGAGGGAAAGGAGGAAGGAGAAATAAAGCAGCTCTGTGCGGAGATGAAGTTCTGTGTATCTCTGTCAGTTAGGGCTCTCATGGGGAACAGACCCCCAGCAGGATAATTCAGTAAGCTTTATTTACCGAGGGACTAACTACCAATGTTTGGGTGGCTACAGAGCCATGGGGCTGCTGGCAGCTGAACTTTTACCCTTCCTAAACCTGAGGGAGGAGGCTGAGGCGAGAGAGGCCTGCAGAGTCACAGAGTGATGGAGAACGACATGCTTTGAAAAGATGGATGACCTTCAGTCTGAGCAAGCAGCCACCTTGAGGCCACCTTGCGGGCATAGAGTCAAGACCTCCCTCTCCCCAGTTAGCCCATCAGCAGAACCTTCCTGCAGTCTACAGGACATGGAGGTCCTGCTCACACCACCCTGAGTCAGCCTCTCAGGCAGCCCGTGGTGGGTACAGGACCCCAAGGTCTCTTCCCCTTTTCACCCAGACCCCCGCTACTCCCCATGAGTTTCAGCCACACTGGGCTCCCTGACTCCTTCCTCATGGCTCCTGTCCCTTTCACATGAGGCTCCTTGTCTCTCTTGGTCTCATTTAGAGGGACACAGCTAACCTGGAGTGATGACAGAGAAGGGGCCTGTTTCCAGGGCATGTGCAGTGGAGCTAAATCTGGATGGAAAGGAGAAGCAACATGGGGAGACTGAGGCAGGGTGGGCTGAGAGGGGGGCGGGCCCTGGAGACCATCACTGTCCACCTTGTTTGGATATTCAACACTTGAATAAAGTCCTGGGCCATTTACTCCTGTTTTTGGCCACCAGATATTGCTACCATTTCCCCATAAATAGAACTTTTTTGGGTGGACATTCAGGAGGCTGTCCCACACGCATTTACCCCTCCACTTAGGTGTTATTCATTTATCCATTCACTGTCATTCATTTATCCATTCACTCAGCACATGCTATGAGCATGTATCAGCTTACTATTTGCACAAAGATCATTGAAATATGATCTGTCTTTAAAGCATTTGCAAGCGACAAAGATAATTTTAATAATCCTCACAAATAATTTTAACTTACTTTAAAAAGTGGGAATCCTCATGCGGATGGAATAGATAAAATGTATTAACTGTTGAAAAAGCAAGGAGGTTATTTTTAATCCTCATATCAGAAGTTCAAGGTTCAAGTTCTTCTCTTGTGGAGAATCATCTAGCACCACCTTCCTAGAAACCTGGAGTAATTCTGCCCTAGACTTAGCTGTCGACTCTGAACTCCTCTAGAAACTGATGCTCTGATGGACAGAGTCCGATATCAGATGATACAGTGACTTCTACCATTCATGAGCTGGCTCTTGTGTTGAGCTCTGCTTTTGCCAATGAAATAGCCAATGGTATTTCAGTCCAAGGCCTCCTTCTGGCTTTTGTATTCTTGCAGGGACTGGATGGGTTCCAGCCAGTCAATGGTCTATCAGAGATGGTGTCAGCTGCTGATGAGGAGTAGGAGACTTAAGTAAGTTAAGTGATGTCCCCATGCCGCACAGCAAGCCAAGGCTAAGACAAGGCCACAGGTTCCCAGTGTACACTCCATCATCCCACTCTGGCTCAAAACTGGATAAGAGGAAGCTAGATACAGGAAAGCTAATCTTCTCTCTGATTAAGTTAAGACAAGTCCATAATGAAAACTGATGCCCTAAGGTTAGCAGGCACTGTCCTTTCTCTTCCTCTCTTAAAATTTCCAGGAAAATGCTCACTGCATTTGAGAAATGTGTCTCTTCATGTCTGTGTGAGCCCTGGGGACCAGAATCTGTGTCTTATTTATGTTTGTATCTTTAGTAGAAAACTTTGCCTGATATGTCAAGGGCGTCTATTAACTGCTCATTGAGGGAATGCTTGCACTGGTTCTTTCCTTTTTTTAAAATAATATTCACAAACCTTTAGTGACCAGACCCACAGCAAAAATTATTAAATGCTATTACTCATGCCCCTTTCTCAAACGATTTCTACTAAGATCTTGTGAGAATATTAGCTCAATTCCCATTTTACAGACAAGCAAATAGAGGCTACAGCAGGTTGAACAGTAACAGCTCACACTTCTTGACCTGACACTGTGTCAGGCACCATCTGGAACATGCTCCCTATAATGCTTTATTTAGTCCTCATGATGACCCTATGAGAAGGTGAAATTATGGTCTTCATTATTTCATATGATGAAACTGAAGCACAGAGATGTCAAGTACATTGCCCAAGGTCACAAAGCCATTTACAAGAAGCCAGGATAGGAGGACAGTTAGTTTGACTTTACGACTCAAGTCTTAATTGCTTCATTGTACTGTCTTTAATGACACACCAAAGCCTCAGAGATAGCCAGGGACCATGAGTTTTTCCTTTTGTTAATGACTGGGCTTATGATGCTGAGAATGTCTCCATCTTTCAGAGTTTGGTTTCCTTATCTCTGAGATGTTATACCAACATCCACCTCCCTAATACAGGTCTGACTTTCTCCTAGACTGCCCCCAATCTTACATAAAAAACATACATGTATAAGCCACTCTTTGGCTTTCAAAATGCCAAAATCTCAACGGAATCATTTTATCCTCTACATTTTTAAATATACTAAGCAACTAAGCACCATTTGTCTAGCCCTGGGCTCAAGAAAAATACTTTTTCAGTGTTTGAGAGTCATAGTAACATTGGGAAAAAAACTAAGGGTATAAAATTGTCTTTACTTTACCGCTTAATATCTGTGTGACCTTGGGTACTTCATGTCCGTTTTATGTATTTGATATTCATCATCTGCGAAATAATAACAGTGACAACAATAATCATTATCAATGAATTGTTTAAAAATGAGAGAATGATACACAGCTTTTTAAAACAATAATAACCAATTAAATACTAACCTATGATTACTGTGTATACAGATGCAGTTCGTTCAACTCTGTTAGAACACAGACAAAACTCCAAAGGTTTAACTGAGTAAGTAACCTAAGTAGTGGATGGCAGTCTGTATCCTCAGATTGTTCACTTACTGGTCAATGTGCAGATACGGGGTTAACAGGATGTAGGAGAAAGACCCCACACTCTGGAATGAAATACTGTTATGTGACCTTGGGCAAGAGGTTTCACGTTTCAAAATATCCATGGATATTTACACTAAGGGGTTAAATAACCTTCAGAATTGTCATGCTCATAGAATGTGATGCCCAAAATACAGTGTCTGCCTCAGGTTAGGATCGAATAAATTATATTTTCTTCCTCACTTTGGATAGAACTGTTTTCGCGAGTGAAGAGAACTCAAGCAACTTTTAAAATCCCAAGTTTAATAGAGTATCATTATTAACAAATAACACTACTAGCCTTTCTCTCCCCTCCTTTGCCAACAATCTAATCATTTTATTGATTTCAGACTCCATTTGTGAGATGAGAATGCCCCATGGGAAATAGCCTCAACACAGTGCTGCCTCCTCACAAAGTAAAGGCAACGTCTATTTGATTGAAGGAGAGAGTACATTCCCTAGCTCCTGATGGAAACCAGTGTGTCTCCTCTTCATATGGACCATCAATGTAAATGTGTATCTCCTTTATAGCTTATATAAAAACTAGCTTTATGCATGAAATAATAGCATTAGAAAAGCTTTAAGGAGCCGTAAGTCCTAGTTTTAATTTTACTTATTCCTGATACCATGGGAAAATCTTTATAATTTCATGAGCCACAGTCTACTCATCTACAAAATGGGGATTAAATGGGTCAAAATATGTAAAAGTTTATAACATAATAACTCATACATAGTAGGAAGTTTATAAATGTACATTTTCTATCATCTTCCCCCATAAGACCAGACTTTAAATTTTACATAGTTATATAGATCCCATAATGACTAGCAGTATGCCCTGCACAAAATATGCTCTTGAGAAATGTTTATGAAATTAAACTAAACTTAAAATATATATAGATAATACAAGTGTTTTTAACACATCATTATTTTACATTATAAAAAGTATAAGCTTAGGGCCTAAAATTAATTTCATATATTTTGAATTGTATGTATTATAATTATAACTAAAAATCCACCATGCTCAAACTTTTTTGTTGTTGTTGCTGGTTAGTTCATTTTTTTTTTCAGCCAATCTCACGTGAGGCTACAGAGTGTCAACGAAAGAATAAACAATTTGGAGCCAAAGTTGAATTTAAATTTAGTGTATCTCATTGACTCAAAGATACCATTAATTATGAGATGCCCATGTACAATTGTTACAAAGACAGTACTGCCAATACACTAAGGCATGATTGCTAACGAAAAATTGCACAATGAATACTTATTTCAGAGATGTTAATATGAAAGAAAATATGACCCAATGAAATGTTATTTAACTTCTCTGATCTCCATTTTCTCCATCAGAAAAATAAGTCTAACAGTAATAACTAAGAGGATTTTGAAATAATCACATGAAGAAAGGGTATGACTGTCCACTTCAAATTCTAAAACACTGAAAATATTGTTTATAGACAACAGTCTCACTTGATGAGAAGCTCAGTTTGGAGATATGAAATGTCTTCCATCTTCCTGATCTATCTTTCCTTGGTTGTTTATGTAATGCCATGACCAAGAAGTAACAGGTTTTGTGTCTATTTCACTGTAAAATGACAACATATAATCATGATAGTTCACCTGAATTTGTGTTACTTTGCCTTTGGAGTGAACTTCTTACAGATTTTTTTAAACCTAGTTTCTGGTAATTATTCAAACACAAAAGTAATTGTTTAATGATTGTTCAAGAAAAACTTTATATCCTATTTAGGTTACTCATTTAGAAGAATTGACCTTAGACTTTTAAACAAATCCAAAGAAAACAAATCAGAAAGCAAAACCCACAAAAAAATCTAGAAAATTACCCAGGTCAGGGAAAGAACTGGATGATTTACATGACAAACTATTCTTGAAATTTTTTTCCATAAGTCTAGTATATTAGATTTGAACATTTTTACAGAAACATTAACAGATCCATTTGACTTCAAAGTTTGGGACTGAAGACAGGAGACGCACTTTCTAGGCTTCCTGATCCTCTGTGTGTCAGGTGACATACCTAAAGAATTGCATGCCATATGAGCTAAATAGTTGGATGTTGCAGATTCATTGTCTTGTGGGGTTTTGCCAATACCTCCCGATGTGACAAGCAAGAGTGCCAAGAAATAGTATGATTCAGCTTTGTGAGTCCCTCCTGTTTCTGATTTTGTAACTCCATTTCTGCTGCCCCTGGAAGGATGGTCATCATTTGGTAAATTTGATTCATTATTGGAGGTTCAAAGAGCAAAGGAAATGCAAATGGCTTACAACTTACAAAGACACACAGTACTGCAGAATGCCACAAGAAAGACGTTAACAAAGTCATTGTGACATTTGATGGGGATAATTTTTAAAACCTAAGAGACAGCAAGGTGCTGAGCACATTCTACCATGTTTTCCTGGATTCTTCCAGGTTTGTCTCCTAAATAACTCTGATAATTCAAAGTACCTGAAGATTACTTCCCCTCATTCTCAAGCTTTTAATTAGGGTGTTTTCATCAAGAACATCTTCCTCAGTGCTCTCATGTTAAAATCCTAAATATGCTTTAAATTTCAAACTCATTTTTCTTTTTTCCATAAAACCTGCTTGTCTCCATGCAATCTCTATCCCCTAAAGCATTCCATTTAACATGTTCTTGATACATCCAGAATAGCTCTTATCCTAGTTGCTCAGGGATTTAGGGATATGTTTCTCTTATAGCTTTAAATTTCTCTGTTTTATTTATAGTTATAATCCTAGAGCTTATGTACAGATTTATTCAATATTTGTTGGCTAATTTTTATTCTCTTGCAATTGGGATGAGGAAAGAGATGAAGTGAGTGTCAGAAAGCAATAGTTTTCATGGAGTAGGTGATGTTCCCTGGGCTGCTACCTCCTACTCCAGCTAACTCCACACCTCCTAGTCCAACTACCCTTGCCCAACTACCTCCTAGTCCAACTAGCTCCACACCTCTATTCCTGTTAAAGAAAAAGAACAGCAAAATCCAAAAAAGTGAGAGTGATATTATAAAAGACAGACCATTAAATCTACAAACCTCATGCTTTGTTCTTAGTTACAATGCACTTAAATCACACCTCAATTTTCTGCATGTTAGGTTTGGCAATGCTGTAGTTGAGAGCTGTTGCCATCAGCCTATGCTTAAAGAATTTCCCACAGAAATTGTTTCTAACTTCCTCCACTTTCTGCTAGTCACAAAAAACCCTCTTGTCTTCAGAAAATTGCTTCCTATTTTATCAATCTGTGGCAGCATTTCTCAGCATTGCACTGCTGACATCATGAATCAGATAATTCTTGGTTTTGTGGGCTGCATGTGCATTGTAAAATGTTTAGCAGCATCTTTGATTTCTACCCATTAGACACCAGTAACAATCTCATGACAATCAAAAGTATCTCCACGCATTGCCTAATCTCCACTGAGATCCCCCCAGTTTTAGAGTAACTAGTCTATAGAGACTCCTCTGGCTAAGCCTCCTCAACTTGCATAACTGAGATTCTTAAACTAGGAGACATGACAGGAGCCACAGAGATTCAGTGGCTCAACCACATATTACAGATAAGCCCATAGCAGCTAAGTGTGTTCCCCAAATAGACTAACAGTGCAAGACTAATGCATCTAAAATATAAGTGCCACCATGTCCATCTAGTATTTAACATTCTTCAGTGGCTCTTCGTAACTCACAAGACAATATCATAAAGTCCCTTGCCTTGACTCATAGTGTCTTCTTTTGTGGTTCTACCTGTCCAGTTTTGTAGCTGCCTCAAGCTACTTGCAGATAGTGGAATGTAGGGTGCCCTCTCACTCATTGGCATGAGATGTTCCTGGCAAACATCTCTGTCCCTGAGTGTCATATTTTGACATTTCTCTGTGTATTTGTCAGCTTCTCACCATGAGACTGTAAGATCCACAAGGGCAAATATCTAGTCTCCCTTCTTTATAATTTCCTCACCAGCACCTTACTCCACAAAGTTGGTAGAAAAATGACTGGAAGCCTCTATATTTTGGCAAATATTTATCTACCTGAAATGCCCCTTAGAAATTCAGTCCGACATCATCAAAGAGCACACAAAGACACCAATATTCTCCTCTTTCATCAGAATGGATCCTGTAAGTTTCTCCTAAAAACCTTAATGGCTGGGTTGTTCGTCTGTCAGTCAGCCAGATGCTCATTCTCAACACCATTGATTCCTAAGAGCAAGGACCAAATGGCACCACACTTGTAACCTTAGTGTTTAGTGCTAGTGTTTGGCTCATATTAAATGTTTCATGAAAAATGGATGTCTGTATCCCTTAGTTCTTCCTTTTCTGTTCTGAGTACAGCAGAAGTCGTGTCTCATCCTTCTGGATATTTTTCATAATGCATAGCACAATACCTCGCAAAGAGGAAATAATTAGTTAACATGCCACATCTGCTTCTTCTTTGTCATTGCTTAAAGGTTTTGGGGAGTCCTAGACCTGAAGTTTCAGCTAAGCTTTCTCAGGAATAGCAGACATTGTTTATTGGTTTCTGTTTATTGGTTTCAGGGTGCTTGGCCACTGTGACCAACACTGCCAGTGCTCTGCACAAATTCTCTTAAGTCCCTCTCACTGCTTGAGTATTTGCCTTTCCCAGTTTCAGGGTGCTTCTGAATGCAAGGTCTGCACCTGCAGCTCTTTACTGAGGACTGCCCTTAGCTACTAAAGGGCCTTAGTACCTTTGTGTTGCTATGAAGGAATACCTGAGGCTGGGTAATTTACAAATTAAGGAGATTTATTTGGCTCATAATTCTGCAGGTTATCCAAAAAGCACAGGGTCACCATCTGCTTCTGGTGAGGTCCTCAGCAAGCTTCCAGTCATGGTGGGAGAGGAAGGGGAGCCTGCATGTGCAGAGACCACATGGTGAGAGAGGAAGCAAGACAGAGAAGGGGAAGGTGCAGGCTCTTCTAACAAACAACTCCCATGGGAACTAATAAAGCAAGAACTCATTCAGTGTTCTCAGAGGACATTAATCTATTCACGAGGCATCCATCCCCATGACCAAACACCTTCCATTATGTCTCACCTCTAACATCAGGGAATAAATTCCAACATGAGATTTGGAAGGGTCAAACATTTAAACGATATCATGGAGTCTCATTAACTACAGGTGCGGGGAAGGGGACATTCTTGGAGGGCCCCACACCCATTCCCAATTCCTGCACCCAAGCATAAGGGAACACAGAAGCTCAACTGTCTCACCTCAGGTTCAAACACCGGGAGCCCAACTTACACCCACACTCCCTTCTGGGCTGGGCTGAAGCAACCCTCTGGGCACGTTGCCTAAAATTACACACTGGCCTTGTTTCTTTCCCTTTCCTGTCTTTCCCCCCCAGTTTCTCATTCGTTTCCCTTGGAAGCAACTTCTTTATAAATCATTGACACACAAACTCTTATCTCAGGGTCTTCTTCTGACAGCAAACCCAGGACAACATCTTCCTCTCTACTGATTGTTAACCAGCAGGGGAGGGAGTGAGGAGCACGTCGAAATCACTTGAGTACATGACTGGGTACATGATTTGTGAGGCTGTCTTAGTCCTTTCAGCTGCTATAACAAAATCCCATGAACCGGGTGGGTTATAAACAGCAGGAATTTACTTCTCATCATTCTGGAAGCAGGGAAGTCCAAGATCAAGGTCCCAGTCAATCCAGTGTCTAAGGAGGCACCTTCTTGCTGTGTCCTTGTGTGATGAAAGGGGCAAGGGAGCTCTCTGGAGCCTCTTTTCTAGGGGCTTTAATCCCATCCATGAGGACTCTGCCCTGATGACCTAACCACCTCCCAAAGGCCCTACCTTGTAATGCCATCATTATGGGGATTAGAATTTCAACATACGCATTTTGGGGGATATAAACATTCAGACCATAGCAGGAGCTGAGTGTGCCTGAAAATGTGGGTTTCTTATTCTTATTATGAATTTCAGGATCAAAACAGCAGAGCATTGAGCTAAGTGTGGTTTCCTTCTGGGCCTGGGTACTTGTGTGACTGCCCAGACTGCATGCCCATGAAGCCTGCCCTACATAATAGACTTCGTCAATCTCCCGTATCCAACTACTCTTTCACAACTACCAACAACCGATAACACATGTGCACAGCCTTTGTATGGATGCTTTTTCCTCTCTCTAAATAGCAGTTATTTAAAGTATTATCAGTATAAAAATAGCTGTAAAAAGGCAAGACATACAGGGAAATTTTAAAATATGAATAGCTTCAGCAAAATGATCTATGACACATGAGGGAGTTTTAAGATTCATTGCCTGTGGGCAAAATTTTGGACACATAGTAGTTACTCAATAAATGCTCATTGATTGACTGATAAGATTTCAAATACTTGATGTTTTTAATTTTTTTCCTTTGCACTTGGCACTATTAGAAGCACATAGGATTGGAATATGTGAAAGTTAGAAAGGACTGAGGACCTCAGTAATCATAATCCAAAAATTTGATTTTGCAGATCTGAGACCAATATATTTTAATGATTTCCCTAATGTCATATATCTGAGATACAGTAACAAAGAATTATGTTGCTCATCATTTTCTAAGCGCCATAGTGTATGTTATAATTGTTTATGGGAATCATGCTAACATAAACTCAAGAATTACCAAAGGGACAGTGAAGCTCTGTTAAAAGACGAGGTTGAAAGTATACTATTTTTCTATAGCCATACAACAGTGAGTTACCACAACATTTAGCTGCTGAAAACAACATACATTTGGTCTGAAGAGAGAATTGGACATGCTGGGATGGGAGTAAAGAAAAATTCTATGTGAAACAGGTGAGGTGTATAGATAAAGAAACTCAGAGTTCTTGTGAAGATAAAATCCCCTGCTTCAGATAAAGAACTAGACCTTAACTGTGGGCAATTTGGAATAAAATGAATGCCTCTGAAAGTCACATAGTCCATGGTATTACTTTCAGGGGGTAAGTAGCAGCTCTGTGCATGAGGAATTGAAGAGAAGAGGGAAATGCTATGACTAAAGATACCCTGCAAAAAGTATTGGTGAGAGGAATGAAGATATAAACTAAAGATACAGCAATGGATAGGAGAGGACCAATGTGGGAGCTAACATGGAGGCAGAATGGATCAGACTTGGCAGTGGGTTGACTAGAGGCTTGGCAGTAGCCAGGAAGAAAGAAGGGAAGTTAAAATGAACGGCAGGTGTCACAGCCGTGAAGAGAAATAGCATCTCAGCTCTCAGCAAGCAAGGCCCATTCTCCTCTGAAAACCCCTTACAGATTCCTATACTTCCTCTAAAGAACGTTTGCTTGAGATAAGGTAGTAGATAGCTTGTTCCTAGGAAGTATAGCCAGTGCAAGAAGGACAAGCTAAGGTTTTTGAGCCAATCTTTTTGGTATTGGTGAGAACACTGAATTCTGGTTTCAGGAGCTCAATCATTGGAGCTTCATTTACAGATTCAGGGGCCAGGTTAGATCTACTAGTGATCTAGACAAAAGCTGTCCTGTCAGAGGGGTAGTAAAATCATGTGAAAAGACATATTGGTTACCTACAGTCCCATAACCAATTACCCCAAATCTTAGCAGCTCAAAACAACACACTATGCCTGAGAGCCAAGAGTCAGGGAATGACTTAGCAGGTGCTCTGGCTCAGAGTGTTTCACAGGCTGAGTCAAGCAGTCAGCTAAGGCTACAGTCCCGTGAAGGCTTTACCTGTGATTCCAAGGAGCTAATTCATATGGCTGGAGGCTGGAGGCTTCAGCTGTTTGGCATGTGAGCCTCTCCACAGGGCAACTGGCTTCCATGAATCAAGTGATAAAAATGGGAGGGAAAGAGAAAGCCAGAGAGTGAGACAAAGAAAGCAAGTGAAACAGAAAGACAGAAAGAGAAAGGTAGATAGAGAGAGAAGAGACAGAGAGAGAAAAAAAGAGAGAGAAAAGAGAGACAGAGACAGACAGAGATGGAAGAGATGCAGAGACAAGCACATACCAGAGGGAGATGAAGCAGGAAGCTGATGAAAATTTTACGACCTATCTCCAAAGTCAGACACAATCGTTCCTCCTTATTTTGCTAGAAACAAGTCCATCCCACACTCAAGAAGAGGGGAATTAAACTCTACCTCTTGAAACAAGAGTATCCTAAAATATGTAAATATATTTTTAAAACCACAACAATGGGTGAGCTGGACTGCAAATGAAAAAGTGTTAGGAAGATGGAGAAGACTCTGGAAAGAGAAAGAGGAGGAAAATTAGGGTTAATAGATCCTTTGGCAAACACAGACAGAGGAGGGGAGTGCAAATCCCTCTATACATAGCTCTGATGCCATGTTGAGCTTAATACCTTACTACCGCAAGAAAGAAGTGGAGAGTTCCACGCCAACATGTGTTTGCCAGGTATGTGAACCAATAGCCAAGTGTCTCATCTGCCGATACAATTAGGTGATATTTCAGCTGACCCATTTTAAAACAAATTTTTCCTCCCACAAATTGTTATAGAACCCTACTCCTTTATCATATAATAAAAAAAATGGCTTAGGTATTTATTTCTCAAATCTCTTTAAATAGACAAGGTGCAAAAACAAACATGGCAACAACCTGGGCTCTTGTAAGTGCCTGCCATTTCCTAGGCTACAGGGCTGGTGCATCCTCTTCAATGCTCATCCTCCAGACTTGTCCCTGCAAGGGGCTGCTGTGTCTGCATCTGCAGCGGCTCATTGATTCTCCTCTTTTGGCCAAGAACAACTGATGGACACGCAAAATACATGATTGGATGACTGATAAATAAACATGTGCAATGTCTTGGCTCCCAAATGAATTCCCATAACTCATTTAACCTTCTTGGATGCTCAGCCAAGACAGTATGTTCTTATTGTTTCCCCGTCTTTTCCAGGTGTACCGAAAGTTAATACCTAAATAACAATCGTAAAGCATTTATAGCTAAAACATCTCAGATGTTTGTTGTATTTATCACTGGCTGCAGGAAATAGAAGACACTCTGAGGTAATGGATGAAGTCCTAGATTTTAGTCCAAAGCCCTGGATTGACAACTGGCTTGGTGGCCACTTAAGTGAAAACTCTGGGAAGGTTGATCCTTGGGACCATGAGATGTGTGCTCTTTTTGGCTTGTCCATTGGTGTACTTTGATTGGCAGTTGCCAGTTCGGTAACAATTTCCCTTTTATGGATCCTCTGGCAGCGGTTGTATTTCAGTTTCAACCGGTTCTGCCTCGGTAGCAAGCTGTGGAGGAGTTTCTCCCAACTTAAACCTCCAGGGATTATTCAATTATTTGTTGATTTATTTTGGAACCCATATATTAATCTGACTCTTAGTTTGCAATATCTTCTGCCAAGAAACTGGGTTCGAAGCAACAATCCCTTGGGCTTTATTTTCCCTTGAATCCATCATGTACCTTAGAAAGGAGACTGAGCACTTCTCTTTAATATCTTCAGGAGACTTCCCTGCTCCCCTGGCTTTCCTGTCAACCTCTTGCTCCCTGTGTTATCTTAGACTAAGGGGTGCTACCATAAATAGGGTTCACAGAGTTCTGTTCCAATATTCTGGTCATGGCCAGATTATGTGGTCCCCCAGGGCCCTCCCTATGAAGCCACCAAAAAGCATGATGGAGTATAAATGAAGCCCATATCTGACCAGTCTTCATTCCATAGTCTTCATTCCACAAAAGAAAATTTTTTAAAAGCTCGGATGCATAGTGTTCAATTTGATTCCTGTGTCCTGAACACAACATTTATCTTTAATGCCGGAGGTTTCTTAGAATGTAAAAAAACATGTTTCAGCAAAGGGAGGCCAATTTTCAAAATCACTCATTTGGCAAATGCACCAGCTTTCAAGCTGAAAAGCCCTGTTTCTGGTTCCTCACAGTTTACCTAATCCAAAAGCAGTGGTAATCATGCTAAAAACAAAAAAAATTATCAGCTCTGCCAATAGCCTTGGGCTTTGCTTGCTGCCACAGTACATACACAAAGAGAGATGGTGATAGCGGGTTGCTTATGCAATTGAAATGCACGACCATCCATATAGAACATGCATGCCTATTTGAAGAGCTACCGGGCACAAAATTTATGGCACCCTTGATTTTACAACTGCACCACCCTCACTATAAATACTTTCATGGGATCAGCCAGTTTATTTCCCGGCTAATAACCGATCCATTCAAGCAGAAATGTCTGAATAAAGAGTTCTACTACTACTACCAGATGTAGTATTTGATCAGACTATAATCAACATATCTCATTTTACTAACACTAGGATAACTTACACAATAAATTTCTCATTGTTGTATGGATTGAGTTCTTCCTAAAAAAAATTAAAAAAAAAAAAAAACTTGGAAGGAGACTAGCACTTTTATAATTTGGGCTGGCATTCGGAGTCTACAGGAATCTCTATAAATCTGCTTTCCAGCATTATAAAATGATGCATCCTCAGCATATTCTTCTCTTTCTTGATGTGGAATTGCATGTGCTTACCAGAGCAGAATCAGTGAGGGATAAAAATGCTGCAAGGATATCTTGCTACAGCCATTCTCTCCTAAACCATCAATTTGCAAGAGATTGACTAATTAAATCACACCTTGGGTCTTCCTTTCAGCAGGAAAATGCAGTTAGCTAATCTGAGCTCATATACTAATAATAGAAATAGGCATCTTCACATAGAAGACATTATCTGGAGTCTCACAAAATATTCTCACTTGTTTGTATTTGATGCCTAAGGTGAGCATTGCCTTTTTCCAACCTCATGTCAAACACATGTTTAACATAGAGTAGTCCCTTAAGAAACTGTAGGGTCAGTGTGGACCAAAGGATGCTAATGGTTGCTGTTGGGTGGCACGGCTGTGTGTTGGTTCCCCGGGACTGTCATAACAAAATACCACAAACTGGGTGAATTGAAACAACAGAAATTTATTGCCTCGTAGTTCTGGAGGGCAGATATCAGGGTGTCAGCAGGGCTATGATTCCTTTGAAACCTAAAGATGAGAATCCTTTCTTCCATCTTCACCCTCCAGTGTTGGGTGGCGATACTTGGTGTTCCTGGTTTACTGCTGCATCACTCTAGTCTCTGCCTCCATTGTCTGTGGTTGTCTTCTCTCTATGGGTCTGGGTTTACACATGGCGTGCTCCTCTGTGTGATTCCTCTTCCTAAAAGGATACTAGTCATATTGGATTAAGGGTCAATCCTACTCTGTTATGACCTCCTCTTAACTAATTATATTTACAACAGTCCTATTTTCAAATACAATCACATTCTAAGGCATTGGTGGTTAGGACATCCACATATCTTTATAAGGGAAAAAATTTAATCCATAGAAGGCTACCTATGCCCCAGTTGGTTCTGGTTCCCATTTAACAACTAGGATTATACACAGATATGGTGTATATCAGTCAGATGAATACCTCTGTCAGTGGTTTGTCAGAAAGAATGGCAAGCAAAGATGTCTATATCCAATCTTATTGGCACTAACAGATCCCAAGCAACCAAGTGCAATGTTACCCCTTCCCATTTACCCTGGGACTCTCCCAGGGAGTCATCAATGGGTTCCAGGAGGCTATGCGAAGTGGCACCACTGACCAAGCAGAAGAAACCCCATCCATTGCCATTACCTTAATGAATCATCGTTCTCAGGGGAATTTGATTCAGGAATCCAGTCTTGTCTTCACGCCTAGAATTGTTTTATCTCAGAAGAGAAAATGATGCTGACTCAATTCTTCATGCCCAAACCATAATCTAAGTGTGTTCATTTTTCATAGAAAATCTGTGCCACAGGAGCTGGAATGTCCATTTCAGTGTGAATGTGAATTTATTTTCTGTAGGCTGAGCTACACAGGAAGCAAAATCAGAAATTGTCTTAGTGAGACTAGAAACTAAAGGAGAGAAGACAGTTGACAATTCAGTTATTATGTTATGAAAGTCTGGGACAGCCACTTTCTTAGATTTGTTTCATATAAAAATGGATAATAAAATAATGAGTATAGTGACATTTATTACAAAGTTATTTTGTGTTAAGCATTGTACTAAGTATTTTTTTACATTAACATTTTTTAGTCTTTTCAGCAATGGTATGAAGTAGATGATATTATTATTCTTGTTTTACAGATGAAGACACAGAGAGGTGAGGTGTCTTTTTCACTGTTCATAGTTAATAAGAGGCAGCCCCACAATGAGAATGCTCATCATCTGGTTTCCAGAAGCCAAACTCTTTTTTTTTTTTTTTTTTTTTTTTTGGAGACAGAGTCTCACTGTCGCCCAGGCTGCTCACTGCAACCTCTCTCACTGAAATCTCTGCTCACTGCAATCTCCACTTCCATGGCTCAAATGATTCTCCTGCCTTAGCCTCCCAAGTAGCTGGGATTACAGGCACCCACCACCATGTCTGGCTAATTTTTGTATTTTTAGTAGAGATGGAGTTTCACCATGTTGGCCAGGCTAGTTTCAAACTCCTGACCTCAAATGATCTGCCCACCTCGGCCTCCCAAAGTGCTGGGATTCCAGGCATGAGCCACCGTGCCCGTCCCCAGAAGCCAAACTCTTAATCAGCGTGTGACTCTGTCTGTGGAAAGTCCCTGCCCTGGTCAGTGGTAGATTCACACTGCTGGCTGCTCCCCGCTGCCAGTCTCTGATTCCACATTTCTGTGCTGATTTCATGTCCTTCACTTGACAAACACTAATTAGTTAATATCCATGACTGGTCCAAAGAGAAGTCTTATTATTCTTCTTTCTTGCTTGAAAGACATTTTGTTTTTCATTTTGGTGCGGTGAAAGGAAAATAAATCTCGGGACCCCAAACTCACTAAGCCAAATGGAAAAGTCAAGCTGGAAACTGGGTCAGGCAAACTTGCCTCCCATTTGATTCCAAAATAACATGGCTACAAAGATAAAAAGCTACACACCTCCCCAACATTTTGCCCACAAGGAAATTCCTGGTGGCCCCCAAGATCTTTACCCTAAAGCATTTACTACTAAGGTTCACCAAGGCAATGTAAATTGATAGCTTATCTTCACAGGTGCAGGGACATAGGACAGAACTCAGAGTCATCCTTCTGCTAACCTGAGACAAATGCATATCTGATTGCTTCCTCTGCCCTATTGTCTACATTATCTTATATAAAAATTCAGATTCCCTGAGCCAGACAAAGGCATGAATGACCATTTTCCCCATCACTTCTCACATGAAAATTGTGTGTTTATCCAATATCCACCTTTTGCTCTTTAAATATTGAAGCCCTCAAAATCATCTTTGGAGAAAGGCATAGACTTGTCTTCTAGGCACGCATCCTTAACTTTGGCAAGTAAGTCTCTTAAAGTGAGTGCTACTTGCTTTGGTCATTTTCTGATTTACAGTGCATGACACAAAATAGATTCCTTTGTTCAACGGCTGGTAGTAATAAGTGCCAGGAAGAACAATGAATTAGTGTTAGAGGCCATGGAGTGAAAAGGAAAGCCATGTTAGGTAAGATGGTCATGAAGATGATATCTGAATTTAAACCTAAACTAAGTGAGAGGAGACGTGAAAACAGTACTAGCAAAGCGCCTTAAGGTGCCCAAGGAACCACACTCAGAGTAGGAAAGAATGATAGATGGGGGCAGAGGGTAGCTGAGACCAGGGACAGGAGTTTCTCACACATCTCCAGGGTGGTGGGACTATACGGAGGGTTTTGCACAAAGAAGACATGTTGTTTGACTTATGCTTATAAATAATAATTTAGGCTATACTAAAACTGCTTTATAGTGTCAAGAGTAAAAGCAGGGTGTATTCAGTCTGTTCTTACACTGCTATAAGGAAATACCTGAAACTGGGTCATTTATAAAGAAAAGAGGTTTAATTGACTCACGGTTCTGCAGGCTATACTGGATTTTGCTTCTGGGGAGGCCTCAGGAAACTTACAATTAGCAGAAGGCAAAGGGGAAGCTACCACATTTTACATGGCCAGGGCAGGAGGAAGAGGGTGAAAGGGAAGGTGCCACACATTTTTAAACAAGCAGGTCTTATGAGAACTCACTTACTATCACAAGTACAGCAAAGGAGAAATCAACCCCCATGATCCAGTCACCTCCCACCAGGCCCTTCCTCCAACAATGGGGATTAAAATTCAACACGAGATTGGAGCAGAGACACAAATCCAAATCATATCACAGGGAGAACAGGAAAAGCCTCTTGCAATGATGGTGGCCTCCCCGGGCCTGTTTGATGTAGGAGAAACACAGACTTCACATGTGTGGCAGCTGCTGGAACCACAGGGACCCTTTGACAGACATTCCATCTGTCTTCCCATTAGAAGGGCAGAACCTTGCTTCTTGGAGATCTATCTGCTACTTGCACGAGCTCTCCCCAACAGCTGGCACTGTAACACCCCCCTCTAGTTAGGGACTCCGAACCCATTCGGGACCAAGGGGTGGTGGTCACTGGCCTCCACATGAGTGTGTCTTGAACCAGAGTGTGCATCGTATTTTATCCCCAGGCCTCGCTGCAATGGAAGGAATGAAGAGAAAGCACCCGTCATAA
Source organism: Macaca fascicularis (assembly GCF_037993035.2). NCBI lineage: Eukaryota > Metazoa > Chordata > Mammalia > Primates > Cercopithecidae > Macaca > Macaca fascicularis. The sequence goes on from NC_088387.1 coordinate 116,083,427, forward strand.
CCAACAAAAAATTCTAAGGACTTTTAAGAACCACTACTTTGGTCATCTTCGGGAATTTTCTCTGATAGTGCCATCTCTGAGTCATCCTTCCCTCCTCTGAACACCTATTTCACTTACAGATGATTAAACAAGATGTAGCATTTAGCAGTGCCCCTGTTATTTCATGTGTGTGCGCTACACCTACCTGAGTGCACACACATGAAGTAACATAGACAGCAGCAAGGTCCATTTCACCCTCATCATCCTAAAAATAATTAATATTTATCAGGCACCTATGGTATGCCAGATACTATTCTAAGTACTTTATATATATCAAATCATGTAATCCTCATGACAAAACTATGAGGTGGATACGATGATTATTCATAGCTTTCTGACGACGAAGAGACTGAATTAGATGAAGATTATGCCCCTGGATGAAGATACCCCTCAACCCAAGCAGTTTTCCCCAGACTTCTACTCTTCCACTAAGACACATGACTTCTTGTGTTGACCAGCACAGCAATGAGCACTCAATGGAGAGAGATGACTGAAAGCAGATCTCTTACTTATGGGTTAACTAGCCAGTAATAAAATATTCTAACAGTGCATTCACAATTATGCTGGAAAGAATGGCAGAGGAAATAGGAGAGAGGGGAAGATGAACACACTCAGGATGTGTGAACTCCATTACTCGGCCCCTCCAGGAGCCAGCCTGCAGACAGATCACACAGATGTGGGCTCAGACCCTTCACTCTGTCCATGGCCTCCATATTCAATCATGGACCATCACTCAGCATCCTGACCTTAGTCTGCTAATTAACTCAGCAAATGTTTATTAAGTATGCACCAGGTAGCACGGGCCTCATTACCAACTCCTAGGCTGTGGCTTCATTTAAGTCTGTATCTTCTATTCTGTACCACACCTCTGGACTTCAGTTTTGGCGTCTCTTCTCGGCTACAATGTGGGTGCTTCCCTAGGGCTATGTTATTTGAACCAGGCCACAGCCTTCCCAAGAAAGCAAATAAGGTGAGATATGGAAAATGACTGAAAAATAAAATATAAGACTGAAAGTTCCAGTGACAAGTACACATTCCAATAAGTGGTGGTGGTGGCTAGAAGGACACACGTGTCCTGACTGCACCTAATTCTCCTATTGTTTCTGTACACAGTGACTCCTTCAGAACTGCTCTGAATTCTATCTGTTCCTAATTCCTTTTTCTACCTCCCTATAAAGCTTAAAAATAGTACATTTTCTCTCCATATTTCCTAATACACTGTGAATTAAACTTACAAAGCCAGCTAATCAATAAATAGCAATCCAACATCTAAATGCTACGTAGGCTGTGCACAAGGTACAAGAAGAAAATATGTTCTTATTTTTCCTATCATCTCAATTGCCTTTCAATATTAACACCGTTTTTTTCTACAAGCACTTATTAAGCACCCACTATTAATGATGCACTATTTTGGGCAACTGAGAAACAGCAGCAAAGAAGGCAGACAAAACTTCTTGCCTTCGTGTAACCTACCATCTAAAAGAGAGACAAATGACTATGGAGAATTCTGATACTGATGACAGAAATAAAGAAAATTAAACAAGGTAAAAGAATGAAGAGTAAAAGATGGCAGACAGGCTGGTCTTAAGGGATGTATTAGGGTTCCCCAGAAGGACAGAACTACTATATATATGCCCTATATGCCCTAGTAGTTCATATATATATATATATATATGAATATATATATATGAATATATATATATGAATATATATATATATATGAATATATATATATGAAAGAGAGTTTATTAGAGAGTTTATTAGGAAGAATTGGCTCAGAAGATTACAAGGCAAAGCCCACCATAGGCTTTCTGCAAGACGAGGAAAGAGAAAAGCAGGAAGTAGTTTAGGCCAAGTCCGAAAGCCTCAGAACCAGGGAAGCCAACAGCGCATCCTTCAGTCTACCACTGAAGTCCCGAGAGCCCCGGGGAAGCAGTTGGTGCAAGTCCTAGAATTCAAAAGCCAAAGAATCTGGAGTCTAATGTCCAAGGGCAGGAGGAGTAGAAGCAAGAGTCTGGCACGGGAAGGAAAAAGATAAACAGAAAACTCAGCAAGCTGCTCATCCCCCTTCTTCTGCCTGCTCTGTTCCAGCTGCACTGGCAGTCGATTGGATGGTGCCCACCCACACTGAGGGTAGGTCTTCCTGTCCCGGTCCACTGACTGAGATGTCAGCCTCCTCCGGCAGCACACTCCCAGACACACCCAGAAACAATACTTTACCAGCCATCTAGTCATCCCTCAATCCAATCAAGTTGACATCTAATATTAACCATCACAAGTGATGTTCCACAAAGGCCCCTCTGAGAGCACGAAGGTAGAGAGCTTATCACGTGATTGTCTGGCAGAAGAACCTTCCAAACCATGAAACTGCAATTGCACCAGTCTGAACACAGATTTGAGCTTGGATGCTGAAAAGACAGAATAAAGATGATGTGTAGTTGGGTGTAGAGTATGGCAGAAAGTCAAGTTGGAAATATAACTTGAAGCCAGATGCCATAAGTATCTTACAGACCAGGATCAGGTATTTGGATTTCATTCTAATTGCACAGAGAAGCCAGGCTGAGTGGCTCTGGGGCACTGCTCAAGAGAGTGGCATGATGTAAGTTTGAATTTTTAAAGAATTGCTCTGGCTGTTGTGTGGAGAATAGGTGTAGAGAGGATACATGCCTCTAAGTGGAATCGGAAGTGGGAAAATCAGAGAAGAATCCATGAGAAGAAAGAAGAAGCATCAGTAAGGGTAACTTCTAGGTAAACATAAAAGACATAAAAGAGGTACAAACACATGTTTTGTTCTTAGTTCTGTTCTATCTGATTGAAAAGAAACTGCCTAAACCAGTAATTATAAAACTGTGTTTGATGTGCTTATAATGTATAAACATGTAATTTGTGTGATAATAACAGTGCAGAGGAGGAGGAGGTGGGAATGGAGCATCACAGCAGCAAAGTTTCTGTGTACAAGTGAAATCAACTTTGTATTAATCCAAAGTCGATTTTATAAATTAAGATGTTAATTTTAACCCCCAGGACAATCACTAAAAAAAAAAATTCAAAACAACTAGGAGTAATGGCTCACACTTGTAATCCCAACACTTTGGGAGGCTGAGGCAGGAAAATCCCTTGAGGCCTGGAGTTCAAGACCAGCCTGGGCAACATAGAAAGACACTATCTCTACAAAAGAAATGTATTTGAATTAGCTGGGTGTGGAGGTGCCTTCCTATAGTCCCAACTGCTCAGGAAGATCAGGTGGGAGGATCCCTTGAGCCCAGGAGATCAAGACTGCAGTCAGCATTCCAGCATTCCAGGCAAGAAAGCGAGATGATATTTCAAAAAAGAAAGAAAGAAAGAAATTCAAAAATACAATAGGAGACAAAACAAGAAAATTAAAGTGTTACACAAGAAAATACGCACTTAACATAAAATAAGTCAGGATAGTGGAGCAAAGAAGACATAAAAATAAAATGGTTCAGACAGAACTACAAATGAAATCAGTATGTACTTTAAGATGAATGAAAACAGAAACACAACATAAAAGCACTTCTGGGATACAGCTATAGTAGAACTAAGAGAAAAAAAATGTACATGTTAATGCCTGTGTTAAAAGTGAAGGAAAATGCTAATAAATATCTAAATACTCCCCTTAAAAAACTAGAAAAAGAAGTGAAATAAAGATTAGAAAAACAATAGATAATGTAACAAAACCAAAAGTTGGTATTTTGAAAAGATGAACACAATTGACAAACTAGGCTGATCGAGAAAAGAGAGAAAACCTGCAGTTCTGTAAAAGAGATTGAATCTGTAATTAAAAACAAAACAAAGCAAAAAAAAAAAAAATTCCCCGCAAAGAAAAACCAGGACTGGCTGGCTTTATGAGTGTTTTCCACCAATTGTGTATTATGTATGTATGTATGTATGTATGTATGTATGTATTTATTTATTTATTTATTTATTTATTGAGACAGAGTCTTGTTCTGTTGCCCAGGCTGGAGTCCAGTGGCATGATCTCGGCTTACTGCAACCTTCGCCCCCGGGTTAAAACAATTCTCCTGCATTAGCCTCCTAAGTAGCTGGGATTACCGACTCCTGCCACCATGCTCTGCTAATTTTTGTATTTTCCACCAAATATTTAAAGAAGAATTAACACCAACCCTTCACAAACTATTTCAAAAAATAGAAAAGTAGGAAACACTTCTCATATTCTGTGAGGCCAGTATTATTACCCTGATACCAAGATTAGACAAAGACATCACAATGAAAGAAAACTACAGGCCCGAATTCCTAAAAAGTGTAGATGAGATGCAACAATCTACAACGAAATACCATGGAACCAAATCTAATAAAATATGTAAAGGATTATATACCATGACTAACTGGCATTTAACACAGGAATGCAAGATTGGCTCAACATACCAAAGTTAATCAATGTAATGCACTGTATCAATAGAGGAAAAATATCACATGATAATCTCAACTGATGCAGCAAAAAGTGACAATATTACTCATTTTCACCAGAAAAACATTCACAAGGAATTGAAGAAAACTTTCTCAACATGATAAAGAATATCTTTTAAAAAACTCCCAGTTAATATCATACTTTATGGCAAAAGACTGACAGATTTTCTCCTAAATTAGAAACAAGACAAGATTTCCACTATCACCACTTATATTAAATATTTTACTGGAGGTTCCAGTTTGGACAATTAGCAAGAAAAGGAAATAAAAGTCATACATACTGAAAAAGAAAAACAGAACAAAAAAAACTTTTATGCAGATGGCATAATATTTAATATAAAAATTCCTAAAGAAGCCAAAAAATTATAACTAATAAGTGAATTCAAGGGTGCAACATATATGATAAATATACAGTAATAAATTATAGTTCTATATGTTAACAACAGTTGAAATATGAAGTTAGGAAAATTATTTTATTTACAATAGCATCAAAAAATAAAATTATTAACATAAAAATTAGTAAATAAAGTACAAGTTTTATACACTGAAGACTACCAAAATAAATGCCTGAATTAAAGAAGACCTAAACAAATAGAAAAGTATCCCTTATTCATTGTTTGGAAAACACAACATTGTTAAAATCCCACACTGTCTATAGATTTATTAATTATTATTATTATTAGTTTGAATCAGAGTCTCGCTCTGTCACCCAGGTTGGAGTATAGTGGCGCTATCTTGGCTCACTGCAACCTCTGCCTCCCAGGTTCCAGGTTCAAGTGATTTCCCCGCCTCAGCCTCTTGAGTAGCTGGGACTATAGGCATGCACCACCACACCAGGCTAATTTTTCTTGTAGAGATAGTGTTTCACTATGTTGGCCAGGCTGGTCTCAAACTCCCGACCTCAGGTGATCCGCCTACCTCGGCCTCCCAAAGTGCTGGGATTACAGGCATAAGCCTGTCTACAGGTTTAATGCAGACCCTATATAAATTGTATATAAATTGTAGCTGACTTTTTATATAACTTAACAAATTAATCCTAGAATTCATATGAATATGCAAGAGACCCAGTATAACCAGACAGTCTTTAAGAGGATAAAGTGGAAGAGCTCACATTTCCAAAAGCTTAAGCAACGTGATCCTGATATGAGGATAAACAAACAGATCAATAGAATGGAATTGAGAATCCTTCTATTTATAATGAATTCCTTTTTAACAAGGAATCAGAAAAACTCAATGGGGAAAAAGTAGCCCTGTTAGGAAACGATGCTAGAAAACTGAATACACACATGCAAGTAGATTAAGTCGGATGTCTATTTCACACCACGTAGAAAAATTAACTCCAAGCTGATCACAGACTTAGCTACAGAACTAAAACTGTAAAATTCACAGCAGGAAACATAAGAGTAAAACTTGGCGATCTTCATTTAGGTGATAGTCACTTAAATATAATAGCAAAAGGTCAAGTGACTAAGCAAAATATAGATAGATTTGACTTTATCAAAATGAAAAAGTTTTGTGCTTCAAAATACAACTTCAAAAAGTGAAAAAACAATTCACAGAATGTGAGAAAAATAATTTGTAAATTATACATATGATATGGGATTGTATCCAGAACATATATATATATATAAATTTGTGTATGTATGTATGTCCATATATACAAATAAATTCTTACAACTGAACAATAAAATGACAATCTATTTTTTAATGGAAAAAGATCTGAATACACGTTTTCACAGAAAAACAGACAACAGCTATGGCGCAAAGGTGAAGCAGTTGGAACTCTCAAATATTGCTAATAAGAAAGCAGAATGGTAGTTATTTGGGAAAATATGTTATCAGTTCCTCAAAATTTTAAACAGAGTTATCATGCTACTCAGTATTCTACTCCTAGTGGAACTCCAAGAGGACTGAAAACACATGTTCACACAAACACTTACACAAAGATATTCATAGCAGCATTATTCCTAATAGCCAAAAAGGAGAAACAATCCAAATGTCAATCAACTGATGAATAGGTAAATGAAATGCAGTATATTCATAAAATGAAAACTTTTTATTTAGCCATGGAAAGGAATGGAGAAATAATGTACATGCTAAAACATGGATGAACCTTGAAAACATTATGCCAAGTGAAAGGATCAAAAACAAAATGGTCACATACTATATGATTCCATTTTCTGTTTTGATTCCATTTATATTTTATAATGTATAAATGGAATCAAAACATAAAGTATGTTAGAGGTTGCCCGGGGTTTGGTGGAGGGAGGATAGGGAACAGCTGCTTGTGAGTCTGAGGTTTCTCTGGGGGGTGACGAAAATGTTTTGAAATTAAATAGTGGACAACTTTGTGAATACTATAATAAAAACATTGAATTTTGATCATCAAAACAATAAATTTTAGGGGATGTAATTCATAAGTTAATGTAAATTATTGGCATTATAAAAACACAGCCTTTTATTAGCTTATGATTCTGTAAGTACAGCCATGATATGGGTCTTAGGGTACAGCCATGATATGGCTGGGTTCTCTGCTTAGCGTCTCCTAAGGCAAAATTTAAGGTGGTGTCAGGCTGCACTCTCCTCTGGAACTTGGGACCCTCTTCTGTGTGAGTTTTCGAGGTTGGCAAAATTCAGTTGCTTGGAAAGGAATAGCACTGTTGTCACTGTGTCTTTCCTTGCTGTCAACCAGAGGCCACCCTTAGTTCCCAAGGGCCACCCGCATTCCCTGCCACTTGGTCCTCTTCATTTCAGTGCTAACAATGGATAAAATCTTCCTTGTGAAACAGCTCTTGCATGCTTCAGACCTCTTTATTCAGGATGAACCTTGTCTCTTTTGATTAGGTCAGTGCTGTCCAGGACAATCTCCCTTTTTTAAAGCTGGCTGTGCTATAATAAACAGCCTTCTTCATGGAAATTATAGTCCATCCCATTCACAGTCCCCGAGATTGTACCTGCTGTGTATATAGGGGGCCGATTGTCTGAGCGAGCATCTTATCCTTCTGCCAATCACAAATTGCTTGCTGAAAGCTCTCCTGGTTTTATGCTCATCACACCCTGTTTTTCTCTTCAGTGGTGCTCTGCATACACTCTTTAGCACAGCCACACAGTCTACCAAGGAGCAGCAACTTTAGTGAGACTCTAATGGTGTTTTTAGACTAAAAACCAAAGGCGTTGGAACCATGCCACTCACCCTCACTCTCAGGATACGTGCAGGTCAATGCACTCAGCATTCCTTTTCACGTGTACTCTAGGCATCGTGCTAAATGTTGAAGCCTTCTGGGCATGCTCCTATGATTGTTCTAGAAATCTTAGTCTTATTTTCTATATTTGGAAATGCAACTCTTAGAAGAATTATGTGTGTTTATGTGTATGTGCTAGAGATAACATGTGTGTGGGTGAGAAAGACCAAGATGACTGACAGAAACATTGCTTTATTGCTGCTATTGCTTCAAGCTATTCTGCTCAAAAATGGGAAATAACATGAAAATCAATAGAACATAATAAAAGTCATCACCGAAGTGAAGAAGGCTGCAGCACAGCAGGAGTATTTCCTGGAATGCTGGTAATTTCTTTCCCTGTTTTCTCGCTCTATTCTCCACAATATGCCTAGCTTCTGAAAACCCAAGGGGTGGGGTGAGCCTTAATTGCAGCCACATGAAGCCTTGGAGGGCTTGGCTTATTGACATGGCCTCCCTGCAAGAAGCAGAGGCACTGGCCAAATGATTATAATTGACCCAGACAGCAATCACAGAACCTTTTGGCTTTGCAAAGTAGTTTTATTCACCAGTCATGATATAAGATAAAAACTGTGGGCCTATGACTTGTCTTCAAAGAAATCTTCTTACCTATTTGGCAAAAGCATAGTTGGGTTAACTTTCCTCATCTATATAATATGGGGAGATGAAATTCACCCTGGTTGTATAAGTTGAATATAAAAGATACACAGTTTTTGAAATGTGTGTTTACTTACATAAGAATCCGATTTTAATAAATAACATGTGATGCTTTTATAGGTTAAATTTTTTTTTGCTCTGTGCCAGTCAGAAGATTTTACTTGTGATACATTGTAAGAACCCTACAACAACTCTTTGCGATGCACTTAATCTTCATTCTTTTATAAATCAGAGAAGTAAAGCTCTCTAGATGATACGGCTATTTACCCATGCTGAAAGTTAAGTGGACTGCAAGGCCTTCAATTTGCATTGACTGCTTTCCACTTTCTGCAGCACCACTGGCCTCTGTTATTCATGGAGACACTGACACACTGCTTTCCCAGGAACTTTAATAAGACAGTGCTGCATTTTATCAAATAAACATTTTACAAATTTATTATTGCACGTTCTTTGTCTAGTGGAAAAGACTTTTATAACTAATGGTACCTTGAATCGTTTGGTAACACAGAATACTAAGCATGTGGTTCTCACTCATAGGTGGGAATTGAACAATGAGAACACTTGGACACAGGGTGGGGAACATCACACCCTGGGGTGGGAGGTGGGGGAGGGATAGCATTAGGAGAGATACCTAATGTAAATGACGAGTTAATGGGTGCAGCAAACCAACATGGCACATGTATACCTATGTAACAAACCTGCACGTTGTGCACATGTACCCTAGAACTTAAATTATTTTTTTTAAAGAGAAATACTAAGCATGTGGAACAAATGAATTACTAACAAAACTATCTAACTGCATATAATGCACTAGTCATTGTACATTTTCTTTCTAAGGAACCATTTCAGAATCTTTTCAGACCAAGTTTTGATATAAATAAGTGTAACTGATTATCCAATAATTGTGCCAACCTTTAGAGCTTTTACGGATGGTCATGAAACCAAATACCCAGGTGACAATTATCTCAGTTTTTTTAAAGGATAGCTAGACTCATTCTCTGTAGCAATTGCTAAGAAGTCATCAAAGCTAATTGTAAGATCCTTAATCTATCACCAGTCTTTGAACTTTAAAAAAGAGGAGAGTAGAAATTGATCAAAGCTAGAAATAGGAGAAGGCAGGGTGTGGAGTGCCTAGGAATGAACACTACATTAGTACAAGTGGTGGAGATGGTCTCAGTGCCACAGGGAAAGGGCGGGTGTCTATTGAGAAAAGAAACTGGAAGCTAATTCATTCCCCCACTCCAGCATGGAAATAAGCTGCCAGCACATTCGGGAGCCAACTCATGCAGACACCTGCTTTCTTCTGAGGTGGAGCATGAAGAGCTCTCGGGAGGTTCCTGGATTTCACTTGGGGTAGGGGCGTGGGTGCCCGCATGGTTATAGAGATGTGTTTGCATTGTTGTTGGGTGGCTGTATTTCACTGGGAACATATGCATTTCCCTTCAAAGATGTCTGTATTTCCACTGGGAGGTGCCTACATTGCCAGATTTTAGAACAGTGAGAATACCTGGTAGTTCTTGTTGGCAAGGGGAGACTCCCAGGAACCCAGCTGAACCAAAGATGGTGGATCACCCATACCAGGAACAAATGCATTATTCAATGACAGGAGGAAAGGAAGAAGACAGAGGGCCAGTTATACCTGAAATAAACCCACAACAAGTGCTCCGAGGTGAGCCAGCCAGCGTTTTGGAACCTGCACAGAGGTCACTAATCACATAGGACATTGCCCTTGCAGCACCCCTTTAAGGGAATTATAGGTAATACCCAGAAGACGTAATGTAATATGAACCCTAAGAGCATGTTACCCCTGCTTTCCTCTGAAGGCTGCAGAAACTGAGTCAGACATCAACTGTGCGATTGTGGAGCATTTCAAACAAATATGTGAGACAAAAGTATTGATTTATACTAGCCTGGAATTTTTAGTAACTGAAAATGAGTTCATTTTAATGCCTGAACATGATCAAAAAGCTGTGAAAACTACCCATTCAGGGATATCAGAAAGAAATAAAAAACAATGAATTGGGTTTGAAGATGGCGATGAGAGAAAAATAAACTTTCTTAATTTGCCTGTCAAGTTCAGCTCATGCAGTGTGCCAGTTACAGATAGCCATGAAGGCACGCAAATATATTTAAGTAGAGAATGCTGTAATATAAATAGTATGTGAGGAATATTGCCCTCTGGAATTGGGCTTTATTTAAAAAAGAGACATCATCATATCTACGTCTATTGACACCGTTCCTTCTCTTTGCCTTCCATTTCTATCCTCCCTACTCTTCTGTATTTCACGAATCTATATTCAGTCCAGAATATTGAGTTCCTGCTATGTATTCAGCACTATATTATGGAATCTACAGGAACACAAAAGCATCTGTCCACAGGAAATATGATGACAGCTTGGCTCAAAATAATGATTCCTTAATAAAAATAAAAGATGCAGTCATCTTATTAGTTTTTTCAAAGGCTTTGGTTATAAAATGAAGAATACCAAATCTTCAAAATATTTTACACAGTCATTTGACTAATGAAATACATTTGTGTGCATGGCCAATTGGATTTATTATGCAAAACAACTGGCCATTGAAGTAACAGAAAAGTAAAAGGGGAAAAAATCATGCTTTGGTGAATCTATACTTCTTTACAAGCAATAATTACCTTTTTACTAAAAAAAAAAAATCACCTTCATTACAACTCTGTATTAGAAGAATTATGTTCTAGGAGGTAAGACCCCTAGGTTTTAATCTTAGCTCTGCTTCAGCCATCCATCTATTTGATCTTGAATCATTTTTCAACATCTCTGAGCCTACTTTCTCATCTGTAACCAGCAGCTCTAAACCTAAACATACTCTTTCAGATTTTCAAAGTTAGGAAAGCAGTTTAATTTCCTGTTTTGCAATCTACATATTTTAATGCTTATGTTGGGTCTTTTCCATGACAATTCCAGAAGGTAAGCAAATTCACTCATATCAAGTCTCCTATTGCATCTTTTCCAAAAGATAAACTGAATTTTAGGGTAACAGATGTTTGCTTATTATAGGAAGACAATGCTGTAAAATTCAGGCAGCTTGGTACATTGGTTTCCAAGCAGGAGAGTTTAAGACATTTTGAGTATTTGTAAAGCGTCAGTGGTTCTGGCTGGACAAGACGTGGCCTTTGTCCATTGTTTTTTTCTCTTTGGCATGAGATCCCCATAGCAGTGGTCATTTAGAGAAAGGTAAACTCAGTAGAGGCTATATGAAGGATACCTACCACTGTCAAAAATATGGCTATTTTTAATGAGGCATGATCTTTTCCCTGGAAGTTGCATTTTCCCAGCAGGGAAACTTTTTTCAGATTGTTATGCTCTGGGTCCTGCAGGTTAGCGAGCTAAACTCAAATGTGATTGGCATGCAGAGTCCCTTAAAACTGTCAGGCCACCTTGCAATTAGGCATAATGCCACTGTGACAGATGGCGTGAGTGATGCCAGCCAGCCAATACATATCAGCATTGAACATTCAGAGAGAATTTCCTCTTTCAGAATGTCAGAATGTGGGTCTATGGCATAGCTAGCAATGAAGGATTTCACATAACACGCACATTTTAGACAGAATAATACTGCTTTTATATAGGGCTAGATATAGAACAAGAGAATCATAGACTTAGTCTCTCAGGGTGAAGAGGCAGTTTAAAGCCAATGAATTTCAATGCCCCACATGATGCTTCATTCATTCATTTATTTATTCAACAAATATTGAATATCCATAATGAGTTAGGCACTATCTGCCTGGCCATTGGGCCATAACATCACCTAGCTTAGCCTTGACTAAATCCACCATCAAAGAACTCACTACTGTTACACTCAATATCCTAGTTATCCTCCACAGAATAACTTCAATACTGACCACATTCTACGGCATCCAGACCCAAATCCATCGCTCCCCTTGGAATTGGTTCTAAGATATCAGACAATAAATGCTTTAAGTGGAGTTGCAAAATTGTTTGATGCTTTTGCTTGAAATATGAATGTGACTCATTATTTGATGTTATCACCTTCTCACTTGAATCAGCTTTTATGAAACTTAACAGGCTTTGCAATTCTTCGAGAGACAACAAAAAGCCTGTAGTTTTGAAAATATCCTCATTGTGACCTTGTATGGTGACATGACATAAGAAGCAGCAATTTCTGAATCAGGAGTGGTTTAGAAAAAGAATATAAATTTCCTAGCTTGGTGCCTTGGGGGAGCTATTTAGTTTTTCTGAGGCTCCGTATGCTGCAAAGTGGAGCTATGACTGTAGTGGAGATATGGGCATGTGGATATGGAAAAGTGGAGATACGGAGATGTGCAATTTACATCTATTCCTTTCTTTGGCAAACATATTTCATAAGGATTATGAACAAACCAGCCACCATAGGACATAATTAACTACGGAATGTGGAGAGTTCATATTCTAATAGGTAAACAGTCCACATTGCTGTTGGATTATTTGATTAGTCCATAGGTAAATAATCCATATTGCTATTGGACTATTTTCTGAGCAAGTGGCTTCGCCAGGGTGAAGGTCACAATGAGGATATTTTCAAAACTACAGGATGAAGCAACTTGCTCAGAAAATATTTATGGAATAAAGGAGAAACTTAACCACAAAAGATGGAAGAAACCTTACGATTAAATGTAGGTATGTCTGTCTATGTCTGGAAAATGGTGCATCTCTGTGTAGAGAAGACTCTGAAAGAAAACTTCCTGAGGAAAAAAAAAAAGGTTGAACCTATACATATGTTTCAAGCCATTTGGGCTGCTATAACAAAATAACAACATTATGTGTTCTCACTTCTAAGTGGGAGCTGAATGATGAGAACGCGTGGACACACTGGGGGAAACAACACACATTGGGCCCTCTCAGAGGGTGCGGGAGTGGGAAGGAGGACAGCATTGGAAAGAATAGTTAAGGGATGCTGGGCTTAATACCTGGGTTATGGAATGATCTAATCTGTGCAGCAAACCACCATGGCACACGTTTACCTATGTAACAAACCTGCACGTTCTGCACATGTATTCCTGAACTTAAAATAAAAGCCTAGGGAAAAAAAAAACTGGGCAATTTATAAAAAACTGAAGTTTGTTGCTCACAATTCTGGAGGCCAGAAAGTCCAAGATCAAGGTGCTGGCAGATCCAGTGTCTGGTGAGGGCCTGTTCCTCATAGATGGTGCCTTCTGTGTCCTCACATGGAGAAAAAGCAAAAGGGCTTTTGTAGGCCTAGACTGTAAGGACACTAGTTTCATTTATGATGATGGAGCCCCAATGACCTAATCACCTTCTAAAATCCCCACTTCTAATAGCACCACATTGGGTATTAAGTTTCAAGATGAATCGTGGAGGGACACAAACACTGAGACCACAGCAAAGACCATGAGCCAAGGTTAGAACAGAACTGAATGGAATGGATCAAAGAAATGATTGTGAGAAAGAGTGGTCCTCGACAGAAGTTATTTCAGAATCACCAAGGATTCCTTCCAAATACCCGCACTTACATTTGGCCTCCTCCTTCTGCACCTTTATGTGGTGTTGCTACACAATATATTAGACCATTGGAAGAGGAAAAGAGGGAATTGAATCATATTCTCCAGGGCACCCAGATGGCCCCAAAGCCATATATGCCTTTTTCTCCCCTGCCTACTCTCTCCATGTAAAGCGAGGATAAGAATCATAGAAGCAAACAAGGGTCGTCTTCTTAGTTGCTCTCTGGTCCAGACCCCATGGGTCCTGCTTGATCTCCTGGAGAGGTTGAATCCTTGAGATCTGGATGACATTGTGCCTGTGGTTTGATGTACAGGAAATGTTCTCCTGCAGAAAACACTGGGTATGGCAGTTTCAGCATGAGTGGGGTGGACATCAGCAGTGGTGATAATTCACGCATAGGCCGTTGATGGGAGTGCCTTCTCCTTTATTGTGAGCATACATGGTGCTTTTGGCATTAGATAGTGTTATGCACTAAATTGTGTTCCCTACAAATTCATATGTTGAAGTCTTAAATCTCATACCTTATTTGTGACATGATTTGAAACGAGGGTTATTGCAGATGTAGTCAGTTAAGATGAGGTCATGCTTGGGTAAGGTGTGTCCGTGGTCTAATCCTTATAAAAGGGGAACATTTGGAGACAGACACATAGGCGTAGATCTACAAGCCAAGGACCACCAAAGATGGCCAGCAAATCACCAGAAGCTGAGAGGGTCCTGGAACAGATTCTTCCTTAGAGCCCCCAGCAGGAATTAATCCTGCCAACACCTTGATATCAAGCTTCTAACCTCCACAGTTCTGAGAAAATAAGTTTCTGTTGCTTCAGCCACCCGTTTGTGGTTTTTTGTTACAGCATCTCGAGCAAACTAATATAGATGGCAAGGGAGACATTTATATAATCAGCCAACTGGAACCAGAGGGGAATGGCAGATGCTCCATGGAAACCAAGGGGATTGCTTCAAATGTGCCATAGGGCTTCCAGTGGGATGGAAGAGACTGTGGATTTTATAGCATGAATGTAGACACAGCCAGCAAGAAGTATTAATGACAATTTTGAATCCTAGTTTTACCAACTGGTTTATAAAATCTTGACTTGAAGACATTTATATTCATCTATTCTGTAATCATCCTAGGTTTCTCCCCAACCTCTCCTTCCTCTGCTGCATTTAATCAGTTTCCGAAACTCATAAAATCTGTCATGCTAACAGCCCTGTTATCTGACCCTTCTCCACTCTTACTACTCCTACCTTTTGGAGAATGTCACCCTTTCTTGCCTTGTCCAGTGAAGTTATCTCTTGTTCTCTCTGAAGTCAACCTTCCACATTCTCTTATTTGCCCTTCCAAATGCAGTTGCTAATGGATGTTGAGAGCTTGCTAAAGTATACAGAAAAGTCCAAAATCCTTAGCCTGTATACGAGACCACTGGGATCTCTTTTCTCTCTGGAGTATGTAACGGTTAAGAACACAAGATGTCTGAGATGAACATGCGTGTCTACACTTCCTAGCTCTGTAACCCTGAGCTCTTTATGTAACCATGTGCATTGCTCCCATCATTATAAAATCAAATAGCTACAGTGTCTCTCTAGGTTTGATTGGCGAAGTGAGTGAGTTTGTAATTTTACTATTAAAGAGTGTAACTTAAAACACAACTGCTTAATAGATGTAGTTTATAATCATCTCATGTTTAAAATATTTTTGCTCCCTTTTCTTTTTTTTTTTTTTTGAGACGGAGTCTTGCTCTGTCGCCCAGGCTGGAGTGCAGTGGCCGGATCTCAGCTCACTGCAAGCTCCGCCTCGCGGGTTTATGCCATTCTCCTGCCTCAGCCTCCCGAGTAGCTGGGACTACAGGCGCCCACCACCACGCCCGGCTAATGTTTTGTATTTTTTAGTAGAGACGGGGTTTCACTGTGTTAGCCAGGATGGTCTCGATCTCCTGACCTTGTGATCCGCCGTCTCGGCCTCCCAAAGTGCTGGGATTACAGGCTTGAGCCACCGCGCCCGGCCTTTGCTCCCTTTTCTTCTAGCCATTCCAAAATGCTTATAATCCCAGAATGAGCCAAGCTGTATGGTTTCTCAGACTTTTAGTGTGTGCTTCCTGGCCCTTATTTGCCTTGAAAACGTTGACTGCTATTTAGAAATTGTCTCAATGATATCTTTTTAATGAATGTTTTCCTGAGCCCTATAGGTGGAACTGACCACACCCTGGCTGTGCCCCAGTATGTTTGTTTCTACAGACTTCTTTCTTGGCACTGAGAATTTACCACCAGAAGGGTTGGCTTACGTTAATCTCCCTTAGGGACCAAGTCTTTGAATTTGACCCGCTTTAGAAGATTCTCATCACATACTTATTTTTAATCAATACAATTTTAAATCTATATTTTATGACCATTAATGATAAAATTAACACATCTTGTCCTCCACAGTGATTAGCTCCAAACAGCTTGCTGAGTGGATAAATGAAAGAAAAGTGTATCTGGGAAAATATTCTTATAAAGTTTGCTGTGTTCACACATAAAGTAACAGAACCAGAATAAACAGCTCAAGCTTTCCAATAGTCAGGCCAATGCCTCTGGCCCTAAGTCACACACAGGCCAATATGAAAACACACAGGAACACATTAGTTATAGAGAAACATAAAATTTAGCTACTTACAAGTATCTCACTTTTGCACCTACATTCTCCTCATTATGTGGAATTCATCATCTTATCATCCTCATTACTCTTTAGAGTGTGAGAAAAATACACCACATTGAGTCAACATTGAATTTTGTAAGTTTCTGCTTATGTTCCAAGAGTCTCATGTATCTTTTTCCAAAAAGTCATAGAAAGAAGCTAGACTTCAGGGATTATTGGCTTGTTGAAGAAGCCGTTTTATCAGAATGGCCTTTTCTTCAAGGGGGAAACAAGCCATCATCAGCCAGTGCTAGCGTGCAGGTATCCCTGCCCACTCCAGGGGTACCTAAGAGGCAGGTGGCAAGTTCGTGACCAAGTACAGTTCAGGTATTCAGGTATCAGACGCAGATATTTGTATCATTCAGACTGGATTATATCTTCCTGTAGCATTATTGTAGTCCATTCTCACGCTGCTAATAAACACATATCCAAGACTGGGTAATTTATAAAGGAAAGAGGTTTAATTGACTCACAGTTTCACATGGCTGAGGAGGCCTCACAATCATGGCTGAAGATGAATAAGGAGCAAAGTCCTGTCTTACATGGTGGCAGGCTAGAGAGTTTGTGCAGGGAAACTCCCATTTATAAAACCATCAGGTCTCATGAGACGTATTCATGAACACGGTAGCAGTATGGGGGAAACTGCCTCCATGATTCAATTATCTCCACCTGGCCTGCCCTTGACTTGTGAGGATTATTACAATTCAACGTGAGATGTAGGTGGGAACACAGCCAAACCATATCAATTACATATTAGCATATACTTCTAATTTGTAGCACTAAACATAATTGTAAATATTCGTAAACTTCATTTAAGGCCAGCTTGTCCAACCTGGGGCCTGCAGACCACATGCGACCCAGGATGGCTTTGAATGCAGCCCGGCACAAATCTGTAAACTTTCTTAAAACATTACGATATTTTTGGCAGTTTTTTTTTAAGCTCATCGGCTGTCATTAGTGTTAGTGTATTTTATGTGTGGCCCAAGACAATTTTTCATCTTCTGATATGGCCCAGGGAAGCCAAAAGATTGAACACCTCAGAGTTAAGGTGACAATCTCTCTACCTGCTAAAATTCCAATTCCTAAGACAGGCATGAGCTTAGATATGCTACGTACTATGTGTATAAATACGTAAAAATGATATAAGTGGATTAACATAGAACTTTGCCTCTGGACTGCATCAGGGGCAGTGGGGGTGGAGGAGGCACTGAGCTTCTGGCATTTTTTGTTTACTCATCACAGTTAATTCAACCAAAATTCAATCCTCAAACGTTCATTGTGTATGGAACTCCTTTCTATATGCTAAGTAAACTCAGGACACAATGTTGGGTAGGCATCAATTCTAAAACAATGTTCTAGATCTTGGGATTTTCCTTTTATTCATTCTGGTTCATGGCCTATGCAAATATCATTTTAAAAGGCATACCTCAGCAACTTAATGAGAGATTAAGTAAGTTTCGAGGCATTACAAACAAAAAGCCATCCAAAAGCACTGAAAGAAATGGTGCAGAATCTATGTTTAATTTCTATATGCTGATTATTATTCAAATAAATGTAAAGAGATACCACATCCAAAGTGTTCAGTATAGTGCCTGACCTGTATCGGCACTTAAGAATTGTTATTTTCTTCCTCTTGCAGGAAAGTATCTTAAAGATCTCCTTCCCATTTCTATTCCTTCTCTTCTTCTCATCAGTATGAGGCTTGGCTTTTCTGGAGAGTAGCTAAAAGTCTTGTTGAAGTGAGAGCCTTTACTCTAAGGTCAAGAGCAAATACCCACTTTTTGGCAAAACGTTAAGCCTAGTTTCCAGGCATACATTTAAAAGCCAGACAGAGAGAGTGTAGCCTGCAGTTTATCTGTATTGAAAAATGATAGGTTCTCATTCAAATGCAATGTGATTGACATCTTCTTCCCACCAATGGATACAGATTTGATGACCTTGAAACTCTGTCTGCTAAGACAATTGTTGGAACTCAGGGACAAATCTTTCTGCTTCAAAAGCATTACCTGCTACTCTCTATGAGCATATCTCAATTTGTGAAGTATTACCTATTTGAAGACAGAATGAGACAAATTCTTCTCTTTGATATTTTTCTTACACTCGTCAGATTCTTACACACACACATACACACACACATATACACACATATATATACACACATATATATATAATTTTAAAATAAATATATAAAGACAAAAGAACATGAGTGTTTGTTAAACCCTGTATCTGGCGAACAACCTCAGAAATCAAAGCCTACACCGCTGAAAGACATAATGTAATTTAAAAATCATTTAGGAATTTAAGATGCATTTACAACAACTACAAGGCCAGTGGAACTAAAAGGATTACATTTTTTATGCATTTGTGTGATGTCTGTCTGAAAATAGATAAGAATGGCCCTCCCCCATCTCATTTTCCCTGTAATAGAGAAATTCCAAGCAGGAACATTCAGAAAACAGTGTCGTTTTCTCCTTGGTGCTGCTTTGTGACACTTTTTTTAATGGTCCCAGCCAAGTACTTCTCTTGATGTAACCAACTGAATACTACAACTCTCAGAGGGAAACAATAAACAGAAAAAGACACATCTGTGTGTGCCGAGAGGTACTGGAGATTTCATACTACATCCTGGATAAATTTTTAAGAAGGGGTACAAAGGATGGCAGAAAAACTTAAAAAAATATATAGTAGGAGATTTAAAACACACTTAACGGCTGAGCATAGCACAATTGCTATGGCTGAGAGCTGAGTCACTGTGGATCAAGCCCATGTGATCTGGAATATGGGAAAAAAGAACCGAGAACTAAAGAAGACAAGAGGACAGGGATTGATGACTGCCGGCAGGGATAAAAAATCTCAATCAAAAACTGTTTGGCATTTCTGTGCAAGATATCAACTATCCATCCATTCATTTCTCCACTCATTCATCCATTTGACAAACGTACATGAGGCAGTTGCTATCTTCCAGGCACAGTGTTAGGCTGTAGGGAAGAACTTAATGAGTAACACAGAAGTATCCTGCTGTCATGTGGTTTTAGTTCTAATAGGAGAAGAAACATCATAAACAAGCAAACAAGTGAAGAAACAGAATATTGTCAGATAGTGATAAATGCTTTAAAGTAAATAAAACAAGGTAAAGTGTTCAGGGAGACTCTGGAAACTCCCTTTAGATCACACGATCAGGGTCAACCTGTGTGGGATAGTAGAGCCCTGAATGTTGAGAAGGAGAATGAGCCACAGGAAGGTAAATGAAAGGGGAAATGATCCTAGGTACAGAAAAACGGGCACAGAGTTGCTGAGTGGGGACTGTGCTAGCAATTAGTGACACTGAGCATCACTTGGATGATAAAGAAATAGGATACATGAAGAGAAAGGGTTTATAAAGACTTGCGTATGTAAAGAAGAGACTCCAAAATGCTTACCAGATCCATACTCAAACTGACTCTGTTGGTGTTTTAATAAAAGAAAAATCTTATATGTATTTTTTAGTTTGTGTGAGTTGCGAGATGATCACTACAAAGGCAAACAATACTAGACTTATACTTTGCCTCAACATTAACTGCTAAAAAGCTTATCCCGCACAGTTCTAGAATTTTGGAGTAGGAAATTTGAGGTCTAAGAATTATAGTTAGTCAAATTGTTTTACATTATCATCAGATATATAAGTGCTTTGAAAAAACATCAACCTAGTATCTTTTTGGAAGATAACGTTACCTGGTACGATGATCACTAATTGACAAAAGAAATAAATTCCATTTCTGAGTACTGGGAAGTATTAGGTATTATATAAAAATATATATAATTGGTTAAACGGAAGGTTATCAACAGGCCTAACTCCTAGAATTTTTCCTTGAGTGAATTAAAGATCATCTCAGCAAAACATATCCTATTGTACTGGCCACAGTAAAATCTCTGCTAAACAAATTCTGTTCACGATTGTATTAGAAGTTTAAAAGTAAGCGGTTTCAGCATAATTTTTTTTCTTGTTCTATGAACATTATTGTAACAACGCCATAGAAATTATCAGGAACGGTCTTTCTTTTAGGCAATATATGCATTAAATTATGATCTCTGATGCAAAAATATCACAAGAGTGTGTTCTAGTTACTATGACTATGTGACAAACCACTTAAAATGTAGTGGCTTAAAGCAAAATCAACATTTATTTATTTTTCTCAAAAATCTGCCACTGGGGAGGGTCTACATGATGACACCACTTCTCTGCTTCTGCTGGAGGAAGCGGAGCTGGCTCCAGGCTGGGCACTGCAGTGGTTTTAAGGCTTGCAGACTCACAGAACTGGTGTTACTACCAGGAACACCCTGGGCTCCTCAACCTCTCCATCTCTGTGTGGCGCCCCCCATCCAGCAGCAGCAGAATGAACGCTCATTATGTGAGACTTCCGGGCTCCCTTTGTGCATAGCCCAAGGGAGACGTTATGGTTTGAATCCTGGTATCCTTCCAAATTCATACATTGAAACCCTACCCCACCAATGTTATGGTATTAGGTGGGGCCATTGAGAGCTAATTAGGATGAGATGAGGTTATGAGGATACAGCCCTCATGGAAAGGATTAGTGGCCTTAGAAGAGTCACAACAGAGCTCGTTACCTCTGTAGCTCTCTCCCTACCATGTGGAAACACAGCCAGAAGGCGGCCAACTGCAAGTCAGGAAGAGCGCTCTCATCAGAACCCAACTATGCTGGCTCCTGGTCTCAGACTTCTAGCTTCCAGACTGTGAATGCTGGCTCCTGGTCTCAGACTTCTAGCTTCCAGACTGTGAAGAATAAACGTTGGCTGTTTCTAAGCCACCAAGTTAGGATAATTTATTATAGCAACCCAACGGACCAAGATGTCAGAGAGGAAGCAGGAGGAAACCTGCGTGACCTACTCTTGGAGGAAGTCAGGCAGGATCCTTTGCACCCTCTTTCACAGAATGCTCCAGAGCGTCAGGAAACGTTCTGGGAAGGGTGTGAAATTCTATCTGATCAGAGCCCTGTCAAAGGCCTTACAGAAGAATTTTAGTATCTTTGGTGCTTGGAGAAAAATGTGAAAAGTAAAATACCCAAAGGCAACGCTGACACGTATTTCTTTTGTCATTTTACTTTTTTCAATTTTCTTAACCATCGTTCTTTTTCCAACAAAAAAAAAGAATGAAAATTAAAAATGAGACAGCTATGTAAGCCTTTCCCTAATGCCTGCTGATAATGATTCCCCTACACCCCTCCCCAGTCTTTCTCTTCATGTATCCTATTTCTTTATCATCCAAATCCATATATTTCTTAATAATAATATACAATCTACAGGCAGTTTGACATAAGCTGATATCAAGCCATGAGGAGGTAAAACACGTAATGGAAACATGCATGTTCCCATCTGTCATTCACCAGGTGCATGAACTTGGGAAGTCTATTTAACTCCTTTGAGACTCCTTATTCATAAGAGGAAAGTCAAACTGCCTAACTCACTGAAATATTTTGAGGATTAATCAGATAATTTATATACAATTGCTAGAGAATGCATACATACGAAAAGCAGGTACCCAATAAATATTGCCTGGATTTAAAGATTTACCATGCTTCACATAGGCCAAAATGACTTCTGTATTTTTCTAGGTGATGGATCACTAATGTAGACTCAGCAGAGGAACAAATTTGAAATTACCACAATTATCTGTTCTTTGCGTTCATAGAAAACACACAACATTAAACATCAAGGCACAACACTAAAAATACGGCAACATTTTAGCCATTATAACTCTGCACTGGAATTTCCTATTTTAGAGCAAAATAGTATACTTCCATTTGCCTGGATAACGTTCATCTCCTAATTACCAATTTCAAAAGGTGATAATTAATATGTAGCTTGCAACAAGCTTGATGCGAGAAAAAGCACCAATCAATTAGTCAACATGGTGCTCCAGGTACTAAATGCCAGGAGCCATGCTACGTAGGGTGTGCAAAGCCCTTTGTATTCCAGCAGAACCAGACTCATTCTCACTAATGACAAGGAAGCCCATTGTGAGTTAGCAAATTTCACAAATTAGCAAGTAAGAAAAAAACATAATTAAAAGAATTAGGGACACTGAATCATGGTATGTGCAGTGTTCATTTATTTTGACAAGTATAATTTAATTTTACTTATTTATGGTAATATTTCATAGTATACTAATGAATGCACTCTTGTCTCTTTTGTAAATGTAATGAAATATTAGTAATATGAGACCTCAGTGCTGTTCTCTGTTATTAAATTGCTCCTGACAGGTGAGGTAGGACCACCACAGTTGGGTTTGCACTGGAATGGTAATTGCACTGGTGGCATAGTGGTGTGAAAGTGAGTGCGTATTCACTGAGGGACTAACATGAAGGCGTGCAAAGTTCATTGCTAAGTGAATACACAAAATTTAAAGAGACATATTAGGTGAAATGTTTATAGTAGTCTTCTGGTACACTCTAAAGCTACTTCTTCTTTGGGAAATTGGAACCACCATTTTTTAAAAAGGCATTTTTATATGCTGAGAAGCACTACTTCTTCAAGTCTTATTTCTATCAAAGAATCCCTCTTTCTCCAAGACAAGCAGGCAGAAAAACTTAGAAATAGTCTTTTCTGTTTCATTTTCTCCCCTATACATTCACTGACAATTCCTCATCATTCTTTTTCTTTTTCTTTCTTTCTTTTTTTTTAAGACAAGGTCTCACTCTGTCACCCAGGCTAGAGTGCAGTGGTGTGATCATGACTCACTGAAGTCTCGACCTCCTGGGCCCAGGTAGTCCTTCCATCTTAGCCTCCAGAGTAGCTGGGACTACAGGCATATGCCACCACGTTTAATGTTTTTGCATTTTTCGTAGAAAAGGGGTTTTACCATGTTGCCCAGACTGGTCTCAAACTCCTGGACTCAAGAGATCTGCTCACTTTGGCCTCCAAAATTGCTGGGATTATAGGACTGCGCCACTGCACCTGCGCCCTCCCCCCCACCTTTTTTTGTTTGTTTTTAGCTTTATTGGTGTATCACTGAGAAATTGAAATTTTATTTAACATATACAATGTGTTGTTTTGATCTATGTATACATTTTGAAATATCCCCCAAACCCAGCTAATTAACACATCTATTGCCTC
Organism: Macaca fascicularis; assembly: GCF_037993035.2. NCBI lineage: Eukaryota > Metazoa > Chordata > Mammalia > Primates > Cercopithecidae > Macaca > Macaca fascicularis. Next base: position 116,107,090 of record NC_088387.1, read on the forward strand.
ACCTAGTAACCAGTGGATAGGACTGTATGCTAGTAGGACAGACACTTTCTATGGTATCTGAAAATCACATATCCACTCTCTCCCCATGTTAACTTTCGGGCCATAACTTGTTTCTGGATCACTCATATCTCTCTACATGCTTGCTCCAAGTCTACCTTCCTAGATTTCTTCTTATTTGCTTTAAATTTTATTATTGACCAGTATTATATAGTTACATCTTGCTACTGTTATTCCCACTGCATGTAGACTTGGTTTTTAACTGCTGTGGAATGTTTCTGACTTACCTTCATCCCAGCCCTGACATTCCTCTTGAGCTCCGGGCACTGGTGGGTGGTTAACTAGCCCACTCCTCCTGAGTGTCTCATTGGTGCCTCAAACTGAAATTGACTCACACTGAAATCATGATGTCAGCTCTAAACAGTGTCTTTTTTCCTGTATTCCTTGGTTTAACAACCAGCATCATTTCCATGCAAGGTAGCCAAAGCAGACTCCAACTCTCCTTACTCCAGCGACCTGCTCAGCCCCATTTACATGCTTCTTCCATAACTTGAGAGCCTATCATCACTGTTTAGCCCAGTCTTTCAGTGCCTCTTTTCTTTTTCTTTAGAGTCCTCTCAGCTTATTTGATTCTTTCCTCCCATTGAGTCCATCCTTTCACACAGCCATTGAGGGGCACTAGCTCAGTCTCAAGGTTCCTCTCGAAGCTTCTCAGTTGAAATCTTCAACAGCTCCTCAAGTCCTTGAGTAAAAGCCCAAGTTTTTGCTGCAGAATGGGAAGTCCTTCACGATCTTCTAAATTCTGTTTTCCTCCTACTTCAATTCCCACTGTTCATCCAGCAGGTCCTTACACTGCTCAAATGCCACCTTCCCTGAATTCAACAAGTCCTTCTCCCAATTCTCATGATGCTGTCCTATAATCTTCTACTACTTGTCTTTCTCTCCCAGTGGATTGTGTGTTTCAAGAGCAAGAATCTTGCCTTATGGATCATTTTAGACCTGGTATTTTTTTCCTGTGTCTAGCACATAGCAGACACTCAGTATTGGTTGTGTGAGTAAGCAAATAAATTGATTATATTTTTTCATACTTTCCTGATGTAACACCAAGCTAAAATAAATTGCTGTCTTTTATCACATATGATCTCATTTTTAATCTCACGTTTGGACAATATATTTGGCTCTGTGTCGAGCCTCCTGGCATCTTCAACCAGGCAGCATGTGGCAAAACAGAGACAAAATAATACAACAGAAGAGCAAGAAGTAAAATCCCAGCCAGGGCCGGAGTCGCCTCCTCATTCACTGCCTCCTGGATTCACTATCCCACCGTTTAACACTTGAACTTTCAGCTGCTGAGCTTTGGAACGAGGGTGCTTAATTAGTCAACAAGACATGACAACATTCTGTTACAGTGAGATTACATACACCTATGGGTGTTAGGAGACACGTAGTAAAACCCAGCAACTTCACAGACCTGAAAAGAGTGTTATCTTCCAGCAGCACATGGGAGAACGCTCCAAGAGATAAAACACACAAGACGAATGGTGTCTGTAATTGAAAAGCAATGGAAGAATGGAGCCCATAGAATTCCAAATACATTTTCCCTCCCAGTGTCCCTAGATGAGTATGGTGAGCTGGATTAACAAAGAGTTATGAATATCTTTAAATAGAGAAAATAATGTACATCTCTAAAGGGACTGACTCCGGGGACCATAAAAATCTGTGCAGATATCACATCACTGTATTATAATTTCTATTCCATTTATAATTCATTATTTATTCCACAGTATTAATGCAAGATGCATATGTCTTTATTTGTTAAAGGAGGAGAAGGATGTTTAGGAACCGCTGGGAATTCCTTTCCACATAATGATGCTTCTACTTATGGTAGGACTCAGAGTAGAACAGAAAATCGACGCTCCACAGATTCAGGAACAGGTTCCCATGGCCTTAGGAGTGCAGAGCTGATCTCTGTCTAACCCAGTTGACCCAGATTGGTTCTGTCTTTCTTACACTTTGCCACCTCCACATCAGTGACTTCTTCTGGGGGATCTATGTGGGCGCCTCTCTTTTGGCTGACTATGCCAGTTTGACCATAATAGCACAAAGCACACTCTACAAGGCATTCTCCTGCCCCAGTCCTGGAGGCAAGCAGAGCAAAGCACCTTTGAATGTTAGTTTCCTTCCCAGCATTGATTGAATAAACATTAAGGTCAGCTGCGTCCAGGCTCTGGAGAGAGAATAGAGAAGACGTTCCAGTGAGAGAGCTGACAATAACCCTGTCAGCAAATAGGCGTATGACATAAGCATCAATGCAAAGAAAGCCTAATCCAATAAGGCCTATGGATATTGAGAGTCAGATGATCAGAGCAGTTCTGAGAAAGCGATGTTAAAGCAATGATACAATAAAGTAGCTACGGAAAAAGCTATGTGACACCAGCCCACCGAACATTTCTCCACTCTCCACACCCAGCACCTTATACCTCCTCTCCTTCTCTTCCGGGGTCTCCACTTTGCCAGGACAAGTCCAAGGCCCTAACAGACCTCGGCCTCAATCTCTCTCTCACTCTCCCTCTCTCTACTCTCAGGAGACTCGCTGTGGAAAACACTAACACGATGATGACAAATAAATTTGTATGGCCCAGCCGGGCGCTGTTGGCTCATGCCTGTAATCCCAGCATTTTGGGAGGCCGAGGCGGGCAGATCACCTGAGATCGAGAGTTCAAGATCAGCCTCACCAACATGGAGAAACCTAGTCTCTACCAAAAATACAAAATTAGCCAGGCATGGTGGCTCATGCTTTAATCCCAGAAACGGGAGGCTGAGGCAGGAGAATCTCTTGAACCCAGGCGGCGGAGGTTGCGGTGAGCCAAGATTGCACCGTTGCACTCCAGCCTGGGCAACAAAAGCGAAACTTCATTTCAAATAAATAAATAAATAAATAAATAAATATAATTGATATGGCCAAAGCCTTGGCATTCCGAAGGGGTGATTTAAAATTTTTAAATCTCTTCTCTCTTTACAGAGTTTGACTTGCAAAAGTAAGTCTGACAAAGGAGATCAAGAAAATCCACCTTTAAAATGTAGAATTCATCAAGTCACTTTGTTCTCAGATGAGAATCGGCTCCCTCCTGCTGCGGGCAACACCCTCTGCGGCTCATTCTTGGGAGGAACAGGCTAGAAAGGAACATAATTTCAGGGGCAAATAAGAACATATCAATTTACTATCCGTCTAAGTATCTTCTATTATTCTGTATGTCTCTAGGCAACGACTCAGCCAGGCACAAAGACTGTCATCTTTGTCCTTAAAAGATGCCTCCACTTCTCCTGTAGGAAGGGGAAAGAGACAGGCAGCCAAGGGGTCAGGTTCAATATTGTCTTTAATCATATGGCTCCATGAGCAAATTCTTACCTACTGGTGTCTCCCACAGTGAGGTTGCTGCGTTCCACAGGTGGTGAAGGCTGGGATGACTCCCCTTCCTCCTGATGAATGAACTTTTGCAGGGAATCAGAAAAGGCTTCTTTCAGACACTCATTCCTAGTTTATAATAGGGAAATCCATTTGCCTCAGAGCTCAGGGAGGTGGAGGTAGAGAGGTGGTTCATTGCAAATCTAAACAACTTTCGCACTCTGTAAACAAGCAGGGACTGGTTACTTGGCCATTTGAGATGTCCTTGGGAATGGACTTTAATTTAGGCAGTCAAGGTAAACCCCAGCCTCCCTGATGACTGTTGAGAGGTCTACTATCAGACTAATTTGTTTTTCTTTATTGGGAGTCTGTTTCTTCTCAGCGCGCGCATGCGCGCGCGTGTCTGTGTGTGTGTTTAATCATGTCTTGTATTGGGTAGCATGCAGTTTCACTGCAATGAGTTTAGGTATGTACTCAATAGGACTTATTTTTCTTAGGACTTACTGAAATTCCTGATTCTCCAGACTCCATTCTTTCATAAGTTGTGGGAAAAATATTCATTATTTCTATGAATATTGCCTCTCTTCCACTTTTGTCTGTTTTCTTTCTTTGGTCCTCTAATTAGAGGTAGGTTTCTAACAGGTAACCTATGAGGTTTCTAACAGGTAAACAGAGATAAAATCTCTGTATCTCTTTTTGTTCGATGTGGGATAAATGATTCTAATCTATTCTACTACCCATTAATTCTTTTTTTCATGGGCATCATATGTGCTGTTCCTCATTTGAATTATCCCAGTTTCAATGATCACATTTTTAACATGTTCCATTTATTTTTTTCTAAAATCTATCTTGTATTTTTGAAGCATCCTCTGTCTTTTCTGATAACTATATTTCCTTTTTGAAATGTCTTTAAGCATTTTAAGCATATTGCTCCACATGAATTTGGGGCGTGGGGATGCTGGAGAGTTCATTTTTCAGGAGTGGTTTGCGTGTATTTCCACCAGGTGCACTGGGGTTCACAGCTTTGACAATCTCAGTTCCAACCCTGATCCTTTATGAGTTAGGTCCATGGTTACAAACATTCAGGGAAGTTCCCGCAGCCTGTATTTTACTCAAACCTCACTGACATCCACGTAGACACAGCCTGAAATTCATTCCAGCCCCCTGAGCTAGCAAGTAGATTTTTCTCTTGCATACTTTTCAGTGAGGGTGTGACCCAGCCAGGGCCAGGCTTAGTTGGGTGGAGCAGAAGATACGAGTAAGTTTTGCTTTCTGACCCAAGGATTCAAGGACCCAACTTCTGTCTACTGTGGTGAGGACCCCCAATCCCCTGATGCACAAATTAGAAAAGCATCCCTGTCCTCTGCATTCCTGTGTCCTCCCAGTATCTCTCAACACTTTGTTCTTCACTCTGGCTGCTGCAGAGTCCCTCTCCTGAACTCAGCCAAGCAATCAAATAATGCTTGTAGTCGTGCACACAGAATTTCCAGGAGGTGTCAGAGGCAGCACCTTCAGGATACCTGCTACCACACTGTCGAAGTTGAAATAAAAGGAAATTGTTATAATTATTTTCTGTAGGGATCTCTGCAAAATTTCTAGTGATACAAACACATTAATAGCATGTAATTCTCAAACTAAATAAAACAACCACTTTCTCAATGGATTATAATATTTTCCTTTATGTGTAATTATACTTTTATAAAACATTCACTCTGACATGGAAAAAGCAACTTTCCATTTATACGAAAACCAACATAGGATGGTTATTTTATTTCATGATTTAATGGATTAATCTGATTTCATTTGATTCTGGCATGTTGCCTTGAGGTAGGTTTCACTTTGATTTGCTTTCTAAGGGAAAAAAACTGAAAGTCAAAACAAAATGAAAAGGGAAGTTTTTATTTTCAAAATCAAATGAAAAGTCAAATAAAAATGAGCAATTCTTTCAACATTCTAATGTTTGCATATGGCAAAGGTAAGGTCTGAACCGAGGTCTGCCTAAATTCAAAGTCAGTTCTTCTTTCGCCAGTGAGATTTCTGTTGACGTCCTTCAGGAATCCCCTGGCACTCCAGGAATCCTGCCCAGACCTCGTCAGGCACCATCACTAGAGATGAGAATGGAATCACTTTCCAAAAAGCTTTCCAGGCAATCCTTTCCCACTAAGGTTTGATAAACGTTGCATGCTATCATGCTGCTTTTATATGTGTGACTTAAATCAGCTTTTTTTACTAGAGATTTTGTGTGAGGGTGGTCAAATCCCCTGGAGAATATCAACTATGACTACAACGCATTATTTTGTTCAAGATGCAGAAAACAAATATAAGAGCCATAGTATGTGGAAGACACGGGAGGTCCGAGTGAGGCTGGTCTATTGATGGATGGAGGTTGATGGGGCACCAAGGAATTCATGGGGGGAGGAGGCTTCTTTTTGATTCATCTCTGCCAAGATTTTGTTTCCATGCTTGCCATTTTCTCATGCCTTTGAATTTTTACCTAATCTGGTAGTCTGGAGTACTTCAGATGTGAGCCAAGAAAGGATGGTGGGGGTAAGTGACCAGAGAATGAGACAGAGGTGACACATGTCTGAGGAAAGAGGACGGAGGAAAGAGAGAGACCAGAGGAGGGAGGCAGGGTATCCACAAGATGACTGTAGTCCAGAGAATCACAGGGTGAATCGCTACTATGAAAAATTACTTGCTCTGTCTGAATCTTCATCTCCTCACTTGTGGAATGGGGAGAAAAACCACTGCCTTGAATAAGAAAATGAATGGAACGTGCTTTGAGGAGAATGGGGCAATGATGCTGATTGTGTCCTTGTAGCAAGTGGGAGCACAGCGTGGTAGTGATGACGGCAAGCATGCCGTTCCCCCTAGCTCAGACCAGCCAGGGGAAAGAGAGGCCGCAGGAGGTTTTAGCCCAGGCCTTGCGATATTAGTCACACAGAGACTCCCCAGAACCATCTCCATGTTCAGCACTGCCCACCCGCCTCATTCTACCCTGAGCCTGCACTAAGCTACACATGAGAAAAGGTCAGACATTCCAAGTTCAAGGCAAGTGAGAGGACTTGTGATAAGCCCCTTATTTGCACTCACAAGACCAAACTGCCTAGAGCATGAGGCATATCACCTACAGCATACAGCGCACAGCACTACAAGAGGCCTTGAAAATGCACTTTGCCAAGCCTGGGAGAGGAAAGGCATTCCTAGTGGAGGGACATGTGCAGAGTTGAAAGGCCTGAAGGCAGCCTCTTCGGGATGGGCCATGAGTGTTGAAGACAGGGGAGTAGCGACTAAGAGTCTGCACAGGTGCAACCCCCACAGGTTCACTAAGAGTCTGCACAGGTTGACAGCACATTTGCAAAGCCTCGAGTGCTGTGCTGAGAAGCCTATTCTATATGTGCTGGAAAATAAGAGCTTTATATATGAAAAACAAGTCTAGGAGTAGAGTGGAAGATAGACTGGAGAGTAAGGGGGGACCTGGATATTAGAAACCCATTAGGTGCATTAGAAATCACATTGACAGGAATTTATGAGTACCTAAACTTGGGCACTGGCAGTGCATGAGAGGAAAGGGGGATTCCAGAAATGTTTCAGCAGCAGAAGAAGCAGATTCAGATTCAGTAAACAAATTAAGAGAATTTAGGGTCTGTGTTTGTGTGTGTGTGTTTGTGTGTTGTGTGTGTGTTTGTGTGTGTGTGTGTAGGGACTGGATTGCTAGTTTGGGCTAATTATGAGAATGCCATAGATTACCCACAGGTAATTTGGAGAAGAAGTAGGTTGTGAAGGACAGGTTAGAAGTAGAGTAAGCCAGGCCACTTACTTTATTTGGATGTTTGGAGGTTGTGGTGCCTGCAGAATGGGACAGAGCTGACCAGCAGGCTTTGAAACTGTCCAGGATTCAACAGAGAGGGATGAGCTGCCTATCAATGTTTTACAAACACCAGTAGAAAATTGGAAATTCAAGTCTTAGGTGTTGCGATGGTTCAGTTGTTGTGACTGGGCTTAGATACCTGGTAAAACTTGCCTACTGAGCATACCTGTGAAGGTCCTTCTGGAAGAGTCTGGCATTTGATTCAGTACGCTGAGCAAAGAAGATCACCCTCACCAATGTGGGCGGACACCAGGCAATCTGTTAAGGGCTTGAATAGAACAAAAAGGCAGAGGATGGGTGAATTTCCTTTCTGCTCGACCTGAGACACCCGTCTTCATCTGTCCTTGCACATCAGTGGTCCTGGTTCTCAGGCCTCTGGGCTTGGACTGGAACAACACCAGCAGCTTTGCTGGGCCTCTAGCTCTCAGGTGGCAGATTGTGGGACTTCTCTGTGCCCACCATTATTTTAGCCAATCCCTCATCATAAATCTCTTTCTGTCTATTTCTATATATGCTATTGGTCCTGGTTCTCTGGAAAACTCTAATACAGGTGTCAATGAGATATCCGGGAAAAGGGAGAGCCTTAGGGGAAGTAAGGCAATTGGAGGAATTGTGAAACATGGCCAGTCTTAAGAAGCGGACTACCAGCGAGCATGATCAGAAAGCTACTCTAAGAAGAAATGCCCACAGAGGAAAGAGGAAAGGCAGAAGACATAGAGGGGATAAGTGTCTGGGTGTGTTGTGCTCACCCTTCTAACCACTACTCAGCCCTGGGAATGGAGAAGGGATGGGGAAGAGCTTGGCATATTCCAGCTCTGACCTAATGCCTAGGCCAGTCCTGTGTTATGAGGCCCAACCTGATGCAAACCAGAGAAAGGGCTACAAATCAGCAAGACTGAGCGCTTTTCCTACAGAGGCAATTCTGCTGGGACCCTGCGAAATGGGTTGTGCGTGTGTGCACTGGGAGATGCACAGTGTGCACGTGTGTGTACACACGTTTGTTTAGTTTGTGAAATTGAATCCCTGATTTCAAACCTTGTTTTATCATGGAATTGAACAGATATCTGCCCAGAGATAAACAGGCCCTGCCTGGATGTTTGATGGTTTCGTCTCTACCTGTTTAATCACCTCTGTTTCAAGGAACGGTATGCGCCAGTTGAAAAGTCAGATCTTTCTTCACAGATCTTTGTTTGTTTGTTTGTTTTTTCCAGCCACCAGGTTAGTTTACACTCTTGGAGAGGGTAGATACATTTTGTTATCTGAAAAAGAGAGAGAATGATCAGCTCGCAGTCTCCAAAATAGTTAACAAATGACCATAACTGTACACAATTTATTTGAAATGCTAAAAATCATCAGGCTTTTTCAATGAACATCTTGTTTTAATGAATACCTTCAACTGAATCATATTTTGGCCTTTAAGAATAGATTTTCAAAGTGTGGAATTACGTGTGTCTCTGCTTTTCTTTAGGCAGTGGTGATAAATCTGTGCCTGGGAATCTTTCATCTGAATAATTAAAATGATATAATAAAAATGACCTTTCAGCCCTATAGACCCAGTGAGCTTTGGGTTGATAATGGAATAATCAAATAATCAGAGAATAAGGCCATCCACAGAGCTCCTGAGGAAGCGAGACCAGTGCACGGTGAAAGATGATGTCAGGGATGATGTCAGGAGACAGAGGCAGAGGGAATCACAGCCCCCAGCACCAAGTGCAAGGCAGGACCAGAGATCATGTGTGTGACAAGGAGGCAAGCATGGTGGGTGGGGGAGGCATAGGGAAGTGGATGCAGAGAGAAGACCAGGCTTGGAGGAGCAGGTGTCTGATGGGGGAATACCTCGGGGGGCAGTTTCTTGGAGGGGGAGAACCACTTCACACTGTTTGTTCCATTTAGAGCATCTCAGGGCATGGAGTCATTTTTCAAGAGAAGTAGCTTTGTACGTCTGCACATATTGTTAACGACCTTAGCTTCCCTATTCACAACATAGGCCACTTCTTCAATGGGGCACAAGGGTACAAAGGGATGGGTCGCTGGGAATCAGCCACCGTAGTTTGGATAGTTTGAGCCACAACAGGCACCAGAGGAACCTGGGCCAGGCTGGTTTCACTGTAGCCTCCTTTAGTTTTGGAGACAGCAGACACGGGTGGGAGAGGGAAACAGCCCATTCAGTCCTCTCCATGAAGGCACAGCAGCATCTGCGAAGAGGGCAGGGGACAGGACCTCAAGCAAGGCCCCAACACAGTACTGGCAGTAACATGATTTCCAGAGTGGTAGAAGACAGGGCATGGGCTCATGCTTGCTGCAGACCCATGCGAATGGGACCAACGGGCAGAATGGAATAAGCACTGAACCACCTAAAATAACAACCACTGCAGTAACACCAAACAGAACTGGGTTGTTCGGAAAATGACAGAAGCCCATGTCACCACCCTTAATTGTTTGTTACGTGCTGCTGCAGAAAATAAAATTATTTTGGTAGAGGGAAATATTGTGTGTTCCAGCTTTCAGGCACAGATGCAGTTTGGGTGAGAAAATAGAGATTAGGTCAATAAAGGGGCCTCTGGTCTTCATGCCTTGTGTCCAGGGCTGGCCGTGTGCCTGATATTCTTAGAATGAATGCTATGTATGACCTTCTTCCTTTGGTAAATGAAATTGCTCAGCTCACACACTTTTTAATGCGATTTTTATAGAATCTTTCAGAGCAAGGGAGAAAGAGAAAGAGCGAGTGAGTCTGTGGCTGCCTTTCTTGAAAAATCACTGTGGGCCACAGCGGAACTCTGAAAGTGACAGTGTGAAGTCATTCTTGTGCTCGCCGTTTTGGATGGCAGATGGGAAGCAGGTGCGTTTCTGCAGGATGAGCTGAAGAAGAGGGGCTTAATTAAAGAACACGCTCACGGCATCCAAAAGATCTTGAATTGCCACCGTGTGGGCCTGCCTTTCCCCTTCCCCAGAATCTTTTTAACTCTTTTCATGGTGGGTCATTGTCCTCCCTGCAGCCCAAAGCAATGAGGCCGAGGCTATTATTTTCCTTGTGGACAAATGGCTCGCAGAGCTGGCTGCCGGGCCAATGCAGCCTTCTGTGGCCACTGTGCAATTGAAATGGCTCTCAGGGAAGGGGCCTCAGCTGCTGCCTGTCTGTAATTGTTGCTGGGACCCGGCCTTCTGGTCAGCTCTGGTCCCTGCCGCTGCTGTCTACACCGACTGTTTTTCCTCCCGGCTTCCAGAGACGAGGCTTCCTTTTGTTCCTCACAGTATTGCTCTTTCACATCCCCTGCAAATGTGGGAGTTGGCCTCTTCTGCTGTGCGAAGTCTCTGGGGGCCTCTGTCGCTCTGCTCACTACTGTCCGACGGTGAACTTCTTGCCATTCCTCTCCAGCCTGCCTGTGCGGGTGGCCTCATGAGCTCTGATTCAAAAGATGACAAGGAGGCACTGGAAGGAGCCCTGGAGGCCCTGGGGCCTGCTGTCTGGTTGTAGGGACAGGAACATTTGAGGTCAGGAGAGAAGAGACTGCAGGATAAATCTGTGACACATCCAGGCAGACGCCAAATAATGCTGATTCCCAGTGCCTGAAATGGAGGAAGGTTTTCACAGTTTCCAGGAGAGGGGCCTGGTGGTGAGGAAGACTGGGCCCTCCGCAGTCCTGACTGGGAATCCAAGGGACTGGGAGCCACCCCGAGGGAGAAAGTGCTGCAGTCAGACCTGCTGCTGGAGCCTGGGTCTGGGCCACATTGCATCCAAGAACAGGATGACTCCTGCCTGGCTGGCCTCTAGACCAAGTGAAATAGAAATAGGAGAAGCGCCGCTGCATCCCGTGAGCAGTGTTTCTGGAGGGCGCTGGTAGGGAGGGAGTGGAGGTGCCAGCTCACACTTCCCTCCAGGACCTGAACATCGCAGAAGCCCCTACCGATGGAGCTTCCGTATTTCACTGCCTAATTTTGGATTATTTATGACAGCAAAACAAAAATTATTTATGAAGCAACTGTTTACAACTGAGACCCAGGGAAGTGACATAATCTAAGATTGTGTAACTAATTAGTGGCACAGCTAAGACCCTGTTATATCATCTCCTTATTTTAAATCAATTGCAAAGCTTCGTAAACACTTCAAATAAGCACATATCTGGCATTTTATGACCTTTTTATGCTTAATTCAAAAGAATGTACTTGCTTTAAATAAATATTAAGCACATGAAATACATTGATATATACACAAAAGACTGTGTATAATTCTTACGTATTAAGCTCCTATTGTGTGCTATGTGTTTTTTTTATTTTCCTGCATAAACAGCATTCTCTACTACAACCCAGCAAGGTAGGCATTATCGCCCCTGTTCTGCAGCTAAAGAAGCCCTCACTAACAAGGATGAAATAGCAGAAAAGCTGGGAAAAGATCACCCACAAAGCAAATAAAGAAATGGGAAGGAACACCCAGATCTGCCTGGCTTCAAAGCCAGTGGTAGTAACTTCCCTAGTGTGAACGAGCTCATCCAGGGTTAGGGTTTATTTACGAACAAAAGAGAAATCCCTCTGAATCATTCCTATGGATTTTTCTTTCTCAATCTAAGGAGTGACAGGAAAAACTGTAAAGAATGGGACATGGACAAGCAGAATTGGCAAGTGTTCTTGAGTCAAGACCCCTCATGAAAAGGGTAAACCATTCACTCTGCCCAAATGTGATTCCTGTAGCCGGGTCTCAATCAGCACGTTTTCCACTGAAACGACGAGGAGGGGAGGGGCTCTTCCTGGGGTAGCTGTACACAGCCGTGGTGGCCAGCCTAATTCAAGGTGCACAGCATGGACACACACACTCTCACCCTGGCGACTCCCAAGCTGTTAGTTCAACCGTCCATTGAGTTTGACATCATAGATGGGGGTTGCAGGGTGCGCAAGGGAATAATCTGATTTGCAGAGAGGAAAAATTGTTTGTTTTGTGTATACTTCCTGTCTTTATTTTCACTATTCTTTTTCACTCAGCACTTCAATTTTCCACATATAAACAGAGTCTGTGGAAAGCGTTTATTATCTAACACTGTACTCTCTGAAATTCCCTCTATTATTCTATGGGGCCATGTTGATCAGGACCACCCCTGAATGTAAATGATGCCGTCAGAGGCCTTGCAGTCCTGGGGCCAGGGCTGCATTTTATATGTGCACATAAACACACAGGACGTCCTGCCTACAAACCATTTTGTCCCCAGGACTAAATATTTAAGTGTGCCCATGGTAATGATTACAGATAAGACTTTTACATTGTTGTGATTACAAAAGGGAGTATACATTTGCATCTGTTAATAATCACCAGTCTCATAAACAGCAATAACAACTTTGAATTTTTCTTACTTATTCATTTAACCTGTACTGAATGTCCGTTGTGTGCTTGTACTCACTGGATTTTTTACCATATTATTCTACCCTTACACATACATGTGTGATGTGTGATGTGTGATGTTCATTCTCCTTTGAGGATTTTGGCACTAAAAGCTTTCCTCTATTGGGAAAAATGTGAAAATATGCCTTTCCATCCAGAGTCAACCCATTTGGAAATAGGAGCAAAGCTTCCACAGACTCCATTTTTTCTTTCTATCAAATATCCTTTGTGAGATAAAGCTCCAAGGATGGAAATTAGCCGCTTCTGTCCTGAGAATCTTCCCAACCCTATTCTTTCAAAGGGATTGTCCATAAGGCTCTGGGACCACCACAATGCGGACACGCACGGCTGGCTGACGGCCTTGCTTCAATAGAAAGCCTTTTAAAACATGCTCCCATGGTCCTGAAAAGGACTCTCTTCTTGGGGGCTTGGGCCCGGGGAAAGGCAGCCAGGGCTCCGGAACTGCTCAGCGCAGCTCAGGAACTGTTCTCCTCCAGATCTGAGAAGACTCCAAAGCACTAAAAATGAGGGGAATTTAAAAATCATGTTTGTTCAAGGGATGGGGGAAAGGAAAGGAACAGAAGACGGAGGCAGGGGAAGAAATTTATAGCAAAAAGGTTACCTCGGCTATTTCTCCACTCTGGGGGTCATCCTAGAAACGTCCCTCCTCCAGACGTGGGGGTGGTGCCAGTTGCCAATAATCCTCTCTTCCCGGAAAAAAAAAAAAAAAAAAAAGCGGTTAGCAAATGTCAAGATAAAAAAGAAAATCAGCTGAACAAGGGAACAGCTAGGATGGGCTGCTCGATGGGCGCCAGCCACGGGAGCCCCAGGTGCAATCAACAGCTCTTTAAGACTGCAGGGCATCATTTCTCTGCTTTGAAAAACCCAGCCATCTCTTGGAGAGTCAGATCGATTAGAGGCCACCTTTTGTGAAAGTGATGCTATCATTGTGGTTGTAATTTATGCAAAGACATTCTGTGGCACACGATGATTAAATTATAGTATAGAAGGCAGGATTTCCATAGCGTGTTCCCCCCTCTGGATTTTGCACTTTTATCTACATTCGAATCAGGTCTGTGAAAATTTGGTGCACATGCTTTTCAATCTGTGTGACAGAACATTTCCACATGTTTCTGTGTATTTTTGAAGTGGAGAGAACGGTACCGCCACTTGGAGATCCAACTGAGCCTACGAGGCAAAGGCAATGCGATTCTTTTATAAAAAGAAAGAAAAGCAGACAGAAAGGGTTATTTCCTGAGACCTTTTAGGGGTGAAGCTGTGCAGGTAAAATAAAATCACAAAATAAATAAATAAAATGAATGGAAAAAATGAAAGCCTTGTGGCTTAGCTCCCTGAACGTTAGAGAGATCACCATACAGGGTTACATGTGCAGAAAGGAGACCCAAGGTTAAGATTTGCTTCTTACCTAGACAGCACCTCAGCCTCCTGCCTTGTGGCCGTGACTAGAAAGGAGCTTCCCCTGTCTCCACGTCAGCCACCATTTTAGTGTGGTCTCTGGATACGGTAAGATGGAGGCAGACACGGAGAAAGCCCGAGGGGCTCCCTCTGCTCGCTCGGCTGTGCCCCGCAGCCCCAGCGCGTCTCCCTAGGGGATGCGTTATTCACCATCCCCCTTCAGCTGAGTCAGGAGCTGCTGAGACAGGACAGCGCCGAGGCGAAAACGCAGACGATGACAAAGCCTGTGCTTTACCGACGGTCCCGGGGTATGGCAGGGAAAGGCAGCCCCCCTCCAAGGCATTGCAATGTGGGCTTTTAATGGGCTATGTGCTATCTGGAAATATTTAAGATGCAGCCACTATCCGTGTGGGGTTGATTCCTTCCTGGGCTAGCTGCCTTTTCCTCTCTCTCTCCAAATATATAGCCCTCATGACAAATCTGACACAGGGATCACAGGATGCTGCCGGCAGCTGGTGCAGGGTGGGGGGCTCTTGCAGGGACGGACAGGAGCCCGTGTGGCAGGGTGGCTTCTCCCTCCACCCCCTTCAGCCCGTCCAGCACCCTCCGTGCCTGCCCGCTGGATCCTTAACAAAGAAGAAACCTGCCTCCTTCAGCGCCTGAAGTCGGGGGAGGTGGAGGTTGAGCTGGGAAGAAATGGGAAGCAGGGTCCGGGCTCTTTCAGACCTTCCTGGAAGACCCAGGGAAAGAAGAGCCCCAGAGAGATTCGTGGGCACAGCAGGGCCCTGGGCTGCGCCTCCTGTCCATCATGTCAGGAGGAGGAGGAGAGCACCAGGCGCGCGCATGGGGGTGTGTGTGTGTGTGGTGTGTGTGTGTGTGTGTTTAAAGAATGTTAATTCATACTGAGATCCTAGGGAATATTTCCCTAACTAGAACAGGCTTGGGAATAAATAACGTGCTTACATAGCTGGATCTCCCCTCCCCTTCCTTTCTCCCACTCACTAACACACACGTGTGCGCACACAGACACACCCACACACGTGCACACACGTTGGTAGTTACTAAAGCTAGCCTATGGGGCAAGGAAAAGCTGACCCTGAGAAATGCAATTTTCAATTCCCGCTGAAGCGCGCGCAAGGAGGCTGTGCCCGGCACTCCAGGAGGACCCCACACCTTAGGTGGGCCACAGACAGGCACATCCCATACGTGGACTCGGGCGAGGTGCCCTAATGCGGCAGCTGAGGAGCACTAGAGGGACCCAGGTGGAGCCATTTCCACCGGCCTGGAGTGTGCACTGCAGGTCTCCAGCCTTGGTGAGGATCACGGGTGTGCTGAGGTTTCCCATCCACCCGCGCCTCTGTCTACACACACAGAGTGCCTGGGAGCTGAGAAGCGTGTTTATTCTCCTCCTTTCCTCCCTCATAAATGACTGCTACCAGCACTTGGAGGAGAAGCTCAAGCTGGGCCTGAGTGAATAGAAGCCGAGCGGGCAGGCAGGGCTCACTGGCAAAGTCCAAGCCACCACCGCGTGTGTAAGTGATTTCCATGCTCTCATTCCTTAACCCTTTTTGAGATGATCCTTCTCTTCCCGAGTGCGCTTAGGGAAGGCAGGTACAATCATCTGCTTTCCTGTCTCTTTCCTTGATCTGGCTCTATCAGAGAAAGAAAGAACTCTTAGGACACATCCAAGAGAAAAGATACCTGATCAAATTATTTCAGTGAAAGAAATCCAGTTATAAGATATAAATACATGCATTCAAATTATAATATAAACATGAACGTGTCTGTGTGGGTGTGCATCTGTAGAAAATACAAGACGAACACATATCAACACGGAAGCAGTAATACCTCTTGGGAGTGTGATAATTATATTTGATTTTTCATACTTTTTAATTTTTTCTCAAGCAAGATACAATGAGTTATTATTGCTTCTACAATCAGAAAACAATTAGCTTAAAGAAACAGACTATCTGAACAGTTACCATAAACATTAGCAAAGACACTGTTTAAAGTTCCGCTCAAGTACCCCAGTGTTCTTAGCAGGCTTTCTATCTTCTCATTGTATTTACTCCAGTTTTTATTTTAACTCAACCCAGTGTCTCTTCTGGGCTGTCAAGATACCTGTGTTATAAACTGCTAGCGATTCTCAGTGACTGCACTTTACTTATGTCTTATTATGTAGGAATAGATGACGCCAATATTTGGCTGGGCATGTGGTCATCAGAGAATGCAACGCTTTCCAGCACCTTTGCAATGGGTGTGGCTTAGTGACTAAGTCCCAGCCCATCAAATATGAGCAGAGGAGATGTGTGCAACTTTAGAGTTATCGGAAGGGGCAGGTCACCCAGACCTTTCCTTCTTCTCTTCTTTATGTCTGAAATCCAGCCAAAGCAGAAAACCATTAATAAAATGGCTACACTGCAACTCCATAGGTACCTGCAGGCAGACTTGACTGAGGCTGGATGGGGAGGGGCTGCCACCCAGGACCATTCTCTCCCCAGGTTTGGCATCCAGGGGACAACTTGGGTCTCTTTGTCAACTACTTCTGGGCCTTGGGGCCAGATGGACAAACCAAGTCTCCTACAAACTCCAAGGGGCTCCTCTCTGTAATACTTTTTGAGTTTCTTGAAATTGCCCAACAATTCCCTAGCTATTAGATTACTACTTAGGAATCTTCATTTTTGGTTCTGTGTGCCATAACATACCCAATTCTCTTTCCCCATTACTATCCTCCCCAAAACAACCACTGCCAATCCCTTTATAAATTGTGAGAAGAGGGTGAATGTTCCACTTTCCAAAGCTCTCGGAGCTTGTCTCTGAAATGCTTTCCTATCAGATGTCGGTATTTATCTCAGCCTGGAATCTTCTTCCCAAACCACCCTCCTGGGTGTGCCCTGGGCCAATGCAATGATTCAGGTTACAAGGTCTGCAATAAGCTTCTGGTAACAGGACATTGTTCTGCAGTAACTGGCTATCTGGAACCTGTTAAAGGGCACCCATGCTCGTTTCTCTGGAAGATTCCAGAGCTCTTCACTACCACCATGGGTCCCCACCCAAGACTGGAAAAGCCAAGTGAAATCTCCTATCTGAACTTCTTGCTTTTGCTCTTGATGAAGAGCCATCCTTTTTTCCTCCTCCTCTCCCTTCCACGTCACCACTGGTTAGGAATATTGACAAGGAGTTCAAATCCAGTTGTGCAAAACTTTGGGTTGAGGATGTCCCAGCTTTGCCCTGGCCACACCCATTCTAGGGAGACGAAGCCGTGCCTCCAGCTTCACATCTCCCTGCCCAGAGCCTCCACATCCATGTCACGTTTCTGCCCTCAGAACAAGGCAGAAATACCACCCCTCCCAGAGGGGTTTAGTAGGTGGCTTGCACCATCTGTCATCATCAACATGATCCAAAACCTGTTTTAAATTATTAAAAGTTTCTCTGAGTCATGGTCATCAAAGATTCTCTTTGAGTACACAAACGTCCTAAATGTGGGGCCCTGTGAAGCACCGTCATGTGACACTTTCTGTGGCCTTAGATACTGACCATTGATGCAACTTCCCAGTAGGATGTCTCAGTTAAGGCTCAAATCTCTATCCTCAGCCCAGGCCTCTCAGTTGAAAACGCCTTGGATTTGGGTGAATTAGTTATTTCCACAAAGTCTGTGGCTTCCACTCCTGTGCCCACTATGAATCCCATGCCTTGGGTGACAAGTCCTCATTCCTTGTCTCCAGGCATTCTGGCAACATGCACCCCAGTGCCATTCATCTCCACTTTGGATGAAAGCTGTAGTTTCTTAGAAATTCACATGTGGAAATGAGGCCTCAGCATCAGCTTCCACATCCTTCCTTCTTCAGGAAAATTCATCTTATGGGCAAATTGAAAATAACTTCAGAATCCACCAGAAGAATTATGCTTGGCCATGGTTCCTCCCAATTGAATAAAATCAGATCCTAACTTATCTGCAACCTCCTAGCTGCACATTTATCTCACTCATGTTTTCAGCCATTCCTCCTGGACTTTAACACAATTCCCAAAGTTTCCGTAGAGTCCAAATACCAAAGAAAAGTTCTCTGCTCTTCAGCTCCAACTGTGCCCACAGAGGTACTCTCTGTCCCTTTTAGATAAGCAGACTGAGCTGAGTTGGGACACAGGGACGCATCATCACCATAATCACTGTCCCCAAAGCTGTGACACTCAGTGTCCAGGGTCCTCACATTTTTCACGACCTCTGTGTACATGGGGCCGTCTTGTCCCAGGGACTTGGGGTACAACAACCACAACACCATCAACAACAAGAACATCCTCTGCATCCCCATGACCTAGCTGTCCTTATCTCTCATCATGGAAAACTTCACACCATGACTTCTCCCTCTACTGACAGTGTCCAGCATGCTTCCTCGCAGAAAACCCAGGCTTTCACAGATAATGGCTTGCCTTGTCTCCTAGTGCCCTAGACACTTTTGCTTTTGGTTCTATCACCCAAAAACGTGATCAATCTACAAAGGCAAGAGAGCACACACTCTTGGCCACAAAAGAGGGAGAAAAACATAACAGTATCTTAAGATCTTGTTTTACACATGTTGTTATTAGCATTGCATCTGTAGTTAGTCAATATGCTCTTGGTAAAAGAGCCTATCTTGGCTCTACTTTAACTCTGTTAACAAAAGTGCAAATGTTGAAGAATGTGGCAGCCATGAGTACAGGGTGCCCGTGTGGCTGTGAGACAGTTGGGACTGGGTTGGTTATCTCTTGCCTATTTTTCACATGAGAGTAATTTACATGATCTTGGTTTGTGTTTTGACTTCTTAGGAGCTATCTTCCATCTGGAGTCTTATATTAGGTGAGATTGCTGCGTAAAGGCAATACTTATTTACAGAGTTTCCTGGCCACTGGTGAGCTAGGCTACTTCTCTTCCTTTAGCTAGGATTGCATTTCTATTATTTTCAGAAATCAACAAAGTTTAAGACAGTAAGATCTCAGCATATAATCTCAATTCTTGTCGTCAAATTATCTTGCATCACTTATAAGAATCATCTCAATATTGTATCTAAATTTTCTCCTCTGATAGCACATGCCTTTTCTGCACAACAAAATGTTGACCTAGGCCTTACCTTGTAAGCCAGCAAGCTCATAGAGGAAAAAAGCTACCTCAAGCACCCTGAGGGCATTAGGAGGTGCAGTAGGGACAATAAAGCCTGCTAATGTGATTTTGGGTGGCCTGGCAACTGGAGTGATGGTGGGGAAGACCTGGAAATCACTCCCTTCTGAGACCAGACAGCCTAAGCAGAAACCAGAGAAATGCATCACATACAAAGGAGGCAGCAGAGCTGTCTTCATAAATCGCAGCCTGTAGGCCTTTTAATGTGTCAGTGTAACCCGCCGTTAACCATATTTAATTGCTATCTACAGTAAGTTCCGTAGATCATTACCATACCAGTCATTTTTCAAAGATCCTCGTTAGCACAGGACTAGTGAACACAATAAACGATGTGACAGGAGATGCTAGAGAAATGCTGCAGAGAAAGAGCTCATGTAAGCCAGCAAGCTATGTCATAGAGGAAACCCCCTATATTTCTATGACACCATTATAAAATCCACCATGCACACTGGGCTATTTCCACTGCAGTGCGTAAGACAAGAGAAATGGGTCGCTATTGTGCTCCTGCTGGTTTCGTCTCCACCAATGCAGCTCGTTCCCTCACACACTGAGGTGATGTCCACAATGCCTGGCTAGAACAGAAAAGATCTGACACACCTGAAGTGCCTGAAAATAACACTTTCCTACAAACACTTAGGTTGGCAATCCATCCATTTGGGAGGTACATGTGTACTGTGAACCTTCCCAGAACCAGGCACTGTGCTAGGGTGTTGAGATTCAAGGTCAAGGGAGGCACAGTCCCCACGAACCTTGCAGCCAGGGACAGAGCTAATGGCCAGGAGACATTCTAGTCCAACTCACTTGCTTTATTTCAGTGATTTTATTTTCCATTTTGTTATTACCTTCTTTTTCAAGTCTCCGGTTGGAATTTGGATTATGTTACTTTATTTTTTCCTTTAAAATGCTTTTTGAATGATCAAAGGCCCATTTTAATCCCTCTATTGTCTGCAGCTCCTTAGAGGTGAATTCTCCTTTTACAGAGCCTGTTTGCCCTCATGGTGATGAGTCTCCATAGGTGCTGGGGGGGCACCTTCCTTAGGAATCATTCTCCCATGGAGTCTCAGAAATCCCTTGAGCTCTGCAGGCATCTTCACTGGGGCAATGATTTTTGTGATGGGCTTGAGGCCTCTGGATTGTAATCTGTTCCAGATCAGCTTTTACCTTAAATTCCTGCGCACCTTTTTCCAAACGGCAAAGACAGTGTGAATTGAGGCCCCTCACACCAGCCACATTTGGGGTCCTGACTCCTCTGTGTGACTCCTGTCCCACCCCAGGCCCAGTCCCAGCATTAGCTTTTGTGATGCATTCCTTGGTACAGAAGGCTAAGCATTGCTAGTTTCTATTCAGAGACACAGGAACTCTACCCTTGTTCCTGGCTTTATAAAGCTGCTCAGTTCTAATGTTCACAGCACACAACAGCTGCAAGGGCCACAAATACCCCCAGGCAGATGTTAGGCTCTCAGCCCCTAAGATACAGTTTTCATCTCAACAACTCATAAGATTCTGCCCTCTGACGTGAGAAACTATAATTTTGTTGTGCTTTTTAATTATGCCTATGGCATCTTTTAAAATATGCCATACATGATCCAGTATTTCTTTGTGTTTGGAGTGTGAATCTGCAGGTGAAAGAGTGTGTTCTACACTTGCCCAATCCCTCCTCATTACACAAATTCACCCTCTACTTTAAAACAAGGAATCTGGGCCTTTGACAGGAAATAAGCTGGACAGTCATGGGGCCAAACTCGAACCAAATGTAAATATTTAATTTCCTACTGTTAAAAGCAGAGTGGACCCACAGTCCCTCCCGAAGTAAAAGGCACAATCATGTGTCAAGAGCACTGACCTTATTGCTTCTTGGACGTTGGCTAAGATCAAGCGAAGACCACTGGTTTTGGAGTCTGATACCCCAGGAGAGTCCCAGTTTCGTGCTCACATGTTGTGTGACCCTTGACCCCTCATTCAATTCTTACATGCTTCAGTCTCCTAAGCCATGCAAAAGGGACATAAGGATATCTCCTGAAAGCAGAGTCAGCTGGAAGGCTGGAAGGTTTATGTGAAGCAGTTGCACATTACTTGGCACTTAGAATGGGCAAATAAAAAATGGTTTAGCTTCTCCTTTGTGGGAATAGAGACTGGAATGGTTTGTATCCTGGCTCTCCTGAAACTGCGCTGCCAAGCTGGGCCCAATCTCTAGTTCAGCTCCCTTCAGAAAGCTGAAGGCAGAAGCCTACAGGACCAGAGATGGAGCGTGGCCACACAGCCCCTTCTTCCTGATGTCACATACCTGGTGATCCTGGTCACAGACTGCCTGACATGGCGAAACAGAGCTTTGTCGGACTTTTGAAGATAACCCTACGGAAAAATCACCTGGTGAAGGGCAGATGCGCATGTTTTGTAATAAGACCAATTGGGTTTCCTAAATCAGCCAAGCCATTTATCCTGTGGCCTTGACGACAGGCTGACCTTCCTTTTGCAGAGGAGATGGTGATGCCTGGTCCCAGAGGAGCGCTGTGAGCACCCAGGCATGGATTACAGTGCTTAGCACAAAGTAACATTAAATGTGAATCTCTCTTCTAAAACTATGTTACCAAAAGCAGTAATTCATTCCAAGCAAGTCTGTCAAAAGTCTTTTTCTACTGTAAAAGCTTTAATTTTTGTCTTTATTTTCATTGATACAATTAGATGTGCATATTTTAGGAGTAGATATGATAATCCAACACATTCACATAATCAAATCAGGGTAATTGGGATATTTGTCACCTTAAATATTGATCTTTTCTTGATGCTATGAGCATTAGGTTAATGGGTACAAATGTACAGTTAGATAAAAAGAATAAGACCTGCCTGGTCTTCAGTACATCATGGTGGCTCTAGTTAACATTAACCAATTGTACATTTCAAAATGCTAGAAGAGAATAATTCCAACACCTTTTTTGTTTGCTTACCTTTTTCTGAATTCTAATAGACTGATACATTAGTCCCTGCTGCAGCCAAAATAATGACTTCCCCAAAATGCACTTCAAGAATGTGACCTCAATGGTTGTAACACACAGAACCTGCTCCTGGGATTTGGGAAAGAAGAGGTGTTAGGCCTGCCACAATTGCTTCTCCTCCCAGGTGGTTCAGAGTCCTGGAGGACAGAATACCTTGGGAGCTCGAGTGAACTCCTTCCACCAGCCCAGCCTTCACTCAGATTCCAGCTCATAGCTCACAAGCTCCACCACCCAGGCCAAACTCCTCACATGCTTAGTTTTCTGTTTGTTTGTTTGCGTGTTTGTTTGAAAGAGTTTTGCTCTTGTTGCCCAGGCTGGAGTGCAATGGCACGATCTTGGCTCACTGCAACCTCTGCCTCCCGGGTTCAAGCAATTTTCCTGCATCAGCCTCTCGGGTAGCTGAGATTACAGGTGTTCACCACCGTGCCCGACTACTTTTTTTGTGTTTTTAGTAGAGACAGGGTCTCACCATGGTGGCCAGGCTGGTCTCAAACTCCTGACCTCAGGTGATCCGCCCGCCTCAGCCTCCTAAAGTGTTGGGATTACAGGCATGATCCACCATGCTCGGTCTAATGGTCAGGTTTTTATTTCCTGTATATGTCAAGTGAGGACAATAAGAATCACTTCAAAGTGTTGTTAGGAGCTAATGCATGTTGAGCATTTATAAGAATTTTTAGCACCCAGCAGACGCTCCGAAACTTTTAGCTCATAATATTAGCATTGTTATAAAAATAACATTAATAAAAACCAATAACATTAGTATTGTGAGAAAGTCATAATAATACACATCAAAGGATATTAATAATACACAATGACTTTTCCACATGCCATTTGTATGGCCAGAAAACCAGACACAACTCCTGGCTTCCTCCTGCGATTCAGGCATTGCTTAGATGCAAACTTAACTCACGGAACCACTTAATAGGTTCGTCACTCTAAGCAAAGACTAGCGTTCAAGAAATGTTCTCAGGTGATTTAAAACACAGTTCAGAATACGGTTATGGGATTTCAAATGCTTGCAATACAAGGCCTGCCTATGTGTTAAGCTCCTAGAGAGAATTTTTATAATAGATGCAGTTTTTCCTATTAGCAATGGAACATATACATTTGAAACCCATCTGGCAGCCTCTATTATTATAGGCTAAATCTCGTAAACAAAACTTAAATGTAAAGAAGTGTTTGTACTAGCTGCAAATGGGGTACTGGTTTGATGCCACAGGGTAAGTTGCTAGCAGGTGACATCAGAGTATGGATTAGTTAGGGTAACATTGTGAACCGAGGGACAGAAGTGATCTTGGCACTCACTGAAGGCGAGACTCCTCTGGAGAGCTGCTTCCTCCCCAAGATCTGCATCTTTCCCTGGACTGAGTCAGGATCTCCAAGGTTAGGACCTAGCTATGTATATTTTGCACAAAGAATTCTGATTTGGACTCCAGGATTTAGAACCACAAATGTGCATAGAGACCCAATTTTGTACATGGAAGGTGGGGACAGATAGATAAAGTAACTTGCCAGCAGTCATTCGTCTCACTAGTGTCACTGCTAGAAGTAGAACCTGTGGACTTTTGGTCCCTGGTCTGCAGCAGTTTCTATAACACTAGTGGGTATGAAACAACATAAAACACCAAGAACTGAGTTCTCGGAGGTGTGCAGCCCAGCAAAACTGAGCCTTTGGGTGGGAGTGGAGAGCAGCCAGCAAGAAAGGCCTGCGGTGGGACTCTGCATCTCAGTTTTAGGAGGGAACCCCCACTGTCAGATGGTTCAGGTGATGGTGGCCATGTGGGAGTGTGGTGGTGGCTGGGGAAGATGACAAAGGCAATTCACTTACGATAGCTGCTAAGGAGAGCAGTTGACACAACCCTGCTGCCATTTGTGACTCTTTCTTGATGAATTGAGGATATGGGGATATAACTGCAGCCACCAGCATGGAGCTTTCCTAGATTCTTAAACTTACAGGTTATTAAGGACATAAAGAGATCTTCATGCATTCTAATGTCCTAATTTCACAGGAGAAGAGACAGTCTCAGGGAAGGCAGGTGGCTTGTTCAGTTTCAATCAGCCAGCAACTGGCAGAGCTGAAATTAGAACTCAAGTCTTAGGGCTCCAGTTCTGTAACTCATCCATCCCACAAAACAATTCTAAAGGCATGTGTCCATGTGGCCTGGGCATGGCTTGTAGTCACTGCCATAGATAGAGATGGATGAGACCCACTGCCCCTAAGGCATGCAGTCCTATTGGCTCCTTCCTGCAGCATTCCCTGGACCACCAGGTTCAGAAACACCTGGGTCTGTGCTCACATGCAAAGTACTGGACCTGTCCCAGATTTACTGATGCCAATCCTCTGCAGGTGAGGCCAGGGAAACTGGCTCAGCAGGTGATACCTGGGTACTCCAACATCTGGGAAACCCCCAGATAAGACCTCAAAGTTCTGGGATGTTGTGGGGGCTCTGTTGAAGAACAGAAGGTGTAACATACAAGAAAAACAGACCTAAATGTGACATCAATTATTTCACTGAAGAATCATCAGTTGAGTGCCTACTGGCTTCTAGTGCCCACTGTTCACTATGCTGGGAACACAAGTCCACAAGCCAACCACATTCCAGCTGTGAAGGAGTGCATCTGGAAAGTCATAGAAGGCCCTGGATGCCTGGTGCCTGGGCTGGGGTGTGTGCCAGGGCAAGAAGGGAGTGGATGTCAAAGAAGAACAACTCTTGACAGTGCCCAGGAAGGGCAGCTGCTCCACAGAAGCAGTGCTCGTGGAGCCATGTTGCCATGGATACAAACAGTGTCTGGTTACTTATGGGAACACTATTGTTAGGATGGTTCTGAAATGCCTTCGTCCTGACGGTGGAGACCTCCCCAGACCAAATTACTCTTGGCTGAGGTGGTTAACCCTCTACTCATATGATGTCTTGGGGCAACAGTGCAACTTCAAAACACATTAAATAATACCACACTATGGAGACAATAAAAAGATCGGTGGTTGTCAGGGGCTGAGGGAGCAGGGGGATGAAGGAATAAGCATCAGTGGAGCAGAGAGGACTTTACGGCAGTGAAACTCATCTGTATAATACTCAAATGGTGGATTCATGTCATTACACATTTGTCCAAACGCCTGGAATGCACAACACCCAGAGCGAACCCTCGTGTCAACTATGAACTCATCGTGATGATGGCGTGTCAGTGTAGGATCATCAATTATAAAATGTGTACCACTCTGGGAAGATATGTTGATAATGAGGGAGACAGGGCATATTTGTTGGAGGGGCAGGAAGAATATGGAAAATCCCTGTACCTTCCACTCAGTTTTGCTCTGAACCTAAAACTGCACTATAAAACTAATTTTTTTTTTGACAGCTCTGTCATTCAGGCTGGAGTGCAGTGGTGCAATCATGGCTTACTTAAACTCCACCTCCTAGGCTCAATAGATCCTCCCACTTCAGCCTCCCAAGTAGCTGGGACTACAGGCATGTGCCACCACACCTGGTTATTTTTTTAAGTTTTTAGAGATGGAGTCTCACTATGTTGCCCAATCTGATATTGAAATCTTGGCCCAAATGATCCTACCACTTTGGCCCTCAAAGTGTTGAGATTATAGGCATGACCCATGGTGCCTGACCTTAAAAAGTATTTCAAAGAAAGATTAAACATTTCTAAACTGTTTTTTAAAATACGTCGTGTCACAGTGTATAAAAGTTATACTATCAAAAGTGAACTTTGGGTAAATGAAGGCTGCCGGATTGACTAGAAATCAGAAGGGGTTTGGGCTTTAAGTTTGTCACTGAATCTGGTAAACTCAGAGAAATCACTGGCTCTCTCTAAGCCTCTAGTCATCAGGATTAGGAAGGAGAGAGGTGGGCTGCTAGAATTCCTTCTTCAAGCTCTGATGTTCCAGGACAAGGATAATTGCTGATGAGAAAAAAACCAAAAAATCAGAATCTCACAGTCTGCAAAAGCAGAACAGCACAGTTTCCACAAAACCATAAAAACATACTTTTTGGAACATAACAGTCAAGCACATGCAACAGCTTAGGGTCCGTAACTCAGCATATGTAAAGTTCGTAAATTAATGTAATAGGAGGCAGGGTAACATCTGTTCTGTAGTACCCAACAGAGGGGATTTGGATATTTGAGAAGAGGCTCTGCACATAGTAAAGTCAGCCTAGGAACATGTGAGCAGTATTTACAGTGAAAAGGTCCCCATCTCTAAGTATACACATCTGCTCCAAGACAGCTGAGGCTGGGGGCACAGACTCCACTGAAGGGAAAGCCCCTCCCAGGGAAGCGGCTTGCTAAGAAATCAGAATGGAGCCATCTGCCCTTCCCACTGCGTGAGCTCCACCAGCCACCTATTTGTGCTCACCAGCTGGCAGCCTACCCTGGCCCTGGCACATGCCTGCCCCCAGTGGGCAGGGCCATGACAAAGCCACTGCTGGTTACCATTAGGGGTCAAGTCCCACAGGGGGTTTATTGAAGAACGTTTGCTTAATTTTAGATCAAAGCAGTACTTTCTTCTCCCTCTGGAATAAACAAACAAACAAATAGTATCTTGGAGCAATGAAGAACATAATCAAGTTTATGTATGGGCCACTAAGAAACTGAATAGTTACCTCCTACTTAAAAGGGTATCCTGGGCCACTGTGAAGTGGTCCTTTTTATCCTGTGGTCTGCAGTGGAAATGGCAGCATTACTGGAGAAGAGCTGTAAAAACATGCACAGTGAGTTGCTGCTGCATCCTGATTGCCCAAGAGAGGGAAGGAAGAGGAGATGAGAAGGGTTGAATCGGTTCTCTGACACGCCAGAGAGATAAAGGGGTGCCTCCCAAAGCTCTGAGGGCTTTTAAAAACTGGATGTCCACTGATATTTCAAAACAGTGCTGGGTGTCCATAATTCCAAAGGCAGTTTACAGGGGTCCAGAGTTGAAATCTGTGCTCTCAGATGCCACAGATGAGCCTTCTCAGCAGGCTTGGCAAACATCTTCACAGCCACCATGACACATGGTAGGATTCAGGGACCCCAAAAGGAAAGAGCTAAGTTTTGAGGCTGAAGACCAAATTGGTTAAAAATATGGTCACTCTCAGGGTCAGTATGAGAGAATTAAGTAAAAAAAATAATAATTGAATACAGGGAGCAAATAAGTAGACATAACACGGAATGGCGCAGGCCGCCAGGCAATCCTAAGGCAGACGTAGACTCATCTTCAAGTGGCTTCCTCCAGCCTGACACCTGAAAAAGTGCTACTTCTTCTCATTTACTCTTTCTCCTGTTTATCAAAAGGGAAGAAAAGAAGAAAAAGAAAATGTTAGTAGTTGACTATGTGTCAACACTATTCTGGGCATTTCCCTAAGTTATGTAATTGAATATTCACAACTCCCTCTGATGTGTAGATATTCATATAATTATTTTCATTTTACCAATAAATTCTGGTAAAATATAAGCTATGAAATACATCCAGAGATACTATGTGATGTGCTCAAAGACAAACAGCTAATAGGCAGCAAGCCCAGGCTTTAAGCAAGTTCTATCTGAAAACCTTTTCTCTCTTCCCTAAGGCATACTAAATTGATGTTTGAGCTTCCCATTTATCTTGTTTCATGAAAGAATGGTCTAAGCCCATGGCATCTTCCCTATCCAAAAGAAAGTAAACAGTCATGAGACCAAGATCCCCTGGGATCTCCCAGAAGGTAAGTCACAGCTCTGTATATTCCAAGCTCCAATGCTGCCAGTCCCAGAGATTGTGGGGTGGGGATTCTGTCTCTGAGCTCCACCTATTTAAGTCTTACCAGATTAAAGACCTGACTCTGATAAACTTGTGTCCATGACCTTTCTTTTTTAAAAAAAAAATGATTTTACTTTTTAGAACAGTTTTATATTTCAAAAATATAGAGAAGGATCCCCCATTGTGGAAAAGTGGTAAGCGAGAGATGCCTACTGGTTCACGTTCCCACTAAGGACTCTTGCAACCCTAGCCATAGGTGAGCCCCTTGGCCCTCGTGGGCCCTTAGACTAGTATAGAAAGCTGCTTGCAGTCTATATGATGGCATTGTCTCAGGGAGAGAGTTTGCATTGGGTGCCAAACTCCCCCAAGACCCAAGTAACTGCAACATGATGCCATTCTGAGAGCCCAGTCCACACCAGACTACATCCCACCCTGAGGACAAACAGCACCTGCCTCTCCACATACCTTAAGCCCCACTGACATTCCCCTACATCCACCCAGAGGGCTGCAGCTTTGCAATGCTGGCTGGACACAATGGCGCAGCTGGAGCAACAGCACAGTGTCCTACTCTCTGGAAAATGGGTGGTGCAACACTGCAGGAGGCTGCCTTAGGGACAAAGGAAGTGTGTACTCCCCAGAGTTTGAGAGTTGACTGCCAGGGACCATGGCCACTGACAGCAACACAGTATCCTCCAGTGGCAGGGTGGTCACATACCTGAATGTACCTTTAGCTGACTTGGATACCAGCCCAGTCACAAACCATCCACCACAGGCATCTCTGCAAGCCACATAGGAGCCATGGGTTGGCTCACCACCACCACTGCCACTACCAATGCCATGCACACCACCCAGGAGTCCAAGGTCTGGCACCCCCAACCCACCAATGACATCACTGGTGCCCAAGGACCAGCCCTCCTGG
The DNA here is from genome assembly GCF_037993035.2 of Macaca fascicularis. Classification (NCBI taxonomy): domain Eukaryota; kingdom Metazoa; phylum Chordata; class Mammalia; order Primates; family Cercopithecidae; genus Macaca; species Macaca fascicularis. The sequence goes on from NC_088387.1 coordinate 116,135,931, forward strand.
AGCCCTTGTCCCCAGGAAAGTCTTGCCACAGCCCCCAATGACAACTGCCACCTAAGCCACTGAGGAATTCACAGACACCACTGATGTTGATTACAGTTAAAGAAATCATGCAGAGACCACACTTCTACACCCACCCAGAGTACAAGTGAAAGGACCCTGCCCAGTGCACACTGTAGATATATCTTTGTAAAAAAAAATGTCCTTATGAAAGATTTTCATCGAATCCATAACATTGGACAAAATGACTGGTACACCAGATGTGCAGATATCAACACAAAGACACAAAAAATAAAAAGCAAGAAAACATGACACCTCCAAAGAAACACAGTAATTCTCCAGTAACAGATCTCAAAGAAAATGAAATCTATGAAATGCCTAAAAATACCAAAATAATGATATCAAAAATTAGTACAATAAAGAGAACATGGGTAAACACTACAAATAAATTGGAAAGAAAATTATAACTTGGATGAAAAGTTCAGCAGAGATAGAAATCATTTAAAAACACACACAAAAAAATCCTGGAACTGAAGAATACAATAAATGAAAATTTTAAAAATACAGTCAAGAGCATCAAGCACAATACACTGCATCAAGCAGAAGAAATTTTTGAACTTGAAGACAGGTCTCTTGAAATAGTCAGACAAAAAAATAAAAATAAAAAAGAATAAAAAGAGCATGCAAGGCGTGTGGGATACCACAAAGTGGCCAAATACTTAAATTTTGGGTGTTCCAGAATAAGAAATGGGTAAAGGCATAGAGAACTTAAGAAAAAAAAAAGCAAAGTTATACTTTAAAAGTGAAAGGGAAATAAAGTTGTTCCTAAACAAGCAAAAAAAAAAAGATAACTCATTCCCACTAGACCAACCCTGCAAGAAAGGATGCTTAGGGGAGTCCTACATCTGGAAGCAAAAACACAAAATCTGCTGATATGGTTTGGCTGTACCTCCTCCCAACGGCCCCATCCCATCTTGAATTATAGCTCCCATAATTCCCACATGTTGTGGGAGGGACCCGGTGGGAGATTAACTGAATCATGGGGGCGGTTTCTCCCATACTGCTCTTGTGGTAGTCTCACCAGATCTGATGATTTTATAAGGGATTTCTCCTTTCACTTGGTTCTCATTCTCTCTTGCCTGCTGCCATGTAATACATACATTTTGCCTTCTGCCAGGATTGTGAGGACTCCCCAGCCATGTAGAACTGTGAGCCCACTAAACTTCTTTTTCTTTATTAATTACCCAGTTTTGGGTACATCTTTATCAACAGTGTGAGAACAGACTAATACAGTAAATTGGTACTGGGAGTGGGGCACTGCTGTAAAGATACTCAAAAATGTGGAAAAGACTTTGGAACTATGTAATAGTCAGAGGTTGGTACAATTAGGAGGGTTCAGAAGAAGACAGGGATATGTGGGAAAGTTTGGAACTTCCTAGAGACTTGTTGAATGGCTTTGACCAAAATGCTGATAGTGATATGGGACAATGAAATCCAGGCGGAGGTGGTCTCACATGGAGATGAGGAACTTGTTGGGAACTGGAGTAAAGGTGACTCTTGTTATGTTTTAGCAAAGAAACTGGTTGCATTTTGCCTCTGCCCTAGAGACCTTTGGAACTTTGAACTTGAGGGAGATGATTTAGGGTATCTGACAGAAGAAATTTCTAAGCAGCAAAGCATTCAAGAGGTGACTTGGGTGCTGTTAAAAGGACTCAGTTTTAAAAACAGCAGAGCATAGTTTGGAAAACTTACAGCCTGATGATGCAAGGGAAAAGAAAAACCCATTTTCTAGGGAGAAATTCCAGCCTGCTACAGAAATTTGCATAGTAACAAGGAGCCAAATGTTAGTCACCAATACAATGGGGAAAATGTCTCCAGGGTATGTCAGAGACATCTGTGGCAGTCCCTCCCTTCCAGGCCAAGGGGCCCCATGCTCTGTACAGTCTAGGGACTTGATGCTCTGTGTCCCAGCTGCTCCAGCCATGGCTAAAAGGGCCCGAGATACAGCTCAGGCTGTGGCTTCAGAGGGTTCCAGCCCCAAGCCCTCGCAGATTCCACATGGTGTTGAGCCTGTGATTGCACAGAAGTCAAGAGCTGAGGTTTGAGAACCTCCACCAAGATTTCAGGAAACACCTGAATGCCCAGGAAGAACTTTGCTGCAGCGGTGGGGCCCTCATGGAGAACCTCTGCTAGGGCAGTGCAGAAGAGAAATGTGGGGTTGGAGCTCTCAGAGAGAGTCCCTACTGAAACACCACCTAGTGGAGCTGTGAGAAGAGAGCCAATGTCTCCCAGACCCCAGAATGGTAAATCCACTGACAGTTTGCACCATGCACCTGGAAAAGTCACAGACACTCAATACCAGCCTGTGAAAACCACCAGGTGGGAGGCTATACCCTGCAAAGCCACAGGGGCAGAGCTGCCCAAGACCATTGAAACCCACCTCTTACATCAGCGTGACCTGGATGTGAGATACGGAGTCAAAGGAGATAATTTTGGAGCTTTTAGATTTAACTTTCCTGCTGGATTTTGGACTTGGGTGGGGCCTTAAGCTCCTTCGTTTTGGCCAGTTTCTCCCAATTAGAATGGGAGTATTTATCCAATTCATGTACTTCCATTGTATCTAGGAAGTAACTAACTTACTTTTGATTTTACAAGCTCATAGGCAGAAGGGACTTGCTTTCTCTCAGATGAGACTTTGGACTGTGGACTTTTGAGTTAATGCTGAAATGAGTTAAGATTCTGGAAGAATTTTGGAAAGGCATGATTGGTTTTGAAATGCGAGGACAAGAGATTTGGGTGAGGCCAAGAGAGGAATGATATGGTGGTTTGGCTGTGTCCACACCCATGTCTCATATAGAATTGCAGCTCCCATAATCCCCACATGTTGTGGGAGAAAGCTGGTGGGAGATAATTGAATCGTGGGTGTGGTTTCCCCCATACTGTTCTCATGGTAGTGAATACGTCTCACAAGATCTGATAATTTTATTATGGGTTTCCCCTTTCACTTGACTCATTTTTTCTTGCCTGCTGCTATGTAAGATGTGCCTTTCACCTTCCACCATGATTGTGAGGCCTCCCCAGTCATGTGGAACTGTGAGTCCACTAAACCTCTTTTTCTTTATTATCTTTATAATTTACCCAGTTTCAGCTATTTCTTTATCAGCAGAGTCATAACAGACTAATACATCTGTCATCATGAAAACACACAAAAATATGAATTCACTGGTAGAGCAGACACACAAATAAGAAAGAAATAAAAAGACAATCATTGTCACTACAAAAGAATACTAAATTATAAAGGTAAACAATAAAAATGGAGGAAAGAAGAAAGGGAATGGAAAACAATTGGAAAAACTTAACAAAATAACAGAAACAAGACATTACCAACCAATAACAATATTGAATGCAAGCAATTTAAATTCCGAAGTTAAAAAAATACAGAGTTTCTGGATGGCATGATATAAAAAAAGACCATGTTATATGCTGCCTACAATAAACCCAACTTCATCTGTAGAGATGTACATAGACTGAAGATGAGGGGATGGAAAAAAAATATTCTACACAAACACAAACCAAAAGTGTACAGAAGAAACAATAGTTATTTCAGACAAAATAGCCTTTAATCAAAAAACATAAAAACAGACAAAGTAGGTCATGATATAATGATAAACTGATCAATTTGGCAAGAAGATATAGCAATTATAAATGTATATGTGCCCAACACTGGAGCACCCAGACATATAAAGCACATATTAATATAATACAGCTAAAAACAGAGAGAGAGACCTTAAAACAATAGTAGATAGGGACTTTAATACCCATTTCCAGCAGTGGACTGATTATTTAGACAGAAAATCAGCAAAGAAATATCAGATTTAATTTGCACTAGAGACAAAATAAACCTAACAGACATTTGTAGAACACTTTAACAACTGCAAAATATATACTATTCTCATTAGCACATGAAAAATTCTACAGGATAGACCATCTAGTAGGTAAACCAAAAAGTTTCAACAAATTTTTAGAAATCAAAGTAATATCAAGTATCTTCTCAGGGCTGTGCACAGTGCTTCACACCCATAATCCCAGCATTTTAGAAGACCTGGATGGGCAGATGACTTTGAGTTCAGGAGTTTGAGACCAGCCTGGGCAACATGGTAAAATCTCTATGGAAATACAAAAATTAGCTGGGCATGGTGGCACATGCCTGCAGTCCTGGCTACTTGGGGGACTGATGCTGGAAAATTGCTTAAACCTGGGAAGGCAGAGGTTGCAGTGAGCTGAAATCAACACTGTACTCTAACCTGGGTGACAGAATGAGACTCTGTCTCAAAAAAAAAAAAATATATAGTGTATTCTCAGACCACAGTGGAATAAAACTAGAAATCAATAACATGAGGATCTTGGGAAACTGAACAATCATGTAGAAATTAAACAAGATGCTCTTGAGTGACCAATGACTCAATAGAAAATTTAAGAAAACAATCAAAAAATTTCTAGAAACAAAAATTGAAACAAGATTTACCAAAATTTATGGGATATTAAAAAGAGTAGTGCTAAAAGGCAAATTTATAGCAATAAATGCCTACATCAAAAAGGTGGAAAGATTTCATTACAAATAACCTTACCACTCACCTCAACGGACTTAAACAGCGTGAACAAATCAAACCCAAGATTAGTAAAGGAAAAGAAATGATAAAAATCAGAGAATAACTAAATGAATACAGACTAAAAAAGAAAACAAAAGCAAATAATCAATAAAATGAAAAGTTGGTTTTCTTAAAGACAAATAAAACCAGAAACTGCAATCTAGCTGAACCAAGGAATAAAGAAAGTCAAATAAGTAAAATCAGAAACAAAAAAAAAGACACATTTACACTGATTCCACAGAAACACAAAGAATCATTAGAAACTATTATGAACAACTGTATGCTAAAAATTTGGAAAACTTAGGGGAAATGGATAAATTCATACATACAACCTTCCAAAATTGTACCAAAAAGAAATAGAAAACCTGAACAGTCTAATACTGAGTAACAAGATTGAATCAGTGTATTGGTCTCTTTTCACAGTGCTGATAAAGACATGCCCAAGAATGGGCAATTTACAAAGGAAAGAGGTTTAATGGAGAACTCACAGTTCCACATGGCTGGGGAAGCCACACAATCATGGCAGAAGGAGGAGCAAGTCAGATCTTATGTGGATGGCAGCAGGCAAAGAGAGAGCTTGTGCGGGGAAACTCCACCTTATAAAACCATCAGATCTCATGAGACTTATTCACTATCATGAGAACAGCATGGGAAAGACCCGTCTCCATGATTCAATTATCTCCTACTGTGTACCTCCCACAACACTTGGGAATTAGGGGAGCTACAAATGAGATTTGGATGGTGACACAGAGCCAAACCATATCAACTGGCAATCCACCAACAAAGAAAAACACAGGACCACATGGATCTTCTGCCAAATTCTACAAAACTTATAAAGAAGAACTAAAACCCGTTCTTCTCAGACTATTTAAAAAAAAAATAAAAATGAGGGAATTCTTCATAAATCATTCCATGAGGCCAGTATTACTGTAATACGAAAACCAGACAAGGGAATAACCAAAAAAGAAAGCTATAAGCCAATATCCTTGAATACAGATACAACAAAATACTAGCAAAATAAATCCAACAACACAACAAAAAGAAAATATACCATGATGATTAGGGCTTATGCCAGGAATACAAAGCTGGTCAACACATATCAATCAATACATGTGATACATCACATCAACAGAATGAAGGATAAAAAAAAACCATATAATTATCTTAATAGATGCAACAAAAGCCTTTGATAGAATTCAACATCTCTCATGATTAAAAACTCTCAACAAATTAGTCATAAAAAGAACATAACATAATAAAGGTCATATATGACAAAACCACAGCTAACATTATACTGAATAAAGAAAAGTTGAGTCTTTCCACTAAGAACTGGAGCAAGACAAAGATGTCTACTCTCACCACTCCTATTTAACACAGTAACGGGAGTCCTAAGCAAAGCAATCAGGCAAGAGAAAGAAATAAAAGACATCCAAATTGGAAAAGAGGAAGTCAAATTGTCCTTCTGTGAGATTGAGAGAAACTCCCAACTGAGATTCCTTATATGATACAAAGTGGGGAAGAACCCGCTTTGCCAGAAACAAGGGATGAATGGGAAGTGTGCTGCAGCCACAAATACAGGAGCTGGTCGCCCCAGCTTTGAAAGCAGATCAGGAGAGGCATGGTCTGAAAGTCACAGTTTCTGTCCTGGCAGGGAAGGCTTATGGACTGGGGCAGTTTTGAGCTCTGGGCATAGACTGCCTAGAGTCTAGCTAGCTGTTGCTAGGGGAATACCATGAATGTAAGACCTGTTTGCTAGGTGCATGGAAGCTGGGTAGGGCTTACTGCCACCTACTTCTCCCCGCTTCCTGTGCAGACCCTTCTGTACAGCAGAGACAACTGCTCTCCCACCTGGAGCATTACCCTAGTGTCCAGGAAATTGCCCTCTGATTCCCACTGGGGCCACTGCTTGCACCTTCATGCGGAGAACCAGAATACAGATGTACCTGACCCACTCCCCATCTGGTTTTACTTTTCCATTCACACTGGTAGTGTAACACGAAGGACAGAAACTTTGGGGAGCTCTATGGCCCCAGTCGTTGCCTGAGACATCAGAGTACCTCCCCTGGGTAACATAAGGCAAGCACAAATACCACCACTATCACTCCAGCTGATGCTCTTTTGTAAGTGCCACCTGGCTGGAGGCCAACTGACACAGTCCATTATAGCATCTACAGGCAAAATGATGCAGCATCCAGGAAGAAAAAATCTTGTGTGTATCCTCAGCTATCACCATTGCCTGAACCACTCTGGCTAACCAAGAGGTACTGAGTCTGTCCATGTCACCAGTTCATTACTACTACAACCTGCATTTGAGAGAGCCAACACACTAAGACTATTTAAACTAAGGAATCTCACAGAGTTTATGTAACTCCCCTGCCACCCCTGCCAGGGCTGGGGCTTGCACCCTCTGCCAGGAGATTTGAGGACAGGTCATATCACTGGATCCTTGGCAGACATTCCCCAGCGTGAACCTGGAGTGCTGCAAACCCACTGGGGGGATAGACCCAGAGAAGCAGCAGGATTCACAGTAGCCTGGCCCTCAGGGAATCCTACTCCTGTGGGAAAGTGGAGTGCACCAAATCAAGGGAGAACCCTGTGGGACAAAAAAGTTCAGATGGCAGGGCTTGAATCCTAGAACTTTCCATTTGTGGAAGTTTCTTATAGCAAAGCCAAAGTGGTCATGCTGGGCTCAGAAGGGAAAGTCTGAAGTTCTATTCTACCAGTCAGGCAGCACTGGTGCTCATGAAGGATACTGGAGAAGGGGACTTCTTCTCCCCCTCATCCACCAGTGCAATCACAGCTGGGGCTTCTCCCATGAGAGCTCAGTTTGGGTGTACCTGTAGTCAGCCTTTCTGGAACACTTCAGGGTGACTGCATCTCCACAGGAAAAGTGTTCTCCAGGTTCAGGCTTGCACAAGGGGTAGAGTCACCATCCTTTTCTACATTAAAAATCAACACTCCTTCAGATGAAAGGAGATGGCTGTCTGATCTGAATTGCTGGAACACTAGTTTAGGAGTGTGACTGGGAGGTGGACTGCTTTCCTGCTGGCCTGGCAGAGGAGCTGAGGTAGCTCCCTCTCATTCCCCTGAAAATACCTTAGTGTATTTCACTGAGAGCTCCCCCAGCTGCCTCTGTCAGGGCTGGGACCTCTGCCCATCCCTGAGTATTGCATTTACCCACCTGTTTTAGAAACAGCTGGTGTTTACTTATGGACAACTACACTACTGATCTGAAGCCTGAACTGTTCATCCTGGTAAATAAAATACTAGGGAAAAAATAAATAAATAAAAAGTGTACACCACTGGGGAAAAGATAAGCTTCAAGAGACCTCTGTCATTCAAACCCTGCAGGAGACGATGAACCTGCTCACACACTGAGCACACTGTTACCATAACCAGCATCTGAGAAAGCCATCATACAAAGACTCTTTATAACCAAGAAAGTCAAACAGAAACTTTACCACTGGAAGCACCAAGAGCCAAATTAGGCTATAATAAACTAAAAACATTAAAGTCACACTCTAAAGGAAAAAAAAGAAATTAAAAAACCACTGTTGAATAAAAATTAATTTTAAAATAATTAGAAGAATAGTTTACCCAAATGAGAAGGAATCAGAAAAATAGTTTTGGCAATATGACAAAGCAAGGTACTATAATACCTCCAAAACATCACACCAGCTCTCCAGCAGTTGATCCAAACCAAGATGAAATGCCAGATAAAGAATTCAAAAGGTTAATTATTAAGCTACTCAAGGAGATACAAGAGAAAGATTAAAAAACGCACAAACATAAAAGTTTCAAAAACCAGTTTCAAAAACCAATGAATTAAATATTTTCTAAAGCGATATATATGTTGAAGAAAAAACAATCAGATCTCCAGGAAATGAAAGACACATTTAGGGAATTACAAAATGCAACAGAAAGTTTAAACAATAAACTAGACCAAGTAGAAGAGATAATTTCAGAGCTCAAAGTCAAGGCTTTCAAATTAGCCCAATCAAATAAAAATAAACAACGACGGAAAAAAAATTAAAAAAATTGAACAATGGCTCTAAGAAATACAAGATTATGTAAAAGAGCCAAACCTAAGCATCATTAGTGCTCCTGGAGGAGAAGAGAAAGCAAAAAGTTTGGAAAACATATTTGAGGGATAATTGAGGAAAACTTCCCTGGCTTTGCTAGAGATGTAGATATCCAAATACAAGGAGCTGAAATAATTCCTGGAAGATTCATTGCAAAAATAACATCACCAAGGCAAATAATCATTAGGCTAGCTAAAGTCAACATAAAGGAAAGAATTTTAAGAGCAGTAAACATCAGCTGTTCTGTAAAGAAAAACCTATCAGACTAGCAGCATATAAAGGAAAACCTTTCAGACTAACAACAGACTTATTAGCAGAAACCTTACAAACCCAGAAGGGATTGGGTCCTAGCTTTATCCACTTTATACAGAATAATTGTCTGTCAATAATTTTGTATACAGCAAAACTAAGTTACATAAACGAAGGAGAAATCAAGTCTTTTTTTAAATAAGAAAATGCTGAGAAGAATTCATTACTTCCAAACCAGCCCTAAAATAAGTGCAAAAATGAGTTCTAAATATTGAAACAAAAGTTCAATATGCACCAAAATAGAATACTTGAAAGTATAATCCTCACAGGATCAGTATGACAATGACAAAAACAAAGTATCTGGGTAACAGTCAACATAATAACTGGAACAGTATCTCTCATCTCAGTATTATTGCTGAATATAAATAATCGACTTCACTTAAAAGACACAGATTTGCAGAATGGATAAAAAATTACAAACCAAGTATCTGCTGTCCTTACAAAACTCATCTAACATGTAAGGATTCTTATAGAATTAAGGTAAAGGGATGATTAAAAAAAAATTTCGACCCAAATGGGAAGCAAAAGCATGTAGAAGTAGCTATCCTCATGTCAGATGAAACAGCCTTTAAAGCAACAATAGCAAAATGAAAAGATGATATGGTTTGGCTCTGCATCACCACACAAATCTCCTGTCTAACTGAAATCCTCAGTGTTGGAGGAGGGACCTGGTTGGAGGTGACTGAATCATGGGGGCGAACTTCCGCGTTGGTGTTCTCACGATAGTAAGTGAATTCTCATGACATCTGGCTGTTTAAAAGTGTAGCACTTCTCTGTTCACACTCTCTCTCCCATTCCACTGTGTGAAGCTATGCCTGCTTCCTCTTTGCCTTCCACCATGATTGTAAGTTTTCTAAGGTCTCCCCAGCTATGCTTTCTATACAGCCTGTGGAGCTGTGAGTTAATTAAACACCTTTTCTTCACAAATTACTCAGTTTCAGGTAGTTCTTTATAACAATGTGAGAACAAACTAATACAAAAGACAAAGAAGGTCATTGTATAATAATAAAGGCTTAATAGAATAAGAAGATATTACAATCATAAATACATACGCACCTAACTCTGAAGCTTCCAAATCTATACAACAATTTCTATTATACCTAAGAAAAGAGAAAAACAGCAACACAATAATTGTGGGGAACTTCAACACTTCACTAATAACACCAGATAGATTATCAAGGCAGAAAGTAAAAAAAGAGAAACAGTGGACTTAAACTGCAATGTAGACCAAAAGGACCTAATAGATATTTACAGATATTATACCCTAGAATTGCAGAATATATATTGTTCTCATGAGCACATGGAACATTCTCCAGGATAGACCATATAATAAGACACAGAAGTCTGAATACATTTTTAAATATCAAAATTATGTCAAGTATCTTCTTAGTGCACAGTGGAATAAAGACAGAAATCAACTCCAGAAGGAACTTCTAAAACTATACAAATTCATGGAAATTAAACAATCTGCTCCTGAGTGATTTTTGGGCTAACAATGAAATCAAGATGAAAATTTAAAACTTCTTCAAAATGATTGACAATAGTGTCATAAGTTATCAGTCTCTTTGGTATATAGCAAAAGCAGTGCTAAGAGGAAAGTTAATAGTGCTAAGTACCTACATCAGAAAATCTGAAAAATCAGAAATTGGCAACCTAATGTCACACCTCAAGGAACTAGAGAAACATGAACAAACAAAACCCAAAGCTAGCAGAAGAAAATAAATAACAAAGTCAGAGAAGAACTAAATAAAGTTGAAACAAAAAAATATAAAGCAGCACAAAAAGTTGGTTTTTTGAAATGATAAACCAATCAATGCACCACTAGCTAGATTAACCATGAAAAGATGAGGGAAGATTCCAGTAAGTTCAATTAGAAATGAAAATGAAGACATTACAATTGATTCCACAGGAATACAAAAGATTATCTGAGACTACTATAAAGACCTCTATGCCCATAAACTAGAAAGTTAAAGGAAAATAGATACATTCTTGGAAAGACACAACCCTCCTAGCTTGAATCAGGAAGAAGCAAAAATCCTGAACAGCCAGTAACAAGCAGTGAGGTTAAATTAGTAATAAAAAATGCCAGCAATAAAGACTAGGGCCAGATGAATTCCAGCCAAATTCTACCAGACATTCAAATAAGAATTGGTACCAATCCTACTGAAACTATTCCAAAAGACTGAGAAAGAGGGAACCCATTCTAACTCATTCTGTGAAGCCAGTATCACCCTACTACCAAAAACAGGAAAGGAAATAACAAAACAAAAACTACAAGCCAACATCCTTGATGAACATAGATGCAAAAATCTTCAACAAACAGAACACAAAATATATTACACTATGATCAAGTGAGTTTAACTCCAGGGATGCAAGGATGGTTTACCATATGCAAATCAGTAAATGTAATTCATCACAAAAACAGAATTAAAAACCAAAAAACACATATGATCAGCTCAATAGACACAGAAAAAGCATTCACTAAAACTCTTTATGATAAAAACTCTTAACACTGTAGGCAGGCAGAGAAGGAACATATGGCAAAACAATAACAGCCATATATGACAAACCCACAGCCAACATCATACTGACTAGAGAAAAGGTGAAAGCATTCCCCCTAAGAATTAGAACAAAACTAGAATGCCCGCTTTCACCTCTTCTATTTAACATAGTACTGGAAGTCTTACACAAACCAATCAAGCAAGAGAAAGAAATAAAGGGCATCCAAATTAGAAAAGAGAAAATCAAACAATCACTGTTTGCAAAAGATATGACTGTATATCTAGAAAACTCTGAAAACTCTCATAAAAGATTCCTAGATTTCATAAATAAATTCAATAAATTCACAGGTTCCAAAATCAATAGCACTGCTATACATCAACAGCAAACAAGCTGAGAATCAAGTAAAAAACTCAATTATTTTTATAATAGCTGCAAAAAATAACATAAAATACCTAGGAATATACTTAACCAAGGAGGTGAAAGATTTCTACAAGAAGAACTATAAACACTACTAAAAGAAATAATGGATGGCAAAAACAAACGGAAATGCTCATGGATTAAAGGAATCAGTATCATGGGAATGGCCTTACTGATATGGTTTGGCTGGGCACTCACAAAAAATCTCATTTTTAATTGTTATCCTCATAACCCCCATGTGTCGAGGGTAGGACCATGGGGGTGGTATCCCCATGCTGTTCTGGTGAGAGGGAGTGAGTCTCATGAGGTCTGATGGTTTTATGAGCGTCTGGCATTTTCCCTGCTTGTACTCACTCTCACTCCTATCACCTTGTGAAGAAGGTGCCTGTTTCTCCTTTGTTTGTGCCATGATTGTAAGTTTTCTGAGGCCTCTCCAGTCACAAGGAACTGTCAGTCAATTAAGCATTTTTCCTTTATGAATTACCCAGTCTCGGGTATTTCTTCATACCAGTGTGAGAACAGACTAATACAGTAAATTGGTACCAGGAGTGAGGCATTCCTATAAGATACCTGAGAATGTGGAAGTGACTTTGCAACTGGGTAATGATCAAATGTTGGAACAATTCAGAGGGCTTAGCAGGAGATAGGAAGATGTGGGAAAGGTTGAAACTTCCTAGAGACTTGTTGAATAGCTTTGACCAAAATGCTGATAGTGATATGGACAATGAAGTCCTGACTGAGGTAGTCTCAGATGGAAATGAGGAACTTGTTGGAAACTGAAGTAAAAGTCGCTCCTGCCATGCTTGAGCAAAGATACTGGTGGTATTTTGCCCCTGTCCTAGAGATATGTTTGAACTTGAGAGAAATAATTTAGGGTATCTGGCTGAAGAAATTTCTCAGTGGCAAAGCATGCAAGAGGAAGTAGAGCAAAGAAGTTTGGAAATTTTTCAGCCTGACAATGCAATAAAAAATAAATTTCTGGGGGGAAATTGAAGCTGGCTGCAGAAACTTTCAAAAGCGATGCCAAGACAATGGGGAAAATGTCTCCAGGACATGTCAGAGACCTTCAGAGCAGCCCCTCCCATTATATGCCCAGAGTCCTAGGAAGGAAAAATGGTTTCATGGACTGTGCCCAGGGCCCCCCTGCTTGGAGTATCCTCAGAACATGGTGCCTGGCATCCCAGTCATGGCTAAAAGGGGCCAATGTACAAATCAGGCTGTTGCTTCAGAGGGTGCAAGCTCCAACCTTCAGCAGTTTACATGTGATGTTGAGCCTGTCAGTGCACAGAAGTCAAGAATTGAGGTTGGGAACCTCTGCCTAGATTTCAAAGGATGTATGGAAATGCCTGGATATCCAGGCAGAAGTTTGCTGCAGGGGTTGGAGCCCTCATGGAGAATCTCTGCTTGGACAGCACAGAAGGGAAATGTGGGGTCAGAGACCCCATACCGAGTCTTCACTGGGGCACTGTCTAGTGGAGCTGTGAAAAGTCAGCCACCATCCTCCACACCCCAGAATGGTAGAACCACTGACAGTTTGCATTTTGCACCTAGAAAAGCCACAGACACTCAATGCCAGTCTGTGAAAGCAGCTGGGAGTGGGGCTGTACCCTGTAAAGCCACAGGGGTGGAGCTGCCCAAGGCTGTGGGATCCCACCTCTTGCAGTAATGTGACCTGGATGTGACACATAGAGTCAAAGGAGATCATTTTGGAGCTTTAAGGTTTAATGACTCCCCTACTGGATGTTGGACTTGCATGGGGCCAGTAACCCCTTTGTTTTGGCCATTTTCTTTGATTTGGAACAGTTATATTTACCCAATGCCCATACTCCCAGTGTATCTAGGAAGTAACTAACTAGCTTTCAGTTTTACAGGTTCATAAACAAAAGGGACTTGCCTTGTCTCAGATGAGACTTTGGACTTGGACTTTTGGGTTAATGCTGGAATGAGCTAAGACTTAGGAGGACGGTTGGAAAGGCATGATGGTGTTTTGAAATGTGAGGACCTGATTGCACGTTCCCTGAGGCTTCTCCAGCCATGCGTAACTGTGAGTCAGTTAAAACTCTTTCCTTTATAAATTACCCCATCTGGGGTATTTCTTCATAGCAATGTGAGAATACACATACTGTCCAGAGTAATCTACAGATTCAACCCAGGGATAAAATGCCAGGTTGATCTCGTCTGGAATTTGCATGTAAGATCTGGCCTCTGCCTGGGATTCACAAGACAAAGTCAAATTTTTGATTGAGAGTGCAATTTTTATCAAAATACCAACATCATTTTTAACAGAATTAGAAAAAAAATTCTAAATTCATATGGAACCAAAAAAAGAGCCTGAATAGCCTCAGCAAAAAGAACAAATCCAGAGGTGTCACATTATCTGACTTCAAATTATACTACTAGACTATAGTAATGAAAGCAGCATGGTACTGGTATAAAAGTGGATACATAGGCCACTGGAACAGATTAGAGAACTCAGAAATAAAGCCAGATATGTAGAACCAACTTATCTTCAATAAGGCATACAAAAATATAAATTGGAGAAAGGACACCCTATTCAGTAAATGGTGCTGAGACAAGTATATAACCACATGGAAAATGAAACCAGCTTCCTATCTCTCACTATACACAAAGACCAACTCAAGATGGATCAAACACTTAAATCTAAGACCTGAAACCATAGAAATTCTAGAAGAAAATCTAGAATAAACTCTTCTGGATATTGTCCTAAATAAAAAATGTATGACTAAGACCCTAAAAGCAAGTGCAGCACAAACAAAATAAATAAATGGAACCAAATTTAACTAAAAACCTTATGCACAGCAAAATAAATAATCATTATAGTAAAAAGGCAATCCACAGAATGGGAGAAAATATTTACAAAGTATGCATCCAACGAAAAAGTAATAACCAAAATCTACAAGGAACTCAAACAAATCAGCAAGAATAAAGCAAATATTCCCATCAAAAAGTGAGAAAGTGACATGAACAGACATTTCTCAAAAGGGGATATGCAAATGGCCAAAAAATATTAAAAATGCTCAACATCAGCAAGCATAAGGAAATGCAAATTAAAAACACAATAAAACACCATCTTGCCCCAGCTGAAATGACCATTATTAAAAAGTGAAAAAAAAAAAAAGATCTTGGTGTGCTTGTAATGAAAAGAGAATAATTATATATTCTACTGGTCGGAATGTAAATTAGTACAATGTCTGTGAAAAACAGTATTTTTTCAAATAATTAAAAGTAGATCTACTATCTGATTCAGTAATTCCACTACTGGATATCTACCTGAAGGAAAAGAGGTAATTACATCAAAAAGACACCTGCGCATGTGTATTTATTACATCACAATTGCAAAGACTGGAACCAGTCTAAGTGTCCATCAAGCAATAAATGGATAAAGAGAATATGGTATATATACACCATGGAACTTGAATGAAGCTGAAGACCATAATTCTAAGTAAAATAATTCAGGAATGGAAAACAAAATACTATATGTTCTCATTATATGTTCTCATTTATAATTTGGAACTAAGCTATAGGTATGCAAAGGCATACAGAGTGATATAATGAACTTTGGAGACTCAGAAGGAGAAGTGTGCAAGGTGTTTGAGTAATAAAACTACTACATATTGAGTATAATGTACACTACTTGGGTGATGTAAAATTTCAGACTTCACCACTATACAATTCACCCATGTAGTCAAAAACCACTTGTACCCTCAAAGCTATACAAATACGTGTGTGTGTGTATTATAACAGAATATCTGAAAGACTTTATCAAAAACTCTTAGAACTAATAAACCCCAACTTCAGTAAAGTTACCACAAAATCAACATAAAAAGTTCAGTAGTGTTTCTATACACAAATAATAAACTAGCTAAAAAGGAAACCAATAAAACAATTCTATTTACAAGAGCTACAAAAAATTTAATTAATAAAATACTTAGGAACAAATTTAATTTAAAATGTGAAATATTTCTACTTCAAACACTACAAAACAATGATGAAAAAAATGAAGAAGATATAAACAGATAGCAAGACATCATATGCTCATGGATCAGAAGAATTATCATTTTTGAAATGATCATGCCACTTAAAGCAATCTACAGATTTAAATGCAATCCATATCAAAGTACCAAAGACATGCATCACAAAATGGAAAAATATATAACAATCCTAAACTTCATATGGAAAGAATCCAAGTAGCCAAAGTGATCCTGAGCAAAAATCACAAAGCTCGAGGCATCACACTATCAGACTTTAAAATGTACTACAAAGCTATAATACTAAAAACAGCATGGTGTTGGTATAAAAACAGACACATACACCAATGGAACAGAATACAGTACACAGAAATAAATCCATGCATTTACAGCCAATTGATTTTTAACAAAGGCACCAATAATACACATTAGGGAAAGGACACTCTCTTCAATAAATGTTGCTGGGAAAACTGAATACACATATGCAGAATTATGAAGTTAGATCCTTATATTTCACCATACATTAAAATAAATTTAAAATGAATAAAAAATATCTTAGGCTTAAAGCCTGAAACTATCAAGCTACTAGAAGAAACATAGTAAAAATGCTTTGGTACATTGGCAGAGGCAAATATTTCATGCCTATGACTTCAAAAGCACAAACAATAAAAACAAAGAAAATAGGCAAATGGAAATATACTGAATATATTAAAGTAAAAAGCTTCTGCACAGTAAAGGAAACAATCAACAGAGTGAAGAGACTACCTGTAGAATGGGAGAAAATATTTGCAGACTATTCACCTGACAAGGGACCGATATCCAAAATGTACAAGGAACTCAAACAACTCACATCAAAAACAAGTAATCCCATTCAAAATGGGCAAAGGATCTGTGTGGACATTACTCAAAAGAAGACAAACAAATGGCCAATAGATATTATTTTTAAATGTTCAACATCACTAATTATCAGGAAAGTGCAAATCAAACCCACAAGCAAATTCAATCCATATAGAATGGTTATTATAAAAAAGACAAAATATAATAAATACTGGCAAAGGTAGGGAGAAAAGGAAACTCTTATAAATGAGTGATATGAATGTAAATTAGTACAGCTATTAAAAAATAGTAGGGGAGATTCTAGACAAAAACTAAGAGATATCATATGATTCAGCAATCCCACCACTGAGTATTAATCCAAAGAAAAGAAAGTAAGTATCCAAGGAATACTACACCCCATGTTTATTTCAGCACTATTCACAAAAGTCAAGATATGCAATCATTCTAAGTGTCCATCAGTGGATGAATGGATAAAGAAAATGTGGTGTATATATACACAATGGAATTCTATTCAGCCATACAGAAGAATGAACTCCTGTCATTCGCAACAACGTGGATGAACTAGAGATCATTATTTTAAGTGGAATAAGCCAGGCACAGAAAGACAAATGCCACGTGTTTTTATTTATATGTAGAAGCCAAAAAACTTGATCTCATAGAGGTAAAGGGCAGAACGATACCACAGAGAGGAAATGAAGAGATGTAGGTCAATGGATACAAACATACAGTTACGCAGAAGGAATAAGTTCTAGGTTTTTCAGCAAAGAATGGTGACTATAGTTCACAATAATTTACTGTAGATCTTAGAATAGCTAGGAGATTAGATTTAAATGTTTTCCACACAAAGAAATAAGTATTAGAGGTGACACTCTAAGCACGGCGATTTGATCATCATACATGATATGCATATAACAAAATATCACATGTGCTCTATAAATATGTATAATTATTATACATCAGTAAAATAACAGATTAGACAGTACAGAATTCAATGTTGCTCTCTTTCTCCCACCAACACTGTTTCCCCTATTCACATATTACTTTAGCTTGTTTTATTTGTTACACTTGATGAACCAATACTGACGTGTTATCATTAATTAAAGCCCACATTTTATATGAGGGTTTACTGTTTGTGTTTTACAGTATTATGAGCCTGGACAAATGTATGACATGTATCCACCATTACAGATTATACAGAGTAGTTTCCCTGCCCTAAAAACCTTCTGTGTTCCACCTATTCATACTTTCCTCTCCCCAGCTCCTGGCAACCACTAATCTTTTTACTGTCTCCATAGCTTTGCCTTTTCCAGAATGTCACATAGTTGGAATCATACTGTAGCCTTTTAGGTTGGCTTCTTTCACTTAGTAATTTGCATTTAGAATTTCTCCATGTATTTCTGCGCCTCATGAGCTCATTTCCTTTTAAGCTTCCTTTTTTCTACATAGGAAGAACTGGTTATCCTCTCCCTAGACCCCACGGTATTTATCATAGCCATCTAGTACTGAGAAGAGGTGTCTGATCTGGTAATCATTTGAATAAATGTCTTACTTTGCCCTTCTAAATCTTTAAATACTGGTGTTCACTGTCTTCTTAAGGCCTAGTACCCTGCAATAGTAATTGATTCAAAGACACACACACACACAAAATTTTTTTGAAAATCTAAATAATAAGAAAACATGGGTAGAAATGTTGGAGGCACTGAGATGAGTGGGAAGATAAGAAAGGAAGATGTAATGTTTACTGCAGACATGTTGTGCCTGGGTTTCCATTTGATCATCAAAACACCTCCTAACTAAGGTTATTATCATTGTCTCCTTCTTCCTGGTGAGACTCAGGGTTCAGATCATGAAAAGGGTAGCACACGGCTTGTAAATAGTGGAACTGGATTGTTCATTGAACACTGCCTTCCTTCCAGTGAACACTGAACGCTGCCTTCCTTCCCCCATTGGTGGTCACCCCGGGCACTTCTTGAGATTGTAGCTATCAGAGGTAAGAACATTGCCCCCATTCATATCATAGCACCTGCCATTTTGATGTGCCTACTATGTGCCAGCAGGTGTACAAATATTTTTAATCTCTTACAAGCCATTCCACAACCATTTATTGAGTAGCTATAGAAACCCAGCAAACTAGGATTTGGTGACTTTAATTATTTAGACGGAAAATTCAAAACTTCAAAAAGTTAAGACTGGCCAGATGAAACATATCCAGATGTGAAAGAAGGGAACAGAGGCCATATCCCTCAGACCTTAAACCTACACCCTCCTCCTGGCATCATACGCTCCCCAACAGGACCCAAAGCACCACCCTTTGTTTCTATGTTGAGACTTCCTCTCAATTCCCAATCCAGTCCTGCAGCAAGAGAGCCAATCTCCAAGAAGCCAGTTTATCCCAGTCCCTGGGGCTGTATCCAAGTGAGATGTGGGAGCTGTCTCACCTGCTAAGAGCCCCATGATCACAGACACATCACCTGTTGGCAATGACCAACAGATAAACTCCCTAGTTGAGCTTTCAATCCATGGTTTACTCACTTATTCATTCAACAGGTATCTACTTTCTGCTTCTGGTGTGTTACATATTGTTCTAGGCACTGGAGGTTGTGCAGTGCATGAAACAGACACGCATACCTGTGCTCAGGCAGCTTACAGTCTAAAAGCAGAAAACAGACTATAAACAAATAAAGAGCCAAGCATACTGCAAGTTAGATAATAATAAGGGCTATGAATACAAATTAAAAGGGAAGTGGGATAGAGTATGTATGGAGGAACACAGGAGTTACAATTTTCAACAAGGTGGTCAGGAGGACTTACGATACAGTGACATTGAACAGAATCCTAGAGGATGTGGGAGAGGGACAATGCAGGGAGCTATGGGAATAGCATTTCTTGTGGAGGAAATAGCAAGTGCAAAGATCCTGTGGCAGGGGAGTGCTGGGTGTGCAGGGAAAACCAGACACTAGCAAGAAACTGCAAGTTCTGGCAGAGCAAAGGCATGGGGTCTCAAGCTAACTTCAACTAAAGAATAAGTGTTCAATATCACAGGGCTTTTGATGTGGTTGTTTTAATCATAGGGATCTGGTGAGAAAAGGTCCCCTTGTATCTGATGTGGTAGAGTGAATGAGGGGAATTGCTACACGGGTATGCTTCTTCGTCAGGAAGTCTCCCTGGATTCTGTGGTCTTAGGCAGGGCAAAAAGATGAATAAATCACAGTCCCTCCCTACAGGGTCTCATTGCTCAATGGAGAAGGGGTCCAGTGAGGGTCCAGTGAAAGAACAATCATGGCATGAAATTACCAGTATTAGAACATCAGCCTAGAACCAGGTAGCCGAGAAGCCTGTGGAGGATGTGATCAGGCTGGGCTCAGGCTGCTCTCTGGAATTCATGCCTGAGGCGTGAGTAGAGTCTCCTTACACACCCACTGGAGAAAGGTAGTTTTGCCTTCCCCGCCGTTTTCTAAAGACTTGCTGGTGGTTCTACTGACTGTGGCTGAAAAATTGCTGGCTGTGCAAACTCTGCCCTTTAAGCTGGAACCCAGGGCCTCCTGTATGTACAACTCCCCCAAAGGACTCCCACAGATTTACGTGGCTCCTCTCCCTGTGTGTCTGAAATGACACATACCAGCTAGCCTGAGCCGGGTACAGCTCTTCAGCTAGGATTATCTAACCAGCCCCTCACTGCCCATTCCTTCTTCTCAGTTGCACCCCTGGAAAGCAGGATTTTCTTGCAAAATAAAGAAACAATAGCATGGTAATCAGAGTGGTCTGGGCTCCCATAGGCTGTACCAGGGAAATCTCTTGGCAATCCTGACCCTGGCAGACAAAATGAGACAATGGCTGTCTATGGAATGGGGGTGTGTTCACACCCTGGGATTGTACATGTGGCTTAGCAACAGGGGGGCTCTTAAGAAGAACTGGATCCTTTCAAGGGTAAAGTCATCAGCACCCACTACACCATGATTGCCAAGTTCCCAAACCAGGAGAAAAATTGGATCTGGAATTGTTACTGGACCTCACTGCTATGAAAAAGCATTACTAAATCTCTACTCCATCAGCTGGAGAGAGAGAAGGAGAAAGGAGACTGATACTCAGGGAGAGCCTGCTGGGTACCGCCCCACACAGCCCCGTCTTGGACATTATAGGTACTGTCTCGTGAAATTTCACCACGACCTTCTGAGCTAAGTTTTCTTGAATTGGAAAACCTGAGTCTGGGGATGACCAGGACCTTTCCAAAGCTCTGATCCACCCGGGCCTCTGCCCCCATGTTTGGTGGTAGCCCCCAGGACACAGGTGAGACTCTGTGATGACTGCCCATGCTCACCCTGCAGAGAGTCTATGCAGGGGGCTGCCAATAGTTCTTCTAGAGGAATCCAGGCCAGACCCATACAGGGGCACACATGCACAGCAAATGCATAATGAGTTTTCAGATTTCCTGAGCAGAGTCCACAGCTTTTTTGTTCTGTGCCACACACTCAGTGCCTCTCACAGATGGTGGTGATCCAGTCTATATGTACACCACTCTGTGTTAGAGTCTATGTACAATAATGTGAATAATGAAAGCATTCTGAATAGTTGTTAAATAATGTCCACGTGAACTCAACTGATCGACTCAGTCAGTGCCCTGTGTCTGCTTTGGCCTTTAATTTCCCATTTTGTATCTCTTTTGTTTAACTATTGGCTACTGTCTTCATTACAGATTATCAGCATAATGCCAAGTCAAAATATTTGGAATGATTAATGTTCATGTGCATCTAGGTGGATCTTACTCCTGTTTAACATGTGTGTGTGTTGAGCATTTTTAAATCATTAAGGTCTGTTCAATACTCAGTCATTTCTTAAGATCTTAGGCTATTTGAAAGACATGGATTCCAAAGGGTATTTATTTACCTGACATAAAATTTCCCTCTTTTCATTCCCTGCTCAACTGTCACCTATGATCAAACTCCATCTCTCTTACCTGGCTTCTCTAGCTCCAGATGACTTCCCCATCACCCAAGTTGCCCCATAAACTGTCTATTAAAACATATTCATTCTTTAGGTCAGGACTAAATGCTGTTCCTTCTTAGCATCTTCCCTGATTTGCCTGCACAAGAAGGGGTACCTTTCTCTAAATTCCAAAAGTACTTTTCAAATGGCTGTTTTCGTCAATGGCACATGTCTATTATACCCCCTTGCTGATAAACACCTGAAAGGAGGGTCCGTGCCTTGGTCAATGCCATGGTCCTACAACCTCTAGGAGAAGACTTTGCATAGCCCATAAAATGAGGAATCAGAGTATTTCTTCTAGAGGATCCTAGAGAACAACACGAGAGACTCACTAGAATTCACAGGAGTCCCCAAGAAGGCACCTGGTTGACTTTCTTCCCACTACTTCTGCTTCTGAGAAAATGAGCCCCAAGGAGAGTAAATTGCTAACCCTCTTTGGGGGAAGATAACACAGAAAAAACTTCAGAGAAGAAGAGAAAACTTTAAGTTGCACCTTGAAGGACAACTGGGAGTCCTCTGGGCTGAAGCGTACTATAGGGATGGGTGAAGGAAGCACTGCAGGTGGGGCCGCTGAGAGGCTGCTGTTGTGGGACTGTGGGTTGTGCAGTTTGGCTACCGTTACTTTATGCATTGATTCAGCAGATATACCTTGAGTCACCTTAAGTGTCCACTACAGATATGCAAATGGTATCTGTGAGATTGACACTACAGAGGTGAGGTCACGTTGACATATGGGGTGGTATGGGGAGAGCAGGAAGGCAGAGAACACGGGCTAGACAGGCAGGTGAGGAGCAAATGTGGAGGGCTGCTCATGACATCCTAAGCATCTTTGATCTTGCCCTACAGGTAGGTCATGGGCAGTTAATACTGACAATTCGACATTTATGTAATCCACATGAATGTTTAGAAAAAGATCTCTCTGACGGCAGTGCACAATGCAGAAGAGTGAGAGAGAAACTGAGTTGTTCGTACAATAGGATTGCCTCCAGTTGGTGAACACGGAGAAAACAGGAGCAGATTGCAAGGGCCGCAATTCAGAATGCACCCTCTTCCCCTCCCTCCCTCTCTACACACAAACGTTACAGTAGGACTGTAGAAAACCTTTCAGTTAAGATCAAGTAGCATACAATATATTTCTACTACTTTCTCTACTATGTCTGAGGGAAGATGAGTGGAGAGAAGAATGAAGATAGAAATAGACAAAAGCAAAACAACAGCACTTGCCCCAATCTGCCCTGGGAGATGGAAGAAATGGGGCGATTTACCAGAGCGTCTCTGTCTACTGGCTGGGGCTCAGCACCAGGTCCCAGGGCTAAGGGAGGCTTGGCCTTTGCTGGAAGAGAGCCCTCTACCCCCCGAGGGCAAAACTGGGCTTACATCAGGGTCTAGGCTAAAACAAGCAGCTCCCCTTTGTGGCTCTGAATCTTGCCTAAGTTACTTCCCCAGGTGCCAGGTCCCTCATCTGTGACTAGGAAAAATAAATTACCTACCTTACAAGATTTGTGAGAATTAGAAACTCCTTGTAAAGCAAAGGACATCCAGGAATTATAATAAGTATTACTGCTATTATTACTATAACCACCGCCACCATTATTAATACTACCGGTGATCACAGCCCAGAATCCCACCAAGAACCTGGCATCCGAACCTCCCCTTGACCCCAGTAACCCATCTCTCTTTCTAAATGGCTCCCATCATGCCTGCTGTGGAAGTCTCTTCAGAATGTGCCTTGAGCAGGAAGGAAAAGAAAACTCTAGTCTCTCCACATCTCCTAAATCGCCAATGTCCGACGTCATACCAGGAATTCTCCCTTACTGTTTACCTGCCTCTCTGTCTTCCCACCTCACACTCAGAGAGACAGGCACAGGAGGAGGATAGGTACCGGGGTCATGTCCCTGGGAAATAGCTAGAGCAGGATGGGAACCTAGGTCTCCTGCCTCTTGCTGGTCCACACCTGAAGGTAACACTCACCATGTTGGGAAGAAAGATGGAGACCCAGGCGTCTGGATGGTGGTTAGAAAAGGCTGACCTACCATTCTCACTCCTCTGTGACCTTGGGGACTAGAACTAAACTTGTTGTTCCTTGGTGACTGGAACTCCACAGCATGGAGATTTCAGGCCTGGGTGCACACATCCACCTACAGAAAATACCAAAAGACGCCATTCTACCACTTCAAAGACCAGGAGAGAGTCCCGGACACAAGGGACTTCTCCCGAGAACAGCTTGTGGGACCATCCTGGGTGCGTGTCTGAGACATTTTCGTGACACGTTGGCCCTCCCTTCTTTCTCAGGTGGACAGCAACTGGGCAGGATTACTTTGGAAATAAAATACCTGTTTGTTCACCGACTATCCATCCCGAACCTCCGTGAGGTTATAACGTTCCCAGGTAGATCTCCAACCAAACACTGAGCCAGGAGAAATGAGTAAAGGACATGAAAACGGAGTGAGCATACGAACATTTCCTCTAGATGAAGTATCGTGCACAGACTGAGGCTCAATGCATAAGCTTGGGAGTCAGCAGAACTCACTTTGAATCAGAGCTCCGTCTCTTGCTACCTCTGTGGTCTTGGGCCTACTGCTTAACCTCACTTGCCCAGTGTGTCACTGTCTGTCTATTGAGAATAATAAAAGTGTCCAAGTACAAAACCACTCTGAGAATTAAAACAATGCCACATGCAGGTGAATTAGAGCAGTGCTTTGCGTACCTACGTGTTCACAAAGTGCCTATTACCATTATTTTGTTGAATAAATAATCAAATACATTAATTAGAGCAATTAAATTGAATCTGAATTTTGGCCTGAGTATCTAGAAAAATTAAACCAGAAAAAATTCAGATTTCATCCCCAGATTAAATCCTCAGATAGGCATACACATTTTACAGGAAGGAAGTTGAGGCCTAAAGAAATTAAACAATTTGGCTAAGAACACATAACATCCTTGCAGCACAGTTGTTAGATCACAAGACCCCTTATCTTTCACTGTGCCCGTTTGTTTATTGTAGAAAGTAAACATGTTTAGTGGCCAAGAAAACATCCTATTTAGGAAAGATATTCTGTGAAGGGCTTGCGAAAGCTAGGTGAACTCTCCATTTTTAGCTACAGTTTTACATTTTTCAGTGTTATAATTTTATGCTCGTCTAATTAAACAAACTAGTTCATGACAAGCAAGGGTAAGGTGTTCATTCAATTCCCGCCTGGAACTGTGTTCAGGGTGTTTACCTGGGAAGCCATGTGTGACTAAAGAAATCTCCCAACGCAAGGGTGCAGACTCAGGGCCCAGTGTTCGGTGCTGCATTCCTCCACTGGAATCCAAAATCTCCAGGTCCCCAAGGTTTCATTACTGCGTGCAGACTAATATTTTGGGGTGAGGACAAGGGTGGGTGGGGAGACTGGGGGACTAAGGGACAGGGAGGTGGGGGGCTGGGGTTTCAGTTGGACAGATTCCCATCCCCCGCCCGCGCTGCTGCAGGAGCCAGCAATGCACCCAAGGCACAGAAGACAAAGGGAGCAAAGCTCCCACCCAGAGTCCGCATTCCATCAGGAATTTGCAATGAAACTTTCACCTTTTCCAGCAAACTCTGTGTATTTGAAAGATTTAATTTTCTCCTCACCTCCTCCTGGCCAAGCAGGAAGAAGAATTGGAGAGCTTATTTTAGCACAGAGTGTAAGCTGGAAAGCCCCTTCTGAACCTAGCAATTGGTTTTTGTTTTGTGGCCAGTGACTGCCACAAAAGGGGGCCTACCCCCAACCCAAGTATTCAATTAACCCTGTGTGTGACAGGCAGAGGATGGAGGCTGGTTCAGGCCCCATTCATAGGATTCCGAGGGGGGCTTTTTTGAAGGATTCTTCTTAACAAAGGTTGCCAAACTAAGTAGCTTTTTTGTTGTTGCTTGGTTCTGGCCTATTGTTACCTCTCAAGCGACCTTTTCCACTTAATTGGGGCTTTAGAATTCCACGTCTATTGTATCTGGAGATAAGAAACACCCTGCGTAGGAACTCTGGAAGTTTATGAATATAAGCATTTCTGCATTGGGTGATTCCAAAGCTGTTTAGTTATCACTTCTGTCCATTGACATAAGTTACACTGATAAAAATAATCGTCAGAAAATAACAACCACAGTGATAATGAGTTTCCACATACTGAGTTCCTATGAGGTGTCGGGCGCTGTAATCTATGCTTTGTGTGTGTTGTTTCTAATGTCGCAATTAACTCTGCATGTTACAGACCAGGACTCTACAGTTCAAGAAGAAAGAAGCCACACCACACCCCAATCAAAGCTGAGGGCAAACGCTGGCCCCTCCCTCACTGCCGGGCCATAGGACTTTATTCACAGCACTTGGGGCTCTGCTTAGTCAACAGTTCCGCTGTTTTAGCTCCCTGACTAGATTGGAAACCAGAACTGTGAACAGAGAAAAGATTAAAGTGCTTTTTGTATACACAGTTAAAAATGCAAATGCTTAGAGAGAACAGGTAGAAAATATAAATGTGTGAATTGGGCCTAGTGTCAGATAACAGAGAGCAGTGAGGCCTGAGGAAAACGGGAACAGCATACCTTCCAAAGAGGCTGACCTTCACATTGATTTTATATATATATACACAAACACAATCATCACTAAGCCAAACTCAGAAAATAGTTCTATGTCTGGATTGGTGACTGGACCTCCCGGTGGAGGACATCTGTCCTCTGTTAATGATACCAGGCAGAAGTCACAAACTTGTAGCCTTCAAGCCACGTTCCTTCCACAGACATAGTTCTTTGCTCTGCACAGGGTTTTAAAAGTCGAGAGATTCCTTGTCTGAGATCTCTAGCTTCCTGTGGGACTCTAGACTATGTGGCATCCCCAGGCCTGTGTGTGTCCCCTGGCAATAATAAGCCATCCAACTCAGACGGGGCGCATCTCCCTGCTGCACTGCACCTGCTACTCCACTCCTTGTGTCAGCTGCCTGGCCTGTGTGACTCCTTGGGTTTGCCACGTCTGTGTCAAAGGGGCTGAGTTTCCTAGGACCATTTTTCTTTGCTCAGATCTGGGGTGAGAGGAGCCCTCACTTAGTTCATTATACAAATATATACAGGCATGGAATTCACAAACTGAGGGTGTCACTGTCATTCATCTGGCAAATACTAACCTGTGACCCAAGGCCATCAAAGCACCTTTTTGACATATTTTATGTACACACACACACACAAACACACACACACACACAAAGGCACCAGCCATAGGGAGCAGAAGATGTTGCTCATGACACCCTGTTTGCAATAATGGTCAAAAGCACGCACATTTTATATTTAAAACATATTATGAATAGGTGAGTAACCAAAATTGAGATGGCGAAGGCCTGCAGTCATCTTTTTAATGAAAAGAGAAAAAGAGAAAGTTGTCTTTTCTTGGCGAGCTTGTTCAACTATCCAGAACATTTCTCCAAGAAAGCTTAGAGCGTCCATAAGTCATGGCACTCAAGCTCTTGTCTAGCATGTGGGATACGAACTCCCTTACCCTTCCTGAGTCACCTTCAGAGAATAGAATCATGTCTTAGACTTAGAGGAGTTTCATACCTGTTAGCCACTTAATCAGGCATTTGAACAACTTAATTGAACCTGAACATTTTATATCATTATATAAAGTGAAATATTCATGTTGCAGTCAAAATACTTCAAATAGTCCTAACCTAGCCTTTTAGCAATCTCATTAATTAGTAAAATGGACAAAAGCTACAAAACAAGAAACTAAACAACAAGATACAAATAAGAACATCCATGCATAAAACCTCTGTATCAGTTGAAGTGAAATCTACAAAATCCTTGTTATAAATGCCATGTCCTTGACTTTCTTTTTTTTTTTTTTTTTTTTTGAGACGGAGTCTCGCTCTGTCGCCCAGGCTGGAGTGCAGCAGCCGGATCTCAGCTCACTGCAAGCTCCGCCTCCCGGGTTCACGCCATTCTCCTGCCTCAGCCTCCCGAGTAGCTGGGACTACAGGCGCCCGCCACCTCGCCCGGCTAGTTTTTTGTATTTTTTAGTAGAGACGGAGTTTCACCGGGTTAGCCAGGATGGTCTCGATCTCCTGACCTCATGATCCGCCCGTCTCGGCCTCCCAAAGTGCTGGGATTACAGGCTTGAGCCACCGCGCCTGGCCCTTGACTTTCTTTAGAACTCTCCAAATCTTCACTCAAATTCAGGTTGCTCTTAATTTACATATGTATATTTAACCAGCTTCCTCATTCATATTTCTAGTTCTCTCTAGATTAGAAAAAAATATTCCGTGAGAAGCACTGCTATTATAGGGAAATGCACCAAGAGCAGAAGAAGTAAGAGATGACAACTGACAGAGAAATAAAAAAGATAAAACGTTGAAAACTACCAAAACGAACATAGAAATGCTAAAGATATGGTAACCTGGGGCTATTTGAAAGAGCAGAGAAACTTCACTGTGGAATTCCGGAAGTATCACTGCGCTACGTCACAATATGCATTGTTTGCTCTTCTTAAGGAGAAAGAAAATTATGTAATAAATTTAAAGGATCTGTGTACAAAATGACCTAAGTATGAAAAAGTTAAGAAGCCTAAAAGATGAATGCTCAGCCTTCTGGGCAACTCGCATTCCCACATTGATTCATTGCTTCCTGATGGTCTCAAATGCCTGACTCTGTTTAATTTTAGTCATTGAATCACTTTTGTCAATAAAACCATGAAAACTGTGTGAGACCTGGCATGGCATGGAAGCCAAGATTCAGTTTCTTGTAGCCCTGGACCAGGATATAGAGGTACAGGCTCTGTGGTCACTGTGCCTGCACCCCGCATCATCTCAACAGTGAGCCAGACTCAGATTTGCAAGCTGAGCTTGTGTTAGCCCTCTCTTCCCTGCTTGCTCCCAGCCATTATTTCTAATCAATCCTACCTTGCCATCCAGGGACAAAATGTGAGTACAAAATGAATCGGGATATAGTGGCTACCACTTTACAAATAAGGAAGCACACACACTTCTGTGCTCACAATCCACAAATGACAAACTCTCTCTCTCTACTACCTTCCAGCTAATCCTACAGATGATAAGTCCTATTAGATAGAGAACGTTTTATTCAAAATCTGAGCTTATGGGTGCAACACTGAGCTAGCACATTTCTTCCTGTCTATTCTCTGGTCCCACGCTGCCTGCTTCACCTCTTTCTGCTGTTGTGTAATTGTCAGCTACCGGTAACAAGTGGGAAATGGAGAAGGAGAGAGAGAGAGAAAGAAAATAGGGAATGGGTGAAGTCCATTCAGCAAACACGTGCTGAGCCTCTGTGCTCACTGCTGGGGAGAACGAGGTATCACCAGGAAAGGCTCAGCTTGGCCAGTACCCTGGATGGAGAGGTGGGTGTGTGTGCCCCTGGTGTGGGATGGTCAGAAAAGGGTGGGATGAGACTGGACTGAGATAAAAGGTGCCTGAGGCAGGTGCTCCTGCTCAGCATCATCCAGGTCTGGTCTGAAGGAGAGATGGGAGGTTAGGGTCATTCCTGGTAGAAGAGACTAGAAGCAAAAGCAAAAAAGTAAGAAGGAGACAGGGTAGAATTTGGCACCAGAAGTAGTTGGCTGCAGTTTAAGGCAAATTTGGACAGAGATCTAGTGTCACTCACAAACAGACCCCTCCTAACAAGATGGATTTGCAAGACACCCGCTCCTCTGGAGGGTCATTGGGCAGCATTTTCAATGGCATGAAAGGCTTTCCCTTACTCACCAAGACCTTAGATCCATTTGGAGGGTGGAGATTGATCCCTGGACAGATAAGGAGACCAAGAACTGGAGGCATTTTCTTACTTTCTCAAGACCCTAGACCTTGTGGACTACAGAACCGGAAGTTAAAACCAGGGCATCTGACCCCAAGTTCTACACCTTTTCAGGAACCCTAAAACTCAATCTTATTAGACATAATTTGTTATCTATGTTCACATGCAATAAGAAAATAAGACTAGGCTTAGGACAAGAAGCAGTACCCCAGGTGCCAAGGGTCAGTTTCAGGGTTCTCTAGAGCAGGGGTTGGCAAACTTCCCCTGCCAAGGGCCACAAGTGGGTGTGGGTGTGCTCCAACGAAGCTTTAGCTACAATATAGGCAGTGTTGGGCCTCCGCCTGGGGGCTGCAGTTGGCTGACCCTGGCTCTAGGGTTTGCTTTCCCATGCCATTGGAGCTTTTCGTGTTGGGGCAGGAACCCAGAGAAAGGCTTCAGTTGGGCAGGTCCAGCTGAATGTCAGGAAAAGTCCTGTGTGGGTTTCCCAGGGCAGTTCACGTTTTCTTGCCCAAATGTTAGACACCTTCACTATGCAATGCCAGATTTTAGACACTGCTCAGTTTACTGTGATTCTGAAGATGGACATGGGACACAGGCTCTGTGGAGGATGGAGGTGGCAATAGATGACTTAGGGAGGCTTTTGACAGCCTTGTCTGTGGCGGGTGGGAACCGCCTATCACAGAGAAGAATGCTGAGCCCAGACTGGGCCAGGACCAAGAAGTCATCGTAGGAAAAGTGATGATGCTTCACATGTGAGGAGCACGAATGTGGACGAGCCCCTGAGGAAGGAGACAGGCATCCAAAAACAGTCAGAGGAGACAGCTGTCATGTGTGTGCAGAACTGTATGCAGCTCCTTATTACAATGTGAATTTTGAGGCAGGGAATGGCAAAAATGAGGCTTGAAAGGCAAGTGAGGACCAGGCCATGGGGCTTCATATGCCATGCGGAGGACTCTGATTCTATCTTAGCAGCAAAGATAGAATTTTGCTGCACCCTGAAGCCTGCAGCCACCAACCGGGAGCTTCAAAGCTGGGCTGCTGGAGGGCCCCTTAGGAGTGACTTCCCGTCAGTGCCAGGGCTGGAGCCCAGTTTCTCTACCAGTGAATGAAGGAATCATTTCTGCCATCCCAGAGGGCTCTTCTTGGACAGAGCCTCTCCACTGATATAGTTATAACATTGGCTCTCCCTGGAAGCTGCTCTCTGGCCTGGGTTCATGCCAAGTCTGCATGTTCAGTGCCCAGCTACCCTGTGCCAGGCTGATTAAAGAAACCTGGCCCTGGCAGCTGAGGGCCATGCCAATGGGACAGCTTGGCCTCCTCATCCCTTGTTCTCTTGGGGAGGAGAATGTTCTATCCTATGATGACCACTGGGTCCACTCTGGGCACAGATTAGGATAATCTGGAACAAAACAGGACCCATTCCCGGGCACATCCCAGACCAATTTAATCAGATCTTTGAGAAGAGGGCCCGGCATCAGTTCACACTGGACGATGCCTGTGTGCAGGCAGGATTAAGTGCCACTGCCATTGCTGCGCCAGGCTCCCTGCCAGGAAAGTAGCCAGGCCCTGCTGGAAGTTCCTCTCTTTACCTAGACCTGGCTCTGCTTAACCCAGGAGAGTAGCGTGTGGGGGCAACACCAGAGCTTCTCTGACTTCCTGGTGCATACAAGTCACAGGGGTCTGGAGGTGGCGCCTGAGAATCTGCGTTTCCAACAAGCCTGCAGGGCACGCTGATGCTGCTGGTTCATGGACCAAACGCTTCAGTAGCAGGACAATGGGTCAGCACAATCCTCCTGGCAGTAGTGTCTGGTTCCAAGTGTACTAAGATTGGGCCTGCTCAGCCCTGGGGGTTTACCCCTGCTGCTTAGCAGTCGGCTGTGTGTACCCCACAAGCATCTCTATTCAATTTGTGAGCCAGACGTGGAGGAAGTGGGAAGTTCTTGGGTCTGGAAGGCGCTTCAGGCCAAGTGAGAGACCTGAGAAGTAGAAAATGGGAAGAAGAAGGACGGGAGCCACTGATTCTAAATATTCATGAGAAGGGACTGCAAGATGTTAGAGAAGAACATGCCTACGGGAGCTGGAGAGCCAGGACGGTTTCCTGGAGGAGGTGCAAGCTGATAGGTGGCCCTGAAAAGACCAGTTAAATTAGATCTGAAGCCTCCTGCAGCCACCAACATGGAGCACCAAAGCTGGGCTGCTTTGGAGAAGACAGAGGTGAGAATAGAACGGAGAAAGCTGGGGGGCTCAAATCCCATTCTCATGGCCTAGCTCAATTTCACTGTCTCCTTTTGTATTTGTTTACTTATTTATTTTGAGACTCAGTCACACTCTGTCACCCAGGCTGGAGTGCAATGGCGCAATCTCGATTCACTGCATCCTCTGCTTCCTGGGTTCAAGCGATTCTCCTGCCTCAGACTCCCGAGTAGCTGAGATTACAGGTGCCTGCTGCCATGCCTGGCTAATTTTTGTATTTTTAGCAGAGACAGGGTTTCACCATGTTGGTCAGGCTGGTCTCGAACTCCTGACCTCACGTGATCCTCCTGCCTTGGCCTCCCAAAGTGCTAGGATTACATTACAGGCATGAGCAAGCCACCTCTCCTGGCCTCCTTAACATGCAGCCTTTCTTCTGGGGTTATAGCTTTTGTTGCACTACACAGATTTTGTATTTTTTATTTCTGGCTCCTACTGTTCTGACACTATATACTATGTACTTCTCTATCTAGATTTTTGCTTGTCTAGGCTGTACACTATGAGATGTCCTTCTCTTCCTTTACAGCTTGACAAACTCCTATGCATTCTTCAAAACCCATTTTAAATTATATCTTATCTCAGTACTGTTTCCTAACCATCTCCCTCAGGCAACATAAGTGATTTTTCGATCTATGTTTCTGCAGCTATCTTTACTAGAGTCCTTATTTTAGAGCATGCGTAGATTAATTATTCTGTATTTGTGAAAGCACTTTTTAAAAAACAAAAATAAAAACGGACCAAAATAATAAACACTGATTTTTTTTTCTGTAATAGGGTTACATTAAAGGAGGTTTTTTTTGGTAAAACACATACTAACAAATTGATAAATGCACAATTTGTTATCATGGGCCAATATATTCTAACAAGATTGTATATTATAGTAGCCAGCAAAAATTATCTCTACCTGGTATGGACTTCTGACAATAAAAAAGGAACAGAAAGAGAGCGCATTAACATACAATAAACACTAATTAAAAATAACTTTAAAATGAAAGATATCATGATAAAAATACAATGCTTACATTGTGTTTATGAAAATGACATTTTAGAGCAAACAAATTATTAATTGCCTAATTCATTTGCTAATAATACAGATGTGGAAAAATTTCTTTCATTTTTATGTTAGCGTTAGCTGAATTATTGCAGTGTATCCAAAAGCATCCTCAGGTTACATCATATCACATGTTACGGTGATAACATCTCTTCACATGAGATCATCTTCTTTTTTAATTATGAAAATATTGTGTCTGCTTGTCCTGATTTTGGTTTTGCTGCTGAAATCAATATTGGCTTTGCATGTTCCAGCTTTAATCAGCTTCTGATTTTATGATGGGGAATTTCACAACCTTCACATCATCTCTCTGAATTTCTTCCTTTGAAATATTTACAAAGAATTGAAGTCTATAATGGATACCCACACACCGGGAAAAGCCAGCAACAGAGAATGTTAACTTCATCTTTAATTTGCATACAGGAGCACAACACATGGCACAAAACAGCTCACTGTATGTTGTGGCATGTGCGAATGCTTGCTCTACACATAGGAAGTGTTCTCAAACTCCAGCGATGTAACTGTGCACAATGGAAGGTAAATAATGAACGCTGTAAAGCTCGGGGAAGAGGGGAAGAGGAGGCTTCTGGCAGCCTAAAGTGGAACTACAGCCCCTTCCTAAGGAATGCAGAATGGCAGGGCCTGGAAGGAAAGCCTGAGAGAGAAGCCTGGGGCAGGAACGTGGGGGCGGTGGTTCTGACCGAAGCCCACCCACCTCAGCGCCGTATTTCCGAGTCCATCAGAGTGCTCTTGTTTCCAGCTCAGAACCTGGGCCCTTGGCAGCCCCCCTTGCAGCCAGCCCTGTCCCCCAAGCTCATGGCCGGGAAACCACTCCTGCGAAAGCTGATTGTGTTTTGCTCTAGGCCTGGAGAAAGGTGCCTTTTCGCTGACTCAGTAACTCGGGTGCAGCCCTTCTCCAGAAGAGTCACCTCCTCCCCTCGCTGGAGCCCCTCAGAGCCTGGTGCATGTAGCTGCTTGTTTATGGGTCATTAAAGGGGTGGCTGGGGGCGGTGAGAGGAGTTGGGGAACTTGGGTCTGAAGGGTGAGGAGAGAGAGCACCAGCCTCCAGCTTATGACCAATTGGAAAGCGAGGCACGGGAGCTCTGCAATTACAGGATGGTGTGTCTCCTCTGCGGATGAGGGGCAGTGGCTCTGATTATGCCAGCGCATAAATTCCATCCTCCATGGCCACTCAAATACACAGGCAGCTGAGACCCGTGTAACCGCTCCTGAGGCTTCCTCCAGAGCTGGTGCAGCACTCTTAGCAGGAAAAGATGAGCCAGGAGGAGTGGTTTCCAATCCTAGTTCCACCCGTTAGGAGCTGCGGGACTCTGCCTCATCTGTGGAGTGACGCGGGCCCCTCCCTCACTGTGCTGGTGAGAGGTACGCATGCTGCCGGGCAATCTGCCTGAGTGTTGGGTTATTTGAATTTCAATTTCTCCCTCTTGTCTACTTTTTCTCCTGAACAAAGTAGAAAATGAAGGAAAAACAGATTGGGTGTTAAATTCTCACGTGTTTTAAAAATGGTAAGGCTTCTCTTTAATTTTCCCTTTTCCCTAAACAGGCCACCACTCACCATCCCGTCACCAGCGCCATTCAATTCTGCTGTGACCTGTGGCCTGATCTCCACGCAGCCCCTCCCAGCTGATTTTTCCAAGCCAGTACGAGGCACCAGGGTGTTCTGCCTGAACCTTCACAATAACCTCCTCACCAGTCTCACTGCTGCCATTCCTGGCTCCATAAAATCTGAGCTTTCAGAGAAGCCAGTGCGATCTTCCCACATAGAAATGAGAGCACGGCACCATCCAGCCGCAAAACTCCCCAGAGCTTCCCAGAACACTTTGAAAGAAATACAAAGCCCTTGCCTGGCCCTGCCTCTCCCTGACCTCAGCCTAGACTGGCTCTACACCTTCCTCTTAGCCTCAGCCATGGGCCACACAGGCTGGCCTTCCTTCTGTTCCTCAAACAAGCCCTGCACCGCCTACCCCAGGACCTTTGCACCAGCTCACCTTGGCTTGAGACGCTCTCTCTTCCGGCCCGTATTCTCCTTCACAATTCAACCAAATCCTCACTTCCTAAGTAGCCACTTTGATAATTTAGTCCCAATCCAGCACTCTCCAGTCCTCATCATTGCTCACCATTTGAGTTAACACCCATCTGCATCTTGTCTTCTTCATTTTCATTTATTTCTTTGTCTAATTTTCGGGGGCCACCTTTCATGCCTAGCTGTGCTCCCTGGGAGCACAGCTCCTATTTTCGCTCTGCTTATCCTCAGTGCCTAGAATGGTGCCTGGCCCAGAGTAGGGGAGCAAACAATATCTGTGAAATGGATGAAAATGTACAGGCAGAGGCAGCACCTACATGTGGCCCTTCACGAAGAGCATGCATTGTCAGTATATTCTCCATCTTTGCAAATGTAGGAAAGCTCACTGCTGATGCCCTCCCCCCACCCTGCGGTAACTAACCCAGCTTCTACCTGCTCCACTGGCCTCTCCTCTGAGGATAACTTCTCGTCAGGGCTTCAGATGGCCTCATTTTGGGAGGAGCATTTTACTTAGCTCAAATATGTCTCTCTTTTTTATCTGACGATTCTTATTTATTTATTGTTTTGAGATGGAGTCTTGCTCTTGTCACCCAGGCTAGGGTGCAATGGCGCAATCTCGGCTCACCGCAACCTCTGCCTCCCAGGTTCAAGTGATTCTCTGCCTCAGCCTCCCAAGTAGCTGGGATTACAGGTGCCTGCCATCACGCTCGGCTAATTTTTGTATTTTTAGTAGAGATGGGGTTTCACCATGTTGGCCAGGCTGATCTTGAACTCGTGACCACAGATGATCTGCCATCCTTGGCCTCCCAAAGTGCTGAGATTACAGGCATGAACCATCATGCCTGGCCTATCTGTCATTCTTAAAGCCACCAAAAGGAAAAAAAAAATGTAATCACTTTTTCATGTCTTCCAGATATCTATCTATATATATAGAGAGAAAGACCTTAGGTAGGTAATTTAACTTTGCTAAATAAGGTATAAACAAGATTGTCTTAGCTCTGCTGCCAATCTTGAAAGATCAATTACCTTCTCTAGACCTCAATTTCTTCAGCCCTAAAAAGAAGGTATTGATACTAGGGGAATGACTGAATGAATTTTGATAAATGTGTACATTCGTGCTAAGGAAGGTCATTAAATAATTTTAAAAAATGAATGACAAGGAAAAATGGTTAAAGTAAATTCAGAGCTCCAAAATATTAATATATTTCAAATGATGTAGATAACTTTAAAAGTATTTGGGAAAAATCAAATGATCAGAAGTACATTTAAATGTTAGAGAATTATGCGTGGTTTTTATTTATTTTCCCTTCTTTTAATTCTCTAAATTGTAACCAGTAAGTATATAAAATGTTCACAGCACTGCTCCTTTCCCAAATTAATAAACCTAAAATGAGGAAGTCAATCAGATAATGTATAAGTTCCCCTGTTGCCCTGCTAGTTTGGATTGTAGCTTTATTGCATGCACTTCTCATATGGGGATGGAGCAGGGCCAGGGAAGGGACTGACCCAGGCTGGGCCTCTCAGAACACTGCATCCCCGGACCCCAGGGCTGTATTTGGGATGTGTCTGGGAGCCAAACAAGGCCAAACAAAGGACCCGAGGATTTAGCGTGAACTCTAGGGAAAGGGGTCCTCTTTTATCACTGGAGTTACTAATGAGAACTGTCAGAGTTCTCTCTGACAATCCATGGAGAGTGTTTGCTTGTATGAAAGAGAACTCAGAAAAAAAAGCAAACTTGAGGAGTAGAGAAAATATGAACAAAAAACAATACTTATATTTGTTGACTTTATTCAGCCCATGGGTCCAGCTGGGTCAAAGTTGTGTTTGATCTTTCTGGTCACCTGACCCGATACATTTCCTCTCTTGCCTAAACTAGTGTGAGATGTGTCGGACACAACCCAAAGACTCTGCTCATGGGCACAGTTAGGCATCCATGCTGTTCCAGCTTTGCCTTTGTAGCAATCTCTGCTCAAAGGATGGTCACGTCCAACAGGAAGAACCATGGAGGCTGTGGTCCTCCTTGTCCTGCCGCATGGCTAATTAGAAACACGGCCTGCATGCACCCAGGCTCCACCAGGAAGATCTCCTCACTGCCTACACCAGAGGGCCTCAGGCTTCCATTCTGGGACAAAGTCAGCGCCTTAAAAACCTCTTTGTGTAAATTATCCAAGTCCTAAAACAACATACCGTCATCTGGGAGCAAATCAGTGCTGGAATAAATAACCCAACAATGCAACTGATCCTCACTGAGTGCTTGACCTCACTGTCTACCTCACCATTCAATCTCACTTCCATTGTGAGACCAGGGTTCAGCCTCCACCCCATCCAGCATAGCTCACACCAAGGCTGGTGCCTTGCAGGAGCCGGGCGCCTTCACCTGTGGGCATCTCTCTCCCTGCAGTGAGCCCAGAGCACCCGTGTCCCCCATCCCTTGAGCTGCAGCCTCCCTGAGATCCCCAACGCTGGTGTCTGGGCTCTGGGCTTCTGCTTCGGTTTCCTGGTTGTTGATGTCATCTAGAGCCACAATCTTCTTAAGGACCATGAAACTCTTGGAAGCCCCCTGTTATCTTCCCAGGAATTGGATATTCTTTCTTCCTCCCCACAGTTGGACAAAGTTCTCCCTCCTGTGAGCCAGGCACTGCACTAGACTCTGAATATATCAGGATGTGAAACCACAGTCCCTGCCTTCAAGGAGCACAGGTGAGTGGGGCAGGGTGTAGATAACGGCAGTACAATCTTACGTGATAGATACAACGCTGGGTGTTTTTAGGACAAGAGAGAAACACCTAAAAGAGCCTAGGGAGCTGTTTTGAAGGAAGCAGGAGCTCAGCGTAGCCTTAAACAATGAATACAAGTCATTCAGGTCACTGGAGGGGGTGCCTAGCTTAAGCAGAGGCATGAAGATGAGAAATATTGGGAAGCAAGCAGGAAAATACAAGCAATAGTTGTCCGGGAAGCAATGAAGCAGGGCATCTCACAAAATAAGGCCAGAAGGGAATATAGCAGCAAGAGAGTGGAGATCACGTACTCCAATATCAATGCAGTCAGGCAAAGGAGGAAGCTCGACAGGGCCCCCAAGGAAGTGAGGGAGGCAAGGGAGATTTAATCAGGAAGCTAACACGGTCCTATTTGTCTTCTGGATGTAACTGTTTGGTATTGAAACAAGAACATCTGCCTGACTGCGAGCACCGTGTTGTCTCTTAACACCAGAACCTGCCCAGTGGATCAGTCATCCTGGAGGTTGACTCCAACGGGGGAATGGCTCAGAGTCATCAGAGCCATTTGGTCATCATGACAGGGCTTCAGCCATACTGTTCCAAATACGCCCTCATCCCAGAGCCTGAGATCGCTCCCGGTCTCCTCTCCAACCCTTAGACCTGTCGCTGGGGTCTGACATCCACAAAGCTAAGGCCACCAGGGCTGGCACCTGCTGAAGTGCCCGCCGTGAGCCTAAGATTGACTCACATCTGCACTGAGTCACCACACAACACAAAACCTGGCTGT
The DNA here is from genome assembly GCF_037993035.2 of Macaca fascicularis. Classification (NCBI taxonomy): domain Eukaryota; kingdom Metazoa; phylum Chordata; class Mammalia; order Primates; family Cercopithecidae; genus Macaca; species Macaca fascicularis. Next base: position 116,174,310 of record NC_088387.1, read on the forward strand.
ATTCATTTTACAGGGCTCTGAATGGGTAGCTGACTTCACTGAGACTGTAACCTAGATCCCACGGCCTTTCCAAGTTTACATCTGCATCTTATCGTCACCTTTTCTGTCTCAAAGCACCGAGTCCGTGGGTAATTTTTAGGTGTGTCAAACACCAGGCCTTGTGCCAAGGACTCAGCAAACGAAGGTAAATAGGGCACAATTTTACCCCTAAAGAGCTTCAACCTGTCATGGCAAATTCATAACCATCTTTTTCAATGGAGAACAGAAACACCAAGAGGTTATATGATTTGCCCAACACCACAGGGCTTCCTGGTGCTGCTAGGACAGGTTCTGAACTTGAACTCAGCACTCCAGACCCCCTGGAATAGTCCACTGCCAGCATTCCGTGATGAGTTCACAGACTACGGAGAGGAATCACCTCTGGGGACCTGCCGAGCAGACTCAGGGCAGTTGCGGACACATCCGAGAGTCAGAGCTAGATTTCTCCTGAGCTGGATCCTCTCTAAAGCCATCTCCCCGATTTTAAAGGGGGCTTTAAGACCCAGGTGCATGATCAGCCTAGCTCTTGCTTTTCAAAAAGGAATTAGGGAAATGCCGAAAGACTCTCAGCAAATCAATCTGTCTGATAGCAGTGTCCAGCCTGGCAGCCGGACTTGTTCTCATGCACACGGCAGAGACCTGCACCAGACGACCAGCATCCGAACCCCCGAGCCTCGTCTCACCTGAGCAGGGCTCCCTTTGTCACCGTGTCAGCGGCTCCGAGTCGTGAAGGTTCTGTGCTTCCAACGAGGCTCGTCTGGGAGGCATCGGCACAGCTTTTAGCTTCCTTTAGTGAGGCAGTCGTCAAAGCACTGCCGGGACTGCAGAATGAAATCTGGATTTGAGAACCCTCTGCAGGGCTGCCAGGGGTGCTTGGCACTGCCTGGCGCCACCAGCCGGTCCAGCTCCAGCCAGACTGCTGACCTGGCACTGGCGCTGCATGATATAACTCGCTCTCACGGGGAAGCTTTAACTGTCTCTTCCCCAAGCTCGGAGTCCTCCAGCCTCTGTAGGATGCATCTGTTCTGTGATGCCCCTCTTTCGACACTCCGGGCTCCTCTCTGCCAGGGTTCCAGCCATTCAGGGACTCACAGCCCGATCCCTGCAAACATACCAGCCAAGAATTCATCATTTTTAGCAAAGTAATGATTAATCCCAAGGCTTCTGTTGAAGTCCTTCTCTTTTATTAGTGCAGCCAATTAAAATATATTTAAGCATAAAGATATTTATAAAGATTCTAGTGTTTTTCCATAAATACCTACCGATTGAAGTCATTTTATTTTTAAAAAAATCCAGCAACTATTCCCTTATTCCTGTATAACACATTGTTCTCATTTAATTTATATGACTTTAAGACTCCATATGGAAAGGATATAGTTGACTGGGGAGACATGGATACAAAAAAAAGTAACCATGTAGGAAATTAATAATGCACATTGGAATATTAATTATGTTGTTGGAAGAATGCAAGAGACACATAAGAGCATAGAACTGAGACTAAGGAGACCTGGAGACCTGGGTTCCAGTTCCAGAAATAACACTAAATTAACTTTAAAGATGTGTGCAAGTTACTTGGTGCCTGGACGTCAGTATCTCCCTGGCTTTCAAGCAGTTAGTTTGGTTGATTGCCAAAGTTCTTCCCAGCATCACCATTCTAATACATTTTTTTAAGCCAAAACACATATACCTGTGGTTTTTAGAGGAAGTGTAATACAGCCATTAGAATCACTGAAGACTCACAGGCTTCTAATCCTCATTGCCCCTTCTTAGCTCTGTGACCCAGACAAATTGTCTAAACAGTGGACACCTCAGTATCCCCGATTACAAGACGGGAGAACATTTACTGTTACATGAGCTGATGCAGTTGCTGTTAAGAATTAAATGAGTTAATGTATGCAAAACCAGCTGGAACATTGCTTCATCCATGATTTTGCACAATAAATGTTAACTGTTAATACTCTATTCAATGGTCCTAATTCTACCACAACTATCTTACTAACTTACTAGCTTGCCAGTACTGGAGATGCAGTACTTGTTATATATATGTAGGATTCATAGTCTTCATGTCAGAGTCCTGCCAATGCTTTCAAAGATAAGGCCACATCTCTGTGTTAGAAGACAGATTTTTGGCTTAGGGTAAAAAACATTTATTGAACACATATTGTATGCCAGAATACCCTCTAAAGCATTTTTTCTATATTATCTACATGTTTCAGGGCACTGTGTAAACTGTACTCTCTTTTATTAACAATTTAAAATACTCTCAATTATAAAACAAGGTGATTCCAATGCATAAAATTTATATACTTTGCCCAAAGCTATGGATGTGGTTAGTGTTAAATCCAGGAACCAGGGAGTCTAACTCAAAGTAATTCATCACGTGAATTACCCAAGCTAAAGGGAGATTCAAGTGTATACTGCTCGGGTGATGGGTGCACCAAAGTCTCACAAATCACCACTGAAGAACTTACTCATGTAACCAAATACTACCTGTTTCCCAAAAACCTATGGAACTAAAAATAAAATAAAATAAAATAATAAAGGGGGAAGGCAAACAGAAAGTAGAAACTGAAAAGAGACTTTATAGGAGGGCAAGAGAAATTGGTCTTTTTGTCTTCAGTCTCTCAGCTCCAGCTTTTTTTTTTTTTTTTTTTTTTGAGACAGGGTCTCACTCTGTTAGCTGAGCTGGAGTGCAGTGATACAATCATGGCTCACTGCAGCCTCAACTTCCCAGCTCAAACAATCTTCCCACCTCAACCTCCCAAGTAGCTGGGATTACAGACACCATCATAGCTGGCTCACTTTAAAATTTTTCTTTTGTAGAGAAAAGATCTTCTTATATTACCCAGGCTGGTCTCAAACTCCAGGGCTTGAGAGATTCTCCCACTCTGACCTCCCAAAGTGCTAGGATTACAGGTGTGAGCCATACTGCCTGGCCCGAACTTTTTATTGGTGTGTGGACACTCTAAGAAATTTTAAAGTATGAGTCTTCAAAACATGTATTGATATATACATTACATATACCTCACACTAAATAGTAATAATAGTAGCAACAACAATAACTGAGGACGGAAACTTAGAAGGAAAATGTTTCTCTTCCATCAGCCCCTTTCAGGACCACACCACTGATTCCTACTGAGAAAGCCTAACATTCTACCAGCTGACAGAGAGGAAATGTTTACAGGGCCCAGCTGCAAGATTTCACAGCAGGGTGAGAAGGGTGGATTTAGAGCTGAGAGACAACCAATTGATGAGGGGAAGAGAACATGTAGATGACAGAAGGGTCTTCACCTCCCAAGAAAAGTCAGGATCCACAGCTGGTCTTAGAGGTTTTCTATTTTAATATTAAAATAAAGTAAAGCCTCCTTTTCTCCATGAATCTATCTGTCATTCATTAAATCAAAAATTTACATTGAAATTTTGAATAAGATGACTGCGCTGCTGAATATCCTTTATAGATATCAAAAGATGCCTTAATGTCCATCTTAGGTGTTCATTCCCTGGTAAAGGGGATCTCCATTTCCTTCTAATCAGTTCCTACTAGTTCTTGGCATTATTAAATGTATATATTTCAGTCTATGTTTTTTATATGATTTTGCACAAGCTGCTCCCCTGTCTATAGAACTTTTTACATGAAGTCTAGGTCAGTTCATGACTCCCACCCTATTCCATCTCTATTTGTTCTACACATTTAGATTATTACATTTAAGTCACCCTGTTATAATCATTTATTTACCTTTCTATTTCTCTTGTAATAGTCTCTTAGTGACAAAAGCAGTGTCTTAGTCATCTTTGTTTCCCTGAATTTTAATCCAATGTTTCTAAACCTTTGCACAGATTGAAATTTGTGAGTAGGTCATTCTTCTTTGTAGGGGAACTGACCTGTGCATTGTAGGATTTTAGCAGCATCCCTGGTGTCTACCCACTAGATGCCAGTAACATCCTCCTAGTTGAGCCAAACAGAAACCTCCCCAGCCGTTGCTCAGCATCTCTCGGGTGGCGAAATCAATGCCACTAGAGAATCACTATGTTAGTACAATTACTAGGTCAGAATTAATACTAGACAAAGTGGTCATTGAAAAAAATATCAAATTACAATAGAATTCATTAAATATAACATAAACTGCCGTCATTTGACAACTAATATGTCTCAATTTATTTCGTAGGAAAAAGAAAACTACAAATTCATTTATTTATTCATTTAATTAGTAAATTGAATGAACATACTGACTACTTATTCCATTTTAAATGTTTTCCTAACCCTGAATGTAGAGAGGTAAGAAAATTAAATTTCTGTCCTTACTGGGGTTATCTGATAAAAAGTCTTTCACCTACACACACAAAGATACATATATTCGCAGCTAACAAATCCAGCCATCCATCTATGCATTTATTAATTTATTTTGCAAATATCTGTTGCTCCTGCTTTGTGCTGGACATCACCATGCCTGTGCTAGGGACATAGAGCTTTATAAGACACAATTCCTGTCTTCAGGCAACCATAGGCAAAGAAAATCTAGTAAACAATTGTGTGCAAGAAAATATTTATTTATGCAATAAACGTTTAGGCACAGTGTTACCTACTGATATGATATTGAGCAAAGTTGATACAGTCTCATGCAGCTGTCTAGGAATGAAGACAGACATTTGGCGAGAAATAAGGAAGAACATTCTAGTAAAAGTGAGGACCACGAAAGTCTAGGGTGGGTCCACCTGTCTGAGATCAGGCAGTATTTGCAGTGATTTTAACGCATGCCCATCAGTTCTCTGACACTCCTCCCACAAAAAGTGGGGTCTATATCACCTCATCTTAAATTGACTTGAATGACTCACTTCAAATAGGATGTGGCAGAAGTGGAGCCACGTGACTCCTGAGTTTAGACGTAAAAGTTAGTATGGCTCTGCTTGGTTTTCTCTATTTTGGGACTCACCATGAAATTCAGCCAGGATACTGTAAGAAAGTTCAGGCCACGTGGCTAGGCCATGTGTAGGCATCCCAGCTGACAGTCCAAGCTGAGGCCATAGCCAATGACTCCATGAGCCACCAGACATGTGAGCGGATGAGCTTTCTCAGAAGTCCAGCCTTCAAGTTGCCCTGCCTAGGGCTAAATGGAACAGAAAGGAGCTATCCTCATCAAGCCCTGCCCCAACTACAGATTTGTGAATAAAAGAAATATTGTTGGTTTAAGCCATCAAGTTATGGGGTGGTTTGTTATGCAGCCATAGTACCTAAACAATATCATGGATTGGATTAAAAGTTGCCCAGCTGTGGTGGGTGCACAAAGTCTGTATTGAGTAGTTTAAAAACGATTTCATGAGTTGGTGATATGAGTCTTGTCTTGAAATATGAATGCATGTGCCAATGAGTATTAGCCAGGCAGAGGAGGGCAGAAATGAAGATAAGAAGTAGCATGCCTATTCTTTGAAGTGTGAGCATTTCAGTTTGGTCAGACCGTGGAGGGCAGCACTGGAATGGAAGAATCAGAATAAAGAAAGTTAATTTGTTAGCTTTATTTAACATCAATACGGTTAGTTTGTTGACTAACAAAATAAAGCCAGATTCAAATATGGAAAGCCCTTACAATGAGTTTTACTATTATGACAAAATGCACAAAATATAAAATGTATCATTTCAATAGGGTACAATTCAGTGGCATTCAATCCATTCAGAATAGTGTGTAGGCAGCCATCAGCACTACTGAGCCCCAAAACATTTCCATCACCTTCAAAAAAAATTCTTATATCTGTAAAGCAGTCACCCTCCCCAGTTGTCCCTGGTAACCAATAATCTTTTTTCTTTCTCTTTGAATTTGTCTGGATACTTCATTTATAATTGACCCTCTAACAATGTAGGGGTTAGGGGTGCCAACTCCCTAAAACTTTTTACAGCCAGAAATCTGCATATAACTTTTGACTCCCCAAAAAAACTTAATTCCTAGTAGCCTATTTTGACCAGAAGCCTTACTGATAACAAAGTCAATTAACACATATTCTGTATATTATATATATATTACCTATGGTATTCTTACAATAAAATAAACTAGAGAAAAGAAAAATGTTATTCAGAAAATCACAAAGAAGAGAAAATATATTTACTCTTCATTAAGTAAAACTGGATCATCATAAAGGTCTTCATTCTTGGTGTCTTCAGATTGAGTAGGCTGAGGAAGAGGAGGAGGAGAAGCAGTGAGTCTTACTGTCTCAGGGATGGCAGAGACAAGAAAATGCACACATAATTGGAGTCACACAGTTCAAACCTGTATTGTTCAAGGGTCAACTGTAAATGAAATCAGATGAGATACGGCCTTCTGTGTCTGCTCCTATTTCTTGGCATAATATTCATCCACATTGTAGCTTGTGTCAGTACCTCACTTCCTTTTATGGATGAATAACATGTCACTTTATGGGCTTGCTACATTTTGTTTGTCCATACATACATGGGTGGACATTTAGGTTGTTTCCTCCTTTTGGCTATTATGAATGGAACTACCATGACCATTCTTGTACGTATAATTGTTTGAATACCTGTTTTCAATTCTTCTGCCTACATAACTAGAGGTGGAATTGCTGGGCCCTGTTCAATGTTTACCTTATTGAGGGACTACCAGACTCTTCCAGGGTGGCTGCACCATGTCACATTCCACCAGCAATAACTACAGGGTCTAGGTAGTGCCGCTGCTTATAGTTTTATTGTTTCCTGGTTTCTTCTTCATTCGAGTATTTCTGCAACTATGCTGGTGATTGATTTCATGTGGTAGTTTTTTTGAAGATTAACAGGAGAAATTCCAGAAGGCTGAATGAGAAGGAAGGTTCTACTTTCTAGGCTCCTACTTGTAGAGAAATCCCCTAGATAATCAGAGGTAAACCTCAATTTTATAAGCTTCCCTTATAAAAGAGGCCCAAGAGAGCTTGTTTCCCCTTTTCCCTGGGTGAAGATGCAGTAAGAAGTTTTCATCAAGGGGGAGCAGGCCCTCACTAGACACCACATCTGCTGGTGCTTTGACCTTGGACTTCCCAGCCTCCAGAACTGTGAGAAACAAATTTTTGATTTGTAAGTCATGTAGTCAGTGGTGTTTCTGTTATAGCAGTCCAAACAGACTAAGACATACCACACAGAGCTGTTAAAAGTATACTATTAAATAAGAAATCTTGTGCAATGCAACTGGACCAACGTCTCACATATAATAGATGCTTTGGGCACACAGGAAGTTCTCTGCCTCATACTTATTTTCCTGAACTGAATTTGTCTCATCCCTGAAAAAACGGAAAATAACTGTCCTTTCTTCTTGCAAATGCTGTTTCAGTTCACTTAGCAATCTTTTCAAGAAAGAAAATTAATACTCTAACTTAAATGAAACAGCCCCAGCCCTCATAAATGTAAAAGATTATATAATACAAATTAGCACAGATATTTAGTTAGGCAATGGAAACACAAAAGCATGTTGCAGAGTCACCACTCAGGGGCTCTCCACATGGTTTCCTTCTCCCACATCAGTTCTTAGGCGAATCACTACCCTAGACGTAAGGAAAATTAAAAAAAAAAAAAAAAAAAAAAAAGGTGGGGGAAATTATTTCAGTCTGCTGACTTTACCTTTTGCAGACATAAATGGTTTATTCATCAGTGAGGCTCTGCTTGTGAAGACAGGGTAAGCCCATATGGTGTTTTTGTGAGTGGCAGCTATTTCTAGTGCTAGACGGGACTCTCATCCTTCCTAATGACCATTCGAGTACACTGCAGGAAAAGTCCCCAGTATCCCACTTCCCGTGCTCTCAGAAATGGGGGCTCCCTGGGGCAAAATGCACCCTCTACTAAAATAGAAGCAAGCCACAGTGTTCCCTTTGGAAGATGAGGGGAGGGAAAAATGCAGAGTTGGGTGCTGGGCAGTGAACAACAGCCCTCTTGGCACTGGCGTCCTGGCTCAGAAAACTGAGCGCTGCCCTGGAAGTGACCTGCTCATACCCAGACACCCTCATCTTTCATCCAGTCATCGCCTGCGTGTCCATTGCCACCACCAGCATCCAGGCTCAGGGCAGCCTTCTGAGGGACACAGGACGTGCTTTTCCTCAAGGGTTCCAAGGCGGATTCAGAAGAGGTGAACGATGCCCATGAATTTTTAATGAAGAAATTAATGTGGCAAAGCAAGGAATTCCTAGCATGTGGGGGTGAGCTCCCAACCAGCTGATTTTAATTTTCTTTGTCGGGTGAGATGTTTTTCTTTCTGGCTTCTCTAATCTGAAGTCAGATGCAGATAAAAAATACTAAACACAGACCATCTGATCAGTACTGCACAAGACATTCTGACAAGCTACTCAGTAACGTTTTAACAAGAACCTGTAAGGTATTTATTACAATATATATATGCCATAGATGAGCAAACCAAGCGTCAAGGAGTTTAAGTAAATTGCTCAATGTCACACAGCTAATAAGTACAAGAACTAAGACAGAAGCCCGGGTTATCTGGCTTAGACCCAGTGCTGTAAGCCTGTAAATTTGCAGATACCTTGGGTATTCCATATTCTTTGCACAACCTATCTCTAAATGGAATTGCTTTTAGTTTGCCTCTTAATTAGTTCATAACCATTGACCTAATGTGCTTTCTCATTTCCTGCTATGAATTAGAAATGAAAAGAAATTGAAGCAATCTATTGTTATTCATTTTTACTAATCTACCATGGTCCTTGCAAATTTCAATTATCCAAATCGTTTCATTCTTTTTTAACTGCACAAACTAATATCAAAATAACCTGGTGGGTTATGGGTCTGTATGTATAATACCACATGTTGGAAAATTATTACCATCTTTTGCAGTTTTAGACAATAGCTGTCAAAATTATATTGTTTCTTTATAACTTTAAAGAGGTTATTTGAAATCTTTCCTAGGCTCAGAGGTTCTTCGTGTGAAGTGAAGACTGTGGATTCCACCTCTGTGGAAGGCTCAGCTGCTCCTCTGCAGAACAGCAGAGTATATGCCCCTCTCGAGCTGCTGTGTGTGTCAAGCTCTTTGGCGGAGTGAGGTGCCGTGGGCACCAGGAACACACCTCCAGACTGATTGGCTGCAACCCACCCTTGTTCCAGCTCAGATTTAAGATGTTTGGTTGGTTGGTTATTTTGCCTTGTACTGTGATTTCTTTCTGTTTTTATTTCTAGCCTTTTATTCTAGGATTTAAAAATCTGTACTAAAAACAAAAACAAAAGTGTTGTATTGATTCTCATCCCATCCTTGTCACCACTGGGTGGAGACTATGTGGGATAGTGGTTGTGTGTGTGTTAACTTTCGGCCCTGAGCCTCCCTGGTAACATCTATCATTTATCTTACGAGTGAGACAGTGGCCCACGCGTGCCCACAGCCATGGGCTCCTTCCCCCACCGCACCCATCATCACTAAAGCAGGGTTAGATGACAGTCCCTCTGGGTCCAGCTCTCACGACGGGATAAAAAAGACTCCCGCCAAGCCTACATAACTCTCCCTTTCGGAAAATTCACAAGATTTCATTTATATACGCATTCACATAGTCATTTAATAACTATTAAAAATTGGGTATCCTTTATCCAAAATGCTTGGGACCAGAAGTGTTTTGGCATTTTTTGGATTTTTGAATATTTGCATATATGTAACGAGATACCTTGAGGATCAGACCCAAGTTCACATAAAATTTATTTATGTTTCATATGCACCTTATATCCTCAGCCTGGAGGTAATTTTATGCAAGATTTTAAATAATTGTGTGCATGAAACAAAGTTGGCGTTAAGCCCTGATGTGTGGAATTTTCGACTTGCAGCGTGTCACATTAGTGGTCAAGAAGTTTTAGATATTGGAACACTTCTGATTTTGAATTTCCAAATTAAGTATGCTCACCTGCAAGTGTTTATTCTGTGTCAGGCCTAGAGAGACTTAAATTGCATGGCCACAGTGCTCAAACGCCCCCAGTCCACTGAGCAGAACAGACGGACACACAGATGCTGAAGGTGGAGTGTGGGGGGCCCCTGGATATGGGTAAAAGAAACAAGAGGCAGCCTTTTTTCCTTCCCAGACCTCTAACCTGAGCAGTGGACCCGTTTAAACTCTAAACTAAAAGCAGTGTTCCAAAGGGGAGTGATTCCAATAAAGTTTTTAGCTCAATTTTGAATTTTTTCTAGTCAGCACAAGAGATCACTTAGAATCTGGCATAGCTATTTTCATCAGTTTTAGAAAATGTTTAAATCTGTTTGCTGAGCGCCCCAGGAGACCTTCCTCACTATGGTCATAGTTTTCTCCTTCACCTGGCACTCTCCAGCCCAGGTGCCTGCTCAGTTTTTCTCCCTTCAGCTCTCCCTGTCCCTCAGACTGACCCCGCAAAGGCCTGGCTCTTGGATGCACCCCTTCCTCACCCTGAAGATCAAATGCAGATCACCTAGGCCTAAGACATGCTCCCCTCCCTTCTCCCCGCCAGCAACACAGTCTGAAAATTGATAGCACCATCATTTTAAGGTCTAGGGTGGTTTTTCTCTTCTTTAATTATTTTGGTCACACTGCATGTGCTTTGACTCATATTACAAATAAAGCTCCGATGACCGGTCGGTCAGAGACATTTTTACATACCTTAATTACCTTTCGAAATATATCAAGCCAAGTCAGGTTTTCAGAAGACGTTGTTTCAGTATACATTTCAGCTATAATTACTATGTGGTTTCAGTTTCAGCTGATGGTTTTGAAAATTAATGTGGTTCAGTTCAGTTTTGGGTTCACGGTTTGGGTCAGGTCAAGACCTTTGAAGCATTCCTAGATAAGGTGGATGATATTAATTTCTTATAATAATAATGATGAAGACAGACATGAAAATAACCTTTGGTCTACAACCCTATAGCCCTTGCAAAAGTACAAATGAAAGATCTCTGAGTGATTTTCTTAAAACAGCTCATGGCCAGCGCTTTTGTGGACATGAGCTATGATACGCATGTTCCACTTTTAAAATTAGGCAGTTTGTGGTCACTGCCAATACAATGACATTCAGGCAACTTCTTTCTAGAGAAACCTTTCATATTCTGTTCAGATAACTTATCTCAACAAACTCACTGGTGGAGAATAAAGACATTCAGGTGCTGGTGTGTATTCTACTACGTAGGAGTCCTCTGAAAAATTGAAACTCTTTCATTGCAGTTTTGCTGAAACACACGTTGATTGACAATAGAATTTTTTCCCAGTTTTGTATTTGTTTTTGAGCCAGCCTTTACTAACATATGGAGGTCATCGTAACAACTGTGTGCAGGAGATTGCAATGCTTATTGCCATTTTGATTTTCTGGACCCATAGAGTTCACTCTCAAGATGTCATATTCCTGAACAATGGTAGCACAACCCATGTTATGATTATGTTACTGCAAAAGTAATTGTAATTTTTGCCATTGCTTTTAATGGCAAAAACCTCCCCAGCACCCCGTTCCATGGACCTTCTTTGTCTGTAACCCAAGTTTCTTCTGTGGTCACTCTCCATTTTTCTAACTCTTATCACAAAAGCTCTAAAAACAAATCAGCAAAATCATGTTTAGTTTCAGGAGTTGAAAATATTTATCCAGTCACCAGTAGAATTAGATAAAAAGAAAGAAGGCTGAGGAAAAAGACTAAAGAGGCCATTCTCATGTAATAGGTGGGAATTAAAATGCATAGATGGGAAGCGAGTACAACAGCTCTGGTTGGGGGCAGGCTGGGGAGAGAAGACCCAGTGATCTAACCCAAAGAAAGTTACCAAAGAAAAGCTAGTGGATATGTGAGATGTGGCATTGGAAAAGGCGCTGAGAAGCCGTCAAGATGGTGGATGTGAGACGTAGCATGCGAAAAGGCATTGGTAAGCCGTGCTAAGAAGGACTACCTGCACGACCAGCAACCTTGCAAAAACAACAACCAAAATCACAAAAATGGGAATTTGCCTTGAAACTTTGAGCCGGACCAGAGTGTCAGGACCACAGCATCCTGGAAAACATCTGATTTTTACCAGAGCTGCGACTCCTGAACGGCAACAACCAATGAACTACGGACTCCTGTACTAAACCAACCACCTCCACCAGGGTAATTATTATATATCAATACAGCTTGTGTAAGCACCCTCAGCATCATTTTTAAAATCCCCACTTTCTCCTTCTCTTTGGAATATCATTTGGCTTCTATTAAATAGTCAAATCTGTGTCTCCCAAATGGCAATTCCTAAATGTCCAATAAACGCCTTGTCTTACTGCTTTGGTATCTGATCTTTTGCCTTTTCTTGGTTGACAGATACATGGAATCACAGAAAAAAGAAAAAGAAAAAAGAAAAAAGGTCTTTCAAGGAGAATGATATTAAAACTATATTTATTCTTTTTATTTAAATACCATGGCAGGATTGAAGATGCTGATGTTAAAGAAAAAGATGGTGGCCAAGAGCAAATAAGGGTCCTCCTAGAAGCATTAATTATGAAACAACCCTGGGAGGGGCACAAACCCAACAGTGACTATAACTCACTCCAGGTTTTATGGCTCTCATTCTGATTTAAAATACATAATACATAGCTAAATAGAATGAGTTGGGGGGATAAAAACATCACATGCTTAAATGTTGTGCAGCAATTATACCTTTTTCCCTCCAAAGTAATGTTGTTTGATGACTTGCCTGCAGCAGAAATCCTGTGTTATTTGTCTTTGCCTGACAAGTAGAGTAACCAGTAAGTGCTCAATAAAGACTTATTGAATGAAATCGTGTGCCAGCAAGGTAGTCTCAGTCAGGCTCCTGGCAGGGAGCTGAGTGGAGCTATGGTTAGGGTAGTGGAGATTTGGTCACCATTTCATGACCAGGCGTGCGCTAGGAAAAGGAATGCCACCTAGAATAGTTATCTATTAAGACTGGAATACCGACATCTTATCTCTTATTTTATGGGGAAAAAATATCCTGAATATGTACAATAAAGAGGAAGAAAATCAAATTTTCTCAATACTCCTGTGGGGCAAATATTCTTACACTCATTTTACAAACAACAACAATAACAACAAATTGATGCTAAGATTTTCAGGAATTTTCTCAAGTTACACAGAATTTGGCAGAATCTGGATTTTAGTCCAGGTCTGTGCAGTTTCTACCCCAAATCCAGGGCTGTTATACAGCAGCACACAAACTTGCTCCACTTTCATCTGCAGGAAAAAAAAAAAAAAAAAAAAAAGCCGGGACTATGATTATCTGTTAGTAACAAAACAGCCAAGAGGAAAGTTTTCACAATTAAACAGGACCAAAAATATACAAAGACATGTGTTTCTCTAGAGGAGTTACAAAAAAGAATAACTGAAACCTAAAAATCAGAAATTAAAGCTATATGTGAAATTTATTAATACAATATGCTGATAGCACACAGTAGAGCCCAATTATGTAACAAACGATATAAAAATTAAAAGTTTTAAAATGAACACTAAGCCTAGAACCACTCAGTAATGCCTTCCTCTCTGAAATTAACCAGGATGGGATGTGTCTCACCCAGGCCTCAGGGCTCAGGAAAATGAGTGCTGCAAACGTCTTGGCTCGGTGCCAGAGAACTCTGACAGTCCAAAGGACTTGCTAATATCCACTCCCCTTATGTAGACTATGGAAGCTCAGCTCTGAAAAGGACAGTTCATTTTTAGCCTTGGTGACCAAGATTGAGACAATACATCAACATTCAGAAATGATAAGATAATGGAAGCTAGAACTTCCCTAGACTGAGCCATTTAGTCAGCTAAGTGAAAAAGAAGACAAAGAAGAAAAAAAGATTAAAATAGAAACAGTTCTCTTTTTCAGGCTGTCAAATGCTTCCTAAGAGCTCCCCCACCAAAATATCTGGAACATGGTTGGTGCGACTCAGGTGAGAGAAAATTAACTAGTGCATCCATCAGGGCCATGACTAAAATGCAAAGGAAGTTAAAGAATTACTTCTGAAGACTAAATGCACAATGTAAAATTTCACTGGCTTGATTTTGTGGTTGGAGGCTTGGGGATAATATCAATGATTGCTGGCTGATCAGCTTAGGAAGGAATTTCACATTCAGGTGTACCACCTTGTCCTTACAACAATCATGTACTTTTGACCTTCAGGTTTAGCTCAAGGAATATTTATAGTTTCTCCAATCTTTTTTATTTTTCATAATATTTATAGAGGATAGAATACAAATATCATAAAAATTACTTCCCTTTAAAATGTACAGTTCAATAGTTTTTGGCACATTCACAAAATTGAGTGATGCTAATTCCAGAATAGTATCAATGTCCCACAATGAAACTCATTGGCAGTTTTTCCCTCCCTACAAATTGTTGCAACCGTTAAAATTCTTTCTGTCTCTAGAGATCTGCCTATCCTGGACACTTCATGTTAATAGAAGGTCCAAAGGACTTGCTAATATCCACTCCCCTTATGTAGACTATGGAAACTCTGCTTTGAAAAGGACAGTTCATTTTTAGCCTTGGTGACCAAGATTGAGACAATACATCAACATTCAGAAATGATAAGGTAATGGAAGCTAGAACTTCCCTAGATTGAGCCATTTAGTGAGCTAAGTGAACAAGAAGACAAAGAAGAAAAAAAGATAGTAACTTAAAAAAAAAAAAGTTAATAGAATTATTCTGTTTTTAAATTTTTTTTAACTTTCATTCCATTGTGGTCAGGAAATGTACTTAGCACAATTTCAGTTATTTTAAATGTATGGCGCCTTGTTTTGGGGCCTGAGATCTGTTCTGGAAAATGTTCCATGTGCATTTGAGAAGATCATATTCTGTTGTGCTTTGTGGAATGCTCGGTAGGTATCTGTTAGGTCTAGTGTGCAGTGTTGTTTGAGAGTCTTCTACTTCCTTGTTGAGCTCCTGCTTAGTTTTACTTATTTATTATTGAAAATGGGGTATTGAAGTTTCTAACTATTATTGTTGATGTTTCCCTTTCTTCCTTCAGTTTAGTCAGTTTTGCTTCATGCACTTTGGGGTTCACATGTTAGACACATATGTTTACACTTGCAATGTTATTCTGATGAATTAAACCTCTTATCATTATAAAATGTTCTTTGTCTCCACCAAAAACTTTTGCTTAGAGTAATATTGTCTAATATTAATGTAGGCTCTCTAGATTCCCTTTGGTTATTATTTGAATGAGATAACTTTTTCCATCCATTTACTTTCTAACTATTCAAAGATACTATTTGTATATTTGAGTGTAAATGCATCTTTTGTAGATACACTAAAGGCAGGTGATTTCCTTTTTTACCCATTCCATCAGTTGCTGCCTTTTGATTGTCAGGTTTAGTAACTTTACATTTAATGTAATTACTGATAAGGTAAGATGTATGTCTGCCCCTTTGTTATTTGCTTCTGCATTCCTCCATTACTGACGTCTTTTTTGTTTAAAAGATATTCTCTAGCGTACCATTTAATTTCCTTTTCATTTCATTTACTATATTTGTGTGTGTGTGTGTGTGTGTGTGTGTGTGTGTGTGTGTGTGTTTTCCCAGTAATTGTCCTGGAGATTATAATTAACATTTTGAGTTAAAATCGTCTAGTTCATATTAATGGAAACAACTCAGTGGTTCACAAAATCATTGCTTCAATATAGCTCCATTTCCCCCCACTTCTTTGCATTATTATTGCCGTAGAAATTCCACCTTACTGCCTGCTGGGCTCCGTGGTTTCTGATGAGAAGTCATCTGTTAGTCTTATTGAGGATCTCTTGTACACAATGAGTCACGCCTCTCTTGCTGTTTATAAGATTGTCTCTTTGTCTTTGGCTGGATAGTTTGATGCAATGTGCCTAATAGCTTCTTCGACTTTACTCTACTTTGAGTTTGTTGTGCCTCTCAGATGTATAATTTGCTGTTTGTCATGAAATTTAAAAAAAAAATTCAGCCATTATATCTTTGAATATTATTTCTGAACTTCTCTTTTTCTGGTACTTTCATCATATATATTTTGATGTGATTGTATCTCACAGCTCTGAACGTCAGTTTTTTTAATTATTTTTTTTCCTTTCTCTTTCTGGGTCTCATATTACAAAATCTTGACTCACACATCTTTGATGATTCTATTTTTCTACCACTTCCAAAGTGCCATTCAGCCCCTCTAGTAATTTTCTTTTTAGTTATTTCATTTCCTTTCCATATTTTCTATTTGGTTCTCTGTTATGATTTCTATATCTTTATTGATATTCTTTATTTGAGGAGACATCATCCTTTTTTTAACTTTCTTTTAATTCTTTAGATACAGTTTCCTTTAGCTTCTGGAACATTTTTATGATGGCTAATTTAAAACTTTTGTCTGTTAATTCCAACATCTAGACTTCCTTGAAGAAAATTTTCATTAACTGTTTTTCCTTTATTTATGTACCATACTTTTTTGTGTATGGTTTTTTTGCATGTTTCACAATTTTCATTGAAAACTATAAATACAGTCCTAAATGGTTATTGTTGCCTTTTGTTGATATTGTGGCTATTTAATTAGTAAATGTTTTAAACTAATTCTGTCAATTCTCAATTAACAGAGATGTCTTTAAAGGCCTTGAACCAACACATCTCCCAGCTTTTGTGAAAAGGCTCTATGTATATTGAGGTATGCTTTCAATGCCCCAGCAGATACTTTAAAGCCCTGCCTTAGCCTTCACTTCCTGCTGACACAGTCAGTTTGAGGTATGAGATCCAGGTGTTCTTGGATCTTTTCTGGGCATGTGCACAGTCCAGCTAGTGTGGTAGCCTTCAAGATTGCCATGAATATAGAAGTCTTGCCTATGCCCTATGCGTTCCTCATTTTTCCTTTTTAATTTTTTGATCACTGTCTTACTAACCTCAAGTCTATTGCCTCAGCCAGTGAACAATTGCTACTGATTGTTTTCAACAAATGCCCTGGAGCTAAAGCTGTTTGCAAAATGTGAGCTCTGAGTTAGGTCAAATAAAGACAAGCCTTGGGAGTGGGGCTCTTTAGGTTGCTGTCAAATAGGCCAAATTTTTACAGTTCTTTGGAGATGGGGTTTCAGAAGCTTCAGATTCATTCTATCCCCATCTTCGCTGGTTGTTGGGTGGCTATTTTTCATGGCTACTGTACTTTCTCACCATGCTGAAATGATTCAGGTTTCAAGATTGCTTGTTTTCAAGACTGCCTCAGAACTGATGAAAAGAGTGTGAGATTAGGGCTTTAAAACTACATAAGCTCAGTGTTCTTACAAGAATCAGTCCTGGATCCTAGATAACCATCCTCCTAGGGAATTATCTATCTTGATGTCTGCTTCCCTTCTGGAAACCTGCTGTGAGAACACGTCTCCCTTTGCCTGGCCCTATCCTATGAGAATCTGTGACACTAAACTAGGAAGGCCATTAGGGTGGCTTCTAGCCAGCTGCCTTGAACTCATGCTACATGTCTCAAGGAAGCTATGACACAAAAGTAGTGAGAAATTCTGGAAATTGTGGTCAGCACATGTGCCCTATTGATGGCAGGAGGCAGCTATCTTTGTAAAGGGCAGCTTATGGCAAGGGACAATAACATGCAGGGATGGCAGCCAGACTCTGCACATTCCTACCAAACAGGGCTCTTTGCAATTCCAAACACCAGTTCGTTCTAGGATTGGATATAAGAACCCAGTGTAGAATGCATAGGTAAGCTGTGCAATATAAATAGTTTGGCTAATGTATTAGTTCATTCTCACACTGCTATAAAGACATTACCCAAGACTGGGTAATTTATAAAGAAAAGAGGTTTAATTGACTCATAGTTCCACATGGCTGGGGAGGCCTCAGGAAGTTTATAATCATGTCAGAAGGAGAAGCAGGCATGTCCTACATGGCAGCCAGTGAGAGAAGTGAAGTGTGAACACAGGAAATACTGCTATTTTTAAAACCATCAGGTCTCATGAGACTTACTCACTATCACAAGAACAGCATGGAGGAAACTGCCCCCATAATCCAATCACCACCAGTCAGATCCCTCCCTTGACACATGGGGATTACAATTCAAGATGAGATTTGGGTAGGGACACAGAGCCAAACCATATCAGCTAATGTAGGTACCTTACAGGTAAAGAAACTGAGGGCTAACTAACATGCGTATTTCATCTCATCTATCCCACACATGCTTGCCGTCTTTCAGTCTGCAAAATGACCTGCCCTCTCACCTCACTCTCTAAAGATCATCTCAGCATGATGAGTTGATGATTCTCTATCAATGGCCTCCTTTCCCTCCCATCCATTTCAAAATATTTATATGTCTTCACCGGTATTTTTCTCCTTGTTTACCTCTCCAGAGGAAACAGAATCTTTCCACCAGACGAAGGCTCACCCCTCCATCGAGGTCCTGAATCCAATCTCTCTTACTTTTCTAACCTTCTAAGCATGTAATAATTCATCCAAACCAGAGGAAACGGAAGCTATGATGGAAGGGCATAGGGGGCCATTAGGACTGAATTGAGACTGCGCTAGTCCAACCAGACATGCTGTCTCTGACATGCCTTAAATCTCTTTCTTTACACCACCTGCCAATCGATAAATATGATGAGAAGATTCCCTATTAAAAATAAATGAATAAAAGGCCAAGAACCCCTGATCTCTCTGATTTCATTCTTTTATTCTTATCACCTCCAAAGTTCTAGGGAAAGCAATCTACACCTGCTTCCTTCCCACTTCAGTTTGCTGAAACCTTCACCAGGTTCTGGATATCATTCTTGTAAAACTCATCAGTGGTTTAACTTCGGTGGAGCCTCATCCCATTTAATGTTATCTGAAGTTTAACCACTGCCTACCTCTTCTTCTGAAAGCTATCTCTTTTCTTGAAATGTGAGGAACGAGACTCTCCTGGCTCTCATCTCTCCTGCCTTTCCGCTTCTCGGATTTGGCTGATTCCTTTCTGTGGGGACGTGGTTAATATTTGTGGGACTGTCAAACTCCTCATTGCAGCCGTGACTCCTCCAAAAGGTAGGGTTCTCCTTGGGTTTGTGATGCCTTCTAGTTCTGGGTCATTTCCACCAGCAGAGGGACCCCTTGAGGCGAGGGTGCTAATCCTTGTTCTGTGCACTGTAAAGAACAGGCAGGATTGTGTCAATACACTTGTGGGGCAAGGGAGCCTGGTGACAACTCCACGCATATGAGACAGGGGTGTGGCCGAACAGGAGAAAGAGGACAGACAGCAAGGAGGTGAGTCGGCCTCTCTCCCAGTCCTCAAGTCTGCCCCAGTACTTGTCCTACTGTGACTTGCCTTGGAGGAGTGAGGCATTGGAGAGGGAAAAGCTTGCGTGAGCCAGGCCTGCCCCTTGGGCTGCCAGTCTTAGTGATACAAACCTGTATGTTTAGGAGACAGACCAGCAGGGGCAGCAGTCTGAGCTGTTTTCATGAGCCCTAGTAAGTTACTGAGGCCTTAAAATTAAGTCTACAATAAGATGATAGGCCTTCCTACATAGAAAAAATAAGGATGCTGGTCCATGTGAGTAGACAGATATGCACATAGGCAATGCCCATGCTAATCACAGTACTGGCCAGTGGGAAGATCTTTGTTCTTAGCCTGGTCACACATTTCTCCTAGTGGACTCCAAGATGGGTCACACAGCCCAATGTCACTCTCTGGCTACTGAGCACAACTGCTGACAATCCATCCTGTCCCCACCCTGGGTAGCCCGGAAAATCCCTGTAATGATACACAGGCCCTGTCTCCAAGCCATCCCTCTCCCCAGGGCCCCACCGCAAGGTGGAGACCATGACTCAGCCTGGTCCCTGCTGGAGCTTATCTCTGTGGGCAGTTCCAGCAGGAAATCTCTGGGATCTCAGTGGGAGTTGAGGCATTGGGAGGGCCCTCCTAGGGGCTGCTGGATGCTGGGCAGCGGGAGAGGGAGGAGAGTTGCTCGGGAGCTCTCTAGGCTAAATCAATCCTTTCCCTTTCAGCTCAGAGATAAAAACCTGAAGTGCCATTTGAGCGCTCAGCACCCAGGAATGTCCCCACGCAGCTGACAGGCATCGGCTTCCATTTAGAATGTGTGAGATTGCTGGCTGCCAGACCCACCCCTGTGGTTTAGTGAATGCCAAGAAAGTCCTGGAAATGAAGGAATTAAATAGCCATAGTCCAGGCATGTATTTCTCACACTGAGAGTTACTCAGCACCCTCACATAGCAGATCCGGATATGTGGGTTACAATAATCCCTTATATTTATATAGCACTTTTTAGTTTACAAAGCACTTTCAAGTCCATTAGTGCATGTGATCCTCCAGACGGCCCTATGAAACATCAGGGAAGCTATTATTAGTCTCTCCCCACTCTGCTCCCATAATTCTTTGTACATACCTCCTCTAAAACACTTATCACTTGGTTCTGTAATGACTTGCTTACAGTGTGTTATAGTGAAAAGAACATGGGCTTTGGAATCAAACAGCCTTGAGTGTGAAAGCTGGCTCTGCCATTTACCATCTGCCTGAGCTTAGGTTAGGTACTTCCTCTCTCTAAGTCTTAGTTTTCCCATTTCTAAGAGTGCAGCTAAGAAGCTGATGATCTCCTCTGGTTGTTGTAAGAGTTAGAGAATGGAACGTATATGAAAGTACCAAACACTGTCAGAATGCAGTAAGTAGTCACTAAAGATGGGATCTTCTCTTCCCCAGTGACAGTGTGTGACTTAAAGCTGGCCCCACACTTTATTTATTTTGTATATCTCCAGAGCTTAGCACAAGATTTGGCAAATGGGCATTATTTAAAAACAAGAAAAAACAAATGCATGAATGAAAGAATCCTATTTTATAAACAAGGAAATGGAAGCCCAAAGTGGCTAAGTGCTCTATCAAGGGTGAAAGTGGAATTTCTGGTACCTTATCTGAAGTCCTTCCCCCTGTTGCAGGTTCTCAACATCTGTTGTCAATCTTCCTATTAGTTAATTAAACTCCTGCTCCAAACACCATCCTTGACTGTTGCCAGTGCTTCTGGCTTTTTCCCAATGAACTCAACTCTTCAAGGAAATGAAAGAGGCTCATGTGCACAGAAAGGCCAGAAAACAGTAGTTGGTCAGCATCCTTTGGGTCTAAGCTATAAGCAGTGCAAATTAGCCCAGCCATTTATATGCAAAATAAGCACCAAGCCTTAAAGATTGTTTGAAAATTGCCTATCTAAGGAGTGTAAGTTAAAAGTTGATTCAAAAACTGTTGGGTTGCATCTAGGAAAGTGAATGCCAAATTGGTCTTTTCAAATTCAAATCTAAGTTAACCTTCAACTTAAAACCTACAGAGCTTCTTCATTATCACTTAGATTCAGGGGCAGAATCTCTTCCCTGGCCTGAGTCCCTAAGCGGACCAGCCTGGCTCCCACATTGCATCTTAGACTCTTCCTTGCCTCTGCCCATCAGGATTTCTCCTCTATCCTACTGGCCTTCCTTTAGGTTTTATGATGTCACATTCTTCCCCTGCATATGTTTGTTTCATCTCTCCAGAAACTCGTGTTCCTCCTTCCTTTAGTTAACTCGTGTTCCTCAGATTTTTGCTCAAATATCACTTCCCCTAGACATCATTCCCTGATTGCCTAGTCTAGGCCAAGTTTCTTTATGATACGACACATAGCATTCATTAGGATCTTTAATATCAGTTTGTTTTGTTTTGTTTTGTTTTGTTTGAGATGGAGTCTCACTCTGTCACCAGGCTGGAGTGTAGTGGCACAATCTCAGCTTACTGCAGCCTCTGACTCCCTGGTTCAAGCGATTCTCCTGCTTCAGCCTCCTGAGTAACTGGGATTACAGGCATGCACCACCACACCTGGCTAATTTTTATATTTTTAGTAGAGATGGGGTTTCACCATGTTGGCCAGGATGGTCTCGATCTCCTGACCTCATGATCTGCCCACCTCGACCTCCCAAAGTGCTGGGATTACAGGCGTGAGCCATCACTCCCGGCCTTATATCACTTTTAATACACACTCTTACAGTGATTACTGAACAATGTCTGCATCCCCCTCTACAATGGAAACTCCATGAGAACACAAAGGTTCTGCTGGTTTTGCTCACTTTTGTATCTTCAGTGCCTGGCATATAGTGGCTGCTCAGTGTTTATCAACAAGAAGAAGGCTGATCTGGCTGACTCAGAAGGTGGTCTCCTACTAGGTCACCTGGGTAGCAGGTGTAGAGGTCCAGCCAGGTCACTGATGTTTGAGAGGTTTTTTGAGCTCAGAGACCTCTCATAGAATAATAGACTCAGAACTGAAAGAGAATTTAGGTATCATCTAACCCCAAACTGTCCCTCTTCTCAAACCTCCCTGGCCATGCATTTCACTTGATAAATGGTTTTCCAGGCTTTGCTTGGGCTTATTCTGTGCAAGAGATCTACATTAATAGATGATAGGATTACATCACCCAGAAGAGTCCCTTAAGAAACTGGTACAGACAAGCAGAGGATAAAAACACCCAGAAGAACTGCATCCACGTTTTAGAACATTTTAAATCTGATAAATAAGCAAACATTTTGTAAAAAGATATAGAAAGAAACAAGTCTACCTTGTGTTTTGGTATTGACTTCCAGTTCCTCCCTCCTGGGGGATCAACCTGCCCTTGAACCAGGGTCAGCAGTGCCAGCGTCTCCTCTAGTTGGCTTCTCACAATTTTGTTGTCCTGAGTCTATTCCAGATCTCCGTTGTCTGGTACACGTCATGAACTGGCCTGGTCACATGTCGATTTTGGTATAGATATTCTCACCATCAAGGATTCTCAGTCATTCTCTCATTTGCTCAAAATTCAATAGTTAAAACGTAAAATCTTTTCGCTTAAATGGCCAAGAGCTTGACATGTGCATTTCCATTACTTTTGCAGAGCTCCTTTGTTTTACTAATTTCCATGTGTCCAGGATCTGATGCTGGGACGCTGGTGAGTTGTGCTGAATCACTTTTATTTCTGGGTTTAATTTCTGCAGTTAGGCTCAGAAATGGGGTAACTCTGTGTCTTATGGGCATGGCGATGCAGGAGGAGCACCCCTTCCTCAAGTGTTTGCAAATGTCAACTATGACCATAGTAAGAAGTTTAGAGTTTTCACAAATACAATTATTTGCAGGCTGAGTCTAGCCTGGGAGGTACTTTTCTACTTTCCATATGCTCTTTTCTCTGTTCTGCTCCCCCCCCCCCCCCCCCCGGGATTCTTTGCTACAAAAGTCCCTTGACAGTGTCCCCAGTTACAAATACATGCTTGCCCCAGGCTTTGACTGAATTTGCTGTCTGTTTAATACCTACTCCATATGGGATAGATTAACACAAAAAGCTTTAACCTTGTACAACACTCAGATGCTTTCATGTAATGGCTGTGAGGATGGGGGGTGGGACATGAACACATAAGTGGGTGCATGTACCAAGAACAGAAATCCATTGAGTTCCCCCAGACCAGACGTCTACATTCTGGAGGGCTCTCAGCAGCCAATAAATTTGACTTGAACTTTTTTATTTCATGCATTCTGCTGTTAAAGCAAACCCTTCTTTCTAAACTAAGTATAATTGCAAGATACTATTCTGAGTGCCAAAAACGTCAACTGTAAGTTGCAAACATGGACACATTTAAACAGAACCATATGTTAGATTGAAAGGAAAAATCAGAAAGGAACCAATCATTCTACCTTTTGCTGCAGAGATAAATTGCAATGAAGCAACCATGTCAGAAAAAAAATTAGGGAACCAGTGATCCTCATGCAATAATACACTATGTATTTTCATTAGGAAAGAGAGTTTTCTGTGCTCTGTGAACATTATTGGCTAAAGTCTCATAAAAACTTAGTTCATTGAAGACAGAAAAATAATACTAGTTTATTTAACATCTAACTAACTGACTGCATTTTGCACCCAGGTCATTCAACTGAGAATTAGGGAAATTTGGTTTTGTTTGTCTTTTGTCAATAAATGCCCTTGTGACTTTAAGGGATGACTTTCTATCTCACTCAGAATAAAATCCACAGTCTTTACAATGATCTATGTCATCTGTCACCATCACAAACCCATTACAACTCCTCCTTCTTGGGTTTATTTAGTCCTCAGGAGTATTGTATGGGCTAGGTTGTTGCTTTAATGTTATTCCTATATATAAGAAAACTGAGGCTCACAGATTTTTAAGTAACTTAACCAAAGAGGTAGAGGTAGGAAATGGCAGGGTAAGGACTATAATTAAAATTTTTTTAGGCCTAAGATTTTCCACTGGGCCATGGGATATATTTTTTTTCTTTAATATGCTCACTAAGCCTTAATTGGCTAGTCTGTACCACAAAAAGTTTAGATTGCATTTCCACGCCTCAAATTGTAGTATGTTTATTAGAGAGATACATAAACTATTTTCAGGTGGTCATAGACAAATTTAAGGGAAAACATTGTGTGTTGGTGTATGTGTTTTGAAAGTTTAAAACTAGCTTATTAAATCCCGGATTTAATGGACACGATTGCTTATGATAAGAGTAAATTTCTTTAACATAAAAAAAGGACTGATTTAAAAAAAAAGAAATCATTATATTGTATATAGGGAATCAAGGTATGGAAAAATATATTAAGACCATATCAAAATACTTTAAAATTATAAAACAATGAGCTGAATAATTCCAAATAGTTCTTCTAGTTTTAATAGTTTGAGTATCTGTGATTTTTCTAATTTAGAAAGAAAACATAATTTTAAAGTAAGCTCAAATGTACCTTAAAGAGGTAAAAAAGACCCAGGTAGAGTGGCTCAAGCCTGTAATATCAGCTACTTGGGAGGTTGAGATGGGAGGGTCACTTGAGCCTAGGAGTTTGAGACCAGCCAGAACAACATAGCAAGACCCTATCGCTATAAAAATAAAATAGTAATAATAATGTTTTTAAAAGATGGAAATACAGAAAACGACTACTATGTAATCATCAAGGTGGCAATACAAAGCAGATTAACACTGTGTTAAAAGATTGCTAACTTTTTTTTTTTTAAGAATAGACTCATCTTGTCACTCTGACCATCTTTCCCCATTGGATGGAATTAGAGAGCATTAGAAGTTTCTGGATTAATCCACTTATCTATAGTGTCATCTAGTTGCACATCCAGTTCTCCTGCGATGGAAGCCTTCAGATCGAACTGTTTGCAGTTACAGCAGCACGAAGCGCAGTCATTGTGACTTGGGCTGGAAGCCAGTGGAACACATGTTTTGAAACAATTTGACTCTAGGTGATGTTTGAGGTGGCGGCGCATGAGGTGTATTTTTTTTTTTCACTGAGATTAGCTGATTCTTGGGCATTAAGTAAGATAAAGAAAGTGAAAAGAAGATTATTGACAAATACACTACCTTTCCTGGAAAAAGTGGCTTTCTACTCTGTATTAAAGTACCCACGTAAATAACATTATTAACTCCGTTTCATGAAGTATGTTACTGATCTCAGTGCAACGCATAAAGAGTGGTTTTTCAGAGAAGTTAGATTCTCGATTAATAATCTAATTGAATTTTGTCACCAGATAAAATATGAATTAGGCAAAAGACGAGTGATTTGAAGAAAAATAGTGATGTCACCACTTAACATATGATAGAAAGTTTCTTTCTCATCCCCATTCTTTATTCAAATCTTGATCTATCATCATAGTCATCACTATCATATGTATTTATCTGTTTATCTATCTCTATCATCTATTTGTTATCTATCCATATATGCACATAAGGCCAACCACATACTGTGTGGGAACTCATATAAAATAAAAGTATCAGGCCTTTTGTTCAAAAATTACTAAGAATTTCAGGATGGAGACAATAGTGCCTTAAACCCTCTCCTGAGCATGTGGCTGTGTGGGGTTGTGTGGGGCTGTATGGGTTGTGTGGGGCTGTGTGGGTTGTGTGGGGCTGTGTGGGTTGTGTGGGGCTGTGTGGGTTGTGTGGGGCTGTGTGGGGCTGTGTGGGATCGTGTGAGGCTGTGTGGGGCTGTGTGGGGCTGTGTGGGATCGTCTGAGGCTGTGTGGGGCTGTGTGGGGCTGTGTGGGGTTGTGTGGGGCTGTGTGGGGCTGTGTGGTTTGTGTGGGTTGTGTGGGGCTGTGTGGGGATGTGTGGGGATGTGTGGGTTGTGTGGGGTTGTGTGGGTTGTGTGGGGCTGTGTGGGGCTGTGTGGGGCTGTGTGGGTTGTGTGGGGTTGTGTGGGGCTGTGTGGGGCTGTGTGGGGTTGTGTGGGTTGTGTGGGACTGTGTGGGGCTGTGTGGGGCTGTGTGGGTTGTGTGGGGCTGTGTGGGGCTGTGTGGGGTTGTGTGGGGCTGTGTGGGGCTGTGTGGGGTTGTGTGGGGTTGTGTGGGTTGTGTGGGGCTGTGTGGGATCGTGTGAGGCTGTGTGGAGCTGCACAGTTGCACGCCTATGAAGTTGCCTCTGTATAGGTGTGTGTGTTCCATTATCCTAATTTTTCCTGAAAATGCCCTAAGCTCAAAAACCTGAACTTATCCCTTCGGGTAGCATTTTATCTCACACATGTGAATGAAAGGCTGAATCTGTGAGCTGTCTTGTGAGAGAAGAACCAGTCAGAGGAACTCACTACATATAAACTTCTCTTTGTGTCTGAATTACAGCAGGCAACACACTTTTACATTCACAGAGTCATACGGCATTTTTATTTTGCCACAGAACTCTGCAAATATCTCGTAATATATGATAGTTAATGCATTTCTTGGAATTATTCCACAAAGGGGCTTGCTATCAGCCAGTCTGAACTTCTACTGAGTCGGTTTGTCTCCAAACTGTTATATGTAACTTGGGAGAAACCTTCAAGTTTTCCTTAAACTTAAAGGTGGGACATAGAGGAAAAATGGAAAGTGATTAAGAATACAAACCCATGAGCCACAAGGCAGCCATGCCAGTTCCCTTGGGTCCTTTTGGGGCACTTTGGAACTTCCCTTCCCAGCCCCTGTGGATTTTCGCCTCCCAGGTCTTCCCTGCTCGGGCCCGCTGGCACCTGAATGTTCCTCTAGAGTCTGGCTTCCTCTTGGGCATCCTTGTCAACATCCCCTCCACCCTCTTCTCCCTGAGGTCCACTCAGTTCTGGCTGTGGGTCCTCGTTTCTCACTCAGTTCTGCCCTTCCTTGTGAGAAGGCTTCTTAAGTGAAAATGTGTTTGACTGTTCTCAAATTAATTATCTTATGTGTTTATAAAGTCACAATCTTAAAGGATTTTCTTCAAGATTGTTGACAAAGGAAGCAGAAACAGGTAAGCCTAATTGATAATTGCAGT
This sequence comes from Macaca fascicularis, assembly GCF_037993035.2. Lineage (NCBI taxonomy): Eukaryota > Metazoa > Chordata > Mammalia > Primates > Cercopithecidae > Macaca > Macaca fascicularis. Next base: position 116,201,485 of record NC_088387.1, read on the forward strand.
TATTTATTATCTCGGGCTCAGATGAGGCAGCATAATGAGGATAATCTTTTCCAAAGTGATGTCTGCATGAGGTGAACCAGCTCTGCCCTAAATCATAGATTGAAGGTCATCAAGAAACCTTAGAGATTGCCAGGGATCTAACTTTCTGACTTTATATGTAAGGGACCTGAGGCTTAGGGGGATGGTGTCTATCTTTATAACATATATGCAACACAGAATTGCCCACAGATTCTGTTCATCAAAATCTTAGCTTGGTATGCAGAAGAGATCTATGAAGTCTTAGCCTGGACTTCAAAGCCTTTTATCATTTCCTCTCAACCTGACTTTCTAACATTCCTTAGCCACATTGGACTAACCATAGTTCTAAACCACAGAGAGCATGTTACCACATTTTATTTTTATCCAAACTATTCTTTGCTAATGAAGACATTGCATTTTCTCTCTACAGCCTCCCATGTCTGGTCAACTCATTTCCTATTTACCGTACACATTTCTGTGAATCCTCGTGCATTGTAAAAGTGTCTCATTATTATTTAAGTATTTTGCTCATAAATTTTCCCTAAACTTACTTTTCAAACATTGGCTAAGATTTCCGTAATTCGTTGCCCATTAGACTGGGCCTTGGGAATACAAGAGGAATAGGACACACTCTTTACCTTCAAGGCATACAAAGTATAGAAGACTGGCATCCAAAGAACCATGAAGCCAGCATGGCGTGCGGTTACTGACATGTGCCTACAGACACAGGTCAGGGCTAAGGGTATCAGTGAAGGCTTCCTCCAGCAGGTAGGACCAGTTTGAGTGGAGATTTCACAAGTCACTAGAAATTCTACAGTTCAGAAAGTGTGAGTTAAAGTATCAGAAAATAGGGAGAAGAACCCCTGATACCATAACACGTTTCAAAATTCATGAATATTCCAAGAGGTTATTCTAATGCTTGTATTTTTGGGTGTGTGTGACTTAGGGGTAATGAGTGCACTGTTTCTTCTTGTGTGTGATTGCATCTCTTGCTTTTCACATCCAGAAAGAGACCCCTAGAAGAGCCTGTGCTCCCCAGTTATCCACTGAGCAAAGTAATTCAGAAAAAAAAAATCTATTACCAAATAAAAACAGAAAATTTGGAGGGTGTTCTCCAGGTGAGGGTCACCGCATCTCATGGATGTGAACTAGCATGCCACCCTCATAAAGAGAAGCAACACAGAATCAGAATATATGAACAATATTGTGATTTTTGTGGACTGTCTATACCACTTTCTTTTCTTGTACAAGCTGTGAGGCTAAGTGAATATAAATGATTTTTCATTTTCTTTTCCTACACAGGCACTCACTGTCTTACCTAGGCTGAGTGCAGGAGCACAAACAGCTCATGCAGCCTCAACTTCCTAGTCTCAAGCATTCCTCCTGCCTCAGCCTCCCAAGTAGCGGGGGCCACAGGTGCATGCCACCACTAGACCAATATAGTTTTAAAATTTTTCTTTGTAAAGACAAGGTCTTACTTTGTTGCCCAGGCTGGTCTCAAACTCCTGGCCTCAAGATATCCTCCTGTCTTGGCCTCCCAAAGTGTTGGGATTATAGTCATGAGCTACTGTGCCTGGCCAAGAAATGATTTTTTCACAAATCACAGAGCCCAGAGTAAAAACTAATCTATTGTCCTGCCATCAAAGTTGTGCTGTGTCCCTTTTCCTGGCATGATGCTTTCAAAGTGAGATTCAAGAGCGTTGTCACGTAGTGGTGGAAAGCACTAGTAAAGCCAAGGAATGACAGATGTGCCCATAGGTTAGGGAAAGCCAGAAGCGGCATGTATCAGCTTACCAGGAGCTCTGTTCAAGGCAAGAAATGATCGATGAAGGCTACTGATCTAACATGGCCTTTCCTTCCCTTTAAGGTAGAAAAGGGATTATTGTGAAAATTGTGATATAACAAAACTATATGGGCAGTAATGGTGAACTCAATATGGATAGGTTTGCCAAGCAACAAGAGTACAAATGCAGTGAATTTGGTCTATTGATGACATTCACATGGGATCCATGGGAGAGCTTCTTGCTTAGTATGGGTGCAAGCGAGGGATTCAGCAAACATTTGAAGGCAAATGAAAGCACTCATGCTGTTGGGATGGCTAATTGGCTGGTATTTTTCAATCCTGGCAGGGGTGAGTTTTCTGAAACGAAGTAGAAATCTCGTAATAATTCAGCTGATAGCATTTTACAAGGCTCTGGAAGGCACTTTCGGGGATCACTTTTTTTTTTCTTTTCCAAAATCCCTTAAAGGTTATTTTTTATCAATAAAATACTCATACTTCATTTTTCAAAGGTCTCCAGTGCCTGAAGAAAGATTGAAAGAATGTCAGCCTGGAAAAAATATGCTTTGAAAACAATGGTGACATTTCTCGGCAAACAATTGACAATTTCCTACATTCGGTTTGTCTGTGATGATAATTAGTTAACAGCGTTCAACTTGGTTCACCTTTGAGGAATTTGTCAAGATAATGTAGCCCTATTGCCTTTTAATTATTTTAATCATTAAAACATTGCACAGATACATGCTGTTCTCATTCTGTGGGAGTTGAAGCTTATAAACTCAGAGAGGGAAACCAATTTGAAGCTAACAGAGGAAGAGCAGTAAAGTTGTTAGTTAATTGAACAAACCCTCATTGAGCCCTTACCATGTGCCAGGCACTGTGCTTGAAGCTGGGGAGATGTAAAGAGGAATTAGCCATGGTTAGTACTCTCCAGAGGCTTACAAACTCATATAACCAACTATAAACCATTTGATAAGTGATCTAATAGTGCTATAAACAAAGCATTTGAGAATGCAGAGAGGGGAGGAATCCATTCTGCCTGGCAGGGTTGGCAAAGTTTAACAGTTAATGTCTTTCCAATGGAAAATGGCCAAAAACACAACCCGAATTGGTTTAGTGAATAAGGAAATATTTCTGAAATAGGAAAACTAATACCAGGAGTAGGATTGGGTTCAAAAAGTCAGTTGATTTTACTGGACTCTGCTTTTCTCACTCTCTTTCTTGGGTCTGTTCTCTAAGTGTCGGGTAGGCTTCATCCTCAAATCATGTGTTGCAGCAAGATGGCAGCATCAGTTCCAACATGACACTTCTTCCAGCTACAAGTACAGCAGCAATTATACCTGCAATGTTTCACCAAGACCTAACAATAGCCTTTTTATATCTTGCTGGCTCTGAGCCAATTAAGGGGAATGCATTATTCTAATTGGGTCAATTAGAGTCCACCACAGCGGCTGGAGGTGAAGTCACTTCCATCCAAACCTCATGGGTGAAGAGCCTTGAAAAAGTGAATTCTTTCCACCCCTACTCCCACACAAAAATCAATCAATCAATCACAGTATTTTGTTTGTTTGTTTGTTTTTGTTTTTTGATTTTTTCTTGAGACAGAGTCTAGCTCTGTCACCAGGCTGGAGTGCAGTGACATGATCTCGGCTCACTGCACCCTCCACCCCCCAGGTTCAAGTGATTCTCCCGCCTCAGCCTCCCAAGTAGCTGGGACTACAGGTGCATGCCACCACACCCAGATAATTTTTGTATTTTTAGTAGAGACAGGGTTTCACCATGTTAGCCAAGATGATCTCAATCTCTTGACCTCGTGATCTGCCCGCTTCAGCCTCCCAAAGTGCTGAGATTACAGGCGTCACAGTATTGTTTTAGTAAAAGAAGTTTGAATGAATGTGGGTGGGGCAGCAAAAATAAATAATATCTGTCCTAAATCTAGAAAATCATGAAGGCAGAAAGTGAGACCAGGTGTGTGCATCAGTGTGCCAGGCAGAGTGCATGCACATGGAGCAGGCACAAAAGTGCCCAATATCAGTATACCAATACGTGTGATGCTTCTCATTCTCCATCTGCGCGTTAGTGAACGGCTCAAAGAGGCGGAATAATGATGACAGTTTATGGATGCAGGCACAAAAATGTAAAGACAAGGGTTTTCACAAAGCAGTAAACATTCTATAGGGGCGAGGATTCAGTGAGGCATTAAAGATGACCAACATGCCAGGCCACAGGATTAACGATGACATTACTCTCTATCTCGCTAAATTACTTATTTGTAAGTCTTGCTCATTAGAACGTATGTTGTCTCTTAAGGGAAAGGTACGCATGATTAAGTGATTTGGATCTTTGGAGCACCTCCTAGTGAACATGAAGCACCTCCTAGTGAAGGTAGAGAAATAAAGAGGAAATAAAATAGTCCTGAATTCCTCTCCCTCCTCAAACACATAAATACATAGTTCCCAAAGCAGCCTAAAAGCCACGTCCTGGCCATCTTTTTTTCCTCTGTCCATTCATCTGGAGATGAGAGTGCTGATGAATTTGAAATGGTGAAATTTGTATATGTTTAGAATTACTGGACTGGAAATGCAGAATTGTGTCTTGCTCACACAAACTGGGTTTCATTTCCGGACTTCATGAACCAAAAATCACTGAAAAGGTATGATTGTGTAGCCAATCTTCACGGTTAGAATTCATTGAACAAATTATCCTGACTCATTTCATAATTTTAAGATCTAGTCTAATTGGCAATAGCAATAGCTATTATTTTATTCTTATTTGAAGACAAACTATGGTTTGGGAAATTCTGATATAAACCACGGTTCATTGTAGCAAAGTATTGTGAAAAGAAAAAGGAAATGCATAGAGAGGCTAGCCCTAAGTGTTAAGCGTGATTGCTGTTTTCCAGAAGGGAATAACTACTTTGCTTCCCTGAGCCTCGCCATCCACACAGATAAAGCAGGGATGGCTGCTGAGGATGAGGCTTTCTTTGTCAGGAAGCATCCTCATAGGAGCGTTGAAAACTCAGACTGGATGAGGCAACTGGTCCTTCGCATGTACCAGTCATTCTGCCAGCAACGTTGTTTTTCTCTCTCCAAACCTTTATGCTTCACCTTTGCCTTGCTAATTCTTGCTTACCCATGAGGACTACACTTAGAAATGTCACCCAGGATTTCTCTGACTCCTCCAGGTTTTGTTCCATGCCTCTCCTCGGAGCACCCACAGCTCCCTGACCCTCCTTCTAGCATTTTCTACATTGGCATCTAATTCCTAAACCACTGCTAGTCCCTTTCCCTCCAGACTCATACTAACATTTGCACTGTTCTATTCCCAGGGAGCACTGTGGAGCCACAGAGATCATGGGTACTCTCTTGCTGAATAAATGAATAAATGAGTGAATGAATGCATGGGGCATCTGAATGATGTGCTCATTGATTTAGACTCTAGCTTAACAGGGTAGAGAGAAGCAGATCTGTGGTTAGTTTGACATTAACTTAACCCATACAGGCAAAAGAGTTTAAATGGTCCAGGTTCCTTAAGGTAATCTAGGGGTTATCACACCTTTCCCATTTTGGTCAGTCAGCAGCTCTGTGACTTCAACAGCAGTTTGGGTTTCAAGGAAAGAGCCCTAGACTTAGAAAACATGGGCTTAAATTCCAGCTCGGCCATTCATACACTATTTGACATCATGATTCTGCCTCTTGGAGCCTTTTTACTGATTTACAGATGGAAAATAATAAAAATTACTCATATATGCATAAAATGTTCATTTAACTTATTTAACAACTACATGTTAATTGCATAACCTAATAAATAGTTAATAATCTATAGCTAAATATAGATAGGCCCAATAAAGTGGTTGTGGAAGTAAAAAAGAAAGTAAATAAAAAGTTTTGTAAAATGGGAAATGTTGCTCAAACATGAAGTGTTACTATAAAACCGAATGTGCACTGTCTGATACAACCTGTGGGCACAGCCCAGACCTAACTGGAGAGTTCAGGTTAACCTTCACGAGAGCCACCCTCTGGGACTCTCTCTTTTTCCCTCCTGTTCATTCCTTAATGACCAGTAGAGTTTGGTTGGCAAAACGAATTAGCTGTGCATGGTTTTCTTTCCATCAGGTGGACAAAGTGACTTGTCTTGGGCAGTGGCCCCAAAATAATTAATTTTGTAGTAGAAACACAGACCCATCTTCTCACGCCATTGTTCCTTCATTTGTAAACTTGTGTATAGCTTAAAGAAAATGCATTCAGCATCTTCTGATTTGTCACTCTTCAACCACTAAAATACTATTTTGGTAAAGTAATCTGTTGTCCAGAAACCTAACAGTTCCATTGTACAGGTCCTTTAAAGCTTTTGCTTTAGAAGCAGAAGAAATAGAATCACATTCTTCCTCCCCACCTTGGCCCTGTCCCCACTTAAACCCCTACAGATTTGAGATTGGTTTGACATTTAAATTTTAGCATTCATGCTGATTTTAAATGTAGTCAAAAGCACTCTTTTTGCTTTTAGTAAATGAATTTTCAATTTACCAATAAGAAAATCACAGTATTGGACTGTGCTAAACCTGACTCGACTTTGCGTTTGTTGTATAATTAATATTAATTGAATATGCATTGATTTTGTTCTTTGGACTAATGGAGTAATTTTAAAAGAAAAACTCGTTTCAGTAATTAAGCAGATTAAAATAGATAATATATATTTCTTGCTTAATCAGTCCAATAATTGAGTTCCACTGGTTTAAATTCTCATCTACTTCACATTTAATCAAAGTTAAATGCTATGTTCATCCTAAAACTAAATAGTGCATGGACAGTATATTTAACCTAAAGAATCACATTACGAAATTTACCGTAACATAGATGCTTTATTCTTACTTAAAGTTCGTCAAGAATAGGTTTTATTTTAAAGTGTTCTAAGATTGTTTTCGAAACCCCACTAATGAGAACAGCATTTTTACATGCCTAAGATGCTAGAAGAATATCATATGGCAAGCCTAAAGTACCGTGGGCCTTAACACGTAAACAAAGCACCCACAGCAAACATAAACAATGGTACAATCAGAGGCGCGTACTGGCAGCCGTAAAGCAGAGCTCGCTATGGTGCCAAATATGAAAACAACAGCACAGCTGGGATAGCAACCTGATGCATGCAGCTTTCACTCTTTAGAATCTAAAAGACTGGCCAGGCACTGTGGCTCACGCCTATAATCCCAGCACTGTGGCAGGCCAAGGTGGGTGGATCACCTGACGTCAGGAGTTCGAGACCAGCCTGGCCAACACGGCAAAACTCCATCTCTACTAAAAATACAAAATTAGCTGGGCATGGTGGCGGGTGCCTGTAATCCCAGCTACTCAGGAGGCTGAGGCAGGGAATCGCTTAAACGTGGGAGGCGGCGTTTGCAGTGAGCGCATATGGCGTCACTGCACTCAAGCCTGGATGACAGAGTGAGACTCTGGCCAAAAGAAAAAAAAAAAGTCTAAAAGACTACCAGAACTCATAGACTAGGGGAACAGGAGAGATTCCATGAGCTTGCATGCACAGAGGAAGCTGCGAACACCATGGTGGTAAGGGCAGCCAGAGCAGAAAGTACTGCCTCTGATTCCCATGGTGCGTCACTGGGCGGCTCAGTTAACTTTTCTCTCCCTTCAGGTGAGACCACTGGAAGCTAGAGTTGTTTCTTACTCTAAAATTCCAGATGTGAAGTAGTGATTTGCCTCAACTGCCCATAAAGAAAATATGTGTAAATGGTTTCATGGAAATTATAAAATAGCAAATAGGGGGAAGATTTTGAAATGACATTTGTCCCAATTCCCTCTTCTTTTGGAAACATGACATTTACAATAGTCTACAGAAAATAATGCAATAGATTACCAAGTGATCAAATTGTTAACTGTGTACCATGACATTCAGATATTAATCATGATTTTGCTTTTGAATAGTGGTATTACTGAGTTCAAATGACTTTCATAAAAATTGTAATAAAGACTCCCATTTCTTACACAATTATTAATAAAGCAGCCAACATGTATTAAGTGCCATATGCCAGGCACTGAAGTGCTTACCCTGTGTTGTCTCATTTAATTTATTTAATTCTAACAATACCTTAGTGTCATGATACTATTATCATTCTAACTTTGCAGATGAAAAAATGGAAGAGAAAACTTTGGTAACTAACTTAGGGAAAGCTTGTCTCAGAGGTGATGCGTCAGCTAAACATGGAAAGGTAAGTAGACAACAAACAGGAAAGGATGTATTAAAAGAAAAACAGCTTAATCAAAGGCAGGTAGATGTGAGGGAAAAAAGATGTCACCTGCCAGTAACTGTATGGAGTTCAATATAGATGCAGCTAAGGCAGTGTATGGGGTAGAGGTAAGAGATGGTGATTGACCATTATTGATAGACTGGATAAGAAAATGTGGTATATATACACCATGGAATACTATGCAGCCATAAAAAGGAACAAGGTCATATCCTTTGCAGGGACCTGGATGGAGCTAGAAGCCATCATCCTCAGCAAACTAACAAAGGAATAGAAAACTGAACACTGCTTGTTCTCACTTATAAGTGAGAGCTAAACAACGTGAACACATAGACACAGGAATGGGAACAACACACTCTGGCACCTGTCGGTGGTGAGAAGGGGGTTTGGGGGAGGGAGAGCATCAGGAAAAATAGCTAGTGCATGCTGGCCTTAATACCTAGGGGCTCAGTTGATCTGTGCAGCAAACCACCAAGGCACAAGTTTACTTATGTAACAAATATGCACACCCTGTGCCTGTACCCCACAACATAAAATAAAAATAATAAATAAAAAGAGATGGTGCCTGAAATCTTAGCAGATGACAGACCATAGAAGGCTTGGCAGTCCCCAGAAGTCATATTCATGTGGGAGAACTGTTTGTGCTCTCACCTTGATATCGCTCTAGTAAGAGAGTATTATTGGGGGTTCTATTTCAAGAAATTAAAAATCCAAACTAGGAATAGAGAAAATGAGAATAGCTTTGTTATTCTGGTGGTATTACAGGTGACTGTTTTGCTCTGCAGTTTTCTTCACTTCGTTCAGTATGACATTGCCCCATAAATCAAAGACGTTCTTAAAAAGGATTATTCATAATTAAATCCTACTACAACAACAAAATGACATCAAGCATTTCTAATTCACCATAGAGTTGTCATGAAACCCAAGCCAAATAGCATTCTGTCCTGAATACAGATTTGAAAACCATGGGCCCAAGCACATCCCTGGTGAGTTACGTCTCCTCACTCCCCTTCTGTTGAGCGTGAGAGCAATGAATGGTGAAAACATTCACTGCTGTATTTGAAGTAGCTCAATAAGTCTAATTTCCTTTAGTCTTCTTCCCACTGCAGGACTAGGACCCATAGATTGTATGGTCTAAGCTTATTTTATCATCTGAAACTTGTTTACCAAAAAGAGAAAGATTCCAGGTTAGCAGATGGGAGAAGGTAGCATGCACAGTGATCTAAGGAGGCTGAGTGACAGACGGGTTAAGAAAAGTTGGGGGAGAGGAATGAACATGGAAGTAAAGTAGGAGCAGAAGAGAACACAACTGAGGAGGAGAGACACTGGCAGAACCATTTTCACAACCTCTGCAAAACCACAGGAAACAGAGTCTCAAGAATTGCACAGCGATCAAGGTCAAGGTCAAGCTCAGGGGCTGTGTGGAGAGGCTCTCCGGGGTTAGATGCTGGCTGTGCTCCCTACCTGTGCAAATTAAAGCAAGTTACTGCAGTCCCCTCTACGCCTCAGTTTCCCCATCCGTATGGTGGAACAATATGGTACCTAACTCATTGGGCTCTGTGAAGATTACATAAGTAAATATGTGTGAATCGTTCTTGGAAACAGTAGTAGATATTGGGTAAGTGTTTTGTCATTGTTTTTCTTTGTTTTTCTTTGCTTCTTGCTTGGATTCATGCTTTGGACATTCTGGAGGTTAATTGTGAAGGCAGAGGCCATGCACTCTGTTTCTCTGGAGAAGACTGCTTCACCCAGAAAGGACATTCGACAAAGCCAGAGGGGAAGTAGTTTCACACATATGTGAGTTTCTTCCTCCAAACGTGTTTCACAGGGAGCAAGACTGTGCACTTCTTACCATGACATCCTCCCACTTTACCACCGTGGCCAGCACGTAACAGGTCATCTGTAAACGCTGATGGAGATGAAGGTTGTTCCTTCTAAAAGGGTCCAGTAAGCCCTGGGACCCACTCTATGTACCATCATTTAAACAGCATAATCCACATCTTCATTTTATCTTAAGATGTGCGTTGCTGTTTCTTTGTGCATTGTTTTACAGTTAAAACAAAACAAAATTCCACTTTGCTTCTAAATATGTTTTTAGTAGAAAAAAATATAATTTATTTTTTACTATATTGTCAAATTTATGTATTAAAACTTAGCAAGTTTGTATTTCTTTCTGGGAAAAAAAAAAAAAAAAAACCTTTATAGTATCTTGATTTCCTAAGAGAAAACAGTGTTGCTGTTCTCTCTAAGCTACAGTAACAATGGCAAATTGGAAGGGAAAAGTCAAATAAACTTTATTTATACCTTAGGGCCTAACACAAAGCTACAGCTCCTGATATCAATTAGATTTAAAAAGATGTGTTAGGATGTTTTAAATTTGGACATAAAAAGATTATGAAAATGTTAAATTCAATAAATAACAATGATCAAAAAATACCTTTAAATATACATTATACATATAAATTATGTGTGTGTGTGTGTGTGCGTGTTTCTCACACACTGAGAAATACAGCAGCTCACTGCATGGTCCAAAGCCAGATATAAAGATTTCCTGCCATCAGCTGCAAATACTTCAGGATGGGGCTCGTCTGTTACTGATGTAAAGACACAGAGAGAAAGCAAGTAGTGCTTTCTTCTTTCAACTAGATTCTGATAAGCATTTTTCAAAATGAAAACAGATCTCATCATGTTTAGCGAAGTGGTCAAGAGCACGAGTGGGCAGTAAAATGTTAGGGCCCCCCCGCCCAGATTGTGCATTTCTATGTGAACTGACACATGCTGCAAGGAACACACCAAGACCAAGTCTAAACACAGCACAAGGCCCAGACAGAGCATCCCAGTGTTGTTGTAAGTCAGGAAACAAGGCTCACAGTCCTGTGTCAGGACCATGCTGCATTCAGAGCAACAGCAATGATGTGGGGTCTTCGAGTGGAGATGTGTTCCCACTTCACAAATGGACCGCTCTCCCTCACAACACTTGGCTGCCTCACACATGTACATGTCACTTGCCCCTCAATGCATTTTAATTTGTGATGCCCTATGTAGATGACAAAAAGTTTGGTGTATGTGTAAGAGTTATTCAGAGAAACAGAATTAATAGGGTGTGTGTGTGAAAGAGAAAGAGAGAGAGTGTGTGTGTGTGAAAGAGAGAGAGTGTGTGTGTGTGAGAGAGAAAGAGAGAGAGAGAGAGAGGAGGGGAGAAAAGAGAAATTTTATAAGGAATTGACACATGCAACTACGGAGGCTGAGGAACCCAGACTCAGAAGAGCCAATGGTGTATGTTCCAGCCTGAGTTCGAGTCCAGAGGCAGAAGAAGCCTGATATTCTCTCTCTAAGGCAACAATGCAGGGAGAGCAAGATTTCTCTTGCTCAGCCATTTATCCTGCTGAAGCCTTGGATGAGGCTTGCTCGCATTGGGGAGGACAATCTGCTTTCTTAGGTGCACTTAACCAAATGCTCATCTCATCTGAAAACACCCTTATGGATATATCCAGGATTAGGTTTAATCAGATTTCTGGGCACCCAGTGGCCCAGTCAAGTTGACCCACGAAGTTAACTATCATGGCATAAGCCAAAAGAAATTCAGGGAAAATCAACCTCAAAGCCCACAAGGCCCTGAGCAATGTGAGTTCAGACAGCCAGCACATGCTGGCCCATGCTGTACCCAGAGCATGGAGCAGAGGCCTGTAGGAGTAGGAACTTGTAGTAAATATTTGACAGAATGAACAGAATTCCAGTTCTGTAATTTACAGACCTTGGATAAGACAGTGAAACTCAGCCTCTGAAGCCCACTTCACAAGGTTACTTTGAGAAGTAAATGTGTTAACTCATTCAAATTTGTGAGTCTGATAGCAAATAAAAGCTATTATCATCATCATCATCATGCATATCTTTTATTGTCCAATGCCATTTTGTGAAAATCAATTGTAGTAATATTTATTTTGATGATGTGAGATATAATTTTAAAATTACCAAAGACATCATAGAGGTATTTGTGAGGTGGTGGATCTTATGAAGCTTCATCTAGAAGAGAGGTTTTTATTTTTCCTATTTTTAAAATTCTACTAAGAATATTCTAACATAGTGTCTGAGATTACTTTGTTCATTCTCTTTCTTCAATGGATATTGTTTTTCAAAAGTGTTACAAATTTTTAAAATTATGGAGTACAACTTCTTAAGCATTTTATGTTACAGATGAAATACATGTTTCTATGACTGCCTCATACTACAATATTGACCCTAACCACTCATGTAGTAAAAGGCCCAGCTCAGTGTGATCAGTTCCCTGTTATGAACAGAGGACTGAACAAGACGTCAGAAAGTCTGGATTCTAGATGCTTTCATTACTACCTCACTCTTTGACTTTGGACATCATTTCACTCTATTAGACTTCAGTATTGTTACTTATAAGTAAACAGCTACAAAACCTTTTAGTTTAACTCTAAAAAGCAATGGTTGAATACAACTTAGAGATATTTATGCAGGAGAAACATAAAAATGTGATAAAAGTCATGGTGTGAAATGAAGACACCATGTAGCATTTGGGAAACGTCCTGAGGGGATGGCCAACCACGATAGACACAAACCAGATGACTGTCTTCCCTCAGGTTCTGGAAGTCTGTGTGTCCTCTTGAATCTTGGCAGGCATTGTGATTTCTAAGCCAGTAGAATATGGCAGAAGTGACACTTGCCAGTTTGGGGAACCAGCTTCCGCTTCCTGTCTGAAAACACAGCTGCCATGCTGTCAGCAAGGCGGAAGAGAGACCCATGTAAAGAAGCAATGAGGTCAGCCATGAAAGCCCCAGCTGAGCTCCCAGCAGTGGCTGGCTTCATGGGTGAGCATCTTGGGAGCATCTTGGAGGTAGATCCCCAGGCCCAGAGCCAACACAGCTGACCCAGCAAGAAACAGGCATGAGCTGTCAAGGCCAGCCCAACCTCTAGTTCATAAAAACATACATGGCCTGTATCTACTAAAAAATATAAAAAATTAGCCTGGCGTGGTGGCAGGCGTCTGTAGTCCCAGCTACTCAGGAGGCTGAGGCAGGAGAATGGCGTGAACCCGGGAGGCGGAGCTTGCAGTGAGCCGAGATCCTGCCTGGGCGACAGGGCGAGACTCCGTCTCAAAGCACCAACGAAAACAACAACAAAACATACATGGTTGCTGTTGTTTTAGGCCACCAAATTTTGTGGTGACTTGTTGTGATACATACAGGGAACGAGGAGTCAAGAAATAAGAACTCTCATTTCGAATTCACCAATGATTTCTTGTGGGATCTTGGAAAATTATATAGTGGCCTCAACTTGCAGCTCAGTTTTGCAATGAGCCACACACTCCTTTGGCCCTTACATCACCCAAATAAATAACTGCCACACGTTTTCTTTTCAAATACAAACCTGCAGCTCAGCAATACTCTTGCCTAAAATATTTTCCTCTTCTCTATGGATATATATGAAGTACAGACATAAATAAAGAAACGCAGGAACAGACTTCTTATCCAGGAAACCCAGAGCTTTACATAGCAATAAACATCTTGCTTCCTGCTTCAAATGCCCTCTGGGGAACTTGTGGAGATGGTACGTGTGTGTTCAACTCAATTGTTCTTAAACTCATTCTGTTGTGCTCTAGTGACAGATTGGCATCCAGCGTCACCTTCCTGTGGGAGCCTCCACTTTCCTGCAGAGTTACGTATGTGCAAAGTCTGGCTGAGTACACCCACAGTCTCTGAGCCATCTGGGGAAACCTGAAGACCTTTCCCCAAGGTCTGGTCCCATCTCAGCAGTCATCCAGTTTGTCCTCAGGGACCGGGTTCTGCTGATGCAGCAGGATAGCTGCACTGATGACTTCCATGGATTGGGTGACAAGATGTTTAGGGTGAGGGATGAATCCTCTGATATGTTCAGGAAGAGGAGGGTGCCAATGTCCACCTTTCTGATGGCATCCAAGGACAGGCAGAGAGGGAAAGGATTAGAATTTCTTTGCCTTTGTTGCCCTGGATAACCAATTTTATGATTTTACAATAAAGTTGAGCCATGTTCAGATTTTTATCCCAGGGAGTTTCTCTGGATATTGATGTTGAAAGAGCATGCCATGGGGGACATGTGCAAATCTGCACAATTTTGAACTATATCCCTAGATGCCTCCACAAGACACATACACCCGTGTTAAGATGTTAAAAATTGTGTTACTGGCATTATCTTTAACACTGATGATTTAGAGATCTGATTCTGAAGAAAATTACCCCATTAATTCTGCAAAAAAAAAAAAAAAATTCCAAGTTCATATTATTTCAGCAGCACTGTGTCATCAAGAGCTTTTTTCATCATAGAAGTGGAATGAACTGCACCATCAGGTAAGCACCTGCTCTTTTAGCTTCACCAGAAGGATCACCAAGGTCTCCCATTATTCCATCATGTCCTCTAATGCACTGGTGTTCATTGAAAATTGCCTTCTGGGCCATTACATAATGGTAAAGGGATCAATTCAACAAGAAGAGCTAACTATCCTAAATATATATGCACCCAATACAGGAGCATCCAGATTCATAAAGCAAGTCCTTAGGGATCTACAAAGAGACTTAGACTCCTACACAATACTAATGGGAGACTTTAACACCCCACTATCAACATTAGACAGATCAACGAGACAGAAAGTTAACAAGGATATCCAAGACTTCGACTCAACTCTGCACCAAGTGGACCTAATAGACTTCTACAGAACTCTCCACCCCAAATCAACAGAATATACATTCTTCTCAGCACCACATCACACTTATTCCAAAATTGACCACATAGTTGGAAGTAAAGCACTCCTCAGCAAATGTAAAAGAACAGAAATCACAACAAACTGTCTCTCAGACCACAGTGCAATCAAATTAGAACTCAGGATTAAGAAACTCACTCAAAACCACACAACTACATGGAAACTGAACAACCTGCTCCTGAATGACTACTGGGTAAATAACAAAATGAAGGTAGAAATAAAGATGTTCTTTGAAACCAGTGAGAACAATGACACAACATACCAGAATCTATGGGACATATTTAAAGCATCCTGTAGAGGGAAATTTATAGCACTAAATGCCCACAAGAGAAACCAGGAAACATCTAAAATCGACACCCTAACATCACAATTAAAAGACCTAGAGAAGCAAGAGCAAACACATTTAAAAGTCAGCAGAAGGCAAGGAATAATTAAGGCCAGAGCAGAACTGAAGAAGATAGAGACACAAAAAACCCTTCAAAAAAATCAATGAATCCAAGAACTGGTTTTTTGAAAAGATCAACAAAATACATAGACCGCTAGTAAGACTAACAAAGAAGAAAAGAAGGAATCAAATAGACGCAATAAAAAATGATAAAAAGGATACCACCATCCATCCCACAGAAATACAAACTACCATGAAAGAATACTATAAACACCTCTACGCAAATAAACTAGAACATCTAGAAGAAATGGATATATTCCTGGACACATACACCCTCCCAAGACTAAACCAGGAAAAAGTTGAATCCCTGAGCAGACCAATAACAGGCTCTGAAATTGAGGCAATAATTAATAGCCTACCAACCAAAAAAAGTACAGAACCAGATGGATTCACACCGAAATTCTACCAGAGGTACAAAGAGGAGCTGGTACCATTCCTTCTGAAACTATTCCAATCAATAGAAAAAGAGGGAATCCTGCCTAACTCATTTTATGAGGCCAGCATCACCCTAATACCAAAGCCTGGCAGAGACACAACAAAAAAAGAGAATTTTAGACCAATATCCCTGATGAACATAGACGCAAAAATCCTCAATAAAATACTCGCAAACCGAATCCAGGAGCACATCAAAAAGCTTATCCACCACGATCAAGTTGGCTTCATCTCTGGGATGCAAGGCTGGTTCAACACATGCAAATCAATAAATGTAATGCATCACATAAACAGAACCAAAGACAAAAACCACACGATTATCTCAATAGGTGCGGAAAAGGCCTTTGACAAAATTCAACAGTCCTTCATGCTAAAAACTCTCAATAAACTAGGTATTGATGGAACATATCTCAAAATAATAAGAGCTATTTATGACAAACCCTCAGCCAATATACTGAATGGGCAAAAACTGGAAGCATTCCCTTTGAAAACTGGCACAAGACAGGGGTGCCCTCTCTTACCACTCCTACTCAACATAGTAGTGGAAGTTCTGACCAGGACAATCAGGCAGGAGAAATAAATAAAGGGTATTCAATTAGGAAAAAAGGAAGTCAAATTGTCCCTGTTTGCAGATGACATGATTGTATATATAGAAAACCCCATCGTCTCAGCCCAAAATCTCCTTAAGCTGATAAGCAACTTCAGCAAAGTCTCAGGATGCAAAATCAATGTGCAAAAATCACAAGCATTCCTATACACCAATAACAGACAAACAGAGAGCCAAATCATGAGTGAACTCCCATTCACAATTGCTTCAAAGAGAATAAAATACCTAGGAATCCAACTTACAAGGGATGTGAAGGACCTCTTCAAGGAGAACTACAAACCACTGCTCAACGAAATAAAAGAAGACACAAACAAATGGAAGAACATTCCATGTTCATGGATAGGAAGAATTAATATTGTGAAAATGGCCATACTGCCCAAGGTAATTTAGATTCAATGTCATCCCCATCAAATTACCAATGACTTTCTTCACAGAATTGGAGAAAACTACTCTAAAGTTCATATGTTACCAAAAAAGATCCTGCATTGTCAAGACAATCCTAAGCAAAAAGAACAAAGCTGGAGGTATTACGCTACCTGATTTCAAACTGTACTATAAGGCTACAGTAACCAAACAGCATGGTACAGAGATATGGACCAATGAAACAGAACAGAGCCCTCAGAATTATACCACACATCTACAACTATCTGATCTTTGACAAACCTGACAAAAACAAGCAATGGGGAAAGGATTCCCTATGTAATAAATGGTGCTGGGAAAACTGGCTAGCCATACGTAGAAAGCTGAAACTGGATCCCTTCCTTACACCTTATACAAAAATTAATTCAAGATGGATTAGAGACTTAAATGTTAGACCTAATACCATAAAAACCCTAGAAGAAAACCTAGGCAGTACCATTCGGGACATAGTCATGGGCAAGGACTTCATGACTAAGACACCAAAAGCAATGGCAACAAAGGCCAAAATAGACCAATGGGATCTAGTTAAACTAAAGAGCTTCTGCACAGCAAAAGAAACTACTATCAGAGTGAACAGGCAACCTACAGAATGGGAGAAAATTTTTGCAATCTACCCATCTCACAAAGGGCTAATATCCAGAACCTACAAAGAACTCAAACAAGTTTACAAGAAAAACTCAAACAACCCCATCAAAAAGTGGGTAAAGGATATGAACAGACACTTCTCAAAAGAAGACATTTATGCAGTCAACAGGCACATGAAAAACTGCTCATCATCACTGACCATCAGAGAAGTGCAAATGAAAACCACAATGAGATACCATCTCACACCAGTGAGAATGGCAATTATTAAAAAGTCAGGAAACAACAGGTGCTGGAGAGGATGTGGAGAAACAGGAACACTTTTACACTGTTGGTGGGAGTGTAAGCTAGTTCAACCATTCTTGAAGAAGTATGGCGATTCCTCAAGGATCTAGAACTAGAAATACCATTTCTCCAAGCAATCCCATTACTGGGTGTATACCCAGAGGATTATAAATCATGCTACTATAAAGACACATGCACACGTATGTTTATTGTGGCACTATTCACAATAGCAAAGACTTGGAACCAACCCAAATGTCCATCAATGATAGAATGGATTAAGAAAACGTGGCACATATACACCATGGAGTATATGCAGTGATAAAAAACAATAAGTTCATATGTAGGGACATGGATGAAGCTGGAAACTATCATTCTGAGCAAACTATTGCAAGGACAGAAAAGCAAACACCACATGTTCTCACTCAAAAGGTGGGAATTGAACAATGAGAACACTTGGATGCAGGGTGGGGAACATCACACACCGGGGCCTATCATGGGGTGGGGGCAGGGGGAAGGGATAGCATTAGGAGATATACCTAATGTAAATGATGAGTTAATGGGTGCAGCACACCAACATGGCACACGTATACATATGTAACAAACCTGCACGTTGTGCACATGTACCCTAGTACTTAAAGTATAACACACACACACACACACAAATGAAAAGAAAAAAAAGAGGCCGGGCGCGGTGGCTCAAGCCTGTAATCCCAGCACTTTGGGAGGCCGAGGCGGGCGGATCACAAGGTCAGGAGATCGAGACCATCTGGCTAACACGGTGAAACCCCATCTCTACTAAAAAATACAAAAAACTAGCCGGGCGCGGTGGCAGGTGCCTGTAGTCCCAGCTACTCGGGAGGCTGAGGCAGGAGAATGGCATAAACCCGGGAGGCAGAGCTTGCAGTGAGCTGAGATCCGGCCACTGCACTCCAGCCTGGGCGACAGAGCGAGACTCCGTCTCAAAAAAAAAAAGAAAAAAAAAAGAAAAAAAAAGAAAATTGCCTTCCGGCAGGCTAGCTATATGAACAGGAAAACTTACCAAATGGATGGACTGAGCCCCTGTCTAGCCAGGGATCTCTGCTTACTCAGTAGCCCACTGAGAGGCTGCTTGTGTGACTCTCCCCTTTCTATTTATTATTTATTTATTTATTTATTTATTTATTTATTTATTTATTTTTGAGACAGAGTTTCGCTCTTGTTGCTCAGGCTGGAGTGCAATGGTGCGATCTCGGCTCACTGCAACCTCCGCCTCCTGGGTTCAAGCTATTCTACTGCCTCAGACTCCCAAGTAACTATTCACTCTGCACCTAGTGCAGGATTCATCTTGCTGCAGTGGCACTAATTCTGTCACTTTCCCACTTAATCTGTCTCCCTTTGTCCCTGTTGTTCCCAGAACACAGGCTGGCACCCTGGCCCTTTCAAGCTTGCTTCGTCCCTCTGCAGCGTGCTCTCCCAGCTTGCTTCAGCCTGTCCGTGGTTGACTGTTGATTGCATATATTTGTTTACACTCCCATCTCCTTCACTTCACTTTTCCTGTTCTCTCTGTCTGAATTCCCTTTCCCTCTCACTACTTTGTTCAGAATTTTTAAGTTGGGCTGAAATGCCACATTTTTCATAATGCCATCCCTGATCCTCCTCAAGTAAAAACAGTTTACAGCTCTTCTGAATATACTAGAAACTTTATCTGCAACTTTTATTACACAAGGAAATACTGTTTGGCATTGTAAATTTTGAGAACCACATTTCATATCTGCCTCTAGACTGGAAACTTCTCATGAGCAGGATCATACACAATGCAAATAATGTAGTGTATTTTGAATAAATGTGTTGAAGGCCAGAATAAAGCAATTTTTTATTTCCATCCAACTTGCATGTACAAGTTGAAGGGCAGGGCTTGGTATAGTAAAAATTCTACAAATAGCAATTGGATCCCTTGAGATTTTGATATCATATAAACTTCATAAAACCCCTTGAGGAAAAATACCTGGGTGTGAAATTGCTTGGTCCTATGGCAGGATGGGTTAAATCGTGACACCTGAAGATGTTCAAGTCCTCACCCTCAGTACCTGCCAATGTGACTTTATTTGGAAATAGGGTTTTGTCAAATAATCAAGTTAAAATGAGATAAATAGGGCGAGCCCTAACCCAGTATGACCGTTGTCATTATAAAAATAAGGTATTTGGACATAGAGACAGACAAACACCACGTGAAGATAAAAGCAGAGATTGGGAAGGTGCGTCTTGAAGCCAAGGAATGACAAAGACCCAATGAATCACCAGAAAATAGAAAAGGGCCTAGGCAGATCCTTCTTCACAGCTCTTTGAAGGAATCAATGCTGTCGACACCTTGATCTCAGCTCTCTGTCCTAGAACTGTGGGATGATAAATGCACGTTGTTTAAGCCAGCCTGTGTGTGATGCTTTGTGGTACTTTGTTCTGGCAGCCCTAGGAAGCCCATACATATGGTATATATTATATATTTTAACTTTATAAGAAACTGCCAAACAGTTTCATTGCATTGCCACCAGCAACGTGTGTGGATGTCAGCTGTCCTTCCTCCTTGTCAGCATGTGGTATTGTCACTCCTTTTAACTTTGTGCCTTCTAACAGGCATGTCATGGGAGCTCCTGGTGCTTTTAATTTTCATTTCCCCAATTAGCATGGATTTTGAGCATCTTCCCCTGTGCTTATTTACCATCTTTATATCTTCTTGGGTGGAGCATGTGTTGACATATCTTCTCCACTTTACTATGTGGTGGTTTATCTTCTTTCTGAGTTGTAAGATAAATTTTGGAAACAAGTTCTTTACCAAGTGTGTGCTTTGCAGATGTTTACTCTCAGGCTGCAGCTTGCTTGTCTTTTCACTTAATTATCAATCTTTTTTGAACAAAGAAAACGTTTTTAATGTTGATGAATTCAAGTTGATCAGCTTTTCTTTAATTATCCAGTCTCTTCATATAATCCCAGATAGATATTTGCCCAACCCAAGGTCACAAATATTTCCTATGTTTTCCTCTAAAGTTTTTACGGTTTTACTCTACGTTTTATATAATATACTGGTTTCAGGTTTCTGTTTTTATGTAAGAAGAAGTTAGCTACCCTGTTTATCTTTACTTCTCTGTATACAGTCCTGTAATCTGGATACTTTTAAAATCTTCTGCCTCTCACTGATTTAAAGCAGCTTGCTTATGATGTGGTTTTCTACATTTGTGAGTGTGTGCTTGAGGTTTGCTGAGCTTCTTGGATTTGTGAGTTTGGAGTTCTCAACAAATTTGGAGAAAATTCATCCATTATGTATTTATTCCAGTGCTCATCTCTGCTTCCCCACCTTGTCTTTCAGACCTTCAGTTACATGTATGTTAGGGTGTTTTATGTTGTCCCAAAACTCTCTTAGCATTGTTCACTTTTTTCAGTCACTTATTTGTGCTTTATTTTGACTAGCTTCTATTACTATGCCTTCGAGTAACTAATTTTTTCTTCTACAGTATCTAATCTGCTATTAATTCCACCTAATACATTTTTTATGGTTTTGGGAAATAGAGTGTCCATGTCAAAAAGTTTGGTATGAACCATGTTTATGTCTTCCATGTCTCTTAATATGCTAAATATTTCCTCTGTGTTTATGAGGTATCACACAGCTCAGTACTAGTCTCAGATCCATGCTGGTCTCATGTTACTGACACAGCCACACAAGTCATAGGTACAGTATTTGTAAGAAAATCCACTTCCTGGATGGTCCATTTCTATCAAGCCAGAAGGGATTACTTGGTCATTTCATGAACTGAATGTTCAGCCTAGTATGGGAGCTCTGATAAAGGCTTTGGAGAGCAGTATTTACTAGTAAGCTAGCTTGGTAAAATTTGGCAAAATAGTCTCAACATACAAAATTTCATTCACCCAAACCTCTAGTCTGAAAATAAGCTCACATATCTTTACAAAATACTGCAATTTCTTATGCCCTTCCTTGTATATTCCCTAGTGCAACCCTTAAGAGTGTGCCATTGTATCAATATGATAGCAAAGCTCAGGTGGGACTACTAACTCTGCCAATCCTGGGCCTGGTGAATAAAAAGGTAACACTCTGCTTCTCCAACTCTTGAGAACATTACTTCCATTTTCCAGTTGATAGCAACAGCCAGCATGCATCAGAATTGCCTCTAAGGCTTTTCAGAAACTTCCTAGTCAGACCCCACTCCCGATCCCCTCCGTTCACGACGAGAGTTGGGCATGTCTGCTTTTCAAAAATTTTTATGTATAGCAAAGCTGATATTCCACAATTTTTACATTGCAAAGCTGATGATCTTTTCATGACAGCAGCTCCATTCAGTTTGGGTATCGTGCTCAATAATAAGCAATATTATTGCACTGCCACAGTTAGAATAGTGTTTTTCTCTCCTACTCTCTGTTCTGCTGGCCTGTTCTCTATTGATTAATCTGGGTAATTTATGCCAAGCCTCTAGGGCAGAGGATGCTGTCTTTATGTATGGAACACAGTCAAAACTCAGCAAGGGCTCAACACATATTCATTATTAATGTGAAGTACGAGTGCCATATGCAATAGCTTGCTGCTGGAGAATTCTGGATTTTATATCAACTCGAAGAATTTTGAAAGATATCAGGCTTAACTGTTCATAAGGTAGCTGTCTTTTACTATCGAGCATGTGTGTAAGAAGAAATGCTACCTGATTTCGCAGCCACATGACAAATAACTTATTCAAAGCACGCCTTACCGACTCATAGAAACTAGGTACAGAGGACAAAGTTGAGGACAGCATAAAATGCATGCAGCTTTATTAGTTTTTAAGAACATGTGAAACAAAACAAAACATCAATGACAAAATCCTCAGTGGTTAAAAGTCTACATGTCTAAGGGTCCAGAGGAAACTTGCTTAAATGCATAGATCAGAGTGATTTGTAACAGTCATTTGCATTGCTAGCATGCAAATAAATGCTACCCGCAGTGCTTAAAATGTGTTAAATAGTTTAAAAAGTTCCCCTGAAATTATGCTCATTCTATCTTAAAAGAAGAATTTCAAGTTAGTCTCTACAAGTGACATTATACATTCCAAGTTCGTGAAGTCCAAATCACTGAGGTTTATTTCTACAGCAAAATCTTTTTATAAACATTTACATTTACAGAGGTCCTGAGCTCGTGGAGGGGCTGGCATTCCACTGAACATAATGATGTGAAATGTGCATCTTCCAGCGAGTATTTATTTTAGGGGCAAGTAATTGCCTTTGCATATGAGCTTCACAATGTTTTGAAATGTATATTATCCATAAAGTAAACACTGCTCTGTTCTTCTGACAATCCTATTGCAGAATGAAATTATACTCATCTATAAAAAGCTGACTTTAACTCCCAGGCCATACGACCAATCTTAGTAATTTTCCAAACGAAGAGTATGATTTGGCAATCAAGCAATTTATCTGGTAATGTCTTCACAGGCCAACGGTGACATTCTGCAGCCAACATTTGTTTTGCTGGGAAGACCCTTTCAGCAGAAGCTTTTATTTTGAGAACTTCAGGGAGGTAAATATTTGATTTTAGAGAGTTAAGATGGTCCAAGGATTTTCAAAGGTCTCCTCAGGTCAGCTAATATTTATTCTGGCCACTAAAAAAAAAAAGACAGAAAAAATCTCTCGAGCTTTTCTTTTTTGTAACACATTTAAAATTAGTTTTAGAAAAGTATTTTGTAAATAGGTTCTAAAGGGTTTTAACACATATTTTAATATTTTGCGTTTATTTATATGTGTGTATATAATATAATACATAAATTAAATATGTGTGTGTGTGTGTGTGTGTGTGTGTATATATATATATATATATATATATTTTTTTTTTTTTTAGACGGAGTCTCACTCTGTCGCCAGGCTGGAGTGCAGTGGTGCGATCTCGGCTCACTGCAACCTCTGCCTTCCGGGTTCAAGTGATTCTCCTGCCTCAGACGCCCCAGTAGCTGGGACTACAGGCATGTACCACCACGCCCAGCTAATTTTTGTATTTTTAGTAGAGACAGGGTTTACCATGTTGGCCAGGATGGTCTCAATCTTTGACCTCATGATCCATCTGCCTCAGTCTCCCAAAGTGTGTGTGTGTGTGTGCGTGTATAAGTGGTGAAGGAAATGCTATATATATATATAGCATTAACTCTCTAAAATCTCTCTTAACTCTCTAAAACTCTCTAAAAATCTTAACTCTCTAAAATCTCTCCATATATATATATATATGGAGAGAGAGAGAGAGAGAGAGACTTAAAAAACAGAGAACATAACATCTGTATTTCTAGGGCACACCTGAATCCCTTCTATAGCTGTGATTTTATTCATGCTACTTTGCTTCCCTCTTCTCTCATCTCTGCTATCTGGAATCCTTCCACCTGCTGGGAAATGACTCACTACTTTTCTGCAAGACATCCTTACTCCTCCAGTGTGAGGAGTGGTAGCCTTGCACTATTCATCCCATGCTGCCTCAGGCTATCACTTGCTGCCTTATTTTCATGCAGTTGTGTGCACCTTGGCCGTGTGTTCTCTGGTAGGTATTAAGTTCACCTGGTGCAGAGATCATGCATTTTACTGCTTGCATTCCTTCCCATGACATTACCCAACATTGTGACCTGTACCAAACAGCATCTCAATGAATACACATGGGTGTCTCCCCTAAAGACAAGGATATGTCCTGAAATTTGTGGTATTAAGCGATTCCATCATTGTGTAAACATCATAGAGTTAAGTACTTACACACATCCAGATGGTGCAGCCTACTGCACACCGAGGCTGGATGGTATCTCCTAGGCTGCAGACCTGAAGAGGATGCTACTGTATGGAATACTATAGGCAGTTGTAACACAATGGTAAGAATGTCTGTCTAAGCATAATAAAGGCACAGTAAAAATACAGTATAAAAGATAGGAAATTGTGCACCCATGTAGGGCACTCACCATGAATAGAGCTTGCAGGACTGAAAGTGGTTCTGGGCGAATCCGAGCGTGAGTGGTGAGTGAACGGGAAGGCCTGGGACATTGCTGTGCACTACTGAACACTTTAGAAACACGCTACACTTAGGCTGCGTTACATTTATTTCCGTTTGATATTTTTTTTATTAATTTTATATTTTTTTGAGACAGGGTTTCACTCTGTCACCCAGACTGAGTCCAGTGGCACGATCTCAGCTCCCTGCAACCTCTGCCTCAAGCAATCCTCCTGCCTCAATCTCCGAGTAGCTGGAGCCACAGGTATGCGCCACCACGCCCAGCTAATGTTTGTATTTTCTGTAGAGACGGGACTTCTCCATGTTGTCTGGGCTGGTCTCGTACTCCCAGGCTAAAGCCATCACCCTACCTTGGTCTCCCAAAGTGCTGGGACTACAAGTGTGAGCCACTGTGCTCGGCCAAATGTATTTTAAAATACACTTTTTAAAATAATAAATCAACTTTAGCTTGCTGTAACGTTTTTACTGTATAAACTTCGAAGTTTTAAAAAACGCTTTGACTTTCTTGTAATAACAGCTTAAGACACTATACATTGTACACTTGTATTAAAATATTTTCTTTATTTTAGCCTTTATAACATTTTAATTATTTTTACTTTTAAATTGTTTTTATTAAAAATTAAGACACAACACACACATTAGACTAGGCCTACACAGGGCCAGGATCACCAATGCCACTGTCTCCCACCTCCACGTTTTGTCCCCCTGGAAGGTTTTCAGGGGCAGTAGCAGGCATGGAGCTGTTTTCTCCTCTGACAACGATGCCTACTTCTGGATACCTCCTGAACGACCTACCTGAGACTATTTTACGTTACATTATTTTTAATAAGTAAGAGCACACTTTAAAATAATAACAGAAGTATAGCACAGTAAATAATAAGCCAGTGTCACGGTCATTTGGTATCTTTATCAGGTCTGATGTACTATGCACAGTTGCAGGCTTTGGGCTTTTACATGCCTGGCAGCAGAGTAGGTTTGCTTACACCAGCACAACACACACACATGGGGAATGCTGGGTGCTTCGGGGTCACTAGGTGATGGGAAGGTTTCAGCTTCCTTATAATCATATGGGATCACTGTCGTATATGGGGTCCATCATTGAGCAAAACATCATGACAGAGCACCTGACTGCATATCAGTCACAAAGATGGGACTGTGTTGGTCAACCATGCGGCATCGTTAAATATTATGTCTCATATCAACAGGTGCATTTGGAAAGGGAGCCGCTTACACATATTTCTCTTCAAAACTCTCAGAAAAAGTGTGCTAGCCTTTGCCCTGTCTCACTGTTTCTTCCTGGTTTCCTTTCCATTCTCCATGAAAAGCCCAAGAACACACACGGCAGGGAGAGCCTCTTCGAAGATGAGTGCAGGGCGTGTCTGAGGGGCCAGGCACCATAATCCACTTGTACTGTCAGGGAGGTCAAAGTGCCTGGGGCCTCACTCGCGACAAGTGTGTGGCATGAAGGCATTGAAGTGCATCCTCCAAAACGTGTTCCACTCAGCAGAGCCATCTCTCCCAGCCCCAGTCAATGCTCCCTCCGCCACACCCAGTTCCCTTTTTCAGAGGAAGTTGCAGGGCAGGATCCATACACAGCTATTCTATGTAGCTACCTACCTTAGAACAATGCCCTGGAACCCAGTTCAAACTCCCACTCTGTGAAATTTACCTGTCGGGTTTACATGACCTGTGATCAGCAGGATTTTCAACAAGCAGATTTGAAAACCGATTCTGCGAGCTATGCTGAGACTCCTGCTCTCTGCCATCATCCTCTTTGTCTTTTGATAACGAACTGACTACCCTTCCAATGACTTTACCTGGACTGAAAGACCAGAAAACTTGACAAAAAAAGAGGAAGACAAATCGGAAACGTGTTGCAACCCATGGTCCTTGCAGAGTTCTATTGGAAGACAAACCTCAGCGCTCCTGGGCTACCTTTTTCAGCCCTGCTTTTCCAAGTCTTAAAAAAAAAATCAGCGTTTTACAGGTAATAAAGAAAACTTATATAATCCCTTATCTTAGAGTGTGGCTTAAACTGCTTGTACAGAAAACACCCACCTTTGCAACGTTAGCCTTTAAATTTCATCCCAAGGAGCTTTTCTCACCACACTCTCAGGTCCTTTCAGACATGGTTAAATTGTGTATCTGAAAGCTACTTGGAATTCCTGTAGCTACTAAGCTCGATTTCTTGTTTCTTTTGGAAGAGGCTGTCAAAAGCAGAGTTTCTTTATAACCTATCACATGATAGCCACCACAGATCAAGTATCCTCTATGACAACCTCTTAGCTACCCGCCCCATCTCAATTAAACCTTCCTAACAGCATCCTTACAGATGAAGAAACTGAAGTTTGTGTGACTTAAATATCTTGCCTTAAGGCATTCATCCACTGAAGTTGCCTTCTTGGTCTAAACTTGAGCCTGCCCAATTCAAAAGGCTGGGTTCTTTCAACCTAGATCTACCCCTTATGAAGATTTTTATATATAACATATTATGAGTACTCGTGTTCTTGTTATCATAGATGTATTTTAAGAAAATAGAACCTGCTTTTCCAAAGTGCAAGTACTTTTTTATAACAGCCACTTAACTGGACACAATACTCACAGACATGTCAGGTTTTATATAGCTAAAAACTGAAATAAAACTGCACATTAAAAATGTATTTTGCCAATTTTCTGCAATGAAGGTGTATCGTTTTTTAAAAATTAGAGAAAGGAAAGCATTGTTTCAAAGTATCGTATTTGGATTCAATCAATATGGGAACATTATCAGTGACATGCTGGGTGCTGGGCTGATCATGCATGTATATTAAATCTAGTTTATTTTAAGCTGCCACTCTGAGGTAGATGACATTTGCCTGCTTTTTTAAATGAAGAGGCTGTGGCTGGAAATGTCAAGTAACTTCTTCAAACAGGTACTATGTGCTGGAGCCGGGGCTTAAACCAGCCCCTCTCTGTAAGTGCAACCCCCTTTCACTATATTCCTGACTCTCAGATCTGCGTACACATAGGGAGGATCTCGTGAAGATGCAGATTTTGATTCACTAGACCTGAACAGAGACCTGAGGTTTCGCATGTCCTCGGAGTTGTCGGGCAGCTGCTGGTCTTTAAGTAGCGAGGTACTATGCACATTGCTATAATAAAACTTTTCAGAAATCTAGCCATCTCTTGTTTTTGCAATAGTACTTTCTGATTCTCTAGAGTATTCTCTATAGTTTCAGGGAGCAAAGAGGTACCCATTTTATTGATTAGGCAACTAGGACTTCTGTGAAAGTCAGTTTTCTAAGTTCTAACAAGTGAGAGGTAATAAAATATAGTAAATCAAACGCAACCCTTGAATTCCTTAGGTTCAAACTATTTGCTTCAAACCAGCCCTGGTCTACCTGACAGAGTCACTAAGAGACGTAATTGAAGTAATGCAGATAAAGCATGGAGAAGTCTTAGAGCTATTCCTAGCACATAGTAAGCAGTAAATACATGTCAGCGTTGATTATTGATAGTGCAAAGAGTAAGAAACAGTAGACTCAAGTTAATGAAATCACACTGTACAAGTTGCACAGAATGACAGAGCACAACCTATGAAAACAACTCAATATTTTATTGACAAATAACTCTACAGGAGTCAATGGTGCAATGTGGCTGCACAGACACCAAAATAACCTTCAGTTCCATTTAAAGAAGCGCATCCCTGTGGGTGCAGATCAGGAGACAATTGAGGGGCTTCACTTCAAGAAATACAGTCAAACTCACGCTTTCCACAGAAAAATAACCATTCTGGTGGAGTGATATAAAATCAGTTATTCTGCTAACATTACCTGGGCCCCAGACTGAATACACCCCCAACACCGCACAAGTTGCTAGGATACAAAAACAGAGTAGATGCAATCCTTAATTTAAGCATCTTGGAAATATCATTGAAGAACCTAAAATATTTAGTTTGGAGAAGTCATCAGAGATGTGTAGGGACATCTGATTGATTGGTGCCTACAAAAGTTGCAAAAGGAGCAAGTGATCAACACATGAAACTCAGTCTTTATGTCTCAAGGAGTTGATTTAGGGCCTGTCGTGTAAGATATCACTATTCCAGTTAATTGAACTATGAAAATAATAAGCACCTATTGGAATAAATTTAATCCATACAGAAGAGTCTAAAGAACAAACTGTTACAACTAGTGTCAATAATTTTGATTTGTTTCATCAACAGTATTGATACATTCATGTTTTTAAGGAAAAATTGTGATGGCTTAGCGTTTCCAACCATGAGTGTTCAATGTACTGACTTTAATTCAACGTACTGAATTCTCAGTCTTCGTAGTAAAAGGTGGCAAAGGTATTGGACTGAGGGTTGGAAATATGTGAACATAACAGATCTCCGTTAGATCGTAGCTCCAAGGATCTTCATACACACTTTCCATTAGAGCTCACAGCAAAAGGCAATTCTATGAATCTTAAACAAATATATCAATAAAAGTGTTCACAGGTATTTGAAAGGGAATGAGAGGTTTGAGAAAGTCTCTTGGAGCAGGTGGCTGTTAGAGACTCTGAGCATGGGAAATACTAAAAAATAATGTAGAAGGAGGTTTATAGGAATTCTCCACAACTCAAGCCCTAAACTTCGAAATCTGCTTGTAGGTAATGCCATCCTTGTCATGATTGAATTCTGAATGAAAACAGAAATTAGAGTTATCTGAAATTGAGTTTTAAAGTAGAACAATTTGTGTTAGGGTTATCACAAACTGTTATTGAGTAAGGCATTAGTTAATGATGCTTCATTCCTGGATGTTTTGCTATACTCCTTCTCGTTGTAACAGAAAAGAGAGATATAGAGATCCAGCTTTAAATCTCCGACAATATTGTGAATAAAATTTAACGCTGATAATTAAAATTGAATGAAGTACTTCATTGTAGAGACCTTTTGTATTAATGTTTGTAGGTTTTGAATGAATATTTGTAGCTTACCCAAAGGCACATGTTTGTTTAGAAACAGTTGTTAAAGTTTGCATTCTGGTTAATTAAAAAAGAACAAATGGCTAGAAATAAATGTGATTACTACTGCATTTCACGTTCATTAGTATTAAATAGCTTTAATAAGAGTGTGCACTTAAAAAGTTCCCTTTCTGATGTTTGTGAAGTCAATACCTTGAGTTGTATCGAAAGGCTTTTCAAGTAATACAAAGCTATTTGGTATTCATAGCGAGGTTCTCCTTTTCCACTAGGACAAAATAAGTGACTATATTTAAGTCCACACAGTAGAATACCTTTCACATTCTTGTATATGTCATTCCCTCAAATTTACATGCTGTCTCCCACCAAACACTAAATTTAATGCTGTGCAATTTAGACACATACAGACACTTGGATCTGACTCATTTTGATCGTTTTTGAGAATCGAATGTTCAAAAATAAATTATGGGTAAAACATAATGTTCACCTTGCATTATAAAATTATGAAAAAAAGGCAAAGATTTTTGTTTGTTTGCTTTAGAAGGTACAGTTCTTTTAACATTGTATAAAGATATCTTGGGATTTATTTTAGATACCTTTTAGGAGAATGTGTTACTTTTTAGAGAATTTTTAAATTGTGCACCTTGCCCATTTCACACATCTGAGTCCCTTTGACGGTCGTTCACAATATTCTGGTGGTAATGAGAGCCTTTATTACTTGCATTCTAAGTGCATAGCTTAGTATATTGCTCACATACTTTTAAAGATCTCTGAGCATGTGGATAAGGTTGGAAACTCCCAGTTATAAAGGCAGCTATTGCAATTTCACGGACTTGAAACATGCAATTCAGATTTTAATGCTGTTACATTACTAACTATGGCTGTTAATGACTTGAGTGGGGCCAACTCATCTTGTACTCTTGCCTCTGGTCCTCCAGCTATACTCACCATCCCTGGTCATTCTCGCTGTTGCCTTTTTTTCTTGCATCCGCTGATCCTTCAGTCCCCTCTTCACATATCTCCTCTCACACATCTCAGTTCCAGAGTCAATGTACCCAAGAAAGCCCAGAAATCATCCTCCTTAATACGACCTCATCTCCCAACTGGCTGTGTTCAGCACCTCCTCTGAACTCATCTGTGTATCCAGCTACCTAATTGTATGACATACTGAAATCACCAACCGGCCTTCCTGTCCTGCCTGGAGAACAGGTGCAAGTCTAATTTCTAGCTCCAGTGTCCGCTAGCTATACCACTGTGGGCTTTGCCTTAAAATAAGGAGAATTAGAAACTCTCTGGCCATGATTGCTCATCTACACAATTTTCAGTTTGAGGAATATCCTACTGGGGTGTTGTAAGGATGAGTCAGGTGGCATTTGTTTGGTTCTCTTATTGAGTTCCCTTTCATAACAGTCTCAACGTCTTCTCAAACTCTTTGATGTGAATTGAAAACATTTCCTCTGTCATACTGTTCATAAGACACATTTTTAAAACACTGAGATAAATATGGAATTATTAAAAGAATATTTAATCTCGACTTACATATGGGATACTTTTTCCTCCGAAAAGTTTCACAGATATAGAAAGATATAGACATTCTCACTCATTTACTTACAGAATCTCTACTAGTTCCCAAGAAGTGAGTGACATGTTCTATTGGGCTTACACAGATTCTTATAGGAAAGAAAATTGGAGAGCCCAATGCAGGCCCTTCCTCATCAAACTCTTGCCTTTTATCTTCCCTAGGTCCTGCAACTGTTCATGTATGGTACGGCACCCCTTCTCCATGCTCATTTGCTGTTCAGTTGAATCAAAGCAGTTTGGTGAACGAGACTTTGTGACAAGATGGCAGCATTCAATTTTAACTATTAACATAATATACTATTGGAATTAGTATCTAGTCTTTCTGCTGAATGAGCTGTTCTTTGTAAAGAAGATATATGTAAAGAAATAAGTTGATATGCATGTATGTTTGTACACAGGTGTGTAAGTCTGTGTATAAAGCCTTACAGTAACTTCTGTAAGAGAAACTGGATCTTTTGCCATGCCATCATGGCAAATTTTGCTATAAACGTTAAAACTATCTTTTTTTTTTTTTCTTTTTAGGTCATTCCCTGTTCTTAGAAGAAAAGGACCACTTTGCCGCTCAGAAAGTGAGCCAATTGTGAAGATGTTTGAAGATCCAGA
The DNA here is from genome assembly GCF_037993035.2 of Macaca fascicularis. Taxonomy (NCBI): domain Eukaryota; kingdom Metazoa; phylum Chordata; class Mammalia; order Primates; family Cercopithecidae; genus Macaca; species Macaca fascicularis. The sequence goes on from NC_088387.1 coordinate 116,233,186, forward strand.
AACTACAAGACAAATGAAGCCAATCACAAGGGCCAGATGCTGGTGACTCACTGGCTGCGTATTTCCACATCTATAGGTAAACATGATTTCCTTCCAAATAAGACTGCTATGTGGGAGTAGAGGAATGGTTCTAAATCCATTCTAAGATAATCTGGCCTCTGAAATTTGTTTTTTGTTTGTTCTTTGGTGGAAGAGCTATATTTTTAAAAGTCAACTTTATTGGGAAATAATTCACATACAATAAAATGCATACACAATTTGAGTATACAGTTTGGTAAATTTTGACAAATGCATACATTTACAATAATGGTCGCTTTGAACATGATATAAAACATTTTCATCACCCCAGAAAATTTCCTCTTGACCCTTTGCAGTCAACCCTCCTCTGCCCTTTAGAACCAATGATTCCATTTCTATCTTAATATTACTATTAAGGATCGATGGATTTTGCCTATTGCAGAACTTCACATTAATGGAATCATAACATATACACTCCTTGGGGTCTGAATTCTTTGGATCAACTTCATGTTTTAGAGATTCATTGGTGTGTAACACAAATTGTTTGTTCCTCTTTATATTGCCAAGTTGTGTGACTATGTCACAGTCTGTTTATCTATTCACCTGTTGGTGTATGAAGTTATTTTAGTTTTTTTATGATAATGCATAAAATTAGTATGAACATTTATGTACTAGTCTTTTTGTGAATGTATACTTTTATTTACCTGGGATAAATATTTAGTAGTGGAATTATTGGGTCATATTGTAAGTATAGCAGTTAGATTCCTTAAGACTGTTCCCAAGATCCCCCAACTCCTGGTTTACACACCCTGTATAACCGTTTTCTTTTGATTACGGGTAGGACTTCTCAATGATGAATGTTATTTCTATGATTAGTTAACAAACGTGGAGATTTGCAGCTGTAATTAGCATTCCCAATCTGTTGACTTCAAGTTAATTACTAGGGAGATTTTTCTGGGTGAACCTAACCTAATCAACTGAGCTTTTTAAAAGAGGCTCTAAAGGTGAGAGATTCCCCTGTTGGCCGTGAAGAAGCAAGCTGCAAGGAAATGAGTTTCTCACAACAACCATATGATCTTAGAAGAGCACCGTGAGCCTTAGATGAGTCCTCAACCCTTGTCCACACCTTGATTGAAGCCTGTGAGCAAAGTACCCAGCTAAGCATTGCCTGGACTCCTAATCCAGGGAAACTGTGAGGTAATAAATGTAAGTGGTTTTAAGCTGCTAGATTTGCAGTAATTTGTTACATAGTAATTTGTAAAAACTAATATAATAAGTGTATGCATAACTTTACAAAACACTGCCAATTCTTATTTTCAAATGTGGCTTACCATTTTACATTCCCAAGTTCAATATATCAGAGTTCCAGTTGCTCCATATGCCTGACAACATTTGATGGGTATGTCCTTTCAATTTTTCCATGCAAGCGAATATATTCTAGTATCTCATTGTGGTTTTAAGTTGCATTTTCCTAGAAACAAATGACATAAAATAGGATTTCTTAGGCTTCTTGGACGTTGGTATATCTTCTTCTATGAAGTGTCTGTTTAAGTCTTATGCCCATTTTTGTTGAACTTTTTTCTCAAAATTGGTTTCTACAAATGCTTTATGTAATCTTGATATTAATCCTTTTCCAATTATTCAGATTAAGAGTACCTTCTCCCAGTCAACGACTTGTCTTTTTACATTTTCCACTGTGTCTTTTGAAAATCAGAAGACTTTTTCTTTGAATAAGATAAATTTATATATTTTTAATTTGTATGGTTTTTTTTGTTCTAAGAAGTCTTTGCCTACTTTAAAATTGCAGAATGTTTTCTGCTAGAATTTTTAGACTTTTAGTTTCTCCATTTAGGCCTAGGATCCAAGTAAGTCTTTAAATCAGTTAGTGTAAGTCTTCCAACTTTCCCAACTCTTCAAGATATTTTGGATATTCTACATACTTTGCATTTCCATATAAATTCTAAAAACAGCTTACCAATTACTCTGAAAGGCCTGCTGAAATTTTTATTAGAAACATAATGAATCTATGAATCATTTTGGAGAAATGGATATCTTAGCATTACGTATTTCATTTTATGAACATTGTCTATCTTTTTATGTATTTAGACCTTTTCTGTCTCTTCTCTGTAACGTTTTCTAGTCGTTTTTACAGAGGTCTTGCATAAAATTTATTTATTTCTAAGTCATAAAATTTATTTCTAAGTATTAGCGAAGCTCTTACAGATGGTATTTTATAAAAGTATTTTTTCACTGCTTATGTTTTATATATTAATCATTATCTTACAGATTCATTTATTCATCCTACTAGTTTTTTTCAATATTCCTTAGAGTGTTCTTCATAGACAATCCTGCCCTTTGTGAAAAGCAACAGTTTTACTTCTTTCTTCCCAATTATTATCCCTTTATTTATTTTTCTTGCATTATCACTCTAGCTATGACCTCTCACAACATTGAACAGAAGTGGTGAGAGCTGATACCCATGTTTTACTCCCAGTCTCAGGAAGAAAGCATCCAGTCTTTTACCATTAAGGGTAACATTAGCTATAGGTTTTATAAATACTTTTCTGTAGTTTGATGAAGTTTTATTCTTTCTTTGCTGAGAGTTTATTTTTAAAATTAATAAATAGACTCAGATTTTATTGCTGAATTTTAATAGATAATATAGTTTGGCTGTATCCCCACCAACATCTCACCTTGAATCCCCACATGTTATGGGAGGACCCAGTGAGAGGTAATTGAATCATGAGGTTGGGTCTTTCTCATGCTGTTCTCATGATTGTGATCAAGTCTCATGAGATCTGATGGTTTTATAAAGAGCAGTTCTGCACGTGCTGTCTTTGCCTGCTGCCACGTAAGACATGACTTTGCTTCTCCTTCACCTTCCACCATGATTGTGAGGCCTCCAAAGCCATGTGGAACTGTGAGTCAGTTAAAACTCTTTCCTTTATAAATTACCCAGTCCTGGGTATGTCTTTATTAGCAGGATGAGAATGGACAAATACAATGCATATGGAGGACTTTTGCAATTAAAGATTAGAAATAATAATCTGTAATTTGTCCATTTCAATGTGTTTGGCCAAGCTGCAGTTCATTCACAAAATAATTCCCAATATCATCATGGCAACATTGATCTCTTCCTGTAGTCATCTAGGGCTGCTTTAATAAAATTAGTTATCTAGGGCTGCTTTAATAAAATATCACAGACTAGGTGCCTTAAGGAAAAAAATTGCTTCTCACGGTTCTAGGGGCTATAAGTATAAGAAGAGTGTGACAGCAGGGTTGGATTCTGGTGAGGTCTCTCTCTTTGTCTTGCCAATGGCTGCCTTCCTGTGGTGTCCTCATATGACCTTTCCTCTCTGCACGACTGATGTCTTTCTCTTCTTATAAGGACACCACATATGGATTTTGAGGGAACAAGATCCAATCTATAACAACCACTCCCAAAATATCTTGATACAGCTCAGAGAATATGTTCATCCACACACTCAATTGTATGACTCTGATGAGAAAACCAAAGGAAAAGTATTCTGTAAACATTCATCTTATCCACGCGTGATAAGATTATAATAACAGATATACCTCTATTTTCTTGAAACTAAGTTGTCACTGACTGTAAGTTATGTTTCAGCTTCAGAAATAAGAAGATGGGATAGGGAGAGTGTATTTTGGAATCAACGAAAAACAGCATTCTTACGCAAGTGCCTTTCAGATTTGGGATATTAACAGATCCATAAATTCAAGACAAAACAAAAATTGATCATTACCTCACATTTGGGATATATAAGCATTAAAACATACGAAAGATCACTCTAAAAATAAATAGTAGTCCTTCCCACTAAGGAACACACATATGTATCTAAATTTATTTACATTTACGGAACAGTGCCAACTGAGAGAATAGAATTTGGGAATCCCTGCTACAGAAAATGAAGAACTGAGATTTAAAGATCAAAGACACTAGGAAGAAGAGGAAAACGTGCTCACTGCAGTAAAACAGACTTGATCAATCTTTTGACTGTTTTATCAACTAAGGAAGGTGCCATGACGATGTCTCAGCTTTGGATGAACATTAAATTAGCAGGAGAATTATTTCCAACATTCTGTCCATTACATGATCGTAGGCCATGATAACAAAGAAGCAAGACTTGTGGCAGCCAAAAGTAGAAATTAAGTTTCTGCAGAGATGTATCTGAGAAGGCATTTTTAGCCACTTCCACGATCCACATGGAGAGGGAATTCTAGGCAAAGCCAGAGGGCTGGACTAGAAACAGGTGCATTTGTGAAGAAAAGAAAAAAGACATCAATGATTTCCTGTGCAAAATGTATGCTTTGCAGCCTCAGGTCACCTGGGAGTTCTCATTTATGTGGGCACTGTAGCAATTAACACTTTATATTTTTTCACAGTAATTCCATTAATTAATATCTCTATATAACTTTATGCATAGAGTGCTGTTTTAATATAAATTTCAAGTACTGCAGGTAATGAAGATACAAACCAGGCAACACTATACCATTCAACTCATTACTTGGAGGAATTTATAAAAATATGCTTAGAAGGAAGTAATTCACCTATAAAAGATTTATAGCATTTACTGGGTCAACCAATTCCTATCATAGCAAGTTGAATCTACACTCATTAACTTGGTTCATTTCTGAAAATAATTGTCTTAGCCTCTTCCAAGCTGAAGAGCGCATGAGTTCTCACCAGAGCAACCATGTCTTGGCAGAAGCAGGAGGGGGCACTGTGCTTAAGGAGGACACAGCTGGAGGAGAGAGGTCGGAATTGGTCTTGAACCTGAAATTTTTTCATTCAGGCATCGATCACTGTTCGCTCACTGTCACAGACTTAGAGCTGCATGTATTTTGCCTTTGATCCTGAGAAATCCTAACAAGCAGAATTAAAAGCAAGTGGTCCTAGGAAGCTTCCATCACTGATTGCCTGAACACTTGAAGGCAAAAAACCAAACAGCATGATGGGTCTCCAAGAGCCAGAGCCTGGGGCAAAAATACAAAAGCCCTATCTACAGTAGGAATACGGATGACGCCTTCTTCACCTTTGTTCATTCCACCCAGGTAGGGCATTTACTGGGGCAGGATGATGTGTCTAGCACCGCAGGTGAGTCAGGACAAATGGACTCCCAGTGTGGACTCTTGGAAGCATCTCTCTCTTACCTTGGAAGGTTATTTAACCTCTCTGTGCCTCAAGTCACTCATGAGGAAAATAGAGATTATTATAGTTATCCACCAGATATGTTTGTGTGAGTGAGATGCATTAACTGCTTGGCATATAGTACTCACAAATACTAAATGTAAATAAAATATTTAACATAGATAGCAGCTATCATTATTATTTACACTGTCATCTTAATCATGTAATCCTAAGGAAGTTATGATTGCCGTATTGTTATTATTTCAACTTTTCCAACGAGGAAGTTAGGCAACTCATTCAGAATCACAGGGATCGTTAGGTGGCTGAAGCCAGCTTTTTGTGTCCTCAGGTTTTTCTTCTACTACAGCCGGCTGGGGAAGGGAGAACAGGGAATGGTAGGGACAGAAACTGAGAGTAGAAAAGGAACTTCACATGCATGCCAGCTACTTTACTTGTCTTACTCTATTTGATTCTCACGATATGCACATAGTCAGGCAGTGGCTGTATTTTAAGGTTTTGGAACTTGAGGGTAAGCAAGGCCACTTAATTTTCTTGCCATGGTGACATTATTTCAAATGGCTGAGAGAGACTTCTCAGATGTGTCTAAAAGTAAAGATTATGCTTTTCTTTATGACAGAAACAGAGTGAAGTTGACATGGGACTGGCTAAGGCAGAGTTGGAGTGAAGGGTCAGAGCTATCCTGGAAAAAACATGACGGGCTTTGGACTAACCTCAGTTACACTATGGGACTTTTGGAGAGCACCGGCTCTAGCCTCGAGTCCTAGAGCTGCAGACCTTTCGCGAGACTTGACCTGACACTGAATGTCTAGAACAGAAACAACAAACTCTAGCTTTCCAGATCACTTGCCTTTCCTAAATCATCCAGCACGCTGCAGCGGGATCTTCCGTAACTTCCCAGTTGTAGGAAGTATCAAGCCCTCCCCAGCCAGGCCCTTGCCGATTTCAGCACAACCATGGTAACACTATTGCAGATTGCATTTCTGCGAGTTTGTAAATGCAAGACTGAAAAAAGAAAAAGAACATAAACTCTGAACAGAGTCATTGAAATTGAATGTGTGAGATGTGTGAGGGAATTCTTGCCTGTATGAGGGTTAGCTGGTTGGCCTTCACAGAAATGGCCGTGCCCAAAAGCTGATCCGAAAAGCAGCATAGAATGTGGCCACAGGGGGAACTATACTTGGATTCTCACTGGAGCAGCTGTTGAGGGGCCATGCACAGGAATGTGAGAGTGTGGAGGCAGTGGTGGCAATATATCAGGCGGCTCACATTCTAGCCGATCTCACAACTCTGAAGTCTGGTGAAGTTGGTGAGAGCTTCCAACTTCGCAGGCCAGGTGGACTGGGGTGTCCTAAACATTGTGCTCCCCGCAAAGCATATATTTCTGCAACACTCAGATGGAATGAAAGTGATTTGAGAGATGATAAAGCATTAGTGTGTCCAAGCGAACTCCAGAGCTTGCAGTCTACCCTCCCTATGGCAAAGCTGAGGAAATAGCCTCGAGGGACAGAGAATAACAGAGAATAACAGGCAGAGAAGCAAAGAGGATCTTTCAGCTCAGGTCCCCAAATCCAGGCAGCGGTGTGGTTTTGGTTTGTTTCACAATGCCATGGAAAATCTGAAATCCTCTATATAACTGAGTGGATAGATGGGTAAGCAAATAGACCGTCCAACTGTTCTGCAGATAAGGCGCGGGTGCCTCAGGACAGGTGAGCGTCAGTGAGGAGGAAGGAGGCTCTATCCCAAATTGAGACGTTTAGAAGCTCTGGGCTTCATTTTTCCTAATCTGGACAAGCCACTCTCCCTCTCTGGGCCTCAGTTCTTAAATCTTTAAAATGCAAGAAAGCAAAGAAATTTACAGCTCTAAGATTCCTAGTATCCTATTTTAAAAACTTCTCTGCCTCTCTAAAAAGATGAGAGGAAATATGGACAGAGAAAGGGACAGGAGAAGAGAGAATGTGCGAAGAAGAAAGAGAGAGATTCCGGATTCAACAGCCATCAGTGTCGCGTTTCCCTTTTCTCTGAAAGCCAAGAGACCTTCAAACGCCTGCCTATTCCGGGGTAAGACATCCCCAGAGGCAACCACGCCTGGGGATTTTCCAGGGATCAGGAGCAATTAAAGGACACATAGCTTTCCACTTCCAGCAGGCCGCTTCCAGGGCAATCCCCGGAAGGCCTGGGAGGACACCGATACAAGAATGCGGTTGCACCCTTCCTCGAAGGAAGCGTCAGGGCCTGCGGCCACAGCTGTGTCCCGGCCCACCCTCTTTTATTCCTCTGCGTAGTCTCATGGCCTTGGGACCTGTCGGGCATTCCTGGGTGTGGGCACAGATGCCTCTGACCACCACCCGACGAGAAGTATCTCCGGAAGAGTGTCCTACCCTATTTATAGCTGCTCCTCAGTTACTTTATTTTACCGTGGGCCACACAAAATGATCATAAGATACTTCCGGGTAGCCTACTAACCCACGAGTTTGAAGAGCAGACAGGGTAGAAAGCTCCCTTTGCCACTGTGTCTTGCAGATACTGCAGTCACAGATGTCTCCACCTCCTTTCTCACCACTTGGGCAGAAGATAAGTCATCACGAGGTCTCTGGGACTCCTTGAAGGGCTAACCCTGCCCTAGGTCCACCTGTGTCCACACAGGCCATGACACAGTAAAGTCAGGGGTCCTTTCTGTAGTCCCGGGGCCTTCACGAGCCTTGGCGCTTCCTCGTCTCTGCTGCTTCATGCATCCTGCTCAGAGCAGCCCACACACAGGAAGAAAGCACAGGGCCAGGCCACATCGCATCTCTCACAAATGGACAAACTTGACTCGTCATTGTTTACAGGTGGTTGGCACCAGGTCTGACTTCAGTGAATATCTGGAAAGACTTAGATTACAGCTCAGCCTTGCATTTCAGAAGAAGCTGGAGTGGGGTTTCAAAGACAGTCCTACAGGGCTCCTTCCCTCCCATTTTCTGCAGAGCATGGCACCTCTGCCGCTCACCAGACGTCTCCACAGGGTTGCAGAAAGACCTAGATTATAGTTCTGAGAGTGAAATCAGATAACCAGCCTCGAGAACTAGGGAAAAACATGAGAATTTTGGGTTGAGTTTCTGCATCTGTAAATTGAAAGGAATTCTAACTAGATGATCCTAAGGACTCTTTGAGGACAGAGATCCCCGGAATCAGTAAGCTGTACTGTGCCGAGAATTTAGTAACACACAGTTCTCATCAGAGATAGAGGCAAGAAGGTAGTTTTCATAAAAGAGAGAAGGTAATGTTGATTTCTGTTTTCTAGAATCCAAACTGACCTTATTTGGAGCCAATGGTAACTTAAGTTGTAAGACTTTTAACAGATGCAAACAATTTGTCCTTGAATCTGGGGTTGCTCTGTCTGGTGACAATTCTGGTGCTTTTCTATGTGAGGCACTAAAAAAAACCTGAGTGTCCAAATTCAGGTATATGTATCTAATGGAAAGGTCTTGGCATTGTGTTCTGAGTCAGATCTCAAAGGCAATAGTAGGCCTGGCGGTAGGCACCATGGAAGCAGGCACTGGCCTCGTGAGCTTCACCTTGTAGGATTACCCCAGTCTTTTTCTGTGGTCAGCTGTTCTAGAGTCATCACAACTGGTCTAGAGGTGTCAAAGATGGGGAATGAAGGAGAAGGAAGTCTTCACGAAGCCTAACATGGAGGAGTGAGATGATAAGCAGACTATTTGGGAAAACTGGTATTATGCCAGTATCAGTAAAAATGTTGCAATTGGTCTAGAAAGACCTAGAAACCAGACGGTTTCCACTGTGCACAGTGAAATTTGATTCTAGCTCTATCACCTCAACCAGCTGTCTGACATTGGGGATGCTAGTCCCACTGTCTGGACCTCTGCAGCTTGGTCTGTACGATGGGGAATGGGGCTAACATGGCCTGGCAGTCGCTTCAGCTTTGCCGTCCTGCGCTTCTCTGGCACAGACTCCTCGGGGCAAGCAGGGTTCTCATGGCCACCAGTCACCACTCCCTCCTCGCTCCCTCCCACGCAGCAGACCGGGCTGCTAGATGAGAGCATGAGTAGGGCAGCAGCCGGAAGCACACATGCCCACTGGATTCCAGCTATTTCCATGCTCTGGTTCTGCCCACACAGGCTGCCTTGGCAGAAGTGCCAAGTCTGCAGCTGCCACCCAGAGCACTTGTGGAGCCTGGTCACCAGCCCCGCCCTGCTGGAGTCCAGAGAGGGACACCCAGGCAGCCCACACTGTTCTCTAGAGCAGAGGCAAAGAGTCTCACAACACAGATGACCCTGCAGCCCGGCCCGTCACATACAACGCAGAGATCACCCCTGGGAGTGACCAGTAAACATTTAACGAAGGCAATCACCTCTCAGTGTGAGCATTTTGGGCTTTCTGAAATTGGATATTGGTGATGCTTTGAATCGGAAGGCAGGGAAATGAAGACAGGAACTAAGACTTCTTCATCCTTCTCCACCATCCAGCAAGGACGACAGTTTGTCCTCAGAGTATATGGCAGGTGGGAGATGAGCCAGCATCGACAGCCCCACTTTATGACAAGTAAATCTTGTTCCATACTGCCATGCTACTTTCTCTAATACTGATATGGAACGCCTATAGGGTGTTCTAAAAAGCAGATACTGCTCGCAGAACATTGTTTACACTCATGCACTTATGGCCCATGACAACCCTAGGAAGTCCTATTATCACTTCCGTTTTACTTATGATGAAACTGAGACGTGATTTGCCCAAGGTCAGAGAGGTGGTAAGAGGTAGTGTTAGGAGGCAACGCCAGGACTCCGACTCGAGGTCCTTCTGAGTGCAGGCTATGCTGCACTGATCCACAGCTAGCTGGCAATCTGCAGTCATAGACACTGGAGCAAAGCTAGCAGAAAAGGAAGAGGTCAAGACCAACAGAACGACAGGTTCTCCCGGTTAGATTTCTCCACCAGAGAGTGGGATTTCCTCCAGTGTCCTGGATCTAAAGGTTGTCAGGAGACCTATATTGACCCTAGGAGTCAGGACCTGCAGCTGCATAACCTTCCAGGGGAAGAGTGGCTTAAGGAGGAACAGAGCTCACAGACTCCTTGCTGTGCCCAACAGGGTAGAGGCAGGTCCTCTCAACTGTGCTCCCAGGGCACCCTCCCCTTCCATCTCCCATGAAGCAACTCAGCACTTTCTTTTAGAGTTATTTGTCTTATCATCAGACTGTGAGCTCCTTGGATACCTCTTCTAATATCCTAAGGACATAACCCAATGCCTGGCACACAGCAGGTACTCAAGAAACATTGGTGCAATAAGTCAACAAACTAAAAGAAAAGTTGACCTTTTTTCTTGGGTGTCCAGGCTCCCAGGGAGATAATAGAGGCAGGAACCCATCAGCAGGCTTTTGTTATAGTTGAGTTGATGTCTCCTGAGGTAGAATAAAGGGAAAAATTATTGAAGGTAATTGTTGAGTCAAAAAAGCAATTACACGAGGAGCATCGCATAAATATGTACACATGACTGGACATGCAAATGTTCTCAATCTAGAAAGTGCCATAGCTGTTTTTTCCTTAATCTTCTCTTTGTTAACACAAAGCACTTGACAAAGATTAATAAAACACGACACTTTCTTCCCGGGGAATTTACAATATAGTAGTGGAGAGACACACACATGAATAAGCAATGTAAGGAGGCCAAGAGGCTGGTTGGAGAAAGTGCAGAAACGGATGCCATTTACTGGCTTTGATTTGGCCAGTCTTGTGGCTCCAAATATGGCGCAGAAGCTTTGGTGTGGAGGGAGCTAACACTCCCTGCCTCTGGGGGAAATTAGCACACAGAACCAGAAACGCTCAATGTTCAGAGAGCAGACTTTCTCCTACTGGGATGTAGTGGATACCAGGTATCCATGCTGGCTTGGAGAACACTGACTTTTTATTCCGCAGAATTCTCACAGAAGAACAAGAGTTGAGTCGGACACCATATCTTCCAATGGGAGTCCCCTTTGCTAACCCTGAGCTTTGCAGGGGAGAAGATAAAAGGCGTGTTACGGTGTAAGACTGTTGGTGACTTGGGCATCGGATGAGCCCTTACAGGAAGACTTCACCCCTGGGAGGAACACAGAGAGGCTAGCTGGCCTTCCCAGGGGCCTGGCAACATTTGCCTGGACATGGTTGCCAATCAGCACAACTTAACCCCTTTAGTAAGTGGATTCGTACACAGTGTTGAGATTGCCAAGTTGGGTCACTTCAGAAAATATTAGAGATAAGGGAGGTAGCAGCAGAAAATGTCTGAAGTCAAATGCTTGTCTGATAAATGCCTACTGCTGCTAATTTTCTTGAGTCAACCAAAACAATGTGACCTGTGCAAATTTCTGAGCATGGAGAACAGGAATCTTCATGACAGTGACCCTGGCTCCCTCTGTCTTCCCCCGATGTGGGCTTCTGTGTCTTCTGCACCAATCACAGAGTTTTCTGATCATCTTTAATTCCCAGGAAGACCATCTCTTTCTTTCCCTGATAACTTTCCTGCTCCCATGCAAGCTCCATCATGGATGAGAAGTTGGCATGCCTTCCCACCTCACCTACTCACAACTTTTTGACTACCTGCTCCATATTCATTATCTGTATTTGCTTCCTAGGGTTACCATAAAAAAAAAAAAAAAAACCACAAATTGGATGACGTGGAACAACAGAAAATTACTTTCTCACAGTTCTCAAAGCTAGAAGCATAAAATCAAGATGTCATCAAACCCATGCTCTTTCTGACAGCTCTAGGGAGGAACCCTTCCTTGCCCCTTTCTGCTCCTAGTGGCTCCCTGTAATCTGGGTTTCTTTTGACTTGCATCACTGTAGTTACATGGCCTTCTCTTCCCTGTGTGTCTTCATATGACTTTCTCTCTGTGCATGTCTGTCTTTGTGTCCAAGTTTCCTTTTTTAATAAGGATACCAGTTATATTGCATTAGGGTCCATTCTAGTGATTTCATTTTAACTTGATTACCTCTGTAAAGACACTGTTTCCAAATAGGATCATAGTCTGATGTAGTAGGGGCTAATACTTTAATGTATCTCTTTGAAGGGGAACATAATTCAATCTTTAACACTATAAGTCACACACTTTACATAAATGGCTCCCCTTAAATGTTACTACAATGCTGTGAGTTTGATATCATGGTCCTCACTGGAGAATGGGTTTTCCTGTTTGTTTTGTTTTGGGCTTGTCATTTTTTCTTAATGTGAAAATATTCACAAGTCAGGACAAAAACAATAGTCTGGGAGGAATTAATCATCTTCTATTTCGTTTCTCACAAGGGGGTCCATGGATCTCCTATGTCAGAAGCACCTGGGATGTTGTTCTAAATGCAGATTCCTGGCTTTCTTGTTTTCCTAAATTGAAATGTGTGGGAGAAGAACTTCTCTGTAATACATTCTGTAAGTCACTCTTACACCACCTTGGGTTGGTGTAAGAATGCCTTCTTTTGAAATTTGCTTCTAACACGATGGAGTAACGGGGCCAGCTTTACCCACTTTCCTTAGACAACTAGAACACTGGACAAAATATTGTTACAGGATTCTTTCATTGCCATTTCACCAGCTGGAAATCTCTGCGGCTGCCATGACCTTTTTCCAGGGCTTAGCTCAGGCCCACTGGGCTCACTGCACCCACTTGGTCCAGCAGGCTGCCCTCGGCTTGCCCTACATTCAGGATCCCTCACCTGAACAGGGACTCCGTGCTCAGCCTGTGAATGGACTAGGTGTGCTGCAAGCAGCTTCCATGTTGGGAGCCAGTGTTTAGACAAGGGAAACATGGTGGCACCTGGAAACTCGAAGATGCAACTGCAGAGCCCCAAGGTATGCTGCAGCCTTTGCTCAGGGAGTCCAAGGTCTGAGTTCCTAAGGAATGATGCAGCTCGTCACTCCCGTAGCTCCACAAGTGGGACTATGTTACAAGCTCTTTTATTTCTGCCACTCACAGCTTGGCAAAAAGAGGGTAAGTTACAGCTTATTCATTCCTGCTGCCTGCAACTCAGCTAGTTCTGGGTTCTCATCCCGCAACCAAGAGGATGAAGGTACATAGATGTTGGAGCGTGAGTAAGGCAGAGAAGAATTGTACTGAGTGACAGAAGGAAAACTCTCAACTGCAAGAAGGGACCCTGAAGGCAAGTTGCCTTCAGTTGCGAGTGGGGGCCCCAAAGTGGGTAGCCATCTGTGAGGCTGGTCCAGGGGTTTTTAATGGACTCAGAATGGGAGAGGGCACACTGATTTGTCCATGCATAGGCTCCTGAAAAAGTACCATTCAGTTGGTTAAAAGGCATGATCCAGAAGGAATCAATTGAGAGAGAGAGAGGGTAAGACGGAGATGGAAGCTCTCACTCTGGTCATGGCCTCTATCTGGAACCTACCAGCTCAGTTTTCAGGCTTTAAACTGTCTTTGACTTCAAGGTCGGGTTTCATGGGGACCTGTTCCTGTCCGCCCAGGAAATTGTCTGTCTCCTATCCCTATCAATATCTAAAACAGTGATTGACAGACATGGGATAACAGACTGTGCAGGACTCTGGTCTCTGAGAAGAGGAGCACAGACAAGGCAGATCCTACAATGGCAGCAGCTCACTGCCACGAGTCAGCCTTCAGGCCATGATGCAAAGTGGGAAACCAATACAAAGCTCAGAATCCTCCCTTAGCCTCAGATTTTGGCCAGACCAATGCAGCTAAAATGTGTGTGGAGCAGAGACACTGGAAAGGAGATAACTATCTGGAAAGAGGAGTCTGGAGATCTGTAGCAAGGTTCCCCAAGTCTCTGGCTGAGTGATGATCTGTGCATGCATAGGAGAAAAATCTCTGGGGCTGGGGAACTCATTCATCTGTGTACAAGGACAAAACCCAACACTACTTAAAGAAAACAACAAAATGCAGCAATCAACAGTGTAAAATTCACTGTGTCAAACACCCACTAAAAAATTAGGAATGTGAAGAAGCAAGAAATGTGACATATCCAGGAGAAAAAACAATCAAGAAAAAAAGATCCAGAAACAGCCAGGGTGATGGAATCAAAGAACACAAACATTAAAGTAGCCAAAAATATAATTCAACATTGCCTAGCTGATAATGGGTGTTCGAAATCTCAGAAACCACATTCTTAATCATTCTACAGCACTGTCTCTAGAAATCAATGTCTGCAGAGGGTATGTCCTAATCCCCATTATCTTGCTCAGAATTTTTGCTGTAATTACTTTGGTCCTTTATCTGATGTGCTGTATTATCTTGGACATTTATTGTTAGAGTGGTAAGGACTTACATTAGTTGACCTTTTTGAGAAACTAAGAGGACATGACCACTGCAATTAAAACACACCAGACTCATGTAGATGTGGCTAATTTTATAGATCTTTTCAAAAATATAATAAGCAACTGAATCCTGGGCAAAATGGCTGAATAAGAACATCTCCGGTGTGCAGCTCCCAGCGAGATCAACACAGAAGGCGGATGACTTCTGTATTTCCAACTGAGGTACACAGTTCGTCTCATTGGGACTGGTTAGACAGTGGATGCAGCCTGAGGAGGGCAAGCAGAAGCAGGGTGGGGTGTTGCCTCACCTGGGAAGTGCAAGGTGTCAGGGAACTCCCCTAGCCAAGGGAAGCCATGAGGGACAGTGCTATATTCATACTATATTCAGAAGAACCATTTCACATGCAAAAACACACATAGGCTCAAAATAAAATGATGGAGGAAGATTTACCAAGCAAATCAAAAGAAAAGCAAAAAGCAGGGGTTGCAATCCTCATTTGATAAAACAGACTTTAAACCAACAAAGACCAAAAAAGGCAAGGGCATTGCGTAATGGTAAAGGGATCAATGCAATAAGAAGAGCTAACTATCCTAAATATATATGCACCCAATACAGGAGCACCCAGATTCATAAAGCAAGTTCTTAGAGATCTAGAAAGAGACTTAGACTCCCACACAATAACAGTGGGAGACTTTAACACCCCACTGTCAATATTAGACAGATCAACAAAACAGAAAATTAACAAGGATATTCAGAACTTGAACTCAGTTCTGGATCAAGCGGACCTAATAGACATCTACAGAATTCTCCACCCCAAATCAACAGAATATAAACTTTTCTCAGCACCACATAGCACTTATTCTAAAACCAACCACATAATTGGAAGTAAAACACTCCTCAGCAAATGCAAAAGAATGGAAATAACAGCCTCTCAGACCTCAGTGCAATCAAATTAGAACTCAGGATTAAGAAACTCACTCAGAAGAGCACAACTACATTGAAACTGAACAACCTGCTCCTGAATGACTACTGGGTAAATAACAAAATTAAAGCAGAAATACAGATGTTCTTTGAAACCAATGAGAACAAAGACACAACCTACTAGAATCTCTGGGGCACAGCTAAGG